>NC_138342.1:172206195-173443338 GCF_046562875.1 Panthera onca
GCCACCCGTTCCTCAAGGTCCTTCTCAAATGCCATCTCCAAAGGAAACCTTTCCAACCTGGATGTCGCGTCCTCTTCCTTTTGATTTCCCCGTAACTCTTTGACACCCCCTCCATAGAATTTTCCGTGTTCTTTGTTGGGTCATGGTTCTGTTCACAGGTCTCAGGTGACCCCCGCCAAGTGGCAAACTTCTTAAGACCAGAAACCCTCTCTTTCAAGGCAGACCTTAAGCCAGTGCTTTCCAGTTGTTGGACCACAATGGAATGGAAGCAAAAAAACTGCATATATATATATTTTTTCCATAGTTTCAGAATTTTATTTTTATATATATATATATATATATATATATATATATATATATATATAATAAGATTTCAGAATTATATATTATACATATAATATTAAGATTTCATAATTGTTTTAAAGAACTAAATAAATCATTCTAAGAGCTGTTAACTCTTAGAAAAACCCTTCCTAGCTATGTACAGATTAAAGAAAAAAAATCGCATCAGTATCACCAGACTTGGAAAGACAGGTGTCACAGTAGAGTGCAAGAGCCCTGTCTGAGGCTCAGGAGACCTGGTTAATCGTCTCAGCTCTACCCCTAAGTGGCTACATTGTGGAGCAGCCCCCAGTGGATCTCGTAGACCATTCTAGAAACTGAACAGTGCCGTCTCCAGACTGCTCTGTCGTTGGTTTCTGATGACCTCAATAGATGTAAATGTCTTATGCTGCAGAGCCCAAGTTTGGTTTGCTTTGGTTTTTAACATAGATGGGAAATGTTTTAAAGACAGAAAGGTGCTTTCTTTATCTGGTGTTTTCTCCCTCAGGGTTTTCCTTCGTGCTATAAATGAGTTTACTGAGGTTCTCACAAAGTTCTTCATGGATCAAACAAGCTTTGAACTTCAGGTAAGCATGGCTACTCACATCATTATTCCTCAAATTCTCAGCCACAGCAAGAGAACTGTTGCATTTTGGAAAATGTCACTTCAAATTTTATCATTTTCTTACTGTTTTTTTTTTTAAAGATCTTATATATTTTTTTACTTTTTAAAATATTTATTTTTGAGAGAGAAAGAGGGAGAGACAGAACACAAGTCAGTGAGGGGCAGAGAGAGAGAGAGACACAGAATCTGAAGCAGGCTCCAGGCTCTGAGCTGTCAGCACAGAGCCCGACACGGGGCTCGAACTCTTGAACTGTGAGATCATGCCCGGAGCTGAAGTGGGACACTTAACCGACTGAGCCACCCAGGCGCCCCTATCATTTCCAGATGCAAACAGTTTTCTTGTTTTTCTCTCCTTTCCCTAAAGTGCACATTCCTGTCACTCCGTCCTTCAGACAGTCAAGTCGAGTTGTTTTTCTTCTTTCCGTAAAAGTAATACAGGTTAAAAAAAGAAAAAAAAAAAAAAAGTAACGGCAGAAAACATAGCAAAGCAAAAAGAAGAACATTGAAAGACAAATAGCCCTACCTTCCGTTGTTAACACAAATACATGCATACTCAGGCTTTCAGCTAGGCACACAGATATTTCTCTGCCTACGAGTGATTTGGTTTCTAAGGAGAGGTTTCTATACGTGCTTGTTTGAAAATCCAAAATGATAGCAAAGCAGGTGCCCGCGAGCTTCATCTTCATTCATTTATTCATTCATTCATTCGTCCAACAAGTGTTAGACGGCACAGGGTGCCATTTCAGGCCCTGATGAAGCCAGACAAGTTCCCTGCTCTCATTCCAGCAAACGTTTTGTTGGTGATATGCTTTTGCTGTGTCATGGGGCTTCGTTTATAACTGCGAGACTTTAAAAGTGGAGACTCATAAGAAGAGAAAGTTATATGTGCATTTACATATACGTGGATATGTGTGTGTGTGTGTATCTGTGCCAAAATGGAACAATATATTTGCTAAACATAATATATATATACACATATATATGTATATACACATATATACGTATATATATATATATACGTATATATATATACGTATATACACATATACGTATATACACGTATATACGTATATATATATATATATACGTATATATATATATATACGTATATATATATACGTATATACACATATATACGTATATATATATACACACCAAAACGGAATCAAGCTATGCAGTTCTTTGGCAACCTGTTAATGTAATTATTTTTCTCTCGTCTTTTCAATGATATTAAACACTTCCACCATATTTTTAATGGCTGAATACAGTCCGTTGCATGGCCGGGCCATGATTTATTTAACCAGATTCTTCTTAGGAACATTTAGATTGCTTCCATCTTCTGCTATTTAAATAAAACAGTGAGGGCCTTCCTTGCTTTAAATATTTTTAAATACCCGTCATTATTTGGCCAGGATAAAGTCCTAAAGTATTTACTATTTCAGAAGTTTGGCAGAATTTTAAGGCTTTTGATACACGTTGCCAAACTGCTTACTATAAATAGGTGCATTTACTGGCAGCAGTTTTCCTTTATCTCAGGAGTAAAGACCAATATAATAGTCTGGATTTTTTAAAAAAACTTAATATTAATATTAAGTGTTAAAACTTTTCAGGGTTGAATAAATGAAACCCGAGAAAGAAAAAGGAGCCTTGTGGATTTTATTTTGTTTTTCTCATGAGTTTCTGCGAGTGAATTTCTACCATGTGGCGCGATCTTACCCTGACCCTTATTAATGTTACTTTCCATTTCTTTTCACCCACACCATTAAATTTGAGCAGCTCTGGAACAATTACTTCCATTTGGCGGTAGCGTTTCTCACCCACGAGTCCCTTCAACTTGAAACCTTCTCTCAAGCCAAGCGCAACAAAATTGTCAAAAAGTAAGTGTCCCCTTAAAACTTGCTTAAGGTTGGGAGGATGACTCTTCCATTTGTATTCAGAGCAAGACTTTTGGTATCCCAGAAATTAACTGGATAGAGTCCCTCCCCGGCCTCCCACCCCCGCAAGGTGTTAGCGAGATAGGTTTTTTTTTTTTAATTTTTTTTTTTAATTTCAAAAATGTTTTTATCTATTTTTGAGAGAGAGAGAGAGAGATCAAGTGTGACAGGGGAAGGGCAGGGAGAGAGGGAGACACAGAGCCTGATGTGGGCCTCAAACTCGTGAACCCCGAGATCATGACCTGAGCCGAAGTGGGACGCTTAACTGACTGAGCCACTCAGGTGCCCCGTGAGATAGGTCTTAATATAATTATTTTATAGGCTTTAAATTTCCTCTGATTCACATCTCTTTTCTCAAGACCCCCTTCATTTTCCCATCAACCGTTGCATTTTTTTTTTTTTTTTTTTTTAACCGGAATCCATACTTGGAGAGGCACCAAGGCTTGCCAGGACTCCAGTCTCCAGGAACAGCTGCCCACCTGCTGGCAGCTTACCCAAATTGCAGGCACAGCGCCCCTCCCACTCAGGCATCACAAAGCAAGGTCCTCTGGCCCCACTGTTTTACCTCTCAGTCACTTCAGCAGAGGAGCCAAAACTAACACATCACCTAAAAAGGCCCTCCACATTCCTGGCTGGGGGATTCAACAGGGACATATGTGCAAGAGTGATGAGAGATTTAAGGAAGCTTTTCATTGCTTTCCTTTCCGGTCTGTTTCAGAGTTCACAGGGAGCCTGGAAACTCAAGGCTGTGTAGTTTAATACAACGCGAGAAATTTACCATTGAAAGGCTGCGAAATTTGAGTTCTGATCCCTTGCTGGGGTGTCTGGGATTCTAGGCAAATTATCTACCTCTGGGTTCTCCCGAAAACACTGAGATTGTTGGCTAAGAAACTGAGATTTCAATCTCAAAGATAAGACTAAATCAGGTTTTGTAGATTTCCCTGCAGCAGGTATGGAGAAAGAATTGAGTTTCAAGATGATAATACCTGCGTCTCATTCTTTAGATTATCTTAAATGACATAACTTCTTTCAAAGATGGATTTGATATTGGTCAAACAATCAAAAGTGAAGTTAGGTGGCACCAAGTCTGATAAATAAAGTGGCTAGTTAGGCTTAATAGCCTAAGGGTTTTGATCAAAGGGAAGTCTATGTAAAATATATATGCATATGGGCAAAGATGTACCTTGGGAAAACATTTTTATTAATGTTATACCAACACGAATTGTTTTTTTCCTCGGGATTTCTCTTATTTTCAGTAGAATTAGCATCAAGAGCAGTATTGACAAACAATAGGAATAGTTGTCATTTATTCTTTATTATGTGCCAGACATTAACTAACATACACTTACCCAATGTACATAATAAAATGAGGTATTTTTGTGAAAATGGAATCGTAAGAGAAATTTGTTTTGTTGCTGTTGTTGTTTTAAACAAAAAGTTTTTAAAGGTTTTTATACTGGTTTCTGCAGGCATTTACAAAGGTGGAATTTGAAAACAATGTTTGGTGCAATGGGTATAAAATGGAGAATCGTGGCCACAGCATGGGCCATGGGTCCATATTAGAGTTCCCTGTGTTGGGCACATCTACCCTTGGCCCACCCTATTTCTGTTTTTTCCAAGCCCCCAGCGTCTAAGGTGTGTGATGTGGGGTAGCCTCAGGCCTATGTTTTCTGTAAGAGATACCCAGGGGATTTTGATTCATCCATCCCCAGCCACGAACCACTGAATAGATCCATGGTTTCTCTCTTTCTTTTATCTTTTTCGTTATTGATTCCTGTAAGGAAACTTCTCAGAAATTATTTTTCTAATCCCACTCCCCCCCCCCCCCATGAAACATTAATACCACAGATACGCTGCATATCTGATTAGGTACTATATGTATATTTGTACTCTGTCCATAAGAATAGTAAGCCTTCTTTGCCCCCAAGGACCAACTTTCACCCCTCTGGGGACCATCTAGAGCTTCTCAACGTGAGTCCTTTGTAGAACATACTGGTATGGATGTGAGTTTTTCAAATAAAAATGTATAAAGTCAGCATATTTGTTAGACATCAGTCACATTACCGTATAAATCATACCCCATTTCTCTCTCTTTGCACTAGTGCTTGTTACATTTTCTTTTGTTTCTCTGCTTGACAGCAGCCAGAATATCCCTCACCCTTCTCTCTTCAGTAAGTTTAACAGTTTCATTTCTCAGTTATTTTTCCGCATTTGCATTTGGCCCCCTCCTGCTAGTTAAGTCCCTTCTCCATGTGGCCTTGTTCTCTTTGGGGGCTCATTTCGGTGCTGACTGTGGCCTTGCCTTGAACCTGTCTTAAAGGTGGCTCTAGAGAGGCACAGGCTGTTTTCACAGGCCTCATCATTTTCATTTCCACCTCAGATCTTTCTGTTGTTTATGATCTTCTTCCTAGATATGGGGACATGAGAAAGGAAATCGGCTTTAGAATCCGGGACATGTGGTATAACCTGGGTGAGTGTATGACCTTGAACCGTACAACTCCCGTGTAATAAGCATCCCACGATGGGTTCTTTTCTATTTTAACTCCCAGTAACCCTGACATTTATTTGTCTGTGTGTCTAGAAGGGAAAGTTGACTTGTCGGTCTTTCATTATAACATCCATATGTTATCAGAAGACGATGTTGTTTAGTCACTCACTTCTGAATTTGAGTGGATTTACCCACATGACCTTTTCCTTTTCTGTAGAGGAAGGTGGGAACACTTTACTGCCACTGAAATCACTTTTTAATATCCCCGCTTACTTTCATTTCAGGTCCCCACAAAATCAAATTTATCCCCTCCATGGTGGGTCCCATTCTGGAGGTCACACTGACCCCCGAAGTAGAGCTCCGGAAAGCCACCATCCCCATTTTCTTTGACATGATGCAGTGTGAGTTCAACTTCAGCGGAAACGGCAATTTCCATATGGTAAGGAGTGGCAGAACTTGAATCTTACTAATGTGCAGATAGTTGACTCTTGCTTAGTTTCTTTCTCCACCGAGAAGCAGTAGCCTGAATTATACAAATCGAAGTTGCTTTAAAAACTTTATTTACTTTTCACGCCGTAAAGCAGTTAGAGGGAGAATCAGATATTTCTCCACGTGGTCTAGAAACCCTTTTCACTGCATGTGTTTAACTATCTCTGGGTAATTCAAATTTGACATCATGGGTTTTAATCCTGCCGGTTGCAGTGTAGCTGAGAACATAATGCAGTGGGTTGGGGAAAAGATGCTGAGGCCTCTCTGGTTTTGAGATCTCTCTCAATTTGCATGTCTTTCCCATGCCTCAGTTTCCTTATCTATAGAGTGCTTTGGAACTGAAGAGGTCTTGTAGCTGTGAAGTTCTGCAAAAGCAAATTCCATTGCCAAGACTTAGCCAAGAAAAAAAATAAAATAGATAATTAGAATCATTAGGATTAGTCAAAACAGGAAAATAATATTGGGGGAATTTTTTTTTTTTTTCCAAATGTAAAGCAAAGGACAAAGTAACATGAGACTCGTCTAGAGAGTTTTGATGGGGCTCTGGTACCTGATTAATGGATGACATGAATTATGATCTTCCCTATAATATATTGGAAAGTGTTCACAGTTCAATAAAGGGGCTGTGTCAAATCTAGAAAGGTTGGCAGGGCGTCTTTCGTGGCTTCTTCGAAGGGTATCTGGTGTTCTCCTGGGAAATTCTAACTCTGCTTTCAGTTTGAGAATGAGCTGATCACAAAGCTGGACCAAGAGGTAGAAGGGGGCAGAGGAGATGAACAATACAAGGTCCTTCTGGAAAAACTGTGAGTATTACAGAAACAAAGCCTCAAAGTTGACGCGTCACGTAGTGAGGGAGAGAAGCAGGCTTCTGCTGCACAGACAGCCTAGTCGAGGAGTCCCGGGAAGCTCTGGGGTCACCGCCACAAATGGTCCCGGGCGGGGGGGTGTTTAATGGAGTTTACACCATCTACTGTTGACATTTGTTTGTCTGATGTGAGTCAAATGTCCGTGTTTTCCTGGCCAGCCCGGCCCCTCGAGAGCAGAGCAGATGGAAGGTGGAGGGGGGCGGGGGATATACAGAGCGATGGCATTTTGCCCAGTGTTTGAATTGCTGAACTTCACCAAAAGTGCTATCGCCTCTAATTATAGCTTCAAAGCACCATTTAAAGGAGGAAGGAAAAAACATTTCAAAGTCCACTTTACCTTTAAACATACCTTATGCCCTATAGAGGGCCTCTAAGAACACCTGTTAGATCTCCAGCCAGGCTGGTCGTTGCACTGCCCTACGCACCTCCCCCACATCCAACATTTTTATTCTCTCTCTGTGGTTACTCCCTACCCCCCCCCCCCACACCTACCCCACACACCCCTCCTGCGCTCTGAATTCTCCTTTGCTCAAATGGAATTA
The DNA here is from genome assembly GCF_046562875.1 of Panthera onca. Taxonomy (NCBI): domain Eukaryota; kingdom Metazoa; phylum Chordata; class Mammalia; order Carnivora; family Felidae; genus Panthera; species Panthera onca. The sequence goes on from NC_138342.1 coordinate 172,213,461, forward strand.
CAGTGTAAAAGTGTGGTTCAAAACACTTGGAATTTGGAGTTAAAGAAACCTTCAAATCCCGTTTTCTCCATATTCTAGAAACGTGCCTTTGGACAAGTGTTCTAATCTCTCCGATGGCCCTCTTTTTTTTCATCTACACTAACAGCATGTACACTTTGGTAAGGGTTGAGGTGTAAATGAGGCGATGCATCAGAATAGTGTCTATTACAGAGCCCATGCTGACTGAGCGTCACTGCTCTGGGTTTGTGCCGATCACTGCTGTCATCCTCAAGTCCTCCATCGTCCACGGCGCTCACTACCCTAGACTAGTCATTTCTTGTGTCCTCTGAGCCTTTGTGATTTTGACCAGCTGTGTCACCTGTTGATTGGGTATGTGCCCCGGTCGCTTCGTTGGCCACCTCTTTTGTGGGTGTGGCGCGTACTAGACCGTGCTTGAGGATGGGTACTCCCAAGGTCGTTTCCTTCTTTGTTTTTTTTAAGATTTAAAAAGCCAGAACACTGGGTGCTCAGGAATGGAGCTGAATTGATAACTCAGCTGTATTTTCTTTTCTTTTTTTTTTTTTTTAAATGTTTATGTTTCAAGAGACAGAGCGTGAGTGGGTGAGGGACAGAGAGAGGGACAGAGGGACAGAGGGAGACACAGAATCTGAAGCAGGCTCCAGGCTTCGAGCTGTCAGCACAGAGCCCGACACAGGGCTCGAACTCAGAAACCACGAGATCATGACCTGAGCCAAAGTCGGACGTCTAACCGACTGAGCCACTCAGGTGCCCCTCAGATATATTTTCAAGAACCAAAAGTCTTTCTTGTTTCGTTTTTAGTGGATGACAAGACCCATTTATTGATCTTTTCATCCCATTTCCATTAAGTCCACCTGTTTGAGTTACCTACCTGCCACATAATCACTTTTGTAATTCAGATCTCATAAGGGGATTAAATGGAGAAATTATGTACATATACACGTACACAGTTTACAAATGATAAACTACCCATTTTTTAAAATCCCAAGCTGACTTTTCACTATATGATGTTTTGTTTGTTTGTTTCATTCTTTCTGAGTCTCAGAACAATATGACTATACAAATCTCCAGTGCTCAAGAATAATCCTAAAGTCTGGGCTAATTCTTTGAACCCGTTTCTTTCTCTTTTTCCCTCTTGTTCTCTGAGTGTTTTTTCCAGTTGTCAAATCTAAGAAGCCCCTATAGAAGCTTTTCTCTGTTTGAGTCCAACAAAACAGGATTTATACCAAGCCTCAGTTTATTTATTTACAATTTTGTAGTTTTGTGGCGGTGGCAGTTAAATAGCACTTTTGTCCAAAGAGCCACATGTCTGGATGTGCACTAGATTCCTTGTTTCCTCTAGACTGGGCATCGATCCAAGGCTTTCCAAAACGTCCACAGGATACCCCGAAGTGCTAGGCCTTACGGAGAATAAAGACATAGAAAAGATGGTCTCTTTCAACTTCAGTTAGAGTGATCAGATAGCATACACACACCTTTGGGGCAAAGGTTTCCATTTCTGTGGTGTCGACAAAAGACAAAGAATACAGATAGAAGCTGAAAGATGGGCATTGTGGGCTGGGGTTCTAAGTGACAGTGGGATTTGAGCCACGGCCCTGAAGACAACATAGAACTTGAGCCACCAGGAGGTACAGTGTAAGAGAAGGCGCCCGAGAGAGAGGCTGGGATTGCTTCAAGGGTGTGTTTCTCCTAGCCTGGGGCCCCCTGCTGCTAGGACCTTGGACAGTGCTCATTAACGGTGCTGGAATGACAGAGTACGGAACGCGGGCATTTGTCTCTACTTCCACCCTTCCAGGCTCCTAGAACATTGCCGGAAACATAAATACCTCTCCAGCTCTGGAGAAGTGTTTGCGCTCCTGGTCAGCAGCCTGTTGGAGAACCTCTTGGACTACAGAACCATTATCATGCATGACGAGAGCAAGGAGAACCGCATGAGCTGTACCGTTAACGTGCTGGTAGGTCCCGAGACCCTGGGTTGGCGAGAGGGCATTGCAGGGCCAGCCCCACAAGCACAGCTCAGCTCTGAGTCGATCTCACAGGCACAGATGTGCCCTGAGGCCACCTTTACAGAGTCTGGGTCCTGCTGAGTCTAATGGGAGCAGCTGACTCAGCTTTGGACTCGGATATCAGCTGCCACACAGACCTGGAGAATAAAAGTGGACACAGGGATAGAAAATGCCACATTAGCTCTTAACTCAGCTCTTACTTGAAGGCCATCTTTCACCTGTTTCTGTGTCTTATTTATATCTGGTTGCTTTATTGTTTGGAAATATTGGGCATAGGTGAATATGCATCAGAAACCCTGTACCATGAGGGGAAAGTCATGGAATCCTCATGGTGCCAGAGCTCTGTGGTCTTGCCTTTCCCAGATATATGTAACTGGGACCACCGACCTCAGAAGCATAGGCTGCCATGAATTCCTCTGCTTAATAGACAGGAAGAACCTGACACCACTGACTGCCTGAGAAAGAAGAGACCATCAGTTGACTTGAGTATCAGTTGGCTATTTGTTCACTTAGAGGATTTCCCTCATGTTTTTTAGACAAACGGTCCTAAAAACGTTCTTCAGTTTGTCTTCTTTATAAATGATCACTTCCTTTCTTTGTAGGGGTATTTGTTAAAAGGCAAAATTAAGTCTGGAAAAGTGACTCTGTTAAAAAGCAAAAGTCGTGGTTTGGCCATTTTTGATAACCTTTGGTTTACATGGGTATTTTTGACTCCCTTTTCTCCGTAGAATTTTTACAAAGAAAAGAAGAGAGAGGACATATACATAAGGTAAGCTGAAGGAGATTTCTGCTTTTGCCATTTATGCCATGGCTTTATTATTTATTTCTTCAGTTAACAAATACTAAGTCCCAACACCACGCTTGCTGCTTTGAGAGACACCAAAAAGTGTGTCATCTGCCCCGGGCCCCCCCAAAAGGGTAAACTCTCTAGACAGATATGTAAGCACAGTACATAGGGAGACTGGTGTCGCGATTCCAGGAAAAGATAGAAGACTGGCCAGAGCAGTCGGGAAGCAGTCAGCAGAGGCATGGCCATGTGCCTTCCTGTCCAGGACTGCTGAAGTCCTGACCACAAAACGAACTTGGATTTAAACTGTATGTATTTTCTTAGGGAGAGATTCCATAGTTCTTATTAGCTTCTCGGGGGGGGGGGGGGGTCCGTGACAACTTTTTTTTTAATGTTTATTTATGTTTGAGACAGAGAGAACGCAAGCAGGGGAGGGGCAGAGAGAGAGAGGGAGACACAGAATCCGAAGCAGGCTCCAGGCTCCGAGCTGTCAGCACAGAGTCGTATGCGGGACTCCAACCCACGAACCGTGACATCATGACCTGAGCTGAAGTCGGACGCTTAACCGACCGAGCCACCCAGGCGCCCCATGACGCTAAAAAAAGAAAAAAATTAAGCATGCCTGTGTTAAACAAAAAGTACAGTAGAGTAGATGGAATGGGAAAGATACACAGGCAGGAAGCGGCACAGTGGGTTAAGTGGATGCGAAGACGGGAAGTAATAGATTCCTTGGTGAGAAGGAGGAGGGGAGAAAAAATGGGGAAGAGGCCATGGTCTGGTTGCCTAATGAGGTGACCCTGAGCCCCAGAGCACCTCCTGTGTCCCCTTCTTACCAGGTACTTGTACAAGCTGCGGGATTTGCACCGAGACTCAGAGAACTACACAGAAGCCGCCTACACGCTTCTCCTACATGCTGAGCTTCTGCAGGTAAGTCAGTGGGGGAGGCTTTTTTCCACTGGGCGGGAGCCAACTGGCCAGCCCTTTGGGACCAAATGCCGCAGGCTTCCTGATTCTGACGGGAAAGAGCCTTGTCCAAGGGAGACCCCTGTAACCCAAGAGTTAGTCGAATACCATCTAAAACAAGCACAGCGAATTTCCTGACCAGTGTTGGGAAAATGTCGGTTATCATTTATTTAAAACTCCTTTGGAAGCAGAGCACAGCTCACAGGTCTCTAGTAATGGACAGTCTAACCGAAGAAACCAAACACATTGATTAATATACGCAGCATATTAATAGATGTAAAAAAAAAATTGTGCAACTGTCAAGAACTAAGTTGCAAATGAACATAGCAGTACTTTCCTATTTATACTCTCTTACTGGGTAAAAGCGTGCCATGGATATAAGCACATCTGTACATCATGGTGTGTAATTATTCCCGGTCCCGACCAGTCCTCTAACTTTGGATTCTCGTATGAACCGCTTCTTTCAACATCGCAGTGTCGGCGTGACCAATAGACAGCTCACGCTTCACCCGGCAGTAACTGTTATTTCCCACTGTGGGTGGGGGATGATCCGTTCCTACCTTCTCCTTTCTGCCCGTTTTACCAAAGCGCACCTCGGTCTACCCAGGCGCTCCGGCAAATACCTGTTGTAATCTTTTTTTCACCGCCCCCCTGTCATGGCTGAGCAAGAATCATGGGCCTGTAGAGTTAGTGAACACCTCTGTCAGGGCACAGACTTTGTGGGGGGGTGGTGGGGGGCGGCGGTGGGGGGAAGCAGTTAAGATTTAGTCTCTTAGAAAATTTGAAGTCTGTAGTACAGTATTGTTGTCTGTAATCATTATGCGTTAGATGTCCAGGATTTATTTATTCTCTGGCTGTACTGGTACCCTTCAAGAACATCTTCTTGACGCCTTGGTGCCTTCTGTTTGCATGTGTTTGGCTTTGTTAGGTTCCGTACATAAGAGATACCACATAGTATTCATATAGTATTTGCCTTTTTCTCGGTCTGGCTTGTTTCACTTAGCATAATGCCCTCAGGGTCCATCTATGTTGCCGGGAAAGGCAGGATTTCCTTCTTTCTCGTGGCTGAATGCTATCCGATTGCAAATATCTTCCGCAGCTTCTTTATCCGTGTATCCATTGCTAGACGCTTAGGTTGTTTCCTTGTCTTGGCTATTGTGAATCATGGTGCAGTGAACACAGGAGCCTAGAGATCTTTTAGAGATCCTGATGTCATGTCCTTTCCATCCACTTTTATTTATTTATTTATTTATTTTAACGTTTATTTATTTTTGAGAGAGAGAGACAGAGCGTGAGTGGGGGAGGAGCAGAGTGAGAGGGAGACACAGAATCTGAAGCAGGCTCCAGGCTCCGAGCTGTCAGCACAGAGCCCGACGCGGGGCTCGAACCCACAAACTGTGAGATCATGACCTGAGCCGAAGTCGGACACTCCACCGACTGAGCCACCCAGGCACCCCTTTTCTATCCACTTTTTTTTTTTTTAATCTCCATTGCTGTTGTCCTGGTCCATTGTCTCTCCTCTGGAGCACCATGACAGATAGCCTCCTATCGTATGTCTTTGTCTCTGTTCTTGCCCCAGCAATTAATTTTCTTGTATAACTTTATTTTATACTAAAAGAACACAGGTACGTTGTTCTTAGCTCTGTGATTAAACACAGGACTCCTCTGCCTCACCACGTTCCCCAGGGCAACCATTCACAATCCATATTCAAGTTCAGGGCGCTAAAAAGCTTATTGTGGGGGGGTGGGGTGGGGGAGGGCTGGTTGACTGTGGAATGATCACAAAGAGACTCCCTTGTGTCGGTGACCATAGGTCTTTTCATTTGTGCTGCTCAGAAAGTTAAACACCCTACCCTGGCATAAAGTATGCGGGGTGGATGCAGCTACGCCCCGCCCAGGTAGCTACTGGATTTAGGGTGCCGTTTACGAAGTACGGTCCGTAATTTTCCTCACTGGGATGATAGTCCATCTTTATCACGTAGTAAAGGGCTATACAGGGCAAGTCGCTTTTGTAGATTTGCTCAACTTTTGCATGGTCTGAATGAGTACTCCATCCATGCACCAGCACCACACTGCCCCATAGTATGTTTTACTACCTGGTAGTTACTCTTCATGGCTGTTCTTTTTTCCGAGTTTTCCACCCTATTCCTCTTGGTTTGTTTTTCCATAAGGACTTTGGAATCATGAAATTTAACCAGAGATCTGGGGAGAATTTCCATGCTTATGGAGTAGCTGTTTTCTCATCCAAAAGCATGATAGGACTTTCCATTTGTTTCCATTTGTCTGCTTTTGTGAATGTGTTAAACGTTTTCGGATGGAAGTCTTGCATATTCCTTGTTATGGTGATTCCTAAATACCTTTTCTCTTTAGTTTAATTACGGCAAAATGCACATAACATAAAATGTATTGTTTAAACCATTTTTAAACCTTTCTATAAACTTTTTGTTTTTAATGTTTGTTTATTTTTGAGAGAGAGAGCATGAGCAGGGGAGGGGCAGAGAGTGAGGGGGACAGAGGATCCGAAGTAAGCTCTGTGCTAACAGCAGTGAGCCGTGATGGGGGCTCGAACTCAACGAACCATGAGATCATGACCTGAGCCGAAGTCGATGCTTAACTGACTGAGCCACCAGGCATCCCTATTTAAACCATTTTTAAGTGTACCATTCAGTTTCTTTATGTACATTCACGTTGTGGGGGTGCCTGGGTGGCTCAGTCAGTTGAGCCTCCGACTTCGGCTCAGATCATGATCTTACAGTTGGTAAGTTCGAGCCCTGCATTGGGATCCGTGCTGACAACTCAGAGCCTGGAGCCTGCTTCAGATTCTGTGGCTCCTTCTCTCTCTGCCCCTCCCCTGCTTGTGCTTGCTCTCTCTCTCTCTCTCTCTCAAAAATAAACATTTAAACATTTTTATTAAAAAAAAAAGCACATTCACGTTGTGGTGCCTGGATTATCTTCGCATTTTGCGTTTTTTCTGTTGGGGTCTTCTATTTTTCAGAGTGGTCATCTATTTATAGGAAATTCGTCTCTAAATTATTTCTGAGTTTGTTAATTTTTGTGCCGCTACTTAATTCTGTCACTGTTGGGGGTAGTTTTTCAGGTGATATGCTTTATGAAGGGATGGATTATGAAGAATAGAGTCTTGGTCTATACACAGTGATAGGTGTACCCCCTCCTGCCCACTGTTATACTTCTAATTTTTTTCTTTCATCCAATTGTCTGAGTGACACTTTCACTGAACGGCAGCTTTGCTGGTCAGCAACTTCGCCTTTTTTTTAACTTTTCACGTTCAGCGTGACACTTGTTTTGAAGCTGGCATGTGCCTTTTGGGGGGAGGGGGGTAATTTATGTGCTTAATAAATAATCTAAACACTGCAATACGGCCAAGTTGAAAATATACACAAATTTGACTTTTACTAGCTGAATACTTGTTACATCGATCTCCTTTGATTAATTGACTTAGTTAATCACCGCGTTATGTTAATTTCTTTTGTTCCTTTTGTTTGTTTTTCAGTGGTCTGACAAGCCCTGTGTACCCCATTTGCTTCAGAGAGACAGTTACTATGTCTATACCCAGCAAGAGCTCAAAGAAAAGCTGTATCAAGAGATCATTTCATACTTTGACAAAGGCAAAGTGAGTTTGGTTTTTGTTTTTGTTTTTGTTTTTGTTTTTTGTAGTAGGGGAAGGAAGAAATTGGCTGCAATATTGCAATGCCGTTCTGATGCTAACTACCCACGGTTAGCACAGACCCCTCAGGTGAAGGAGATAGTCACCAGTAAAACAGCCCTCTCTTTAGACAACCAGCCACAGTTTGGGGGACTCTGGACCACCCACACGTATGACCAGCTGACAATAAATTTGAGTGGAGAGGGTCCTATCGAATTTGATAGGTCCCTCAAATTTGAGGGTCCCTCAAATTTGATAATATGCCAGAACAACTAACACAACTTCGTAAAGTGCCGTGCTTACGATTACGAGTTTTATCTCAAAGGGCCCAAATCAGAACCAGCCAAATGAAGAAACACACAGGACACGGTCTAGGAGCGTCCCCAATGCAGGGCTTCTGTGTCCTTTCCCTGTGGATTCAGGTCACATCACTCTCCTAGCAACGTGATGTGTTCACCATTCGGAATCTGGCCTGAGCTCCTCCTGTGCATAGAGTCTTTGCTGGGGTTGAAGGCTTCATTAACTGACTCAGTGGCCACACGAGCGAACTCAGTGCCCAGCAGCCCTCTCCTCCCTGGAAGTCAAGCTGATACCATGTAGTTCAAGGCCCCAGCCTTCTAATCCCATGGGCTGCGGTTCTGGCAAGGCCAGTGCCCATTCTGAGACAGACCACAGGCCCAGTGTGTGTTACCTCATTAGTAGAACTTCAGGTGTGGTCTGAGGGTCCCGCCAGAAACAACAGAGTCACTCTCATCACTGGGGACATTCCAAGAGTTTAGAAGTCCCCTCTTAGGAACTCGGGACAGAGACTGCACGAATTATTTTCGAATAGTGACTCATGACTCACTCTTTTCTTATTCCCATGTGTCTCTTGGAATTCTGGTATTTTTCATGGGAGAGGAAATGGAGAGATAAATTGAAGAAGTCAGTAGACATCAGTTATCTTGAAGGCGCGTAACCCCATGGAGAACGTACCGGGCGGCCCAGGGCCCAGCTCTCCATGACCCTAATTTCATCACTTAGGCATTGCTGAGTGCCAAGAGCCAGCACCATCATTTTGAGTGCATTCTCTAGAGATTGTAGGCACATGGCATGCCTGGGTGGCTACTTGCCAGACTGCACAGGTAATAAGCAACCTGATTGCACCAGGGGCTCTCGGGAAGGTAAAATAAACATGTGAACTGGGCAGGAAATTGCGGAGTCTCTGGTGAACTGGAGAAAGCACGTTCAGCTGAAAGGCTTTAAAAAAAAATTTTTTTTTCAACGTTTTATTTATTTTTGAGAGAGACAGAGACAGTGTGAGCGGGGGAGGGGCAGGGAGAGAGGGAGTCACAGAATCCGAAGCAGGCTCCAGGCTCCGAGCTGTCAGCACAGAGCCCGATGCGGGGCTCGAACCCACGAACTGTGAGATCATGACCTGAGCCGAAGTTGGACGCTCAACCGACGGAGCCACCCAGGCGCCCCAACGTTTATTTATTTTTAAGAGACAGACAGAGTGCGAGCAGGGGAGGGGCAGAGAGACAGGGAGATACAGAGTCCAAAGCAGGCTCCAGGCTCCGAGCTGTCAGCACAGAGCCCGATGCAGGGCTCGAACCCACCAGTCGGGAGATCATGACCTGAGCCGAAGTCGGGCGCTTCACCGACTGAGCCACCCAGGCGCCCCTAGCTGAAAGGCTTTTACAATGGAGAAAATAGTGTAGAAGGGATAATGGGGGGGAAAGGAAAAATCGGTGTGCTATCCAAACAAAACATCCTAGCGTTGACACGTTTCAGAGGTCTGGGTAGTTGCCACTTCTGGCCACTATTCCTGATTGATCAGTGCAACTTGTTGGTTAAAAATAGACAAATGAACAAGCCAACGCATCCTTCAGAATGGGAGAAGATGTTTGCAAGTGACATATTGGTTAAAGGGCTAGTATCCAAAATCTAGAAAGAACTTACCAAGCTCAACACCTGAAAAACAATCTGGTTAAGAAATGGGCCCAAGACATGAATAGACTTCTTTTCCAAAGAAGACATCCAGATGGCTAACAGACACATGAAAAGATGCTCAACATCATTCGTCATCAGGGAAATTTATATCAAAACTACGATGAGATAGCACTTCACATCTGTCAAAGTGGCTCAAATCAACACAAGAAACAACAGAGGTTGACGAGGATGCAGAGAAAGGGGAACCCTCCTTACCCTGTTGGTGGGAATGCAAACTGGTGAAGCCACTTTGGAAAACAGTATGGAGGTTCCTCAAAAAGTTAAAAATAGAACTACCCCATGACCCTGCAATTTCACCACTGGATATTTCCCCAGTGGATACACAAATACTGATTCCGAGGGACACGTGCACCCTGATGTTTATAGCAGCACTATCAACAATAGCCAAATTATGGAAAGAGCACAAATGTCCATCGAGTGATGAATGGATAAAGAAGGCATGGCGTATATATACAATGGAATATTACTCAGCCATCAAAAAAGAGTGAAATCTTGCAACATTGTGGAGGGAGCTAGAGTGTATTATGCTGAGCAAAATAAATCAGTCAGAGAAAGACAAATACCATATTATTTCACTCGTGTGTGGAATTTAAGAAGCAAAATAGATGAACATAGGGGGAAAACATAGACAAACCATAAAACAGACCCTTAACTATGGGGAACAAATTGAGGATTGATGGGGGGGGAAGTGGGTGGGGGGTGGGATAAATGGGTGATGGGTATTAAGGGGGGCACTTGTTGGGATGAGCACTGGGTGTTGTATGGGAGTGATGAATCACTAAATTCTATTCCTGAGACAAATATTACACTATATGTTAGCTAACTGGAATTTAAATAAAAACTATAAGCAAACGAATTAATTTATAAAAGCCAGATAATCACCTTAATAAAATAGCTACCATCCATTTAGTACTGGTTACTCTTTTTGGTGATTTCCAGACTTCCCTTTCTAATTTAATTCTCCTTAAAACCCTATTAGGTCGATATTGTATCTTTTTTACAGGTGACAAACTTGAGGCCCAGAGAGCAAGTATATTTGCTCCAACACTTTGCTCTCTGCACCCCTTTGCCCTCTTAAACATCATTGAGGATCCCAAAGAGCTTTCTTCCCCCTGGATTATATTTATTGATACTTCTACTCTTAGAAATTGAAACAAAAAATCTTAAAATATTTGCTTATTTGTTCTCTTAAGGCCATTTTTACTATTAATATAAATCATATGTATTAAAAATAAGTATATATTCCAGGGGCGCCTGGGTGACTCCGTCGGTTAAGCGTCCGACTTCGGCTCAGGTCATGATCTCACGGTCTGTGAGTTCGAGCCCCGCGTTGGGCTCTGTGCTGACAGCTCGGAGCCTGGAGCCTGCTTCCGATCCCGTGTCTCCCTCTCTCTCTGCCCCTACCCCCGCTCGTGCTCTGTCTCTCTCTGTCTCTCAAAAATAAATTAAAAATGTTAAAAAAAATAACTATACATTCCATAAAAATAGTGATTTGAGTAGCATCGTTTGACACGTATGCAAATCTCTTCAGCATCTGGCTGAACAGGAGACAGCAGGATTCTCCTGTCTGCTTCTGTGTTCAGTCTCTCGCGGTATTACACCTGTTGTCGTCCGTGGGAAACCCCGTTGTATAAGAGGATGGGGCTTGGGAAAGGCAAATAGCATTATTGTTACTAAGGAGATAACGTTGCCTTCTGGTTCCCCTGATAGGTTCTTGGGGACTCGCGGAGACCAGGGACCACACTATGAGAAGCGCCGTGCTTGGCCATCTCCCTGCCTCTTACATAACTTAGCATTTGGAGAGAACTTCTCTGATACTGTTGACTGGCTTCCAGCTCCAGATTCACCTGATCTGGAATGGGTTCCATATGGCAGATTGCAGAGCCTTTGCAGGGTTCCAGGCACTGAAGTTTCAGAGGGGCCAAATTTGGCAAATGATTTTCGGAAGACTTAATTTTAAAAGGTGTTATAACCGTATGTGAACTGTCCCTACATTCCTTCAGCACCCAGAAACAATGGAACACAGCACCTGGTTAATAAGGATCAAGTAGGAAATTACCAGATGCTGTGTTATTTATAGTGTCCATCTAAGAGGCGTTTCATGAACTATCAAAATGAACCGAGGGCTCAATCTAGGATGTCAGCCTCGGGCACCACATATGTGCAGTAGGCTGTAACTGAGACAGTCATAAATGGTTTAAAAAGGCATTTTTCTTAAAACTCCCGTTGGCTAAGTAGATAGTTTGGTTAGGAATAGGGAATCAGGGGCGCCTGGGGGGCTCAGTCGGTTAAGCGTCCGACTTCGGCTCCAGTCATGATCTCGCGGTCCGTGGGTTCGAGCCCCACGTCGGGTTCTGTGCTGACAGCTCAGAGCCTGGAGCCTGCCTCGGATTCTGTGTCTCCCTCTCTCTGTGCCCCTCCCCTGATGGCGCTCTGTCTCTTTCTCTCAAAAACGAATAAAAAGCATTAAAAAATTAAAAAAAAAAAATAGGGAATCAGTGTTCTAAATTAGAGAAACAGCTTCCCAAATTGCACGCAACAGTATGGTTAGCCTTTCTTCCATTTTCTTCTCCTCCCAAACATCCTTATTCAAAGCGCACACACACACACACATACACACATACACGCACCCCAGAATCAGAACCAGAGCTCACACCAACTTCCTTACCCCTCTGACAAGACTTCCATGCTTTGAAAACCCAGGTTTGGGAACTGGTTCCTCTCAACTCTCCGTGGTCTTTCGTGCTTTGCCCTTTCAATGCCGTATTGCGTTGTTTAGGACACACGGTATTCTTCATGTTCTTGCAAATAGAGTTATAGAAGGTGTGCCCTGGAAAGCAGCCAAGATATAGTAGCGTCATCATGTCAGAAAAAGACAAAGGTTTGGTTGATCCAGGAGGTGAGGCGTGGTGAGAATGTCTGCAGAAACTCAACCCACCTGACTCCTTAGTCACTGTCAGCGACTCTCCCGTGACTTTCACAGAGGGATCACCGACTGCTTTGTTCTCCGCTTGTAACCCTGCCTTTCTTTTTCTGAAGATGTGGGAGAAGGCCATCAAACTGAGCAAAGAGTTGGCTGAGACGTACGAGAGCAAAGTATTCGACTACGAGGGCCTTGGCAACCTGCTGGTGAGTCCCGGTCAGAATATATCAGGCCTCCAGAAGGAGTGTGAAAATCAGCATTCATGCACATGTTTTAGAACATTTGAGAAAGTCGAGATAAACAGCCTCCTTTACCATGGAAAAGTAAACCGTGCTCAAAAGAAAAATGAAAAAAAGATGAGGTCCAAAAAAACGTTCGCGTTAACTTCCAGATTATCTCTGATAAAGAGCTCGAGATCCTTGCCTACAGACCTCTTGCCCCTGTCTGTGCCTTTTGTCTCTCTAAGGACCCTCCGTATTCCTGACCCATCTCCCCTCTCCCCTCGCAGTTACTCTGCCTTCTGTGAACACGCCCCATATTTCAGATATTTCCTGACATCTTCTGTTCATCAAAATTACTTGTTCTGTGGCCCACATCCTCAGGGTCCTGCTGGTGGCACAGATCAGCTATTTAATATAGCAAAACAAAAATAACCCTCTAAAGGTCCAGTGGTAGGCCAACACAGCGTTCCATTTGATAATTGTTAGTAGAGGAATCACAAAAGGTCAGGCCACCCATTGTTAGGTAATAATACAGTTGACCCTTGAACAACGCGGGGTGGGGAGGTGAGGGGCGCCAACCCCCCACACAGCTGAAAAACCGCACATAGCTTTTGATTCCCTCAAAACTGAACTACTAATAGCCTATTGCTGACCAGAAGCCTGCCTGATAACATAAACAGTTGATCGACACGTATTTTGTACGTGTATTCTATATTCTTACAATAAAGTAAGCTGGGGAAAGACATTAAGAAGATTGAAAGGAAGAGAAAATATTTCCAGTCCTACACTGTCTTTATCAAAAAAAAAAATCTGCCTGTAAGTGGACTCAAACATTTTAAACGCATACTGTTCAAGGGTCCAGTGTATTTTATTTGAGGGGATAGTTGTCAAGGTCACTTGGAAAAGAGCTTGCCCGCGTGCTGTGCCAGTTCCTACTCTCACACACAAAAATCACTTACTCATTTCCTGAACTAAACCGAGCTGTTCGTGATGTAACGTGTTACCCTTCGAAGCAAACGCTGTGATAGAAACCTTCACCTCAATAGAGTAGTAATGCAGTCATGGGACCATTGTGGGAGGGGCCGGGACATGCCTCAAAGACCCCAGGTCTGGCGACCTGTTTTGCTTTCTTTAAGTCTGACTCTCAGCCCTGGCCGGGAAACCTATTCCCGTGGGAAGGATTGAAATTAGGGCTGGTACCAGATCTTGAAAAACAGAACATCACCACCACCTTCTGGGCACTTGTGGCTGAACCAAGGACTTTAATCCAAACCACCTGTGAGAACCAGAAGATTCCTGATCTTTCCTCATGGGTCTCTGTTTCAGTGCAGCCACCCTCCGTGAATCTCAGAAAGAGCTTTTGAACCTTTTAGGGGTCCTGAACCCTCTTCAGGAAACTGTCCACCACTAAACACAGCCCCCCTCCATAGAGGCATATGCACACGTGTGCATCTTTCTGCATGCAGCTTCAGAGATTGCTAGACCCTCCAAGGCTCATTCACGGACCCACGTCCCAACCCTTCGATCCAAGAAAAGGATAAGGTCTTGGCCCACGAGATATTTTCCAAAGACTTTTCATTTATCTGTTGATCCATGAGAAACAACAAAGCGAACAATACTCTGATCTTCCCCGCCCCTCAGTGGTGCCCTTGTAACCTCCCTGTGGAATGCCTTGTTTTGTTTTCCAGAAAAAAAGAGCCTCGTTTTATGAGAACATCATTAAGGCAATGAGGCCTCAGCCTGAGTACTTTGCCGTTGGATACTACGGACAGGGCTTTCCTTCTTTCCTACGGGTAAGAATCCTCAGGGTGGTCCTCTAAGCCATTAAGCCATGCCATCTGAAGGAGGGAAGGTATTCATCTCTGTTCCAGATGGGCCTAGTGTGTTAGCAGCTGGAGGCCCATGTTCTCACTGTGGGAGGTCGGGGAGGGAAACCACTTCCTGCGTGGCCGGCGTCCTCACCCCACGCCCCCAGCCTCTGGTATTCTGGCAGCTCGATTGTAAAATGACTTTTCCCAGGTGGAATGAAAAGGGGAAAAACAGAACCCTCCCCTCCACTGGTCTGCTGCTACAGATCAGGCTGGGGGAAAGTGTGGATTGATGTGTTTCCTTGTTTATTTTGTTTCCAGCCAGGGCCAGTTTGAAAGCAAATATCCCAAGGACGGGACTGCGAAAGTTTCACAAAAATAAAAACAGGCGTTGTAATAGTGAAAAGGACCGTGTTTTTCCTTCTCAAAATTTTCTATAACGGGATACTGATTCTAAAATCTAAAAAACAAACAAAATCGTATTTTTTCCTGCACAAATGGAAGCCTCTTTAGAGGTAGCCGTGTTTGGATGTATGATCCATTTTCCTTCCCCTAATTTAAGAAAATGTAGAAAGGAAGTACTCTGCATGCTGCATCATTCCCAAGGAGGAGGTAACTCATTCATTCATTCTGTAACATCTGCTGAGTGCCCGCTGTGTACCAGGCACATACTAGGCAGATTATAATCAGATATGGCCCTTACTCTCATGGCGTTTACAGCCTAATGGGTATGATGTTAATTGAATAATCATGCAAACAAATGGTAATTGAAACTGACCAAAACGGGTATCCTGTGCTGTAAGCGTTGGTTAACCAGGGAGTATTTACTGAAATATTAACCCAAGTAAAATAAAAACTTAATGTTCACATGAAAAAAAAATTCACATGATTGTTTATAGCACCATTATTTATAATCACCAAAGACTGGATACAACTCAGGTGTCCCTTAGCTGATGAGGGGATTAAAAAAAATGTGAAAGAGCCATGCAATGGAATATTACTCAGTAATTAAAAGGAATAAAGTAGTGGGGCGTCTGGGTGGCTCAGTCGCTTAAGCATCCAACTCTTGATTTTGGCTCAGGTCATGATCTCAAGGTTTCGTGAGTTCGAGCCCAAGTCAGGCTCTGCACTGGCAGCATGGAGACTGCTTGGGATTCTCTCTCTCCCCACCTGTCTCTCTGCCCCTCCCCGACTTGTGCTGCCTCTGTCTCTCCCAAGATGAATAAATGAACTTAAAAAACATTTTTTTTAAAGGAATGAAGTTCTGATACATACAAGCATGTGGGTGAATCCCGGTGCATTGTGCTAATAAGTAAAAGAACTTAGAGCATAAGGTCTACGTACTCTCTGATTTTCTTTCTTTTTCTTTAATGTTTATTTTTTATTTTGAGAGAGAAAGAGAGCACACAAGTGGAGGACGGGCAGAGAGCCAGGGAGAGAGAGAGAGAATATGAGCAGGTTCCACACTGTCAGCAGAGCCTGATGCGGGGCTCAATCTCACCAATCGTGAGATCATGACCTAAGCCAAAACCAAGAGTCGGACGCTTAATGGACTGAGCCACCCAGGCGCCCGTCTCTGATTTTCTTTATATGGCATCTGTTACGCTTAGCGTAGAGATGGAAAACAGATGAGCCATCATCTGGTAGCTGTTGGGGAGGGTTGGGCTTCACAAGTATCAGGAAATTTTGAGTGGTAGTGAAACTGTTCTGTATCTTGATTGTGGTCATGGTTATGTTTGCCAAAACTGGCAGAATTTTACAGCAAACAGGGTAGATTTTACTCTATGCGAATCACACCTGCGTTCTGTAAGAGTCGAGAAAGACTTCCTGGGAAATTGCTGTTCTGACTGCAATGTGAGCTTGGTGTTACGGAGATCAGGGTGATAGGAAGAAACATTCCAGGCAGAGGAAGTGGCAGGCGAGGGCATGGCTGTGCCTGGGAATGAAAGACCAGCACGGTGGTCACAGAGAGAGTGAGGTGAGCAGGGAGTTGAGGCACAAAGTGTGGGGGAGATCACACCGGGCAGGGCCGTGGGGTTGCCCCAGCTGTGTTGTCAGCATCCCAAGAGCAGGAGGGAGCCATTGTGGATTCTAGGTGTTGGCAAGGTCATCGTCTGGCTGGTATGGGCAGTGATCGGATGTGTATAGATAAGCCACTAGAAACTATCGCAGATTTTGAGAGAAGGGATGTCGGGATGGCCTAGGGAAGTAGCTGTAGGAAAAATGGAGGGATTTCGTACTTGGTGATTATTGTTGGGGCATGTGCGTGACGAAGGAGGAGAGTAGGTCTCTGGCCTGTGTACTAGAGGGGCTGTGGAGCCATCCACTAAGAGCAGTAAAGGAAAAGGATAGAGTCAATCCGTTCATTGAATAAATATTTATTGAACTCTTACTTTGTGCCTTGTTATATTATAGGCATGGGGGCACGGTCCAAAGCAACCCAAATCCTTGAAATAATGGAGCTTATATACTAGCTTGGACACACACACAAAATGTAAGTGAGACATTTAGTATGTCAGACGGCCTAGAACAATGCCTCACGCCGTGTAGATGCTCCGTAAGGACCAAGGAGAAGACATCAGGGAAGGTGAATAGAGAGGCAGGTGATGGGGGTGGAGCTACAGTTTTAAATGGAGTGAATAGGAAAGGTGTCAGTAAGGAAATGACACTTGAGCAAAAACCTGAAAGAAGAGAGGGAATAAGGCAGGCAACCGTCAAGAGATGAGATGGGGTACCAGGCAGTGAGGACAGCAGGTCCGGAAGCCTTGAGCCTGGAAGCGCATGGCCAAGAGGACAAGTAGAGAATGGGGGCAGATGGCTCTGGGTACCAGAGGCAGAGGGCCTGTCCCATCTTTATATGTTCTTTGTGAAAGTCTGGTTTCGGCCATACTCCGTGTGAGGTACATTTGGAACATCCGAAAGATGCAAGTCAACAATCTGATGTATGGATCCAGAACTCAACGGAAAGTTCCCGGCTGGAGATAAAGTTGGTGGGTTATTTGCACCTGGATGAGGTAGCGTAGGGAAAGAGAATGGGGCACCAAGGGGAGAGGGTCTAGGAAGGAGCCTTGCAGTAGGTTCTAGTCTTAAATCGGCCCTCAGTCTCGGCACTCGAGTCCTGGTGAGGCAGTGGTGCCTGCCATACTTGTGTGTGACTGCTGTGTCACGTGACATAACAGACGTGGGTCGGTGGGCCAGCCAAGAGACTAGACTTTCCAGTTGAGACATCGGGGTCCAGATCATCGGCGGGGTGACTCTGTGACGTCGGCCAAATCCTATGACCTCCGCCTTTTCTGATGTGTAAATTGGAGAAATACTGCCCACTCCACAGGGCCGTTTTCAGAAGGAAATAAGTAGCACGTAGGAGTGCTTTACACGCCGTCAAGTGGTTTGTGGATGCTCTGTGTTATCAAAGGTGCTGGAAAATATAAATGCCTCCTCAGTGATCTGACCTACGTGCCCTTCTGTCTTACGGACTATTTCCCCAAACTCAGACTATCTGAAATTGTGTTGTCCGCTTCCCCCCAAGCCCAGCCCGGTCCCCTTCATCCCCGTTTCTGTCAGCGGCACGTGCTCTTCCTGCTCCCGGGCCAGGCATCCCCGAATCCCCCTTGATTCTCCCCATCTGCTGGCCCTTCACCAAACACCAGAGTCAAACACCAGATCTCGTAGCTTCTCCTTCCCCCACTCAGTCCTGCCTAGGATTCCTGCAGCTGAACGTGCACTCCACTGTTCAGACGAGCCTGTCCGGACTGCTTCTGTCATCCTATCACTCCCTCCTTGCAGAACCTCCAGTACGTTCCCTGGGCCTTCGGAACTTGTGCCCTGCCTTTCACTGGTCTGGCTTATCCAAGCTTATTTCTTCTACCTCAGTTCCATCCTGTCTGCCCCGTGGCCTTATCCTTCTGTTCACTTACCGTGCCTGTTTTGGTGGTCCAGCCCTTCTCTTTTCCTCTCCTTACCCTATCTGTCCACCTGGGCCCGGTCAATCTCAACGTCGTCCCTGAAGCCCTCCCTTGCAATCCGGGCTGGTCCGTGCTGACCTTGTGCTTGTCTGCTCCCGTTCACCTTGTTGCCCACGTCCCACACGTAGTGCCACCCTGTGCTCAGGTTCCTTGCCTGCCGCTGCTGTGCCTGAACGATGGCATTTCACGAGGCAGGAATTAGTCACATAAATCTTTCCCGGCTTGGGAAAACTTTGGTCATCCCTTCCCAAAGATCTGGCAATTTCGACTGCCATCAGCATTTATCCTACAAGATACATTGCCTTCAAGTTACTTGTATCAACTGTCATATTTACTTGTTTTCTGTTTCTGCCAGAAGCTGAGTTTTGTGAGAGTGGGGGCATCATCCTATCCCTCGTGTCTTAGCGTGTCCACTGTGTTTGTCCAATGCGTGTTGGTTATGTGAACGGACAAGTAAATTCTAAAAGCGATTTTCCCGGACAGTATGGGCCCCAGTTTTAGTTAAAAATGGCTCATGTCTGGGGCGCCTGGGTGGCTCAGTCGGTTAAGCGTCCGACTTCGGCTCAGGTCACGATCTCGCGGTATGTGAGTTCGAGCCCCGCGTCGGGCTCTGTGCTGACTGCTCAGAGCCTGGAGCCTGTTTCAGATTCTGTGTCTCCCTCTCTCTCTGACCCTCCCGCGTTCATGCTCTGTCTCTCTTTGTCTCAAAAATAAATAAATGTTTAAAAAAAAAAAAAATGGCTCATGTCTGGGCTGCCAATGCTAAGTACTCATCTGTGATGAGCTGGTGAGCAGAAACCTTCAAACCGTGGCTGCGTTAGAACTTAACTTGGGCGACATCAGCCGTGAATCAGATTACTCCTAAGCCTGAGACTTAGGAAACTTCTTTCTTTAAAAAAAAAAAAAAAAAAAGCCCAATTTTATTAATTTTGTTAAACAGAAGAAGAATGTAGGTTAGAATGGAGAGAACAGTATTTAGTGCAGTTATTTTCCTTGAGACATTGACATTGCCCTCCACGGTGGTTTTCGGGATAATCTAGGGACTGCTCTAAAGCATTCCTGTTCTTCCCAAGTGAAAGTTTGTTGTGTTGACTCTCTTCACGCATTCCCGTCCTGTATGTCAGTGCCACTCCAAGCGCTGGTCCACAGACCGTTACTGGATCTTGATGGGAGGAGGGATTGCCTGGGAAGAAACCGCTGAGAATGTCTTGCTATGGGGAAAAAAAAAAAATCTGCTAAATTCAACACTGTGCCCGGTGACATCACAGATCCATATCAGGGCACAAGCCCCTCATTGCCTTGTGGATGAGTGCAGAGCACTCCTCTGGTCTGTGGTCGTTGGGCCACACTACGAGAAGCACTGCAGAAGCAGCTTTATGCCCTTGACCTTAATGCCCAAATCACCCATGAGCTCTTGCCGGATAGGGTGGTTGGTGCAGGATGCGCGGTGAGTATCCAGTGAGAACTTGATGGCGCTTTGGCTGGGAGGGCATGGCTTCCTCAGCACCAGGCTCTCCAGGGCTCCTTCAGGCTTCATATTTAACTACCCGCCTTGCTGTCTCTGACCTGCAGAACAAAATCTTTATCTATCGGGGGAAGGAGTACGAGAGGCGAGAAGACTTCAGCCTGAGGTTGCTGACGCAGTTCCCCAATGCCGAGAAGATGACCAGCACCACGCCCCCGGGAGAGGAAATCAAGTCGTCCCCAAAACAGTGTATCCTTGCCTTGGGGAGACACGGCCCGGCCCGGCCACAGAAGCTAAGGGTTCGGTCCCCCGACCACTCGTTTAACCATTCTGACTCAGCCTCCCATTCTGTGTCAAAGCTTTGGGGCCCTATGTCCTTAGCTCATGGTTATGAAGTAGAGGAGAGAGACGGTAAGCAGATCTTGAATAGGAAAGGATGTTTTAGAGCCAAATGGAGAGCTTGAGGACAGAGCGTTCCTGTTCAGAATCCTGGATCCTGGATCTTCTTTTGTAACATGCAATGACTTATTGAAAAATTAATTACATGCTTTCTTTGCTTTTTTAGATGTTTTTATTTATTTTTGAGAGAGAGAGAGAGAGACAGAGTGTAACTGGGGGAGGGGCACAGAGAGGAAGACACAGAATCCGAAGCAGGCTCCAGGCTCTGAGCTGTCAGCACAGGGCCCGACACAGGACTTGAACCCATGAACCACGAGGAGCCACCCAGGCACCCCTATTACATGCTTTCTTATAAATAAGTAAATAAGCAAGCTCCATGACAAAATTATTTTTGAAGCCTTTTCACGTGTTTTGTACTAAAATAAAGATGTTCTAAAATTGAACAGTATTCAGAATAAAGAGAGGTAGGTAAGACAGAGCCGGTGTGGCATGGTAGATAAAAAAACAGTCTCTGGAGCCTCAGTGCCTGGGTTCGAGTCTCAGCTCTATCATGTACTATGTCTCTTAAGGGCAAGTTCCTTAATATCTATGCTCCTTCGTTTTCCCATCTATAAAATGGGGATGGTGTTCATTCTTTCTCATGGAATTTTTGTAAAGATGGAGCAAATATATGTCAAAGATTAGTAACAATGCCTGGTATTAATACAAATTCAATAGATATTGCCTATTATCATAGGTACCGGTGTAGAAAGATTCACGATAATAACAGACCAATAGACCTTTAAGAGAACAGCGACCCGTTAACGCACAGTAGGTGCTTGGAAAAAGACTAGTCTTTGAGGATAAATCCTTGTTTGGGTTATGAGGGTTCAGAAAACCACCGAGCTGCCTCTGTGGTGTGGGAATGAAAAGAGGTCTTCCAAGAACTGAATTCCTGTCGCTTGGCCCCCGGCCCTTCCTGCGTATCCACCAGACCTTGTCGAAACTTCTTCGTTCCTCCAGGTCTTGCTTTCTCATATACGAGGTGTGAGTCTGTTTTCCCTCAATACCTAGTAGCACTTCTGTGAGGATCCAGATAGAAAGGAGATCATTAAAACGCTCTGTCAGCTAGACCGGTGTGAGGCCCAGCCCGGTGGTGCTGATTTTCTCATGCATGAGGATCGCCACGGAGAGATTCTCACTGAGCAGTTGTGAATTCTTTATTCTTTTCTTTTTTTTTTTTTTTTTTTACTGCTTATTTATCTTTGAGAGAGAGAGCGTGCATGTGTAAGTGGGGGACCGTGAATCCGAAGCCAGGCTCTGCTGCACTGACGGTGGTGAGCCCAATGTAGGGCTTGAACTCACGAGCTATGAGATCATGACCCGAGTCAAAGTTGGATACTCAACGCCCGGAGCCACTCAGGCGCCCCTCAGCAGCTGTGAATTCTTATTTTTTATTTTTTTTTAATTAACGTTTATTTATTTTTGAGACACAGAGAGACAGAGCATGAACGGGGGAGGGGCAGAGAGAGAGGGAGACACAGAATCGGAAGCAGGCTCCAGGCTCTGAGCCATCAGCCCAGAGCCCGACGCGGGGCTCGAACTCACGGACCGCAAGATCGTGACCTGAGCTGAAGTCGGACGCTTAACCGACTGAGCCACCCAGGCGCCCCAGCAGCTGTGAATTCTAATTCTGTATTCTGAGTACCTGTCCTGGTGCCAGGGTCTAGAGACTTCACCCAGAAATCCTGGAAGTCACTGTTCTGTCCGGACGCATGGCCTGAAACTCCAGTTTAAATGCTGCAGATTTTGAAACGGTAGATCTGCACTGGCAAGGGCCAGAAATAAAAGGTTATTACTAATTCGGACTATCAAGTCAGAGACTCAGGTCTTACCCCCGAGCTGGCTTTGAAGCCTGGCTTTACCATTTACCAGTTACGTGCTCTGGCTCAGCTCGGAGCCTCAGATTCCTCATCTGTAAAAGATTTATCACATCCACCTGTTAGTTGTGTTTTATTAGAGGTAACATATGGAAAGCCTACTTCAGGGGCGCCTGGGCGGCTCAGTCAGTTAAGTCCTACTCTTGATTTCAGTTCAGGTCATGATCTCATGGTCTGTGAGACTGAGCCCTGCGTCAGGCCCGGCACTGACAGCACGGAGCCTGCTTGGGATTCTGTCTTCCTGTCCCTCTCTCTCTGCCTCTCCCCCTTTCCCCCTCCCTCACAAGGAAGGAAGGAAGGAAAAAAAAAAGGAAAGACAGAAAATCTACATCAGTCCCCAGCAAGTGCCATCCAAAGATCCCAGAAATTCCTATTGCACAGGCTCTGGAGTCTGGCTATTTCAGAGGCATGCTTGTCCAAAAGAAATTATTTAAAACTGTCTAATCCCCCCCCCTCCGATATTTCATTGATGCCTATTTTCCTATGGCAAGGTTGTTTTGCCAGGTGTCTGACCAAAAAATGTCCTAGGATTATGGCTTAATAAGGCATTTTGGTAATACATAAGGAAACCCTGTTTTCCATGCAGTCCTGGCATTCAGTGAAAAAGAATAATTAATGCAGGTACCATGTCCCATCTGTAAAGCCGGGGGGGGGGGGGGGGGGGACAAGCAGTCCTTTCTGCCTGTGACAGCTTCATGGCCCAGCCCCTTTTCCTTAATGAGCTCGTCAGACATGCAGTGTTTCACCGTAAAGCCAGTGATGAGCCTGCCTCCCAGCTACAAGGACAAACCAGTTCCAGAGCAGATCTTAAAGTAAGGAGGGGCTCTTTTGGTTTGTTTTTAGAAGCATTTTTTTTCTCTGACACACTTGATCTAGAAGTACCTCAACACCAAAGCCTTGAACTCATTACAGTTTGGAAAACCTTCTGTTGTCTTAAACCTCTGGAGCTGCTCTAACAGGATATACCACAGACTGGGTGGCTTATAAACAACAGACATTCATTGCTCACAGTTCTGGAGGCTGGGAAGTCCAAGGTCAAGGCTCCAGCGGCTTTGGTGTCTGGTGAGGACCTGCTTCCTGGTTCACAGACATCGACTTCTTGCTGTGTCCTCACGTGGCAGCAAGGGTGATGGATCTCTCGGGTCTCTTACAAGGGCACTGATCCCATTCAAGAGGGTAGAACATAAGCACTTACCACGGAGGCTACTTCCTAATACCATCACATTGTGGGGGGGTGGGGGGGGTGTTAGGATTTCAACATTTGCACTTGGGGGGAACCCAAGTGTTCAGACCACAGCAACTCTTCATTTTCAGTATAAACTATGAGCTTGGTAACTCAAAGGGATTTGGGGCAGGTGGGGTGGGGGTTGGGGTTTTTTTAGGCAGAGGGAGATCAGGAATTTCACTGTTAGGTTTTGGATCTCCTGGATCTCAATTCCACCCGGAAGCACTCACTTAGGAGTGGCTGACCTCACCTTGCCTGGTGGGTTCCCCAGTGATCACAGGTCCCGGTCTTTTTCCTCAGAAGCTAAGATATTAGAAGGATTGCTAGAACTGTGATAAAACTATTACAAATGCAATCACAAATATGGATATAAGTACATACGCCTTTTTATTTTTTTTATTTTTTTATTTTATTTTATTTTTTTTAAACGTTTATTTATTTTTGAGACAGAGCATGAACGGGGGAGGGTCAGAGAGAGGGAGACACAGAATCTGAAACAGGCTCCGGGCTCTGAGCTGTCAGCACAGGGGCCCGATGCGGGGCTCAAACTCACGGACCGCGAGATCGTGACCTGAGCTGAAGTCGGCGCTCAACCGACTGAGCCACCCAGGCGCCCCGATACGCCTTTTTAAATGGCGAGCTGTGAATGGATTCGTAAATAAGAAAATTAAGATGTGCAATAAAATGTGCACCCCCTCCCGCCTTCCTTATGAAGACTGTGTCTGTTTTGAGATCGCTTAGGGGATAAGACTCGGTCTGTGGAAGACGCGGCCCAGGGCTTATTGAAGTTTGCTCAAGGAGCGCTTGTTCTAAGAGAAACTCCAGTGTTGTGGCGATGTCTCTCTCTCCCCAGCTACTACAGAGCCAATGAAGTACAACAATTCCAATATTCCCGGCCATTCCGGAAAGGAGAAAAGGATCCAGATAATGAATTTGCTGTGAGTCTACCCACTTTGCCCTCTAAAACAAGGTCAAGTTGCCATCCAAATGGAGGCTTTCCACCTGACCGACACAGACAGCAGAAACGATGGCAGCCCGAGGGGTAGAGGTTCTACGTGCTTACTGCATAGACAGCAGGCCAGCTCAGTGGAAAGCTCTAGACTGGCACCCATCCAAAAAAAAGGGCTCTACTGTGGGGCTCCAATGTTGCGTTGAGTATGATTTGAGCAAGCCACGCCTCTTTGGACCTCACATTTCCCCTCTAGAATGTGAGAGGGCCCAAGTAGATGACGCTTTGCAGCTTTAAACATTTTGATGCCCATTCACTAAGGAAGCATTTGAGAACAGAATCTCACTGACCTCAACCCTGGCCATTTTGGCCTGGGAACTGACACTTCCTATTGTCTTCCCTTCCACCAGACCATGTGGATCGAAAGGACCACGTATACGACTGCGTATACCTTTCCTGGCATCCTCAAGTGGTTTGAAGTCAAACAGATTTCAACGGTGAGTCACTTGGAATCGGAATTCAGAAAATTCTTTTGTGTCTCCAAATATAATAAGGGCCTTTGTTAAGTGCCCCTCTGGTTCTCACTAGGCTGGCCAGCCTCCTATGGCCAACTTTGTTTTCCAAAAGAGAAATAAAAGGCATGCTTGTGTAATAAAACTCCTCTGTAAAACTGATGTTACAAACCAACCCTAAAGGTCACTCACAGTGAATGACTCTTTTATGACCAAATGAGTCTTGTCTCCTCATAATCCCACCAAGCGCCCCAAACCATTTTCAGAACGTCTCCTTGGAGTTTCCTGCCAATCAGATTCTTCTCTCCCAAAACATTTCCTCTTCTTTCATTCGTGGCTGATCACATCTACCAGTCCCCCCACGCTCTCCCTTCTCCAGCACTCCCAAAGCTGACCCTTTTACCTTCTTAATATTTATTAAATCTGTTTGTTTGTTTTTTCCAGCTCTCCTACTACTGTACCCTGTTTTAGTCCCTCGTTCATCTCTGGTGGAAAAAGCCCCCTCATTGGCCTCCTGCTTGGGCCTTCACAGGCTTGTTTTCCACACTGTCTCAGGGTGTGAGTTTCCACAGTGGAAAGCTGACCATATCATTCTCATGCTCAAAACCTTGCCGTGGCTCCCCAGTGCCTAGAGCATAAAGCCCCTGCTCCTTAGGACACACATGCAGAATCTTTGTGACTCGGTTCTGCCACCTCATCTCTTCAGGAATCTTCTGGAACTAAACTGCTCATTCCATGCTATTTCAGCCCTCCTTGATGATGCAGCGTTTTCCCTGCCCATAGTGCTACTTCTCAACCTAACTAACTCCCACTGAAATTCAGTTAGGTACCTGCTTCGCCAGGAAGCCATCTCTGAAACTCCCAATTGGGATTAGATGCCCTTTCTCTGTGCCCCGTTGCAACCCGGGTTTATTTCTTTACATTTTTTTTTTTTAACGTTTATTTATTATTGAGAGACAGAGCATGAGCACGGGAGGGGCAGAGAGAGAGGAAGACACAGACTCTGAAGCAGGGTCCAGGCTCTGAGCTGTCAGCACAGAGCCCGACGCGGGGCTCGAACTCACAAACCACGAGATCATGACCTGAGCCAAAGTCGGACGCTTAACCGACTGAGCCACCCAGGCGCCCCAACCCGAGTTTATTTCTAACAAGTTACTACCATGCTTACATGTCTTGAGATGCCACTAAAACCGTAGCCTCCTCCCCGCCATGAATTCTGTCTTAATCACTTTTGTGACTGTAGAGCATAGCCCGGTACTTGGCATGAAATACACTTTGAGGAAATATATCCTGAACAAATCTGAACGGAAATCCGATGTCTTCCATGCCACTAGTAATAATATCGCTATCCCTCAAGTGTGAATATGATTTTTGGGCAGAGACTTTTGGAATCAGGCTGTGGTAGGAGGTCATTTGTCTGGCAGTGGCTAAAATGAAGAACGCGGGTTTTCTTGAAACCTGGCTTTGAACACTTGCCCACAGGAATTGCTTGAACCTATATTGAATCTTATTTCATTTTCGTCCCAGATTCAGCTTGGATACTCTTTTTTAATTTTAATGTTTATTTTGAGACAGAAAGAGCACGTGTGAGCAGGAGGGGCAGAGAGAGGGAGAGAGAGAGAGAACCCCAAATGGGCTTTGCACGATTAGCACGGAGCCCGGGGGCAGGGCTCGATCTCACAAACCATGAGATCGTGACCTGAGCCAAAATCAAGAATCAGACGCTTAATGGAGCCACCCAGGTGACCCCAGCTTGGATATTCTAATACATCCCGTTATTTCTGGCTGCTTCTGACCGCAGAACCCATACTAAGGTGACTTAGGTATGGTTTGAATGCATGGCTTCCAAAACTTACCTTTGCTTGTGGCAGAAACATCGAGCCCCTTGCCAGTGAACTTTTGGGACGTTGCAGAAGTATCTTGGATCAGATATCCTGCTACTCTCTTGTCACTTATCTTCTCAGAAATATCTGAGGAAGCTTTGCCTAAAAGTAGCTTTGCCATCATTATTACATCTGCCTTTTTTTTTCCCCCAGATTTCTGGTAGACCTTTTGCCCCGAGAAATTATCACTACTATAGCTCTAATTTTTAGGTCATCCTTGTACTTTCTAAGGACATTTTAAGTAGTTTACTTCACAACTTAGCAAGACCATTTCAAGTAAGTGTGGGATCCAAATAGACATAACCTTGACAAGTACAACTTTACTGTTTTATAGCCTGGTGAGAATTTTAAACTTTTTATTTTTTTTAAAAACTTTTTTTTTTAAATGTTTTATTTGTTTTTGAGACAGAGAGAGACAGAGCATGAACAGGGGAGGGGCAGAGAGAGAGGGAGACACAGAATCTGAAGCAGGCTCCAGGCTCTGAGCTGTCAGCACAGAGCCCGACGCGGGGCTCGAACTCACGGACCGCGAGATCGTGACCTGAGCCGAAGTCGGATGCTCAACCGACTGAGCCACCCAGGCGCCCCGAATTTTAAACCTTTTAAAAGGAACACTTAGGGGGTGCCTGAGTTAAGCGTCTGACTCTTCATTCCGGCTCAAGACATGATCTCACAGTTCGTGAGTTCGAGTCCCACATCAGGCTCTGCACTGAGCACACGGAGCCTGCTTGGGATTCTCTCTCCCTCTCCTTCTGTCCCCAGCCTCTCAAAATAAATAAATAAATAAATACTTTTAAAAATAAAATGAGAGGAACACTTAGGATTTTTTCAAAACTTGCTGTGAATTCACAAAATGCCCTTTCACTCCCTTGTCCACTGTCGCAGGAGGAAATCAGTCCCCTGGAGAATGCCATAGAAACCATGGAACTCACCAATGAGAAGATCAGCAACTGTGTTCAACAACATGCCTGGGACCGGGCCCTCTCTGTGCATCCTCTCTCCATGCTGCTCAGTGGCATCGTAGACCCGGCTGTCATGGGGGGATACTCCAACTATGAAAAGGTGGGCTGGGCCCTGGAATCCCCACTGAATCCCATGTCATTCCGTGCCTCTCGCCCTGTGGCTCTGTGCGGCTGGCGCATTAGTTTCTTACGACTTGGCTGAGAGAGTTTTTCACTGTGCCCTTTTTACGAATGAGCAAATGAAATTAATGAAAAGCTGATCCCTGACCTCACACCTCCTAGAGATCCTCAGCAGCTCAGGCAGGGTTGGGCCACTGCCTGATAAAGAGTCACTGACAGATCAATCTAATACACCATCTCTGGTTGATTTACCTGTTGTTCCCTCTCCCTTTCTCCACCGAGAAGTAGAAAGCTTACAGGCGGCCCCAGAGGTAAAGATGCTTTAGAACTGAAGAAGCACCCGTGCGAAAGGCAGAACTGTGCTCTATCTAAAATTGGCTTCTAGGGGCACCTGGGTGGCTCAGTCGGTTAAGCGTCCGACTTCGGCTCAGGTCATGATCTCGCAGCTCATGGGTTGGAGCCCTGCCTCAGGAACTGTGCTGACAGCTCAGACCCTGGAGCCTGCTTTGGATTCTGTCTCCCTCTCTGCCTCTCCCCCACCCACACTCTGTCTCTGTCTCTGTCTCTCTCTCTAAAATAAACATTAAAAAAATTTTTGTTTACCGGAGTTAATGTATCCAACACGTAAAAAAACATGCAATTAATGGAGGCAAGATTTTTAATTATTCACTATGTTTCCAGTGGCGAAGTAATTTTGGCATCCTCTTGCTGAATATAAACAAACATTTGGCTACTACGCTCCTGCGGAGTAGCCGGGAGAGTGAGTGGAAAGAAAAGGAGATGAACGAGAAGGGCGAGTGGTTATTAGGTGGGCTGATTCTGTTATTTCCATTTATACACAAAGTCCTGAGAAGACCAGGGGCTTTAGAATCAGTCACTCCTGTGACCCAATCCCGGCTTCCCATTGGCCACCATGTGCCCTCGGGTGAGATACGTCACCTCTTTGAGCCCCAAGCTTCGTACCTGAAAAAATGAGGAAAATGCCTACCACGCAGAAGCGGCTGGACGCTTATCTTGTATATAAGGAACATCGCAGAACACTTGCCTTATAGTTGAGGCTTGATCGGTGTTGACTTCTTCCTCTCGCCTGTCTGCTTGGAGACAAAGGTGATCTGAACGGGCAGTGCTCTGCGGCTGTTGCTATAACAATCTTCTTTTTTCTCCTTTCCCTTCAACCTTTCAGCCTTCAGAATCACTACACTTAGCAGCTGGGAAAGATGCAACACCAGAGATCAGTTCGTGTTTGCCCGTGCTTAGTGTTGATAAATAACCTCCAGTGTTATCATGGAATTCAATACAAAACTAGGATCCAGAATATAATCCTTTTTTTTTTTTTTTTATAACGTTGTAAGGATTGTGGTGGGTTTTTGTGTCCTGTAAACTATCTAGTACTAATTTCGATGTGCTTTTGCAAGTGTTGTTTTTTTTACAGAATGGCCCTGTTCGAATTCAAATTCGTATGTGCCAGTAATCTGTAAATAGTACGTAATTTCATATGAAGTTTTTTCCAATGTCAGAGACTTCTAATTTAAAAAAAATTTTAAAGGGGAAGTTGGTTACGTACACAGATTTCAAGACTTTTAAAAATACTAAATTGCACTTTTAATTAATATGGTATGCGTTTGTATATTTTGAAGCGTAAGAAAAAAGGTAAATTCCTTGATCGCCATGACCCCCACGGCAATTAATTTGGGGACTCTATCATCACCTACCAATACAGGTGACCTATCTTAAAGCAGCCCATTAATCACTGCCGTAATTCATCAGCCCTTTTCTCTCGCAAGGCAGGACTCTTCGAAAAAAACTGAATTTCAGGGCACTCTGCTCCAGCGGTCCTTGACTCAACCAATGTTCTGGGAATCTCAGTGCCTTTTATCTTACATCAAAAAATCGTCTTTAACTTTTGAAGATTCAAATTGCTTCTCTTTGGAGGGTGAAAGTGGATGAAGATTAAAGCCATACTACTTTTTCATTCATTTCTCCCTAACTATGAATCTGGCTACAGCGTGTGTTCTCCAGATGTGCTGTCCTGCTTCCTGTTTGTGATACTCAGCCCGCATATATTTATAGCCCTTGTGGTGTTAGTTTGCTAGGGCCGCTGGGACAAAGGCACAAACAGGGTGACTTAAAACACAGTCCCGGAGCCCAGTAACCTGAAATCCGGCATCAGCAGGGTTGGTGCCTTCTGAGGGCTGTGAGGAAAGATCTGTTCCCTGCCTCTCTCCTAGCTTCTTTTTTTAAAAAAAAATTTAAATGTTTTATTTATTATTTTTGAGAGAGAGTGAGAAGTGGGGCAGGGGCAGAGAGAGAAGGAGACACAGAATCGGAAGCAGGCTCCAGGCTCTGAGCTGTCAGCACATAGCCCAACACGGGGCTCGAACCCATGAACCGTGAGATCATGACCTGAGCCGAAGTTGGACCGACTGAGCCACCCAGGCGCCCCAGCCTCTCTCCTAGCTTCTGAGGGGTTGCTGGCAACCTTTGGCTCCCCTTATCCCTCTTCACACAGCGTTCTCCCAGTGTCCAACCTTCCCCTTTCTATAAGGGCATCAGATACGTGGAATCGATGGTTCGTCCTACTCCACTGTGACTCCACTCTGACACTCCATGGTGACCATAACTACATCTTCAATAATCCTCTTTCTAACTAAGGTCACATTCTGAGGTACCGGGGCTAGGACTTCAACATAGGAATTGGGGCGGGGAGGAAGCCAGTGTTCAACCCGTAACATCTTCACGCAAGGTTGAATTTGAACACGCTCTATGTTCCATACCAAATGGGCTGGTCGCTGATCACTTTTTTTTTTGCTGTTTTTTTTTTTTTTTTAAACTGTATCCTGTAGTTTCAGGAGCTCTTGAGTCTACCTACAGGTTGAGGTGACTTCCATAGTATTGGAACAGAAGAGTGAGGGGAACTTTGAGGGTTGGTCTTTGAAAGCACTCTCAGAAATGATGGCTATGGTACAAGGAAAAAAAAAGTTTTCCTGTTTTGACTTTGTTAGAAATGTTCACCACAGGCTTTTTAATTTTTTTTCCTCATTCTGTCTTGTTTTATTTTATTTCTTAGTGTTTTCTTCCTTTATTTATTTGAAAGAGAGAGAGAAAGTGCGAGCAGGGGACGGGCCCAGGGAGAGGGGGACAGAAGTTTCGAAGCAGACTCTGCACTGTGAGTGCAGAGCCAGATGTGGGGCTCTAACCCATGAACCGCAAGATCATGACCTGAGCCCAAGTCAGACGCCTAACCAACCGAGCCACCCAGGCACCCCAATTTTGTCTTTAAAAATGGTCTGTTCTGTAACATCTACGATTATAGTTTGAGTTTGGGTTTTGTTTCACTATTAGAGGGACTTCGCCCTTGGGACCACAAATGTTGATTGGCAGTGTTACATGTGACGTGGTTTTGACGTATAATAAGACGCAACGCAAACTGCATTTAATATTTACGAGACATTTTTGTGTGCATTTAATATTTATGAAACATTGTCCTCAAAAGAGCCTTCTGAATCGATGAGAACTAAGAAGGTGTGGATATTTATCTTCCCTCAGTATAGGGGGGAAAATGTGATACAGCTTATAGCAGCAGGAAAACTATCAGGCATATCCAGCCTGTTAGTTTTTTGCTTTTTCCTTTATAATATCCGTGCACTTAATCCACTGAACAGCCTTCAGATATTGGCATTGGCATTGGTCCTTGGGGCAAGTTCTTTCAATGAATGCCAGTCTGCTGTGCTGCTGATTA
Organism: Panthera onca; assembly: GCF_046562875.1. NCBI lineage: Eukaryota > Metazoa > Chordata > Mammalia > Carnivora > Felidae > Panthera > Panthera onca. The sequence goes on from NC_138342.1 coordinate 172,244,981, forward strand.
TTTGGTTTGCGCCCTTGTGTGTGTCTGGTGATTGTTGAGAAGGTGCTTGGATTAGGCATTGCCCAATTTCAGAAAGACCGCAAAAGAGCACATACCTTTAGAACCGTCCACGGTGGCAGAAGGGCTGTCCCAGGTAAGGAAGGAGGATTGCCTTAGTCATTTCTGGTTTGTCAGCTAGAACAAGACATTTGTCCCCCTTCCAGGCTCCCCTCCCCTCCCTCTAGGGTCAGATACACAGATGGGAACGTGTTCTAATTAATACTCTCCATGGGCGCCTGGGTGGCTCAGTCGGTGGAGCGTCCGACTTCGGCTCAGGTCACGATCTCGCGGTCCGTGAGTTCGAGCCCCGCGTCGGGCTCTGGGCTGATGGCTCAGAGCCTGGAGCCTGTTTCAGATTCTGTGTCTCCCTCTCTCTCTGCCCCTCCCCCATTCATGCTCTGTCTCTCTGTCTCAAAAATAAATAAATGTTTAAAAAAAATTTTTTTTAATACTCTCCTGTGCCCCATTTTTAGGCTTTTTTTACAGAGAAGTACTTGCAGGAGCATCCAGAAGACCAGGAGAAGATTGAGCTGCTGAAGCGACTGATAGCATTACAGGTGTGCTCCTAGCGACATGTATGGCCAGACAGCGCTCGCTTGCTCTCTCTCTGTCTCTGTCTCTGTCTCTGTCTCTGTCTCTGTCTCTACATAGTGACCAGTGAGAGAAAATGCAGCCATCCCACCCAGTCTAGCAGTGGCTTATCCATAGATGTGCTCCCTGGCTCGGGAGGGTTTGCCTTTTCTGTCAGCCCTTCCCCAGTCGCGGGCCTGCTTGTATCCTTGTGTATTTCTCTGAGCCCTTGACCCCAGGGTGGCCGGTGCCCAAGCCCTACACTGACACGTAGCTTTCTCATTCGATACGTGCTGTGTCTACGGGTTTACCTGTCCACCTTCACCCCCATCCCTCCCCAGCCTCCCAATCTGAAAAAAATCCCCTTTCCTAAACCGTGTCTCCTTCCTTTCATGCCCCTTCTTCCCAGATGCCCCTGCTGACGGAGGGGATCCGCATCCACGGGGAGAAGCTGACAGAGCAGCTAAAGCCACTGCATGACCGGTTGTCGTCTTGTTTCCGGGAGCTCAAGGAAAAAGTGGAAAAGCTCTACGGCGTTATAACACTGGTAGGCTTTGTCTAAGGAGCACTGGTCTAAGGACTGGTTCCTTTGTCTAAGGAACACTGGTAGGCTTTGACTTTCTCAGCCTCTTTACCGGTTATGATGTTGATCAGGTTTTCAGTTGCCAGATGAGTCCAAATAGCAGAGGTGTGGCAGGAAAACACGGGGGACGGGTCTGGAGAAGACGTGATGTGCTGTTGGTGACCTTCCGAAGTTGACATACTAGATAGGGGTTCTCGGACTTGAGTGACTGTCCGAACCACCTGGAAGGCTTACGAAAACACAAATTGCTGGGCCACATCTCCAGAGCTTCCGATTCAAGAGGTCTAGGGTGGGGTGCCCAAGGGTTTGCATTTCTTTCTTTCTTTCTTTTTTTTTTTTTTTTTAATTTTTTTTTTTTAACGTTTATTTATTATTGAGAGACAGAGAGAGATAGAGCATGAGCAGGGGAGGGGCAGAGGGAGGAGGAGAGACAGAATCCGCAGCAGGCTCCGGGCTCTGAGCTGTCAGCCCAGAGCCAGACGTGGGGCGCTAGACTCACAAACCTCAAGACCATGACCTGCGCCGAAGTCGGACGCTTAACCTACCGAGCCAGCCAGGCACCCCAAGGGTTTGGGTTTCTAACGTGCTCCCAGTGGTGCTGATCCTGCTGGTCTGGGACCATAGTGTCCGGGCCACTCTACTAGCATTTGGGAGCATTGCTGGTCCCAGATGCTGGTTATTACTGTCCCGTTTAGCCCAATTCTTAGTGTTTTTCCTAGCCTTTGTTCCTTTTTTATTTTGACGAAAAGTTGACATTGTTCGCACCCCTGAAGGGGAGAAAGAATCGTGAAGTTCATTTTGCAATGCAGATAGTGATTTCGTCATTTGTTCCGACAGTTCTGACACATCTCTCCCCACAGTGTTTTTGTGCCCGAGAAGTTGGGTGGATTGATGCGCACGCTCAATAAGCTTTTCTCTCTGGGGCACGTGGCTGATTCATTCGGGAGTGTGCGACTCTTGGTCTTGGGATCATGAGTTCAAGCCCCACACTGGGCATAAAGATTACTTAATAAAAAAATAAATAATACCTAATTTTTCTCTGCAACAATCGATTGCATGCCTGGATCCAGCTTCATTTTTTCTGCTCTTTTTAATGAGAGTTCGTTTACCTTGCTCTCTTTAACTGTCTTACTCTTGAACTCCCGATTTTCCGATTCTCTTCCCTTGAATCAAAGCTCTGCATTTCTTTCTGTGTAGTCCTGTCTGCCATTCCCACACCTCCACCGCCGCTACCTTTTTTCTCCTGAGCGTCTTTGTAATCGTTGCTTTCAGTCATCCAGGGGTTCGGTTGTGCCTAACTTCCTAGCCTACCACCACTTAAGAGCTTTCTTCTCGGAACATTTGTCTTTTATGTAAGTTCCAAGGGGAAGGATGTGACTTACACCTATTTAAGTCGTTTTTATTAGATCCAGGCCAATATTGGCATGCAAATTTGATACGGTGGCCAATTGGGGCGATCAGTCCTACTGAAGACATCTCTTAATGATAGTAAATTGATGCTCCTTTACTTAAGAAAGATTCACCATTTTTTTTCCTCATTCTGTCATAAGCGTCAGGTCTACAGTATCATCTGAAAGTTTCTATTAGGCCAGTATTTTACCTTTTTAGCAGCTGAAAGAAGATAAACTGGAGGAACCGGAGAAGCAGACAGAGGGTTTTGCTATTCTTGGGGGGGGGTAATGAACAGCTCGGTTTTTCTTCTCACATGGCTGACAATAAATTATGGGGAATTCTCCTCTAAGTCTTAGAAACAGGGTAGATTTAACCTAATTGTGCTCATAATTAAGAATATAAGTATTTGCAGGGTGCCCGGTGGCTCCGTCGGTTAAGCATCCAACTCTGGATTTCCGCACAGGTCATGATCTCGTGTTTTGTGAGTTCGAGCCCCGTGCCTGCTTCTGCACTGACAGCATGGAGCCTGCTTCGGATCCTCTCCCTCCCTCTCATTCTCTGCCCCTCCCCTGATCAGCGCTCATTCCGTCCCCCGCCCCCCACCAGCCCCTGTCTCTATCTCTCTCTCTCTCAATAAATAAACTTAAAAAAAATAGAATATAAGTATTTGCAGTATTTAACAGTTGAGGCAGCAGTGGGTGCCAGCCGATACAAATGGCACTTGTCACAAACAGATGGGGAGCTGCACCAGTTCCTATGGGCTGAATTCCAGGTCTGCTAACCACAAGATGTTCTGCGTTCCCCAGCCACCCAACTTGACTGAGCGGAAACAAAGCCGCACAGGATCCATTGTACTACCCTACATCATGTCGTCTACGCTGCGGAGATTGTCCATCACCTCGGTGACTTCCTCTGTGATTTCCACCTCTTCTAACTCATCCGATAATGCTCCTTCCAGACCGGGATCTGATGGGTAAGAGTTTGATTTTTAATTGCCAGGGGAGGCGAGGGGGGATTATCTCCTTACTAACCTTTGCCTTTTGTCACCAAAGGGAGACTTGGTCAATGTAGATGCGTCATCCTTATGAGGGAAATAATCTGGAGTATGCGGTTAGAATCCTGTATACCATTCCTGTCGCCTTCCTCATGAGGAAGATCATTATTTACATACTTTCCATATTATTTACATAACGATAATAGTTAAGAAAGAAAGGGATGATCATCACCTATAATCCTATCACATCCTATCAGCCACCCTATCACATTCTGAATTATTTTTTGTTCATATTAACTTATAGTCATTGTTTGAGTGTCTTTCCACCTGAATCCGTTTTCAAAAGTCATCTTAAAATTTACATTTATGTTATACATCGGCAATATAATGACATGGTACGAAACTCCAAGGCACTAGAGGGATATGTCGGGAGGCATCACCCATCAGTCCTTAACTCCTGTCCTACCAGTACCGCTCTCCTGAGGCAAGTGGTGTTGGCCTGCAGGACCCTGGTGCCTTTCCAAGCTCTTTGGACACACACGAGCAATACCTAAATATGTGTTCTTCCCTGCACTTTCTGCTTATATTCAATGGAAACATAGAATTCTTTCTTTACCTTGCTCTTTTCACTTACTGTGTCTTGAAAATCCTTCTGTTTCAGAACGTAAAGAGCCTCGTCTTTTCTCTGAGCTGCAGGCATCCCGTGGTATGTCTGCATCAGGATACATTCCACGGGTGTCATGGATGGATGCTTAGTTGACCCCAGTCTTTTACTGTCGCAGCAGTGGGGCAATGACTCACCTTAAAAATAATTTATTTCGCAAATACACAAGTATATCCGTGTGAGAGAAATTCCAGAAGTGAACTCGCTTTGTCGAACATATATAGTTGCAGTTTTCAAAATTATTCCTGAACTGACTTCTGTAGACATAGACCAATTTGCAGGCCCCCCAGCAATATATAAGGGCGCCCCGTCACCCCCACCTGGCCTCCAGATTGTGTATTATCAGGCGTTTTAATTTTTTGCCAGTTTGATAAGTGGAGAGTATTTTCCTGGTATAGGATTTTGGTTTGGTTTTATTTCTCTTGTTTTGCATGAAGCTGAGTTTTTTCATTTTTTAGTAGCTGTATTTTATTTTCTGTGAACTATGGTCAAGTATTTGGGGTACACTTTTCTGTTGTGTTTTCTTTGTTCTGAGAGTTGAAATACATCTTCCAATTTCTCCTGTCTCTTTTGACTTTGTTTCTAATTTCTCATTTAGTTGTGCTGACATTTTTTAATAAAAACAAACAATTAAAAATTTTTTTAATAAAAAAAACAAATTAATGTTTGATTTTATGACTTCTGGGTTGTATATCATAATTAAAGGCCTTCCCCATTCTCAGGCTACAAAAAAATTTTTTTAAGTTTCACTATTCACCACTAAATCTGTGATTCTTTGAAATTTATTCTAGTATAAAGTGTGAGGTATGAAGTTAACTCTTTTTTTGGCTGTACAGCGACCCTTTTCTCCCTATAACATTTTTTCCTCTACTGATTTGAAATGTCAGCCTAATTAAAAAATGAAATTCCTAGATGTTCTTTAGTCTACTTGTAGACTTTTCCCCCCATTTCTTTGATCTCCCTATATGTTTATGAACTAGTACTAGGTAGCTTTAATTACTGTAGATTTAAAAGGCTTTTACTTTTGAATAGTCCTTTTCAGAATCTATCTAGCTAGTTTTACTCATGCTCGCTTTTGGATTAACTTGTCTAGAATCCCATGGCTATTTTTACTGAGATCATGTTAAATTTCTGGACTAACTTTGGGAGGATTGATGGCTTTTGACACTGAGCCTTTCCTGCCAAAATCATGGAAGTGCCCTTCCATACGTTCAAATTTAAAATATTTTATAGGGATGAATTTATAATTGCATTCTTTCTGTTTAAAAATACTATTTAAAAATATTTTACTAATTATATAACTCGCATATATACACGTAGAAATTTTTCAAAGTACTAGGAACTTAAGAGAAAAATGCTTATTATGTCATCACTCAGAAGTAACCACCGTTAACGGTTACCTATGTAAAATTTAAAAAAGCATATGTACATTTGATACAATTGGAAAAGCCTTGTGCATACCATTATGTGACGTGCTGCTTAATTTAATGTACATGATGAGTCTTTAACAACATTATGTATTTTAGAGTTAAATGTAAGTCCAGTTGACTCAACGTTTCATCTTAAATTTGTAATTCTGTATTGTAATAATTATACCACAAAAATACCCTGTCTGAACGGCCCCTCCCTGGAAATCACGTGTTTAATATTTCCTAAATTATCTATCAGTCCTTTTCCACTGACAGATATTGTTACATAGTTGCAGCTATAGCACAGATATAGTTTGGTAAATTGCTTTTTCTCCTTTATTATTTTATTATAAGCATTTTCCATGTTGCTGTGTTATTTTATTATCATCTTCGATGGCTATTAACCATTGCATCCCATGAATGTGTCCTAATTAATCCTCCCCCTACTATAGAATATTTAAGCTGTATCGTTATTTCTAAACAGGTAATCATCAAAGTTCATCATAAATTTAATATGAAAACATTTAGCTTATATCAATATAAAGTGCATTTCGATTATTAAGAATTGTACCAAACACGTGTACTTACAGCTTTCTGGTTATTTAGGATACAGTCTCCTATCACTTCTTGGCCTTTTGGTTAAGATCAAGTGTAGGATGCATTTCTAGAAGTATACATTACCTAGTCAGAGGATGCAATTCATTACAATTCTGATGTCAAACAAGTACCAATATGTAATGTCAGACACAATAGAGTACTAGGTATTTGCACTATTGCTAATCCTTAGCATCACTAAATATTAAATAATCCTTGATTCATTGACTTTGTCTCTTCTATGGTTTTTTTTTTTTTCACGCCGTAAAGAGACACTAACTACTTCGTGGAAAGCATAGAAGTTCTGTTCAGTAAGATTCTTTTCTTAAATAAACTGTCTCATTCAAAAAAGAAAAGGTTTGAAACAGCTGTTGAAAGTCAAAGACCCCAAGATTGCTGATACCCTAGGGCAGTAAACAGAGAACAGGTGGGCGGGGTCCTTTTCTTGCCATGACCCAGTTTTAAGGTGGATTATTGATCTTGCCCAGATTTCCCCAGTGAGTAAGAAGTCACTGTACTGTTGTCTGACACTTATTTAGGATGTGTCTTTAAAGCACCTCCAACTGATCCTCAGCTAATGACCCCGACTCTCCCCATTACCAATGTTATGTCACAGTATTCATTAACACTTTCATGGGGATTATTGGATGTGATGTCTATAAAGAGCCAGTTCTTTGTTGGTAAGAAGGTAGACTGTATCCATCCTGTTTGGCATATGGGAGGCTTAGGCACAGAAAGAGAATGACTTTTGGGAACCCAGCTCGTGTTAAGGGGAAGCCAGAAGATTTACACAGAAGGCCAACTACGTGCTACCTGCTTAGAGCACGAGCCGAGTCGGGGCCCCAGAACGAAATCGTTTAGAAAAAATTTAATCTTTGATATTTCAGAAAAATCACTGAAGTAACCATTATAAGCAAAAAAATAACACAGACCCTGGGGGACCCCACAGTAGTTATTTTATGGTTTAGTGTGGTTCCTAATGAGGCCCTAGTGAAAACTCACATCTTTGACTGTTGGTCTAGTGACCCTCAGCCTTCAGTGTCAGTCTCTCAGGTGAAGTCATAATTGATTCCATAGAATCTGGGGTGGTTGTTTTCTTTCTCCCTGACCAATTACTGTTTAAGGTGATTTTGTTTCTTTGTTTGATTTGGCTTAGTCGGTTTTAAGAATAATTAGAATCCTGGGGTGCCTGGCTGGCTCAGTCCAAGAGCGTACAACTCTTGATCTCGGTGTCATGAGTTTGAGCCCCATGGGGGTAGAGATTACTTTAAAAAAATAAAATAAAATCTTTAAAAGAAAAATGAACAGTAAGAGTATTTTTTGGAATTTAGTTCTATGATATTTATTTAGTACAGATTCAAGATAAGTAATAATGAGTGGCTTCCCCTTAAATATATGAGCAGTTGAAACAATACCAAAAAATTACAAACCCATGTATGCTGTCTTAAAAAAATAATAATAATAGAAAAGGAGAGAATAATTTGAAATCAGAAAAAGAAACTGCAGTCAACAGGCATTTCCCAGTGACTCCTTACTCAGACTTCCCTGGAACTTTCTTATCCTTTACATTCACAGAGCAAGGCAAACATACTTTGCAGAAAGGTGGACTACATATATCAAAATTTTTAAATGAGGGGCACCTGGGTGACTTAGTTGAGCTTCCGACTCTTGATTTCGACTCAGGTCATGATCCCAGGGTCATGGGATTGAGCCCCATGTTGACCTACTTGGGATTCATTCTCTCTCTGTCTCTCTCCCTCCCTCCCTCCCTCTCTCCCTCTCTCTCTCTCTCTCTCTCTCTCTCTCTCTCTCTCTTGCGTGCGCGCTTTCTCTCTCACCCTCTGCCCCTCCCCGCCCTTTGCACACTCTCTCTCTCTAAAAAAAAATAAAATAAAATTCTTATTAAAAATTTTTAAATGATTTAAGAAGCATATCAACCAAACAGAGTGAATCCTGTTTGGGATCTTGATTCAAGCAAACCACTAACAAAAATTTATGAGAAATGTAAACAATGGATACTTGATGAAATTAAGGAATTATTTCATTTTGTAGCCCTGATGATGGGAGTGTACTTATGTTATGCAGTAAGTCCTTGCCTGACTGAGGTATATACTAAAATACTTGTAGATGGAATGATACGCCATCTAAGAATCGTTTCCAAATGATCCAGTGAGGGGCTCAGAATGTGACTTAGGTGGGCGTAAGAAACTAGATTGGCCATGAGTTATCATTATTGACACTGAGTGATATATATATGGGAATTTATTATATATTCTCTTCTCTTTTTTATATGTTTGAAATTTTCTGTAATAAAATGTGAACAAGTCTTTGCCCCCTCCAAATACCTTGTCTTAATATTTATATATTTAATAGCTAGTGACACTAACTTTTTAACATTATTTGGGTTTCTGTTTTCATGAAATACCTATTTATATCCTTTGAAAATTTTTAAAAATTGGGGCGCCTGGGTGGCTCCGTCAGTTGAGTGTCCGACTTCGGCTCAGGTCATGATCTCACAGCTTGTGAGTTCGAGCCCCACGTCAGGCTCTGTGTTGACAACTCAGAGCCTGGAGCCTGCTTCGAATTCTGCATCTCCCTCTCTCTCTGCCCTTCCCCCACTCACACTCTGTGTCTTTCTCTCTCAACAATAAAAATAAACAATAAAAAAAATATGAAAAGTTTAAAAAATTGAACTCATATTTTTCTTTTTGGTTTATAGAAGTTTCTTATATATTAAAGATATTTGGCACCTAAAATATGTCCAGCAAATAGTTTTAGTTGACTGATGATGCTTTCTGCCAAATGAAAGCCTTTATTATTATTTTTTTTAATTATTTTATTTTATTTTATTTTATTTATTTATTTATTTTTTGAGACAGAGAGAGACAGAGCATGAACAAGGGAGGGTCAGAGAGAGAGGGAGACACAGAATCTGAAGCAGGCTCCAGGCTCTGAGCTGTCAGCACAGAGCCCGACGCGGGGCTCGAACTCACAGACTGTGAGATCGTGACCTGAGCTGAAGTCAGACGCTTAACCGACTGAGCCACTCAGGCATCCCCATTATTATTTTTTTTAATACTAATAGCTCGTAGCTGTTTCTGTGTTGTCTTATTTCATACCACAGCTTTTGTGTGTGTGTGTTTTATGGACTTTATTTTTTTGGAGCTTTTTTTTTTTTTATGATTTATTTTATTTTTTAGAGTGAGAGACAGTACATAAGTGGGGGAGGGGGAGGGAGGAAATCAGGGGGGGAGAGAGAGAGAGAATCTTAAAGCAGGCTCCACACTTAGCACAGAGCCTAAGGCAGGGCTCCATCCCAGGATCATGAGATCATGACCTGAGCTGAAATCAAGAGTGGGACTCAACCAACTGAGCCACCCAGGCGCCCCTTAGAGCCGTTGTAAATTCACAGCAAGATTAAGAAGAAAGCAGAGACTTCCCAGTAAAGTGTCCTCCCACACTGGCCCAGCCCCCAATATCATCAACATCCCCCACCAGAGTGGTATATTTGTTACCACTGAGGAATGCACACTGACACATCACAATCATCCAAAGTCCATAGTTTACCTTAGAGTTCCCTCTTGGTGTTGTAGTTCTGTGGGTTTGGACAGATGTATCATGTGTAATAACATGCGTTCACCATCGTAATATCAGACAGAATGATGTCACTGCCCTAAAAATCCTCTGTGCTCTGCCTGTTCATCCCTCCAAACTTTCTATTTTTATGGAGCAAAATCTATCAATTTTTAATCAAACCAAGGCTTACTAAATACCCATTCAGAAGCCAGAAGCAATACCCATCATAAAAGGTAAAATATCTTTTTTAACCCTGCTTGTTTTTACATTATCCCATAGTCATTCCCTCTGTCCCTGTCTCCCCCCAGCGCCAACTCCACCATGGGAGAGTAGGTTGCATACGTGCTGTTTTAAGAACAATCATATCGTCTTCCAGAAGTCCAGCCCATACGTTCAGGAAATCTCTCATCGATACAATACTTTAAGCTCTAACCCATATTCCTGTTCTGTCAGTGGTCCCGCTAATGTCTTTTATACTTAGCAACATCTGGTACAGGATCCAATAAGGATCCCATGTTGAATTTTTTTCTTCTTTAATCTGAAGCAGATTAGCCCCTCCTTATCTTGGCTTTCACACCGTTGACATTTTTGAAGATTACGGACGGGCCAGTTATTTTATAGGATTTCCCTTCATTTGGGAGGTTGGGTTTGTCTTATTTTCCCTTGTGCTTAGGGTTCGGGTTATACATTTTTGTATGATGTCGTTTCCTTTTTAGGTATCATATCCAGAAGCACAGTATGTCCCTTTGTCCCCCATTGGTGATGTTAATTGACTGTGTACGTGATGAAGGTTTTGACCATTTTCTTTGCTGTGTACGGTTACTATTTTTCTCCCCTTTGTAGTTAATAAGTAACGTATGGGGAAATATTGTGAGACTGTCCCGTTTCTCGTCAAACTCTTGCTCTCTCTCCGTAGCATTCAATCGGGATTCTTGAATGAATTAGTTGTCACTATGGTTCTTGAAAAATCTGTCACTGTAATAAAACCATTTCAGGAGGACACATATATACTAGGCACTTATTCTAAGCATTTTGCAGTAGCCTCGTGAGGTAGGTACTGTTAATGTCCCCGTTTAACAGATAAGGAAACTGAGGCATGGAAAGATTATCTGCCCAAAATCACTCAAGAAGTAAGTATAGGTAGGATTTCAGCACAGCTGGCTGTCCCTGGGGCATGTGCTATTATCCACTGCAGAGGGCTACTTACTCATCTTTTACTGCATGAATTCTGTCTTTGCTTGTAAATATAATAAGACTTTCTCTTCCTGGGATAAGATGAATATTCAGAGATGTTTTCCTCCTGTACTGTGACGGTTTCATTTCTGTACACGTATTGGGATGTTTAATTGGCAATTCGAAATGCACATTTAGAGCCCGAGAAGGAAGTCACAGGTCAAGGTTAGATTGAGGAGGCATAACCCCTGGTCTTTCTGGAGCACATTTTGACTGTCGGGTGGTCAGTGTTTTGTGATTTTGCCCCTGTGCTTGGCCGATAGGTCAATCCTGGAGCCACTCTTGGAGCGCAGAGCTTCGTCAGGTGCCAGAGTAGAAGATCTCCCCCTCAAAGAGGACACGGAGAACCGGATCAGCAAGTTCAAGAGAAAAGACTGGAGCCTGAGCAAGTCCCAGGTCATCGCAGAGAAAGCATCAGAACCTGATCTGATGGTAAAAAAACAAATGAATGAACGAACAAAAACGGGGGGTGGGGCAAGCAAACAAGCAGCAGAGGTTTGCTAGTGCTTTCTCCCCTAGCCGGGCACATCGCCATTCACGTCACAGCTGGGAGTCACCAGGGGGCAGCCCGGCCGCGCCTCCTCAGGACCCAGCAGCCTGTGGCAACGTCAGATCTTAGACTGGGTGAGGGAAAGCACATATGGAGAATCTGGGCATCTAAATCAGTAGTGGTGCAAGACCTTGTACCCACAATGTAAACATGTGGGTTGATGCTTGGAGTTGTGGTTCTCACCACCATGTTCCATGAGTTGGTCCAAACACAGTCCTTTCTCTTCTCTTAACTTTAAAAAAAAAAGAAAAAAAAAAAAAAGGTGCTTTTTTTCTTCATGAGCCACATCAAGGAAGGCAAGACCAGCCTTCCCTGAGAATCAAGATGGCTCATTTCCAACCTAAATAACATAATCCAACTGTGGTCAAAATCAGGCTCGTGGCTGGCCAGAAAATAAAGCATGATTCAGTGATTCCCTGTGCTTGTCTTTGCCACGGTCACCACATGGCAGGGCGGCAAGCTCAAGAATGGCTCCTGGAATTGTTCCCTCTAACAGGCAAGATTGTTCAGAGCGTTGATGAGCTCGGCCTTTTTTCACCATGAGAATGCTTTGCTCTGTCCCCTCCCCCACCCCCACTAGAGCCCAGCCAGAAAAGCACAAAGGCCAAAGAGTCTCCAGTTGTCGGACAATCGGCTGACGCCATTTCATGGTTCTTCACCTCCTCAGTCAACACCCTTGAGCCCGCCTCCACTCACTCCTAAAGCTACCAGGACCCTAAGTAAGTTTCATATAGAGATAGATAGAGAGATGTAGCTGTATCCTTTATATCTGTTTTAGTAGGAAATAGAGTATGTTTATGGATCTGGGCAATTTTTAGCCAGAACAGCCACTGTTCTGTATATGAGATTATTATAAAGTTGATTCATTCTGTGGTGGGTGGTATAGGACAATCAAGAGTTTGAGAAGAAGTGTTTGGGTTGTTGGGACTCGTTAACCTTCTCTGTATAGTGACCCAGAGGGTCTCACTACTCCTTTTCCGATTGTGAAGGTATAAATGAGATAGAGTCAGATGGGGACCAGACAGGAAGCAAGTAACTTACAAACTATTGGGTCGATATCCCTGTACTTTGTATAGGAAAGGGTCCCCAAAAAGGACAAGAAATAGACCTGTTCTCTATACCATTTACAGTCAGGCCTGGGGAATCAGCAATAACACAGTGCCTGAGAAGAATGACAAGGTATCCTTGGTAAAAAGAATGGAGGAGTAAATCATTGTGCCACATGGGACATAATAGTCAATCAAGAGTTAGAGATAATTAGGTTAAGGTTTCCTGGAGGAAATGGATATTGCACCGTTCAAATGATAAAACTAAGACAGTTCAGTCCAATTTAACCAATACTTACCGACCACTTACTTTGTGACATTTTTTCCTGAGCCCTTGGGAAATATCAGAGAATAGAGCAACACCATAAGTTCTAGAAAATGTCTTTATCTCCAGCGTAATAGTAAAAACCCTGAACAAAAAATGGGATTTTTACTTCAGAACTTCGTGTGAAGCCTTCTGGTGAGTAAACGGTACTACATGTGTCATGTATGGGGCAAGAGATCTTTTCCATTCTGGCCACAGAAACCATAGCCTATGATCTTAGCCATTCGATTGACCAGGTTGAGGTGGTAAAATGGCAAGCAGAGGTTCTATAAGATGCCTTGATGAATTCTTCTCTCTGCCTTCATCTACTTGTAACATTTCTAGGCTCGCCATCTTTGCAGACAGATGGGCTGATGACTACTGGTGTCCCGCCTCCCCCTCCCCCCAAAAGCAAGCCCTATGAGAGCGGCCAGAGGAACTCCACAGAGGTAGGGAACACCGGCCGGCCCTGGGGTCAGAGAACACCACTCGTGGGAATGGAGGGTCGGTTTTCCAAGCTTTTTACTGGGCAGGTTTCCCAGAGATGTGTCACTCTCATCAACTCTTGATTCATTCCTGAAACCATAAAAACAGGGGAGTTTGCAGTGGGAAGTAATGAAACCCAAGTAGACTTTTTCATCAGACTGAAGGCAGAGGTGTTCTCTGTACGTCACTGTGGGCACAGGCGAGTGACCTAAGACGTGAGTTCTGGCTCACATTTGAAGAGTTTCCTCCTTCTGAGTGAACGCAATGACCTCTGATGAGTTTCCTTTGTTCATTCAACAAATATTTATTGAGTACCTACCGTAGATGTGCCAAGAGCCCTAGTGTTGGGGACATAACATTTTGATGAATATCTGATAACTCAGAGAGGACAAGGGAGGATAAATCAGTCTTCTTTCCCTTCTTGCCTGTGTAGACAAACTCAGATCAGTTAGAAGCTAAAGCACAATGTCAGAAAAGTGGCGGAGAAGGCAGGTTAGGAAAAAAGGGAAGACTCATTTGGTTCTTGTTGTGTCTGTTCCCTCAGATTGCTCCCCCACTGCCCATCAGAAGAGAAGCCAAAGTCCCACCCCCACCACCTCCAAAAACTCGGAAATCTGGCTTGCTTTCTTCTGAGCCTGGATCCCAATAAGGATCTTGTCCCCTCTCTCTCTCTGGAACTCCTGAACACCTTGAACACCTGATGCCTGAGAGGTGAAACTGTCCTCACTCCCTGGGGCCCCTTGCCGACCACCTTTCCTGATCCGGGGTCAGGTTCACCAGCTCCGAACTGGTTGGTCTTCGAAAGGCTTCTCTTTGATAGAAGCCTAAGGCCACGCCGCCTCTCCTCCATTCCACGTGGAATTCTAAAATTGGCCGTGTCCTGTGTGTCTCTCAAAAGAGAGATCTCCCTCACCACTATTAAACTCAGCCTCCAGTGCAGAGCCACTGAGGCCTACAGAAGCCTGGATAAGTTCTTCTGGGGTGATGGCGGAGCACCCCAGGAACCTACTCTTTGGAAGGATTTCTTGCGTCGCTTCTGAGAAACTATGCTTGAGACTTCGTTTTCTCACGTGGGCACATCGTGTCCCGAGTGACATTGGAAGAGACCCACCTCAAGTACTTCAGTAGCCGAAATAATCCTATCTTTCTGATGTCTGCTGTGTCTCCTTTGAGGAAAAGAATGTCTTTGTCATGAAGATTGGCTACCTTCACGTGTGGATAGTTATCATTGTTGAAAAAACATGGACTCCACCGTGAGGTCTGAGCTCCTGCAGCACCAACCCCCCGTCCCCGCCACGTGTGGCATGGGAAAGCTGCCCCCACCCCCTCCCAGGAGCCCCTCATGCTCCCGACTAACGGCCCTCGTCACAAGGCAGTAACTCCTTCCCGCTACAGACTCACTTGAAGCTCTTTCTTTTGCACAGTTTCTTGTCCTGTTATCTCCTTTGAGCTCAAATCACGGGACAGAAGGGCCTTAGAAGCCCCAGGTTCAACAGCTTCCCTTCCAGATCCCATTTGGACGGCTCAGCAGCCCCTCTCTGCAACCTGATTTTACCCTGGAGAATACAGTGCAATATCTCCCTTTGATTATTTATTCCTCGTGATTGTGGAATTAATTCGATTACATGCCTATGGTACTAATGTCAGTGCTCCTTTCCGAAGAAGAAAATGGGGTGATTTCGATGGTCAAATATTCCATACACACACACATCAACAACCACACAAGGCTAAAGGCGTTTTGAGCTAGAAGGGCCTTCAGGGTCATACAGACAACCCCCTCGTGTTGTCGAAAAGGAAATTGAGGCTCAACACAGAAAGCCTGACTACACATGCTCACTAATAACCCAGCTTGCTGATTGAGGCTCTCTCCCCAGATAGCGCCTGGATCGAGAAGACGGCCCTGACAAACTCCATGATGATAGCTATCCCTAGTCGGAACAACAGTGGAAATGTCCCAGATATTTCTATCCTACTTGGGTGTTGATGACAAAGTGGAAAACTTGTGGTGGATCCCCGAGGTCAGCCTATAGGGAAACTCACCAGACCCCCTTCCACAACCAGGCCCAATCCCCTTCCCCGCTGCGGTAGAGAGAGGAGAGAGAGATTTCACCCCCGGGATTTGCTTGCCTGCCTCTTGGTGGGCCTGTTTCCCACGCCACCCCTTTGAGGAGAGACATACTAATTCTTCACAGAGTCAGGAACGGATAAACCTTCTGCGACGTGGCCAGCATCACTCAGGCAAACTAGTGTAAGAGTGCATTTAAAAGAGGTGAGGAAAAGGTCGTGCTTCACCCCTACTCAGGAGAGCCTATACGGGAGTCAAATAGAACCTGGGCTTTGGAAGGAAACCATCTCATTTCAGACCATCCCAACTATGTCATCCATTAACTTGGAGACTCCCTCAAAGTGTCTGAAATCCTCTGAGCCTTCGTTTCTTTTACCTGTCGAAACAGGGATAATACCACACAGGTGAGGTTCCCGAGAGGTCGACTCTGTGACGCAGTAGGTGCGAAATGGCCCTTTCTTGTCTCTCCTGGCCCCGAATAAGATCTGGAATTCGCCACCAGCGAACAGCATGTATATTTTTTCCCCCAACGTAATTGGGAACATGAGTGCAAATTAGCTGTGCACATACGGCCCCTTTTGCAAAGATGGCACCTTTTGGAGTAATTATTTATGACCAAAGAAGAAGCGGTAATAACCGGAAAGGATATTAGTGGAAAGAACGCAGGAGAACAAAGAGAAGGAATGGAAAGGTTATACTGGGCTTCTGTGGAGCCCAGAGCAGCTTCTGAGACGTTGCCTTGCAGACTGGCTAGCGGGGACCTGTAGGCCTCACTCACTGTATTTTTCAAGCTGCCTTTAAAAGAGAAAGATGTAAACTGGGTCACAAAAAAATACCAAGCCTCAAGCAGGTCCCTTCAGAGTAGCGCAAGCGAGTTCTGCGGTGTGGTTTTTGATGAGAGGCTGGGGAAATCCGACACACCCAGTGCCCTTTTTCAATAGTCTGGGTCTCTGCTGCCTGAATAGGAAGGATTCTAGGTAATGAAGTGAATCACAGATTACAGGGAACATTGGAAGTTTTATTTCCTTTGGGAAACCATTGGGTCAGAAAAAGTCACGTCGGACAAAAGATCATAAATAATACCTGTCCTACAAAAGAAATGCCGTACGATTACCTTACATATAGGAGAGATGAGGGGCTGGGAATAAAAGGGGGAAGAGCTGGCCTTTATTTTCCTTGATAAGAACTCTGCAGTATTGAACGACATTGGAAGTAGCCCCCCTCCCCCCCAAACCGTCACAACCTTTGTGGATATTAGTTTATGGGGGTTTTTTCAATCCCTTCTTTTGTCTCGGTTCCGGTGACTTGTCTTCCTTTGAGTTTGTTTTTCTCTTTCAAGAATTGAAAACTATTGTTCAACATTTATTAATCTTTCACTGAATGCCCGACGCCATACGAAACCCTCGGGCAGTGGCAGTTCGCTGTGTTCAATGGGGACAGCCTAGTATACAGACTGTGTCGTACTGTGGGGTTGGCAAGACGGTGGGATGAGAGGAAAGCGAAACCTTAAATAAGGCTGCTGGGTCACGGGCCCCTCCCTCCTCTGCCTTCACACCTGGATTCCAGAATTGGTGTCATTTTTTCCCATCAGGGAGACCCATGAAAAATGCCACCACCCCACACATCCCTAAGACAAATGAGATAAAGCAGGATCCGAGGTAGCAGTCTACCTTTGTTAACGTTTTCCAAGCTTCGGGAACCTTCCCCTTCCCCTGGCGCCCAGATTATGGGGTGATTTCTTCCTTTAAAATTGAGACATGGCTTAACGTACGTATGGTCACATGCACAGATCTCAGGGGTACAGATGGATGAAACTTTACATAGGTGTATACCGTGTCACCAGACCACATTCAGCACCCCAGAATGTCCCCTCGTGTCCATGCTGTCCTGCAAAAGGCATCTGGAAGGCCTTTGACATTTGTCCCTTCCTTCCTCTCGCTTCTCGGATACAATGAAAAAAGCAGGGAAACTGCCCCCCATCAACACAAAACAGGACAGAAAAGACCATGTATCTTTCGGCAAGTCAATTTGTAGTCAGTTCCTGGGCCCCAATTTCTTCATGTAAAACAAAGATACTTATTTGAGGCTGCGTGATTTTTAGAATCCTTTCGGCTCTAGCTTTCTTTGATTCTAAGTGAACGAGAAAGAGAGAGAACCTAAAGGAAACGACGTTTCTGTACAACAGCTTTTAGGTCCGTGCACCATTGACCAAGTGGGATTTGAAAATTGGTTGGAAAAGGTAAGTTCCTCTTGGGGTGGGTTGAGAGTGGAACTACCAGTTTTAATCTACAAAAGGAAAAAGATAGTTTTCCTTTTAAGTTGATGATTTCAGGCTGATTCTTACAGTCCAGCCAAAGCCGGTCTCCCACACATGCTGCCTAAACTCCTCTATTAGTCCAGTTTTGTGAGTTGTTCATGCAAACTTTGTCAAAGGCTCTGTTGCCAGGATTTTATAAACTAGTTGGTTTTCAAACACGGCCCGTTAGGGAGATGTGCATTGAAGTAGCAAAATTTTGTTCAGATTTGCTGTTATTTATTTTTTAAATTAAAAACGGAAATGTATTTTGAAGTTTATTGTGTTTAGTTTGTTATTGCCTTTATGTTAAAGAAACAAAATCATTCCTGGGCTTTTCTTTATTGACACCTCCTTCGCGACACATCACACCCAGTCCCTGTGGGCGCCTTTTGTTTAGACTCGTGCTGTGGGGTCATGGAGTCATCTTTGCCTGGAAGCAATAAAACCTGCAGACCATTTGGTTCTCCCCCCTCCATCCATCCCTTTGCCATTGGAGCTGATGGCTTCTGACAACAATTCGTTTATAAGATGGGTTCTGTTTCTTCATTCATTGGCTTGCAGAGTTGAAGGGAAGTAAAAGGAGTAGCTAATATCTTACTTGGGAAGGATAGGACCCAATTCTGAAACTGGATTGAACGTTAGTATCACCTAAGAAGAGGCTGTACCGCAGAGCAATTAAATCAATTTCCAAGAGAGGGGAGTGTGACCCAGGCACCATATTCTTTTAAAAGCTCCCCCTGCTGGGGCGCCTGGGGAGCTCAGTAGGTTAAGGTCCGACTCCTGATTTCAGCTCAGGTCATGATCTCCTGGTTTGTGAGTTCGAGGCCCTCACTGGGCTCTGTGCTGAGAGCACAGCACCTGCTTGCGATTCTCTGTCTCCCTCTTTCCTCCTCCCCTGCTTGTGCTCTGTCTCCCTCTCAAAATAACTAAACTTTAAAAAATAAATCAATAAAATCTCCCCCATGGTATTCCAGCATTAGGTCAAGGCTGAACACCACTACCTTAGAGAAAACAACAACTTGAAAAAAAATCGGTGTCCAAAAATGGATGTTCATTGCTTCGACTCCCTGCTGGTGGTGGGTCACATTGGAGAGAGGGGGCAGCCACACTTCAGTTAGAATAGCCACCCTGGGGGTGCCTGGGTGGCTCAGTCGGTTAAGCGTCCGACTTCAGCTCAGGTCACCATCTCGCAGTCCGTGAGTTCGAGCCCCGCGTCGGGCTCTGAGCTAATGGCTCAGAGCCTGGAGCCTGCTTCCGATTCTGTGTCTCCCTCTCTCTCTGCCCCTCCCCCATTCATGCTCTGCCTCTCTATGTCTCAAAAATAATAAATAAACGTTTTAAAAAAAAAAAAAATAGCCACCCTATTTTATGTCCTGGGCTTATGCCTAAGTTTTTTTTTTCTTTTAAGAAAATGTCTCAGTACTTTTAACCATTTGCCATCTAGTGCATTTTAGAGCAATAACGCTCCACTCTGTACGTAAGCAGCCATGGCATGTTCAATATGCAAATGGTTTGGGCCCCCCAAGACTGAATCACCAAGCCTGGGAAATCTTTTTGGGTGTAGGGTCTCCAGAGAGAAATACTACTTTAGGGGCACCTGGGTGGCTCCGTCAGACGTCTGACTCTTCGTTCCAGCACAGGTCATGATTGCGTGGTTTGTGGGATGGAGCCCCTGCATCGGACTCTGTGCTCACAGCATGGAGAATGTTTGGGATTCTCTCTCTCTCACTCTCTCCCTCTCTCTCTGCCCCTCCCTGCTCCCAGGCTTGCTCTCTCTCTCAAAACAAACAAAAAAATCTTTAGAGCATTGTCCACTGTCAAAATTTATAGGGGTGCCTGGGTGGCTCAGTGGTTGAGCATCCAACTTGAGCTCATGGAGGCCACTGCGGTTTATGAGTTCAAGCCCCAGGTCGGGCTTTGTGCTGACAGCTCAGAGCCTGGAGCCTGCTTTGAATTCTGTGTCTCCCTTTCTCTCTGGCCCTCCCCTGCTCACACTCTGTCTCTCTCTCTCGAAGATAAACACTTTTAAAAAATTATAAATGCCCTTGTCTCATGCGGTGATTGCTGGCTTTTCCCCAGTTATTGTCGGAAGACTAAACCCTTGGCGAAAATGGCTAATCTTCAAGCCGCTCCTTTTGGTAAACACTTAAAGCCGTATCTATTTGAGAACTTCTCTTGTTAAAGAGAGCGTTTGGTATGGTTCCCCACTCTTCATTTGGGAAGGCTTCTTTTGGAAGCAGCATTGATGAGGTCGTGGGTTGTTCAGATCCAGGAAGATGTTCATAAAGAGGTCATCTTTGCTCTCCTCGTCCCTAGGCATTGGGCCATTTGAGAACCAAATACCCAACATGTTCAGGGGAGTCACAAGCCACCGAGCTCATGAGCATCTCTGTAACCCATTCAGGGAAGCCCACAGCTGCCCGCAAAGAAATTGCCCAAAGATAAGCCTTGGCAAAGAAAAGCCGAGACTCCAAACAGGACGTAAAAACGAAGGGGCAGGGCGCCTGGGTGGCACAGTCGGTGAAGTGTCTGGCTCTTAATTTCGCCTCGCGTGATTTCCAAGCTCCCAGCTGACAGGGCGGAGCCTGCTTAAGAGTCTCTTTCTCCTTCCGGCTGCCCCTCCCCCTCCCCCAAAGTGACCACGTTGCCCTGTTTTTTTTTTTTTTTCCAGCGTGTTAACTAAAGATTGCAAATGGTATTGCTTTTATTAACAAAAATAATGATTTTACTGTTAACAAAAATAATAATGTAACAAAAATGGCGATGAAAAAAAATGACTGTGTGCCAGTCACTGAGTGATTGGCAGACGGAAGCTTCTCATCCTGCCTTGTATGTATCGATGAGTCAAATGATGCAGTTTTGACTTTTGTGCGGTAAAGTAGGTTGTGGACCCACATCTCTGCCTAATTTTATTAAAGTGGGAGGAAGGAGGTTCCCTGATCCAGATTTAGAGATTCCTCACATGGAGATATTTGGGCAACCTGGCATTGGGCAGATCTGTATTAAAAAGGGAGGGTTTTCGGGGCCCCTGGGTGGCTCAGTTGGTTGAGCCTCTGACTTCGGCTCAGGTCGTGATCTCGCAGTGAGTTGGAGCCCCATGTCAGGCTCTGTGCTGACAGCTCAGAGCCTGGAGCGTGCTGCAGATTCTGTGTCTCCCTCTCTCTCTGCCTCTCCCCTGCTCGTGCTCTGTCTCTCTGTCTCTCTCTAAAGTAAATAAACATTTAAAAAAAAAATTTTTTTTAAAAGAAGGGAGGGTTTTTTCCCCCATGGACTGTTTCTGACTCCAGTTCAAATTCCTTAACACAGGCCCTTTTTTGAGGTGGGGTGGGGGGAGGCAGGGAGAGGAGGGGAAAGGCACCTTGATTGAAAGAAGGAAAGGACCTTGATCGTGGCCATGTGAATGTGGGCACAGTTTGCTGCTGGGCCACCAGGTGGTTTATCGGAAATTGAAGGTTTTCAAATGGTCTCATAATCACTTGGAAGTTACGAGGATAATTGAGAACTGGTACCAGTGTCTGGGGCTCCTGGAAAACTGGTCCCCAGTAAACTAAGTAGATACATGAGCCCCAGGATCCTGTTTCAGCTCCAATTAACAGAATAACCAATTAACAAAAGAGGGGCTAGCTCTCAAGTCCAATAACGGCAGATGAACACGATTATTTTTAGGCCTGGGTCCCAAGCCTGGGCCTGCACCACTCGCTGTGGTGGACACATGGAGGCCACGTGCAGCCAGAAGGAGCCCGGGACCAGGAGCCCAGCAGGGCCTCCTTTCTCTCTAAGCCTCTCTCCCGTTCCAGCTGACTTTCAAAGGGATTGGAGACAGCCGGGGAAGGGAGCTGCTTTCCACGTGGGAGGAAGCCTTGGTCGGGGCCTCACTTCCACAGAGTATGGTCAAAAATAAAGCTACAATACCAGAGAAGATTGTTGCTGAGTCGGATGTGGGGGCCCGGGCCCATAGGTGACTGCTCTTGGGGCAGGGTGGTGGCGGAGGAGAGCCATGGGCTTTCTTTAGTCGACAATAATGTCGACTTGGTGTTACCTCGTGTCTCCTCTGCCCCAGACTCAGAGTTCTCCCCTTTATGGGCCTACAGGGTCCCTCCCCCACCAGAGTTCTGCACTAGACGTAACATTTATGCCACTTTATTCATAACACAGCACTTCCTGGTGAAACATGCAAATTTAGCATAAGCGTATCTGAAATTCACACAATTGATAGACATTAAACGGGTCACAAATTGCAATGTCAGAATTATACTTGTGTTGACAATCCTTTTGACTCAGTGGGTTTAAATCTTCTTCTGCCCAGTTTCCTCTTCAGTCAGACTTTCCTGAAAAATATGTGAGCAACCAATATACCGAGGTTGATTTTACTAGCTGAATTCCATTATGCTTTTGACATTTTAATTTCTAAAATACCGATATACAAAGAAGAGACCCGTTTATTTATTTAAAAAAAATTTTTTTTAATGTTTGTTTATTTTTCAGAGAGAGAGAGAGAGAGACGGAGACAGAGTGTGAGCCGAGGAGGGTCAGAGAGAGAGGGAGACACAGAATCCGAAGCAGGCTCCAGGCTCTGGGCTGTCAGCACGGAGCCCGACGGGGGGCTTGAACCCACAAACTGTGAGATCATGACCTGAGCCAAAGTTGGACGCTTAACTGACTGAGCCACCCTGGCGCCCCGAGACCCATTTATTTTTGTGCACTAGAGAGATAACAGATCGTGTATTTTTAAGTTTTTTAATAAACCTAAAATCTACATTAATAGTTGAAGGATAGGATGTGAAAGAGATGAAAGAAAGATCTGATCTCCGTTTGTTATTAACCTAGCTTTTGTCTCAATTCCTTCTAACGTCGTGCTTGGGAAATATCACTGCTTACTATTTTGTGTGGTAGGTCGGAGTAGAAAGAAAAAGCAAATAAAGATGTCTGTCTGCATTTTTTTTCTTTGAACTGTGGGTGTGGAAGTTGAGGTCAATGGAGAAAAAGAAAACTATAGCTTTCTTCATATATGATTTATTCAGGCTTTCCCTGCTCCTGGGCATAAGTGGTAACTAATTGGAATGCCCCTAAGTGCTGCAGATACACGGACTGCGGAGCTCAGAGATCACCAACAGTGAGTTCAAGGTTCAATTTCTATATTCAGTTCTCTGTATACTTGTGTTTGGTTATGAAAAACCTGCATTAAGTTAGTAGATTCCCATTTTTGGTGGGAATGTGGACGTTGTTATAATCCAGTCAGAAAACTAGAAAGCAAGGGTGCCGGGGTGATTCAGTCAGTTGAGCGTTCGACTCTTGATTTCGGCTCGGGTCATGATTCCAGGGTCTGGGATCGAGCCCTGAGTCAGGCTCTGTGCTCACTGTGGAGCCTGCTTAAGATTTTCACTCTCTTTGTCCCTCTGTCCCCTCCTGGACTCATGCTTGCTCTTGCTCGCTCGCTTTCGAAAGTAAAACACACACACACACACACACACACACACACAACCAATTGGAAATCAAATATGTGGTTCTGAATTATAAATTTACTAGTTTGGAATTTTTTTTATTCCAAAGGGAAAAAAATCAACTAGAGCACCATTTTTGATTTCCTCATTTTTCCAGAGCAAAACTATCTCATACCAAGAACATTGGTGAAGAATTAAGGAATCTGGTGGAGAGGTGTGGATTGGCCTAGATTAGAATAGTCTGGGGAAGGGGGGCTGATGAATAGTACTTGAAGAACTGACATATAACAGTGGGAAGAAATTTGTCAGTCATCCCAAAGGCCAGAACCAAGATGAGATCAAGGTTACAGTGTAAGGGGTAAAAAAAGGTTCTAGCCATTGGTACTGAAAGATGGCGTCACAAAATGGTGAGACCCTACCCCGGGAGGAATTCACACAGGAAAGTAGGCCCCATGGAGGCTGAGAGCTGGTTGTCCTGTGTGGACAGCCTGAGAGGCGGTACCAAGGAGTCGTTCACCTCTAAGGCCCCATGTCATCACCACTGTAACTCACCAGAACTCCTCGCAGGTCCTCGAGGGGAGAACGGGGCTGGTGGATGGTGCATTCGAAGCGCGGACGTTCTGCGGGTTGAGCAACCTCTTTGGCTATCTGAGGAAAAAGAAGGAGATTCTTGCTGATGGAGATAAAGAAATGGAATGGTGCTTCCCACTTCTACCAAAGATCGTGCGTGGAAAGTGAGGCCGAGGGGATTATCTAAGAAGATAGATCCTCCATTAGGCATTTGAATGGATGGGGTGGGGGGGGGGTGGTTCTGGAGGTAATGGCGGTAATGAGGAGAGAATATTTTCTCCTGAGAGATGATGAGAATGAAGTACTTCGAACCTCCTGAGGGGATGGTATACAAAAAGTCTAGGAGCTTCGAGATGTGACTAGGGTGATTTTTAGTTTCTAGTTTTAACTAAATATGTCACAGTTAAATAAGATTTACTTCACATACAACCTGTGGAGAGGAGACTTCAGATTGCACTGTCGTAAGTGTCCCAGCCCCGAATTGCTCATCCCTTAGGCCTGTTTTCCCGTTAATTTAAGAAACAATATCTGGGGCACCTGCGTGGTTTAACTGGCACTGGTTAAGCATCTTGCTCTTGATTTCAGCTCCGGTCATGATGCTGAGGCTTCTGAGTCTGAGCCCCACCTTGGGCTCCATGCTGACAGTGTGGAGCCTGCTTGGGATTCTCTCTCTCTCTCTCTCTCTCTCTCTCTCTCTCTCTGCCCTTCCCCCACTCTCTCTTTCTCTCTCCACCCCCCTCAAAATAAATACATAAACTTAAAAGACAAAAATAGAGAGGCACCTGTGTGGCTCAGTTGGTTAAGCATCCGACTTCGGCTCAGGTCCTGATCTCACGGCCTGTGATTTTGAGCCCCCATCAGGCTCTGTGCTGACCGCTCGGAGCCTGGAGCCCGCTTCGGATTCTGTGTCTCCCTCTCTCTCTGCCCCTCCCCCACTTGTGCTCTGTCTCTCTATCTCAAAAATAAATACAACATTAAGAAAATAAATAAATAACATGTCTGTGTCTTCTACACATTAAAAAAAGAAATAAAAATAAAAGAAATAATAGCGACTTTCTTTTATTAGCCCACTTTCATTTTGGGGCTTAGTCAACTAACATCTAAGGCCTCTCTCATGTGACCATGACCCCAGGAAGTCTCATTTCATAGATAAAAAACCAAGTGCCCTATGTTAGTGCTGGTACTAACACTGACATCTAATTTACATGAAATCAAATCCAGCATATTCTCCAGTATATATTTTGTGTCCCCGAGCTTGCTAACCGCTCCCCTCTATCCCGCAGCCTCCAAGTTCTTTGCTTAAGTGCCCATTTCAGTAAAAAGAAATGATAGGGCGCGCACGCTTGGTGAGGATACTGATTTGCACGTTACAAAGATGTACCAGCGGGGCGTCTGGGCGGCTCAGTTGCTTTAGCGTCCGACTTCAGCTCAGGTCATGATCTCGCGGTCCGTGGGTTCGAGCCCCCGCGTCGGGCTCTGTGCTGACAGCTCAGAGCCTGGAGCCTGCTTCCGATTCTGTGTCTCCCTCTCTCTCTGACCCTCCCCCTGTTCATGCTCTGTCTCTCTCTGTCTCAAAAATAAACATTAAAAAAAATTTTTTTTTATAAATTTTTTTTTTTAAATGTTTTATTTGTTTTTGAGACAGAGAGAGACAGAGCATGAACAGGGGAGGGGCAGAGAGAGAGGGAGACACAGAATCGGAAGCAGGCTCCAGGCTCTGAGCCATCAGCACAGAGCCCGACGCGGGGGCTCGAACCCACGGACCGCGAGATCATGACCTGAGCTGAAGTCGGACGCTTAACCGACTGAGCCGCCCAGGCGCCCCTAAAAAAAAAAAAAAAAAAAAAATTTTTTTAAACGTACCACTGACCTCGTATCATAGATACTTTAAAAAGATGACATTTTGTTTATTTTTTTCAAGATGACATTTAAAAAAAAGCAGAGGTTCTAAGATTTTCTTTCCAAATCCCAAGGAATCCGCTTGCTCTAGAGACCATGGACCCGTCGCATTGTTTTGAATTCCTTTGGCCATTCTGGACGCTCTGAACGCGGCACGCTCCTTCACAGGTGTTGCCGTGTTCTCTTGTTGCCCCTCTCTGTTTCCTTGGTCCCTGTCTGAACTGCGAGCGGGAATGGGCCTGGCAGTTTGCAGTGCCTCATCCCCCCGGGGACGCCTAGGGCAGGTGGAGCCCAGGCTAGCCCTGTGGGGGCACACGTCTCAGTTTTGAAGATGAAAGCGACTTACTTCTTGGAAAGCATCAATCAGATTCTCAGTACTTCTCTTCCCCCCAGGGCGCAGGCCGTAGGACCAGTGTTGGCTGGAGCAGCCAACCACGCATAAGGTCAGCAGAAGAAATCCAGCGACAAGTTTTGGAATCGCCTCCATTCTGAGGAACACAATGGAACAGTCAGAGGAGCCCCAGACTGGGTTGAGCAAAAAGTAAAGACCTCTTTGGTGAGCAGTCTGATGTTTGTATGCTAACCCCGCGGAAGATAGAAATAGCTGTCGTTTTCACCCAAGGACACTGACAAACACACCCGCCACCCCCCCTTGCTTGCCTTCAGGATTTCCTAGCCACCTGCGATAAAGGCAGGACTTTGAACTTACATGCTCCGCACTTTTCAGTACAAAGCTAGTCTCTTTTTATTTTTAGTATTTATTTGGTTATCCAAACCCCCGATTCCTTCCCTTATCAAGTTCACCTTTTTGCTTTAAGATTCCCTGCCCCCGCTCAACTGATTAGTTTCCAGCTAACTGTTACCGGTTCCTGAGATAAAGAGAACTGGGCCATCTGCTTGGAAAGGTAGCTTCTGCTAGGAATCTCTGGCTAATATAAAGTTGTATGACATTCAGTGGTTACGCTGTGGCACTAATTACATTTTGCTGAGTATCCTCCACACTCAAGTGTGGGCTGGACCATCTGTGAGCGCGGGAGAGAGCTCAACACCTTTCAAAGCACCGAGTCCCAGACCAGATGCCTCCGTGGCCAAGGCGGGCTCGAATTAGCTAATGACATGACGAATTCTCACAAAGCCTTCACGTTAATGTTCATCTGATGGAAAAAAGGCTAAAGACGAAATCGAATACGGGTCCATGAGTTGTTATTAATTCCCCAAAGGCTGCATCTCTGTGGCCAGGGGTGACAAGGACCATGAAGGTCAAGGCTTCTTTGGATGCTATGCACCTGGACTTTGCCCGTTGGGTACAAAATGCCCTATAGAGAGACAAAAGTGTGCAGTCTAAAACACATGCTAGAAATACAAAGCGTCTTACCTGTTTGAGGACCAAGAGCCAAAAGAATCCCGAGCTTCTCTTCGAGTTAGTGGAGTTCTGTGATTTGTCATTGTCTTAGCTTCCTTTTTATATGAAACTTTTCCAGGACTGAAATCTTTCCTGCTGGCAAATTATACCGCACATGGACTATGGGTTTTGTTTTTTTTTAAATAGTGATTTTTGTTTTAATCCTCACAGAAGGCCCTTTAATAGTGTATGTAATTGGAACACCCACTGGGGTGTCTGTTAAATTTACTTAAATCTTGGCCATTAAAACCTCAGCCAGGACTTTTATACTGAGGCCACAATTCACAGATTAAAATCAAGCTAGGTTGGATTCTCTTGAGGAAACAGACCTATCCAGAGTTCCAGGAAAACAGCTGCTGTACCTTAAGTGATGTTAAAGGCTCACATAAAAGCTTTCACAAAGGAAGCCATGTAATCATTTTAGAAAGGAGTTTAGTCAGGATGCCTGGGAGCTGGTCTCCGCTCTTTGGTTCTTCATTTGTAAGAGGAGCTGATTTATAAATAATAAGAAGGGATTATTGGCACCCTACCTATACCCATATACGATCCTGAAGAAGATAATGGGGGTTTGAAAATTTCCCAGTCTCCTACCCACCAGGTTCCTTCCTTGACTTATCTTGAAAGCCTGCTGATAGCATCAGAAAGTTGAGAAACACTGTCGTTAGAATATACTAAGCCTAAAACCACCTAGAACCTACTTGGGTCCACAGTGTGACTCATTTTAGTAGATACTGAGTTAAAATAGGCAAGTCACTGTGCTAAAGGCAGTGGGAACACAAAGGTGAGAAACATACGTAAACGTACATGCGTAAACATACATGCGTAAGACCAGCCTCCCCTAGGACAACAGTCCCAGCAGGTGGATATCATTATCCAAACTTTACAGATAGGTGTTCCGAGCCGGGGGTGGGGGGGGGGGGGGACCCTGGGGATGTTTTATTTACACAGTATAAGCATTTACAAAAGCAAAGAGAGAACCATTACTCTTTATTACTTTTATTTGAATACATGATTGTCTTCCCCTAATGTACCCCTTGGGTTGTAACTCATAATGGTCAAGGATCCCATCTCGTCTAAACTTCTGTTAAATCCCTAGCATTAGTCGGCCTTTGATAAATTTGAATGAATGACTAAAAAGTAAGGGCCTTTATTTTTTATTTATTTATTTATTTATTTATTTATTTATTTATTTATTTATTTTTTAAAGTAAGGGCCTTAAACACGATTGGGCTTAACGCTTCCTCTTTTTCTGCATCAAAGATACGTTTTATCTGACACAGAATTAAACCTTCATATACAATTGTCTGTAAGGCCTATTACATTAGCTAAACAGTAAAATGGTTAAGAATAACTAGATATTTGTTCATTTTAGAGCCGGGATTGGCAGTTTTCTCCTCTGGTAGGATGCGAAACCAATCAGTCATCGCCCAAGGGTAAATTAGGGGAAGACAATCATGTATTCATGATACTCTTCCAGAAGAATCACATTTGCAAGGATGTCAGTATAAAGAGCAGTGCTGTCCTGCCCAGAGAAACTCTTTACCCAGCCATTTCTGTGGAGGTTGTCAGAGTCTCATGATAGGCTAGAGAAGGAGATAAGCTTTTAAGTACAATTGCAAACCAGTGAACAATCTCAAAAAAAAAAAAATAATAATAATGTGATTTAACTTATTTTCATTATTTCATTAGACACTGAGTAACTTAAGTGCCATTCTGACATGAGAGAGTAATCTCATCTCACTAAAATGCAAAGGTAATGAGGGGCTCTTTTTCAACAAGAGCTCATTATGTTTGAACGGCACTTAAATTGCCCAGTTGACAATTTGCTAAAAGAAGTGTCCTTCTCACAGTGTTGCGCCAGCAGATGTGGTCTTGGGGCAGGACCAAGGAAACGGGAGTGAAGACTCCTGGCCTTTAGGGTCACGTTAATCACTTAGCTTTGGTTAAGCATCAGTGGCTTTCTTGTACGTTAATTTCTATCAGTCGGTATTTTTGGAAACAGGTTTTGAAGTTTTTAGATGAACACAGTGGCATGGTCTATGACTTTACTCAATATGCACGATGCCAAATCTGCATCTCCTTAGATCACATAGATCTGAAGGGCAAAGGCCAAATTTATTTTCTGCAGTACCAAGGAAGAGATTGAGTATGCAGTTAATGGAATTTTGATGTTTAGGGACACACTTTGAATCTTTTCTTTTCTCTCTTTTTTTTTAAATTTATTTTTGAAGGAGAAAGAGACAGAGTGTGGGGGGGTGGGGGTGAGGAGGCAGAGAGAGAGGGAGACACAGAATCTGAAGCAGGCTCCAGGCTCTGAGCTGTCAGCACAGAGCCCGACGTGGGGCTTGAACTCACAAACTGCGAGATCATGACCTGAGCTAGTCAGAGGCTTAACCAACTGAGCCACCCAGGCATCCCTTGAATCTTTTCATAGTTCCAAGGATAGATCCATTTATCATGAAGCTTAATTTAATAAACTGGGTTTAAGTATTGGATTTCATAGTTGTCAGAAATTTTTTCTCAATTTAGAAACTTCTAGATCTTAAAGGATATGGCTTTAGGGGCGCCTGGGTGGCTCAGTCGGTTGAGTGTCCGACTTCAGCTTAGGTCATGATCTCGTGGTCCGTGAGTTCGAGTCCTGCGTCGGGCTCTGTGCTGACAGCTCAGAGCCTGGAGCCTGTTTCAAATCGTGTCTCCCTCTCTCTCTGACCTTCCCCTGTTCATGCTCTGTCTCTGTCTCAAAAATAAATAAATGTTAAAAAGAAAAAAAAAAAGAGTATATGGCTTTAGAGGGAAAATGGTTTCATTTTCAACCTTAAAAGAAACACCTAAAAATTATTGAAATGCCACAGTAATGACTTAGCAATCTTGATGAGTGACAGACGCAAGCCTCTTTTTGCCCTAATGTAATATCTCAGCAGGAAGGGTCCGTGGTGAACTCCTGCTGACATATTTAAAGGTTGTGAAAGGCTTTCAGAGAATTAATCCTTGCATAAGGTGCTTTATGCAGAAAATAACCACTTTTCTTTGTAGAGGTGGACCTTTTTAATTTTAAAGATAATACCTCCTTGGAAATTTAATAAAATTCTAGGGCTTTTCATTAAACATGATTTGAAGTTGACATGGGGGTAGATTTATAGTATAAACCACCCGTTCATAAAATGAGCAACTGGAGAAAATATTCCATGCCTTGATTGTGAATTTACACTATTTCCTACTAAAATTTCTTTGAAACCGTAGTTGAATTAGATATTACAGCATAATAAATACATATGGCTCTAATTACAGGAGTACTGAATTTTATCAGTATGCACAATCTGATTTAGATTTTCTAGTCCCCCACCCTCAATTGTATTTTTACCTGTGTACAGACAAGTTCCATCACTAGGTTTAATAGAAGTTGTACTCTTTTGAAACTCCTGCCTCAAAATTCCCTCTCCTACGAGTCAGGTGAGAATGTTTTGGGGACAATGTACTCAACCGACCTAATAAATCTAACTTGTAATGTTCATCAGCTAAAAAGAGTAACACAAATGAACCATTGGAAGTCTTGTAATTGAACCTGTGTTGTTAGCACGGCAGATTTTAAAAACAGGGTCATAAAAAAACCATGCTTAAAGGGGTAAATTTGCATTAATGGCCCTTTCAGACTAATCCATTATAAGCGTTGTGTTGGATTTCCTTCTCCACCCAGACCCTCGGGGCTGGTCATCAACTTAATGCTGAAGAAACGTAAGCGAAATATGGTCAAGAGTCGATTTTCAAAAGTACGACTAGAAACTCCTTTTCAACATTTCACATCGTTTATTAATGCAGTATACATTAGATCCAAAATCTGCAGTTTCTAAGCATACCAATGTTTAGACCTTTCAGATTCTTCTGCATTTTTAGGTTTGTGTCTACAGAGGTACCCTTAAGTGGATGAACAAACACATTCTATAATTATTGAAAATATAGTACAGAGTGAAATGATTTAAATATAATTTAGGCACATATTGATTATGAAAATAGATATCTCTCAATACTTCTCTGTCTTGGTAAAAATAATAAAGCAAAGAAAATAATTCATTTCTGAAATTGCTTTCCCTCACCTGTAAAGGTGCAAGCTCTCGCTACGCATGTGCACCCTTTACCGTTAAGGAAAGCTTTGCATATGTATATATAGAAGAATAAGCTACGTAAATATTGAACACGCGTCATTCTCCCAAAGGAGACAAAGTCGTTTTTATTGATTCATTGCTTCAAACCGATGAGTCTGTAGAATTCAGAACCTATTTGGACACAGCTTATATCCCTGCTCTTGGGGTAGACATAAGGACAACGGGTTATTGGTAAGGAAGTACAGGTCCTGTCTCTGCTATCGCAGAGAGAAGGACTCAAGAAAAGCAGGCTAGAATTTGAACTAAATCAGAAAGAACCACAGGTGCTGACTGGTATTACATCTCGGACCCATCCAACGCCTTTATTTTTGTTGAAGTTTTTTGGTGGCTGTCATCAAATTGCCAATTTAAAATCGCTTCCCTTCCCCTTGTAGGGTTTTAACGGCATTATGTTGATTTCCAAAAGATGACAGTGGACTGGGATTTAATGCCTATTTCTAAGCTGGCCCTGTTGAAACTATTTGGCATTTGAATTAAATTACTATTGATAATGCACCTTGCTTTTTTGGTTCTGACATATACTTCCTATGCTTCTTTTGACTGTACAGGAGAAAACAAGGCGAGTAGTGTAAATTGATAAAATTGCCTGGTTTGGCGTTGAGTGGAACTTGCTTAGAATGAAATTCTAAGGATGCTCATTTAAAAGTTGTAGCGATAGGTAAATTCTTTGTCCATCTGGAAAGTTCCACCTTGAGCTGACATTGAGGTCTTTTCTTTCACTCAGTCTCAATCAGTAAGAGCCGAGGATTTAATTTAGCTACTGTTTCATTCTAAAAAATAAACGTTCCAAGAACCTGAAAAGAGAGCCTTGGGGAATCTGATCTCACCATATTCCTATGGCATGACAGGTATGTAGAGTAGGGGAGGCATCACTAAAGCTATTAATAAACCTGAACCTTTTCGAAATTTTCGTAAAGTTTAACAATTTAAATATCCATACTGTATCTAGAGATTCAATAAATATAATTGCATATGTTGTGCTTTTCATAAATTAAAATCCTCGAATACATTTCAAACCAAGATGGTATTTCCACATCATGCCTATTTAAAAGCAAATATAATAGATCCTATTTCTGGTCATAAAACCAGCCAAATCCCCCTGACTCCGCTCAAAAGGCAGCGAGCTACTCTAGCTTCTCTACATCTATTAAATGAGTGCTTCTCTGTTAAAATCAGAATGTGGAAAAAAGTCACTTTTTTCCTTTATGCACCGTTGAGAACAAGCATAATCCTCTAAATGGGTTTTTGTTTGTTTTTTATTCCCTTACAGTGTTACTTCTTCTAGACAACTGAATGGGTGGAGAAAAAAAAAAAGTGAGAAGGACAACATTTTTCATCTTGGGCATCTTCCTCCGGCCCTGAAATTCTCATCTGACACTCTGTGACATATGTAGTGGGGTCAACATCTCTTCAAATATAGCTCCCTTCACGTTGGAACCTCTCAGGTTGGCTTCTTGAAGATCGCACCCAGACAGGTCGCAATTCTGCAAGACAAAAACAATATTCATGAAACTAAGATTCCTGGGGCACGTGAGGAAAATGTTCCAACGTCATGAAACCCTGTTATTTCTGGAAGACTGCCGTGTTAGAAAAAAGTCAGATTTTCTTCTATATGTGGAGTTGTTTTCTCTAGGTGAGTGGTCAGGCTGACAGTCACAAATACTGACAAACAGAGGTTAAAGAGGAAGTGTGTCTCTTCTGTTCCCATATTTTAGAATCGGTCATTTAAAACCCAGAATGGACTCCAACGTAATAAATATTATCTATGCAAATTTACCACAATCCGAGGACAACAAAAGGCAGGGCAGGTAAGCACTATTAAAAAAAAAAAAACCCAAAAACCTGAGGGGCACCTGGGTGGCTCAGTCAGTTAAGCGTCCGACTTCAGCTTGGGTCATGATCTCACGGTTCGTGGGTTTAAACCCCGTGTTGGGCTCCATGCTGACAGCTCAGTGCCTGGAACCTGCTTCAGATTCTGTGTCTCTCGCTCTCTCTGCCTCTCCCCTGCTCCTGCTCTGTCTCTGTCTCTCAAAAATAAATAGATGTTTAAAAAATTTAAAAAGAGAACAACTGAGAGAAAGAGATCTTACTTACTAATTACATTATAATAGATTTTTCCATTCCCCAACTCGAACATTTTTATAGCAGGGAACTGCTTTTTTTTTTTTTTAAAACCCCAAATTATGTGCACAATTCAATGAGTTTTAACAAATGTATATACAACAGTGTAACTACCACCACAGTTGGAAGCTGCTTTTAAATTTCTCTTGAGATCACAGAGTGGCAGATGAGACAGATCGTGGGTAAGTCCTTGGGGATGGTGGGTGACTGCACATAACCTTTCAGGACAGAATGTCACCAGCTGCCCTTCAAACAGTCAACCTGACTAGTCTGCATTCAGTTGCCATCAGGAAGACTTCTGGTGTTTACCTACATGGTAACTAAAACCAAGGGGAAAAAAAATCATCATTTTTGGTGACAGTACCAAAGAATAAAAAATTAAGGAACTGTGCTTATAATAGGCTTCTATTTTTGGCCTTGGGCAGGTTCTTTTTGCCTTTAAGTTTAATGGGGCCTGCCACTCTACTGCTAAGATCTGTCAAGAGAACAAAGCAGAAACATTAAAAGGGAAAAATCAATGACAAGCCAAATTTTGACCCACTCTTCTCTCCAATCCGATCTATGCCAGGTTTTCCCGGATGAGGCTGTGCTGTTCAATATGATGGCAACAGCCACATGTGGCTACTTACATTTAAATGAATTAAAATTAAGTAAAATTTAAAAATCTGTTTCTCAGTTACACTGGCCATATTTCAAGTGCTCAACAGCCACAGCGCCTGGTGGCTACTGTCCCGAACAGATTTAGAACGCATCCAGCATTGCAAAAAGTGCTATGGGGGCAGCACCAAGAGACCTATCAACAGCCTTTGAGCCTGCCAGCTACATTTGCGAATCAAGACGACATATATAATTCTGATGAAAAAGACCCGCAAAGTTAAAAGTTCAAATCGTGATTCAAAAAGAACACGATTCCAATTTAGAATAGGCTCTCTCTTAACCTGATTTCAAACCTGGATATCTTTTACATTTCTCGAACAGTTAAAAAGATAATCTGGCCCCATTTAATTCTGTCTGGACTTAAAACTGAAGAAAAACACAATAAATTCCATTAGTAAAGCAGTCATCAAACTCATCTACTTGAAGGAGACCCAAGGAACAGAGGACAAATGAAATCGGCTTCGACCGACTGTCAGATGAATCTTTCAATCTGAAACTGGGACCCATGGCCCGTGTGACTGAATCCTGCTCTGGGAGGCACGTCTGCTGAAACAAGCAATCGACAGGAGAACACCGCTCCGGCTGTGCGGGCGTGCTCCCTGGCAGTTTTTACCAGCCAATGACTTTGTTGGCGACCTCGATACATTTTGCAGGACAGGCTCAGTAACTGTAACGCTCTTCAGACATTGGTGACTCACCTCTAAATCCGTTCCTGCCAGAGTTGCGCCTCGGAGGTTACAGTTCTTCAACTTCGCATTTTTTAAGGTAGCAACTCTCAGGTTAATTCCTGTCATTTGACTTCCTTCCATATCCACACCTTTCAGATTAGCACCTACAGTGAATATATTTTGATAGCAGTTGAACTTCAAAATATTTATAGTCCTCTCCCTTCAAAAAACCGCAGGTTTAGTTTACTTAATGGAGGTGAATGACAGGCTCTTTAACTTTTGGAAAGGACTCCGTGAACCATAAATCTCAGTCTCTCAACCAACTTACACATATAAAGCGTTCATTGTTAACAATCTGTTTGCTTGTTCTACGAATTAAGAATGTTTTAGTCTATATTTTTGAGGGAAGAATTCAATTCGGTCTTAAGATAATTAGCACTTTTATAATATGCTTCTGTAAGTTTACGATAAGGAAGGTAAGTCCCCTGTATTCTAAACATACAGATAAATGAAGTGACCAGTTCACTGACACAACAGAGGAATAAGAAATTCGTAAATAAAACATTAATCTAAAAGTGACAGAAACTGCCTAGCTTTGTGCAAACTGAAATTCATTTTAGTCACTGTAAGCGTATACTGTTTAATTTCAAAGTTCGAGATGTTGACATTTAATTCTCCAACTGAAGCCTTATTCAATAGTAGAGGCTGGATTTCCCCTAACTTCTTGCCTAGCACATGACTGAGACCAAGTATGATGGCAGAAGAAATCTACCCCCCCGTAGTGGTCATGATTTTTCCGTAACAATTATTTTGTTGGGCTTTTTACTTTGTGATATGTTCTCACCTTAGAAAATGTAATTATAGATAGAATCTCACCTTCTAAATTGGCTTTAAGACCAGAAGGATCTTCAAAATTACACAGTTTCAGGGATGCCCCTTCTG
Source organism: Panthera onca (assembly GCF_046562875.1). NCBI lineage: Eukaryota > Metazoa > Chordata > Mammalia > Carnivora > Felidae > Panthera > Panthera onca. The sequence goes on from NC_138342.1 coordinate 172,280,642, forward strand.
CATTAGAACAGAGCATCTTGACTCCCTGGAGATTTGCACACTGGCAAGAAAAAGAGAAAAGTCTACGTTTTAACATTCAGAATTTTGTGTGGAAAAGAAAAAAATGGGCTCAAACAATAAAAGAAAAAAATAGAGAAGGGGAGGAAGCTCAATTCCATACACTCACAATCAATTATTTTCTGTTTATAATGAAGACTTTTCTAACTGGAATCAACCAAGAGCTGAGAACCACTTTGAAGAAACAGTTCTTTTGAAAGAACCATTTTCAAAGAAACAACAACCTAATTAACAACAGCATGTCCATTTTACACAGATAATGGTTTAGATAAAAAAAAATGGGGGGTTAGGGGCACCTGGGTGGCTCAGCTGGTTGAGTGACTGACTTCGGCTCAGCTCATGATCTCCTGGTCTGGCCCATGGGTTTGAACCCCACCGTTGGGCTCTGTATTGACAGCTCAGAGCCTGGAGATGGCTTCACATTCTGTCTCCCTCTCTCTCTGTCCCTCCCCCGTTTATGCTCGGTCTCTCTCTTTCAAAACTAAATAAACATTAAAAAAAATTATTTAAAAAGTTGGGGGGTTAGAACTGTAACATCCCTATTTCTATGTTTATAAACAGTCCTGGGTAGGACACTATGAGAGCTAAGATGTATGGGTAAGGAACACATAATCTTATCAGGAGTAGGGATTTCTCTTCTTTCTTACTGCAGGAATCAATAAAATTCTTGATGTTCAATCATGCTATTACTACCTTCATTTCATAGGTCAGAATACTAAGGCCAGCAAAGGTATCATCTAGCTACAAAACCCTACAAATTGTTTGTCAGATCTTCATGTACCAATCACTGCTACACAACATTGTCAACCTTGAACGCCCAAATTATAGCACAAAATACAAAGAGTAAAAAACTAGAAAATATATGTTAGAATTTTACATTATGTTAATTTACCTCTGAGGATTCAGTGCCATCAGATCTGAACTCCAACAACTAGCAGATAAGGCAGGAAGCCATAAAGTTGACGTTAACATTAGGACTTCCCACACTGTGACCATCAAAGTAGATGATGAATGTAAAAGTGTCTTAAAAATCGTAAGGCGCTATATAAATGATAATTGTAGTTGTCATTATAACTACAACAGTGAAGAATCTAAAAATCCTAAGGCTGATCACGTTACCTTATTGCCACACCTAATAGGAAAAATCCTGTTTTATGAGTGCAATTCCATTCACCATACCGTCAATTCTGCTGAAAGGGAGATAAGCTGCAGATCATTTCAGATCACAGAAAGCTGACAAACGCACACGCATTCCCACGTCTGCCTCTGCAGAGGTAGTACAGGTGCTACGGCACACAGGCAATACAGAAGCTCAGCCTGAGAGGTAAGAAAATGAGGATGCAGAAGGACCAAAATAACTAAAAGATGACAGTGTTTTAAATACACAGAAACATTAATAAGACAGGAAGCTGATAATATAAAAATAAATGTCTCTGGTTCTCCGTGCCATGCACCCAGGTGAAACAGACTGTAGCTATTATCTAAGTTCCCAAGGCGACAACCCAGGGAAAGCACCCTGCGAGTAGGTAGGTGTGACTGTAGCCCCGGCAAACAGCCTGCGGGCAGGTGGCTCGGCTGACCCAACTATAAGCCCAAGGTGGCCCCAGACCGGCCCTTGACAGCACAGGGACCAAACCCTGCCCACAACAGGCAAATGGGGCCATTGCAGCTGACTGAAAGCTAAAGCAGCTCAGCGACGATAGAAGGGCCCACGCAACGCACATGGGAGACACCTATGCCTGAACTGCCTGGTTCTGGGGAAAGCAAGGGACATGGAACTACAGGGCACTACAGGACCTCTTCTTCATAAGGCCATTACTTTTAAGAGCAGGAGACATAGCTGACTTTCCTAATACGCAGAAACAGACACAGAGAGTTACACAAAATGAGGAAACAGGAATATATCCCAAATGAAAGAGGAGGATAAAATCAAAGCAAAAGAACTAAATGAAATGGCGATAAGCTATATGCCTGATAGATAATTCAAAGTAATGGTCATAAAGATACTGGATTTGAGAAGGGTGGAGGATCTCAGTGAGACCCTTAACAGATGGGAAATATAAAAAAGAACCAATCAGAGATGAAGAACTTAAGTGAAATTAAAACTACACTAGAGGGAATAGATAGTAGACTAGAGGAAGCAGAAGAACGGATCAGTGAGCTGGAGGACAGAATAATGGAAAGCACCCAAGATGAATAGCAAAAAGAAAAAACTCAGTGACATCAAGTGTAGTAACATATGCATTACAGGGATCTCAGAAACATAAGAGAAAGAAAAGGGGCAGAAATAATAGCTGAAAACTTACCGAATCTGGGGAAGGAAACAAATCCAGATCCAGGAGGAAAAGAGACCTCAATGGAATCAACTTAAGGAGGTCCACACCAAGAGACATAATAATTAAAATGGCAAAAAGCAGTGATAAAGAGAGAAATTAAAAGCAGCAAGAGAAAAGAAAACAGTTACATACAAGGGAAATCCCATACGGCAATATGCTGATTTTTCAGCAGAAACTGCAGGAATGAAGAGAGTGTAGGACACGAAAGGAAAAAACCTGAGATCAGTTATACTCTACCCAGCAAGGCTACCATTCATAATAGAAAGAGAGGTAAAGCATTTCCCAAAACAAAAGATGAAGCAATTCATCGCCATTAAACCAGTCTTACAAGAAATGTTAAAGGCGATTTTTTGAGTGGAAAGAAAAGGACATAATCAGGAGTAAGAAAATTAGGAATGGAGAACATTTCACAGGTAAATGGAAATATAATAAAAGTAATTAATGAATCACTTATAAAACCAGGAGGGAGGTTACAGCACAAAAACAATAAAGTCAATTATACCTATAAAAATAAGTCAAGGGATTCACAAAATAAAAGGATGTAAAGGATGACACTATATACATAAAATGTGCTGGGAGGGGAGTAAAAATTTAGTCCACCTAGAATGGGTTCAACCTTAAGCAACTAAGGGGCACTTGGGTGCCTCGGTTGAGCGTCTGACTTCAGCTCATGTCATGACCTCGCATTCGTGGGTTGGAGCCCGTGTTGGACTCTGTGCTGACAGCTCAGAACCTGGAGCCTGTTTCATATCTGTCTCCCTCTCTCTCTGCTCCTCCTCTGCTCATGTTCTCAAAAAAAAAACAAAAACAAAAACAAAAAACTTAAGCAACCATCAACTTTATACAGATACAGAGATGTTATATATGAACCTAACGGTAACCACAAATCAAAAACCCGTAACAGATATGCAAAAAACAAAGAGAAAGGAATCCAAGCAAAATCACTAAAGGAAGCCATCAAACCACAAGGAAAGATAGGAAGAGAAGAAAGGAACAAAGAACTACCCAAATAACTGTAAAACCAGTTAACAAAACGGCAAGAAGTACATCCGTATCAATAATGACTTTGAATGTAAATGTACTAAATGCTCCCATCAAAAGATATTGACTGACTGATAAAAAAGCAAGAACCACCTATATGCTGCCTACAAGAGACTCATTTCAGACCTAATGACACACATAGATTAAAAGTCCTAAGGTAATTATAAGTACGGCTCTGTCCTCAAACCTGACCGTTATGGAATCTCACACAAAAAACACAAATTTATAAGAAATTCAGTGAAGTTTTCCATCTTCAACCACAGAAAGCATGTCATTCACCCTCCAACTCATCAAATGGTACAAGCAGGTCACCAATAGTCACCAACATGGAGGGTTCAGAACTCAGCTGCTTAGTAAACCAGCTGTTCAGAGTTTTGCTACCTTAACTGTATCAAGGGGCATAGGGCTTTGATGAAAGCAGTTATTACCATGATTTCTAATGTATGATAATGGTATTAAGATTATATTTTTTAAATGGTCTTTAAGGGATAAACAAAATATTTACAGGTGAAATAGTGAGTTACTTCAAAATAATCTATAAAGAGGTATAGACAAGATTGTTTATATGTCGATGATACCTTCTGAAGTTACAGCTGAGTTAACAGATGTAACAAGGAGGATTCGTTATAGTATTCTATTTTTGTATATGCTTGACATTTTGCACATGAAAAAGTCATTAAAAAAAGAAATAAGGAAAAGAAAACGCATGTTGTAGAGTCTGTCTAGCTCCAACTGTGCTAACACATTAGCCTCTTTGGGCCCAGGCAAGTCTCTAGGTTTCAGTTTCTCAGTCTAACAACAGGGTCATACGTGATGACCATCAAGGTCCCCGTCAGCTCTCACCATTCTAAGTCTTGAATATGCAACAGATATGTAATAGCTGAGTTATTACATCAGCTTCTATGCAGCATGCTGAAGTCACTGATGGCAAAAAGAGTGTGCAGAAGAAACATTCTTAAAGCAGGCTGACAGAATAACGTGGCACAGACATGTTCTGCTCAACAGAGATAGCAGCCGAGATCACCCTGGTTGACAGCAGAATCACATGGTTCCTATGGAAAGGTCTCACAGCCCGTGAAGGATAAATGGGGTGAGAAATTAAGAAAGAGTAGTGGAGGGGTACCTGGGTGGCTCAGTCAGTTAAGCGTCCGACTTTGGCTCAGGTCATGATCTCGCGGTTTGTGGGTCCAAGCCCCGCATTGGGCGCTGTGCTGACAGCTCGGAGCCTGGAATCTGCTTTGGAATCTGTGTCTCCCTCTTTCTCCGCCCCTCCCCCGCTCACACTCTGTCTCTCTCGCTCTCTCAAAAATAAACAAACATTTTTAAAAAATAGTGGAGGGGCACCTGGGTGGCCCAGTCGCATGAGTGTCCATCTTCGGCTCAGGTCATGATCTCACGGTTCGTGAGTTCGAGCCCCACGTTGGTCTCTGTGCTGACAGCTCAGAGCCTGGAGCCTGCTTCAGATTCTGTGTCCCCCTCTCTCTCCGCCCCACCCCTGCTTGTGCTCTGTCTCTGTCTTTCAAAAATGAATAAATGTTAAAAAAAAAAAAACTTAAAAAAAGAAAGTGGAGCCATTAGGTGTATCAGCAGACTGCTTAGCACATATCATGTTTGGTAGATATGATGGCTATTCATTAGCATTCATCTTCAAATGCCAAGGACAATTAGCAATTAGTTTTGACTTCACAGCCTATATACCCTGGGCAATGAATGACTCTTCAACAGGAGCCACTTCTAACGTTAGTAATTAAATTTACAATTCTATAGCACTTCAGTTTATCAACTGTACCGGATGGATAGAACAAGTATTTACAGTTAAGAAAATTATGGTGCAGGTTCAGAGTTAGCATTACTATAATTAAACAGAACTCAAAACCAGCTCTACTGAATGACCCAGACTGTATTTTTATTTTTGTTTGTTTGTTTTATCCTTAACAAAAGCCAAACAAGTGATCTCTCATCATTTCACTATTTAAAGACTAGGTCCTTCAGAGCGCCTGGGTGACTCAGTCAGTTAAGCTTTCTACTCTTGATTTCGGCTCAGGGCGTGATTTCACGATCATGAGATCAAGCCCCGTGTCTGCTGGGCATGGAGCCTGCTTAAGATTCTCTCTCTGCCTCTCCCCCGTGCGTGCATACACACTCACTCTCTCTCTCTCTCTCTCTCTCTCTCTCTCTCTCTCTCTCTCTCAAAATAAGCAAACATTAAAAAATAATAATAAGGACTAGGTCCTTCAAACTTTTTTCTTTGTGCTGTTAGTCTTTTCACTCATTTTGCTAGCAATGTGGTCCTTCCTCATAAGATGGAACAAGTAGAGTGAAAACAATGGAAATGTATATTGACAGATTTTGTTATAGATCTGCTATTATAAACTTCATGGAAAAACAGGTTGCAAGTAAGGAATACAACTAAAATTATAAAATTCAATAAACATCTATTCAATGACTACTTAAAGCAATGTACTATATTAGGTGTTGTTAATTCAAAAGACATATAGACATGGGCCTTGGTATTAAGGAACCTGAAGTTGTTAGAAGTGAGTACATTTCACTGCTGGCTCTGCATGTATCCTCTAACCCCAAATTAACATAGGTAATTTTTAGAGAAACACATGCATATACATATGTACAGACACACATACACCTATACACCTACATACACATTTGACGCTTGAACAACATAGGTTTGAACTGCATGGGTCCACTTATATGTGGATACTTTATTTTTATGTTTTTAAAGTTTATTTATTTATTGAGAGAAAGCGTGTGCATGTGTGCGGGTGAGTAGGGGAGGGGCAGAGAGAGGGAGAGAGAATCCCAAGCGGTTCCGTGCTCTCAGCACAGAGCCTGACGCAGCATTTGATCTCACCAACTGTGAGCTCATGACCCGAGCAGAAATAGAGTCAGATGCTTAACTCACTGAGCCATACAGGCGCCCCATATGTAGATTTTTAAAAATCAATACAGTACAGGACTGTTAATGTATCTTCTCTTCCTGATGATTTTCTTACCCATTTTCTTTTCTCTTACTTTATTGTAAGAATACAGTATATAATACATATAACATACAAAATATGTGCTAATCGACTGTTTATGTTATCAGTAAGGCTTCTGGTCAACAGCAGTTAGTAGTGACATTTTGGGGGAGTAAAATTATATGCGGATTTTCAACTGCACAGAGGTCAGTGCCCTTAAATCCCGTGGTGCAAAGGTCAAGTGTATATACATACATATATGTAAACACACACACATACACACACACACACACACACACCACACACGTATGTAGATAAAGAGAGGAGAGCCACGGAGATGCTAACTTACACAGACTGGCACCCTTCATGTTTATTTCAAAATATCTCTGCCAAATACCTCTGGAGCAATTTTTTTTCCTCATTCCACAAATGCAGTTGAATAGAAGATTTCAAAAGTCCTTTTCAGCTTTGCCCTACTAATTTCACTGAAAATAGAAGTCCTGATAAAGTATACTATATTGAGGAGATCAAGATCTAATTTCCAGATTTAATTTCTTATTAGTTGCTAACTCTTTCAGATCCTCACTTATTGAAGGATATCAAAGTTGCAAAACCGACACATTTCACTTTCAGGGTCTTGGGTTTTATCATCCATTTTCAAGTAAAATCTCTAGTAAGAGAGAGAGATCATTTCTGCTCTTTAAGACTGTTCAACAGACTAAACATTTAATTTTCTCTTGTAACTAAAGAGGATTCTTACGTCAAGCACTGATCCGGAGAGATCAGCTCGTTCAAGATTTGCACAGCAGAGATTAGCATGTGCAAGATTGCAGCGGCTTAAATTGGCCATTTTGAAGTTAATGTATCGAAGGTCCAAACGGGAAAGATCAGCACCACTGAAGTTTAAACCCTAAAATTAAAAAACACAAATTGTCACAAAATTTAAACCATCTGCTATATCACATTTAATTACTATAGCTAACCATCAAGTTTTTTAGAAGCAATTGGCAGTTCAGTCATTTGGAGTTTACAAGAATACATGATCAGATGGAACTTGGACATAACATGAGTGTCCTTAATGGGTTCTTAGTAAAAGAGACTCTAAATGTAATATTAGAATGCAGCCTGAGTATACCTCATTTATGTGCAGAAATTTCTAAGGAGTGATTTGTTGGCCATGTACATGTTGTAGGTATTATTTATATAGGTCTTATAAGTATTCAATAATTCAAGGTAGTTTTAATTTTTTTTTTTTTAATTTATTTTTGAGAGAGAGAGAGCGTGAGCGGGGGAGGGACAGAGAGAGAGAGAGAGAGAGAGAGAGAGAGAGAGGGAGACACAGAATCCGAAGCAGAGTCCAGACTCCGAGCTGTCAGCACAGACCCCAACGCGGGACTTGAACTCATGATCTGCACAATCGTGACCTGAGCCGAAGCTGGACACTCAACTGCCTGAGCTACCCAGGCAACCCCAAGGTAGTAGTATTCTTAAAATGTAAGTATTGTGGTTTTTAAAACCTTTCATGCTATAATACATAAGAAGTATCTGCCACTGCCTGGCCATACATAACAACTGTACAAAAAATTGACTCTGTGTTTTAATAGCTGCAATTTCTATGCCCTACTCAAAAACTGCTACGTGAGGCATATTAGATAATAAAAAATGCTATTACACGTCTTTTTTTGCTAACCATTTTGGGATTAAATCAATGTTATAACCCATAATTAAATTCTATCTTGCATGAAATAGGAACATAAGGCAAAAAAAAAAAAAATCCTAGAAGAATGTAAAACTTTACTTACGGCTTTGCTGACACCAATAACTCATGTAAAAGTCTGCTTTAATTACCTGGCAACGCAATTCTGATTTGGTTGGAGTGGCTAGAAGAAATCGAACAAATTCCTTTCTTGATATTGGCGAATGATCCTCTGGTGGTTGAGAATTCTTGAAAAAGATATTAAGAAATCAGTGGAGTATTTTGGGAGACAGCTACAATAAATGTAATACTGGCTAATGTAAAAAGAGCTTTACCTTTATTGCCACTTCCAGGTGTTCAATCAATGAGTCAATACCAAAAAATCTGGCTTCTTCCAACACACCTATCACAATAAAATCGATTTGACTTTTAATAGAAAACTATTCATTTTAGTATTTATGGAATTATTTGTTAAATCCTCACCATACAAGTGAAATTCAACAAGTAGGTTATCAATCAGAAAAGTAACTAATGTTTAGAACATGCATAAAGAGGGGCGCCTGGGTGGCTCAGTCGGTTGAGCGGCCGACTTCGGCTCAGGTCATGATCTCACGGTCCGTGAGTTCGAGCCCTGCATCGGGCTCTGTGCTGACAGCTCAGAGCCCGGAGCCTGTTTCAGATTCTGTGTCTCCCGCTCTTTCTGCCCCTCCCCTGTTCATGCTCTGTCTCAAAAATAAATAAATGTTAAAAAAAAAAATTTTTTTAAATTTAAAAAAAGAACATGCATAAAGGATATTTTAAAAATATTCGTGAAACAAAGTTTTTCTAAATAGTTTACATTCAGCCAAAGAAAAACATAGAAAACTAATGAATTAGAATGAAAGCCTTCCAGATTTCAAAATTTTCTGAAAATCACTTAAAAAATTTTTCTTAAGTGTTTGTATTTATTTTTGAGAGGGAGAACGAGTGGGAGAGGGGCAGAGAGAGAGAGAGGGAAACACGGAATCTGAAGCAGGCTCCAGGCTCTGAGCTGTCAGCACGGAGCCTGATACGGGGCTCAAACTTATGAGCCGTGAGATCATGACCTGAGCCGAAGATGGACGCTTAACCGACTGAGCCATCCAGGCGCCCCGAAAATCACTTTAAGTAGGCTACAAGCAAAAACTCCTACTATCTCAAGTTCCTAAAATAATTGCTACAGATTTGACTGTGAACCTAATAATAAGTGATTAGTTCACCTAATCGAACATTTCACTGACTTCTTCAATGGAGCAGATCTGAATAAGTTTGTCACAAATATCTTTTACTTAATCCGAAAAATGTAGAAATGAATAAAACTAAATTAGTTTCAACATAAAAGTCAAAAGAATGATTCAGAAACCACTCATAGAAGAGAATCAATTTTTAAAAAAAGATTTTTTTTTTTTTAAATGTTTTGTTTTTCAGAGACAGAGAGAGACAGCATGAGCGGGGGAGGGGCAGAGAGAGAGGGGGAGACAGAATCCGAAGCAGGCTCCAGGGTCTGAGCTGTCAGCACAGAGTCCGACGCGGGGCTCGAACCCACGAGGGCCGTGAGATCATGACCTGAGCTGAAGTCGGACGCTCAACCAACTGAGCCACCCAGGAGCCCCTTAAAAAATGATTTCTAAATGACAGAAGAGATTGTATCATTCACTCTCCTTAACTTGGTTAAAAAAAAAATCTGCACATTCTCTAGGTGACTTATTATGTAATCTGTATGTTCTTACATCTGTTAAACATCTCCATCAGAGTATTTGGGAATAAATTTGGAATCCATTTTCCTTCAAATGACCTCAGTCATTCAGTTAGCTGGGTCTACTTGTTAAAAAAATTACTAAGGACTCAGAAATTACAAAGAAAATAAGAGACATAATCTCTCCCTTGAAATAGTTGCAAGCTAATAAGGCTAACTATGTAGATATGGAAAACCACAGCAGTTATCTGGGAAGATTACAATCTCCTCAGGAAAGGCCCAATTCCACCTCTGATATTCCAGTCGCAAAACAAAGGTCATCTAATGAATAGCACACTACTCAGGCTGTGCCTCTGGCACAACACTTTCTGGTCCACCCCAGAGGGGCTTCCTCTCTGGATCCCTCATGAACGGGCAGCGACATATCCTAACTGTCCCTGGTAGAAACCCACCACAGAAAGGGTTCTCGTGGGCCTCGCTCTCGGTGTGCCAAGATCTTCTGAGTCAGTCAGAAACCTACCCCTCCCACTTCCGCCAAGGGATGCGGTAAAGATTTTTTTCTACTTCTAGGTTCAGAAGCAAACCTTAAAAACTTCCGGAAAAGCCTTATAAATGCAAGAGGCATCTATGGGAGACAGTTGAGAAAAGGAAGGAATATTTAGCACATTTTCTTTTTTTTTTTTTTTTAATTTTTTTTTTTTTTAACGTTTTATTTATTTTTGAGACAGGGAGAGACAGAGCATGAACAGGGGAGGGTCAGAGAGAGGGAGACACAGAATCTGAAACAGGCTCCAGGCTCTGAGCTGTCGGCACAGAGCCCCACGCGGGGCTCGACCTCACGGACCGCGAGATCGTGACCTGAGCCGAAGTCGGCCGCTTAACCGACTGAGCCACCCAGGCGCCCCTTTAGCACATTTTCTATCAGCACCAGGAAGAATCAGATTTGAATCCCAGCTCTGCCACTTACTACCTTTTTGGTCTTAGAGAAGCTACTTACCCTTTCTCTTAAAGTTCCCATTCACATTTGTGAAATGGGGGTATTATTACTTTACTCACAAAGCTGACAGATGTATTAAAAGAGATAGGCATATATATTATCTGGTATAATGCCTGGCACCTTGTAGGTTCTCGATAAATGATCGCCATGATCATTATTACATTGTATGTTTTCTGACATTTAAGACCATTCTCCTTTTATCATATCAAACGGGAGTTCAGAAAATTCATGTCAACTTCAGGGAAATAAATATTGAAATGCCAGAAAAGTTCTCAAGTTAGAGAATACCTGAAGTGAGATTTAGCAATGAGGTAGGGAACGATGACTTAAATCAGAAAAAGAAGGTTTTGAAGACAAATGCAAACAGAAAAGGAAGACATGATTCACTGGAAAAACTGAAGGTCATTCAAGGCAGAAAACAAAAGAAATAATGAAAGTAAGCAACAAATATATTCACTGATGAAAGCACAAATTAGGAAGAGCAAGATAAGGTCATTTAAGTCAACAGAGGGGAGAGAAATAAGTCAGTGTCAATGATTATAAAGCATATAACTACTTGGGGGCAACTTGTAGCTGAGTTTGGATGGACTTTGTACTAATCAGAAGTAATGTTCTATAAAATGAATCCAGTATAGACCTCTGCTTGCTGAAAACTGCATAAATAAGAGCCTTTCCAGCAAGAGACTTGAAAAAGGAGCCAAGCATAGCTTGTCAATAGCCTGTATCGCTGAAGTCTGAGATAGCATGGATGTATATTTCTGACGTTATTTCCTAGGTGGGGAGGATATGAAATGCTATCAGTGATAGCATAGAGAAAAATTAAACTGGGAAGCATCAAAGAGCCCATAGGATATCCTCAGTGAGATTTAAATGTCCCCAGGAGAAAAAAGTGGCCACTAGAGTATAAGCAGCAGAGTGATCTAGCTGCTGAAAAGCGAAGGACTGTATGAGAGGGTACTATTGCTTATTGTTCTAATGATAATTTCTGCAGAATGACTAAGGTAAAAAAATAGGTTATACATGGTTTTAAGCAACAGTTGGTAGAAGGTAAAAAATAAATAAAAAAGCAACAAGAACTTGTTATGAATAGGTATGGAGCCAGATGAAGGGTCACATAAGGTCACTTTTTGCAATGGGTAAGCCTTAAAGGCAGTATAAAATTTAATACAGCAATAATAAAAGTTATTGTATCTATTGTTCTACAGAGATTGTAAGCTAGCTCCGCCCAGGCTGATTCTGATGGTACTATTTTCAAGATCAGATTCCACATAAAGTTTTAGATTTCCAGCTTTTCTTTAAAAATCAAGGCTCTGACACCCTAGGTCCACACACCCACATGGCAACAATCTGTAGAAGCTGAGAGAGAATGCGCACTCAAGATCACCATGCTCTCCACCAAGTCAGACCAAATTTAGCCACTTCGAGGCCCATCAGTTTTGAATACGCATCTACTGCTTTATAAGAGCTTTGGTCTATATCATCTCCATGGTGTGAATATCCTGTGATGTAGTCAGAGACAAGTAGATTCTTAATACTCAGTTTTCAAAGCACACTCAGATTTTCCCCAAGTTAAGCTTGGGGAACTGAGTTGTAAGTCGTAGTACTGAGTTTCTAATCCATTCTTATGATTCTGAAGCGGAATTTCCCCTTTTGACGACTCTACATCTCAGTATAATGGGAAGGTCCATAACTTGAAGTCAAGTCACAGTCCCAGTTCAATTAAAAGCAACAAAATCTTTTAGAGTCCCTTGTGATAAAATCTAAATCTATTTAGAATCTAAAATCAGAATTTATGGGTTGTCTAAACATATACCCATAGACACAAAGACTATCTGTGCCTGTTTCTATATCTATATACACTCATATATGTATAAATAATTTAGTTTTAAAAGTGGAAAAGATATACTTCTACTTTATGAAAATATACTATAGTACTAAACAAGTGAAAACAAATTAAATATCCTAAACTTACAAAAATGTGAGGAATCATACTAAAAACTCACCCAATAAATTAATGCCATCATTTACAATGAGCTGTCCGTGACGCAAGTAGTTCAAAATGGGTTCAAAGTACTCGGGACTCCGGTCAATTAAGAAAGCTCCTCTATGATCCTGCTTATTTCCCCAGACACCTGTGTCACCATTTCAGCGAAGAAAACCCCCCATAAACAAGAAACAAAGTTAGAAATTTATGAAGAAAAATTATACTACATACTAGTAAGTTTTTACCCCCGTAAAAAGTATTGATACCATTAAAAAAGCACAGAAGGACAAGAGTTAGGTCAGTATAGCTACAAACAGATCACACAAAATGTGAAAACCATGTGTTGCACTCACCTTTGTCCTTAAACATGTGGGCCAGCATACTGTCAGGTTCTTTATTCACTAAAGTGCTCCTAAGAATTCAGGGAAAAAAATTGATTTCTCCATTTGTCTTTATAAACAAACATATTTTAAGTCAAGAGTATACTCGATCCCAGCTGCTCTTTCAAAAAGATGCATGCTATAACCTGGTAGGAGTGATGCTGGGGAACAAAAACGTGCAGTAAGTTGCCATTTATCAAAATCCCTTCCAATCTGGCACTTCCTTTGACTCAAATATTGTTTTGGTTTCCTTTCACTTAAAACACTCATCTATCCTTCTAGCAAGCTATCATATCACAATATTCTTGACCTAAACTTAACACGTTTCTTATCCCTTTAATCTAAGCAGCTGTAGTCGCTACAGATTTCAATGTTGTTCATCTTTACTTGTGTTGCATGCGTATTACCTGACATCTAAAGAGCATGGTCTAAAAGCCTGAAATATTTGCTATCTAAAAAGCACGTTCATGCCTTTCATGCTTTCTTTGGAATGACTTGGGAATCATTTTTCTACTCTTGAAAAAACTTTCTAAAAAATGGTTTAAGATCACAGAGTACTTTAAGCAGCAATGGAGTGTCTTCTAAGGAAATCAGCAAAATTGCAGGAAAGAACAAACACTACGTAGTGCCCCCTGCCCCGGTCCAACACACACATGTGCACACATTCACATGCGCCTACCGTGTAGTTGTAAAGTAACGCCCTCCGACGTTTAACGTTAGCCAATCCGTGTGAGATCCCGACAACCCTTCAGGTAGTTTAGAATCTGTCTGAGGATCTAGAAATTACAATAAAAAAGTTAAGATTGGGGAACTGGGGAAGATGGCCACAGCGTAATTTTTTTTACACTAAAAACACACATAAAAGCATACCAGAGCTACCAGAGACCCACAGACAGCATTTAAGACAACACTAGGCGATAAGGTATTCCCACCAACACTGAAAGGTAGAAGAGCAATGTGGTATTGGCATCTTTGAAGGAAGAAGCTGCGAGAAACAACAGGGTATGTGATGAACCGAAGAATTCCCAAGTAATCCATACTCATTTCAAAGCTCAGTAAGTCGATCTGAGAACACCATACTCAAAGTGGAAGGCGTATCTGGATGTGGAAATGGATGCAGGCATTTGCAGTGGGAACTGAGCAGGCTGGAGATGAACTCTCGAAACCCACCAACCAAAAATCCCTTCTAGGACAAAGCCCAATGCCAAGGATAAGATGTTGGAAAAAGAATGCAGTTGAACAGAACAAAAACAGCAGCGACCCAAGAAAGAGGAGTCCAGATAAAAGGCAGAAAGGTCTAGCAGAACCAGAATGTATCAGAAGGTGACTGCCATACATTTCAATACTTCACAAAAACAATAGAAAAGGGAACTCTAGAGCCATGAAATTAGAAAATCTTTCCTGAGTCAGCCCACCTTTCTCAAGTTAAGGAAACAACTTTTATGTTAAGTGAGCAACAGAAAATCCCATACAAAAATCTTAAAAGAATTACATCTCTAGACAATGAAAATGTGCCAGAAAGAAATGCCCACAAAATAGATAAAAACTATAATCTAATATTCCAAACATGCTGAAGAAGTAATACAAAACATGAAAGAACAATATAACTCAGAATTGAGGTGAAAGAACTCAGGGGAGAATTAGAGCTATAATGAAAAACCAATTCAGGGTGCCTGGTGGCTCAGGTGGTTAAGCGTCCATGTCTTGATTTTGGTTCAGGTCATGATCTCACGGTCATGAGATCGAGCCCCATGTCACGCTCCACGCTGGGCGTGGAGCCTGCTTAAGATTCTCTCTCCCTCTCCTTCTGCCCTTTCCCCGCTTGTGTGTGCTCTCTAAGGAAACGAACAAAAAACAATTCAGAGATGAAGATCAAACGAGAAGAAACCCAAGAGAGAATAAACAGACAAAACCTTAAGGGAAATAAAAGCTGAAAAAGAGGAAAGCTTTAAAAATCAGTAAGAAATGAAGAAAGATAAAAAGGATTTAAGAGAAGATTCCCAATACAGAAGACAAGCACAGAAGATCCCACATGCATACAATAGGAGTCCTGAAATAAGAAAATCAAAGCACAGGGACAAAATAAACGCATAATTGAAAGTTCAGGAAAACTGTCTTGAAATTAAAAGAACATTTGAAAGTACCTATTGACAGGATCACCACATACCACACAAAATCAACCCAGAACACCCAGAAAGAGTTTACTAAAGAGTTTACTAAAATTACTTTTTAAAGAAAGAGAATAATCCTTGGAGTGGCTTAGGAAAAATAATCATTACGAAAGATCAGATGTTTTGGACACCAACATCTTATGTCAGAGTAAGAGTAACATAGTTAAGATATTTAAAGAAAGAAAATGTGAACCAAGGATTTTTTAGGCACCTTGAGGTATAACTGATATACAATAAAATACACACCGTTCAAGTTTGCAATTTGTTCAGTTTTGACACATCATTTTTGACATAACCAGCCAAACTGATTTTCAAGTACAGAAGCCACAAATTGTTATTAACTTGTGAGATGTCAGAGAATACTGTTCGTCTCAGAAGTTCTCTGTAAACAATCTACTAGAGAACAAGTTTCAGATGAGCACTGGAGGCATCAACATAAGGACTGAAGGGAAGCATCCAATACACTTAGGAGTAAAGCTAAGTGACAGTTTTAAGAGAGAGGGTATAGTATATAATGGCTATGCAATGGCTATGCAATTTTTTAAGTAAGGGAAGAAAGGAATGAGCATATGCAAAAAACGTTTAACTGTCTTTAGTAATCATATTGGTACTGAAAGTATTGGAACTGTTACTGACACTTTTATGTGTGTTTCGTGTGGGATGAAGTAAATGAGTGCTTATGTGACATAATTCTATCATTCCCTAGGTCCCTGAAAACCAACGAAAGAAAGGAGACACAGGTGTAAGACAGAGAAAGTTAAATAAAAACCTTAAAATCCCGATTACAAACCAAAGTATGAGTATGAACTCATGAACTCTCTCCTTTTTATATAGCATATAAAACTTTAGATCATATAATATATATTACATATACATTTTGTCTCTAGCTAGCTATGTATTTCTAACTCTGTCCATCAAAAAGCCTAGTAAAAATGATAAACCCAGTAAAAGTGAGTCTGTCTGGCACCCAGACTGTGTTTTGAAATGACATTTCCTACTAAAAGAAACCAAGGCTTCTTGGAAAAAATATTGATCTGGGTCTGCAACGGAAGGTTAAGCTGTACACCCCGTTATTCCAGACAGGAAGGAAGTTCTAAAGACCAACGGAGCTGTATTAAAAGGGGTTGAAGAGACTTCCATCAGCCACATGTAAAATACTCCAGGCAGCAATAAACACAGAGCATGAGAACATATCAAATATTTTTAAACCCAAGAGTTCATAACGATAAAACAAAAACACAAATTGATTACTTTTTGTTTCGTTTGTATGTGTGCAATGAACCAATTAAGTGACCATTGCCTGCTAACCACTCTGTTAGGCTAATAGATCAGACGTGTGGAAAACTCTATGCGCACTGTTTTTCGGTAGAGACAGAAAAGCATGTACTTACTTCTAAGTTGGCAGCTGCTGGTGTGCTGATCCTGAGAACTACCTCTATTCACCAAATACAAGTACCGTGATGGCTTAAACAAATTATTAAATATTCAGGACCAGGCTGTATGGAACTGAACATATCAAACACTCAAAGAACAGTTAAGCTATCTGAGCCTTAGGCTCTTTCTTTTGAGATGCACGACTTTCTTCGAAATATGTGTCCATGTGTGTATGGTTGATACCAAGTCATTTTTGACCCATTTGATTTGACCACTGGCGAATGATTATCAAACACTAACTTATACAAGCAATACATACTCAAAAATCTGTAACATAACCCAGAAATTTCGACATTGCCAAGGAGACAATTTCAAAACAAAAGTTGTAGTTTCTAAAATTGAAACTACCTTATTTGATGAGTCATATTTGATGAGTCTGTGCACTTTCAGAGCATTTTAAAGGCATGGAAAGGATGAGGTATCCACACTAAAATATGACAACATAATTCAAATTAAAAATTTAGCTCAACACAGACACCCAATTTAGATCAGAAAAGGTATGGCGATCTGAATACTGCCACAAGATCCTTTTTAATATTAGGCTTGGGAAGCGCATATAAAATGTTTGCCATTTCGTCTTTTTCATTTGGGCAGACAAAATTGGCTTTTAAGGAAGTCACTTACCAATAAATGGTTCTCCTTCACACACAAACAAAACATCATCATCCCTGGGGAAAGCAAAATTTAAAAACCACCATCAAAATCCAGAAATCACCTTAATTATCAATTGATTAGAGGAACTATACCCTAGAATTATGTAGAAGGCAGGTTTTGCTATTAATCTATATTGCAAAGAAGAAGTTGGGTAAGTTTCCAGTGCTTTGCTTAACTTTTGAACTATGTTTGGATTTAAATTCACATAAGATCCCACACATGGAAGAACTTTTAAAATGGAAAAAACTGGGGTGCCTGGGTAGCTCAGTTGGCTGAGCATCCGACTCTTGATTTCAGCTAAGGCCAAGATACCGTGGTTGTGGGATCAAGCTGAGTGTGGAGCCTACTTAACATTCTCTTTCTCTCTCCCTCTGCCCCTCCCCCACACTTGTGCACGAGTGTGCACGCGCTCTCAAAAATAACATAAAATGAAATGCAAAAAAACCCACAAAAAGACCAAAAGCCACTTTGCAACTTTTGTGAATTCAGCTTCCTTATCTGGTATGATTAAAGCCATAGGCCAACTCTTCTTTTTTTTACTTTAATTCTGTAACCCTAAAAAAATTATTGGAGTTTTCTTCGAAATCATCAGCTGCTCTGTGCTTTCAAAATGAAAAGACATTTTCACGTAACATTTAGGAAGAATATAATTGCAAGTATAACTCTGCTATAAAAACTCACCCACCAGCCCCCTGAATGTAAGACAACTGCACACAGTCCAAAATTCTAGATTATCAGTATGTATCTCCTCCCCTGCCTCAACATATCTCAGCATTAGTGTAAATAAATGATCAGAGATTGCACTGTGAGCCACAAATTCTTAATCAGGTAGATATTTTACAAGGCTTCAGTCCCGGTCTCAATGGGTATAAATTTTTTATTTCCTATAAGACATCATAAGAATATATTGAATGTTTCCTAGAAGCAGAGTCTGTGTTAAGGAGAAACTTCGGTTGATGTAAATCATTCAACAATGAGACGCAATTATCCACTGAAACCGAAAGAAGCTGGGAGACAGATGCTGAAAAACTAAGACATTCTCACTAATTTGGATTATAAAGCTAATTCAGTCTGTGCTTTTCTTCTGCTCCATCACCATGCCAGTTAACTCTTAAGACTAGTATGAAAATTTGTTTTCTTCTCACTAACAAAAATCAACTACTAAACTGTATGACCTGGGTAAGACGTGGAAGTTCTCAGATGTTTAGTTTCCTCATTCATAGAATGAAGAGATTAGAGGTGATTACCTTCAAAGGCAGTGTATTATATTGAAATGTCATACTGACCTGAGTTTAAATGAAAACTAAACTTTGTATACTATTGTAATTTAGCACATCATTATCTTCGTACCATCACTTTAAAAAACCCCATGTGTTTTCTTCGCCAATTAAATGAAGTAACTTGAGAAGAGTCAATAGAACGTAAGTGGCATTGAGTCAGTACTTCGTGTTCCATTCCTATCTTCCTTCTTATGCCTCTTCTTGCTTCAAAATTCTATGATCCGGTGAGGATGGAATGAGGTGAACTAACATTTGTTCTAAAGAGATAAATCTGCCTAGGATATTTAAAAAACAAGAACAAAACCCAACAAACACAAAACCACTATTGTGGCAGACCACTGGTGAGTTCACTCTACTTAAAGTTCTCTCTTATCTAGCAGGTTTTTTCCAAAGTGGGTCTTTATTTTGAGACAGAAGGAGAGAGAGAATCCCAAGCAGGCTTTGAGCTGTCAGCTCAGAGACCAACTCAGGGCTTGAGCCCATGAAACCGTGAGATCATGACCTGAGCCAAAATCAAGAGTCTGTCACTTAACCAACTGAGCCACCCAGGTACCCCCAAAGTAGCTCTTGATAAGGTTTACAAAATTCAAAATATTCTAGGAAACGAATTGAATAACAAGCAGTAGCATATAAAATTCAAGAGATCAGATTTCTAACATTAAAAAATGCATGTCTTCAGAGAGTGAAGTTCCAGAAGTTCTAGGCATCTGAATTCTGAAACATGCCAAAAAGAGATTAGCCAAACCCAAATGATAAGCCAGTGGGGAAAAGAGGCAGAAAAGATGTGGTGAAATTAACACTTGGAAAAAACTTGGCAAATTGGTCATCTTCCAAATGATTTTTGGTGAACTGGTTTTGTGTAAATTGGCCATTTTGCAAACTGGCCTGCTTCTTTGTGAGGACTAGTTTTATAACAAGTAGAGAAGAATCAATATTTTAAGTTTATCTTACAAAAACACACACGTTCGGAGGCGATCAAATCATGAGTTAATGTATGTACGTCAATTTTGTAAAACAAAAATAAATTCTGACCACCCTATTGTAGGCCTTATTAGATCCATCTCTAATAACATGAAGAAAAAATTCCTTATAGCCATATATGAACTTTGCAGAAAGACTGTCAGAATATTGGAATAGAGGGCTTTGTATCTTATGCTGTAAGCCCAAATTATTTAAATTCCAAAGAGCAAATTTTAGGCAATCATTTGCCAAGATTCTGTCTTCTTAAGGGAACCAGGAGAGCACCAAGGCACTGAGGGAACACTGGAGAGAGCTTATAAAAAGTGAAGGTTACCTGATCAAAGCAATATCATCAATCAGTCCACCTTTCCCATTATACACACTGGTAGCTTTTATGCCGAGTTTACTGCTGGCCACAGAAAGCAAATCAGATAAAGTTCCATACACAGCAACCACCTGTGAACACACCAGATTAAATGTAATGAATTGCGTTACTTACAAATTAGAAGCTACCACACTAGAAACACGACTAAAAATCAAACTTCAAATAAAAGGAGATTTTGACAGATTATTAACTTCTAATATTGCTGAAATCCAAAACTAGAATGTAAGAAATCATCTCTGCCTGAAAAAATCTACAATCTTACGTACGTTACATAGTGCTCCAGTTCTGAAGACAGACCCAAAGCTGAATGTAGGCTTTGACATTTCCTAGCTGTCAACTTGAGACAAATCAATCTCTTTATGCTTCTGTTGCTTTAATCAGAACTAAATAAAAGTCTCACCTACAATCAGGTCACGAGGATGAAATGAGTTAATGCATGGTACCTGCTTAGCAAAGTGCCTGAGACGTATGAAGTCTTTATAATGTTGCTTTCATGTTATTCCTTTGTTATAGGAATGTTTATTTTAAAAATAGGAATGATATACTGTTTATAACATTTATTACACCAATCGCCATACGGAAGGTAACAACTTCCCACTTCATTTACTTCGTTCTTCAATAACTACTAATGTTATCAAAGCCAGATTTTAGCTAACATTCTAAATACAGCAAACAGCTGGGTTACAGTGAACTGATCTCTCCAGCTTTACATTAGGCACAGTCTGATATATGTATAAGCAATGCAAATACTTAGATGGGGGCTGAGATCCCTCCATGTAGTAAGTTGTTTGTTTGTTTTTGCTGCAATATAATTTTAACTATGGGTTCCCAGTGGCTGAGTTGTACAGTTGTGCCATTATCAGTCAGGATCTCTGAAAATTATGAATGAAATGTAGATGAGGGGCTGAACATGAAGAATGAACAGCCAATCAACTTCCCACAGGATATTGGATAAAGGTGCCATGTGAAATAAGAAACAAGGCTGATCCTTTGTTTACCAGTGACTGGAGTTCAGTAGATGTTGAATTTTTAGTTAAATAAATAAAATGAATAGCAGGGCATAGAGGGAATTGTTGGCTAATATAAGAGTGTGCAATCTTTCATGACAGATTCCAACTGTTTTCTCTTGGATCGTAAGGATAAAAGGACAGAGAAGTATTGTTAGCTGGGGAATTCTAGGGAAGGGTTGTAGGCAAGCATAATTTATAGGGAAGAGGGTGGATTAAAAGATATACACAATCCAAGTGTCCTTAAACGGATGGATGAACAAAATGTGGCATATACATACAATGGAATATTACTCAGTGTTATTAGAAGGAATGAAATTCTCATACATGCTACAGCATAGATGGATCTTAAAACCACATGCTAAGTAAAATAAACCAGACACATAAAAGGGCAAATATTATGTGATCCCAATTATGACATACTTATAGGCAAATTCATAGAGGCAGATAGTACAACAAAGATTAGCAGAGTGGAGGCTTGGTTTGGAAAGCTACTGCTTAATGGCTAGTTTGTTTCTTTTTTTAAAAAATTTAAGTTTATTTTGAGAGAGAAAGGGGCGGGGGGCGGGTTGAAGGGGAGAGACAGAGGGAAAGAGACAGAATCCCAAGTAGGCTCCTCACTGTTAGTGCAGGACCTGACGTGGGGCTTGAACTCAGAAACCGTGAGATTATGACCTGAGCCAAAGTCTGATGCTTAACCGACTGAGCCACCCAAGCGCCCCAATGGGTAGTCTCTATTTGGTTTGATAAGGTTTTGGAAGTAGTGGTGAGGTTACACTGTGAATGTACTCAATGCCAATGAATTGTGTGCTTAAAAAATGGCTAAAATGGTAACTTTTGTCATGTGTATGTTGCCATGTCTAAGGCCATACCACCCTGAACACGCCCGATCTCGTCATGTATATCTTGCCATGGAAAAAAAAAAATGATGCAAAGCACTTGGCACGGTGTTCTGACACTGCAGACATGCCATAAATAATTGAAATCTGAATAAAATATGGCTCCTATATTTCCTACCATTTTTCACCTCTGTAAGAGCCTGGAATTCTGTTAGTGCAGATACATGTTCCTGGGAGAAAAGAAAGAATACATAAAGCATTATGTAGTATACTTGCTCCTGCTAAGGGAGAGAGTGTGGAGAGGAAACAAAAGAATCAACAAAGGTAAAAACACAACAGAGTGACCGAAGCAAATGCAAATCAACTTTTACAGTCTGGAAACTGCCAGAGGAAGGTAAGAAAATCCTTTCTAACATCATCAGCATTCTTGTCATAGTTGCTATTATATTAATAATTTTCTAACTGATCTTTGCTTCTTATATATTTTTACATGGCTTTAGTTGGCCTGACATTATCCTCTCCTTGCCAGAACATCAACTTTCTTCCCCAGCATTTTTCATTTCTCTCACTCAACTGGCCATATCATAAAATGGATGAAAATTTAATGTATCTGTTACGCTCCTGCATTTAAATATTAGAACATAACATCTTTTTAAAAGTTTGAGAGAGAGTGCATGCAAGGGGTGGGAGGGACAGAGAGGGACAGAGAGGGACAGAGAGGGACAGAGAGAGAGAGACAGAGAGAGAGAGAGAGAGAGAGAGAGAGAGAGAGACAGAGAGAGAGAGAGAATTGCAAGCAGGCTTCATGCCCAGCCTAGCACAGAGCCTGATGTGGGGCTCGATCCCATGACCTGAGTGGAAATCAAGAGTCAGAGGCTTAACCGACTGAGCCACCCAGGCGTCCCTAGAAAATAACATTTATATGACTTATTTTTCAAAACTACATCAAATTAAATTATTTTCTATGTCCATATGATTGACTTGATTCTTTCCGTAGGTCACTTGTTTCCTAATAAAAATAAAGGTCACCCGCCATGTTCTAAAGCCATGCTGTCCAATTTGGAAGCCACTAGCTAAAAGAAGCCATTTAGATTTTAAATGTATTAAAATTAATAAAAGATTAAAACTGAGTTCATCTGTTACACTAGCCGTATTTCACTGGCTCAGTGGCCACACTTACTAGCGGTTCCCATACTGAACATTGCAGATGTGAAATATTTCCACCATCGTGGAAAGTTCTACCGGACAGTCCTGTTTCAAAGAGCAGAACAAAATGACAAAGAAACATCTATTTTAACTGTTAGTCTTGACTAAGACCCAGCAGCTCACAGTTACAAAGTGATAATGTCCAACTCAAAACCTGTTTGCAGATCTATACGGGGGGGGGGGGGGGGGGTTGAGTAGTTGCCATCTTCTCTTTCTTCCCCACGGATGTCAAATTTACTTATAAGACAAAAACAAAACAAAACAACACCAAAAACCAACAACAACAAAAAACAAAACAAAACCAAAACCAAACAAAAACCCTACACACACAACCTGGCAATTCTCAGGGCAATCAAAGCATAACAGGTGTTTCTTTGTAGGTTGCAAAACTACTAAGGAACACATTCTAAGTAAAAATTGAGTTAAACTTCATTTTATTTTCACTTAAGTCAGCCCTAATAACACAGTATCAAATGCAATTTAACATCTCACCAAATATTTTCCAATCCAACTTTCTATCTAGGCTGTACAGGTTGAATGAGAAAGTTTTAATCTGTAAAAAATCGTTACTCATTCTGTGAATATGGATAAAATGTTAACCCCTGGCAATTCTGATGAGCAGCACTTGAGTACATCCCTGAGTACTTCCTTAGTCGTGACATCCAGAAAACAACCACAGCTGGTTTAAAAAGAAGGCTCTAGTTAATTAAATGTTACTTTAACGGGTTTATAATAAGCCTGTGACAAGTATGTCTTGAATGTTAGATGAAATTTTCATTGCTTTCAGAGTGTGGAACTAGGACACATCTTTTTTGTATGAGTCAGTTATTTTTATTTAAGTTTTTTCCAATGACATTCTTAAGTTGAAAAACAAAATACACAGTTAAAATGCAATTCTAAAGTGACAGTCGTAAAACTACTGAAAGTGTCTAGCTTTGGGTAATAACATGATGGTTGACTTATTTTCTTATGTGTTTTTGTTTCCCAGATTTGTTAGAATGAATTTGTATGATTTATGCAATAAGTAGAAAAAAGTTGGAAGATCTCCATTGCTCTACGTTCTAATTTTACAAATAAAAATTATTCTAGCAGTTGACCCTTTACATGAAATAACTAAAGGGCCATCAATTAGAGAAAATAGTAGTGAAATGATTGAGGAAAATCTTACAGTTCTGTAAATTTGAAAACTGCCAGTAAGTTGGGCCACCATACTCGTTTTTCATTTGAAGGGCATTTTTGGCATTTGTTTTTAACTAGATCACTTTAGCTTTACTCCCTCGAGCTTACTAACAAACGAGATTAGAATTATATTGCAAACATAATATTCAACATCTGTCTTTCTTATAAACCAACCATAATATCAGATTTAAAAGATCTCTACCAACATAAAAATGTGATAAATTTGGAAAAGATTTTAAGTTGGTAAGAAAGTTTCTAATAGACTGGCACACGTACCTTTATGTAACAACTTGGTTGGGAAAAAGCAGCAATGGACATCTTAGATGTCATGGATATGAACTCTGATTGTTTTATATTGAGCTTACTTTTGTCCTCAGAGGGGCCGAGCAGTTCTAGAACGATTGTGCTAAGAATGGCTATTTACTTTATGCGTACTCCCCAGTGTGGGCCCCGAGGGTCCACATCACTGTGATTATCCACTTTAGTAAACTAGGCACTAAGAATGGAAACATTCTATGAAGTAAATTGAGAAGCACATGCAGTCAAGTTTATGACCACTATATTATACTGCTGAACTTAATCCTGTCTAAAGGACAAGTGAAAGCCATCTAACCCATTGGGAAAGTAAATGTCATTCTGTACCTAGGAGGACATATCAATTTGGGGAGTTTTAATTTGCCTTTAAACGCCATTTTCAAATTGCAACCTATGTTTCTCAAATGTAAAAATTAAAACCTGCACATGTACTTAAAGTGTTTTTTCTTACATGCCCATACTATTACCTAATACACTATCAATAAATATTTATTGAATTTACGCAGGCTCATTTACCCAAACTACTGATCACAATTATTAAACACGGAATCCAATTTACTCTACCTACACTTTTAGTTGAATACATTTAAAATTGATTTTAAGTTTTTATTTAAATTCCAGTTAACATAGTTTAATATTAGTTTCAGGTGTACAATGTAGCGATTCAGCACTTTCATACAACACCTGGTGCTCATCCCAAGTGCACTCCTTAATCCCCATCATCTATTTAACTCACCACCACCCCCAACCTCCCTTCTGGTAACCATCACTTTTCTAAGAGTTAAGGGTCTGTTTTTGGGTTTGCCTCCCCCCCCCCCCCCTTATTCATTTGTTTTGTTTCTTAAATTCCACAGATTTTTCGCTTATTTTGTTGCTAAAAAAGATGACATAACTAACTCTAGGTCAAGAAGGCAAATGTTAAAATACTGCAATACTTCTGGAAAACAATTTGGCCTTTGGAATAATTAAACATTCACATACACTAGCACCAAATACAGTTGACCTTTGAACAATGCAGGGTTTAGGGGCACCAACTCCCTCTCCCGTGTACTCTAAAATCCACATAATGCTCTCGACTCTCCACTTTACTCATAGCCCACTGATGACTGGAAGCCTTACCAAGAACATAAAGTCGATTAATACATATTTTATACATTATGTTATATACTCTACCGTTATAAGGAAGTGTGCTAGAGAAAAGAAAATGTTAAAAAGATCGTAAGGAAGGAGCGCCTGGGTGGCTCAGTCAGTTAAGTGTCTGACTTTTATATTTTTAAATGTTTATTTATTTTTAATACTTTATTTTTTATTTTTTAATTTAATTAAAAAAATTCTTTTAACGTTTATTATTGAGAGACAGAGAGAAACAGAGCATGAGCAGGGGAGGGACAGAGAGAGGAGGAGACACAGAATTCAAAACAGGCTCCAGGCTCTGAGCTGTTAGCACAGAACCTGATGCGGGGCTCAAGCTCACAAACTGCGAGATCATGACCTAAGTCGAAGTCGGATGCTTAACTGACTGAGCCACCCAGGTGCCCCATAATTTCATTTTTTTAACTTACATCCAAATTAGATAGCATATAGGGCATAATATTTGTTTATTTTTGAGGGAGGGGGGAGGAGCAGAGAGAGAGGGAGACACAGAATCCAAAGCAGGCTCCAGGCACTGAGCTGTCAGTACAGAGCCCGATGCGGGGCTCAGACTCATGAACCACAAGACCATGATTTTACAGTTGTGAGATGGAGCCCCGAGTTGGGCTTCACACTGGGTGTGGAGCCTACTTTAAGATTCTCTTTCTCTTCCTTCCTCTCTCTTTTTCCCTCCCTCTCTATCCTTCCCACCCCCCAAAGTGTTCTCTCTCTCTCAAAAAATAAAGAAAAAATCATAAGGAATATACATTCACAGTACTGTATTTTTAAAATTATTTTTAATGTTTATTTATTTATTTTTTAATGTTTATTTACTTTTGAGACAGAGAGAGACAGAGCATGAATGGGGGGAGGGTCAGAGAGAGAGGGAGACACAGAATCCGAAGCAGGCTCCAGGCTCTGAGCTGTCAGCACAGAGCCCGACGCGGGGCTTGAACTAGTGAACCACGAGATCATGACCTGAGCTGAAGTCGGACACTTAACCGACTGAGCCACCCAAGCGCCCCTAATGTTTATTTATTTTTGAAAGAGAGAGAGAGACAGAGAGTGAGCAGGGGAGGAGCAGAGAGAGAGGGAGACACAGAATCCAAGGCAGGCTCCAGGCTCTGAGCTGTCAGCACAGAGCCTGACACAGGATTCGAACTCACAAACCATTAGATCATGATCTGAGCCGAAGTTGGACCCTCAAATGACTGAACAACCCAGGCACCCCACATTCACAGTACTATATACAGTGCACTTATATATACATATGAGTGGACTTGTACAGTTCAAGTCCATGTAGTTCAAGGGTCAACTGTTATTACAACTTATATATATATCCACTAGAGCAGTGGTTCTCAAAAGTGCCATCCCTAGACTGGAAATATGTTATACATGCAAATTTCAGCCCCATCCCAGATCTACTGAATCTGAAGGTCTGGGAGTGAGGCCCAGCAATGTGGTTTCTCAATTCATCCAGCTAATCCCAATGCATGCTAAAGTTTGCAAACCACTGCCCTAGAAAATGCTTGCATGTGTTCACCGGGATATACATACAGGAACATTCATCGTAGCACTGTCAATTTAATAGAAAAATGTAAAGAAATAAACAACCCAAAGGCCCAGTGACAGGAGAATGAATAAAATGTGATAGTTATTTGTATATAATGGACTATTACAAAGCAGTGAAAATAACTAAACTGTAACTATGTGGAATGTTAAGGTTATAATCTTAGAAATATCGTAAATCCAAAAAGATTACATATATCATTGTAGGATATGTGCCAAAATGACAAAACAAAATATAGTTTAGTTACTCAGACATACATGGCTCAACTATTAAAGAAACACAGCAGGGGCGCCTGAATGGCTCCGTCCGTTAAGTCAGGTCACGATCTTGCAGTTCGTGAGTTCGAGCCTGGCGTCATTTGTCTCCTTCTCTCTGCCCCTCCCCCACTCGCACTCTGTCTCTGGGTCTCAAAAATGAGTAAACATTAAAAAAAAATTAAGAAATACGGCAAAGAGAAATACACACCCATGAAATTGGAGAAGCAAGGGGATACAACAGTGGACAAGTAATTGAGTTTTGGTAATATGCTTTTTCCTGGGTTGTGTGGGAGGTTTACCCTATTTATTATTTTCCTCTTACTTTTTATGCATTATCGATATTCTTTATGTGTATCAAGTACATTTTTTAAATGTTTAAAATTGAAGAGCAAAGTTGTTACTAATGTTTAGATTTCATCTTTCTTCCGCTTAATATAATGGATTCAAATTTGGATACTCAACACCAACAACACATTTCTGACCTAATAACAAAGCCAGAAGGAAAACGATTACGTCCTGGGTCAGGACTGTAAACATCAGCACAGAAGATCTATTTCATATCCCACTACGTCTGCAGTGAACTGACATGGTTTCTCATAGAAGACGGTACTCAGGAAGTGTTGGCTGAATGAATGAATAAGGTATACAAAAGGTTTACAACTTGCACAGCCCATTACTGAATATTCTGAAGTTTAAATAAGCAACTTATGTTCAAAATGTACAGAAATTTTGAACTGACACCAGGTTGCTCCAAAGCCATTCACTACATTCAGGTGTTTGGGCCCTCATTTCGAATTCCTTATGCCAACTATTTGCAGGGAATATTAAAAAGAGAAAAATGGAAATTCTGAGGCATATGGAGAAAGGAGGAAAGGGTTCAAGCACAACTGATTCTTTTGGAGCAATTGAAAAAAAACCCTAAAATTTAAAGATCCCAATTTTTTAGAATCATGGCCTTCAAATGTTTTTGACTATGTACCCCATCAGTAAAACAGTTTTGGGCATGTGCTCAAACATTTATGTGTTTATTTAGTTATTTTATAAAGCTTATGCCACACGCAGAAAAAATATGATTTCCCAAATGAGGATTTTTTAATCAACATAGAGTATGGAGTCAGCCAGGAAAAATCCCCTAGTTATCATTAAATTGAATGAAACCCTGCAAATATAAAATTGACTTTAAACAATGAAAACAAGGAAGGAAGAAGGAAAAGAAAAACATCTGAAATTGTCTTCGTATGTTGGGAAGTATTTTTAAACATCTTGCTAATGGGGATGACCTCATCATTGGCTAATGTTTCCACGAACAATACACACTTAGGGAGTGGCTTATTGTTAATAGTAGTTATCATTTGGGACTTTAAAATAGTCTTTAAAATTCGGCACTTTTTGACTTCTCAGATCCAGAGATCCAGTTTTTGGTTTTTTTTAATCTCGTAATTTCTATTGGGAGATATCTGCTCTACCATTTTCTCATTGCTACGTGTGTCCACATTAACCAGTAGTCTTCAATCTGCTGCTTCTTTGAAGGAATCTTTTAAAGCCACTTGGCATTTTGGGGTGCCTGGGTGGCTCAGCCGGTTAAGCGACTGACTCTTGATTTTTGGCTCAGGTCCTGATCTCATAGTTCCTGAGATGGAGCCTTGCATGAGGCTCCGTGCCTTCAGCGCATAGCCTGCTGGGATTCTCTCTCTCTTCTCTCTGCCTCTTCCCTGCTCACACACTCTCACTCTCTCTCAAATAAACATTTTTTTTTTATATTAAAACATTTTTTTTTTTTTCATTTAACTTTGGGAATCAGAGAGAGACAGAGTACCAGCAGCAGAGGGGCAGAAAGAGAGCGAGACACAGAATCCAAAGCAGGCTCCAGGCTCTGAGCTGTCAGCACAGAGCCCGATGCGGGGCTCAAACCCACGAACCGTGAAATCACGACCTGAGCTGAAGTCGGACGCTTAACCGACAGAGCCACCCAGGCGCCCCTCAAATAAGTAAACATTTAAAAACAAAAAGCCACTTGGCATTTTGGTGAAGGTTAATTTAGTCGAAACCTGGATAATACACATCTTAACCCAGCACATGTGTGCTTCAGTACATCACAATATGCCTAAGCGAACCAACGAGTGAAGGAAGTTTTCACGTATGAACCCACTCTCCTCACTCAGAAGACTTGAGACCACCTGATATATTCGGTGGTTGAAAGCACGTGTGTCTTTATAGATTGAAAAACCAACTTTTAATATGACTTTATATTTTTAAGTACAAATAGAAAGCATAGCATTTCTTCTTAAATACCGGCGGGTCCTCTTGCACACCCTCTGTGGTGTCCTATCTCACTCTGGAAAGCACTTAGAGAATGCAATGTCCTCTCTACAACTACATCAAAGCATTCACCAGCTAACACTTCTGTTGATTCAGTATACAGAAAAGTCATAGTAGCATATATGACGTGGTTCCCCACAGTAACTCCCTGGCCTCTCCAACCCTGGGCTTTACGGCCCAGTCTGGCAACCACTGAACAAGCTTTATAGAAGGGAAACTTATTTGAAAAAACAGACTGGTCCTATGGCCAGGAAGCAAAACTAGAAGCTAGGTAAGTACGGAGATAATGAAAGTGACACAGATATTCCAAATGCTGGGTGGGAAATCAAACTCGAACAGGGGTGCTCTGTTTCAGCATGTTTTTCGCGAACATCATGTCATGATCACGCCAATCCTGGCTAAATATAGTCGCTTGATTTACATCAACATGCCAGCTGTTACGTGTTATTCTGCTATCTTTTGTCAAATAAGAGGACTTATAGTATTTTTTTAATTAGCTAGAGAGAGAGAGAAGGAAACATGGAGAGCTTTGGCATAGGATATGTTTTCCAATTAAGTAGTAAGGATTATGGTTTGATTTGTTTTTAATATTGAGTTTATACAAGTACTTTCTAGTTTGATCTTCCCAACATAAACATATTTATCTTTATTTACTCGAGATGTGGTTTTTCTAACCTATTGAAATTCCCTATCAAAATATTTTAAAAATAAATACAATTTAAATCCAAAAATCTAACCTAGTCAAAACTAGATAGCTGCAAAAGACACGGCAAGACTAACACAGACGATCTTTGAAAAAACAAAATTCAGTGGTTTCAGAGGAGAGTTACAGCATAGTTAAATATTTATGGCTGAGTTGAAACATCTTGTCTTTCAGGGAGGGACAAAGCAGAGATGCTGGAAAAAAAGGTCCATCAGAGGTCTGTTTTTGAGAACATATTACAATTGTTTGGATATACTAAGTCTTCCAGTAACAAGTTTTAGATTATTAGCAGCTAACAGCAGACGAAACAGGTTTATAAAAAGTTAATGGTCAGAAATAACAGAACTCTCGTGAAATATATTTGCAAGTAACATTCATGAAAACTCCAGAACTTGAATACATGCCAGTTGTTTTCATGTGTTAAATCTCTAAAGCCAGAATAACGCAAAATTATAGTCAACAAACTAGACTGTACTTCAGATTTTTAGCGCAGATTTATTTTAAAATTTCGGAGTAGTTGGAAAGCCATTTTTCATACCCGGGCACAAATACACTAGTTAAAAATTTACTGTTTCCAAAATATGCAGGAAACAAAGTACTGTATTCTGACAAATAATACAATGAGGCCAATTTACCTTCGTCTTAGACTCTAAGGCATAGTTACTTCTAGATGTCACTTAGCCACATCATAAATGTCTGCCTTGAACAGTCAAATTTTCCAAAGAAGCCGAACAACTTTCATGGGTGGGGCAAGAGGCTTGAGAAGGAACAGGATTCATTTTGGCTTGCTCCAGCCTTGGAAAAAAATATTTAGTACCACACCCTCAACAAAGGCCTAACACAGCAACTTGTGATGTCAAATCAATCCATTTTGGTCTACTGTGACGGTCCTCTAAGGAACTAAAATAAGGCGAAATTAAAAAGTGAGTAAGTTCGGCGGCGGCGGGGCTTGGGGGCGCCTAAAAGAGAAAGGTAGGAACCATCAAGAAAATGTCCCTAATTTTCAATCTTCTCTCCGACCTAGAAGAATATCTTATTTATCCACCGATAAACCGTTTTTTTGGTTTTTGTTTGTTTTGTTTTGTTTTTTATTCTTTCTACCTGATCAGGCTTCCGTGCCCGCCTTAGTTGTTAACCACCACTTTCTGGAGCAGACCATTACTCAGCACGAAGGTGGCCACGAGCACCTTCTATAGCCAGGGGTGGGGGGCAGCGGGGTCTTCGGGGAGGCGGCGGCAAGAGGAACATCAATCAGCACCCAGCGCTCAGGTGACAGCGGCCCTCCCCACGCCCTCCGAGTCCTCCTCTTTCCAGGACCCACACCTGGACGTGGGAACGCTAAAGCACAAGCCGACCTGCGCTGGTCCCCAGGACGGCCGGAAAGCCCAAGGGCAGGCTCGGGCTAGGAATCCCGCGGGTTGGGAGGAGGCCGCGGGGACCCTACATTCACCTCCTGGACGCCCCCACCCCCGGCGCACGCCCACCTCCCAGCCCCTCTCCCCAACTTCAGCCCTCTGCCCTGCCAGTCCGCTCCGCGCTCCGCTGCCCTAGCCCCCCGCAGCCGGCCCGCCTCCTCCCGACCCCCTTACCTTTCCGTTCTTGGGGCTGCCGTTAAGGAACAGGGTCACCCGCCTCATCGTGCTGCCCCCACTGGGTCCTGAGTGAGTCGCCACCCTCCCACCTGGCTCTCCTCCCACCTTCTTCTTCTCCCGCCCTACCCCTCCCTCCACCCACTCGGACTCTCCTCCCTTCGCCACCTTCCTTCTCTTACGGAGACACACTCGCAAGCACTCTCGGTCACACACCCCAGGGTTGGCCGGTCCTCCTTCCCACCCCGCCCCTGGGCTTCTCAGTCAGCCTGGGACCCTTCCCCCACCTCTCCCAGACTGACTCTAAGCTCCACCAATCAGGAGGCAGCGCCGGCCAGAACTCAACCAATCATCGCCCTTCATTGGGTGGGCTCATACTAACCCAGCCCAGGTGGAGGGAGGGAAGAGAGGTTGCAGTCTGGCAGACGGGAAGGGTTATCAGCCAATCAGCTGAACCTGAAGCCGAACGGCGGCTCAAAGCGTTACTGAGCAGGCGCAAACCCAACCCCAGGTAGAGCTCATCTGCATAGGGAGGCGGGGTTTGAAGGAAAGAGGTGGAGCACTAGCAGGGACCCATACAAGTAGCACCACCCCCCTCAACTCGCTCAAACCACGGGCGAAACGGCTGGCGTCGGGACTGAGTGATTGGGTAAGGGCCGCCCGTCCTTCTGCCAGGATTGGTCCAACGATTCTTTTCGAAGTTTGCAGTATCCAATTGGAAAATGGGGGGCGGAGCCAGCACTAACCGAGGGGTTCCTCCGCGAGACGCTCACGCAATGTAGTCCCTGCGGATACAGGTTAGGCGCCGGTGTCTCTCGTCGATGCGTCACCCACGGCTAGTGGTGGCTTCTCTCCAGCTCACGAAGCCACTCTTGGTCCTGGGACGGCGAGGAAGAGGCCTGGCAGATAGAGGTACGCGTGGACACGTGCGGGCAGCGGCGGCGTAGAGATTCGCGGAGTAACGCCAGTGCCGGGAGGCGGGGCCAGCGGTTTGAATCGGGCGGCGGGTGCGGCCTGGCGGTGGAGAGGGTAGGGAGTGCGCACTTGGGCGTCGGAGTGCTGGCGCCCTGGACAAGTCGGCCCCCGGCGACCCGCTTGGTGGCCGGTACTTGCCGTCTCGAGCGAACCGTCAACACCTGCAAGACACTCACCTGCGGTGGAGCGTTTCAAATAAACCCATTGGGAGAGCCGAGCTGCGGGAGTCAGAGGTAGGGCAAGGAGCCTGGTGCAGCAGAGCTGTTTTTGGGGCGTGCTTTTCAGAAGCGTGTTGTACTTCTGCTCTGGAGATAGTGGTCCTGTGTCCACTCCTGTGACCTGAGCCGGGTCACCCGTGTGCTTTCTAAAATTCAGATTTCCTGGAACCCAGCCGGACCTACTTAATTAGAATTTCTGGGAATCTGCAAAGCTGTGTCTTTTAACAGGGTACGCAGATGTTGCAGATGTTTGCCAAGGTTGAAAAGCCATGGCTTCTAGTGTGGGATCTGTTGGTTTCCTCCCCAACGGCAGTTTCCTCCTTTGCTCTTTTTAAAAGCTCTCAAAATACGTTCTTGGCATCTAGTTTCATGCCTGTATAGGTTGCATTAAAATTCAGTCTTGAATGAGGATCTTGATTGAGTCACGTTAATATTGGGGATGGGGTTATTTTTCTCTTCTCTCTCTTTTTTTTTAGATGGATACCAACTCAAAAGACAGCGAGCCTCTTGAAATCAACGAGTCTCCTATTCCTGGTGCTGGTATGTAGTGATCTGTTGCCTCCTTGTGAAACGTAAGGTTTAGGTATTTGTTTTCATCATATTTTGCCCTCACAATATGTTGTCTGTTTCAGAAAGTACCTCTTTAATTTTGGGAAATGGGAAGCTTGTAACTCCTCACAAGCATGCGCCTGAAGGGACTCCTAATGGTTGCACACCAGATACTTTTAAGTCACCCTTGGACTTTTCCACAGTAACAGTAGAGCAACTGGGAATTACACCTGAAAGCTTTGTAAAGAACCCTTCAGGTAAGAGAAGTTGTCATTCTATTGCAGTGCTTTTAAAGTTTAAAAATAACTTACATAAGTTAGTTTTGTTCATCTTCTCTATGTCATTACTTTGACTCTGCAAATGTTCAATTAGGAAGATTTCTGTGAATATGCACAGTGCATTTAGCATATTAGAATATCAGAGTCCCAGGGCATCCAGCTTGATAATGTTCAGAAGTGTGCTCTGTGCTCAAACTGGAAAAGATGTCTGTGAACACTATGTGACTGACACATGGGATATAGGAATACATAGACTATAGTAATAAATTTCATGCTCACGCATGGCAAAAATAAGAGAATGTTGAAGAGTAATTAAGAAAGATTGGGGAATGCCTCTTTCAAAAGCACAAACAGAAAATTGACTCGGGCTAATCTTGTAGGAGTAGAAATGAAATTCACCAGTAGAGTCTGATTTTGCGTAATGAAATAAATACGGAAATGGGATTAGATTGGAAAACAGCGTTTAGAAATGGAAGGTAGCAGAAGACTGGAAAGTCACAGGGCACTAAGCTAGGTAATACATGATTTAGACAAGATCACTGTAACATACCTTTCTGTATTCCTTTCTTAACATTATTCATAGGCCTTAAAAACAACAACAACAAAACTAGATTTATTTTGTCCTCTTCAGTATGTGGCCAGAATTCAGAGTAGTGTGTACAAGGTAGATAGGTGTCTCTGAGAAATAAATCCTCTTGAAGAATTGGGAATGTGAGAGTACGTTGGCCTAAGTGGAGAACTTTCCTTTCAGTTCTTGGGGAGAAGACTGACTAATTCCAGAAAATGAAAAGTTCTTAGTCCAGAGCAAGCCATCACCCGTCCCTGTGTGCAGGAAATCTGAAACAAAAATGACAACTGTTAAAATGTGTTCACATATTCATTCCAGAGCTGTCTAATAGTGCTCTCTATGTGTCACTTTGAGAAGTGTGGAATAAGTCAGTAGACAAAACAAGATCCCCATCCAACTGCTCGAGTGTGAAGAATTTCGCCTATCCTTATCTATTTAGATTTTTGTAATGTGTTTATCTTGCTATCTTAGGCTGCTATATCACAGGGAATTCAGTACGTGATTACTGATGATTGCCTTGTTTTGTTCCAATTTTAATGAGTTTTCTTTATAGGAAGGTCACCATCCTCCCTGAAAAAATCGAGACGACGCTCTACAATTGGTGCTCGGGGCTCCCCTGAAACAAACCATCTTATTCGTTTCATTGCTCAGCAGCGGAATTTAAAGAACGTGGAGAAATCTTTGACACAGAATTCCCCTTTTCTGGTATGATATTCTTCCAAGTTCTGTCATGAATTCTTCCAGGGAGAATGTTTTGCTCTGTTACAAAGCTTTTGCACAGTGTTTCTACCTTGTGCATCTCATCTTTTTTGGGTTGGGGAGATAATATTTTGTCTGTGTCTTATAGAGATCATTCAGTTAGCATTGATGGGGATGTTGAACATGGGCACATCAAGAATTAGGTTAGAAACGGATAGAAATGGTTTTCTAGGTGAGCTGTTTTATTTTGCAGATCCCCCCCCCCCCCCCCCCAGTTAATGTTCTTCTCTGTAATGAGGTGAGGCAGTATTTTTCAAGCTTTTTTATTTAATACTTTCTAAGTGTCTAATTTTTTTTGATCACTGCATATTGGCATGTAGGGGTAAGAGTTCCCCCCCGGGACAAAATATATTGGGGATAACCTTGTGAAAGGGAGAGATTTATTTGTCGTCTGATGGGGAGGGATATAGATATTTCTGCACATTTTTAGCAGAATAATGTATATTTCTAAAAAGTAAAATAACGTACAAGAGGTACTATGAAAGACACAGTTAAGGTTTACCCTTCTGGAAGGACAGCTACTTGTCTCTTTTGGTACTGGCCTTCCACTTTTAAAATGTACTTACATTACCACTTGTTCATTTTTCAGTGTTTGGACACTATCTATATATGCGTGAGGCTATGTAGTCCTGTGGTTCTCAGAGATTATCTGCAGATCCCTGGGGATCCCTGAGTCCTATTCAAGAGGTCAAAGGTGTTAAAACATATTTTTGTGATAGCAGTGAGGTGTTTGCCCTTTTTCCACTAGGTTGATGTTTGTGCTCACAGTGCAGGAGCAACGGTGGGTCAAATTGATGGCACCAAGCTGTCATTTTAGTCCATTCTGCTAAGCATTCACAGGAGGTGTTAATGCCAGGTTCGCTTAATGTCCGTGATGATGCAGTGAAAGTTATGTTTGTTTATTTTTTATTTTATTTGTTTATTTTTTAATTTACATCCAAATTAGCATATAGTGCAACAATGATTTCAGGAGTAGATTCCTTAGCGCCCCTCACCCATTTAGCCCATCCCCCCTCCCACAACCCCTCCAGCAACCCTCTGTTTGTTCTCCAGATTTAAGAGTCTCTTCTGTTTTGTTCCCCTCCCTGTTTTTATATTATTTTTGCTTCCCTTCCCTTATCTTCATCTGTTCTGTGTCTTAAAGTCCTCATATGAGTGAAGTCATATGATATTTGTCTTTCTCTGACTAATTTTGCTTAGCGTAATATCCTCTAGTTCCATCCACGCAGTTGCAAATGGCAACACTTCATTCTTTTTGATTGCCGAGTAATACTCCATTGTATATATAGACCACTTCTTTTTTTATCCATTCATCCATTGATGGACATTTGGGCTCTTTCCATACTTTGGCTATTGTTGATAGTGCTGCTATAAACATTGTGGTGCATGTGTCCCTTCGAAACAGCACACCTGTATCCCATGGATAAATACCTAGTAGTGCAGTTGCTGGGTCGTAGGGTACTTCTATTTTTCGTTTTTTGAGGCCCCTCGATACTGTTTTCCAGAGTGGCTGCACCAGTTGGCATTGCCACCAACAATGCAAAAGAGATCCTTTCTCCACATCCTCGCCAACATCTGTTGTTGCCTGAGTTGTTAATGTTAGTCATTCTGACAGGTGTGAGGTTGTATCTCATGGTGGTTTTCATTTGTATTTCCCTGATGATGGGTGATGTTGAGCATCTTTTCATGTGTCAGCCATCTGGATGTCTTTGGAAAAGTGTCTATTCATGTCTTTTGCCCATTTCTTCACTGGATTCTTTGTTTTTTGGGTGTTGAGTTTGATAAGTTCTCTATAGATTTTGGATACTAACCCTTTATCTGATGTGTCCTCTTGCAAACATCTTCTCCCATTCTGTCGGTTTCCTTTTAGTTTTGCTGATTGTTTCCTTGGCTGTGCAGAAGCTTTTTATTTTGATGAGGTCCCAATAGTTCATTTTTGCTTTTATTTCCCTTGCTTCCGCCGACATGTTGAGTAAGAAGTTACTGCGGCCAAGATCAGAGAGGTTTTTGCCTGCTTTCTCCTCGAGGATTTTGATGACTTCCTGTCTTACATTGAGGTCTTTCATCCATTTTGAGTTTATCTTTGTGTATGGTGTGAGAAAGTGGTCCAGGTTCATTCTTCTGCATGTCACCATCCAGTTTTCCCAGCACCACTTGCTGAAGAGACAGTCTTTATTCCATTGGATATTCTTTCCTGCTTTGTCAAAGATTAGTTGGCCACGGGGCGCCTGGGTGGCGCAGTCGGTTAAGCGTCCGACTTCAGCCAGGTCACGATCTCGCGGTCTGTGAGTTCGAGCCCCGCGTCAGGCTCTGGGCTGATGGCTCGGAGCCTGGAGCCTGGAGTCTGTTTCCGATTCTGTGTCTCCCCCTCTCTCTCTGCCCCTCCCCCGTTCATGCTCTGTCTCTCTCTGTCCCAAAAATAAATAAAAAACGTTGAAAAAAAAAAATTAAAAAAAAAAAAAAAAAAAAAAAAAAAAAAAAAAAGATTAGTTGGCCATACGTTTGTGGGTCCATTTCTGGGTTCTCTATTCTGTTCCATTGATCTGAGTGTCTATTTTTGTGCCATGTTTTTTGTTTTTTTAATGATTACTTTTGAGAGAAAGGGAGCGTGAGCTGAGGAGGGGCAGAGAGCAGAGACAGAACATGAAGCAGGCTCCAGGCTCTGAGCTGTCGGCACATAGCCCGACGTAGGGGCTCAGACCCACAAATCGTGAGATCATGACCTGAGCCGAAGTTGGATGCTTACCCTACTGAGCCAGCCAGGTGCCCCAAAAACTACAAGTTTCATTAATTCTCCACCCTCCAGTATTCTGTGTGCTGAAATGGGAAGAATGCATCAAGTACTTCCAAAGGACATACAGAAGTTTGGTGGATGTTTTGAAAAAGCTCGTATATGTAACTGTTTTGAGCTAGGAGCTGAACTCAGACTGCTTTTTTTATGGTCTATCATCTTTAACTGAAAAGAATGCCTGACTGACATCATGGTTCGTTAGACTTCAGAAGGTGAACATTTTCTCAAAAATGAACAGCAAACCTGCCACTTCAAGGAAAAGCTGAAATATTTCTTACTGATGAAAAACTAGTGTTTTCTGGAGAAAATGAGAATTTTGGAAAACTTACATTCAGCATCAGGAGCTTGAGAACTTCCCAGTAGCTACACTTTTCTGATAAGATCAGTGGGGATATTAATGAATGTGATTTTTTGATATTGAATAATAAAAGGTGTTAACATTTGGAAGATCTGCATAACTAAGTGAACCGGTGTTTTCCTCATGACCAGTGCATGCAAAATATACCCTCAAATTGCAAGAGACTCACAGATTTTAACATAACCAGACTATGAAAATTTCATTGATAGGATTTCATATTTGACATTGCAACTAACCTTTAGGAAATCTGTGTTGAGTTTTGTGTTGCATTAAAGGAGGAATAGCCACAATTCTGAAAAGGCTGTTAAAATACTCGATCTTTGATATGCACTTGAACTGAGAGTCTTTGGTGTTCTCAGTTTTTTTAATTTTTTTTTTTTTTTTTTTAACGTTTATATTTATTTTTGAGACAGAGACGGAGCATGAACAGGGGAGGGGCAGAGAGAGAGGGAGACACAGAATGAGAAGCAGGCTCCAGGCTCTGAGCCGTCAGCCCAGAGCCTGACACGGGGCTCGAACTCACAGACCGCGAGATCGTGACCTGAGCTGGAGTCGGACGCTTAACCGACTGAGCCACCCAGGCGCCCCGGTGTTCTCAGTTTTTAAGAGAGTTCTGAGAACTGTTCGGGTAGATACCAACATGGACTATGGAGCTATTTGCTGAGGTTTGATTCTTTGCTTTATTATTAATTTGCTTTATTTGCTTTATTATTTTGCTTTATTTGCTTTATTATTAATTATAATTAATTATGTAACTGGCAAGTTACCTAATTTTTTTTTTCTTTAAGATTTTATTTTTAAGTAATCTCTACACCCAATATGGGGCTCAAACTCACAACCCGAGATCAAGAGCCACATGTTCTACCTGACTGAGCCAGCCAGGTGCCCCAAGTTACTTACTTTGTCTCCGTTTTCTCACACATAAAATGGGGGTGATAATAGTAAGGTTTTTAATGAGGATGAGTAAATTAATAATGAAGTACTTAGAACTGTGCCTGGAACATGGCATGCTTTAGATTTACTATCATTGTAGTTCGTTCTGTGAAAAATGAGGATTTTGCTCTCTTACACATCCTAGCCATAGCTAACACTGTCCCCTTTCTCCAGCCTTCCAGTACAACTGTAATTTTTATTGAAATTAGACTTTAACGTGCATTATTTAGCCATGTAGACATAGTTCACAAACTGCTATGTAGCATGTTATGGCTCTGTTTCTTACACAATTTTTGTTTTTCCCCTAGTTAATAAGTACTTTTTGTTACTTTTTGGTTAATCTTAAATTATTACATAATCTCATCCCCAAACTTTGACAAATCTGTGAACCTTAGAGTCTATAGGTTCTTTTCTGTGTTCCTCAGTGTCCTCTGTCTCCTGTGGGCTTGGTTGTCATCTGGATCTGCTGGACAGCTGTCACTTTGTGACTTGCTTTCACCGTCCTTAGTGATTTCCTTTTCCTCTTCTGTTGGGATTTTCCTTGACCTTGTATCTTTCTCCTTTCTTGGTTTACTGTCTCATTTTTCTGGAGCCCCAGCATATCTAATTAAGTTTATTCGACCAGCGTGTTTGGATTATGGTTTTTGTCTTAGTAGAGAAATCCAGGTGACACGTATCTTCCATGAAAATTTTGAAGGCATTGCTCCACTGTATGTTAGCTTACAGAGTTGAAGAATCCTATTCATCTACTCATTCCACACGTATTGTGATTTTCTGTCTTTTGTGTGGCCTGCTTTTTCATTTGAAGATCTGTTCTTGGTATTAGAATTTTCAGATGGAATATCTTTCATTGTGGACTTGGTGTTTTTATTGATGTTTTCTTCCTCCCCTTGCAGGCTCTCTTTTCCTCCAGCTTCCATTTTGCTCCCTGATTAGTTCGGTCTCCTGTCTGATGCCCAGGTTTTCAGACGTCTGATGATTCTTGAGACTCCATTCATGTTTAAAAGTGACACACTTTAGGGCACCTGGGGGGCTCAGTTGGTTGAGAGTCCGACTTCGGCTCAGGTCATGATCACACAGCTCGTGAGCTCAAGCCTCGCATCCGGCTCTGCTGACAACTCAGAGCCTGGAGCCTGCTTCGGATTCTGTGTCTCCCACTTTCTCTGCCCCTTCACCCACCACTCGTGCGTGCTCTCTCTCTCACTCTCTCTCAAAAATAAATAAACATTAAAAAAATAAAATAAAAGTGACACACTTTTAAAACCTGACTGGGAGCTCAGTGTGCGTGGTCTGGATTTGTTAGCTGGTGAATTTCTGTGTAGACATGGCCACTTTTTCATTGGAGGAACTCCCAAGCGTCAGAATCCTCTGGCTCTTGGCAGCTCTGTTTTCTCTGGAAGGAATTCCTTGGGATATAAACCTGAGCCCTAGAACTCTGGAAGTCAGGTGCAGAAAATGACTGGAAGTCTAACTGTTCGCTGAGAAGACTTGGATGGCCTCTGTTTTCAGTGCAAACCCTCCTTAGCTGTTTATGGAGTCTTCAGTCTCATGGAATCCTAAATTTCTGTGTTCCCTCCAAAATGTAAGGGTCCTTTGTTATTTATGGAGAGATCCGTGGGTTCAAGTGCTACTGACAGAGTTTCAGTGTTCCCGTTTGGAGTCCTGCCCTTGATCCTGGTTTCAGAAATTCTCTGATGCTTTTAGATACCTGAGCCCTTCTAGGGGTCTCCAAGCAGGTCTGCTTTTTTCCTGTTTGCAAAATGCCCTACCTAAAGAGTCCCTGTCAGTTTCAGCTTTCTCTGGCCTAAGTCAGTGGACATTGTTTGTTGACATTCCATATCTGCTGTTTATTTCTGTTTTTTTCCTGATGGGTATGCACATATACATATGCATATCTAGCAAAACACCTCATACCCGTATCATCTGATTGTATGTCTTAAGAGATTTCCTTGAATATATAGTTTTAGTATCTAGTGTTGTTAAAAGTAAGGGCTTTTCACCGGAGCAGTTTTATGGACAATCAGTGCTGTCCTTTGACCTTTTGAGGTTTGCCTCTGTAGTAAATAACTTTGGTGACTCTACTCTTTGAGTTCTCACCTTGTTCACCAAATTTATCGACTGCCTAAATAATATTAGTTACTTGTTCTACTTCACCAAAATGTCCTGCAAATGTACAAGTAGGACTTTTTAATGTACAAGTAGGACTTTTTTTCTTTTTGTAAAGCGTAAGGCCCTGTGTGCTTAGATAGTTCACCTCTTATTTTCTCCATCTTTCCGTTTTAGAAAGAAAACACTTTAAAGGAAAAGTTACAAGCTGAGGGGAAATAGCGCTCCATCTTTCTTCCACTACTCTTGCTTTCATTCTTGAATATTTCAGCAAGCACATGGATGATCATCCAACACCGTGGCAGTCTCCAATCCTTGACTTCCATAGCTCCTGCGACCATCTTCTCTACGTCAGCCATCCCCTCGTGTGGTCCCTTGCTGGTGTATTACCTTTAAGATCTTTCAGCCCACCTCCCTCTCTGACCCACATTTATCTTTCCAGTTTACTTCACACTTCTCGCATCTTATTAAAGCCTCCAGACTGTTGATGTGATCACACCCGTACTGTCTACTGCTCATCCTTCCCCAATCTAGATCTGTGTCCTAACACTCGAAAGTTTTCTTGCAGATACTTTTTTTTTTTTAGTTTTAAAAATTCACAAAAGTAAAAATACTACATACGCACATAGTTTATTTAAAGACTCAGGATTTTAGGATTTATTTATAAGAAAAAGAGTATGCAGTTGCCTTTTTCCGTTTTTCCGTTCCCAAGGCTCTCATTTTCAACTTTTGTAGCTGTTGCTCTCGGTATTTTCTTTCATATTTCTTAATAACAGGCTTATTTTCCCCCTTGCAATTCCTTTAAATTGAAGTGTAATGTACTGATTCTAGATTTTATGCACAACTGACCCTTGAACGATGTGGAGGTTGGAGGCACTGATCCCAACACTGTGGAAGATCGTAACTATTAATAGCCT
The DNA here is from genome assembly GCF_046562875.1 of Panthera onca. Lineage (NCBI taxonomy): Eukaryota > Metazoa > Chordata > Mammalia > Carnivora > Felidae > Panthera > Panthera onca. The sequence continues at coordinate 172,323,273 of NC_138342.1, forward strand.
ACTGTTGACGGGAAGCCTTACTGATCACACAGTGGATTAACACATATTTTGTATGTTACATGCACTGTGTACTATGAACTAGAGAAAAGAAAATGTTATTAAAAAATAAGAGAAAATACACTTACAGAATTGTATGTATTGAAAAAAAAAATCTACATACAAGAGAGTCCTTGCAGTACAAACCATGTTGTTCAAGAATCGACTGTGTTCCAAATTGATCACCATTATAAGTCTGGTTAATGTCCATCACCATACAGTTACAAATTTTTATGTGTGCGTGATGAGAACTTAAAATCTAGTCTCAGCAACCTTTGAGTATATAATAGAGTATTATTCACTATAGTCACCATGTTCTGCATTACACCCCCCATGACTTACTTATTTTATACCTGGAAGTTTGTACTTTTTTAACTCCCTTCACCCATTTTGCCTACTCCCAAGTAGCCTCTGGTAACACCAATCTCTTCTCTGTATCTATGAGCTCCTTTTTTCTTTCTTTTTAAACTTTTAGATTCCACACAGTATTTGTCGTTCTCTGACTTACTTCTCTTAGCATAATGGTCTCAGGGTCCATCTATGTTGTCACAAGTGACAAGATTTTCTTTTTTTTCCTGGCTGAAAAATCCTGCGTGTACATACCATGTCTTCTTCATCCATTCGTTGATGGATACTTAGGTTGTGTCCATATCTTGGCTATTGTACATCATGCTGCAATGAACACGGGGATGCATATGTGACCTCAAGTTTGTGTTTTCATTTTCATTGGATAAGTACTCAAAAGTGGCATTAGTGGGTCATATGGCAGTTCCACTTTTAATCTTTCAAGGAACCTCCGTACTGTACCCATAGTGGCTGTGACAATTTCCATTCCCACCAAAAGTGCACAGCGATCCCTTTTCTTCACATCCTTGCTACCACTTCTTACTTCTTTTTGATAATAGCCATTGTAACACGTGCGAAGTGATAGTTCATTAGGTTTTGATTTGCATTTCCCTGATGATTAGTGATGGGGAGCATTTTTTCATGTGTCTCTGGACCATCGGTATCTTCTCTTGGGAAAAATGTCTATTCAGATTTTCTGCCCCTTTTTAAAATTGCTTTTTTTAAAACATTTTTTGCTATTCAGTTATGTGAGTTCTTTATATATAATTTTTTATGCTAGCCCTTTGTCAGATATGTGATTTGCACATATGTTCTCTCCAGTAGGTTGCCTTTTTGTTTCATGGTGGGTTTCCTTTGCTGTGCAGAGCATTTTTAGATTGATGTGGAACACTTAATTTATTTTTGCTTTGTTGTCTTGCTTTCTGTGTCAAATCCAAAAAAATCATTGTCAAGACTGTTGTCAAGGAGCTTACCACCTGTTTTCTTCTAGGGTTTTTGTGGTTTCAGCTCTTTTAAGTCTTTTGTCCATTTTTATGTTTGGTGTAAGATAACGGTTTAGTTTCATTGCTTTTGCCTGTGACTGTCCAGTTTTCCCCATACTGTTTTTTGAAGAGATGTTCTTTCCCCATTGGATGTTCTTGGCTCTTTTGTCTTCTCTTAGTTGACCATACATACATAGATTTCTGGGCTCTCTGTTCTGTTCCACTGATCTGCATGTCTGTTTTGATTACAATTGCTTCGTAATATGGTTTGAAATTGGACCACGATGCTTCCAGCTCTGTTCTTCTCAAGATTGCTTTGACTGTTCATGGTCTTTTGTGATTCCATACACATTTCAGGGTTGTTTGTTGCATGTCTTGGTAAATGCCATTGGAATGTTGATAGGGATTGCATCGAATCTGTTGCATGCTTCCAGTAGTATGGACATTTTAACGATATAAATTCTTCTAATCCATGAGCATAGAATATCTTTACACACATTTGCATCTTCAGTTTCTTTCATTAGTTTCTTACTGTTTTCATTGTATGGGTCTTTCACTCCTGTGGTTAAACTTCCTCCTAGTTTAATTCTTTCTGATGCAATTGTTTCTTAATTTTGGTTTCTGCTAGCTCATTATTAGCGTATAGACACGCAACGGATTTTTGTATGTTGGTTTTGTATCTTAAAGCAGCTTTACTGAAATCATTTAGTCTAACCGTTTTTTGGTAGAGTCTTTAGTTTCCTGTATTTAATATGCCGTCTGCACATGGTGACGGTTTTACCCCTGTTTCCGATTCGGATGCCTTTAATTTCTTGCCTGATTGCTACTACTTAATCTTTCGGTGCTAAGGCATTAACTGTTGACTTCCCACTGTGGATGATGGAGAATCAGCCTTCTTTCTTCCTTGCACCTTTTATCATACGTGCACATACGTACTTTCTGCCCTCTACAACTTCCTAATTGTTGGGTGATGTAGCTATTGGAGTGTTTACGTTACTATGACCGTATAGGTCATTCTGAGCTTATTTTTCTCCGGTTTCGTTTCCCTCCTTTTCTTTTGGGTCATTTGCCATTAGTACAAACAAATCTTAATCTCTCTCTCGAACTCTTCCTAGACCTCCATAATACCCCATTTCTGTGCCTCTTCATCACAGCAAAACTCCTTGACCAGGTTGTCTGTCCTGTCTTGCTCTCCTTCCTGCCGCCCCATCCTCTCCACTACTGCTGGCTGCTCCAGTCGGACTTTCGTCTCTGCCACTCGGTCGAGAAGACTTGCGTCACTACTGAGCACAAATGGCCTACACCTTGCCAAGACAAAGATTAAATCTAAGTTTGCGTCTTCCTCAGCCTTTCCTCGGCTTTTGATGTGTTCGACCTCCTCGAAACACTTCTTCGCTTGGTTTCTGGGATTCTGTACAGACCTAATTTTCTTCCTGTGCCATTGGTCATTCCCTCTGTGTTTCGTGTGCTGATTGCACCCCTTCTTGCAATTTTCCTCTCAAAAATGCTTGCGTGCCCCAGGGCCTTCTCCTGCCCCCTTTTCTTTGCCTTCCTTAGGTAACCTAATCCCTTCCCATGGCTTCAAGCATCAGCTGTTGGCTCCAAAATGTCAAGCTTTGGCCCAGAGCTTCCCAGAACTCCAGACCTAGATGTCCATTTGCCTATTCAGCATCCTCATTTAGTTGTTTAATAAGCATTTGAAGTATTACATGGCCACAGCCAAATTCTAGGGTTCCACTCCCTACCGGGTTCTCCAGCCCACTTCCCTGTCCTAGTATAAGCTGTCATGCAGTGGCTCAGGCCAACTATCCGTCAATCTGCCTTGGTTCCTTTCTTCCACATCCAGCCCACCACTACCTTTTGGTTGCCTATTAAAGACCTTTCTGTAATTCCACCTGTCCCACAGCTCCCCTGCCACAACCCTAATGTGATTCCTGCCTAGATTGCCAAGTGCCACTTCCTGACTGGTCTCCTTACTTCCCCCTTCCCCTAATGCATCCACCATCCCTCAGAGTGGTTCTGATACATTAAACCAGATCATTCATTCTGCCGCTTAAAACCTTCCCATGGCTTTGTTATGCCTTGAATTAAACCCAGACCCCTTCTTTGAAGCCTCCTTGATCTGAGCCTTGCCCACCATTAGCCTCAGATCCCCATCTCCCTCCATTTCCCGGGCGTGGTGGGTTTTTCTATGCTGCGTCCTATTTCTTCCATCCCAAGGCCTTTGTTCTTGTGCTACCTCCTTATTGCGGAATGCCTTTCTCCCCCAGTATCTTCCCTCCACCAGCACTTTCTCACTGTTTTGGTTTCAGCTCAGATACTGCTTGGGATACAGTGCCGTTCTGATGCAAGCGAAAGCAGCACTTTTCCTGCATCACATTCCTTTTTTATCTTCTCCGTAGCACCTCTTGTACCTGAAACTACATTAATATGTTTTCAGAATTTCAGTCTAGAATATAATTTCTCCCCTGTATCCTGAGCCCTGGGAACAGTATCTGGGACACAGGAGGAATGTTTCCTGACAAGATTCATGAAAAAAGGAAGCAGTGCATTTTGAATGTTTCGTTTGCTTTGTATATTCCCATTCTCCATCAGGAAATAGAGAAAAATGATTCCAACTAGGGAACCTTTCATTTGTTTAGGCAGCATTTCAAAGTGCTTTAAATTCCTAGGACATTAAACCTTCCCCTACCGTGTTCACTTATGAGTGTGAGAAAAAAAAAAAAAAAGCCCATTGGAGGCAAACTGTATGAATTTGGGATAACCCCTTTATTTTCTCCGTATCTCCTAGATAAGGGTTGGTCACCAGCTTTGTATGAGTGTTATGTGCTGTTTATGTCATAAAGGTTTCACATCATCAATCATATTGGGATGTAAAATATTCCGTTACGGTGTAACAGTTGGCTTTGTGAATGTATTTAACTGGGAATAGAATCAAGTGTGTGACCAGATTCACCATCAAACATGCTTCAAGCTTTTCACTGATTCTTCTCCATATGATATCTTAAAGGGAGGTAATTTTTTACTTGACTTTTGCCGGTCGGTGTAATTTTTAAATTGTTACAAGCTCCGGATGGGTGGAAATATGTTAGTCTAAATAGTAAAGGGGGGAAAAAAACCTGGACAGAGAACTTAATAATTTATAGGTAAACAGAACTCCTAAATTATACGTTACTTGGATTTATCTGGCACTTCTGTCGCTGCCAGTGTCAATTTCATCTGATGGCTCTTTGGCTGAAACCCTGTTAGAGTTTCCAGAAAGCTCCCGTGCTTACACCATTTGGCTTTGGAGTTCTAGTGAATGGCCGGCTTCCAGCTCTGAGGAAGTAAGGTCCCAAGAGATCAGGAGAATTTAGCTGGGGAGAGGATAAGTGTGAAGATGGGTATCTGAGCTATGACAGCTCATCTGTGTCTTGTCCTGGCCTTCATGGGGGCAGGTGTGCGGATGGAAATGAGCAGTCAGACTAGCTCGGATTGAACGAGGTGCATTGAGACCATCATGTGTCCTGCAGATGATTTTCGGTGTTTTTTTTTTCTTTTTAGCAAGTCTGGTAAAGTTTCCAAATTGGCAGGTTCCTCTGTCCCTTCTTCCTTGCCCCATCTCTAGGACTCAGCGTTTTCCTGTATTCCCCATATAATTGCTTACACTCGCCTTTCCAACATTTTTGTCCTAAACTTCTTTCTCTTTCCAATTTGGTTTCCTGAGGCTGTCTCAGGTTATGGACTCTAAATTATAAAAGAGAGGCCTTAAGCTCCCCAGAAAGAATCCTTCTAAATAGGTGTTTAGCCCTCAAATAAGAAGGCATGTGTTTTGCACGGGTGCCTTTTTAAAGCGCTTCCCCACCTACGCTGGACTTTTGTCATGTGCATGGACTGACTCTCAGTATTGACCAGCCTGTCACAACATGGCTAGACATACCACACAGCTGTTCCTCTTTGCTCAGGTTCAAAACCAAGGAAGGAGCAGAGGAAGAGCTAGGATCATGGCTGCACACGAAATACTCAAAACTGAAAGTACGTGATTCAAGGGGGAGAAGAGACTCTCACACGCTAATTTATTCCTCCTGATCTTCAGAAAGTCTTTATGTATTGCGTTCTGGATCCATTGGTTACAGGCCTAGAATACAGAATCTTGTTTGATTTCATCCTTAATACCCTCCGCATCTCTATTTTAACAGGGCAGTCCTGTACTGCACCGAAATGTTAATTCTTTAAGAGAGCGAATGTCCGCCTTCCAGTCAGCTTTTCACTGCATAAAGGAGAATGAAAAAATGACTGACTTTCCCGAAGTCTCAGAGGCAGAAGGAGAAGTCACGACAACAGGCTTGAGTGAGTAGAAGGAATTCAGTTTGGACTTCCGTATTGATTCAGACGAGCCTCTGAGGTATAAAAAAGATGGCGTTCCACAGTGTGAAGGCAGTCTTTTCTGAGCAGAGCTCGGTATTTTTAAATGGAGCCTAACACTTAAAATTTGGGAAATTTCACACAAAAATTTAGATTTCTGGTTTGTCTTGGAAAAAACTTGCTATCAGGCATTCCTGAGCCTACGTCTCCACATGGCCGCGATTAAGTTTTAAGTGTTAACATGTCAGAGCCAGTTAGCTCGTTTCATCTTCAGAATTAGGCATGTGGCAAATGTGAGCGTTCAAACCGTGATCTTTAGAGGCTTATTATTAAGTTTGGCAAGCATTTCTACGAATGCCAAGCACCGAACCCCGATATCATAAACAGATAGATCTAATCTGACATCTTAATAGCCTGTCACATTCTTTACCATAACTTTAGGTTGTAATTCATTTGGTTATTTTTGCCTGTCACTTTTGATTTTCCAATCACAGAACATTTGAAACATCAGAATTAGACAAAATCTTGGCATTGGCGTAATCATCACAGCCATTCCTCCGGTGCTTTGCACTCTAAAGTTCCAGATGATTTGGTTTTGGTTTCTCGAGCCACCTTCGAGTACATTCCAGCAGCACCTCATGTGCAAGACACATCCAGTTCATCTGCCTGACCCACTCTGCTGCACTCGTTTATATTTGTAGTTTGTAACTTACCTATTTTTCTCTTGTGACCTGCATTTGCAAATATTTTACGGCCATGATCGCTGTAGTTCTGCAGACGGTTCAGTTCACTTTTTGTATCTAGGAAGAACAGAGGCACATTGTGTCTGGGCTTTTCATAAAATCTTACGTAGTCAAAGCAGAACCAGGTCAGAACATAACCACATCCTTTAAAATGCTCTAAAGGAAAGGGTCCATCGTAAACTTTAAAATAGAGTGAGATACTATAACAGAGATGGAAATGTGTATTAATGTATTTTAGTACCTTTTTAAAGTCTAGAAGAAAACTCTAGTAATGTTTGTTATCCTTTTAGTAGTGATGTTCTCTTGCCTTACAGTTAGATTTCTCTCCTGAATAGAAAAATGTCCTCACTGGCAAAGTGTTTAGGCTCAAGCGTTACATTTTACTAAAATCATTATCGACGAAATTTTAAAACAATGCTGGAAAAGAAAAATATTTATGCCTGTGTTAATGTTTTTATTTTGTATACGTAGACAAAAAGGAAAGGCTTGGGCAGTGTCCACAGTTTGAGTTCTCTGCAGATTTATCTTCCAAACGTCGAAGGATATCCTCTCAGAGCAACTCTGATGAAAATCTCCCTGACGCAGTTGATCTCCAGATATCCCGTAGAGCCACTTCTCCTAATACAGGCACAATGTGTGCTGTTGAAACTTCTCTTGCAGATTTTTCTGAGGTAATTCACTTACTAGAATCATAGGAAAATGAAGCTTTGGTTTTCTGGCTAGGCGGTTTTAAGACTGTCCGAACCCTTTTTCAGTTATGGTACCTTGTACTTCTATACCACAGCTGAGTTTTAAATTGCACCGTGTGTGTGTGTGTGTGTGTGTGTGTGTGTGTGTGTGTATTTCCTACTTGCTAAATTTTTGTTGTTGTTGGCTTAATGGTTATTAGACAGTTTTGATTAATATGTTGCTTTTGGTTACAGAAAAACACTTTATGAAAGTATTAAGCCTTCTGGTCTTCTGCTTGTGAGGAATTGTTCTAGATACTGGTGGTACCACAGTGAGAAATCACAGTCCTGCCCTTGAGCAGCTTTTCGACTGCTGGAGGAGGCAGACGTAGGAGCATATTATTTACACGTAACTGGCGAATGAGTTGAGGATTATATATGGGCTGTGCAGCTCAGGTGTGGGGGTCTTACTGCCACCAATAAGTAGCACCAATAAGTTGAACTGCCACCAATAAGAATTAGTGAAGAATTAGTGAAATATTTCCAATTAAACCTAACTGGTTTAATACTGGCTGGGAAGCAGGCTGCTGTTGAGCTGCCCTTTGCTCTGCTTACTTCTTCCAAGTAGCTGGAGGGATTTTTGTTGCTTATAACTACTTAAAACCTGTCAAGATCGGGGCACCTGGGTGGCTCAGTCGGCTAAGCGTCCGACTTCGGCTCAGGTCACGATCTCACTGTCCGTGGGTTCAAGCCCCGCGTTGGGCTCTGTGCTGACGGCTCAGAGCCTGGAGCCTGTTTCAGATTCTGTGTCTCCCTCTCTCTGACCCTCCCCCATTCATGCTCTGTCTCAAAAATAAATAAACGTTAAAAAAAAAAAAATTTAAAAAAAAAAACAAAAACCTGTCAAGATTATCAAAAGACGGTAAGCAGTGTGAAATAATACTTTTGAAGATCCTTGACCTTCACTCACACGTAGACAGGAAGCTAGTTAGCTCATCACTGGCTTTCCTTGCTTTAGTTGTGCTGTGATACAGCAGGTTCCCATATCTTCAGTGAGAGGAGACACCTGACACCATTAGAGCTGGAACATTCCTGGCACCTTCTCTGTCACATAGATTCAATGCATCTCCTATCGATCTTATCTGGACCCGCATAATGAATGTTTGATAGTCATTAAAGATTCTTCAGGGTCCAGTAGGTTTCATTTGTATCTTGGAGTCACTTACAATCTCCGCTCCCTCTGCTTTTTCCTCCCGGATATGAAATCATCGTCTGACAGAATCAGTAGTTTCTCATCAGAACTTTGATTGTTTGGACATACACCACGATTTAGAAATGGTTTCCGCATTAATATGAGTGTGTTTTCTGTCCTAGCCATTGATGGTTTTCCTAGCCTAGCTATTGATATCCTGTTGTTTGATTAATAATTATATAACATCCTGTGTTAATTTTGAGAATTTTCTCTTTAGAATCAGTTAATACGGTTTTGTAGACTTCAAACAATAAGGCAACAAAAATGTGTCCCATAAACTTTTACTAGGGAGCTGAAATTTGTTTGGTAGGGTGTTTAGGCTGCAGATGTTTTTAGTTCCATTCCTGTATTTTGTAACAATTAGGTAGATAATGATTGATAGGTTTAACATCAGATTTCCAGATAATCTGTAATGCTTACTCAAATCTTTACAAAGATCTCAGTACTCCTGTAAGTAGTAAGATTTAATATTTCTTTAATTTTTTTCCTCCCAAGAAATCTTTTGAATCTGGTTTAACGCAGTCTGGATATTTGGTTGAAGAGTCTGTTTCACTTTCAGATCTCACAGAAGCTTCAAGTGGTAAGTGTTTAATCTTTCCTTAATACATGCCAGTTCACCCATTGAAACATATTGTTCAGTGGATATTTATGTTTCAGCATTTACCTATATGCTGAAATTTGGGAAAACTGAAATGGTGCCCTCCATTTGAGGAACTCACAGTCTAGTACAAATGTTTCAGAATTCTTGTTATATGAGAGATGACTTTTATTTTTTTTGAACTGCCACCAATAAGAATTAGTGAAATATTTCCAAGCTGGTAGAATCCATTATAAAAAACAGAATCTCTGAACACTTAACTAATGTATTTTGTAAGACAAAACACTGCACATGTTGTTTTTGGTTTTTAAGTTTGTGGAAAGGGACCAGCATTCAAAACTTCCCCCAAATCACTATACCTTCCCCCAAATACTGTAAGATATTAGGTTTACTTTCAGCCTACCTGTGTCTTGAAATCTTTTTTTTTTAATATTTATTTATTTTTGAGAGACGGAGAGGGACAACATGAGCAAGGGAGGGGCAGAGAGAGAGGGAGACACAAAATCTGAAGCAGGCTCCAGGCTCTGAGCTGTCAGCACAGAGCCCATCACAGAGCTTGAACTCATGAACCACGAGATCATGACCTGAGCAGAAGTTGGATGCTTAACTGACTAAGCCACCCAGGCTCCCCTGAAGTAAAACTCGTACGTATATAGTTAGGTCTTGCTTTTTTTATTTATTCTGAAAAACCCCTTCTTTTCCATGGGAGTGTTTGGCCCATTAGCTTTTCAAGTCATTATTGATATGGTTTGATTTAAATCTACCTTTTTTGGGGGGCATCTGGGTGGCCCAGTCAGTTCAGCATCCAACTCAGTTTCGGCTCAGGTCATGATCTCACGGCTTCCTGGGTTCGAGCCCCCCATTAGGCTCTGTGCTGGCGGTGTGGATTCTGTCTCTCTCTCTGGCCCTCCCCCACTTACGCTGTCTCTCTCTCAAACTTAAAAAAAATGTTTAAATAAGTAAATAAATACCATTTTTTCACGCGTATTCTCTTCTGCTTTTTGTTCCTCTGTTTCCCTTTTGTCTTTCTTGAGTATATTTGAAATCTCCTTTTTGGAAATCCATTTATTCATTACCTTTTATCTGTTTTCAATATTAAAAAAATTAAAAAAATATATATGTATAAGTGTATATATTGCATATACATATATACATATTATATGTATACATATTATACAAGTATGCATATATGCTTATATATGTATTTTATATAAACATTTCATATTATTATACATATGTATATGCGTGTATACATGTATACACGTATATAGGTATATATGTACACATGTATATATGTATACGTATATATGTATTAAGTGATCTCTAGTCCTAACATGGGGCTTCAACTCACAACCCCAAGATGAAGAGTTGCATGCTTTGCGGAGCCTGCCAGGCGCCCCTATCCATTACCTTTTAAACTCACCTTGTTGCATCTTTTTTGTTCATAGTTCCAATTGTAATATACATCCTTAACCTTTCACAGTCTACTTAGAATTAATACTGATAACTTCAGGTAAAAGACAGTACATTATGATGATTTATAAGAAATACAAATTGGTACAATGGGTTACTACTTGGCAATGAGAAGGAATGAAATCATGCCATTTGTAGCAACGTGGATAGAACTAGGAGGTATTATGCTGAGTGAAATTAGCCAGAGAAAGACAGATATCATATGTTTTCATTCATATGTGGATCTTGGGAAACTTAACAGAATACTGTGGGGGAAGGGAGGGGGAAAAATAGTTACAAACAGAGGGAGGGAGGCAAACCCCAAGAGACTTCTTAAATACAGAGAACAAACTGAGGGTTGATGGCGGGGCAGGGGAGGGGAAAATGGGCGATGGACATTGAGGGCAATTGTTGGGATGAGCACTGGGTGTTGTATGTAAGCGATGAACCACGGGAATCTACCCCCAAAACCATGCAGATAAATTTGGTGTTCATCCACAGTTCCTAAAAGTACTTTAAAGCCATGAAGGTGACATAGGTGTCTTATTACTAATGAAGGTGGCTTTTGGACCCCACCCAGTGGCAGGAGCTGGTTGCTGGGCGGACCAGCCATGTGATTGGAGGGTTCAGCCCCGCCCCCTGGTCTCTGGGGAGAGGAGAGGGGCTGGAGGTTGAATCAGCCAGTGACTTCATCAGTCATGGCCATGTAATGAAACCTCCATAAAAACTCAAAAAGACAAGGTTCAGAGAGCTTCCGGGTTGGTGAACATGTGGAGATGTGGGTACCTCACCCTATGTTCTCTTCATCTGGCTGGTGATTTGTATCCTTCATCATTTCCTTCAATAAACTGGTAAACATAAGTGTTTCCTTGAGTTCTGAGCTGCTCTGGCAAATTCAGAGAACATAAGGAGTAGGTCCCGAGAGCCTCTTGATTGATAGCCACGCTGTCATAAGTGTAGGTCACAATCTGGACTCGTGACTAGCATCCAAAGTCTAAGGAGGAAGTTGTTGGAACCTCTGGTCTGTAGCAGGTGGGTCAGAGGCACAGGAGACAGCCCAGGACTTGTGACTGGCATCTTAAGTGGGAGATGGGGGGTGCGCTTGTAGAACTGAGCCCTTCACTTCCAGAAGCTGATGCTGTCTCTGGATAGTGTCAGAATTGGGTTGAATTCTTAGACAGCCCGCTGGTGTCTGAGAATTGCTTGCTGGTGGTCTGTCTGGGAGATTCCCTTCCCCCCATGTTAGAATTGGGTCCCGGAACCCGAATAGAGTTGGTGTTAGGGGAGATAGAAGCTTTACCTACTGTATAGATCTATTTCCTATCTCCCCACCCGTGTCTTTTATGGTACTCTACACTATAGATCCCCTCTGTATTTAAATCCCACAATATTTTTGCTTTCACCAATCCTATATATTGGGAGCAGAATCTTCTCTGGTTATCCTGATAGCTATCATTTCTGATGCTCTCCATTCCTTGCTGAGGATCTAAGTTTCCCTCTGGTATCATTTACCTTCAACCTGAAAAAGAACTTCCTTCAGCATTTCTTGTAATGTATGTCTTCTCTGACTTAATTTGAATCATAACATGACGGATGAGGCACAGAGCTGTGTTAGATTTTGTAAAAGGGGATAGAAAATACTTAGAGGAGAGCTCGCAGAGGAGAACCCACATGATACCTCCATGATCTCCTTGCCTTCTCCACCCTGTTTTACCCACCTTGCCGGAGATGCAGCCCGTGAATCTGCTTTCCTACTCTGTTCTGCCCTCCGTATATCTGAGATGAATTTTATGGACGTTGATAGCCTCACTGGCCGTCCCTTCTGTTCCTTAATCATACCTTCTCTTTTCATTTAAGCTTCCAACCCTCCTTCCCTTCCTTTTTTTTTTTTTTTTTTTTAAGGTATTTATAATTTATTTCTTACAAAAAATAATTCTTCAGCATAAGTGTGTTTTCTGTGCTGTTTTTCTTTTATATCAACATACGTACATATAAATAATTAGATATCATTCGAAATTTAACTGGGCCTCCTGCGGTTTTATTTGCTAGATCTGGCAGCCCTACTCACAAATGACTGAGATAAAAGTTCCCTGGTGCCCCTTCGTCGTCTGTGGCTTCTATTGACAGGAAAAGGAAAGATGTCAGAAGCAAATGGCCTGGGCCACTCACCACCCCACCCTCCTGCCTCTCTGAACGAGCATGCCCCCCCCCCCCCTTTCCTCCTGTTATGGTAGATCCTCTGGGCTCTTATCTAAGGCCAACCCCTTCAGTATGGTCCCTTCCCTCTTTGAGGACCTTCTGCATGAAGTGTCCCCTCTTTTCTGAGTTGTTCATTTTTCCCATTCACATGCAACGCGCTGTAGTATCTCCCATCTTAAACCGGCCTTTGTCCCGGGATTTCCTTTCAGCCAGAACCCCATTTCCTTGTTTTCCTCTGCAGCAAAGCTCCCTTTTTTAAAACAAAAAAAAATTTTAATGTTTATTTATTTTTGAGAGACACACACAGAGCATGAGTGGGGGAGAGGCAGAGAGAGAGAGACAGAATCTGAAGCAGGCTCCAGGCTCCACGTTATCAGCACAGAGCCCGACGCGGGGGCTTCAACTCACAAACTGCGAGATCATGACCTGAGCCGAAGCCGGCGCTTAACCAACTGAGCCACCCAGGCGCCCCAATGTACCAAAGCTCCCTTAAAAGAACAGGCCGGGCCTGTGCCCTCGCCTCCCATTCTGTCTCGATGCAGCTCCAAATGGGCCTCGGTAACCAGTAGCCTCTTCATTGCTATCCCAGTAGTCACTCTCCATGTACCCTCTCCTTGGCGTCTCAGCGTGGCAGGCAGAGCGGACAGTGTCCTCCTGTGAGAAACCATTTCTTCACTGGGCATCGGGACTTCATTCCCTCTTGTTTCCCCCTATTTCCCTGGCCATTTCCTATTTGTCTGTTTCCTTTATTCCTTCTCTTCCATCCTGACCTTTAAACATTTGAATGCCCTGGGTTCAGTGTTCCCGACTTCTCTCCACACTCACTTCCCTAGGTGATTGTAGGCATTCCCACAACCTTGAATGCTGTCTCTGTGCTGTTGACTTCAAAATTTCAATACCCGTCCTTGGTGTCCTCCCTGAACTCTAAACCTAAGTGCTCAGCTGCCTTTTCTGGTCTCCACATGGATGTCTAATAAACATCTAATAAACCACCTTCTCTTGCCTGGATTGTTTTGTCTCCTCTGTGATTTCCCTGCTTCCATCTCTGTCCACCTCCCTCTTCGGAATCTTCTACATGGTGGGCAGGGTGCTCCTTTTAAAATGACAGTTACACTATATCATTCCCCTTCTCAAAATCTTTCATTGACCTCCCGCTGTACCTAGAATAGTAGCCAGTCCACACCCGACCTGGTCAGTCCTTAGCCTTCTCTTGGAAGCTTCTTATCTCTCTTCTCCTTGCTCAGGCTGTTCCAGCCACACCGGCCTTGTCCCTCTAGTGCGTCAGGTACGTTCTTATCTCGGATCTTCACACGTGGCTTCATGCATGTAATGTTCTTCCGTAGATGTGTGCGTGGCTCACTTCGTCCCTTCACCCAGATGCCTGCTGGATCCCTGAGACACCTCAAAACAGCAGCTCCCCCCTCTCACCATATCCTGCCTTATCCCCTTAACTTCTACATCATTTCCTTTAAAGGCCTAAATTACTACTTGTCGTTATCGAAACATTTCTTTAACCTTGTCTCTTTATTTGGAGATGACTGTAGAGTCGCTTGCGTTGTACGAAATAATTTAGACATCCAGTGTCCACCCTCCCCAGTGTCCCCCAGTGGTGACATCTTGGGTAGCAGTAATATGGTGTCACAACCAGGAAATTAACACTGATACAATCCACTGACTTTTCTTCAGATGTCACCAGTCAGACGTGCACTCATTTATGTGTATATTTAGTTCCATGTAATTTTAACACGTGGAGACTCATGTGGCCACACTGCCTTCAGTCAAGATAGAGAACCGTTCCAGCACAGGGAACCCTCATGCTGTGCTCCCCCTTTCATAGCCATAGCTTTCTCTCACCTTCTACCCCTCCCAGATCTTTTATACTGTCTATTTGTTCCCCAAAGTGTGGGAGCTTTATGTGGGTTTTGGTTTTCGTTTTTGTTTTCGTTTTCGGTTTATTTTGAGAGAGAGTGCATGTGAGCAGGGGCGGGGCAGAGAGAGAGAAAATCCCAAGCGGGCTCCACACTGTAGGCATGGAGCCTGAGGCAGGGCTCGAACCCATGAACCATGCGGTCATGACCTGAGCCAAAACCAAGAATTGGGACGTTTAACCGACTGAGCCACCCAGGTATCCCGGGGGCTTTGTGTGTTTTATTCATTGTTGTATCTCTAGCACCTAGAAAGGAGTGCCTGTCATGTCTAGGTCTAGGACCTAGAAAAAAGGGCCCAACATGTTTGTTAAATGTGGGTCATAAAGAAATACTCCCGTGAGAAAAAAACTTTGCAGGAGGAAGCTTTGCCTTGTTTGCAGGCACACACAACATATAAGTGTTTTGATTTGATAATCTTTCCTCTTCTCATCCCATCTTCTCCCTCCCACCACCCTTGCATCCTGAGATACCTCTGACTCCAGCAGTAAAATTGGTCCTCAGTCGTTGTTCAACTCAGGTTAGTTTTATGGTGTAAGTCTTGGGTGTTGTGAGTGGAGGCAGGCTAACAGTCAGTCGCTGTTTGTGAGCACCGTCTTAGATTCGTGGGAGCCAAAACTCTTTGCTTACCTTTACCTCAGTAGTTAGCAAGTTGTGACCATTGCCACTTCTCTGTCTTCTTTTTATACAACCAAATGAAATTCCAGATGTCATTCCGCAAGCAGGATATATTAGGGTCGAATTTCTCTCTTTCTTTCTTTTTTTTGGTTTTTGTTTTTTAAGTTTCTTTATTTTTGAGAGAGAATGAGTGCGGGGCAGGCGCAGAGAGAGGGGGAGACAGAGAATCCCAAGCAGGCTCCACGCCATCAATGCAGAGCCCAACAGCCCCACGCAGTCGATCCCCTGACCGTTAGATCACAACCTGAGCTGACAGCAGGAGTCGGGCATTTAATCGACTGAGCCACCCAGGTGCCCCTAGGGTGGAATGACTTGTAGCACGTTATTCTCTTTGCAAATACATAATGTTTTTGGTGTGACACCTGATTCAGATGTCTTCTACGTCTCGTGTTTGTGTGTTTACTTGGAAGGAGTCAAGGTTGCTGAGTGTGTAGAGGGCGAAAGATCAAGTGTTGCTGTTTCCCTTGACAACTTGACGGAAGTGAGCACAGACACCACTCCTGAAGGCAGGTCACTGGTCACTCCACTCTGCAAGAGGGACGTTGCATCCTCTGAGACCTTCGTACTTCGTTCGGTGCTAAAGAAACCCTCTGTTAACCTGTTTCTAGAAAGCCTCCAGGTAAGTTGAGAGCTACTTGTCCTAAAGCGAATGGAATAAAAATTCATTTTGGTTTAAAACAGCACGAGAAATCTGATGTTAAAATCCAGGCTGCGGGCGCCTGGGTGGCTCAGGCTGAGCGTCCGACTTCGGCTCAGGTCATGATCTCACGGTTCTTGGGTTTGATCCCCGCGTCGGGCTCTGTGCTGACAGCTCAGAGCCTGGAGCCTGCTTGGGATTCTGTGTACCCACCTCTCTCTGCCCCTCCCCCCACCCATGCTCTGTCTCGCTCCGTCTCTCAAAAATAAATAAATGTTAAAAAAAAAAGGGGGCGCCTGGGTGGCGCAGTCGGTTAAGCGGCCGACTTCAGCCAGGTCACGATCTCGCGGTCCGTGAGTTCGAGCCCCGCGTCAGGCTCTGGGCTGATGGCTCGGAGCCTGGAGCCTGTTTCCGATTCTGTGTCTCCGTCTCTCTCTGCCCCTCCCCCGTTCATGCTCTGTCTCTCTCTGTCCCAAAAATAAATTAAAAAACGTTGAAAAAAAAAAAAAAAAATCCAAGCTGTAAATGCTGTGAGAAGTTTGAATGGCTGGGCTCCGGAGTCCAGGTGCCCGGTTTCAAACTCTGACTCTGAAGTTTAAGAGCTGGGCAAATTCTGTAACCTTTTTGTACCTTGGTTTCATCTCTGCAAGGATGGCTAATTTGAGCAGAGTAAGTGGAATAATAATAGGAAGTTAGCACCAGTGCCCGGCAAACAAGAGATAATTTTTTTTTCCAATCCGTACGCATTTAAATATATAGCCATGCCCACACATCTCTTTCTTTTCTGTTTTCTCTTTTAAAGTTTATTTATTTATTTTTGAGGGAGAGGGCGCATGTGTGCCCGCAAGTGGGGAGGGGCAGAGAGAGAGGGAGACAGGAGATCAAGAATCCCAAACTCAAGAACCGTGAGATCGTGACCTGAGCCGAAATCAAGAGCCAGACTCTTCACCGACTGAGCCCCCCAGGCGCCCTGCCTACACATCTGTTTCTAAAGCCAAAGTAAAGTAGTACCTTCTATTTACAGACGTAGTTATGGTCAGTGGTTATTTAACTGTTTTACAGTTTTTCTGGTTGAAGAGCTGATGTGGGTCTCTACACAGGGCTGCTTATTCATATCCTGTGTATTTGGTTTCTTTTCAAACAGGCTTAGCATCTTCATGATCCGTATAACTCTTACTGATTAACGACGTTACGTAGCAAACATCCAGTCGTACCACTGAAATTATATGAAGATTTTTATAATTGATCTTTTTACTAAGCTCTCCAAAGTTTGTAGGTGTATACACTTTGAGTTGTTTGCTAATTTTCATGGTTGTTTTGATTATAAACAAATGTAAAAACTCACAAGAATTTTATTTTCTAAGTTCACTTATTTCACAAATAATGGGCGTTTTCCTGGTCAGGAAAATGAAATGGACTTGAGAGACAGTTGCTCAAGGGGGGTTGTTTGGGGCAGGGCATTTGCTTAGAGAAGGAGGGGCTTTTGGAATGGGTGCACTGGAGAAAATGAACAGCTCTAGAGAACAAGGACTGGTCCAGGGTTTGGGAAGCAGATGATGGTTTGGAGGTGACTCATGCAGCCCACGGCCCTGGCGCTCCCCTGCTTCCCTCCAGTGGCCCTGTGTTGAGCTTTGCCTTGTTTGGCGATTCCGGACTTGCGCTGTCCCTTCCTCACGAACTCCATAATCTTTTGGGGAAGCAGAGAGGGACAGATACTACCTTCTTTCCTTGCTCCTAAATCAGGAATATAGTCATGGGGACAGGAGATTTACACACTTAAAAAAAAGTCTGTTTCCCATACTTAAGAGACAAAATACCCTATTATGCCATTTACCTGTTTTCTTGTTTTTGTGCAATTTTTACGCCTATAGGTAGTCTGATCTGACACCATCCACAGTACATCATACCTCTAGCCACTCATATTTTCCTTAACTTCATTTGCTAGATTAAAAATGATGGAATGCATTCAGCCCGTGTTATGGATTTCTGTTCTTTAATTTTCTCCTAAAATACAATTTACTAAAGTAGTATCGAGAGAGTCCAGGTTTTCTTGTGGCTAATGTCACTAAGCCAGAACAGTTATGAAAGCAAATGTAATCTGCGACACTACATAGTATTACCTTCGGCAGAAGAAAGTTCAAAGTGACCATTCCTAATGACTGTGAGTGTGCATTTATATGCGTAAAATTATTCATTGATGTTTGTTTCGTTTAGGAACACTGTGACAATCTCTGTGATGACGGGACTCATCCGAGCTTAATCTCAAATCTTGCAAACTATTGCAAAGAACAGGCAACAGGTAAGAAATCCACGCTTATTTGGAAGCCTGAGGATACCATTTTCTTGTAAAACTCTGTTCTAGTATGTGGTATTTTCAATGATCTGCTAAATGCCTCGATGCTTTGGAAATTACATGGGAATGAACAGTTGGTTGGAATCTCAGAATTGGTCTGTTCGTTTCATCTGCCCATTTGTACTTAATGGTAACACTTAAAGGAAATTAATATTCCAATTTTTTTAACTTCCAAGATACTCATGCAAAATTTACTTTAAAATCTATTACTGTATTGTAATTAGAAATACTGCTTACCTTTTCCATTTTGAATTTTTTTCTCTACAAACAGTATTTACTGTTATACAAATAACAGCTGCTAAAAGATTCTAGGATATGTACTTTAGATAAGAAATGTAGCCTAATTTTTTATCTACCCATTCATTATCTATAGAAGGTCAAGAAAATTGTAAAGTGCCAGCCTTTCTAAATGTCAGGAAGAGGAAGAGAGTTACTTTTGGAGAGGATCTAAGCCCTGAGGTGTTTGATGAGTCTTTGCCAGCAAATACTCCGTTGCGTAAAGGAGGAACACCTGTTCGCAAAAAGGATTTGAGTAATGTCAGTCCCCTGCCACTCGAGCAATCGCCAGTTCCTGCACGGTTATCACAACCAGATTTTGATGACAAGGGGGAGAATCTTGTAAGTGTGAAAAGCGTGGAGCAAACTTGTTTATATTTTCATCAGACCTCACCTGTTTTGTGTGAACAGTAATTATGCTTTGAAATCATGAAATGGACTAGATGATGTGTCATGGTATGATTTAATGCACTTGTATAGGTAGGTTCCCCCACCCCCCCCACCGCCCTGCCCCGCCCCATCCTGTGCTCATCCCGACAAGTGCATGGGTTATTCCCTGCTGTCTCCTACTTGCAGGGTTCCTTGTACATAGAATGTTTTGTGGAGCTGAAATACTGTGGACTGTAGGATGTACCATTGCTTTATGTATCACCAGGAGAGAAGGCTAGACCGTAAGCTCTGACACCCCATGAATTTGTAAAATGCGCTCAGATTTTAGAGGAGGAAAGGTGTGAAAGAGCACCAGTCTTAGAACTGATATGCTGTAAATATACACTTGTTTCCTTAAGATGAATTTCTGTAGGGAGAATTACTGGATGAAAGAAGAGGAATGCGTTTCACCTTTTTGATACATATTGGTGAACATCCAGAAAGTGTACCAGTCTGGACTCAATAGCAGTATAAATGGTTTTATTTTACCATACTTTGTAAACCCTGGGTATTAACTGTACTTTTTTTTAATAGCTTAATGGAAAAAGATGACTTGAAAACTTCTAGTTTTTACTAGTGAGGTTTGAACATTTTTCATACGTTCGTGAGCCATTTGAATTTCTTCTCTAGAGAATTGCCTATTTTTATATTGGGACCATCATTCGTTCTCTCCCTGGCCTATTGCACTTTGAAATAAGAATATTCCACTCTCAGCTAAGATGGAGTCAAAGGGACCTAATTTATGTTTTCATGAGAAACAACTAAAAGAAAAACCCCCCAGAAAACACACAAAACAGTGGTTCTCAGACATTGAACATCAGGAAGCATAGGATAGTAATCCCTGAGAGTGGGTAACAAGTGAGGCAAGCTGTACGAGAGCCCCAATTTACTGCCTGGGCTGGACTGCCAGGCCACTGCACAGGAAGGGCTTACCTTGGCGGAGCCTGGTGGTCTCCGTGAGTTGAGGGGATGGGAGTTAGGGTCTGGGAAAGTGTAGGAGGCTAGAGCTTATGGCAGAGTACCAGAGAGGAGAGAGCTGCACAGAGAGCCCTGGAGATCTGCAAAGGGTCTCACTTGAATCTGTAGCTGAGCACTGGTCTCCATGAACTTGTAAGTAAACTGCCCGAGGCCAGGGAAATGACTACCCAGATGGAACAGAGGGAACAATCCCTAGGGTTCACAGAGGGGCAGTAGTAGTGTTCCCACCAACCTGAGTGGTAGAAAAACCTTATAATTCACAGCACATCAGACGCTCAGGAGAGCATTGCCTCACTAGTAGAACAGAATTAGATTAAAAGCCTAGCAGAGTTTAAAAGCTTTGAAAGGATACCACTTTTCTCCAAGTAACTTGACTGCATTGTCTAACAAAGCTCAAGAATAGCAAAACTATCCAGTGTCAAACAGTGTTACATTCAAAATGTCTGACATTCAATTAAAAACTAATAGACGTGTAAGAAAAGGTGCCCCCATAATAAAGAGGAAAATCAATCAATAAAAGTAGACCCAGAAATTACACATATGGTAGAATTTATAGACAGAGGCTTTGAAAGTTTTTTTAATCTATCTTTCCTATGTTCAAGGAGGTGAAGGACATATTGAACTTGTTAAGAACATGAAATATAGAAAAGATCCAACTTGAACTCTGAAAATTATAATCTCTGGGAAGAAAATTAGGTTGAATGAGATTAATAGCATATTAGAGACTGCAAAAGAAAAGATTACCAAACTTAAAGATACAACAATAGAAATTATTTTGCATGAAAGAATAAAAATGAGCAAAAGTGAGCAGTTGGTAAGCTGGGACAATTTTAGGTGGCATAATATACATGTAATTAGAGTCCCAAAGGAGAAGAGAGATCAGACAGAACAGGGGAAAAAAAAAAAGTTTGAAACATAATGATGGAAAATTTTCCAATTTGATAAAATGATAAACTCACAGATCCTGAAGTCTAGCAAATTCCCAGCACAGGAAACATGGAATAGTATGCAAAGACACATCATTGCTTAGAATCAGTGATATATGGCCTGCAAGGAACCAGAGTAAAAAGACACATGACATAAAAAACAACAATATGAGAGGCAGCAGAACTCTCATTAGAAACTGTGCAAGCCAGAAGACAACACAGCAGCATCTGTTGAAGATGTACTTAATTACTTGGAGCAAAAAACCAAATAACAGCAACAACAAAAACTTGTCCACCTAGAATTCTATATCCAGTGAAACTATATTTGAAAACAAAGGTGAAGAACAGGCTTTTTCAGACATATGGAAGCCGAGAGAATTCATTACTGTAGCAGGGTAGCATTAGAAGAAATGTTACGGGAAGTCCCTTCATCAGGAAGAGAACGGTTCCAGATGGAAATCTAGCAAAGGAATGAAGAGCATTGAAAATGCTATAAACACGTGGGTGAATGTAGCACACTTTAATCTCTATAAAAAATTGTTTAAGGCAAGAATAACTAGTGTATCGTTTGGTTTATAACCTAGTTAGTGAAATATACAACAAAAGTAACATGGTATGGAAGCTGGGAGGGGTTTTTAACCTGTACGCAAAGTGGTGTAAGTTAAAGATGAATGCTGTAAACCCTAAACAACAAACAAAACAACAACAAGAATGTATGGGATGCACCTAAAGCAGGCTTAGAGGGGAATAAAGCCTGTATTTCAACATAAAGAGACAAATTGGTGATCTCAACTTCCACTTTAAGAAACTGACAAAAGCAATTAAAGCCAAAGTAAGCAGAAGGACTTAATAAAGATAAATGCAGAACTCAGTGAAGTAAAAAAGAAAAGCAATAGAGAAAAGTCATTGAAATAAAAAGATTATGCCTTAAAACAATGAGTAAACTTGTAATCAGACTGTTCAGGGAAAAGGGAAGATACTCCAACTACCAATATAAGGAATGAGCGGTGACTATACATTCTAACAGGTATTATTAGAAGGTTCATACAGATAAAAGGATAATCAGGAAGTATTATGAAAAACTTACTGCCAATAAATTCAACAATTTAGATAAACTAGACCTATGTCTTGAAAAACACAAACTACCCAGTCTCACTTGGGAAGAAATCCCTTACCTCATCCTCCCTATATCAACTGAAGAAATTGCAGTTGTAGTCAGAACCTTCCCACGTAGAAAACTGCGTGTCCAGATGATTTTGCTACTGAATTCTACCAGACACTTAAGGAAGACCTCATTTTGCAGACTCTTTCAAACAGATTGAGGAGGTGGGAGTAATTCCCAGTTCATTAATGTTAGCATTAACCTGACACCGTAGTCAGACATTATCTTTTTATTTTTGATTTTTCCAGTTTTCAGAATTTTTAGGAACAACTATTTAAAAACACTAGTCACAACTCCATGAATTAAATGTGTATTCATTAAATGTAAACATTCCATTCTTTTTTTTTCTTTTAAATATTTATTTCATAATCAGACATTTATTTTTAAGAACACTATAACCCAGTATCCTCATGAACATAATACATAGAGATACTACATCATGACCAAGTGAGATTTAACCCAGAGATGCAAAGTTGGTTTAATATTTGAAAAACAAGCTGTAATGCACCATATTAAACTAAGCAAAGCCATATGGTCATTTCTGGGGAAAACAAAAAAAAAACCTCTATGCCAAACTGATGATTAAAGACAAGTTTCTTCAAAGTCACAAGTTTTTTTCTATGAGAAACCAACAGCTACCATCATACTAGCAATGTGGGTCTGCATTTATAGTGCCATTTTCTCTGAATTTCCCCTGAATAATATTGAAATGTTAGGTTGTGTTTATTAATGGAATGCCCTATTTATTTTAAAGTTAGGATGTGTGATTTTAAATAAACCAAAGAGTAACTTGTTAGTGGATCATTATGGCTACTTTCACTTAATGTTTTATTTTTATTTGTTGGATTGTAGTTAGTAAACTTAGTTTCATTAAAGATTGATAAGTATTATATAATATGTGTTTATATCCAATATCTTTGCTTTGACTTTTTTTCTCTTTTATTGATTACTCATCTTTATGCTTATTACAATTCCACCTACAAAAATAAGTCCTTATTTTCTTTTGGGCACATACGTCCACTGAATTTAAGGATGTCTGATTTCTGCTCTTGTTTTTCTTTGTTCAGGAAAACATAGAACCTCTTCAGGTGTCATTTGCCGTTCTGAGTCCTCTTAATAAGTCTTCAATCTCTGAGACTCTTTCAGGTAGTAACTTTTTTTTTAATCTTAGAATCATACAAGTGTCATTTTCAGTATGTGTCAATATGAAACTAAATCTCCTTAATTCCTTTTAAAATTTTTATTTTTATTATAATAATGCATATTTGGTTTAAAAAACCAAATAGTATTGGGGCACCTGGGTGGCTCAGTCGGTTAAGCATCTGACTTCAGCTCAGGTCACGATCCCACAGTTTGTGAGTTCGAGCCCCATGTTGGGCTCTGTGCTGACAGCTCAGGGCCTGGAGCCTGCTTCTGATTCTGTGTCTCCCTCTCTCTCTGCCCCTCCCCTGCTTGTGCTCTGTCTCTTCAAAAAAATAAATAAATAAACATTAAAAAAATAAAAAAAATAAATAGTACAGAAAAGCTTATAAGAAGCCTCTTGCCCATCCAAGTCTCATACCTTTTAATCACCCACATTGAACCTCCATAGATAGGTAGTGCCATTTTTCAAGTCACTGCAGGCAGTGGAGTTGCCCTCCCAAGTCTTAATTATCAGTAGTAGGCTCCTTTTGTTGAGTGATCCGGATCGTATGGGTCTTTTTTCAGTATCCAGACCTGTTCACCAACATTAACTTGGCCTTTTGGACACATGCACTTTTCAAGGTCTCTGGCTTTTTTATGATCATGATAAGGCAAACCGGGACTTAGATGACAAATGTTATGGGAAAAGCACTTAGGATGGGAACCATTATTCGTTTCTCTCCCCCTTGATCAAAGTCCTTTAGTGGCTTCTCGTTAGCTAGACAACACGAACCAGGTTCATTGGTGCAGAATCCAAGACCTGTAGTGCGAACTTAGAGCTAAGCTTGGAAGCATAGTCTATCATATTCTAAAGACTGTGTGCTCTTTAACACACATTATACTTCCTTTCATTTACACCATTAAAAGTGGTCAAATGAAAAATTACTTGAATTTTGTAAACTACAATAGTTATTTTCAGGATCATCTTAATGCCCTTCACTGCAATTTTATTGTACAAAATGTAGCTTGGGATAAATAGATGCCATCAGTGAAAATATGGTATTTCCTATAATATGATTTAATCTGTTATCTTAGGGTAATATGCTGTCTCTGTGGAAAGTGGTGACGGTTTCTGGGTGTTGAGGGAACTTAAAATTTTAAAGCATGTTTTTGAATCTCAAAATTTATTCTTGGTAATTATTTATGCTTAGATACTATGTTATGCTAAAAGCAAAGGTGGGTATCCATAAGAGTACCCAGTGTATCCAGAAAATTACGGCTCTTACGACTTTTTGTTTAGCTACCCTAATTTTGCTTGTGTCTTACTCATCAGGCATTGATACCTTTAGTTCTTCAAATAACCATGAGAAAACAGCCTCCCATAAAGTTGGTAGAATCACACGGGCCTCTAACCGAAGAAGTGTAAGTGTTTGTATTTGGCATAGTATATTTGTTTTTAAATCTTACTATAGATTTTTTGTTTTTATGGTCAAATTACTATGGGTAAAATCTTGATTTGATTGCAGTCATTCACAGTTAATACCTACGTAGCATATCACCACAGTAATGCTCTTTTTCTGATTTGATTTTAATTTTATTAGAAGAAAAATACGGTAAAACAAGATGCTATCAGAATTTGTGTTATGTGGGAGGTAATCTGTTTGGAATGTTTCTTTAGGATCTGTGTGGTTTTATGAATTTTATTGAGGTACACAGTGGAGAAGAGTAGCGTGTAAATAACAGAGCCAGAAAATGGCATAATTATACCTTTTTACAAAAATATTTCATTTTGGTTTTTAACACTGGGTTTTAACACTTTCTAGTAGGAGCATAACTCCCATTGAATGTGTGTCTTTTCCTATTTTATTATATAATTAGGTAAAGTTGGATTTTTATTTAAATTCATAAATATATAATATTACCATTATAGGGCTTTTCGCTGATACTGTTGGGTGATAAAGCCAGAATTCAAATTTAGATCATCTAAATGCATCTTTCCCCTCATAACTCAACAGCAGTTAGCTGCTAAATTGTAGATGCTTAATACATATTTGGTAAATAGGTAAATCAACTAATCTTAAACTTTTTTTTCTTCCTTAATGGGCAGAATGCATATGCTTCTTTGGGTCTGTGTTTAATAAGATCAGAAATTGGTAATTCCTATTCTCCCCATGAGAGTTTAAGCTGGTTAAAATACTTCTAATGGAATTTGTGAATTAAGAGGAACTGGGATATAAAACGGTAGAAGTAGTGTGGGAGGAAAAATAAATGTGGAAAACATATCAAAATGTAACTGCTTTATGGTTATCCCTACTTTAAATTTTTTTATAGCAATTGATCACTTTTGCAGAAGAGGAGGTTTGCAACTTACTTCATACAGAAGCTCAGCCTTGTAAAGAAAAGAAAATTAATAGGAGGAAATCTCAGGAAAGCAAACACACAGAAAGAGTGCGTCCTAAAAAGAACCAAGTAAGTGTGTGTTGAAAGACATAATAAGAATCGAAGTGGTACGTTTCTTTGTTGTATGGTTAGGAAAGCATGGAAAGAAATTTTTTTCCAGTTAACATTGGACCGAGAGTATCAAAATCATCACAGAATAGAAAGGACCATAAGCAATTATGTACTCAGTTATAATTACCCGAGGACCGTTTTTGTATCTTCGTCGTTGTGTTACGTATATTAGCCCAGTAAAATGTTGGCACTCAAATGTTAAGTTGATTTTTCCCTTTGAATCTGATCCAACCTCAGCCTTTGAGAGGATTCCTCCAATTTCTTAGACAAAGGTGAGTGGACCACCTGCCGCTTGTGTGGCTTTGCTTCTGCCAGTGGCTGGCTCAATCTCTTCCCCATGTTTAAGGAAGAATTGAGAAACTGACTCTGTGTCTTTCTCAGCACTTCAAGGCCTGTGCTGGCTCAGGTGACTTCACTGTCTCGTCAGGGATAGCGAGTGCAGCACCTTAACCCAGTCACCAGACCCCTTTCACTTGGGTGATCCGGACCTTCCTCTGCCACACCCCGCCCGCAGCTTGCTGGTACCCGTCCCACTTCCAGTAGTACATGTTCTATATCCCGTTCCCTGACCCCCGGCTGCCGGCACATCCCACCTCCTCATTCCCTTACTCACGTTCCTCGTCCGGTACCAGCAGTCTTCTGGCCCCTCTGTGTACCCTCCAGCAGGCAGGCATCCCGTCATCTCCTGTGTTTCCTGTTCGCCCCAAACCGCGTGAGCTGTTTCACCAGCTCTTGTCAGTAACCTCAGTTCTCTGCCCCTTTTCATTCCATTTCAACTCTGGATTAATCCATTATCCCCTCTCCCATCTAACACTGCTGCTGGAGAGACACAGGTGCTCCTAAGGTAGAGTCATAGTTCCAGGTATTACCTGAAGTCTGGTGTATCATTTTCTACCTCTTCCCTGTAAGTATTTTTCCAAGATATTGAGTAGCTTAGTAAGTAAAATCCGGTACAAGCTGCCGCCTCAGCAGCGTTTGACATAATTGAGAGCGGCCTTTACAGTCCCTGTTGAAGGTTTATTTTCTTTCACCCACTCTTAGTTTGTATTCCCTAGAGTTCTACTCTTTGCCTTTCCAAATTGTATATTTTCTGGGTGATGTCCTAGGCAGCATGGTTGGTGCCTCCCAAATCTTTCTGATCTAGAAACATGTTGAGCAGCCTACTAGACTTCTCTTCTTAAACCATCCTGTAAGCACCTCCAGTATCCACTTTTTGAAAACTAAAGTAACTCGCCAATTTTCCCCCAACACCCTCCCCCTGCAAAACAGTCAGTAAACTTCCATCCCGTTCCATTCAACAAAAACTGGCTTAAACATGGCCCAAACATCTGCCATTTAGGAAAGCCAGGAAAAAACTGGAAGTTTTCCTGGCTCAGTCCCTCTTTTAGGTCACACTCCATTGAGAGATCCCCTGGTTGAAAAAAATAAACCTAAGTTCATAAATATGCATGTACATCTTATATTATTGCATCAGAAATTGATTTTCTTCATACTCTTTACATAGCACTGTTACAAAGAATGTACGCATACTTCTTCACATAAAATCAATAGTCAGAAAGTTCAAGGAGGGTTGAGCAGTAAAGTTTGTTTCAACCCCTCTCGGGACCCCACAGAATCAAAATAATTGATAGAATCAAAAGACTAAGAATAGCAGTGAGAAGAGGAAGGAAGTGAGGAGGGATATTACCCAACAGATGACAGCCTTCAGTGAATCTCTAGAAGACAGTGGATGATGGCACACTGACAGAAGAAAGAGGTAAATTTACAGCCCAGAATGTGCTCCGAGGGAGCCAGAGAGCCATTAGGAGCCAGCTTGCCCATAGGGATCCCAGAAGACTCTGGGCCCCGTAAACAGAGTGGTGGCGAGAGTGGGAAACAGTAATGGAGACAGTCTGCACCAGTTAGCACCTCACCGCCTTCTCCCTCCTTGTTCTCCCATCTCAGAATGTACGGACGTCATGCAGGTGAAAGCCCTCATTCTGGCCTTTAGATAAGGTCCAACAGTCTTGACAGCCTGCTTTTGCCCTAAAGCAAAGCCTAAGGTTGACACTCCCCATTCTGCCCTGCCCCATCCCGCCCCGCCCCACCCCGCCCCGCCCCACCCCGCCCCGCCCTGGTTCCTAATAGAATTTCCATGCAGGAAAGAGATAGCTGGAAAGCAGAAGAAACTCAGGCCAATGTATCCTGTCTCTTCTGTAAAATCAGACAACTGAGGAGAAACAAGAGCACAAAAGACCTAATATTTAAAAGCTGAAAACCTGACCCCAGAAAGAGATGTTATTCCGGGAATGGAAGGAAACTTCCTCAAAAAAGAAAAATGTTCCCATACACTTCAGATTTAATCAAGTATCTGCATAAAACTAAGAAGGGGATGCTGTCAAAGAGGAGCAGAGGAAGAAGTATCCTTAAATATGTAAAATTTAGCTGTTGGCTAAAGACTAAACAATGAAGTTAAGGAACGTCTCCCAAGAAGGTAGAGCGAAAGAGAAACAAGTAAGAAGAGACATGAAAGCCGAATCTAGGAGACTACATAGGTATCTCAGAACAGGAGAAGAGAAGGGGAGACATTGTCAAAAGAAAGGGGGTTTGGCAGAGTGGAGAAAAGGACTATTTAGGTCGAGTTCAGAACATGATGGCTCTCATAGTACAGAAGAGCAGTGCGAGAGAAGTTTCTAAACACGGTCGTTCGGCCAGCAGAGAGGAGCGACCAGTCCAGGTTGGAGCAAGAGGAAAGGGTGCTCTAGGGAGAAGTTCTCTGGAGAGAAAAGCAAAAAGACCTATGATGGAGAAAGTGGAAGGTGTGTTGTATCAGGAGCAAAAAGAAAGGTAATTATTTCCCTGTGCCATTTCAAATAAACGTTTTGGAGTAAGTACAAAGCAAACGTTAGTGTGATTTCAAGCAATAAAGTAGTGTTAAGGAAAAGTATGGTGTTTTTTTTTTTAATATTTATTTTTGAGAGAGAGAAACAGAGCACGAATGGGGGAGGGGCAGAGAGAGAGAGACAGGGTCTGAAGCCGGCTCCAGGCTCCGAGCTGTCAGCACACAGCCTGACACGGGGCTCAAACTCACAGACCGTGAGATCATGCATAACCTGAGCCGGAGTCAGATGCTTAACCCACTGAGCCAAGTGCCCCTCAGTTGGCCTTTTATTTATTTATTTTTGTGTTCAAGTTTGTTTATTTATTTATTTATTTATTGTGAGCCAATTTGACAATAAATTATATTAAAAAAAAAAAAAAGTATGTTTTCTAGTGCTAGGAATCCTCTACAGGAGGCGCCCCGGGAGACGAATGCGAGCGTTGTCCTTGGCAGAGCGATGAAAAACGTTTACACAGTGATAACGTAAATGCTATTTGTTTTCAACTAAGGGCAAAGTTTTAAGAACTTGATTGTCATGCAAGACGATGATCCAAATGTAGCTACTAGCAGAAGGTGAGAAAGTGGGTAGAGAAGGTGAAAACGAGGGCATTAACATTACAGTAGAGGGGTTAACCGTGCAGGTTCTGGAGCAGACAACCTGGGTTCTAAATTCTGGCTTGACCACTTCCCACCAGTGGAATGGCGGGAAAGATTCTTGATTTCTCTGTTGGTTTTAAAATAAAGGTAAGAACGGTACAGCATTTGTGAGCTTCTTGTGTGCGTTTAATGAGTTAATACGTGTAAAATGCTTAGAACAGTGCCTGGCCGTAGCAAGCACTATGGCTGTTAAAATCAAATTCAGAACCTTGTGAGGCAGAATTTGAATTGGAAGTATCAGTTTGGACTCATGTCTTTTTTCTTTTCAAAAGATTTCCTGGCAGTGAGCACCTCTGACACCTAGATTGCCCTTTCTTTTCATCTCTTTTCTCTTCCTTCCTCTCTTTCTCTGTCTCTGTCTCTGTCTCAACCTCCCTTTCTCTCTCTTTCCCTTCCTTAGTTCCTTCCTTCTTAGCAGGGGAAGGGGCAGAGAGAGAGAGAATCTTTAAGCTGGCTCCATGCCCCGCCCAGAGCTGGACTCAGGGCTTGATCCTATGACCCTGAGATCATGACCTGAGCTGAAATCAGCAGTCGAAAGCTTAACTCACTGAGCCACCCAGGCACCCCTAGATTGCCTTTTTTTTCTTCATGTTTATTCATTTGTGAGAGACAGAGACAGGGTGGGAGCTGGTGGGGGGCGGGGGAGAGGTGGAGGACAGAGAGAGAGGGAGACACGGAATCTGAAGCAGGTTCCAGGCTCTGAGCTGTCAGCACAGAGCCCGACGCGGGGCTTGAACTCACGGACCGTGAGATCATGACCTGAGCTGAAGTCAGACACTTAACCGACTGAGCCACCCAGGTGTCCCCCTAGATTGGCATTCCTTAATACCATTTTCAGCTAAAATTGATCAGTGAAATGGCTGCTTTCAGATTTCTAAACAGCACTTGTAGGAAATGAGCCTGGGTCTGTACCAGTGTCCAACGAAGGAAGCTTAAACCACTGGGGCCACGAGAAAGGACATCAGACTGTCTCAAAGGGGCTCCACTGACCAAAAGTGGGACAATGTGACTATCAGACAAAAATTGCGGTGGATTGAAACACAGACTTCAAATCTGAAAAAAACGCTTCATAATAGTTAAAAAAATCTCAAAAGTCACCTTGGAAGCTGTCTAGGACACCCACTCCTTTTTGTGAAAACTGGAAAATAAGTTCAGGTGAACAAATAGTTGATGAGGTAAAGTTATTTATAGGAGAATTTCTACCATTAGATAAAAACACATTCGTGAAAGTTGTTAATCATTAGATGGAAGGCTGATGGAGGGGCATAATGGGTGCATTGGACTGAACACCTGAGCCCACTGGTCAATCACAGTGTCACAGGGGAGAGAATATGGGCCTTCCAGTGCAATGAGGAAGCCTAGAGGTATCCATGAGATGTTCTTTTCAACAAAAAAACAAAGCTGAATCTAATCAAGCCTAGATCTATCTAATGACCAATTTTTTAGGAAGTATAGGAGGTAGAGGAAACTCAAGACACCATGATTGCAGTCAACCAAATCCAGAGTTTGGCCAAGTCTACCGGACCGATGCCTCAGCTTATTCATCAAATAAATGGCAAGGGAAGAAAGAAAGAACCATAGAGTAAAAGAGTTCTGTCAACAAAGCAAATGTGTGAAGACCTTTTTGGGATCCTGATTTGAACAGTTGTAAGAAGACATTTATGGGCCAATTAGAGAAATTTGATCTCCGAGGAAATGAAATATTAGGGAAAATTGTTGTCTTTGTTCTTTGTGTTTAAGCTGTTTATTTTGAGATCATTTTAGATATTTATACTGTTGTCACGAGAATTACAGAGATCTCCCAAGTACCTTATGCCCAGTTTTCCCCAATGACAACATGTATAACTTGTGCAGTGTCACGTAGGAAAATATCAACCCAGTCAAGATACAGAGGATTTCCATCGCTACAGGGATCTCTTCTTGCCATTTTGTAGTTCTGTCTACTTCCCCCATCTTGACTGGCAATTGCTAATCTGTTCTCCATGTCTGTTAGTTTGTCACTTTGGTAATGTTATGTAAATGTAATCACACTCTATGTAACTTCTTGGGACTGGCTTTGTTTTTTCACTCAGCACAATTCTCTGGAGATTTGTCCAGGTTGTTGTGTGTATGAGCCCTTTATTGCCAAATGGTAGTTGTTATTAAAAAAAAGGTAATCCTTTTGCGATATATACATACATCGTCATTACATAGTATACCTTAAACTTACATGTTTTGTGTCAGGTATGTCTTAAAAAGTTGGGGTGTGGTAAAATTGCATTGTAAAAGGAAAATGTCAACAATAAAATACAATGCTAGGTGATCAAAGACTTCACTTTATTATGGGAAAAAAAAGGGAGCTCTTATCTCTTACAGATACTATAGGATTTTCAGATGAAATGAGGTAATGTGTGGGATTTGCTTTAAAAGGATCTGAGGGAAGGGGAGTATAAATGAATCCTGATTTCTGTTAGTAATTGTTGAAGCTAGATGATGGGTACATGGGGTTCAATATACTGTTCTCTCTACCTGTTGTGTGTTTGAAATTTTCCATTATAGGAAGTTAAAAACAGCAGGAGCCTCTTATTTAGAAAGATGGAGCTAGCTGTAAGAACCAAAAATGGAACCAATAAGTAAACAACAGGGATAAGGAAGTGTGTGCTTCTCATCATAAGCTTTCCTGTACAATTTGATTTGTTGTCGTGTACGTGAATTCTGTATACTTTTGATTAAAAAAAATTGTTTTAAGTTTACTTATTTGTTTTGAAGAGAAAGACAGAGACAGGCAACTGGTGGAGGGGCAGAGAGGGTGGGGGGGAGAAGAGAATCCCAAGCAGGCTTCACAGCACTGTTATTGCAGAGCCCAGTGTGGAGCCCGAACCCACGAAACCGTGAGATCGTGACCTGAATGGAAACCAAGAGTCAGACATTTAACTGACTGAGCTACTACTCGGGCACCCTATATATACTTTTTAAATGTTTATTTTTGAGAGGGGCGCCTGGGTGGCGCAGTCGGTTGGGCGTCCAACTTCAGCCAGGTCACGATCTCGCGGTCCGTGAGTTCGAGCCCCGCGTCAGGCTCTGGGCTGATGGCTCAGAGCCTGGAGCCTGTTTCCGATTCTGTGTCTCCCTCTCTCTCTGCCCCTCCCCCGTTCATGCTCTGTCTCTCTCTGTCCCAAAAAATAAATAAATGTTGAAAAAAAAAAAAAAAAATTAAATGTTTATTTTTGAGAGAGAATATCTAAAACAGGCTGTGTGCTGTTGGTGCAGAGCCAAATGCGGGGCTCGAACTCACAAACCATGGGATCCTGACTTGAGCTGAAATCAAGAGTTGGATGCTTAACCGACTGAGCCACCCAGGTGCCCCATGAATTATTGTTATTATTTTTTAATTTTTATGTATTCATTTTTATATCATTTATTGTCAAGTTAGCTAACATACAATGTATACAGTGTGCTCTTGGCTTTGGGAGTAGTATCCTGTGATTCATCACCTACAATACCCAGTGCTCCTCCTAACACATGCCTTCCTCAATGCCCATCACCCATTTTCCCCATCCCCCCAACCCCCTACCCCATTATCCCTCGATTTGTTCTCTGTATTTAAGAGTCTCTTATGGTTTGCCTCTCTCTCAGTTTGTAACTATTTTTTTCTTTCTCTTCTCCCATGGTCTTTTGTTAAGTTTCTCAATTTCCACATATGACTGGAAACATGTGTTTCTTTCTCTGACTGACTTATTTCACTTAGCATAATACCCTCCAGTTCCATCTACGTTGTTGGAAATGGCAAGATTTCCTTTTTTTTCATTGCCAAGTAGCACTCCATTATATATATGTACATACCACATCTTTTTTTCCAAATAATGTTTAGCTTTGAAGGAGACAGAGCGTGAGCGGGGGAGGGGCAGAGAGAGAGGGAGACAGAATCTCAGGCAGGCTCCAGGCTCCAAGCTGTCAGCACAGAGCCCTACGCGGGGCTCAAACTCACAAACTGCTAGATCATGACCTGGGCCAAAGTCTGATGCTCAACTGAACTGAGCCACCCAGACGCCCCTATATACCACATCTTAACCCGTTCATCAGTGAGTGGATATTTGGACTCTTTCCATACTTTGGCTGTTGTCGATAGCGCTGCTGTAAACATGGGGATGCGTCTGCCCCTGTGAATCAGCATTTTTGCATTCTTTGGATAAATTCCTAGTAGTGCTATTGCTGGGTCGTAGCCCATGAATTATTTTTAAATAATTTTAAAGCTACTCACAGGAAGCAACTTAAGTACCTGTGCAAATAGTAAGTTTCTGCTTCCGTGTCGAGACCTCCTTTACTATCTGAGACGAAATACTGGTGATTCTAAAGTAAACGAAGTCACTTTGGGGGTCCATACCTTCAGTTGTCCTTTTTCTGCTTCAGGTCATAAACCATCCTGTTTGCACATTAATGTCTTCCCTAAAATTCCAGCCACAGGTGACTTCGCTGTTACCGTATAAGCAAGGCTTTTGTATTGGAGTAAAATTGAATTTTGTTACGGTTCCAGCCTCTGCAGGTAAGCTAGGCAGTGCTAGATGTGTGTCCCCGACAGAGCACAGGTGCTTTAGCCTTTAGTCCCATCTTTGGGCGCTGCACCTCTCTTGGCCCGTGACCATGAGAAAGCTATCATCACGTGTAGCAAATTTTACGAAGTTTACCTATACCTTTTCATTCTACATTTATTCATCCATTTGTTCATACCTGTTTGTTGGGAAGTCGTTACGTGTCAGGCAGCGTTGCAGGGACTGAAGACGTTTTATGTAGACAGAGATGGCCCAAATCCTGCCAACAGGGTATTTTTTGTACCTATGAATCAGAAACTGTTCTAGAGGTCATAACCAGGTGACATTGACTGCAGCGTATTCACTGACTGTGTAGGGCCTGTGTCTGTCACACTGTAATACCAAGCATAATTTGATACTAAAAATATTTTCCCCCGTGTCAATTCTCTTCGTATCAGGAAGGAATTTAAAAGACCAAGAATGGCTGACACATAGCTCTTTTCTGTGTATGGATCAAGCCTTATTTTAACCATTTCATTTATGTTAACTCAGCGCTCACCACAGCTTTCTGTGGCTCCCGTTTTGCAGAGGAGAATGAGGTACAGAGAGGTGGGGTGACTTGCCTAAGATCATAGGGCAGGTAGGTGGCAACGTCAGGCATCCAGCACCGAAGGCCATCTGCTCTCTTTTGCAGTTCCTCTGTGGAGCCCGAGATTTTTCTCCTGGTTTCCACATCCACTGACCAAGCTTTCATTTCCCCAACTGTCCCATGGAATGTCAACAGATGTTCCATAGAAATAAATTTTTCGTGGAAAAATAGTTAACCCGGTATTTTCCTAATGTGTATAGAGATTATTTATACTGAGGGACTTCTCAGAAAATTTAATGGTAAATATATATTGCAAATCACCAAGAGGAACATTTATCTTGTACAGTTCTAAAATTATTTTTCCATGGAATGTTTTGTTTTTACAGGATATCTATAGATCTCTCAAGGAACATGCAGTTCTGTGCCATTTTTGTACTCTTGAATATCATCCATCACATCATTAGTTTCTATATTTTCACCCAAATGATCTTTCTTTAAATGTAAAATCGAATGTTGTCACTCCCTGAGTCACTGTGCAGTTAGCCTTCATTGTTTTCAGGCTCCTACTCATTGCATACAAGGGCCTCCTTGCCTGCTTTGTGGAGCAGTGTTAAGCCTTCTGGAGGCCAGGGACCCATCTCAGTCCATATAGAGTCTGACATCGTGTATATGTATCAATAATAGTTACTTGCTGTTCGATGGTGAGCCCCCTAAAGACCACATCCTGTTTTTGTATCTTCTACCTAGCAAGTCATTACCTGCACAGAGTGGTTTCTCAATAAATGTTTCAATGGATTCCATTTTCTGGAAGCTTTAATGGCTAAAAACACATTCCTTATGTTAACCTAAAGTCTGGTTCTCTCCAATATGATCGCATTGAGTGTATTTCTGTTTGCTCATAATAATCTATTATTTCAACACAGTGTTTGAGTTTCCCTGAGGTCTTCTCCATGTGAAGCTTTTTTTTTTTTTTTTAACAGAGAACATTAATTCTCACTTGCTAATATGGCAGTCAAAATTGAATTCAGTACTACATTCCGGATATTATTAGGACAGTTTTAATTTGTATAGAAACCCACGTGTTTTCCACCAGTTATTACCATTCCTTTGTCCCTCTTCTACTTATGCTTGTTAAAACCCATCTTATTTTTGACCTATTCATTTTTTAATGTTTTTTTTATTATTTATTTTGAGAGAGATAGGAAGTCAGGGAGGGGCAGAGAGAGGAGGAGACAGAATCCCAAGCAGGCTCCACACTGTCAGTGCAGAGTCTAACATGGGGCTCGAACTCATGAAGTGTGAGTTCGTGACCTGAGCCAAAACCAAGAGTAGGACTTTAAACCGATGGAGCCACCCAGGCACCCCTTGACCTATTCATTTTAATCTTGATTATTAATGTTTGAAGCAGCTCAGCCAGCTTTGTGTTATCTTTCACTTTTACGTAACCTTTATGTACATAACTATTGTTTCATCTAAACGTGTGAGCAGAAAACAGCCCCTCATAGGTTCTAGTAGATAAGTCATTCTAGGCTAATCCTGAGTCATCCTAACGATAGCCTAGCTACACCTATCTCCTGTCTTAAGTCTGTCAACTCTAGAGCATCTAATCCAGAATTTACTTGGGCAAATGTTTTATGGAAACGTAGACCGTTAGTTATCATATAGTTTGTAAATTGAGTTCTTTATATTTTATTTGACTTTGTGTAAGCTACCGAGCCCTCCATGCCTGACTCAGATTTCTAAAATTTTCAACGGAATAACTGGTCTCAAGTTTTTCTGTACAAATTAAAGGCTCAAAATTGTATACGGCGTGACATCTTTCTCAATTACTGCGTCTTAATACATCTTCACAGGCTTTAAAAAGTTGCAGAAAGAAGAAAGCAAAGGGAAAGAAAAGTATTCAAAAGTCTTTATATGGGGAAAGAGACATCGCTTCCAAGAAGCCGCTCCTAAGTCCTATTCCCGAGCTGCCTGAGGTCTCGGAGATGACGCCTTCGGCCCCAGGCGCCGGAACGATGCGTTCAGGTATCTTGTTCTTTTCCTGTTTAGGTTTTATCCTCTCCACCACCTTGTCCCCCTTTTCCCGTTCACTGTGTAAAGAGCATACAAGTAAAAATAGCAACTTTCCCAGCGATTTTAAAAATCGCTGTCTTTGTCAGTCATCAGATATGTGTAGCCTGCATTCCATTTGCAGCGTACCTGTAGGATTTATAATAGCTTCAAGGATGAATAAGGTATATGCCACCCTAAGACTGTTGGCTTCTGCCTACTTCAGAACTTCAGGAAAGCACAGAAGTTAAACGGACACAGCTACCTCCAGCCCCAGCTCCTTGATGTGGTACATCCTGGGTCAGGGGTTGGCAACCCTACCTCTTTTTAATCTGGCCTGATGCTGCTCATCCTTTAAGATTTAGCCGTGCTGGCTGCTTTTCCAGGAAAGCTATTTGTTCGCATTACACCTTTACCATCTAGCGTATAATGTTCTGTCTGCCTCCCGCTCCTGCAAATTGCGGTCTCCTTGAGATGGAAAACTAAGTCTTATTTTCATTGTATCTCCAGTTCCTGACAGGAGTTTTCCCAAAGAT
Source organism: Panthera onca (assembly GCF_046562875.1). Lineage (NCBI taxonomy): Eukaryota > Metazoa > Chordata > Mammalia > Carnivora > Felidae > Panthera > Panthera onca. The sequence continues at coordinate 172,360,089 of NC_138342.1, forward strand.
GTTTAAATAATGACTGTTAGTATAGGTTTTCTGTCTAGAATCTTATCAGATCATTTCTTTTTAAAAATACCTGAAGCATGTTTTTTTTTTTTTTTTGTCTATAACCAGTGGTATCATGTGTTGAAAGGGTTTAAAGCAAATCTTCCCTCCCTCCCTGTCCCTTTTTCCCTGCCCCTTTCTCTCTCTTCCTCCCTCCCCCGCCTTTCTTCTCCAGTCTGTCAGTTTCATGAAAAAATACATCAACCTCAACTTTTAAAGTTGTAGAAAGAGCCCAACTGACATGATTTGGTTGCTACCGAGTGGACCCTACGATAATCTCTAGCTTCTGTGACCTGATGTTGAGTACCCATGTCCTGGATACATACCTTTTCAAATTGAAATACTTTTAGCTTTTTGGCTCGGCTGACGTTTTATAGATACGAACAGTTTTGAGTTTCGTTTAAAACATTTTTTAACATTCATTTGGCTGGCCAATTAAAACCCTTACTCCCTGAGATAACAAGAGAGATGGCATCCAATAGTACTGAAGTTTAGAACACCGAAAGCCTGAATTTATTTCGGTTGTGTTCCATAGCTTTAAAACCTTGATGATGTTTTTTCCACCTGTGTGATGTGTAACCCAATGCGCCAGAAATGCAGGACACCCTCCACTTGGGATATGTTCCTGGAGGATGACTTTTAGTCGCACTGAGGTGGAAGGCAGAATACTGTAACAAACATAGCTCTATTTGAGAGTACGGTGCAGTTTTTATTAATTTTTTAACACAGGGCATAAGACCTGAGTGTCTTTAAAAGTACCCTTCTAGCTAAGTCCTCAACGCTCCCCAAATTCCAAGTTTTCTTTTCCCTCTCTTTCAAGGGAAACATTACTAGAAAAGTTTCAGAAGCATGGCGGTGCCCGTTTTCAGTAATTCATTTTTCGGGCAATGGGAAACATGGCTGCCTCATGCTAATTGACCTTGTAGTGTGGAAAGCACATTAGAATAGAGGAAGCGATTTGAGATACACTTCTCATTTTCATGGTCTGAGGTCATGTACTTTATTCACTCACGTATTAAATACATATTTTCTTAACCTGTGGCTTGGGGAAGAACTGAAAGAGAAAGAGCTTGATGCCAGATGGGGGCAGGTACAGTGTCGCATTTGTAGGTCTTGCTAGTTTTGAAAGCTTAAAACACAGAATACGGTATGGCACCTGTTTGATTTGTCAACATTTATTTCCACTGTTACTTTTTCCTGAGATGTAAACTTATTTCCATGCCCCTAGATGATTTCGACTCCAGTGGTGAACTTCAAGAAGCAAAGCTTCCTCAAAGGAAGCCTCAGAAGCCGGATTTGCAGATGAGTCAAGGTTTTAATAAGTACGATCTGTCTGCACTCGGCAGCTCTCACACCAAACGTTCCTCGCCATTTATTAACGCTACTTTAGAGCAAGATTTAGATATAAATACCGTAGAAGCTAGTAAACATAAAACTCTTCCAAGAGCGGAAATTAAGTCAGAAAGTGAAAATGACCTGAAAGCTGGCTCTGAGAATGAGAGCAGTCGTGTTTCCTGTGATTCTGTGACCGCAAAGGTCCCGGCATCCGATGATGCGGGATCCAGTATTATCCTGCCGTCCCGGGAATTGGCTGCCGCTGGCCAAAATGTGGAAAACCTTTTTCAGATCTTTAAAATTTCAGAAGATGTGAACATAAAGTATGAAAAGCAGGATGACTCTGTTATAGCTCCAGAAGGGAAACCGCCGACCACACGTGTAATGTCTGGCTTACAAAAAGACGTCTTCCTTGACAATATGAAAGAAAGTACAAATCCGAGTGAGGGTTCGGGAAGCAGCTGCGCAGAGAGTGAAAGCACTGGTACGAACGGGGGAGGAAAGAAGCATAGAAGACGCTCTATGTGTTACTCTGGCGGCCAGAGTTTCAATTCGGAAAAAAACGGAAATTCCAAACCTCCCTACCTGGTGAGCAGCCCTGTAGAAATTGGTTTAGAAAATTCTGAACTCTATAAAGATTTATCCGACTCCATAGAGCAGACCTTTCAGAGAACAAGTAGGGAAACAAAAGTAAGACGGAGCACCAGGCTGCAGAAGGATCTGGAAGAGGAAGGGCTCGTCTGGATCTCACTTCCATTTCCTTCCGCTTCCTGCACTTCCCAAAGAATGAAAAGGAGAACAATATGCACAGTGGACAGCAGAGGCCTTGAAAGCGTGGCCCTCTGTAAAGACCCCAGGTCTTCTGGACACACCCCGAGCACGGCACCCCCCGTGTCGGGTAAAGACAGGGAGGGCTTGGCCGCCAGTGCGGCCAGTTTACCTGGGAGGAGGAGGAAGAGCTTGTGGACGTCCGCACCCGTGAACGTGAAAGGTCCCATTCTGGCAAAATGCTGCAAGAGAAGAAGCTCTCTCCCCCAGAGCGGAGAGAGCTCTCTAAGGGACATCCAAGGAGTTGGACACGTCGGGAACTAAAGCGGTAACTGGCATTTCCTGAAGAACGTTCGGGCCGCAGAGAAGGTAAACCCCCCCAGCCACCCCATGCTCAGAACATTTCTTTCACCCCGCCTCTCCTCCCCTGTTCAAAATTTCAAATAAAATCATTTGACTTGAACCTCTCTGTAAGTAGAAGTAAGTGGGATTTCTTCATTCAAAAAGAAAACATTCTCTTAAATCTGTTCTTCTCTCCCCAAATAGCACATGTTTGCTGAAGGTTTCTCGCTAGTACGTGTTGACTGAAGCTTTGGAGTCTGTTGGGAAACAAAATTTGTCTCTTGAAATTGACTCATTGTGTCTAGATGAGAAGACCTGAAAAAACAGATTGATAGGATAAATGGAATTTTATGAAAATTGAAGGGTGATACAAGGTTAAAAACTGCCAGGAAATGAGAAAGATGTGTTTTTAAAATGTTGCGGAAAAAGCTGGTTAAAAATCTTTATCCATTAGGGAAGATGGAAATCATAAGACTTTTTTGTTGGTTTAAAATTAAGTAGCTTTAATGACTTGCTTCATCTATCTCAAATGAATATTTTTATATTAATAGGTTAAAATCAAAATTGGAAAATTCATTTAGTAACCAGAATATTACAAGTCAAACATTATAAACTGAGTATATGTAGTCTATAAATAACTAAGGTGAAAATATTTTGTCTTTCAAACAAGATTCTTATATGCCCTGTGGGGCGGGAGGTGCAGGATTGGTTTTTGGGGAAAACAGAGCAGTGTAGTTGAATCATCCTCCAGATCATTCCAATTAGTCACATTTAGGATTTATTCCAAGAAATCCCAAATTAGTAATTTGGTATTTAATTCATGCTTCTCCATTAAAAAAAAATTTTTTTTTTTTTTTTTTTTTAATCTAGAAATTTCCTACGAAAGGGCCTTGCAAAATTTGTTTACTAACATGAAGCATGGTGGGAGGTGGCCGATTTCTTTTTTAACGTGGTGTTTTGCCAGCAGTTTTCTGCATTTCACGATGTCGAGTACCATCCCTGGTCTCGGATTCTCCAGTTACATTTCAGCAGTATCCTCCGCTGTTTTGATGACAGCAGTTTGAAAATCTAAATTGCTATATATCTGGACTTTGGGAGTGCGCATAAATCATTGTATCGTTAAACGATTGTCTTTGAAATCCTCTAAATCATTAAACTCTCCCTCTCCATGATAGCAGAAACATGTTAACAAATAGAGCGCTCTATAAATAACACAACAGGGAAGAAAGCTCCCGCTGAGTGCCCATTTCCCCTGCCTTAGATACAGACTATTTGTTACCTTCTTGGCACCAATAGGTCTGGAACTCCTGCTGCTAAAGACTAAATGTATTTTACATTAACACTCAAAGTGATCCCCAATTTCTTCTGCTAAAGGGTGGATTGTTTAAAAAATTCTTTTATCTTTACACATAAATTATTTATGGACTTTTCCCCCTCCCCCCCCCCCCCATTACAGTTCGGTATGGTTGGCAAATCTCTACCAGTGAAAACAAACCAAAAAATACGAAAACAAAAACAAAAAATCTACTTACTACTTATGAAGCTTTTCGGTCTTGGTAATTTAAAAAGAAAAAAAAAAACTTTTAGAACCATACGACGTGAAGGGTTTTTAAAAACTTGTTCTCCTTTGTCGAATGTGAAGGCTATAAAACTACTGATTGTTATTTTCTCCTTTTTACTGTAGGTATGATCTCTGTTGTATTTGAATTTGAAGAATTTCACATGCTTTGTTTTATTTCTCAAAATGTGCTAATGATCTGTGGCGGGTTTTGGCTTGAGTTTTCAAATGTAAAATTCTCGTTTTGTAGCATCTCCATTTAAAAATGTACATACTTTACAAGTTTTGTTGGTTTCAGAATGTTTCAGCGTAACTGTTTTGTTGATATTTGTAAATAACAAAGAGGAAGTTTTCCTAAAAAAGAAGAGGTCTGAGAAACCAAAGCAATTTGGACATGATCTTATCCACTGTCTCATTTGTAGCCTACGTTTTGTGAGGAGTTAATCATTTCAAATTAAGTATTTGTTCCTGCTTGCTTGTTTTTAGCTATTTCTTTCATTAATGGCTAAATCAGAAACAGGGCTTCAGTAGTTTGTCCTTGCCTTATCTTTTACTGCAGTAACCCTTGACATTTTGGCTTAAAAAGTCCGTGAATCTTTCCCTGCTGCTGTAGATCCTTGTTTGTTCCAGAAGATGGCAGCATGACATCTGGATACATTACCTTTAAAGCCCAGGCAGCCCTTCATTGTTGTTGCGGGTGTTTCTCTTTAACTGTTATTTTCACTCATTCTTATCACGAGAGTACTATGTGTCTAGTGAAGAAAGTAGAGAACTGTACACAATTAAATACTGTTCATTCCCCTGGTGCAAGCATCCTACAGCCACACCTTCCTCTTCCCAGCTTTCTGTGTAAACACCCTTAACAACTGGCCTGTAAGTCTTCCAGATCTTTGCCTGTGTAAACACGAGTATAGGTTTTGTTGTTTTCCGATGGGCTCGCTGTACTGTGCCATTCTGCAGCTGAATTTTTGTATTCAACAAAATACCCAGTACACTTCGGTGTTAGTACGGAGATCCTTAGCTCTCCTTCAGTTGTATCTTCTGAATATCTAGTATTTAGTTAGCCTTCTGCTTCCTAAAGGATGCTAGTTGTCTCCACTTTATTGTTACTGAAAATAATGCCACAGTGGGCTTGTGTGAAAACGTCCGTAAGGTAAATTCCTTGAAATTAAAACTAAATGGGCATCAAGTTACGTCCTGTAGTTCATACCTGATAAAGTCCTTTTATAAGGATTTTGGCATCGACCCTTACCTTCTGTTAGACTCTTCTCCTGCCACTTTGCTTCCATTTTCTCTCGCTGCCCCCACTGGCACGTAAGCTGTGGCATTGAGGGTGAGGAATGCCTCATTCATGCTTCAGATTGAAAGAACTTTTTTTTTTAATGTTTATTTTATTTTTGAGAAAGAGAGAGAGAAGAAGACACAGAATCTGAAGCAGGCTGTAGGCCCTGAGCTATCAGCACAGAGCCCGACGCGCGGCTGCAACCCACGAACTGTGAGATCATGACCTGAGCCGAAGTCAGACGCTTAACCAACTGGGCTACCCAGGCACCCCGAAGGAATTTTTTTTGAAGCCAGGTTTATTGACGTGTAATTAACTGTAGTAACCTGCAGTGAAGCTTACCTTTTTTAAATGCACAGTTTGAATGTTGGCAAATTCATGCTGTCATATAACTGCTACCAAAGTAACGGTACGCTTCCATCACCCAAGAAGACTTCCTCTTACCTCTTTGTGGTCAGTCCTCCTCCCTCAACCCCTTATCGGATTTCTGTCCTTTGTCTAGTTTTGCTTTTTCCACACTGTCCTATAAATGGATAGAAGAGTTCTCTCCTTTTGGATCTGTCCTTTTGGAAATTTAGCAGAATGCTTTAGATGTTCATCCATGTTTGATGTCCCAAGTACTTGATTCCTGTTTATTGCTAAGTACTATTGTTTAATGGATGTACCGAGTTTCTTTACTCATTCACCAGTCAGTGGGTATTTTTGCATTGTTTGGTTTTAGACTATTACAAATAAAGCTGCTATAAACATTCACATGTGGATTTTTTTTTTTTTTTTTATAGACATGTTTTCATTCCTCTTGGGTAAATACCTAGGAGTGGGGATTCCTGGCATGTATGGTTGGGATATGTTTAACATTTTGAGAAACCGCCAGGCTTTTCCACAGCGGCTGCACCTCTGTGTATTCTCACCTGTAGCACGGTCGGTGCTCTGCATTTTCACCAGCACCTGATGTCGCCTGCCATTTCCATTTAAGGCCTTCCGATATCTGCGCGGTAGTGGCTCGTTGTGGTCTTGATGTATATTTCCCTAATGACTAGTCATGTAGAACATCCCTTTTTGGGCTTATTTGCCATCCTTATATCCTCTTTAGTGAAGCATCTATTCACATTTCTTGCCCACCTTTTTTTTTTTTGTAGCTGTTGATGTTTTCCTATTGAGTGAAAGAGTTCTGTGTATATTTGGATACAGATTCTTTATTGGCTATGTGTCTTGCAAATATTTTTTTCCCCTCTCCGTGTCTTGCTTGTCTTTATTTTCTTAGCAGTGCCTTTTAACTTTGGTGTAATCTAAGTTAGCAGTTTTTTGTTTTTTTTTTTTTCTTTAATGGCGCATGCTTTTTGCGTTTTATGTAAGAAATCTTCGCCTAATTTAAGAACGCAGGGATTTTCTTTAATTTTTTTCTAGAAGTTTTACAGTTTTAGCTCTCAGGTATTAGATCCACTTTAATTTTTGTATAGCATGTAAGGTGAGGGGTTTTTTTGTTTCATTTTTTTTTTTAATTTTTTTTCATGTTTATTTATTTTTGAGAGAGAGAGAGAGACAGAGCATGAACAGGGCAGGGGCAGAGAGAGAGGGAGACACAGAATCCAAAGCAGGCTCCAGGCTCTGAGCCGTCAGCCCAGAGCCCGACACGGGGCTCGAACTCATGAACCACAAGATCATGACCTGAGCCGAAGTCGGATGCTTAACCAACCGACTGAGCCACCCAGGCGCCCCTGTTTCATTTTGTTTTTAATGGAAATTATTGACCATTTGTTGAAAAGATTATGCATTCTTCGTTGTACTTCAGTGACACTTTTGTTAAAATTGGTTGACCTTATATGTGCAGATCTATTTCTGGACCTTACTCTGTTCCATTGATCTGTGCGTCTGTTCTAAAACCAACATCACAACATCTTGATTACTGTGGAAAGCTTTTTATGTTTGTGTCTCTTAACTATGTTTTTTTGTGGGGTTTTTTGTTTTGTTTTGTTTTTGTTTTTGTCATAGTTTATGTTTCAAGTTCTTTTGGTGAGGGAGGCCAGTAGAAGCAAAAGATTGACCTACCAATTCTACCTGTAGCCTACAATTATACCCAGACCTGCAATACCATTTGGAGCAAAGAATCCATAATAAGCTATCAGAAATGAAACCAACTTCCTTGAGTCCGTATACATTCATCCCAGTGTTCTTGCAAACTAGTTTGCTACTGTTCATGATTCAAGATGGCCACCCTGAACCACTGTGAGACTTAGTCATTGAGAAAGCATTCTTTTTGAACACCACCGTATAAAATCAGCCAGAAAACAGAGTGGAATTAAAATAAGGGTCAAAAACGTTTGCTAAAAATTACTAAATTATACATCTGATTCATTTCTCCTCATAAATAAGGATTTTACTAAGTTTGGCTTTCGTATAAAAACTGTCACTACCCTTACACTTGAGAATTATTTCATAACTTGGGAAGATTTCCCTGCAGCACCTCACCCCAGGTAGGCAGATTGTGGATTCAGTAATGTGTATGCCAGGCATTAATCTCTAGTGTGATCACTGCCTTCAAGATGCTCAGTTTTCTCTAGGGCTGAAGTATGGTCCAAGGTGATTGATTATGAAGGAACGTCCTGGTCCTCTCAACCCTGAAGTGGCACCAACTTGAGATCAGGTACATTTGCTGTCTTTCTGGAAGAAGAGATGCTTCAACAAAATTCACTAACAGGAGTTTTAGAGGAATGGGGATCCAAAAAGGCATATTGTATTCAAATGTAATTATTGTTATTGTTTTGTGATTTTTGTAACTGTTGGCTGAGACGAGGCAATGTAAGTTGGCTTCATCTCATACACGTGTTTGTTTTAGTATTTTTCTTAACTTCCCGTTATGTTCTAAGCTATGAATAAATCTGGACAAAGCGTGGATTCGACACTTAGGGTAGAAATTGTGAATGTATGGGGCACCTGGGTGGCTCAGTCGGTTGAGCGTCCGACTTCAGCTCAGGTCGTGATCTCGCAGTCTGTGAGTTCGAGCCCAGTGTCGGGCTCTGTGCTGACAGCTCAGAGCCTGGAGCCTGTTTCAGATTCTGTGTCTCCCTCTCTCTCTGCCCCTCCCCCACTCATGCCCTGTCTCTCTCTCTCTCTGTCAAAAATAAATAAACATTTAAAAAAATTAAAAAAAAAAAAAAAGAAATTGTGAATGTACATAACGGTCTTAAAGAAACTTCTCGTAAATGCGTATGCATTTCTTTTGTATCACCAGATTTATTTATAGTGTGTCTAAAGGGTTGACTCTGGCCTTGGAGCCCTAGATCCAGTGAACAGAATTGAGGTGAAATTAAGTTATAATAAATAATTGTACATACCAAAAAAAAAAAAAAAAAAGTGTTTTTTTTTTGTTTGTTTGTTTTTGGCCTTAAATTTATTTAGAGATAATTTCATAACCTTAACTTGGCTCTGGAATGGACTGTGGACTGTGGCCTAACAATTTGCCTACCAGTTTGCCTACCGTTGCACTGGTGTGTTCGTTTTTGTATATTCTTTGATGCTTCGCTTTTTTGTTGTTGTTAAATCATGATACAAACTACAAGTAACATAATAGCCTTGCTGAGAAGATGAGCAATTACCGACATTCTCCTGATAGGTATTTTTGTCCCACATCTTCAACCAAAGTCATACTTAGCCTGGTGGTGACCTTAATGTTAAGATTTACTAGGACTTGGGAAAATTTTAGGATGTTGAGAAGCAAGTGTTTTCTGAACTGCTACGTGTTGCTATTTTGAGCATTACAAATATCACTTACATGAAAATAAATGAGCACGTGCATTAAAGAAAAATAAAAGTTTGCATTTTCTAAGGGGCAGGTTGGGATTTCCAGAATTTCCAATAATCAGTTGTAAAGCAGCCTTTCTTAAGGCTTCCTTTCCTCAATTATCCACAGCATACACAGTGTCTGATAACTTGTTTAATTTATATTCTCTGTGATAAAAGTGGTCTGTGGGGGTGCAAACAGCTGGCATTTGGTTTTAGATATAATTTAAGAAAATTCCAAATATATATATATATATATATATATATATATATATATATATTTTTTTTTTTTTTTTTTTTAAGTTCCAAATTCCTAAGTGTATTTGTGAATTTTTAAGCTCTGAGATGTCCGATAGCTAGCTGTTCTATTGATTTACTACATCTAATAATTTTTTTATTCTCATGGCTTTATTTACCCACTTAAAATTTGCTTTTTTAAAAAAAAAATTCTTCCACTTGTTTGCAGTTAAATGTGGTAATTTGTTCACGACGTTTTTATTTTTGCTGTTAAAAGCAAACTACATTTTCCAGTGTTGTGGTATGTGGTAAACACGGAGTAAATGTCAACTTTTTCTCTATTTAGGCATATCACACAACTGCTAAGTAGCATCAGGTGTTTGCAAAAATAGTTTCTTCCAAATGCATGGCCCAAACAGTGAAATCGTTTTTGTTTTTTTTAAGTGTAAAATCAGAGTCGAACAGTTGAAACTTTTAACAGAGAAAGAGAGTAAAGGGATTTTTCGGATCAAGTAAGTTTAGTTCAGATGCCAGGCACTTGGATGTAAAGTGTGTGATTTTATGCCTAACATTTGAACAACGGACAATGTGTTTGTTTTCTAATTGTTCAGAACAGAACCAATCATCCAAAACGACCAGTCTTTTCTTGTTTTAAGTACACGTTGGGAATGAAGATTTCAGAAGTATTCCCTAACTCAAACCTGAAAAACCTGGTGTTAGTCTTGGGTGATTTCCAGTGACCCTGTGACTCCCTTCTTCCTGCCCCCTGTGTAGATTTGGAACTGGGCAGCCATTTTTGTTTTTGGAAGGGAAAGGAGACAGATATAATGAATGACTTTTATTGTGCAATATTTCAAACTCTCTTGAATGCATTCGAATGGGATGGAAAGTGTTCTGCCCTATGTCATAGCCAAAACAAACAAAACATATTCCCTAAACCTGGATGTGTGTTTCTCTCAAACTGGCAATAGTTAGAGCTCAGCTCTCAAACAAGAATTTGGTTTGACAATTTTTAGCCCTTGTTCAGCCGAATATTAGGATAGGTCATAGCCAAAGCAAATATCGTGGAGAAAAATTAATACACATATTTACAGCTTGCAGGTGGCATTTTCTTAAATGTTTGGTATTTGTGTTAAGTAATTGCATTTGTAGTAATACTTTTAAATAGACTACTTTTTCTTGCTGATATTTTTTAAATGAACTTCTCTCCGATAATTGTAACTCCAAATGTAAATAAATTCTGTAGAGGTCCCTGAAGAGTGATAAATGTTTGAATTTAAGTATTTAAACATTTAGAAAGACCACTAAGAATCTGAGAATTCTAGGAATATCAGACCCAGCAACTATGCAATAAAACCCCCTTGATGGTAGCCTTCTGTGGCCCCCAAAGAATTCATTCTGGTGAGTATCAATGACTCCTTTATGATGATGCCTCCAACACTGTTTACTGACTTCAACCCCCACTTAGGTTGTTAAGTATTTCCACCCTTTGGATCTGTGGGGACAAAGTACTCCGCACAGTCAAGATAATTCATTTTGTAATGCACCATTGTGCTTCATGACCCTGGCAAAATATATTTTTTATTAGAATAATAACTTTAAATTTATGGTCACCCATGACCAACAGGCTCTTGGTTTGTGCCTTAACCAAGAAATACTGGAAACATAAATTTTTGAGCCAGGCAGTCTGCCTCGAAAAATGGTAGCAAAGACTTCCTTCAGTCCACCTTTTAGGTTCTTCCTTTGTTGTATAAAATTCAAACTTTCATCGAATGTTCTGTTGGACAATATCAGACATCTGTGCGAATGGAAATAAGCCATTGGATAATTTCATTGGCCATTAACTTTTCATATAGTAAACACTACAGACAAAAGCTGCCTGCCTCTTGCATGCCAGTTACCAACGTTGCACATTCCTGCAAAGATATCTACTTCCCAAACACTGCAACGTCCAACTATATTCCTATCAACGAGCCTGACTGGCATGTTGTGAACATAAATCATTTTAAGGAGTGGGTGTTCAGTGTTTTGCAGTGTGTCTGAAATGGTGGGAAAAGGGAAGACCTCTGTGTTGGGTAAGTGGGACCACGAGGTCCATGGCTCTCAGGCTGTCGAGAAGCAAATGTGAGGTTAAGATTTAAGAGGGGAGGGGACAGGGGGATGGAATGCAAGCTTCTTGGTAAAAAAAAAAAAAAAAAATAGGCTCTTTTCTATTTTAAATGTTGCTCTAAGTTCTTCCACTTAAGCATTCAAACTTAAATGTGGATGCCTAGAGTCTTTTCATTGGGTAGTGTAGGCGTAACTGGGCACTCTGATTATCGAAGTTCTACTCCCCCCCCCCCCCCAATCTGATGAGGGCTGAAGGATTCTTTTATTTTATTTTATTTTATTTTAGAAAAATAAGCTTATTTTTAGGTTTTCAAGAATACACATTTCTCAGTCAGAACCTCTGAACCTCTTAATGTGTACCGCGGCTCCCTTTCCTCTCAGAACCCAGCGTTCCTTTAGATAGAGGTAATCTGGGCCCACAGACTTGCGCTCATAACCCTTAATCGAGGTTTTAACACCCTGTGGGACATTTTTGTTTTAAACCCACACTGTAGTAGAACATAAAAAACAGCCTCTTGAGGTATCCTCCTAGATTTCGAAGTACATGGCAAGACCTATGATGTTGCCATCTTATAAATAAGATGAACAAGAGGTGAGGGGGTTTTCTCCGCTGACAGAGACCAGTAATAATCAGACCTGGGAAAGAGCAGAGGCCTTCCGATGCTGGGCCCGTGGCTCATTTCACTTGCCTTCAGCTGCCTCCCCCGTCTTCCACCTGGCCTCTTCAGGAGGTCAGGCCATTCGGGTACTTGTTGGCTGTCCTTGTAAAAATTTAGTTAGAAGAGCCCTTGAAAGCAATAGCTGCCATGGGGTTTTGAAGGCATCCGGAATCTCACAGATAACCAAAACTTGCATCTCTCTTCCTCAAATTAAGTGAATGATGAGTGTTGATTGCCCATTTCTTCTGTAATATATTTGGGCGGAGAGAGGGGCTCGGGAGCAGGAAAGAAGCCAGAAGAAACAGTGTTCACGCCGGACAGAGGTCAGGACTGCATCTGCACTTAGATGCCAACGCTTTGAACACGCAGCCCTCTCAACCCAGTCCCCGAAGTATCTGCCCAGAGCCCTGCGGCTGTCCTGTAAACGTCTGCATGGATTTATATCCTGTACTTAGCCAAGAGGGGAAAATAATCCTGGGCATACCCCGAGCACCTCCCAGGCATGTGTCCTGACATTTCACTGCCTCCCTGGCTCGTGCCCTGCCATGTCCACAAGCAAAGGGCTGTTATGGCCGGGCGAAAGCTGTAACAATATTAAGATGTTTTCCTCAACCCTGTCCCCAGAAAGATACTCTGTTTCCAGAAGATTGTTCTCCCCTGGGCATTACATCATGAATTGATTCAGTTCTTGGAGGAAGAAATTGGACAAAATATAATAGATTACCTCCTGGGGAAACATACTTAGGTTGTTAAGTATTCCCACCAGAAAACTAAGAAACTGCTTATATATTACTACTCTGTCCACATTTAACCTTTCACCTTATCGCAGCTGAGCAGGGTGCTTTTTTTCTGTAAAGGTTTTTGTTTTAGCGGGGGTCAGGGAGAACATTCCTCCTCTATTTTTTTAAGGAATACAAGTATCCTTTGTTTTTGCCATCACCCAGACCTGACTTCAGTTTCAGGAGCCACAGGGTATGGCACCAGACCCTGGGGCAGGCTGGGATACAGCAGCCTCCAGAGGGGGTCCCTTCAACCAGCAGGCTTTGCCTCCAGCTGGGGTGCAGGGAGCCATTAGATCTACTTAATTTTCCTTAAGGGCTTTTGGCCTCTGGGGCATCATGGCCCACAGGAAAGAGGGCCTCGCTCGTCGAGAATTCAGGAGGCATCACCTCGGTCGTGTGGATAGTGTGGCCTTGCAAGCAATCTGTGTGGAAGAAAAGGATCGCGTTTCCTCCTTTCCTGGGAACCGCTTCTCCGAGAAGGATGTTTATGATTGATGAAATAACTCCCATCCAATAAATAGTGCAGTAAAAAATGCGGGAGCTCTTTTCTTTTCCAAGTTCACAAGTTTGGAGGAGAGAAGGGGCGGGGTAGAATTGGCCATGCACGTCTGCTGGCCTTGGATCCTGCTAACTTGGAATGGTAAGCAGAGTGCATGGAGGGCAGACGAAGCGGAGGGACCGGTGATAAAATAGCACGCCTTTCATCACCACATGCCCAGCTGGTGACTGGGAGCCAGTCAGCATCCAGAGCCTAGTTAGCAGATTAGAGGACCGTGTAGGGAGCTGGCGGTCTCCCCCGGCGGGAGCGCTGACGACCGGGTTGGTAGGGCCAGGTTCCTTTTCCGAAGCAGAAATGCTCTAACCATGTCAGCGAACCTCAGTTACCGCCTTGTCTCATAAGTCTCCCACCAGGGGATTAGTGCGGGCTCCCCGAAGCACTGAAATCTATTCCTTTATCCCTCTATCCCAGTGAAGGCCCTCCGTGGCCCCAACCACACCCCCGACTGTCAGCCTCAGAGGGTTTGGTCGGTTCCACTGCTCAGACGTGCACCTGAGGAAGTCGCAGCCTCTGTATTTAAGTCAGACACAACCATGGGGGGAAACTGGCCAACGGGTACACGGACCTCTAGTATTTTTGCAACTTCCTGTGAATCTATAATTACAGTTGACCCTTGAACAACAACATGGGCGTCAACTGTGTGAGTGCACTGACGTGCGGGTTTTGCAGTAAATACGGTACTGGGGCTCCAGCCGTGCCATCGGTTAGCGCGCGGTACTTATACAATAAATACAGTACAATAAATGTATGTCATGATTTTAACATTTTTTTCTCTAGCTTCCCTTATTATAAGAATACAATCTATAATACATATAGCATACAAAATATGTGTCGATCGACTTTACGGGATCAGTAAGGCTTCTAGTCAACAGTAGGCTATTAGTAGTTGAGGTTGGGGGCAGTCAAAAGTAACCGGAAGGGGGGCTGTTGACGGCCCCTAACCTCTGTGTTGTTCAAGAGTCAACTGTAAGAAGTTTAAGGAAAGTAAAGTGCTCAGGGGCACTTGGGTGGCTCCATCGGTTGAGCCTCCCGTTCTTGATTTTGGTTCAGGTCACGAACCCTGGGACCGGGGGATCGAGCCCCGCCTCCGCCTCCCCGCTGAGCGTGGAGCCTGCTTAAGATTCTCTCTCTCTGCCCCTCTCCCTCGCTCATGCTCGCTCTTTAAAATTAAAAAAAAAAAAAAAAAAGTGGTTAGAATAGTAACAGAAGTGTCCAGTAGTTACCTCATCTGCAAAATGGGCATATCAGTGGTACCTGCTTTATGTGGCTGCTGCAAAAATCAACTAATACAGATGTTTTTGTTTTTGTCATTCTTCTGTACTTTTCTTGTTACAGGAGCTCATCTTTCTCGTGTGTTTATCCACAGTGTTATCACTGTAGGGTCTTCCCATGGGCCCTCGTTTTACGTGGTCTCATTACTATGCCCACATTACGGATAAGGAAGCTGAGACTTTAAGGGACTCCTGCGACTTGCTCAAGATCACACAGCTATAATGGCAGAGCTGGACTTGGGAGTTTGTTGTGCTGCCGATTCCATTCTCCTTCGATGAAAATGCTGTAAATAAGCAATGATTTGCAGGTGAGCATTTTCTCTGTGCGAGACTCGCTCATGTTATCAGAAGTGCCCCCGGTGGAAAGCTGCTGTCCTCTGCCTCAGGATCACAGACACGAGGGCCCCGTTTGCTCCATGTGGGGGCATCTTCCCACTTCCGGTCTTGCTCTCACGTCCTCAGCCCATAGCCTCGTCCGACATGTCCTCAAAAGGAGATCAACCACTGCACCCCCCTCCTGTACTCCTCCCTCCTGCTTTAGATGTTTCTGTATCAAATGAGAGTTAGGGCGGGCACGGTAAGCAGCAAGGTTGTGGGCTGTGTAATCCTGTACCGAATGCACTGGCTGTTGCTAAAGTCTTATATCACCTTATTCAAAACTCTTAGCCTTTCCCTAGTGTTTAGCCATAGAAATCAGATACAGGGATGTTTTCATCACCCAAAACATATTCACCTATGGCCTCACAGTAAGGGGTCAGGTGTGCATTTTAGCCAAAAACTGGAGGAAGCTTCTAGAGGTTCCCCCCAGAGTCTGGCCAAAGAACAGAGTTTCTTTCCATCAAGGGGGTCTTGTCCATCCTATATTAGGTTCTAGGGATAGTTTGAGTTCCATAGACTCTTCCATCCTGCTGGGCACACTTTATCCCCAGGAAGAAACCTATCTGAGCTATGGGCGGTTGTTGCCATTTCTGTCCAGAGGGCCAGGATTTGGAACGGGCACAAGTCCCATGTGGAAGGCTTGGGGTAGCAAGTGCCAAAAGAAATGTTCATTAAACGGCCGTTAATTACCAGTGAGTAGAACATAAATATAGTTTAGCCGCGAGGCTGACTAAAGTTACGGGGTCCCTCCAACTCATTTCTCCAGTTCAGATAGTGTTTCCAAGAAATTTCGGGGTAAGAATGGGAGTATCCACGTCTGGGGGATGCTACCCTGCTTCCGCAAAGGGCATTGGGAATGGATGTTTTTTAAATTTTATATTTCACGATGACCCCATTTCACCTGTAACGTGTGCCATGGAATTGACACCGTAAAATGTCAATTATAAACTTTTCGAGATATATTATTTTATGCTTGTTTGGAAGCCTTGAGATATACAGTTGTATAAAACAAACATAGGACATTACAGAATGAGAGAGATGAAAAACAAAATAGGGACTATTTTTCCAACCTTCTCACTTTGCGTCTATCTATGAGGAAACCGATGGTCAGGGAGTTGGAGCCCCCTGCTTACCACTTGCTGGGATAAGGCCTTTTCCCTCTCTTTTGGGGGTTGTAGGATATCCTATCACCTAAAAACGTTCTTGTTTTTTAATGCTTATTTTATGTTTGAGAGCGGGAGAGCACAAGCTGGGAAGGGGCAGACATTGGGAACAGAGGGTCCGAAGCTGGCTCCGAAAAGCAGCAGAAGAGAGCCCGACGCCGGGCTTGAACTCACAGACTGTGAGATCCTGACCTGAGCTATAAAGTTGGACGCTTAACTGGCTGAGCTGCCCAGGTGCCCTCACCTAACCATTTGCTAATCTTCTCGAAATGATAGGCACTTGGGCTTTCTGTCTATTGTATATTCACCATAGCAATAAGCTCACTGCTTGCTGGTCACAGAACATGTATAATAGATGCTTGTTGCGGGAGTAAGAGGCGAGGGGCCGGCTAAGGGGTCCCCTGCCATCATTCCAGTGTTTCTCAAAGTGTGGTCCACTTTAAACAAGTCAGGGAACTTATTTAAAATGCAGGTGACAACAATCTTGTCCCATTTTAAGGTCAGCATTTTACCTGATGACAGTGTCCCTTTTGACCCACCTGCTTCAAACAGCCTTTGGACCCCAAGACACACTCATCTCAAGCTTTTTAAGCTCTCTGCTTCCTAATGGTTTTGTAAGCTTTGCTTAGTCCTTTGATGCCAGTTGCCAGTGGGACCTCTGTGAATCAAGAGCATGGGATTTGGGGGTGGCTGGGTGGCTCAGTCGGTTAAGCGTCCGACTCTTGGTTTCGGCTCAGGTCATGATCCCACAGTTTCATGAGTTCAAACCCCGCCTCGGGCTCCACGCTGACAGTGTGGAGCCTGCTTGGGATTCTCTCTCTTTCTCTCTCTCTCTCTCTCTCTCTCTCTCTCTCTACCCCTCCCCAACTTGCTCTCTCTCTCTCAAAATAAATAAATACACTTAAAAAGGTACATGGGATTTAAAGTGAGATCGGAGTTTGAATCTCATGCCCAGTTACTGTATTATTTGCTGAATTAATTACTTAGCCCCTGGGAACCTCTCGGTTGCTGCATCTGTAAAATGAGGTTAGTAATAACATTTTCTCTTGCAGTAATTTGAGGATTGAATTATGTAGTGATCATGTGTAAAGTTCTGTGTTTAGTGCGTGGCATGTGATAGGGATTGAAGAAGATAACGTTAATTTTTACCTTTTTAAAAGTGTAATTTCAGACTTACAGAAATTTCAGACTTAAAGAACAGTCGACAGAAATACCGCAAATAACCTTCACTAACATTCCCCAAACATTAGTATTTTACTATATCTGCTTTCTCTAGATAGAGATGTATAGGTATATTTATATAGATAGATAAATAGATCTATGTCTGTATAGAAGCAGATCTTTGACTTACGACAGGGTTACCTCCCGATAAACTCATCCTAAACAGAAAATATCCTAAGTGGAAGATGCATTTCGTTTTTGTTCTTTTTAATGTCTATTCTTGAAAGAGAGAGGGAGAGTGCAAGCACGGGAGGGGCAGACAGAGAGGGAGACACAGAACCCGAAGCAGGCTCCAAGCTGTCAGCACAGAGCCCGACATGGGGCTCGAACTCACCGTGAGATCATGACCTGAGCTGAAAGCCGGATGCTTAACCGACTGAGCCACCCAGGCGCCCCAGTGGAAGATGCACTTAATGCACCTGATGTACTGACCATCAAGGCTCGGCCTCGCCGAACTGAGACGTGCTCAGAACGCTTGCGTTAGCCTACAGTTGGGCAAAATCATCGGACACAAAGCCTGTTTGATCTTAAAGTGTTGACCGTCTCATGTAGTTATTGAGTACCGTCCTGAAAGTGAGAAGAGACTGGTTGTATGGGTACAGGGTTGGTGGTGTATATATCGATGGCTCACCCTCATGGTGGCGTGGCTGACTGGGAGCTGCGGCTGCCCCCACATCAGGAGACAGGATCATGCCATTTAGAACCAGTCCAGGAAAAGATCCAGATCGAAAATCTGAAGTGGCCTCTGTTGAATGCATATCACCTTTGCACTATTGTAAAGTCAAAATACCCTGATGTGGGGACGATAATATCTATATCTATCTATGTATCTATGTATCTATGTATCTATGTATCTATCTATCTATCTATCTATCTGTTTATCTATCTCTAGATCCATATTTATATATCAATACATATATTTTTCTGAACCGCTTAATAAGGTTGTAGGCATGATGCCTCTGTACCCCTAAGTTCCTCAGGGTATATCTCCTAAAAACACAAGACAACGTGGCCCAATGATTATATGAAGGGGCCGTAATTTATGTGGAACTTCCACGGTTCCACAGCATTTCTCTGACTCAGATTCCGATCAGGATCCAGCCGTCTTTTACTGAACACGTATTACGTGCCAGGCATAGGCCATATGCTTCGGAACATTGTGCGCTAAATTCTCGCAACAGCCCACGAAGCAGATGTTATTAACAGCATCGTGCAGATCGTGGTAACCACAGAGATTTGTTAGTAAATTACCTGCAGGAACTTAATAAGTGGAAGACCTGGGATTGGAACCCAGCTCCGAGGACTCGAAGCCCTGTGTTCTTTCCAAAACTACACTCAAGTGTTCCTTGTTCTAGATTGCTGGCCACATTCTCTTATAAAAATGGGGTGGGGGGGAGGGAAGAAAAACAAGAAGCCACTCTACTGGGGCCCCTGGATCAGTGTTCGCTAATGTTGGCCAACCGGTCACGTGCTTCTGTGGTCTGAGCTATAGGGGCTTTGTTTTCACAAATTCTACTGCTGATGAGCTCTCCAGAACTCTCTTTCAAGTAATCGTAATCCTTTTGCACAGCTTTGTTGCTGGCCGGAAACCAACACTTCATCTTCAAATACCTTTAGTCAGGTTTATTTTCTCAGGGAGTGCTGACGATATTGTTAACATTTTGGTGGTTAGAAACCGGAGATGTCATCTGTTGGCATGGCTTTGGCTCTGGCTAGGCTCTAGGAACAATCGAGGGCCGTCGATTTGCTCTGGTCCTCAGCTCCATGTAGTGGGTTGGGCTGACTCAGTGCTCTCATGCCTCAACGCGGAGAACAGTAACAGCACAATCCCCTGGCAGGGGGACACATCCTCTGGAGGTTTTCAGTACTGAGGAGTTCTGGCGGGACCCTTTTGGTACAGTGTTAATTTACTTCAAATAAAATTCTGTGCTGTAGTCAGCGGTCCTGGCTTCCGGTCACGTTAGACATTGCGAATGCAGTGGGAAAGAATAGTAATTCACAGACCATGCAGTTTAATAGAGAACTCCAAGGAGCTTGGGAACCACCAGTTAGGCATTGTTTTGGTCAAGATGAGAGAGAGAATCTGGGACTATTTGGGGTCCCTGCCTTCAGAGCTTGGAAATGCGGAAGCAGTGCTCTCTAGAGGTTGAGAACCCAGGCTCCATTGTCAGACTGACCTGAATTCAGATTCGGTTCCACTGCCTAGCCGTGCGACCCTGAGCAAGCTAACCTCAGATTCATCATCGAACATGATGGTGATGTCTTTCTTTCCAGCGTTCCTGTGAGAGCTAACGTGAGCAAAACAGCTCGTACAGACAGTGGCCCTTAGAAAATTCTCAGAAATGGCGGCTAATGGTAATAACGATGAACTTGAGTGCGGCCAACCCCAGTTTTAATATTCTTTTCCTTTCTCCGCTCCTTCTTTCTCCTTCCCTGTTCTCGCCTTTATCCTTCCCACACCCTCCTTTCTCCTTCCCCCTACCCCAGCCCCACTCTGGATGATCTGAAGGAAGACGTTAATTATTAAAGAACATCAAGTTCTTGGCATTCTATGTAGAAGAAATCAGTGATTTTGAGGACCCTAAAGAGAACCGATTTTGTAAAGGCTTCATAAAAAGTCAACAATCAAACAAAAGCTTTTTCCCCTCTGAATCATTACAGTCTGTTGTTCCTGAACATCTGGGCAGAGGGGCGGGCTGCCTTCACTGGGGCCTCAAAACACTGCTCCTTGGGCTGTAGCTATGTCTCTGTTTATGCCTCATTTGGAACATAAGCCATCATTCCAGGATTCTCTTTCTGGAGCTGCCACTAACTATGTGGGTGAATTATTTTCCAACTTTGAACTTCAGTTTTTAAAATGGAACAAGTCAGGCGAGACTTGCTGTAATTGATGGAAGTCGATGAAAATACCACTCAGATTTAATGCTTAATCGTATACTCTTATGTCGTTTCCTGTGTATCCATCTCATCTTGACAGCCAGCTCTTCAAGCCGGGGGACAGTGTCACAGTCCACAGGAAAGAGCATAAGGTTCAGAAGTAGAGGCCCTGCGTCCCAGGCCCAGCTTTGCAACCTACCAGCCTGTGCGACCGTGGGTGAGTCGCTACACCCCCGCCATCTGTACTTTCCGTTGCTATAAAATGGGGCTGTTGTGCCCTTTTAGTTTTTATTTTTTTAATGTTTATTTCTTTTGAGAGAATGCGCACATGCGAGCAGGGGAGGGCAGAGAGAGAGAGAGAGAGAGAGGGAGAGAGAGAATCCCAAGCAGGCTCCGTGCTCGCAGCACAGAGCCCCACGCCGGGCTCGAACTCACAAACTGTGTGATCATGACCTGACCGGAAATCAAGAGTCAGATCGTTAACCAACTGAGCCATCCAGGTGCCCCTGGTGTATCCTTTTAAAACACAAGGTTATTATGAAGACTAAATAAGATAATAATTAATATAGCACTTGGTAAACTTAAAAGAGAGGGTCATTTTCGTTCATTGTACTGCCCACAGAACCTACCACCGTGCAAGTTAAACAGGTTTCTGTTGAATGTCGTGTGTTTTAGGAACAAAGCTGAGACTTGCTATTACTGAGTTTAGAATCACTGAAGAGGAGTCTTGGTGTGTGATTAAAACATTTCATTTCCAATGCAAAATTTTAAATGCAAAAAATATGTTTTTAAAACTAGTGAAGGCCTTGAGTAATGCTAGGTAAATAATATTGT
This sequence comes from Panthera onca, assembly GCF_046562875.1. Taxonomy (NCBI): domain Eukaryota; kingdom Metazoa; phylum Chordata; class Mammalia; order Carnivora; family Felidae; genus Panthera; species Panthera onca. The sequence goes on from NC_138342.1 coordinate 172,381,283, forward strand.
ATTATTCTCTAGGTGCCTTAAGATTTATGTGGTAAGAATAAATATCAAAATTAAACCTGAAATGAAATACTAGTGCTTTCAGTGGGATTAATTCTGTGATGCTCTCTTTGCACAGTACATAGTTTTTGAATTTGCATAGATAAATTTTAAATTATTTTCTAATGATAAAAGTAATCTTGTGGATAATAAAGTATAAATGCAAAAACTAGTTGTATTGCTTAGATTTCTCCAGAGAAACAGAAAATATGTATATATATATATACACATATATGTACATATATATATGTACATATATATACACATATATATGTACATGTATATATATGTACATATATGTATATGTATATACATATACATGTACATATATACATGTATACATATATGTATATATGTATATATATGTATATGTATATACATATATATGTACATGTATATGTATATACATATACATACATATATATATATATATATATATATATATATATATATATATAAAGAGATTTATTATAAGAAATTGGCTCATGCAATTATGAAGACTGAGAGTCCCAAGATCTACAGTTGGCAAGTTAGAGACCCAGGAGAGCCAATAACGTAGTTTCAGTGTCTGTCTGTGTCAGGAGGTAGAGAAGGCCAATATCCCAGCTCAAAGACAGTCAGACAGACAGGTTCCCTCTTACCCAGTCTTGTTATTCTATTCAGGTCTTCAACTGATTGGATGCGGCCCACCCACATTGGAGAGGGCAATCTGCTTTACTTAGTCTACCATTCAGATATCAGTCTCATCCAAAAACACCCTCACAGACATACCCAGATGTTTGACCAATAGCTGAGCAAGTCAAGATGACATGTAAAATTAACCATCTTACCAGTATAATAAACTATTTGGGAAATGCAAGAAAGAAGGGGGAAAATAATTCCCCCAATCCCACTACCCAAAGATAACCATTATTAAGAGTTTTGACATGTTTCTTTTCAATCTTTTTTCTTTGTTGTAGTGTGCCACAGATCAGTTTTTTAATCACTTGTTCTATATGACTAGAGATTTCATGTTGTCTCTTCTTATTCACTTAGGAAAGTATCTAAAATTTCCATGTCTCTGATTTTTTCACTTATACAACAATTATTATGAGAAAACCTGCTTTGAGGGGCTCCTGGGTGCCTCAGATGGTTGAGTGTCCCACGTCACCTCCGGTCATGATTTCACAGTTTGTGGGTTCAAGCCCCACATGGGGCTTTGCACTGACATCAGAGAGCCTGCTTAGGATTCTCTTTCTCCTTCTCTCTCTGCTCCTCCCACACTCTCTCTAAAAAATAAATAAACATTAAAAAAATTTTAATAAAACATTATAGGGGCGCCTGGGTGGCTCAGTCGGTTGGGCGCCCGACTTCGGCTCAGGTCATGATCTCACGGTCCGTGAGTTCGAGCCCCGCGTCGGGCACTGTGCTGACAACTCAGAGCCTGGAGCCTGTTTCAGATTCTGTGTCTCCCTCTCTCTCTGACCTTCCCCCATTCATGCTCTGTCTCTCTCTGTCTCAAAAATGAATAAACGTTAAAAAAAAATTAAAAAAAAAACATTATAAAAATTATCTAAAAAAAGAAAACCTGCTTTGAATATATAGGACGCTGTTACTCTAACCAAATAAAATGAGTGTGATGCACAACCCCATGTCTCACCCTAAGGAGAGAGAAGCGACACCTACATTAAGGGAGCAGAGGTGGGGTGGGGGGAGGTGTTAGGAATACCTGAGAGACACCCCAGAATCCCATCCTCCTTCTCCAAGCTGATGCCTACCTCGGAAATGTCCCCAGACAGCCGGCCTATTACTTTCGCCCCTGATCCAGCACTGAAGGTGTTAATAGCCCATCTCGCCCGCCCTGTGTCCCAAGGCTGAGGTGTGAGTGACTCGGGAACCCCCAATAAATTAAGGGTGGCAACCTCTCTGAGGAGGGAGAGGTGGCTTGTTCAGCATTTTAAGCCTTTTAGTTGGTGTCCTTTATCACCGATTGATTTATTGGATATTTGTGCAGCGGGCAGGGGGATTTGAAATATAACATAAGCGCTTCCTGAGACGTCAGTACTCTAATGTTAGCGGGCTGAACAAGGATGTAATTCATATCTGCAGGTGCTTACTCCAGTATCAAGTACTTCAATAACATCATGCCTGTGGAATCCACTGTTCCCAAGTGCCCTATTTGTATTCTGATATGCCCACGTCTTTTCCTATGTGTGTTTTCCTTTCTTAAGGAGCTCTCATTTCCTTCAATAGGATATGTTTTATTTCATCCCTTTTCCTGCATTTACTCATATTAATGTCACCGCACTCACGGGTAATAGCCAGGCTTGGAAATAGCCCGCACAGCCACGTAAATACTGGCCCACGGTGCACGATCATGAAAGAATGACATGGGACGCAGTGGACCCAACAGCTTCTTCTGGGGTTCCAGCTCGGTGTGGCCCAGGGAGAGAACACTTGAGGGAGCAAGTCAAGAGAACGTGGTGGCCTCTCACTAGAGCTGGCAGGGTTGGGAGTCGGGATGGAAAATTTAGAGTTTGGGATACTTCGTTTCCACTTTGGAAGTTCTGGGTTGATCCATAGAAGCATAGCGCACTCAAAACATCCCTTTGGGTTTTTTGTTTATGCCTCTATGGTAGCGTAATAACTGCATGTTTCCAATTGGCCAAAGCAGAAGACTTTGAAACATTTAAGCTCCTAGAACTGCAGGTGAGAGAGCGCTGTCCTTTGGGCCAGGTCCATTCTCTTTTTCTCTCTTTTTCTGGCTCTTCACTTATGCATCGGGGAGACTGATTTGTGCGGGCAAGGAGCCCTGCCTAGCGGAAGGAAAATCTGCTCCGGACCTCGGGTGATTTTGATTTGTTTTAATCTTCTCTCTTGCCTCCAAATTTTCCATATCCATTTCCACTTTGCCTGCTACTTACCTACAAGAAAATGTAGAGAAAAAACCTATTTTTGGAGGCTGCTGCAGGATATAGTCCATTATAAGAATGTATAAAGTCACAAAGGATTGTGTTCAAGTTACTTGTTTAGAACACAAAGTGCATTTTCCTCCAGAAACTATTTTGCAATGTGGGAGGCAGATAATTACTACCACTCCTCTAGTATTAAAATGCTGACAGGTTTATAGATGCATTAATTCAAGTGGTATAGGTTTACTCTTCCCTATAGCTGTTAAATTCTTATTTTATCTGTGAATATAAATGTAAGGTAGAGGGACCTTGTCCCACTGTTAGGAACAGCGACTCTGGAGGGAAGTCTTGAGGGTACAAGGGGGAGGCAAGGGCAGCCATTCATAGGCATAGGCATGGGCTGTTATAAGTCAGCAGACATATGTAGCGTGTTATATATTATCTATAATACGTGTATATAATGACATATATGTTATATGTAACATAAGATTAATTTATATCTATATAGATATGTAGATATAATAGTGTGTGTGTGTGTGTGTGTGTGTGTGTGTGTGTATCTCATCAGATACTGGCTGGAATACCTGGGGTTTGCTGTGGGTGGCCAGCTTCCCATTTTAGGCTGCGGGTTTAGAAATATTTCCTTTTTGCATGAACTGCTAAGGTGTCTGTAGGGGAAAGACAAAAACAGATACTGTGAACTTGAGCCCTGCCAAAGAATTAGTCCTGGGATCTTGGAAACTTTAGGGAAAATATACTTTTAAAAGATGGGGTCTTGAGGAATTTTAGGACAAATATTTCTTGGTTGCGGGAAAGCCAGCTTAGTAGAACCTCGCTTTTGCAAACTCAAGGATCTTTTCTTTCTTGGAAAGGATAGTTTCAAACAAATTAGAGTCTCTAAGAAGAATAAGCTGTTCTGCAGAATAATGTAGAAGGTTGTCTTTGTGGGTAAGTCGTATCTCCACAGAAAAAGCTCCCCCCCGCCCATATGGATTTTGATAGCTCTCTCACTGAAGGTGATTATTGGTTCCTGATAAAGTCATTCCTTGGCCAGAAGATCAGGAGCTGATAGAGGGAGACTGAGAGGAGACCAGACTGAGTACATAAAACCTTCCATGTGAAAGGCCCACGAGAATGTGATTCCAAACGAAATAATCCAGCCTTGAGCTGCATGCCGATAGCGGATTACTGGGCTCCACCAGATGGGAGGGATTGAGGGTGAGCTATCTTGAGGTCAGGGGGCTGAGTTTTCCCTGAGGGTGAAAATCCCTATGGTCAGTTACCCACCAAGGAGACAGATCCAGGGGTGGAGAAGGAAGATGGGGGTGGTATTGTGGTGTAAAGGAGATGAGGCATTGAAGACATGAGTTTTCATGGAAAGGAGCGATGCTGGAAGTCACTCTATCTCCAGTGGTGGAGAGGACTCCAAAGGAGGTTGGACCTAGGGACAGATTTCAGGCTGGTGGACAAGAGGTAGAGAGTGGGGACGAGCAAAGACCTAATTATATTAGGGGGCAATGGAGGCATTGAGTTTGTCCTGGCAAGGTGCCTTCTGTTGACTGAGTTCACCATAGGGTATGTTCTGAGAGTTGCTTTGAGTGTGTAAGTCTTGTATATCATTTGTTAAGTGTATTTCATATTTGTTGTTGTTATTATAAATGGTATTGTTTTAAACTTCGTTTTCTAATTGTTCCTTGCTACTATGTGGATATATCATTGATTTTTGCATATTGGCTTTTCATCCTGAAACCTTTCCAAATTCACTTATTAGTTCTAATAGTTTTCTTGTATTTGTTCTAATACCTTTCTTACTTTGGTTCATAAAAAATCTTCTACGTCTCTATTTAGCTTTTCTGTCTTTCCTCTAGCATCTTGAATATGTGGAATATAGTTATAAAATTCTTATTGTTCTTTTCTACTGATGCTATCCTCTGAGTCATTTCTGGGTCAGTTTCAATTGATTTTTTTCCTTCTCATTATGGGCTGTATGTTTCTTTAGTATCTTTGTTTGGCAATTTTTGCTGGATGCCAGCCATCATGAATTATTTGGTGATGGATATTTTTGCATGCTAACTGATAGCCTTGAGCTTTGTTCTGGGACACTGTTAAGTTGCTTAAAAATAATTTGATCCTTTTGGATAAGCCTTTTTAAGTGAGACCAAGACAGGGTTTATTTAGGATTAATCTTTCTTCAGTTGTGAGGCAAGACTCTTTTTCGTATTCTGATGCCTCATGTGCTATGGGATTTCCCACTTTGGCTCTTTGGAACAGGTACTGATCCTGGCCATGTGTGTGCTCTAGGCATTGTTCCCTCCAATCTTTTAGACTGGTTCTTTTCCTGGCCTTGGGTAGTTTACTCATACATGTGTGTGTATATGTGTGTGTGTATCCTATACTCCATTGTATACTCAACTGAGTACTCAATGGAGACTGTCTACAGACCCCCAGAGTTCTCTCTCTGTGCAGTACCCTCCCGTACCCTGGCCTGCAGACTCTAGCTGCTTCGACTTCTCCAGGCTCCCAGCTCCATATTCTCAAATCAGGGAAACTGTCAGGCTCACCTTGGATTCCCCCTCCCTGTGCTGCCCGCCAGAAACTTTCTCCGGGCAGTGAAGTTGGGGCAATGATTGGCTCACCTCATTTCTTTCCCACCACTCAGATATCATGGCCCTTTGTTTTCTTACATCCTATGTCTTGTGAACCTTTGCTTCATCTGTATCGTCTGGTGTTTTAGTTGCTTTGGACATGAGGGTAAATCTAGTCCCTGCTACTCTATCTCAGCCAATAGCACGAGTGCACACCCACTGTCTAAAAGCCGAAGCCCACACAACTCCATCAAGTTTCTGTTGGTGAAAACTAGTCCTATGGCTCCACTTGGATACAACAGGGGCGGGGAAATCTGGTTTCCGGCTGAAAGATTGCTTCCCAGCAACAACTCTGCACTAGGAGGGAGAGGCACGAATTTGGGTGGCCAGCTAGCTGTTGCTACCACAGTTTCTTATCCTTATCTTGCAGATGAACAAGCTGACTCCCGGTGGAGCGAAAGAAGCTTGAACCAGCGAAATTCGTATGTGGTCGCGATGGAGTCGCACTCACAGCTCCTACCGGCTCGTCTCCTAAACTGTGTTTCTGTTCTGGAGATTCTGAAAGCCATAAAATCAGCTGACCTCACCCACTATCAGTTAGATCCAGAAGCTTGGATTGTGAGAACAAACCTCTCAGTATTCAAAGTGGGATTGCATATGCGGCGAAAGAAATTTTTAGAGCGAAACGGAGTTCAATTTCTATAGAGCCTAGCTTTGTTTTCTTTGTTTGACTAAAACCTCAAGTAAGAGAGGGGAATGTAGTGGGAATAATTAGCCACAACGGGTGGTATAAACCCAAGGAGAAAAATAATTCATCAACTTTAAAGCAACTCATTTAAAACTGTGAGTGTAGTTTATTTGACCTGCATTTGGGAGCAAATATTAATGAAGAAGTAAAGGCAGCTTATGGCTTTTTCAATTCTTTCATTTCCCACTAGATGTCTTTGATAGAAACTAATTATCAATGCTCTTGATTTAATTTGGAAAAAAATTGGATGAAGGTTTTCCTCTAGTCCCATGTCAGTGTTCACAACCCAGGGGAACTAAAATTAACCCCTGATCCTTCCCCAGTAACTGCTCTAGCCAGTGAGGTCCAAGGAGTCCACTTTAGAAAACAAGAAAAATTATGATTACTATTATGGTGATTATTATTTTTTAAATAAAAATTTCTTTTGGGAATGCGGGAAGACTAGAGGAAATTTTCCCAGTGCTAAAGTTGCTTTTATTAAACCACTAAGCAGATACCACAAAACTTTCATTAATTGAAACTCATTTTTATCCCACATTCCACTTTCAAGAAAAAAGAGTCAAAGGCATGTCAGCAACTTACCTTAAATTCAACTTTCAAGGCCATACTTAGGATTCATTACCTGTATCTCAGCAATGTATACTTTGTATATTTTCTCTGCAGTCTATTTTGTCATAATCATGTTTTCCAGGATTATGTCTTTACTGCTTTTTTGGTAGACTGAGATTGGGATTCAGAGCGTAGGCTCTGGGTTTTAAACCTAGTACCATCATTATGTTTTATGATATCATCTGTAGAGTGGGAAAATTATTAATGCCGACGCTACCCATAAGGTGGTTTAGATGATTAATTGAGTTGATACATATCATATGCTAGAGTAGTGGCTTGCCAGCTACTCTATGGAGGAAGTGCTCAATAAGTTTTGCTGTCATTTATTATTGTTATTCCTAATGATATCTTTAGATGGCACTTTTCCTTCTCTATATGCATAGTTTCAACTTTCATTTATATGCTAATACTGATAGCACTCAACAGTAAAAAGAAAAATTGAATGTATGTATCTAGAACTGTGACCTTTTGTCCCATGGCTTAACTCTCTGCTGGACTTTTCTTTCCATTGACCTTCACCCCCGAAGGACTCACAATATCATTTTGAAGTAGTCATTTGTATACATAGGGTCCAACATCTCCTTAAATTCCACCACAGGACAGTATAATGGTGCCTACAGAGAACCCATGTCATCAGTCTTGAATATTGCTGTCTTCTTCCAGGGAAGCCAGTATCCATTCATCCAGCAGATTAGGCCTCCCTTGCAAGTGGAATCCATCCAGGCCCTGGATGACTCAAGGCCTGAGTGTCCCTCTCCTCATCCACCAGGAGACTTCTGTGACTTACTCTGGTAAGAAACTCACGACCAATAAATCCATCATGCCACTCCTCTCTGTTATTCTTGGTTACCATCCAAGATCTTTTAACTTCCTCTCATCTTTATAGCTGTCTGCTCCAACTCCCAACCCACCTTCCCACTGCTCTGCTTTCCAATCCTTCCATGGTCCCATAGGAAGCAAGTTCTCTGCATCTGCAACCTTTAAGATTTCCTTTATTTCCATTCCTTAACTGAGACCAGGCTCTCCCCAAAGGACACTGCTTCTCTTGGTAGCTGTCTCAAATGGATAATTCTCATTTTCTGACTCCACACATGCCCCTAGGGGAAAGAAAAGCCCTGCTTTCTTCCAGCCTTTGCCATAAGGCTCTCCCCTCTGGTTATATCACTAGCTGTCCTCTGGACAAAAACTTTCGTTCAGTGAAGACACTGGTGTGAGACTCATCCTCCTAATTTCCACTGTAGGGCTGGCTCATCTCTGAGACCTTTACTCTATCTCTCATCAGCCACCCTTTCCATAAGCACACCATGTACCCTGTTGCAACCCACAACTGTTCCATCCCAGAAAGAATAAGTGTAGACGTTCCACTGTCGACCAGGCCTCTTAATTTCACACCGAGCTCATGCAGTTACTCCTATTCCACACATTCCTTGATCATATGGTCTTGCTGTTATTGTCCTTCCTTGAGTCTCTTGAAGCCCAGCTCTTCCCCTACCCACTGGTCACTCCATTTCCCACCCAGCTTAGACTAAATGGTTCACTCTTTCCATATTTCTCTTGCCAGTTAGCTTCCTTGCCCCCTTTTCTTTTTTCTGTTATGCCCACTCTAAAAAACCCTGGATCACTCAAGTGTCTGACTTCAGCTTGCGTAGACCAGAACTGCTACATTGCTAAAGAAAATAGCATTATCACAGAGGCTGGCACACTCTATACCTAGGCTTTTCAGCCCTGTGATTCATTGCACTGATGATTTCAAAACTTTTTCATCCTTCTCAGTGACCTACAGCACCCCACGTTTCAAGCTGTCACCTCCTACTGCTCTCTTGCCTAGACCTGTCCAGCCACATGGACCTCCTTGCTGAATCTTGAACATGTCCGTGATGGTCGGTTTATGTGTCAACTTGACTCAGCTATGATTCCCAGTTATCACTCAAACGCCAATCCAAGTGTTGCTGTGATGGTATTTCGTAGATGTGATTAAAACTCATAATCAGCTGACTTGAGCTAAGGGAAATTGTCTTAGATACTCTGGTCGGACTCGATTCAGCGAAATCTCACAGCAGAAGGCTGTAAGAGCAGAACTTTTCTGGCTGCAGCTTTAGCTCAGACCTGAAAGTTCCGGCCTCCCTTTCTGACAGCCTGCCCTACAGATTTAGGACTTGCCTAGCCAACTTCCACGGTCACATAAGCCAATTCCCTGGAATAAATCTCTTAACATATATCTGATTCTGTTGGTTCTGTTTTTTTGGTTGAACCCTGGTGTGGATTTTCTTGCCCTGAAAGTAGACCAGCACTCTACTAATACCTAATATCTAAAAATGTGGAAGTGGTTTTGGAATTGGGCAGTAGGCAGAAGCTGGAAGAGTTTTGAAGGTCATGTGAGAAAAAGCCTAGATTGCCTTCAATAGATTGTTAGTAGAAACACGGCTGTTAAAACTATGCCTGTGAAGGTTCAGAAGGAAGTGAGGATGCTTCACTGGTGAAGAAAGTTCATGTTGTCTTGGAGAATACACAAATTACCGTAAACAAATTGTTGGCTGAAATATGGACATTAAAGGTGCTACCAGTGTGGACTCTGAAAGAAATGAGCAACATGTCTTTGGAAACTGGAGATAAAAGGATCTTTGGTATGAAGCGGCAGAAATCTTAACAGAGTTGTGCCATACAGTGATGTGCAAAGCAGAAATGTTCAACAATGATTGCAGATATTCGCTGAGAAGATTCCCAAGCGAGATGTGGAAGGCACAGCCTTTTGCTAAGCAAGAACTGTTAAGAAAAGTGAGCAGGATTTGTTGATTTGGGAAATTCTCAGACTAACTAGATGGCAAAAGATGCTAAAATTAGGAGATTTACTGTCAAGAAAGCTGTGATCCAGAGAGAAAGCCAAGGGTGTGACTGGATTTAGTTTGTGCCTGGGGTCATAATTTAGAGTATTGGGTCACACAGAGGGCTCTTTGAAGAGATTAGGTGTATGACTCAGCCACGTCCACAGAAGCCAGGAATAGCAGAGATTAGCAGGAAAAGCCTGTGGAGGGGTCTGTGGTCTAATGGATTTCTAATGGATCCCCATGACATACACAGGAGACCCGTAAAGTTTCTGAGAATGTCACTCCAGCAGAAACACCACCAGCTTGAACTGAGAGGACAAAATGAAAGAGGGTTATAGAACTCCCAAAACTCTATAGAAAGGAAGCGGGCTGATCAAACTATTTGGCTACAAACACACGCTACCCTTCATGAAAAAGGAAGGATGGCTTGGAAAGCAGAAGCTTGGGTCCAAAGCACAGAGTCTCAGGCCACAGGATCTTGTTTACAGGCCTTGAAAACGAATGGAGTTTACCCTGCTGGGTTTCAGAATTGTCTAGGACCAGTGATGCCTTTTTTCTATCCATTTTCTCCCTTTTTGAGTGGGAGTGTCTGTATCTGGCAGGCTATGACTATCCCACCATTGAATTTTATTTAGAAACAGATAACTTGTTTTCTAGATTTACAAGTCCACAGATAGAACATTTGCATCATGATCGATCATATCTAGAGTTCTCTTTGTACCTGACTTAGACAATGTTTGAGATCTTTGAGCTGATGATATCTAGATAAAATTTTAGGCTTTGAATTGACGCTCTAATGGATTGAGACTTTTAGGTATGTTACAATGGGGGTATATGTATTTTGCATACTGGATGGATGTGAATCTTTGGGAGCTAGAACGTGGATTGTGGTAGGCTGAAGATTGGCGCCCAAATAGTCTACGGCCACACCACCCTGCATGCGCCCGATCTTGTCTGATCTCGGAAGCTAAGCAGGGTCGGGCCTGGTTAGTATTTGGGTGGGAGAATGGCCCCCAAATATATCCTAATCCCTCAAACCTGTGAGTAGTACCTTACAGGGCAAAGGGACTTTGCAGATATGTTGAGGATCTGGAGATAGGGAGATTATCCTGGATTATCTTGGTGGCCACTAAATGTAATCATAGGTGTTGTTATAAGAGGAGGAAGAAGGAGATGTGACTACAGAAGAGAAAGTAGATGTGAGGATGGAAGCAAGAGGTTGGAGTGAGGCAAGAAGGGTTCATGTGAGAAGAAACTCAGGCAGCCTGCAGAAGCTAGAAGAGGCAAGGAAGCAGATTTCTCCCAAAGCTTCCAGAAGGAACTGGCCCTGCTGACTCCTTGACTTTAACCCTGTGAAACTGATCTTAGACTTCTGTTTCCAGAATTGTAAGAGAATAAATTCCCTGTGTTTTTTTTTTTAAATGTTTATTTATTTATTTATTTTGAGAGAGAGAGAGAGAGAGCGTGAGCTGGGGAGGGGCGGAGAGAGAGGGAGAGAGACTCCCAAGAAGGCTCTGAGCTGGCAGCCAGAGCAAGATGTGGGGCTCGATCTCATGAACCATGAGATCATGACCTGAGCTGGAACCAAGAGTCGGACGGACGCTTAACGGATTGAGCCACCCAAGTGACCCCAAATTCTGTGTTGTTTTAAGGCATAAAGTTTATGATGATTTGTTACAGCAGCCACGGGAAACTTATACAGTGTCCACCATGTTTCCACCTTAGAACTTCTGCACTTTTTCTTCCTCATCAAATACTCTTCCTCCAGAATATCCATCTAATTCCTTCGTCATACTCAAATATTTTCTCACACTTCCTGTTCTCGGTGAAACCTACCTGTACCTTTCTATTTGATGTTGTAAGCTGCTCTTTCTCTCTCTTTTTATTTGTAAGCTGCTCTCTACCTGCCCTGGTTAGCACTCTTCACCTCCTTCTCTCCTCTCTTTCCTTACAGTGCTTAGAACCCTCGAACATACTCTATAGCTTATTTATTGTGTTCATTGTTTTTTATCTGTCTTCACATGCTGGAGTATGAACTCCACAATGCCTGACATCTTTGTTTTTGTCATTAATGTATTGCAAGTACCCAAGACAGTGCCTGGGCAGAGGAGGTGCCCCATAAATATTTAAGTGAGGAAATAAAACCTCCTACCCAGTCACTTCCTCAGTAGATCTCGCTTCCAATTTCATAGGAAAAATTAGAAAGCATCAGAGAAGGCACCATCTATTTTTCTTTCATCACGCCTATTCATGGTTTTCCTGCCTTCCTGCCTTTTACCGGAGCATCGGAATTTCCCCTCCTGTTGAAGGCAAATCCCTCCACCAGCATTTTGGTTTCTACCTACTGCCACCTATTGAGGAAGATGGAATATAAATTACGCTCCTTCCTACATTGCCCTTCTTTACCTCTCTCTTTTTCTTGGCTTTTCCCTATCAATATTTACACGTGTTCATGTCTCTTCCTGTCTAAAAACATCAGTAGTCTCTTCACCCTTGTCCTCTTCCTCTATTCACTTCCCCTTCACTGCCAAACATTTAGAATTGTGATTTTTGTTGTCTCTACTCCTTTCGTACCACCCATTCATTCCTCAACCCTTTGCCATCTGGCTTTCACTCACAAGCCTCCAGTGAATCTGCTCCTGCCAAAGTAGAGGATGATCTCTTTCTAAATTCATGAGACACCCCGTAGTCCTTATCTTCATTGAACTCTTGGGAGCATTAGGCAATGACTGCCACACCTTTCCTTGTCATCCGTTCCTTTTTGCAAGAACTGCTCTTCTGATTCTCTCTGCTTCTCCGTACTTTCTCAGATACCTTTTCCCCCCCCCTCCTTTTCGATAGACTTTATTTTTTGGAACATTTGTAGGCTCACAGCAAAATTAAGCAGAAGCTACAGAGAGTTCCTATTTACCCCCTGCTCCCGCACATACCTAGCCCCCCACTCCCCCATTATCAATAGTCCTCACCAGCGTGGGCATATGTGTGACAACCGATGAAACTACATTGACACATTATCACCCAAAGTCCATATAATTTATATGAGAGATTACTCCTGGTATTGTGCCTTCTATGGGTTTGGACAAATGGATAATGGCTTGTATCCACCATCACAGTATCATCCAGAAGAGTTTCATCGCCCTAAAAGTCCTCTGTGCTCTGCCTATTCATCCCTCCCTCCCCTCACTCCTGGCAACCGCTGATCTTTTTCTGGCTTCATAATTTTTTGCTGTAGAGTTGCAATCATACAGTATGTATGTATGTAGCCCTTTCAGATTGGCTTCCTCTTCAGTCTTAAGTTTCCTCCATGTTTTTTCATGACAGGATGGCTCTTTTTTTTTTTTTTTAACCACTGAATACTCTTCCATTGTCTGGATGCACCGCCGTTTATTTATCCATTTACCTTCTGAAGGGCATCTCGGTCGCTTCCAAGTGTTGGTAATCACGAATAAAGCTGCTATACTTATCTGTGTACAAGTTCTTCTATGGACATAAATTTTCAACGGCTTTGGATACGTACTAAGGAGCATGACCGCTGGCTCATAGCAAGAATATGCTGATAAGAGTATGTTTAATTTTGTAAAAAAAAAAACCCGCCAAACAGTCTTCCAAATTGGCTATTCCATTTTGCAGTCCCACCAGCAGTGAATGAGAGTTCCTGTTATTCTACATCCTTACCAAAATTTGATATTTCAATTACCTTTTAGATTCCTCTCCCCCCCCCCCCCCACCTCCAAATATTGTTGTCTCCCAGAGTTTTGTCCTAGGCTAGCTTATCTTTTCATGTCACATATTCTTTGAAGCACACAGCTTCGAGGACCGTCTATAACTCAAATTATTCCCACATATATTATTTCATCAGACACGTGTCAGCTGGGGTCATAGGTGCCGTGGCTAGAGCAGAGACTAAGCTGGACACAGTGCATGGGTTTTCTACCTGAGTTGGGGTCGGCGGGGGGGAGGCAAAACTTAAAAAAATTTAAAAGCTAAGTAAGGTGATCTGGAATAATAGAATTATGTTTAAAACGAACTCAGAATAACAGTAGCCAAGGTAACTGGGCAGGTGCAGGGTTGGGAGGCTACTTGGATAGAGGGTCAGGGAAGGTCTCCTTGAGGAGATGGCAAAACATTAAAAACTGCAAAATTATCTAAGATCCTCCCTCAAGAGATGTCAAACATGGCAGTTCTCTCATTTGAAAATGAGATCAGCTGAGAAGCAAGATCTAAATATATTCCTGGTGAGTTTGCTTCTGTTGAAGCCAGTACATTCTAGCTTGGTATAAATACAATATTTAAACTTAAAATAATGTGAGTCTTAATGTACTTTTTAAGTTTTCGACATTTTTCCAACTACTTTAATGTGCTGGAAAAACATTGACCACTCAAAAAATACATGAAAATGTAGAGAGAGGAGTCTAGCCTCAGACTCCTGGATGGTTCTGGACAGCACTGGAGCTGAGATCTGAATGCCATGTAGAAGTGTGGGGAAATACGTGTGCCCGGGTCTTCTGGGCCCTTGTAGACCAGAGGAAGAAGTGTGGGTGTTTTTTTCTAGTTGCCTTAGGGAGTCATAGAAAAATTTTGAGCAGGAGAGTGGTGTAATTTTTTTTTTCATTGCGATATAGTTTGACATTTAATATTATGTTAGTTTCAGGTGTACAACATAATGATCTAAGATATGTACGTATTGTGAAGTGTTCACCACAGTAAGTCAAGGAGACATCCATCACCACACATAGCTACAATTTCTTTTTCTTTAAAAAAAAAAATTTCTTTTTTAATGTTTATTGATTTTTGAGACAGAGAGAGACAGAGCATGAACGGGGGAGGGTCAGAGAGAGAGGGAGGCACAGAATCCGAAACAGGCTCCAGGCTCCGAGTTCCAGGCGGGGCTCGAACTCACGGCCCGCGAGATCATGACCTGAGCCGAAGCTGGACGTCCAATGACTGAGCCACCCAGGCACCCCTACAATTTCTTTTTCTTGTGATGAAGACTTTTAAGATATATTTTCTTAGGGGTGCCTGGGTGACTCAGTCAGTTAAGTATCCGACTTCTGACTTCAGCTCAGGTCATGATTTCCTGGTTCAGTGAGTTCGAGAACCCCCTCCTGGAGCAGAGCCTGCTTGTGATCCTCGTGCTTACATTCTCTCAAAAATCAATAAACATTAAAAAAAATGTACTTTCTTAGTAACTTTCAAATATGCAAAGCGGTGTTGTTAAACATAGTCATCCTGCTATACGTGTACATCCCACGACTTATTTATCTTCTAACCAGAGGTTTGCACCTTTTGACCTCCTCCACTCATTTCGTCCACACCTCCTCCCCACCCCCTGCCTCTGGCAGCCTCCTATCTGTTCTCTGTATCTACGAGTTCCGTTTTTTTGTGCATTTTTGCTTTTGTTTGCTTAGATTCTCCATATGAGTGAGATCCTACGGTATTTTGTCTTTCTCTGGGCTGACTTATTTTACTCAGCATAATACCCCCAGGGTCCATCCATGTCCTTGCAAATGGCAAGGCTGCCTTCTTTTTTTCTGGCTGAGTGATATCCCGTTGCATTTATACACATTCTCTTTATCTACACCTCCACTGATGGACACTCGGGCTGCCTCCGTGTTCTTGCCTGTTGGGAATAAGTTTGCCATAAACATGTCACCAGGTCTTTTCGACTCAGTGTGGTGGTTTTCTTCAGATGAAGAAGTAGATTTCTGGGATCACGTGGTATTTCCGTTTTTAATTCTCTTGAGTAACCTCCACCCTGTTTTCTATGGTGGCGGCACCAGTTTGCACGCATCACACAATTCCGTGGCAATTACAGTAACGGCGTTTACTTGCCTGCAACGCCACTCCTCTGGGAGCTCCAGGAGGACCGAGAGGAAGGATTTCTTACTCGGTAGGTATCCCGGCACACTGGCTGAATCTCTCCATGATTTCCCTTTCAAATTCTGATGGGAGAGTAAGGTGGCTCATCACCTCGTGGGTTGACTATTTAATGCCAGGTCACCTCACCGGTTGGGATCAGTCTCTGGATTGGCCGACCTTGGGTCAGGTGCCCATTTCTGGTGCAGCTCAGGCTATCCCTTGCTCAAGAAACGTATGATGTCACTTGAGGACTGTGGATACTGAAGTCTCCTTAAAAATTGCTGGTGGTCTTGGTAAGCATTCTAAGTGACATATCCAGATATATAGCAGCTTTGGAACAGGGCACTGAGCTCAATTAGCTCACCGTCTCTTTATTTCATAGCATTTATTCTTTCCAAAAGGGAGGATGTGGTTGGCTCAGGCTGTTTCCATTGAGTTGAGAGGACGCCCACTGAGCACTGTTTACCCACCAGCTTCTCAGAGGTGGTTGCCCTTCATCAAGCCTAGAGGATGTGCTGCCTGTTGTTCGAGTTGATATCTGGTTCTGAACAGCCCATGTGGGTGAACTTGACTAAAAGCACACATACAAGAGTGAGGCAACATAAGTAGTGGGAGAAGCCCCCTTGGAGCTTACTTCCATCGCCTTGAAAGGAAGCAGTACAAGAACTGAACTTTCTGGAACTCTCTGGTCCACTTATTTATCAGGCATCATTGGAAAACGAGAGTTTCTTTCTTTCTTTTTTTTTTTTTTTTTAATTTTTTAACCTTTATTTATTTTTGAGACAGAGAGAGACAGAGCATGAATGGGGGAGGGGCAGAGAGAGAGGGAGACACAGAATCGGAAGCAGGCTCCAGGCTCTGAGCCATCAGCCCAGAGCCCTACATGGGGCTTGAACTCACGGACCGCGAGATCGTGACCTGAGCTGAAGTCGGACGCTTAACCGGCTGAGCCACCCAGGCGCCCCGAAAACGAGAGTTTCTGTATCAGTGAGCCTTCCAGACAACTGAACACACTCCATTTGACGTGCAAACCCAGAGAAAAACTCGAAGCATCTTATGAGAATAGTTCTAAAAGGTATCTGATACTCTCGCCTTTCATCAACTAAGACCTTGGACATCATTTAACTTTTTAAATGATGCTTTGATGACTTGGTTATGTGCATCAGTCATGGTCCCAGGCCCACAGGGCCTACTGGGCTGTGAAGAGTCCTTTGCTCCAGCAACAAATGGCCTCAGCCTGCTGACTTTTATGAGTTTGGGGTATGCTTTTAATCATTATCCAATATCTTTTCTAGACTCCGTGTCTTACCCTAACGTCTTTTCCCTGCCGCATCCAACTCTCTTAGGAGGTGCTGTTCTGAATCTATTGTTGGCTGAGATTCCAGAAATCCAAGGCTGGGAAAGGTGGCTGTTGAGTGTGGGTAACCACCGAGTGAGGAGATTCTCTTGTCCACGAGGATTATGACTTGCCTGCCGAGATGCATGGCTTCCTTGCTTCCGCACCTACTTTCACATCACGTCTTAGATTCCCGTGACATGCATGTTAACTGTGTGCCGATTCTTCGAAGTGTTAATTGAAAATCATAGAGTCCAAATTTAGGTTTGAAAAGATCTTTTCTTTTTCCATTTTTTTGTATTGTGCTAAAATTGCACCTAACATCACATTTACTCTCTTAACCATTTGTAAGTATACAGTTTAGTGGTATAAACTTCATTTACATTGCTCCGCCCCCGTCGTCACCATCCATCTGCAGAACTCATTTCATCGGCTAAATCTGAAACTCTGCACCCTTACGCAATGACTTCCCAGGGGCTCCTTCCCCCGGTCCCTGGCAACCACCATTCTACTTTTCTTTCCCCCCCCTTCTTTCCTTCTCTCCTCCCTCCTTTCCCTTCCATCCCTCCCTCCTTCCCTCCCTCCCTTCTTCCTTCCTTCCTTCCTCTATCCTTCCTTCCCTCCTTCCCTCCTTCCTTCCCTTCCCTCTCCCTCCTTCCTTCTCTTCTTCTTTCCTTCCTCCCTCCCTCTCTCCTTCTCTCCCTTTTTCTTTCCTTCCTCCTTCCGTCCTTTTCCTTCCTTCCTTCCTTCCTTCCTTCCTTCCTTCCTTCCTTCCTCCTTCATTCCCCCTCCCTCCCTCTCTCTCTTCCTTTCCTTCTTTCTTTCTCTCTTTTTCTGTTTCCTTAGATTTGAAACGATCTTCTATTGTTACCTGGTTTCACCTTCCATCCACATATTTTAAGTTCTTTCTAGAGCATGCTCTGACACTCGTCGATTATTCAGTATTCTTTATCGTGGCTTGTTTCCTCATCTGTTAAAGGAAGTGACTTAAAGCATTGACATCGTAAGTTTTCAGGATGTAGGGATGGTAACAATAACAATGAAAATAATCATATCTTCCCTGGCTGGAGACACTTGTTTGAAAGATGTGTGAAAGGTGAAAGATGTGTGGTTTGGGGCAGAAATTGCTAGTGATGCAGACAGAATGTTTTCTTGGGAAGGATGGCCGAGAGTCGTGGGAGAGAGATGGGAGTCACCTTGAGGCTATTTAGTGGAGAGACAGGCCCAGGGATGGAAGGAAGCCCAACAGCAGAATGGCCATGGACTGATGCAGGAAGAGGGATGAGCCTCGTCAGCCTCTTGTATGTTATGACTCCCTCCTTTCTCTGTTCCCCTTCTCGTCTGGAATATGAAGGAGCCAATCAGGTGGTTGTGTGGGTTACAGTGACTGAGTGAGCGAGGCCCCCCTCCACCACGCTTGGCCACACTGTCCTGGATTGCTTCCTATCTGTGAAGAGGAAAGCTTGGGAGGAAAACTGACCTGTTGTTCAGAGTCTGATAACAGAATTCAACAGAACTGAAGCCATATTTCAGAGGACCCAAGGGAGCTAGGATGGGGACAAGGATTGTTACAAATGATGAAGAGAATTTTGTAGACCCTAGCAGATATTTACCAGCTGTATCTTCAAAAAAGGATTAACCTTGGTCTTCCCCAATTTTCCTCTGCCTGGCCTTACAAACTTAAAAAAAAGAGGCCATATATCTTCTCTAGAACATATTTTTGGAATAGTAGACAAGAAGAATTAGGAAAAAAATAGCCCAAGTTAAATCAGTTATATAGTTATAAAATCATAGACCCAGAGGGTAAAGGGCCCTAAAGATTTTCTAGTTAACTACATGCCAGCTCATGCATTTCAACTGCGACATTATAGATAATAGATTGTCTCTTTTTGAGCACTTCTAGCAACAGGGAATTCAGAACATCCTAACGTAGCCTGGGCCAGTCTCGGATAGCTCTAATTGTTAGAGATTGTTGCAAGAAATCTGATTTTCTGTAGTTTTCACTTACTGATGCTTCCTTTGTCTGGTAGAATAACTCCAACCCATTATATGTCAGACCTAAACTCTGTGGGCAATTATTAAGTTCTTTTCAGAACTAAACACCCAAAGTTTTCAATGTTTGTTTTATTCTGTTGGTTTCAAGCCTTTTTTTTTTTTTTTAATTTGAGAGAGAGAGAGAGCGCACACACGCAAGTAGGGGAGAGAGGCAGAAGGTTAGAGAGAAAGAGAGAGAGAGAGAGAGAGAGAGAGAGAGAGAGAATCTCAAGTAGGCTTCAGGCTCAGTGCAGAGCCTGATATGGGGCTTGATCCCATGACCATGGGATCATGACCTGACCCAAAATCAGGAGTCGGACACTCAACCTACTGAGCCACCCAGGCGCTCTAGTTTCAAGCATCTGAACTCTGCTAGCTGTTCTCCAAGGAAGTTTCAATTTGATAGTGTTTCTCCATGTGGTACCCAGCATGGTCTAATCGGCACAAAGGGGAACAAGGGGATCACTTTCTTTACGATAGACTCATTATTTCTGATAGCAGATCTTAGGATCACGTTGGCTTTTCGGTTCACAATCAACTGGACACAAGCTACTGCTGCTCCAGGGCTTGTCTTACTGGCTTTAGAATGCAACCAACTATAATAACCTATCATATTTCACAGGGGCCGTAGTCCCAAAGTGTTAAGGGGCAAAGAAGGGTTGGCTTTTAGATGACATCCGTGACCAAACAGAGCCTGCTGGACAGAGGATAAGTGCAACTTCCCACAGTAAACCCAAGATGGTCACCAAGGAGAGAAGCCCTCTTCAACCTCCCCGCAAGGCAAATGGCAAGAATTGGCCTTATGAGTTCCTCCCCAGAAAGGGGAATGAAGTACTAGGGGCTCTAAATGTAGATGGAAACCTGGAAACTTCTTATTGGCGAGCAGGGCATGAAGACAAGAGACTGAGGAGTCATTCCAGAGGTCAGTCCTATGAAGAGCCAGAGGATGAAGTTAAAATACTGTGATGTTATTCTCACCACAAAACAAAAGAGTCAAGAGATTGAAACCAAATTGCTTTTGGTGGTCTGATCATGGAAAATGGCGGAATCTGGGTTTTCAATCACTCAAGCAAGGTTTTCCTGGCTTAATCCCATCTGGTCTTTCAAAGGGGGTGTCTGTCAACACGGACTAGGGCAGACCCTTGCACTGCAAATTTATTGAAGTTGGCCCATTTGCTCAGACTGAGAAAATTTTGGGCCTGAAATTCGTTATCTATCCCTCCTAGTTTCCTGTCATCTGCTGATTTAATAAACATACCATCACTGTCATGATCTAAGTCATGCAAATGTTTAGTAGAGCAGGCCAAGGACAAATAGTTCTATGGCATGATATAAAAGCCTCCCTTCAGGTTGACAGCCATCTATTAATCACAACTCTTTGAGGATAGCCATCCAAGTGCTTACTAATCTATCCAATGGTACCAGCATTTAGCTCAAATTTCCAAATCTTGTCCAAAGGATCTAATGAGAGACCCCGTCAAGTGCCTTGCTGAAGTGCAATTTAGTATGTGTTTTTGCAATTCTCTGTGCCAAAGGCAGAATGGAGGGTGGACGGGCATGATTTATTCTTAGTGAACCCATTGTGACTCTTGGTGATCACTGCTTTCCTTTCGAAGTGTGTCCACAAACCATTTCCGTTTAAACCCGCTTGGAAATTGCTCTAGAGATCGTCACCAAGCCTATTGGTCTTCAGCTGATGGAGCCTTTTTTCTACCCTTTCTTGAAAACTGGGAAAATGTTTAATCCTTTCCAGCCTACTGAGACCTCTCTCATTCTCCACAGTTTTTCAGAAAATATCTATAACATTTCAGCTTTCATTATTTCTACAAGATTCTGGTGGCAGAATCTTGTGTCGACCTGGACATTTGAACTCGCTGAGGGCAATGAGGTGGATTATAATAACTTTGGCTTATCTCTTAAAATGTTTGCATTCTCTTATATGAATATCAATCTCCTTGAGATAAAATAGGAGGAAAAAAATGAACAGGATCCATGATCAACTAGCATCAACCTTTGCCCCAAGTATGAAGATTTCATTATTCTTCTTGCCTTTGATATACCCTTTAAATGCCATTTTTATCATTTTATCATTGACATTTATCAGTGCTAAAACCCAGAAAAGTGCTTATACAGTTTTTATAGGTGTCTGACATCAGGTTATTAATTTTTTTTTTTTTTTAACAATAGCATGGTTTTTGTATTGACTTGATTATGTAACATTTAACTCAGGGCTATCTTTTATATCATTCTTCCTTGGTACTTTTTTAAAAAATATAATTAATTGTCAAATTGGTTTCCATACAACACCCAGTGCCCATCCCACCAGGTACCCTCCTCAATACCCATCACCCACTTTCCCCCCTCCCCCACTCGCATCAACCCTCAGTTTGTTCTCAGTATTTAAGAGTCTCTTATGGTTTGCCTCCGTCCCTCTCTGTAACTTTTTTCCCCCCTGCACCTCCCCCGTGGTCTTTAAAAAAAAAGTTGTGGGGGTGCCTGGGTGGCTCAGTCGGTTAAGCGTCCGACTTCAGCTCAGGTCACGATCTCACGGTCCGTGAGTTCAAGCCCCACGTCGGGCTCTGGGCTGATGATGGCCCAGAGCCTGGAGCCTGCTTCCGATTCTGTGTCTCCCTCTCTCTCTGACCCTCCCCCGTTCATGCTCTGTCTCTCTCTCTGTCTCAAAAATAAATAAACGTTAAAAAAAAAAAATTTAAAAAAAAAAAAAAAGAAAAAAAAAGTTGTGAAGGCATATTCCAGAGCCACCCAATCGCTGTGAGACCTAGCTCTCTTTAGCTGATTTTGGACGTCTGAAAGTTCCTACCCCCTGTGTAAAACAAGTAGAGCTTTTCTACAACTACTGCCATCATTTGCTTAAGCTAATGTGCATGGGTGTCTGTGCTTTCTAAAAACCACAACAGCCCAATCAGAATGAGTAGCAACCATTCATCCATCCAGTGGAGTTTCTGAGACCTACTATGTGCCAGGGTCACCGGAAACTGTTGAAGACTAAAATTTCTCTCTTCTTGTTTTGGCACTTTTCTTCTTAAAAATCCCACAATTCAGGGTTTGATGACTCATAACTCCCCATCATCTGATACAATATCATCTGACGTACATTGCACATATTTGCTTTATCAGGTCCGGGGGGGGGGGGGGTGTCCTACGTCCTTTCTTATGAGCTTGTAATGTTCTGTATCTGTGCTGCCCCATGTGGTAGCCATTAGCTACGTGTGGCTATCGGACAGCAGAGATGTAGAACATTCCCGTGATCCTCGAGTTCTGTTGGACAGCACTGGTGTAACTAGTCCTCAAACCCTGTGGAATTTTCAAGCAGGAAAGCTAGGTGCATTAGACACACAGAGCTGGCACTTGCCGATGGTCTGGCAGGCCATTGGAATCACATCCTCGGGAAGTCTTTATTCCAATGGGCTTCTGAGGCTGTCACTTTTAAGGCCGTCCATGTGCTTGGTTTGGGCATCCCTGTATTGGCAAGTGATTATAATGAGTATCGGCTCCTTGGATTCCCCCAAGGAACCATGGTTTGCATATCAGAGTGAGCAAATATTTTCCAGATGCCATTGGTGGTTATTATCATTACCATGCCTAATAAAATGCTGGTACTTATAGACTCTCAGAAAGTTTGCCTGAATGAACAAATGAATTAAGGGAGGTTTCTTTAGGCCCCCCAAAGCCAAAGAAAAGTGCCATGGGGTCCTTCCTTAAGAAGGAAGGAAGGAAGGAAGGAAGGAAGGATAGAAGGAAGGAAAGTCCCTCCATCTATGAATTTCTCTCCTCTATCTTTGTCTCTTTGCTTCGGTGTCAGAGAGAGCCTCAGAGATGGACTGGAACAAGGTTACAGAGGAAGGAAGTATACAGAAGGAAGGAAGAAGATGATAAAGAAAAGGAAAGGAGCATCATAGCAGAGGGAGAGTCACAGCATTTTAAACCTAGAAAGGACTGAAGAGTCCACTGGGCGTAACTCCCCATGTTGCTGATGAAATACGAGCATTTCATTTGGCATTTAATACAAATCCGCTGGAAAAAAAAAATGAAGCAATGAGGTTGAAAGACATAGGTTAAGCAGCGTGTCTAGAGTTACAAAGCTAGTGAGTATCAGAGCAAGGGCTGGAAGCCGGCCCACCTATCCAGTGATTTCCCACCATCTCAGGGTGGCTGAAGAAGGAGGGAGAAGAGAGGGAGCAAGGTAGGGGAATGTGGGGTGGGGGGTAACCTGAGGGGAGGGAGAGAAAGTAAAATGTGTACGTCAGCTGTTGGCCTCCCTTGTGGCTTTAATCTAAGCAGAAAAAGATTTCACAGGCTCCTCACCTACTTGATCTGAACCTCATGGGGTCCCCATCCCCCAAGAGACTTGTGAGTGGCAGGAGACTTGCCTGAATGGCAGGAGACCACACCCAGCTGAGCGATCCCGGGCAAAGTACTGCTTGACTAACTTACACGACCGGGTTGCGTCTAGTTAAGAAACCACTTGTCCATCATAAGCTTGGTCCAGACCCAAGCTGATTTCTGAAGCAGCTTGGCGTTCCTGAAAAATCACCTGCTCTAGACTAAAAACCCACTGAAACGGAATTTGGCAAGGATTTCAAACAGAACTCTCGAGTGGCTTTGTCACGTTCCCTCCCCAACTGATCCTTAGACAGTCAAGTTCTGAAGGGGGTTCTTGAAAACGTTTCCCCTTCCCTTTCCTTCTCACCTCTAGAAAGCTCTCCACGTCAAGAACGTTGACATCAGAGTAGGGAGTTGGAGGTCACACACAACTGATTCCAAATGCAAGCTGTCACACGGTTGAGTTACCATGTGGAAGGGACCTATGTTCTCTGATACAGTTTCGATAATAAGAGTAAGGTGCCAGGACCCTGGAGACAGTCATTGTTATGTGGGACCACAGTGCCTGGGGAACATCATGTGACCAACATACGTTAATTACATGTGTGGCTCAGAGTGATGAGGCCTGAGTTTGAGTCCTGGCACCCTTGCTTTACAGCAGTGTGACCTTGGGCAAGTTGCTTGATTTCTTTCTTTCTTTCTTTCTTTCTTTCTTTCTTTCTCCCTCATTTTCTTTCTTTCTTCTTTCTTTTTTCTAAAAAAATGTTTTATTTATTTATTCTGAGACAGAGAAAGAGAGAAAGAGGGAGTGGGCACCAATGGGGGAGGGGCAGAGAGAGAGAGGGAGAGAGAGAGTATCCCAAGCAGATTCCACGCGGTCAGGGCACAGCCCAACGTGGGGCTCAGTCCCCGTGACCTGTGAGATCATGACTTGAGCTGAAAACAAAGAGTCGGACGCCCAACGGACTGAGCCACCCAGGAACCCCTTGGTTTCTCTCTATCTTCGCTTTCTTATCCGTATCACAGGACTATTAATGGTGTCCTCGCAGATGCGAGGACAAATTGAGATCACGCACGTGGAATGCTTGGCACAGCGCTGGGCACATGATAAACATTAGGTGTCATTATTACCGCCTAACGCCGGCTGATCTCTTTATGTACGCTTCATTGTCCTTGGGGTCACCAAGCAAGCTGGTTTAAAATCCTTGGCCAAAAACATCTGCCCAGTGGCAGCATTCACACCACACTTGCGATAAATGTCCTAACTCCGACCTAGCTTCAGCTGGGCTGAGTGAGGCCAGCATCAGGTTTTATGGGTCTGACGAAGATGTTTGAAATATTGTAGGAGACTGTCAAAGAATACTTAGACCCACTCCGAAAAAGGGCCGTTCTTAATTTTCATCTTTCCTGCAAGTCAGAAAGATATATACTCTCCAAATAAAGGCAGTTTCCTCGTCCTGAAGTTATGGCAGCTTAGTGATACAATAAACAGCACCCTGTCATAAGGACCGCATAAAACATGGCCTGACATTTCTTTAAAAGTAAAAAGAAACACGACTGCAGCAGATGACCTTTCCTCTGAGGGCACAGCTGTTTCGTGTGGTTGGAGGGACCCGTGGTTTCATACTTAGGGGCTACGATATATGACTGGCTTTCCACAAAGTGTTTCCATGAGAAATTACAGTACGTTCTAAAGGGGAGACGCCAATTCTGCGCAGTCGCATGAGGCAGGAGGACTTATTTCTTACCCCTCCCCCACAACCTCCCCCCCCCCCCCCCCCCGCCCCCTTGATGTCTTCCAAATGATAGCGTGCTGAATACTTGTGATTAGAAACCTCTTTAGTGTGTGAAGTGTAAGCGTCCTCGGGAATACTGGGGCGTCTTCTATTTCCTGGGAGATTTTGATTATGGGCCTTTTGCGGGGTTGATGGGTCGACACCCTTGAGGGCCTGTGCATTTAGAAGGGGTCACTCAGAACACAGTGCTTCTGTGGGTGAGGCCTGGAAGCCTTTCAGGGAAAAGTGAAAATAATAGCTTTGTTAGAGATGGTAGGTGAGTCCCATTCTCTCGAAAAATGTTTATTCCTCCTGGAAAGTGCTATTTGTGCAAGGCGTTGAAAGGATCACGAAAAGTAACGTCTAGAATGTCTCATCGTGCACGTGTTGTGTGGCTGAGATTGGATGTTGTCTTCCTTTGCTTGTTTTCCAAGTTGTCTTTAACATGTTTTATTTACTTCATAATGAAATTAAAGAGGAGGGTGGCCTCTCCATTTAATTTTTTGATTTTCCCTGTAGGTATCGGTGGCTACTGAAACATTCCTGTTAAAGCACCGGATCCCACCCCCCACCCCCTACCCCCCGCCCCCCAATCTCTGTCCTCTAAATAAGAATAATAAGTCCTCTGAGACGGGAGTTATCCTCAGCAGGGTGGGGCGGAGAATATTCCAATTACTGATGGCTGTCGTTCCAGTATAAAAATGTGCTCTCCTCGCTCATATCCAAAATCCTGCTACCGAACTGCCAACAGCAGGGCATCGAGAGCACGTCCCAGTACGGTGGGAGATGTGTTCTGATTTATCTGTGCTCTCTCACCTTGTCCCCTGAGTGACCAAAGCTGGGCATATGCAAAATGGCTGGCTTGGTTTAGAAATACAAACGGAGACCCTGAAACAGTTGACTTCTTGGTAATTAGACCACACTGGTATTGAACCCGTGACCTCAGGCTCATTAGAGCTGCATTTGGGCCAACTGAGTTGACCAGAAACAGATTCAAAACAGTGAGTGATAGAGGTCTTTGGTGCAGGGTCAAAGGCCTATTTACACTACCCAATATCATAAGTGGCTTCTTTCTCTGCCATTTGAAAGGAGCGGCAACAGATGAAAATGGCCATATGGATAGGTCACTGCTCTCTGCTTCGTATATGTGACTTGTACAGCATTGCTATTCTGGCCAACTCCCACCTTCCTTTAACTGCATTTCCGTGTAACTCAAGGGTTAACGGAGAGAGAGACAAGTGTTTTAGCAGGACTTCCCCCCACCCCCTTTCAGTTGCTAATGGCTAATAGTAACAAAAACACTGGGATTAAAGTCCATTTCTTTAGGAATGGTTTCCTTTGAAATGACACCCTTAGATTTAAAAATACCCGCGGTTAATCATTATGTTCGCTCTTTGCTTTTCAAGGAGATCTCAAAGCAGGTGACTTGTCTTCATTTTGTGTAGAAAAGGAGTCCAGCTCCCAGTGGTCGCGCAGGATAAATGGAAAAGGCAGGACTCTCGAGAGTGATGAGAGACACTCAGTGTGAAATCAACAAAATGGCATAGAAAGAGCCTCCCAGTATAACCGGATTTTTTTTTATGGGATCACACTGACCTTCCAGGTCAGTGGGAAGAGAGTGGATTCTGTGATCATGACTAGCCATTTAATAAAGGTAGGTTTCTGCTTCAGACCACACCCAAAGTAAAGCTCAAAATGTGAAAAAAAAAAAAAAAAAAAAATCTCACAGTTTTAAAAAATGGTGAGGTCATGTTTAAAATGATCTTGGGAGGCCTTTCTAAGTGTGCTGGGAAGTGCAAAAACCCTAAAGAAAAATACGGAATAATTTGATTCCGTAAAAGTTTATCATGATCACTTATGTATACCAAATACTAAATAATATTCAAAAGCAAATGGGAAGGCCATAGTTTTGGTACCTATGAAAGAGTTAATCACAAGATATTTATGATGCATATGGAAGATTTCATAAAGCATTTAGAAATCAACAAGAAAAAGAGGAACACGTTAATAGAAAACAGACAGAAGAAATGAACATCACTTTACTTAAGAAGAAATGTAAATAAATGGCCAGTGAACCCATGAAAAACATATCTAACCTCCCTGGTAAATGTCAAGAGTTGCACATTTAAACAACTGAAAGTTAATTTTTCTTCCAAAAAATTGGCGAAGATAAAAATAAAAATGCTGGCAGTGTTGCAGGGAAATAAGTATTTTTTTTTTTTAATACCACTTGTGGCCATGTAAATTGCTGTAACTTTTCCAGAGGGGTATTTGGAAATACAGAAGAAAAGCCTTGAAATTGCACTGTGCTGTGACCCATAAATTCTACTTGTAGGAATTAGTCTGAAAGGAATAATCAAGCCTATGTGCAAAGATTTTGCGTTTAGAATGTTGATCAAAGCACCTTTATAATAACTAAAAATTGGGCACAGCTTGAGTTTCCAACAATGGGGAATCAGTTAAATGTATCATGGTATGGGTGTATGATGGAACTTCGTGTAACTTTAGCATGTGGTAGAAAAAAATTATATTTAATGTCAAGGAAAAATATTCACTATTATCTTGTTCTGCAAAAAAAGTAGCTTAAAATTATATCATAAAGTTACATGTTATATATGCATAGGAAGATAGGGTAGAATAATATATATCATATATACCAAAGTATTAAAAACACTTTTCTCTAGGCGTAGGAATGATAGATATTTTTATTTTTATTTAAAAGTTTTTGTAATGTTTATTTATTTTTGAGAGAGAGAGAGACAGAACGCGAGCTGGGGAGGGACAGAGAGAGCGAGACACGTAGAATCTGAAGCAGGTTTCAGGCTCTGAGCTGTCAGCACAGAGCCTGATGCAGGGTTCAAACCCATGGACCATGAGATCATGACCTGAGCCAAAGTCGGATACTTAACTGACTGAGCCAGCCAGGTGCCCCAGGAATGATAAATTATTTTAAAATGTCTCCTTTTATCTTTTTGATGGTTGGTTTTTTTGCTTTAGAGTGAACATGCATTACTTACAGGACAAATGACAAAGCAATATAGTTCGTTTCAAGTATCATGGCTATAGCACAGTTTAATCATGGAGATTAAATGGGACAATGTAGAAGCAAGTTCCTAACACAGGATTAGAAAAATAAGGGGGCCCCGGTACTGAAGAGTTGGATTTGAATTTGAATCTGAAAAGTTACCACGTAGTCCAAGAACTTGTAGCACTCTCTGTTAAAGACTGACCTCCCTAGACAGTGGCTTGTATGTAGTCCCAACCCATTTGGTTTCTTCGGCTTTGCAGGTAGCCTTTCTATGTCAGTGGTTCCTACAGAGCTCCGTAAGATGTCAGGCAAGGAACAGAGAAAAATAAATAAATTCCAGCCTGTCATCTAAGTTGATCTCTATCATATTCGTCTTCTCCACTCTACTGTGAGGCATGCTGGACTGTGACCCCTTCTTTAAGGTGAGCTGAGGCAATGAGTCTTCCTCCACAAACATTCCTGAGCTCAAGAGCATTTGCTGTATTGTCTGTCCTGCTATGCAAAAGTAGAAATTACGCACATGCCTCCAAAACATCAAAGTGAAGCCCAAAGCTGGTTAACTACGGATTGATCACGGACCCCCCTGGAGTATGCTTTGGATGACCGCAGGGAGAGGTGTGTTCGCAGGTGAAGGGCACGCTCAGGCGGGGAGGCAGGGGGCTGGAGGAGAGGGTGGGAGCTGTTTTGGAGCCTGGTTCCCCGTGGAACCCCATGGATTCCCCTGGGTCCTTGGGAAATAAAAGAACTCTATATGGGAACGGAAAATGGCACTCTGTATAAAGGGTCCCTTTAAGATTTGGGGTGTAGCACAGCACTTCTGTGGGATCACTTTGACAAGGTCAAAGTTGTGTGCATGTGCTTACACGGTGCACTAGTGGTTCCTGTAGTGGGGTGTTAGGAATTAGAGGAAGATTTTTCTTTATGTCTGTGGAGTATGGTGTTGGGGGCATTGCCGGTGTCCAAAGCACACAATGGCAATCCTTTTGGTGATGGAGAAGGAGGATGGAAAAAAGAGTTTGGAGGTGAACTCCACACTAGAGCCGTCAGGGCTTATTTCTGTGCATGGGAAAATCCCCTCAAGAGGTCCCAGACATAATTCTGGGGAGCTTGTTAGGAAGTTGGATATTCCATTAGAGCAAGCAGAGTAGAAAAACTCAGCAAAATATGGATTGCAACTATTCATGTAACTTCCCTTTAAACCCAGAGCTTAAGTGCCCTGGGAAAACGTGTCTTACATGGACAAGTGTTCATTTCTATGATTAATTCAGCTGGCTAGAGCTTGGTACTAATGAGACCAAGGCCAAGGCTATTGGCTCTATCCCCATAGGAGCTGTTAGAGTCTCATGGCTCGAACACTGAGGTGACACCCTTCACCCTTGCACATAGTGGGGATTGGGTGAGAGAGTATGATGTCTGACTCCGCTTTTAATGCTTTTCCAACCCCCACGCTTTCCCCTCTAACACAATGCCACCGCTGAGCGCACTCGCACTTGGGATTTTGGAACATGACAATCTAATCAATGATATTGTCTCCGGAGCCACATTGCACTTGAAAAGCAGGAGCTGCCCAAATTAGAGACATCGCAGGTTACTCTGTTAGCTAGTCGCTTCAATGGTTACAGGTTGCTTTACCAATCGGTTTTCACAGACAAATGCAGCTTGAAAGAAACCCTACCCAGGTCACCCTGCCGCCTGAGAGTTTGGGATCTTGCATAAAATAAGCCTATATTCTTTCTCCACCTTCCAAGAAGTCGTTGGCAATCTGTAGCCATGTACATTTGGAAAGGAATCAAGTTGGATGCTTTGCCTGGGGCCCCAGGATCCTCTGCCTTGCAGAGTTCCCTCCCTTTGGTCTGAAGCCTTCCAGCCGGGGCTTTAATTACCCCCACACCTTCTCGATCTCTGTATTTATCAGGATTGTTTGACTTGCGTGTGACTGAAACTCAACTCAAACCATCTTTATTTACCAACTCACATACCTGGGAAAGATACCAGGTTTATCACAGAATCTAAAGAAGAGCTGCAGAGATCGGAGTCTTAGAAATCGGAACTGCAATACAACCCTACCAGAGACTTTTCACTTTCTTTCTTTCTCCTTTTCTCACCTTGGCTTCTTTCTGAGAAAGGTTTCCTCTGTGCGATAGCCAGCATCCCCAAATGCGCATTCTCCTGGGTTAGCAAACACAGTCGTTAAACCACCTTCTCCAGGGGCGCCTGGGTGGCTCAGTTGGTTGAGCATCCGCCTTCGGCTCAGGCCGTGATCTCACAGTTGTGAGTTGGAGCCCTGCGTCGGGCTCTGTGCTGACATCTCAGAGCCTGGAGCCTGCTTCAGATTCTGTGTCCCCCCCCCCTCTGTCTGCCCCACCCCTGCTTGTGCTCTGTCTCTCTCTTTCAAAAATGAATAAACATAAACAAATAAAAAAAAAAAAACCTTCTCCAGAATCTTTATGGTAATCCAAGAGAAGGGCTCCCCTATGCCCATTTCTTAGACCAAACATTGTTTGCTGAGGGATTGAAGTACTAGGATTGGCTGGGTCCAGGCCACGTGTCCATTCCTTTGGATTGTGTGTATGTGTTGCGGGATGGGGGGAACAGGGAAATTATTTTTTAAAAAAATGGAAAAACGTGGGAATTGTGCATATCTAAGAAAAATAGTTATTGCAGTTCTTGACCTTGTTGTCCAAGAAAACAATAAAATCTTCCGAAGAAGCCCAGAGTAATACAAATGCAAATCAGAGGAGAAAAGAAGCCTCTTTTTGCTAAATTTGGAATAATTTTTTTTTAATAAGAGAGAGAGTCGGGGAGAGGGGCAGAAAGAGAGAGAATCTCAAGCAGGCTTTACACTCAGCATAGAGCCTGATGTGGGACTCGATCCCACAACCCTGGGATCATGATCTGAGCCAAAAATCAAGAATCAGGTGCTCAACTGACTAAGCCACCCAGGCACCCCAGAATTTAATTGTTATATTGTCATAAGGACTATCATTTAGGTCCTTCTTTAATGGATAAGAAAAGTAATTCACCGATAATTGAAGTGAATTGCCCCAGACACATTGCCCAATTAGTGCATAACTGGACAAAAACCCAAAGCTCCTACATCCAGGTTTGTTATTTTTTCCTGTGTTGGCCTGCCTTCCACAGACTGGTTCTCAGACTCAACGGTGGGAATTTAAGAGTAGTTGAAGGTCAGCCTTGATGGTCTTTAAATCCCGTGGCTAGGGCAACTCCCTTTTCTTGCCTCCAGATCTGTAGGCACATCTGCTTTTAGAGGTAAATGGAATATGTGGGGCCAGTCAGTCATGGACCTCAGACCCAAAGTGAATCCAGGCCTCCTTGTCTTATTGGTCAAGTGGGCTTTTTTGGGTCACAGTATCTGGGCAGAAGGAAAGGAAGGGAGAAATCAAAACTCAAACCCAGTCTGGGGCTCCACTTCTACCTAAGATGTAGATGGCCACAGAGAACATTGCTTCTGGCCTGACAATGAGAAAAAGCTGGATAATTGATAAAATCATGACCTTTTTTTGAGCTTATTAGAGAGCTGAGGTCATAGAGCAACCCAACTGAACATGAACCCCGGGAGACATGAGGACACATGAAGAGGTAGCATCCATAAACAACTGAAATTTTTAGCAAATTCTCTCCCTCTCTCTCTTTTTTAAGTAGGCTTCATAGCCAGCGTGGAGCCTAACATGGGGATTGAACTCATGGCCCTGAGGCCAAGACCTGAGCTGAGATCAAGGGTCAGACACTTCACCAGCCCAGCCACCGAGATACCCTGTTAGCAAATCCGTAAAGACCAAGTGTGGGCTGATGTTACTTGGTAGTTATTTGACCACGGACAGTGTGCTGGGCATTGAGCAGAGTAGGATCTTTTCCAAAGGGGTCAGTCTGGTTTGGACCCTTTTCCTTCTACAGCACTGAAGGTGGGTGTATTGGTTCTGAACTGTTGTGTAAAAAGTTACCCCGTAATTTACTTCTTTAAGTAACTGAAAAAAGCAAACGTTTATTGTCTCAGGTTCTGTGAGTCAAGAATCCTGGTGCAGCTTAGCTGGAGATTTCTGGCTCAGGGTCTCTCCTCAGGCTCCAATGAAGGCATAGATCATGGCTGTGATCATCTCAAGACATGACTGGGGAAGGATCATCCAAGCTCATGCACCTGGCTGTTGGCAGGGCGTAGGTCCCTACGGGCAGCTAGTTAGAGACAGAAGGTTTTTTTTTTGCCACGTGGGCTCTCCACAGGGCAACTCAAAACATGGTAGCTGTGGGTAAGTGGGTAAGTGAGAGAGCCAGAGAGGATACCCAAGAAGGAAGCCCCAGGCTTTTGGTCACCTAATCTCAGAAGGGACATCCCATTATTTCTGCTGTGTTCTGTTCATTAAGAGTGAGTCACTAGGTCCATCTAAAACTCAAGGAAAGGGAATTACGCAGGGACACGCATACCGGGAGGTAGAAACTTTGGTGGCCACCTTAGTGGCTGCCTACCACACAACAGAAGACTGTATTTGGGGACCCATGGCTAACTATTACACCCTTGGGATAGGAGGTCGTAAGCAGGAGTGAAAAGCGTTACAATGCCAAGTTGTGCAAGGAGCTTTGATAGGAAAGTTGGAGCCGTTAAGTATCAAGGATTTGAGACTTGATTGGGTTAGGGTACAAATTCACCAACAACGAGGGAAGAAGGAACATGTGTCACATGCTTCATGTTATGTCATTAAATTATCAAGTAAACCCATGTAGGCAGTATTAGCCCCATTTTACAGAGGAAGAAATGAAGGCCTGGAGAAGTTGAGTGTCTTCCTCAGGATTACAAAGGTAGAGTGATGAGGGCTGCACAACTCTGTAAATACACTAAAAACCATTGGATTATACAACTTAAAACAGATACAATCTATGTTTGTAAATTATATCTCAATAAGCTATTAAAAAAAAAAAAAGACCATGTAGTGGAATGGAAATTTCAGACTTCGTTGTTTTTAGCTCGGTATTAGTCAGCTCAGGCTGCCTGACTAAAATGCCACCGAGTGAGTGGCTTTGACAACAGACATTTATATTCTCAGTTCTGCAGGTTAGCCGTCTGAGACCAAGGTATTGGTATGTTTGGTTTCTCCTGTGGCCTTTCTCCTGGCTTGCAGATGGCTGGCTTCTCCTTGTGTCTTTATACACAGCCCCTCCTCTGTGGGCACACATTTCTGGTATCTCTTTGCGTGTCCACATCCCCTCGTCTTATAAGGATGAAAGTCAGATTGGATTAGGACCCCACCCCTACGGCCTGATTTGAACTTAATGACCTCTTTAAAAACTTTATCTCCAAATATGGCTATATCCTAAGCTACTCGTGTTAGAACTTCAACATATGAATGGTGGGGGGGAGAGGGGTACAGTTCAGCCCATAAGAGACGCCAAAGCTTACGCTGTTTTGTATATACTTTTTCCGACAATAGAAATCTATTGTATTTGTTAATGAAATCTGCTGATAAACATTACCCTGGCTTTATTAGTATAGCATTTGTTTTGTTCGGTTAAAACAGTATAGGGAAAATTCTAATTCATCCAGATAAGTATTTGCAAATGGTAACCATTTTTAAATTAGCTCATATTGCAATCTCTAGATACTCTTCAAATAAATTGATGCAAAGCCCAAAAGAGGAATAGTTGGATTTAAAACAAAAATTAAATTGAATTACTACCAATATTTAACATCTGTTAATATCATTTATCACAGAGAGAGAACTAAAATAAAAAGCATCCAGAATGCATTAAAAAAACGCTAAAACTATTTGTAATGTGAGGTTATCACGAGTTTTGTCGAGGAGACACTCATAGGTGTAGGTTTTTAAATATTTATCTATTTTGAGCGAGAGAGAGAGAGAGAGAGAGAGAGAGAGAGAGAGAGAAGGGGCAGGGGAAGGGCAGAGAGAGAAGGAGAGAGAGAATCTCAATCGGGCTCCGTGCTGTCAGCACAGAGCCGGACGTGGGGCTCGATCTCATGAACCATGAGATCATGACCTGAGCTGAGTCCAAAAGTTGGTCACTCAATTGACTGAGCCACCCAGGTGCCCCAGGCTGAGGTGTTTAAAAAGTCCAGACACACGAGTTAACTT
This sequence comes from Panthera onca, assembly GCF_046562875.1. Classification (NCBI taxonomy): domain Eukaryota; kingdom Metazoa; phylum Chordata; class Mammalia; order Carnivora; family Felidae; genus Panthera; species Panthera onca. The sequence continues at coordinate 172,415,454 of NC_138342.1, forward strand.
GTTGCTGTTCTGATCTGTTAAAATTTGACATAGGAGACATTTGAGCATGTGTTTCCCTTGTTTTAAAGGTAAAAATAGTTTTTAAAGGCCCTTGAATCAAACATTTGTGGGACCCCAGAGCAACTCAGGGTTCAGGGGTACGTGGTTTGAAACTACCTGCAATGTATCGTAAAGCTCTCACACCTCCGGGGCCATTCCCAGCTGACCTGGGGGGACCTGTCTGGTGTAGGCATGAGGAGCAGCTAGATGCGGTTTCAGACCCTGGCTCCTGGGCTTCTACCAGCTGCCTACAGAACGGAAAACCCACTGAGGGAAACACCAGGCGTGTGCTGCAAGAAAAAATTCCTAAACACTCCATTCTGGGTTGGAAGAGTGACTGGAGAATCCCTATTATCTGCTCTCCAGATCAACCACAAACCTTAGCATTCCTCAGGAAGAATCGAATGTCACTTAAAACTGTCTTTTTGTCTGCTTCCTCCCTCAATTAGAGAAGCCTTTGTAGCGCTGAGACCAAAGGAGCCCATAAAAAGGGCTTATTTACCATTTGGCACTCAGACGAAGCCAGAGTCGCCCGCTCTCTCCCTCGTTCTTGTTTATTCTCCCTCCACAGCCCTCTTGCCTGTCTTTTAAGCCAATTAAGGAAACGGCAGATTTTGTTCAAGTGCCACAAAAGTTGTTCTATTCCGAGTATTGAGTTTTTCAGTCAGCAAGGAGAGGCCAGCCAAGACCCCGTTATCTCAAAGACAAACAAAAGCAGCTAATGGGGGGGCGGTGGTGGAAGGAGAGAGGACATTCTGGAAGCTTTAGTAATTCTTTGGAGGAGACAACATGATTTCATGCCGACTGAATCTGACGGACTGGATCCTTCCGGTGAAGAAATCTCCCTATCACACAGTCCTTCTCCACTGGATGGCAACAGAGAGCCACGGACGCCTTTGTCCCCGTTCTGGAATAACTTCACCTCTTACCTTGCTGAAGTTTAAAATCCCCTCTGTTGATTGAATGGAATAATACCAAGAAGTTTGCTTAAGAAATGTCTGCTTCTTGGCTGTTTAGACCCTACTGCCCGCCCTTTGCCCTCATCCCACATCTTCACGTGCGACGGTAGCCATATTTGTATTTTTCATTACTAGGAACGTATACTGGGTATGTATTGGCACTCACGTTTTAGCCTCCGGGAGAAACTGCCAAGCAGCATTTTCCTCTTTCTCTTTTGTACAGGAGGCCTCGTGCTTCTTTGAAAATCTTTTTTTGTGGTTCGTTTTCAATTGAGAAGAACCAAGTAGCCAGCCTCGCTGGGTATGAAATCATCTGTCGACTCCCCGCAGACAACAATTTGACCTGGCTCCCGTCAGACTCTAGGCCAGGGGGCTCCTGGGAACGTTGTTACCCCCTGGCTTAGTCTGATGCCTGAGAGGGCAACTCGGGGTTTTGTGGGAAGTGTGGGAGAAGAGCTGGAAGGCTCAAGTGCCTTCCAGCTCAAGGGAGACAAAGCCTGAGGTATAAAGGGTACACCAAGCCCTGTGGATGTTGATGCTGTCCTGGGATATAATTCACGATGTAGTTCCAAAAACAGAAAAATTGCTGAGAGGGAGCTGGAGCATGATGGGGAAAGAGGAAAAAACTGGGGCTTCCTGTAGCCACGTTGCCAATTTGAAGTGGAAAGCCCTTTGGTTCCGTGTACGAGGGGTAAGTGTTGGTGCCACTAGCTTGCCTATCATTTAGGAAGGGAGAGAAGGGAAAAGATAATTAAAGGAGAAAGAGAAGACAAAACAAAGAGGAAGAAAGTTTTGAGTGGAAGAGTGATAGAAGGTTCTCATAGTGCTGCTTGCCCACTGATGCTTTCAAGACAACCCTAGCTGGAACCCGCATAGCCTTCAGCTGTGGGATCAGTGGTCACTCACCTGGCCCTCTGCCCGGGTTCTGGGTAGGGCACACCAAGAGCCAGATTCTGACCCCTGGGAAGTCAAGGTGGCCATGATCTGGCTGGGGGAATCCAAATGGCTGATGGCTGCACAGCTCAGAATCCCCTGGTCTGGGGCTCAGAGTACGAGCTCAGAAAATGTCCCCAAAGAAGCGTCTGCTTAGCTGGGAACCAATCTGAATGTTCCCCTGGATTCTGAAACCACCTCATGTAGTGTCAGCCACTGACAGTCCCTTTAGCCTGGAGCTCCAAGGGAAGGGTGGGGGCCAGGCAGGAGGGCCCCTGGCTGAGGAGGCATACATGAGCAAGAGACCAGGAGAAAGGAGAATGCTGGGGTGCGAACATTCGGGAGGCTCTTGGGTGGAGAAGCCCAGATTCTTCAAGGCAGGGACTTCTCTGGGGACATTTGTTGAATCAAACCGAATATAATCTCATGTTGGATCAAATAACACTACTTTGTATTTATATAACCTTATATAACAAAACGAAAGCGTGTTCTTGGCTAAGAACACACTGAAAGACAAGAGAGGGAGCTCGTAAGAGATGACAGAATTTGGTCTTGCTTTTGGACCAAATAAGAAATCATTTTTGTGTCTCCACGCCAATGATACCCACTTATCATGTTTGAAGCATTTTGGATTTTCTGAATGTTTTGGTGGCCAACGTTTCTTCATTGCATGACTAGTAGTATTGAGGTCAGGGGATGACATAATATGTGTTCCTCAGACCATTTGATATTCCTGACTTGATCGCTGAATTATTTTTGTTCGCTTCAACCCTCAGGAAGAATAATACTACATATTTGTGCAAGACTTAGCACGTTGGGAAGCCTGGTCATACCCACTACCCGCTTTGCTCCATATAGGAGTTCTGAGGTAGGGAGGGCACTCCTGGTGGTCCTAATTCACCAAGTGCAGCTATTTGGGCCCAGAAACAATTGAGTAACTTATCCCCGGTCTCCTGCAAGATGCTGAAAGAGTAGGGAAGAGGTCAGGTCTTCTGTCTCCCAATCTAGCGTCTTACTTTTTAGCTTGACATTTTATAAAAAAAATAAATGCTTTATGCTTATAAGATGCTTTATTAGGCCTCGCCCATTGATTCTACTTTTTAGCTTCGGAGTTATTCTTAACTTTCTGTACTCTATAAAGTAACCCCAGAAAATGTGACATCAGAAAAATTGTCATGAGGCGGGCCATGGGAAAACTGTAGACGGATTCCTTCTTCTCGGTGCTAGAGCAAGCCTCCTAATATGCGCAGTCCAGAGCAAGCCTCCTAATATGTGCAGTCCTGGCCGGGTATTTACCGCTCTCCTCCTGCTGTGACAATTGTTTCGTTTTTCTTCGACACGGCTTTTGTGCATCTCAGAATGACGGACGAGACAGTCAGTGAAAAGAATTTCTGCTTAAGCAGAAGAATCCGATGGCTTGAAGTCAGAGGCTTTTACCCGCTGATTAGAAGGGGGAATACTTTTTAAAGGTGAACCCGTATCAGGTGTCATTCTCCTGAAGAATTCTTTGAGTATGTCTTGATAATTTTCAATGTAATGAGTTTGGGAAATCTCTGAAGCCATTGAACTACACTGACAGGCAGCAAAATGGTTTCAAAACTCTTCCTCCAGCTAGCCACTTTTTGGTTGCTCTCCTTGTTCTAAATCACCCAGATATCCAGTGGGATTTAAAACTGGCCCTAATGGAACCTCTAGCAGCAAGACTTCATTAGACTAACCCTCATTTAATCTTCTCTTGTAAGATATTCCTAACACCGGGTCCCTTGGCAAACGCCCTAAAGAAGTTTCATTTCAATAATATTGCTTTGTATTTATATAACCTCTATATCTAAGGAGCTTAAAAACACTTATGGCCCATGCTTCATTACTTAGTTTAACCAAAAAAGAAAGCCAACCCATTTCATATTAACAAATTTAAGCTCTCCCTTTGGAGATAGGTAATAATCATAACACTTTGTCTGTATGACACGTTTCTCTTTCAAGAAGCTCAAAGTAATTTGAACAGCTGAACTGCTGGAGGAAATAAAGAACAGATAAGGAGAGTGCTTGGTTTAAAGTAACCCAGCAAAATGGGGGCAGAGTGTAAATCGTCGACAGGACTTCTGACTCTCCTGTCACCCTTTCATTAACTCTGGTTACAAGTATGATGACAGCGAACTTTTTAAAAAGTGGAAGTTGACATCCTGTTGTGGTTCCTTGTTACAAATCTGTGCAGCTTAATTTTTTTCTTGACTAAAGGGAAAAGTCTCTAAATCCTGCCTTTGCTTCTGGATGGGAGGTTGACTTCTTTATCTTTATGTCCTGGTTAGTTCTGCTAAGGTGTTTGCAGAGACAGTACAGAACGTTATGCATGGTGAGGTCCCAATTAACCCAGGACTTTGGAGTGAGCATTTTAGTTCTTTGAATCAAGTAGTTAAATGAATGTTACCTGGTAAACCCTTCTCGTTTCAATGCTTGTTATATGTCCCTCTAAAATCTGGAGGCTCTGTCTTCGATGATTCAGGCTCTCAGAGTTCTCCCCATCTGGGCCTTGGCTCTTCATTGTCGGAACTGCTGATACATCAAATGTGACAAGTGGGAAATGGCCATGTTCTGATCTCTGGACGTACCCTGGAGAACCGCTGTGTGTTTGACATTTACTTGTCCCTCGACCCCTCTTCTCTCTTCCCTTGGTCCAGTTCTTCCAGAGTCTTGGCTGAATGACTCCTAAATTCACATGAATTTGACATGAAAAGGTACGTAGGATGTAGGGACTGTCCGTGGGTACCAGGAGCACTGCAAGTTGCCGATCTGGGCTTCCCAACCTTTGTATGTTTCCCCTTCGCACCTTTCTTGGGAAAACTCGGAATGCATTTTGGGAAAGGTAGAACTTTGTATTGCTCATTCTTTCTCTGTATTGTATGTCTTTCGATTGAAATACATTTGACATACAACATTGTGTAAGTTTATGGCATAGAACGGTGTTGATCTGATACATTTGTATATTGCAATATAATGCCATTGTAGCATTAATTAATACCTCTATCACATCACACAATTATCCTTTCTTTTTTGTAGTGGGAATAGTTAAGATCTAGTCTCAAAGCAAGTTTGATGTTTATATCCATGTTGTATTTTTTAAACTGCCTTGGATGCTTGATCTTATACCCTGTGCCCTGGAGCTGCACAATTTCTATATTTATCATGGAATTTTGGGGTGGGGGGAGGGAAGTAATACATCATCAGTCCCTTATAAGGAACACTCCAGTGCCCCCTAAGAGAAATCTATCTCCCCAGTTCCCTTAAAAAACGTGAGCTGGTGCCTCAAACACAGCCCGACAGGTAATTCCTTGCGGGAAGCAAGTGACCACTCTTGTATTCTCAGGGTGAGTTTTCTTGCCCCAAAGTAGTCTGATTTAAGCTGAAGGGAAATGGAAGCTGAGAGATCAGTTGTCTGGAGACTCCAGGCTTCTTAGAGCAAATATTCCACAGCAGAGACCTCTGGGCTGCTTGGCGCAGATATGGCAACCTGAACTTGGCCCCCGTCTCAGAGCGCATATGGTGTTCCAAGTCAAGATCACACACAGCAATATACCATACTGTGCATGGGGAAAATATTTATGGGATAATAAATGTGAGCAAAGCATGTTTGTGCTCTGTGCATAATTGGCAGAAGAATATGTAGATGAACTGATTTCTTCTTTTCCCTTTTACGGAGCTGTGGCCAGATGCCCTCTCAGACATGCCTAAGAGCAAAATAGTCTTCAGCTCCAGGGCAAGGGATGAGGCCAGGGGAAGCGGCCACTGTCAGCTGGCTTAGGACTAATGCTTGTACAGGACACAGGGAATTCTATGTGTGGTCTGGCTGAACAATGTTTTCCCTCTAAAACCGGATTGTATGTTTTTTTTTCTATATGGAGTGTAGATCAACTCTGTGAAACAGGCTTTATGTAGACTCTTGCAAGCACCAAGAAGAAAGTTAGCATGATATGACCATTGTCTTGGCAAATATGGAAAAAATCCAGGCGAAGCTGCCTAATTCAGATTAACTTCTATGTTTGAGATGTCAGTCTCATTGTTCGGGGATTTTTAGACAAAGAACTCAGAAAGTACTTTTTCACCCATACACTGCATTAGATACTGTATGATCATTCCAACATTACTGCAGTGTCAAACAATTGCTATTGTGCATTTATTTTTCAAGAGCTCATAGATAGAATAAGAAAGAAGTCTCAAAAAACAAACGCCAGAGGTTAGATTTTTTTTTTAAATTTCACTTTTGGTAACTCTTGTATGAGTGTACTAGTAGAGGGGCAGATTTGCGAAATAAAAGAAATACGAGTGCTCAATCCTAATTTGTACACGTGTTGTGTAGACTTTTAAATAAAAGTTAAAACTGGGGTTGCATTTCTTTTCTGTGAAACAAATCTCTTGTAGTTTTCCTGCCTGCTTGCTATTGTTATGTAGTGGGTAGATTTCTCTTCACATTCTTTTTGCATTATTGTAACAGACAAGTCTAAGACACTGTCTAATGTTAATTCTACACGCTCCTGCCAATTATAATCAGAGCTAGTCAAAATAAACAAATTAAACAAATAAACATGTCAAAACATCTCTGAGTTAGCGAAAATAAGCCAAGTCTGAACTCTCCCGGTGTTTCGGCATAAATGATGGGCTGTGGGTTGTAAAACGCTCCATAACATTTTTTCACCTTTGCTAGGGGGAAAGTGGGTCAGTTTAGAATTACAGTGCAGTTCAACTTTGAGAAAGGGGTCTGTGACCGAAACCAAATCAAACCCAAATGTTGCTGGCTTTACCTAGGGTAGTAATGATCTGCCGCATGCTCTAAATGCTTTAAAAAAGAAAGAAGGAAAGAAAGGAAAAGCAGTTGATTCTTTGCTGATGTGATGCCAGAACCCCTAAATCACTGGAGAGGTTGAACACAACGCAGGTGAAAATATACCAAAGGCGGATGTACATTTCAATATGAAACATACTGTCACTGTGACATTTCCCAATCAGCACATTTAAAATACTAGGCAATTAAGTTAGAAAGCTCTATTGGCTTCAAGAAGGAATATAAAACATGACTTTGCTACCCAAGTAGGATATCTTGGCCAGAGCTATGTTTAAATAATGAGGGGTATGAGGTAGAAGGGTGTGTGTGCACGCGTGTAGTGGTATGTTAACCTCTAAAAATATGGAGAGAGGTTAGGGGAGAAGGCTGTCACTTTGGCAGGTGGTTCTCGTAAAAAGGTGATCTCTTGAAGTTCAAGCAATTTAAACATATCTACACCCACTCCTGGGCAGCATGCCGCAAAGCAGGTGATTCGTGCAAACCCCTGGGCGTTCTTTACATAACGAATACCGATCTGGCACCAACTCTACGCTGGGCGCAGGCTGATGCAGATGATCAGGGCTCAGTCTATATGCCTTCGAGGAATCGCCCTTGGTCCCCACGGGGACGTCGAAATGCTGGGTTTCAGGGGGAGGTCAGTGATGGGCAGCAAGGAGGAGCAAGGGAGACCAGGCTCTGACATCTCTTACTGTTGGAGTTTCACCTTTCACTTGTCAGGGAAGGGGATTCGGGTAAGGTTATACTCCAAGGAGAGGGGCTTTGCGCAGGAGTGAGAGGAGGGACCCTGGAAAGGGGCTGGCGGTGGAAATCATTGTGCCTTTGAAATGTTGTTTTCTGAGGACAGTATATAGAATCTTGGTTATTAACAACCTCTCACAAGACAGTTATTTTTGGAGTGGCCTCTTAGGAGGCAACCTCTTGGAAGTGAACTCATTTATTTTGCGTCTCACTGTCCTGCCATTTCCTGCGGAGAGAGGGGAAAAGTGAAACCACATGTTTTGAGGAGCGAATGGAGGAAATCCCTTCGAAGACAAATGACGACTCCTCTCCCCTGGCAATTAGTCAAACCTGGGCTTCAGGCCAGCCCAGGTGTTCCTGACTGTGTATAAATTTGCCAAAGAACAATGAAAATAGCAGCTGATTGTGCTGACAGATTCTTCTGGTAATTTCCTGTTGTTTGGCATCTTCACGTTACTTTCCCACAATTATGGCTGCTGATGAAGTCTGGGGCCCTTCGAAGCAATTTTCTAACTCTCTCCTTGCCCCTTTCTGTCCTCCCAGCAGCAAGCAGCCCCTTACCCCCAGCCTAAAAGAAATGAAACAATCAAAATCTGAAACCGAGGTAAAAAATATTTCAGAGTTGTGGATATTTCTTCCCCCTTTCCCAGATGTTTGAATTTAATCCCCTTGCAAAATACATATTTTAATGAGTCTGAATTTAAAAGAGGGAAAAAATGATTTGCACCTGCATCATATAGAGTTTCTTGGCAACTGTAAGCTGGGATTCAGGTTCCTTCAGATTCTCCAACGTACAAGTTGGAAGATTTCCTTGTGTTGTCCGTGAGTATCTAATCTCAATGAAGCCGGGTCAGCTGGTCCTGCTGCTGAAAGGGATTGGACTGCCGCCCAGCACTGACCCAAAGGGGCAGCCCCAAATGGGATTGGGCGCCATTTTGATGGCTCTGGCCTAAACAAGCGCCTCTGCTCACCTACTGCTCCCCGTTTCCATCCCTCAGTTTAGGAAAAGGAAACCACTAGGATGTGTGGGTGGAAGTTACATTTGCACCCAAAGCATTTGGGGGTGAAATGAAAATAAGGGGAATTCCACAATTTTCTCAAATCTCCACATTATCCAATCTGTCAGGAAGCGATGCATATTTTCTTGGTTAGAGCAACTATGTAAAAGATTTTTTTTTTTTTTTGGAGGGTCTGGGGAACTGGGGCTATTGTTGAGAAGCTGCCAAGAAGCTGGTTTCTTTCTCTTCACTTCTCCCTTTCCTGGCCTCTCAAACCCCCAGAGGACAAAGTAAACGTGAGCGCTACAACGTGGGTTTACAAAAGAGTTGCTTAGGATATATTAGACTAGAGAATAATGTATTGAATTTTTCTAAACAGGGCTCCGTGTCCCCTATTAATCAGGACTTCTAGTCGGGAGAATAGCAAACCAGATAGAAAATTCCGGGATAATCCACAGCCTTTGAGAAGAGGGGAAATCTCAGAACCCTATCATGTCTGAAAAATGTTTTTGAGGTTGGCTTTGAAATAACTGTCAGTCTACTCTGTTCTGGATATACTTGCAGTAGAAAGGCTGCGTTTCTTTTCGTTTTAAGGTGAGAACTGTGGGAAAAAAAACTCATTCAAGTACAAAAGCAACCGGGAGACGTTTTTCTAGATTCCCGGACTCTTAAAAATAATAACGAAACATCCAGGGGAAGGTAGGATTGGAGGGTGTCGGAAATGACACGAGACATGGAAAATGCTGGTTATTTGTGACCTTTCGATAACCCCCCCACCCCCACTTATGTACTCTATCGTGGATAAAAGGTGCTAGTTAGGTTTTTAGAAAAATACCTTTAATTCATGTTAATTCATGTTGTTACTCCCTTCATCGAGAAAGCCGTTCGCTTATTAATTTTTTATCCGTTAACCTGTTTATTCATTGGTTTACACATCGTTGAACACCCTCCATGTGTTGGATATACTTCAAAGTATTTTCCCTATGCTAGTGACCATAGTTTAATCTCCTCTCTCCCCTTTTGCAACGCTGCTCACCCTAAAGGTCCAGGTCAAAGAGCACCTCCTCCACGCAAGCCTCCTTTCTTTACATTCCCGCCCTTATTAATCTTCATTTTCTCTATCTACAGCACACACGCATTCGCTCAAACGTATTGAGCGAGCATTTCAAAAGTGCATTTTGTGTTACAGGGAGGGAATACTGTGTTGATTAACACAGTCATGGTTCCCTGGCCTGTCGGATCTTGGAGGAGAATGGAGGCAACAGCCAGTTAGAAAATTAGGTACAATCTGGTATGCGAAATCCTGTGACATGGGAGGCCATGGACCAAGGAAAGCAGCCCCGATGGGTAATGATGTTTAAGCTGAGGCTTGAAGGATGGGCAAGTAGCCAGGTGACTGGGTGTGCGGAAACGCTCCTGGAGCAGCATGAGCAGAGCAGCATGCTGGGAAAGGATTTGGGGAACAGGGCAAACTTCCGGGCCACACGTGGAGGCCAGGGAGGGAGGAGAGCGGTGAGGAACAAGGCCCAGAGGTAAGCAGAGACTCAATCCTGAATGGCTTTTAAAACCAAGTGAGGAATGCGGAGGCGGGGCCGTGAAACGCTTTAAACAAGGAAGGGACACGACTGGATTTGTGCTTTAAAAGCTATCTCTGCCTGAGTGTTGGGGAACTGACTGGGGGCTGAGGCAGTGAAAGCGAAGGCTGGCTGAAATGGAGGTCACCTGATTTTGTGCTCGGCATTCAGAGGTTTGCTTTCTTTCATTGTCTGCGGGTCTTAGCCTTTACTCTGTATCCTGATCACAAGCATCTCGAGACCGGCCACCATATTCTCTCCTCCTGAGCGCAACTGACAGTGGGCGCTCAGCAAATACGAATGGCAGTTGGATTGTATTTTTGTGCTGCTTTCTTTCCTGTCTGCCATTTCAACACCTATGGCAGTGCAATAGCCCTTTAGGGGGCAATAAACGGAGGGAGAATTTCTCTGGGTGAGTCTCATGACAGCAATTGCTGAACCTCAACTTACCAAGACAAAATCCACGCTTGCCTTCCTGCTTTCTTAATTCCCAAGCGAGAACAGTTGTGATTTTATGTGCCATATGCAGTTCCCGATATTAAGAGTCGAAGTACTTTTGCCAAAAGGCCGGGCAAGTTCTGCTTGGGGTTGAAAGCGGGGCTTATCAGGTTGGGTGGGAGGAGAGTGCTAGTACCGTCTGAAGGGCCACGGAGGCATAGATTGGTAGTTAATTCTCCGGTACTTCCCTGGAAAAGTGGTTCCCCTCCACCACCCACCAGGCACATTCCGCAGTGTCCACCGGGGAATGTGACCCCGTTAGCACTGAGTATTTATGACCAACATTTGCCAGTGATTATATTAACAGCCAAATGATTATAACTCTACATGCAACTGTGTGTGCGCATCGGGGCGAGGTTGGTTAAGGACGAGAGACCATGCTGGAAATGAATATATTGTCTCTTGTAAATTGCATCCCTGTTACCAAATTGGCAATTTTGGTGATATACTTGTTAAAGGATGTAGAGGCAAAGGATGGAGTTCACTGGGAGGAACGTTGCACGGGTGAGGATACTGAGGTGCAAGAAAGTGTTTGGCTTGGGCCACACATCTAGACAGCATAGCTGAAACTCAAACGAGGTCTCTTGGCTGCCAGTTAAGTGGTCTCTCCATGGTGCCCCAGGGCTTTTCCTCTATGTGTTTATGACCTTCATACAGTGCTTATTGGAAACTGAGCCTCAGGGCTTCATACTTATCTAGATATTTCCTCTTTCCTCCACTGCCTCGCTATCTCCCTGGGCACCCAAGGCTGCTTGTCTCCACAAAGGGCTGCAGGCAATGCTCACATTCTGTGGTTGTCCCTCCCACAATCGCTTGTCCCAGGAGCTCAGATCCGGAAGCCCAAATTTCAACTACGGGGAGGCTAGGGCATTTGGTGACCCTCAAAGCTTGTGCTCTGTTTTTCGTAATGACCTCTTCCTCCAGTCTCTATAGCTCCTTGGGTAACCTGTCTTAACTTCTGTCTGTCTTCACACGCTGGTAGCTGTGCTTCCCAATCTTTCATTAATTGGCCACATTCACAAATTTTGCAGTAGCCATATACATAGTGTATGCAGTGAGATCAACTGAGTGTTTTTTATTTTTTATTTTTTATTTATTAAAAAAAAATTTTTTTTAACATTTATTTATTTTTGAGACAGAGAGAGACAGAGCATGAACGGGGAGGGGCAGAGAGAGAGGGAGACACAGAATCGGAAGCAGGCTCCAGGCTCTGAGCCGTCAGCACAGAGCCCGATGCGGGGCTCGAACCCACGGACCGCGAGATCGTGACCTGAGCCGAAGTCAGACGCTCAACCGACTGAGCCACCCAGGCGCCCCCGACTGAGTGTTTTTTAAACTAAATACATTTATTTGAAAACTTTATAGCCGTACTATAAATAGATAACCAATATCACTGGCCAATAAAAAGATGAACGCGAACAATGTTATTAAGTTCTAGCTAGATTCACTAGCGTGTTGAAGGCTCTAAAGTTGAGCCTTGCTCTCTTTTTGTCAAAAAAGGTGATCAGCTAAAACCACAATGAGCTATCACCTGTTACAATGGCTATTATCAAGAAGACAAGAGATAACAAGCGTCCACGAGGATGTGGAGAAAAGAGAACCCTCGCACACTGTTGGTGGAATGTAAATTGGTGCGGCCACCATGGAAAACAGTATGGAGGTTCCTCGAAAAATTGAAAATAGAATTACCACAGGATCCAGCAACTCCTTTTCTGGGAATGTAGCCGAAGGAAACAAAAACCCAATGTGGGGGAGATATCTGCACCCCCATGTTCATAGCAGCATTAGTTACAATAAGCAAGACATGGAAACAACCAGAGTGTCCATAGATGAATGAATGGATAAAGACATTGTGGTATACATATGAATTTAGCTGTGAAAAGGAAGATATTCCTGCCATTTGTGACAACATGGATGGGCCTTGAGGACGTTATGCTAAATGAATGAAGTCAGACAGAGAGAGAGAGACAAATACTGTATGATCTCACTTAAATGGGGAGTCTAAAAACCAACCAACCAACCAAGAAAACTAATGGTTAGTTTTTTAACTAATGGATGGTTATCCGACCAACCTAAAAAAACTAATCTCATAGAAAAAGAGATCAGATTTATAGTTACCAGAGGTAAGGGGGCTAGAGGAGGGTGAATTGGAGGAGGGTGGTCAAAAGGTACTTATAGTTATAAATAAGCACTAGGAATGTAATGTCTAATATGACAATAGCTAACACTTCTGTATGGTGTATTTGAAAGTTGTTAAGAGAGTAGATCCCCAGAGTTCCTATCGCAAGGAAAACCACATTTTTCTCTTTCTTTCTTTCTTTCTTTTTTCTTTTTTTTTTGGCATTTTTTAAGGCGATGATGGATATTAACCAAACTATTCCATTATTCCACTATTCCACTATTGTGGAAATCATTTCTTTTTTTTTTTTTTTTAACGTTTTTATTTATTTTTGAGACAGAGAGAGAGCATGAACGGGGAGGGGCAGAGAGAGAGGGAGACACAGAATCGGAAGCAGGCTCCAGGCTCTGAGCCGTCAGCACAGAGCCCGATGCGGGGCTCCAACCCACGGACCGCGAGATGGTGACCTGAGCTGAAGTCAGACGCTTAACCGACTGAGCCACCCAGGCGCCCCAGGAAATCATTTCAAAATACACGGAGTCAAACCATCATGCTGTGTGCCTTCAACTTTCACAGTGTTGTACGTCAGTTATATCTCAATAAAAGTGGGAGGAAAGGATGATTTGCAAATGGTAGAGAGGTTGTAAAAGCAGACTTTTCAATGATAAATGACAAAACAATGCCTGCCAGAGTAAGTACTCAATAAAGGTTAACCCTTATTATTGTTACAAGAATGATGTCAAGGGAAAAAGAGGACCATTCCAAGATGTTTGAGAATCCATTTCGTCACTGTGTCCTGCGGACTGTAAACCTGATGCTAAAGGAAGTCAAATCAAGGGAAAAGATCACTGAGAACCGGTATTTTCAGGAAAAGAATTATCATAACACCTTGCATTTCTAATGTGCTTTATTTCCCCCTCAGCTTGTGAAATTATATTCCATTTATGGTTTATGGGAAATATGAATAGGATTCATCACCAGAAGGAGAAAAGTCGGAAGAATACTGGCATCTCTATTTTGCTGAATTATTTATTGTTTCTTGCCGAGTAGCAGACTGCGTGCCTCTTGCCCTGCTATACATGGATTGGATTTGATTCTGTCCCCATGCAGTCTGGTGAGCTTATTTTAATAAGAACAACTTAATATTGCAATGATTCAGTGAAGCTTTTGCGTCCCTCTAGGACATTCCGCACTACACGCTCTGCACTAGCCTGGCTCTTCTGATTATTTTGGATGAGGAAACTAAGTTATCTTCCTAGCTTATGTGAGTAATCTTAGGATTGATATTTAAATTCAATCAGCGTGTGTGTGTGTGTGTGTGTGTGTGTGTGAAGTGCCAAGACACTATGCTGGGCACCTTCAGGTCCATTATTACAATTAATCTTCAAAATAATCTTATGAGGTAGGCATTATTCCTATAAACTTATTTAAGAGATAAGAAAGCCAAAGAGAGGTTAAGTAACTCACCCAGGGTCGCCGGGAAGCAAAATGTAGGAAACAAGATTGCCAGCTGATTTGTGATTGAGTCCATACTCATTTCTAGCATGCTGGGCTGCAGGAGGCTGTGGTTGGCAGCTGTCTGTCTTTCTTCCTCCTGGAGTCCTGCCTCTGTCTTTCTCTTCCCTCCTTTTCTCTTTCCCACCTATGCTTCCCTTCCTTCTGCTCTTCCTTCCTCCTTCCCTTCCTCCTTCCTTCCTTCCTTCCTTCCCTTCTTCCTTCCTTTTCTTTTTTTTTTTTTAATGTTTATTTATTTTTTCAGGAAGAGAGAGAGAGCGCAAGCAGGGAAGGGGCAGAGAGAGAGGGAGACACAGAATCCGAAGCAGGCTCCAGGCTCTGGGCTGTCAGCACAGAGCCCGACGCGGGGCTCAGACTCAAGAACTGTGAGATCGTGACCTGAGCTGAAGTCAGTCGCCCAATGGACTGAGCGACCCACGTGCCCCATTTCCTTCCTTTTCTGTACTTTAGTTTTGTAGATTGCTGTTTCTCAGCTACAACGTAAAGTAGCAGGGACATTGCATAAAATTGAATCAAGTTTGTCCTCTTGGTTATTCAACTATCCGTGGAAAATAGAAAAGAAGGCTGAGTCCCCATCACTGTGCCAGGCAGGTGGCAGGCACCACCCATCCACGTTTCAGACCTTATTCCAAAGAGCAGTTCTCTGTGCTGAAAATTCAGCTCCACGTTGCAGACAGGGAAGCAAGTCTTCAAGAGGCTCTATGACTCCCTGATTGTATAGCATCAATGAGTGGTGGAGTCAGAATTTGAAGACACATCTGCCCGACTCCAAATCCCATCTGTTCTTGGTTGCATTATTTCTCTTCCTAATTAAATATTAGTTCGGGCCAGAATTTGGACTGTAAGAGAGGCCTACTGAAGACCATTTAATGGGGCCCCCCGGGTGGCTCAGTCAGTTAGGCGTCCGACTTCGACTCAGGTCATGATCTCACAGCTCGTGAGTTCGAGCCCCGCATCGGGCTCTGTGCTGACAGCTCGGAGCCTGGAGCTTGCTTCGGATTCTGTGTCTCCGTCTCTCTCTCTCTGCCCCTCCCCAGCTTGTGCTCTTTCTCTCAAAAATAAATAAACATTTGAAAAATTTTTCAAAAAGAAAGACCATTTAAGAAGAGGCAGAGGAGAGACACTTACAGTGCTGGGATGTGAGCAATTCCTCCCTCGTTGGTACCAGATGACCTAAATGATGGAGATAATGTAAGGATTGGTCAGGACATCTCTGCCCCCAAATGTGTCGGGTGGGCTGAACAATGAGAGCCATTGCATCTGGCCTGCCATGCACTGGCTGATTCGGGACTGCGATTTCCCTCTCCACTGACCTCCCGCCTTCCCTTAGGAGGATATGATGCTGTTTGCTTTCCATCCTAAATGATTGTGGTTCTGTGAGCTGTTAAGGAGTCAACATGTTCCAGGCTCCCATGTTAACGGCGTGGGGATTAAAACTAAGCGAAGCAAGCAAGCCTTTGACAATAAATGAGTCTATTGGAAGTGAGTAGTGAGTGCAGGAGGGAGTGCGTGTTTCTTGCTTGTTTATTGACTCTGATATTTTGGGCAAGTCTTTAAACTTTGGTTTGCCTCTGTTGTCCCTGCTATAAAATGGGAGATAACAGTAGCACGTGTCTCTTAACACGCAGAGGCGGTGAGAGGTTAATTACTTAATGCCTCAAAAATTCTTCGGGCTCCACCGCCAGGTCCAGCAATCGGAAAGGTTTTCTTCCCAAACCTTATCAGAGTTCTCTCCTGCTTGCTGAGGCTCAAATCTTAGTGGAGAATAGAAGAAACAAAAAAGGAGGGTGAAAAAAGGAGAAGACTTGGGACAGGAGAGGTTCACAGGAAGTTGCTGTCAGGAACGTTTCGCGTTCTCTTAGATAAAGAGAAGCCTCCAAAAGAAGATGCAAGGAGTCTGTTCGCCCTTGTTTTGCAAACTTCTATGCTTCAACTACTGCTCTTTGGAGAGAAGTAGATAAGCTGTCTAAACGTGTTGAATGCCAGTGCTCCCATCGTCTGGGGGTGAAGAGCGTATTCGTTTTTGTAAATCTTTGAGTCTTCAGAGTAGATCCTGGTGCTTCCTGTCTCCCTGTGCCTCCCTCTCCCCTCATGTCATTGCTGGCCAGCGCTGGGGATATAGGCCACGCCTGAAGGGCAGAGCGTCATCAGCCCCACTGGCTAAATGCCCGGGGACTTTGTTCTGTGGGACAGTTTTTCACTTAAAGACAAAGTCAGATCTCCTGCGACAGACTCCTGAAGCCAAGGTCGGGCTCTGCACGGTCCCCCTCCCGCCACATCGTCCCCAGATTTCTACCCAGCCTGGAGACTGAAGGGTGAGGCAGAAAAAGAGAGCTGAATGCATTATCTTCTCTAATCAAAGGGAAACATATTTTGCTCTGAAGTTTTTGACGGTTTTTCAGACAGAATCAACAGCATTTTTATCACAGGACCCTATGAAGTCCCAGGTTTATTCCATTTTCACCTCTTACGCAGAGGATCCACCACTGTTTTGTCATAGAACGTGAGACAACACAGCAAAGACGCTTAGATACCCTCCCTCGCCACGGTTTTGCCAAGGTACTAAATACCTCCATGTTAAAGAGGTTTTGGCAAAATAATTTGATGTCTCTGATATTCACAGCATATGAACATCTGCGTTCCCACAGGGCCAGGTTTTTCACACTTGATCTTAGCCAAAAGGCCGAGAAGCGATGGGGCCAGGTTTTTCCTTATGACCAAGAACATTTCTTTTCTGTCCCTCTGTGGGTCCGTGGACAGTGTATCAGAGGGGGAATGGGTGGGACTTGTGGTAGTGGCGGGAATGGGGAGGGATTACATGGCTGACCCAGTATAGCATTCCTAGGTTCCCATTATATACTGGGAGTAGTGCTTCCTTCTGGCTGCTACGGAGTGAAAGGTATTTTTTCTCTCCGGCAGAAGAATAGGTTTATTAAGCCTTTTTTTTTTTTTTTTTTTTTTAATTGTTTTAAAGTATCATAGAAACCATTTTTTCCTCCTGCACAAGCTCTTTTTTTTTTTTTTTAATTTTTTTTTTCAACGTTTTTTATTTATTTTTGGGACAGAGAGAGACAGAACATGAACAGGGGAGGGGCAGAGAGAGAGGGAGACACAGAATCGGAAACAGGCTCCAGGCTCCGAGCCATCAGCCCAGAGCCTGACGCGGGGCTCGAACTCACGGACCGAACTCACGGACCGCGAGATCGTGACCTGGCTGAAGTCGGACGCCTAACCGACTGCGCCACCCAGGCACCCCCTGCACAAGCTCTTTTTAAGAATTATTACAGGGGGAGCCTAGATGGCTCAGTCAGTTGAGTGTCCCATTTTTGATATTGGCTCAGGTCATGATCTTGCGGTCGTGAGATAGAGCCCAGTGTTGGGCTCTGGGCTGACGGCATGGGGTCTGCTTGGGATTCTCTCTCTCCCTCTCTCTCTCTCTCTCTCTCTGCCCCTCTCCTGTTTGCGTGTACACACTCACTCAAAATAAATAAGTAAACTTAAAAAAAATAACTGCACTGTCAAAATTGTTTTTTTTTAAAAAAGAATTATTATGTTGAATTATTATGTACAACATTATAATTCAACATCTGTATACATTATTAAGTTATCACTCCCCCCAATCTAGAGTTACCATCCATAACCCTATGACTGACCCCCCTTTATCCCTTTTGTCCATCCCCCAACTCCGTTCGCCTCTGGTAACCACCGACTTGTTCTCCGTACCTATGAGTTTGCTCTGTTTGTTCATCTATTTTGTTTTTTGTTTTTCTTTTTAGATTTCACATATGAGTGAAATGGTACAGTATTTCTCTTTCTTCTTCTGACTTACTTCACTTAGCATAATATCCTCAAGGGCCATCTATGTGGTCACAAATGACAAAATTTCATTCTTTTTTTATAGCTGAGTAATATTCCACTGTCTGTGTGTCTATATATAAATCACATCTTCTTTGTCCATTTGTCCACCAATGGACATTCAGGTTGTTTCTATATCTTGGCTATTGTAAATAGTGCTGCAGTATACATGGAGGTGCATATATCTTTTTCAATTAGTAGTATCATATTCTTAGGATAAATCCCCAGTAGTGGAGTAGTTGAATCATATGCTTCATTTTTTGAGGACTCTCCATACCGTTTGCCATAGTGGTTGTACCAATTTACAATCCCCACAGTGTAAAAAGGATTCTTTTTTCCACAGCTTCTCCAAAATTTGTTATTTCTTGGGGCACCTGGGTGGCTCAGGCGGTTGAGCGTCCGACTTCGGCTCAGGTCATGATCTCACAGTTCGTGGGTTCGAGCCCCGCGTCGGGCTCTGTGCTGACGGCCTGGAGCCTGCAGCCTGTCTCAGATTCTGTGTCTCCCTCTTTCTCTCTCCTCCCTCGCTCGTGCTCTGTCTCTCTCTTCTCAAAAATAAATAAATGTCAAAAAAAATTTTAAAAAACCTTGTTATTTCTCGTCTTTTTGATAATAGCCATTTCTAACAGATATAAGGTGATATCTCACTGTGATTTGATTTGCATTTCCCTAATCAGTAATCGAAGATCTTTTCATGTTGGCCATATGTATGTCTTCTTTGGAAAAAATTATTCAGAGCCTCTGCCCATTTTTTAATTGAGTTGCTTGGGTTTTTTCGTGGCTGAGTTGTATGAGTTCTTTATATGTTTTGGGTATTTACCCCTTATCAGATATGTGATTTCCAAATATTTTCTCCATTAAGTGGATTGCCTTTCATTTCGATGATGGTTTCCTTCATTGTACAGAAACTTGTTAGTCTGATGTAATCCTATTTGTTTATTTTTGCTTTTCTTTCCCTTGCCTTTAGAGTTGAATCTACAAAAACATGCCTAAGACCAATGTCAAGGAGCTTATCCTGTATGTTTTTCTTTATGGTTTCAGGTCTTTAATGTAAAGTTAACTCTTTAATTCATGCTGAGTTAATTTTTGTGTATGGTTTAAAATAGTGGCTTAGTTTCATTCTTTTGCATATACCTGATCAGTTTTCTCAACACCATTTATTGAAAAGACTGCCATTTCTTCATTGTAGGTTCTTGGCTTCTTTGTTGTACATTAATTGTTCATATATGTGTGGGTTTACTTCTGGGCTCTCAGTTCTATTTCACTGATCTGTGTGTCTGTTTTTGTGTCAATATCAAACTGTTTTGATTATTAGAGCTTTGTAATCTGGTTTGCAATCATAAAGTACGGCACCTCTAGCTTTTTTCTTTTTCTTCAAGAGTTTTTTTTTTTTTTTTTTTTTTGGACTATCCAGGATCTTTTGTGGTTCCATACAAACTTTAAGGTTGTTTTATTACTGAGAAATATGCCCCTGGAGTTTTTATAGGATTGCATCTATAGATTGCTTTGGGTAGTGTGGACATTTTAATAATATTAATTTTTCCAACCCATGAAGACAGAATAGCTTTCCATTTACTTGTGTCTTCTTCAGTTTCTTTCCTCAGTGTTTTACAGTTTTCGGTGTATAGGTCTTTTACCCCCTTGGTTCGATTTATTCCTGGTATTTGATTCTTTTTGATGCTTTTGTAATTGGGATCGTTTTCTCAATTGCTGTTTCTGATAGTTTGTTATTGGTGTATAGAAATGTTCCAGGTTTCTGTATATTGATTTTGTATCCTGTGACTTTACTGAATTTATTAGTCCCGACAGTAGTTTTGGTGGAAGTATCATGTCATCTGTAAACAGTACTGTGTTATTCCTTTTCTTTTGATTTGTACACCATTTATTTATTTTTCTTGCCTTACTGCTTTGGCTAGGACCTCCAACACGATGTTGAATACAAGTGGCAAAGGTGGGCATCTTTGTTTTTATCCTGATCTTAGAAAAAAGCTGAAAGCTTTTCCCCACTGAGTATGATGTTAGCTGTGGGTTTGTCATGTATGACCTTTATTATGTTGAATTAAGTTTGCTTTATATCCACGTTGTTGAGAATTTTCATCATAAACAGATGTTGAATTTTATCTAGTGCATTTTCTGCTTCCGTTGAGGTGATCATATGATTTCTGTCTTTTATTTTGCAAATGTGGTGTATCGTGTTGATTGACTCATGGATGTTGAACCATCTTTGCATCCCTGGAATACATTACAGTTAATCGTGGTCTATGATCCTTTTAATGGATTGTTTAATTTGGTTTGCTAATATCTCGCTGAGGGTTTTTGCATCTATGTTCATCAAAGATAGTGGTCTGTAATTTTCTTCCTTTTACTAATGTTTGTTTGTTTGTTTATTTATTTATTTATTTAGTTAGTTTTGAGAGAGAGAGAGAGAGAGAGAGAGAGAGAGAGAGAGAGAGGGAATATGGGTGGGGGAGGAGTGCAGAGAGGGGGACAGAGAGTCCAAAGCAGGCTTGGTGCTGACAGCAGAGAGCCTGATGTGGGGCTTGAACTCACTAACCATGAGATCATGACCTGAGCTGAAGTTGGACACTTCACCAACGGAGGCAACCAGGCACCCCCATAATTTTCTGTTTTTTTTATGTTGTCCTTGTCCGTTTTTGGTGTCAGAGTGATGCTAGCCTCATAAAACGAGTTTGAACATTCCCTCCTCTTGAGTTTTTTTGCAAGAGTTTGAGAGAATAGGTATTAAACCTACTCTGAATGTTTGAAAGAATTCACCTGGGTTCTGGGCCTTTGTTGGGAGATTTTTGTTTGTTGGGATTTTTGTTTGTGGAGATTTTTTATTACTGATTTGATGTCCTTACTAGCAATTGGTATATTCAGATTTTCTATGTCTTCCTCATTCAGTGTTGGAATATTGTATATTTCTAAGAATTTATCCATTTCTTCTAGGTTGTCCAAATCATTGTATAATTGCTCGCAGTAGTCGATTTCTGTGGTATAGCTTCTCTTTCATTTCTGAATTTATTTGAGCCCTCATTCTTACCTTCCTGGCAAGTGTAGATAAAGGTCTGTCAATTTGGTTTCTCTTTTCAAAACACCAGTTCTTTGTTTCATTGATCCTTTCTGTTGTCGTTTTCGTCTCTAGTCATTTATTTCTGCTTACTCTTTATTATTTTCTTCCTTCTATTTTTTTAAAATTTTTTTTTAATGTTTATTTATTTTTCAGACAGAGAGAGACACAGCATGAATGGGGGAAGGGCAGAGAGAGAGGGAAACACAGAATCGGAAGCAGGCTCCAGGTTCCGAGCCATCAGCCCAGAGCCCTACGCGGGGCTCGAACCCGCGGACCGCGAGATCGTGACTTGAGCCGAAGTCGGATGCTTAACCGACTGAGCCACCCAGGCGCCCCTTTCTTCCTTCTATTAATGTCGGGCTTGGTTTGTTCTTCTTTCTCTAGTTCCTTTAGTTGTGAAGTTAGATTGTTTATTTGAGATCTTTCTTGTTCATAGAAACCTTCTTAAAACTCCCGCATGGGAAGTCAGACTGCCGCTTACAGGACCCACCTCAGGAGAAGTCTCCCCCTTGTCCTAAGCTTTGTGGGTAAATGCTGGCCAAGAGCATCTGCATGCTAAAGTTGCCAGAGAACGAAGCAGTTGACCTCTGGCATTTGTTTTGCAACTAACAAAGAACCAGGGGAAACTTTTCTGAAATGTTTGCTTCAGGGTACAGTGATGAAACTACCGTTGGCTTCTCTTAGAAAATTTGTTATATCTGACAGCAGAAAAATAGCTCCTTTTGATTATAAAAAAAAATGAAGGAAGACTTTTATAAGGTCAGTAATGGGCAAAGTGATGACTTTAGCCTTTTTTCCTTGCAGGTGGTAGCAGGTACCCTGGCGGGAATGGCAGAGCCCGCCTGACTCGCAAACAAACCAGATTCCCCACCACCCCCCACCCTAGCCCAGCTGGGTAAGGTATGAGCATGGGTGAGGCAGAGAACATCTTGGACAGTAGACATCATATACCAAATAGGGCTTTAGTGCCAAATATCCTCGAACATTTCTTTCCTAGAAATGATTTCATTAGAAGAGAACAACTATGGGGCGCCTGGGTGGCTCAATTGGTTATGTGCCTGACTTCAGCTCAGGTCATGATCTTATGGTTCATGAGTTCGAGCCCCACGTCGGGCTCTGTGCTGACGGCTCGGAGCCTGGAGCCCGCTTTGGATTCTGTGTCCCCCTCTCTCTCTGCCCCTCCCCCACTTGTGCTCTGTCTCTCTCTGTCTCTCAAAAATAAATAAACATTAAGAAAATTAACAAAAGAGAAAAGAACAACTGTGATGAAATAGGAAATAAGCATTTTAATAGAAACTGAAGGTAAATTAAGCTTAAATTAAATCATCAAGAATGATTGAACAATAGTGGAAAAGGAACAAGATTATACCTCGGTGGTCCTCACTTTTTGCATTTAAGTCCTTTCAAAACATCATTTTTCTTAGCGTGGCCGCAACTGAAGAAGCTTTAGGATTAAATGAAAAGCGGGACTCGTGAGTGGAAATGTACGTTAATATTTTCATGTCAGGTGCCACACGCTTAAAGTAAATCTTTTCAGGTTACGAGGTAACTATAGGACTCCCCACTCACTTGGCGGCACATAGCCTAACTGCTGGCAATATATCAAGGAGAAAATAAACTGCTTCTTGAATTCCAAACCCAAACTGGTCATTAGAGGGCAACACCATAGACCCAGAGCCTGAACTTCTTGTCCTGCGGAAGACCAGGGATGATACGATATCTAGAATTGGAGTGCCGAAGAGCTTGGCCATTTCTGCAGGCTGCGGTTGGGACCCTGTCTCTCACCGGTGGGTCCCAGTGTCTGGCCTGCTCGACAGACCTGTCACAGCCTGGGTGGGTCCATGATGCG
The DNA here is from genome assembly GCF_046562875.1 of Panthera onca. NCBI lineage: Eukaryota > Metazoa > Chordata > Mammalia > Carnivora > Felidae > Panthera > Panthera onca. The sequence continues at coordinate 172,438,441 of NC_138342.1, forward strand.
GGGTGAGCAGAGGTAGCCATGCTTCTTAAGCTGGTGCATAGCATAAGCCCTGAGTATGCCCACCAAGGGATGAAAGATGAAATAATTAGAAACGGGGCATTTTCCCAAATGCTTCCAGGGAGCTTTGCTCTCTTCACCTGGGGACATAGGTTAATGCAGTTTTCCAACCAGCTGCACAGCACAACCCAAACCCTGGCCTTTTAAGGACTCAGTGCTCATGCAGACAATAGATACGGGCACCTCGGGAAATACTTCGAGGTAATAGACCTCATTTAGGAAAAAAAATTAAGAGAACATCTAACTATCTCTGAAGTGTTGATATGGAAATCCCAGTGTAATGTTATATTACTTTTTTTTTTTTTTTCCTGATTCCTATTTGGATAGACTCCAATACATGCAGCAAGAGTATAGTCCTACTTTAGCTTCAGGAGAGACTTGAGGAGCCCAGAAGACAAATAATCCCTACTTGGGGGGTCATGTCTTTCGGGCGGCCCTCTGGATTGAGGTCAGTTGTCACGGAGGAGACCAGAAAGGCAGAGTAGGCTGCTTTGCTTTTGGAAAGTGAAGCTAATTACTCGGTTGCGTTGTGTAATGTGTGTTGTTATGTGATCTCCTTTCTGAGTCGACGTGTACATATTTGTGGTTTTATGCATATCTATTTAACCTGGGGAAACAGCAAATGCAACGTGCGATGGGAAGTCCTCGAATCTTGGGCTCCGTTTCTAGCTCCTTTTGACTTTATAGAATGACCTTTTTGCTGGACACTGACACAGGCTGTTTGCCCGCTGTTCCAGTGCGTTATGGGTAAAGCTAATAAAGTATAATCACAACGCCCTGAAAATGTCAAGTTGCTGCCCCTTGGGCCTCTCATAACTATTCTCATCCGCAAAATGGAGCTGGTAACTCTGCACCCTGCCTTCCCTGCACAGATGTTGGGAAGCTGGGCTAAAGCACATCTGTAGAGCAGTTTTGGATTTTGGAACATGGGAACAATAAATGACCATAACAGCTATTTATCATGCAAGAAGGGATGACGATATAGTCTATATTTCAAGCCCCACTTCTCTCATCCCCTTGAAAATAGTTTTGCATGATTGAAGCCATTAGTTAAGGAAGACTAAGTGTATGCAATGCAGAGGAAGGCAGGGGATTATGACCCAAAACGATGCCACCTAGGTGAAAAGTAACTCCGAAAGGATGTGAAAGTGAATATTCATGAGCTGAAATGATCAACATAGCTTCACAAATGAAAAGAACGTTACTGAGTCTGATGCAGGATAAGTGACGTATGGCAGGTACCAAGAATTTATGACTCATCTTGGCAGTGACCCGAGGCAATGTAACTGGGGTCTGCTTTGGCACCTTTCCTGGGTCCGGGATGATTTTGCAGGTCTTAGGAAGCAGAAAATTATGTCCTGAGGAAAGATCACAGAATTCAACAAAGGTTAAATCCTCGGGGGTCATGGAAAATATCTGTGTAGACCGACTGGTTAATATTTTGATGGAACACTTTTTCTTTTGGTGTCCACCCGAGAAGAGGCTCAGCAATTGTTTTCACGCAAGTGAGTAATCTCTGGGGAGAGGCCATGCTAAAAAATGGTAAAAATGAGTCGTTTTATCTCTCTGGAGTTCATGTCTCATTTAGATAGTCCTCAAATATATGCAAAGTAAGAATATTTGTATTTAATGTACCCAACTTGGTGCCTTGGATGCAAAATGGTGTCTGTCCTCAAGAGGCTTACAATTAATAGGGGATTTAAGACTCCCACAATTCTTAACTCCTCTAATTAAATTAATGTTCTCTCCTGCTCTTTTCCCCCAACCCCACTGACTTGATCAGAAGTCCGACATCATTCTCTTAAGCCTCTCTCCCGTGTACCCGGAACCTTTTAAATTCCTCCAATGAGGAAGGCCCTTCTGTCACTGACTGCCTGGGTCTCTCCCTTGACTGCCACTGCCCCTGCCATAGCTCCTCGCTGCCACATGGTGCCACTGTTGAATGCTGGCATAGGCCAGAGTGGCTTTTTTCAGGAGGGTAAATCCTAGCTGATACCACTTCTTAAGAGTTAGGTCTTGACTGTTCTCCTCACTGGGTTCCTTCCTAGATGACCGGCCTTTGTGCCCAGTTCTTTGGGTTATGCACACAGTCCTTTCCCCACTCAGAGGAGCTACGCTGGGAAGTCCCAGAGTCCGTGCACTGCTGGACTCAGAGACACTTCCCTCTTCGAACCCTGGGAACCCACTTCAGAAGATGGCCACTTTTCCTTTCAACCCTAGAAACACCAGGTATTCTTAACAGTCCTTCCATTCGTTCCCTACTTCCCTTTAATAATCGCCTTGCCTCTAAGATATTCCCACACCTCAGAAGCATAAAGCGACTGCTTTCTGTCACTTATGGGCAATGTCTTCTCTACCTCAGGGCGGATCGCCCTCTGAAGAACGAGCAGGAATCAGCCCCAGCTACCGTCGCTGAAGTAGTGAAAAAGTAAAACAATCTGTATCTTCAATAGGACATACAAAGAATTCATTAAAACTAGGCAGAATGCAGTAACTGATAGGAGAATTACAAAGAAATAGTGGTGGTGAGTTACCAAGAACGCAGATCAGAAGACATTGGTGTCAACCTGGAGTAATCTGGGCAGACCAGCTGGGGGACGCAACACTTGTGCCAGTCCTTGGCATACAGTAGGATCTCAACAGGTGAACGTGGTAGGGAATGGTATTGCAAATAGAGAAGGTAGGATAAGTCAGTACACAGAAGTAGAGGAAACCCGTGTCATGTTTGATGACCAATGGTGTGGGGGGCGTGGTGGTGGTGGTCGGGAGTTTTGTGAACTACAGTGCGGGGGCACCACAAAGGGGAGACATGGGAGATTGAAGCCTGGGGCTCAGAACACCCCGCTAAAGGATACACACCCTAAAAAGACCAGCACTCCGTTTTCCTTTCCCATCGCCATATCTCTTCTTGATCAGCTCAAGTCCCTTGCCAATCAACGAATCAACAAAGAAACCGGAACAGTCAAAAACAAAAGTTGAAATCAAGTTGTCTTGATGTGGCCAATCTTACATTTTTGTTAAAAACAACACCAAGATTCCCAAAGAAAAAAGTTGAACACGTAGCTTTAGGAAAGGCGAAACAGAATGTTTGGGGAATTTCAATAAGCCCCTGCATTAACAAGTCTACTCTTCTCCATTTTCAAACCAGTTTTGAGTTGGGTAAAGAGTCAATACTTCACCGTTGTGTCCTTGAACTGAGTCCTTTTAGTTTTCAGAAAGAGACATTTGGAAGAAAATGACACAGAAATGTCTTCCTCAAACCGCCTTGTTGAAGTTTCTCCAGGGACCAAAGCAGATGATTTGTAAATTCCTTTACTCTTAAAATAAAAGGCATTTTCATAAAAGGAAAGGTGATGGCACACCAACACCTACTCAGGAGGGAAAATAGTCACAGGGAAAATGTCATTTATTCTCTACTTCACGGGGCAAAACTGTCTTGCATTCAAAAGCCTCCTAAGAGGAAGACAGCGTTTGTAAGTACAAATAAAAACCCTTTCACATTTTTTTGAGAGTTGTAGGAATCAAGACTTGCACAGCGATAATGGCGCCAACTTTGTAGAGGTCTGTAAACTTTTCAGTATACTTTCCCACCCCAGCTTCTCATTTGTCTGTCACTACAGTCTCATGGAAGGAGGGAAAGCGTGGACTCTCAGCTGTGTCACAGCTGACAAAGCCAAGGCCTTGAGTGGCAATAGACTGAACCAGTGTTATCAGTAAGGGGAATAGGAAGGCAGATTTGGAGATTGGGTCTCTGCAAGCTTACCGAGGCACATTCTTTCCTCTACTCCTGGCAGACTGCTCCTTGTTGGACAGAAAAATTCCCTGAAGGTGGGTTGTTGTTTTTTTTAAGTTTTCATTTTATTTTTTTATTTTTACTTATTTATTTTTAATATGAAATTTATTGTCAAGCTGGTTTCCATACAACACCCAGTGCTCATCCCAACAGGTGTCCTCCTCAATGCCCCTCACCCGCCCACCCCTCCCTCCCACCCCCCATCAGCCCTCAGTTTATTCTCCGTTTTTAAGAGTCTCTTATGGTTTGCCTCCCTCCTTCTCTAACCTTTTCTTTCCCCCCTTCCCCTCCCCTATAGTCTTCTGTTAAGTTTCTCAGGATCCACATAGGTGGGTTTTGTGTCTTAACTATCTTTGGATGCTTCCATGGTGCCTTCCACATAATAGGTGTTCAATAAATGTTAATTTATTAAGTGCTATAAATCCTGAAGTCTAAAAGGCTCTAAATTAGACTTTCAAAGCTTTCTGTGCCCCTTACACATTTTTATAAAAAAAAAAACAAAACGAAAAAGAAAAACCTTTGATTCCTTAATCTGGCAATTAAGAAAAAAATTGTTTGTTGATTTAATCCCATAGGATATTTGGAAACAAATATTGAGAGCGAGAAGGAGGATGAGGGTTACCCTTTAAATAAACAGCAATAATGAATGGCTCTAGAGTACAATTCAGTCTCTTGTTGACATACATCTGCTCCTTCTAGCTCATGGGTTTGAAAATGACCTTTCTTAGCAAGATCTGGAAATGAATAGTCTTCTTTTTTTCCAACCAGTTCCTGTATTTCCTGACGTCAGTTGCCATGTGTCCTTTGACAAATGAGTTGCGGGAGTGTGCACCCTCCCCCCCCCCCAAAGAACACTTTCTCCTGCATTTTTCACTCTTGTTTACATGACCACTTTTTCGTCTTTGCCAAGTTGGGTGTTAAGATGATTCATCCCCTCAATAATTGTGGAATGGACAGGCTTTTGCAGGATTTTTTTTTTTTTTTTGAGTGGTTAGAGGGTAGAGGAGAGGGGATTTGGTGGGCCAAGAGCTTATCTTAGGGAATGGGCTACTCGACGTCTGCATGGCAAGATACCAGGAGGCTGGGTTTTCAGTAGCAACAGTGATGAGCGCCACAAAGCTGTGCCTGTTTGAGACTCCAATTAACATCGGCCCTGAACATCCACCTACTGTCATAGCCTTAAACTAAGCATCACCAAAGTTTCTACGGTTTCTAGAGTTAGTCATTATTTTTTATTTTAAAGTTTATTTTTAACAGGCCAAAAGCTTTTTTTTTTTTTAATGGCAATAAAGTCACTAGCAAAAACTGTTAAAGAAAGAGAAGAAACACAAATGACCAATATTAGAAATCACGTCTGAGGCATTCTTTACAGAGCCTGTGGATGTTAAGAAGGATTTCATGAAATACATTGGTCAAAAAATTTGACTACAGAGATCAAAATACACAATGGTTTGGAGGGGAGATGGGGGAAGTAGGGGATGGGGATTTAAGAGCACACTTATGATGACACAAAATAAAATGACTTAAAAATGCCCAATGTTTAAACTGATTTACATAAACTAACAGACTATAACATAAAACAAAACTCTTATATCTAAGAAACTAAATAGAACCAATAATTCATTTTTAAATACAGTGTATTTATTTTGAGAGAGAGAGAAAGAAAGAGTGAGAGAGTGCATGCACGCTCGAGTGGGAAAGGGGCAGAGAGAGAGAGAGACAACCCCAAGCAGCCTCCATGCTGTCAGCACAGAGCCTGAGAGGGGTGTGACCCCACAAACTGTGAGATCATGACCTGAGCTGAAATTAGGAGTCGGATACTTAACTGACCGAGCCACCCAGGCGCCCCAATAGTGCATTTATTTTTAATAGAATTGGTCATGAACATTATAGGAAATTTTGAAAAAGTGGAAGAACACATTTATGCCAACCTCTCTACCCAAAACAGTTTGAAAACATTTGTTGTGCTCATTTCTTTAGGCGTAGATACTGAAGTTTCATACAAGGTTGTTATCATGCTGTGTAAATGATTTAGTTAATTGCGATTAGATGCCTACATCTGGAGATAGAGGCTCAAAGAACGTAACGTTCTTGCTCTCCCTGCTCCTAATGCATAAATCTGGTTGCCTCTCCCAGAATAGATTCCTAGAAAATCTATTTCTAGGGAATCCAAGAGAGGAAACCTCTCTCAGGATAGATTCCTAGGGAGGAAACTCTGGGGTCACAGAGTATGTGTTAAGGGGAAGCAAATTTAAACTAGGGTGTGGAGAGGAAAATTTTCCTTTTCACCCACTTACCCTCCATGTAGTTTATCAACTAATTTATTTGTTGGTGGTTTCCTGCAACCACCATGCGATCAACTCCCAAGGAAAGCCCCGGGTGTGTAACCTAGAGCAGTTGTTGGGGGCAGGGTTGACTGGGACCGAAGGAATCCTGGGCCTGCAGAGCGAGACTAGAGTCGTTTCACCTTGGAATCTCTGTGTCCCGGAGAGCCACTCAGCAGTGCAGACGACATGAGAGGCACATGGGCAGCCCCGGCTGTGGAGGGTTGATTTGAAGATTTTAAGTGTCTGATCTTGGGCACTCTTACCCATAAAGAAGTCCAGTGTCACTCCTTCTGTGACTTTGGTTTGGGCAGACACAGTTGGTTCCTTCAACTTCCTGGCACCATAATCAACCGAGGACTTACTCTCTTTCTTCCTGTTCTTGTAGAGTCTGTACCGTCTGGTGGGGAAGCCATATCTGCAATAGCCACAACCAAATAAACGTATTTCTCTAAGCTGTTAGGTGAGGTGTTAGGGAGGAAGAGTACAGGGTGACCTGAAAGCATACAACAAGGAAAATCGTTTAGCCTCCCCATTCTTCAGAATACAGCTCAGTGGTAACTTCCTCGGGAGTGGAGTGGGCTGGAAAGGTCATCCCAAGGAAGTTACCACTGACCTGTATTCTGAAAATGGGGAGGAATTAGAAGGTAAAGGTGGTGTGGGAAGGAGGGTGTAGAGATGTTCCTGATAGATGGAGCAGCAGGTGTGAAGCTAAACCACAAAGAAGCAGGTCATTACTTCTGCTGGTCACGTACGCCCGGTTGGCTTGGCCAATGGGCAGAGTATGAGCTAGGAAAATAGGGTGACCAGCTCATTTCGGTTTTGACATTAGAAATCCCATGTGCCAGGGAGCTCCTCAGTCCCATAGAAACTCAGATAATTGGTCACCCTGAAAATACCCTCTGCCTAAAACAAAGAAACCTTCTGAGTGTCAAACGTTGTTTGGTTCAGCCTTGTCCTGCTCTGTCTATGGACCTTTACTAGGATATCAGTACTTTTGGGATAAGGCCACATAGTTAACCACTCACTTTTTGATATCAGCTGGCTTATTTAAAATCTAAATTCTTTACCAGTTATTGTCTGGCCAGTGTGGTTACAGTGAGACCTGGAAGAGAATGGAAACCTGGAAGAAAATGTTTTTATTTTTATTATTATTTTTTTTAATGTTTATTTATTTTTGAGAGACAGAGACAGAGCATGAGCAGAACAAGGGCAGAGAGAGAAGGGGACACAGAATCCAAAACAGGCTCCAGGCTCTGAGCTGTCAGCACAGAGCCCGACACGGGACCTGAACTCACGGACCATGAGATCATGACCTGAGCCGAAGTTGGATGCTTAACGGACTGAGCCACCCAGGTGCTCAGAAAATGTTTTTAATACCCAGAGGAAAAAATAAGGGAGTGATGAAGACATGTTTGGCCTATCTCATTAATTTGTCCGTGACTCGGTTACCTTAGGCCCCTATTTCATAGATACATGACTCGTATCTATGAAACGGGAATAGTAGGAACTCTTGTTCATGTAAGGAGTCACAAACATAGTGGACCCATGGAACTCTTGGTTAATGCCATGTGATGGCAAGGACCTTCGTGTTCTGTTCCCAGCTGCAGGGAAAGCCCCCTCCCAAATTTCTCTTGGTATCCATTTGTAAGAAGCAAGTTGTAGCTGAAACAGTGACAATAAGGGTCTTCCTGCATTTTCGGGAGCCTGTGGACCAGTCTTACATGAAGCTCCAAAGAGGGCCTTTGTTTCTACAGGACTCGTGAAGCATTTTCACTTGTATTAATCATCTTAGAGCTCTACAGAAAGTCAAGGGAACTTAACAATGGCCAACATTTGTTTAGCACTCATTCTGTGACAAGTTCTGTCCTGCTTTAATTGAACCATGTCATTTAATCCTCAGAATAATTCAATGAGGCAGGCATTACTACCACTCAGCTTACTTATGAGAAGGCGAAGCCCGGAAAGCTTGAGTGCCTCATCCGAGGTCATATGGTTATTACATGCTGCAGTCAGGAGTTGAATCCAGACACAGTGGTGTTACCACACCCACTTTACAGTGGAATGTACTTGGGGCCTATGGAAACCCTTGGCGCTTTAGAGGGGCCAGACCTCAGGAAACCCAGGGTCCCTTATGTTAGAAGGGAACTCAGATACCACTCCCCCCCCATACCCCGCCTTTCGTTCAGGATGACATCTGCCTTTTGTTTTATATAAAGCACCCAGCTGCCAGGTTAGGAAAAATCAACCCAAATTTCATTGGAAGAGGAAGTGAGGAGGAAAGGCTCTGGAAAAAGAAGAGAGGTCAATTCCTGCACTTGAAGATGGGACAGCATAGACCCAAGAGATGGTAGGCAAAGTAAGGCTGGCCTATGGCTGTACAGCAGAGGGGATGTGACCTGGAATGGGAGAAGTGGACTTAAAGAAAATCACTGAGGCAGGACATATAATCAATGGTTTCACCCAATGTCTGGAGGTTAATTCAGATGGACATAGGTCCCCTTCCTCCCCTTTGCTGATCAGTGGATGAGGGAAGAACTTGGTAGAGCCTTGGGTTAGGAGGGAACTTGATTCCAAAACTTTGGAGTTCAGGAGTACAAGAGAGTGACTGTATTCCTGAGTTTGGCAAGAATTTAGCCTGCAAATCTGGTAGGTCATATCCTCCCCTGCCCTGCCCCCAGCCCCTTCAGCGAAGTCTTTCTGGAAATTTGCTGTCCAGGCATGGCTTCTTTATCACAGGAAAGCTCTCTTGCTTTTCTTAGTCTGAGCATTTGGTGGTTGCTTAGACTCGACAATCTTTAATATTAGCCTACCTGACTCTAATGAAGGAGATAAACCTTGAGGAAGAAAAAGGAGAAGTTGTTTTGACATGAGCTGTATAATATACTGGGTACAATTTGGAGACTAGCTACTGTTGTAAATTATGCACACGGCAAATCAAGAGTTGGGCGTGTAGCCACTTAGAGAGTCCCGATGGATAAATATTTGGTTCACCTTCTGTAGCTATCTTCTGGGTTCTGACTTCCATTAATAAAAGATATATGAGCAAATGCCCAACCTCTGCTCAGTTTAGCCACTTGTAGACTGGTTAAGATAGCACTATGTTTTCAGGTGAAGTCAATCCCTCTGTCCCCACAGGGTTAACTTATTTGTCCAAAGTAAACTCTCAGAAGCATAATAAAAGTCTGTGTTCCAGGTTTACGGACTCGAGGTCCTAAGGACTTCAGAGAGCATTTGATTGCTGCCAGGAGGCACCTACTAAGAGTTCCCCAAGTGTTTTCTGGGAAGAAATGCCTCATCATTTAGGGAGATGCCCCATTAGGACGCTTTTGCCCTTTGCTCCTTTCCTCAGTTTTTCTTTTCTCTTCTTCCTTTTTTGAAAGAAGCTAAGCGAAGTGGTTTTTTGCATTCTTCCTCAGTGTTGCTTACCTGCGTGCTCGTTGGGAAAAAGGCGAGAGAGGCGGGGGAAGCTTAAGTAGAAACAAATGTGAAGGTGACCGTTGGCGGGTGCCGTGGAATGAAATTCCAGGAGGCAGACAGGCGGCCCGTCCAGGGACAGCGGAATCCGTTGAGAACAAGCATTAGCTCTGACATTTGGATAAAGAATTGTCAGGATTTGCTTTTCTATTTTTTACCCCTCTGCCAGGATTGTGTGATTCGTCATTAAGCCCTTACTTTCTAAACACCTACTGTGTGCAATGCGGTACAGCTTTCTGGGCACTGCAGGGGACCCCGTCTCTCCCCAGCAGAAGCTTTGGTATAGTCAAGGGTTTTATTTCCTTTTTTTTTTTTTTTTTTAAATAATGTTGTGTGGTCTTGAGACAGAGTGAATAGTTCAGCTAATAAATTCCTGAGCCCCTTCAGCACAGAGGTGAGAGCCCCATCACTCACACATGCCTCTAACTCTTGACCTATGTAGCCTTTTGCCTCACTATAGCAGAGCCTCTTTATATTAATACCAATTTATCATTATTCCCTTTAAATGCTCTTTTTTTTTCCGTCCAAGAGAAAGAGACAGAAAACATCTGCATATCGAGTAATATTAGCTACAGTTGGTGTCTCAAGTGAGAATCAATCTGACAGCTCCATTTATTATATCGGGGTAGGCTTTATTATGGAGACTCTTGCATTTGAACTTTCCCTCTACAAGATATGAAAGAGTCTCTGATGTATTCATATCTTGCTTGAAAAACAACATTTTGAAACACAAGAGAGATAGCAGCTACAGATAACATTTCAGCTATAATAAGAGAGGCCAAATGTTAGCCAGTCTTAAAACAATAACAACAATAAAGACACTTAGAAGTGTTATTAGTTATTAAGCCATATGGTTCATGTTACAGCTCCGTTCTTTTGTTCCCTGCCTGTGTTGTCAGCATTCATGGGATTGTTGTGATTTGTCGTGTCCAGTGCATCCCCCTTTTCAATACATTAGGCTGATAACTCTGGTCCTTTTAAGGGCAATGTCACGATCTGTTTCCCTTCGGTTGGGGCCAGCCATCAATGTTAAAACGTGTCATTGTTAAAACAAACCAAATTACCACCTCCACCGAAACCCCCACGCAGACGCCTTTCTTCCTATTTAAAAATCAGCCATTTGAGGCTTGGGAAGGTGCTCTGGGGTTGTTATGGGAAATGTTCAAAGAACTGACCTGTCAGTTAAGTTTGTTCCTTGTAGGTTAATGAGGACATGAATTGTTACAAACCAGAGGTGCTCATGTTGGTGGATATATTACGTGCGTCTTGAACGGCACAGATGTTTAGGAACTGTTGTTTCTACGTGTCTACTTCTTCGATAAATAAGAAAATGGGTTCTGGTCTCCTAATCCCAGTGGATCACATGGGTCTGCAGGTGCCCTTGTCCTCCCCGACTCCTGGGACACAAGCCTTCAACTGAGGTCGGGCTTCCAAGCCAGGATTACCCTGGGTGTTTCCTCCCGGCCTTCCCTCCTCACTTGCACTATTTCTTCAGTGGGTCCCAGTACTCGGCACCAGGAAACAGGAACTAAAACAGGGCTCCCGTTCAGTGAACTGATGGTCAGCCTGCAATGGTTTATATAAATCTGTGAAAGTTCACCATGTTTATTTTCGTATGTCAGTGGGTCTCGACATTTCCTGCGTGAGAAAAACTGTAAGCAAACCACTTGCATGCTCTAAACTTGATTTTTAGGACACCCTAGAGCTGCAGGCCTCATGTATCTATGTCAATTAAGATAAAAATGTGTAGAGAATATTTATGAACGTTCCAATACTCGCAGGCCTCTGATAGTTGCAAATTAAGACGGTTGTTTTTCTTCCTGCTCCTTTAAGGGTCTCGGGCAGATTTCTCTGGCTCTTCAGTCACCTTCCCCCAGCTCCCTCCGATTTATGCATTCTTGATCACCAGCTCCATTATTCTTTTGCCTATGCTCTTTCTGTGCCTAGTTTCCCTAACCTAAGAACTTCCTTGACTTTGGTTATTTGAAGGCCTTTCATTTTGTTAATTATTTTCTTCCTTTCTTTTTTTTTTCCACCGAAGCACGCAGATGCAATTTAGGATTGCCCTTACCCAAGAGGAGACATTCAACATATGTGGAATCAAAGATAACTGTAAGGCAAAGTGTGAGAAGTGTGAGAAGATCAAAGCCTAGTGCTTTAGGGGTATAAAGGTGGAGAAATAGATTTAACAGTGAAAGGCTTCTTTCAGAAAATATATCTTATGCTTACTATCAAAATAGCACACATTTAGAGAGGTGTCAGCAGGATGACTGAATAGGAAGCATTTGGCCCTTGTTCTCCCACAGAGACACATTATTGGCAAAACTATATGGATCAGAATACTTTTGTGAGGACTCTAGAGAGTAGTTGAGAAGTTTCAACACTCAGACCAACGTAAAACCAAGGAAGGAGGGGCGTCTGGGAGACTCAGTCGGTTAAGCATCTGACTCTGGATTTTGGTTCCGGTCATGATCTCACGGGTTCGTGAGTTCGAGCCCCACGTTGGGCTCCGCACTGGCAATGAGGAGCCTGCTTGGGATTCGCTCTCTTCCACCCTCTTTCTCTACCCCTCCCCTGCTCACGTTCTCTCTCAAAATAAATAAACTTAAAAAAACCCAAGAAGGGATTCCAGTGAAAGGGTTAGGAAAATTCACTGAGTTTTGAACCCTTGTTTGTGCTTCTCCCTCTTGCTGAGCGAATGTGGGGTGACTGAAGGAAACCTCCCACACGAGGGATCATCCCTCAAGAAAGAAGCAAAAGAGGGGAGCGTGCATCCAACATTTTGGCTAGCGTGGGGGCTGTCCGAGGGACCAATATCTGTCTCTCCTGACTCAGAGTGCTGATGGGACTGGTGGCCATTTTTGGAAGCTTGTAGAAAAGATATGATCACAGCAGCACATTAGCACTGCAGTTCTGCCAGTATACAGATGCCAGGGACAGCAGGGGGTTACAGGGACAAGATGCTTAGGGAATTTGAGAAGACTAAAAGTACAGCACATGCTCAGAGAAGACACATCCCAGAAAAGTATTGAAAGGTTCTAGAATCTCTAGCTGGACTGGTTGGTGAAGGTCTTCTCCTGCATGAAGCCAGTCCAGAAAATTTGGAAGACGTAGTTCTTTCTTCAAATGCCCAAGTCTTAATGAAAACACAACACAACACAACACAACAAAACAAAACAAAAAAAAAAAACAAGGCATACAAAGATACAAGGAAACATGACCAAATCAAAGAAATGAAATAAAACCCCAGAAACTGACCCTAAGGAAACACAGATCTATCTGCTGCCTGACAAAGAATTTCAAATAACTGTCATAAAGAAGCTTAATGAGCTTAAAGAGAACACAGACAACTAAATGAAGTAAAGTAAATGATGCATGAACAAAATGACAATACCAACAAAAATAAGGAAACTACAAAAAAGGACCAAGAAAATTTTTGGCTTTGAAAAATACAACAACTGAAATAAAATTTTACTAGAAGAGCTCAACAACCAACATGATCAGGAAGAGAAAAGAAGTTGAAGACATGTCATTTAAAGTCACTGAGTCAGAAGAGCAAAAAGAAAAAGAAAATGAAGAAAAGTGAAGAGAGCCTATGGAATTTACAGGATATAACCAAGCAGTCCAATATATACATTAGGGGAGAAGCTCAAAGCCTCCAACCAGGAGAGATCTAAAGAGACAACAGGAGGGTGCCTGGGTGGATCAGTTGTTAAGCCTCCAACTTCAGCTCAGGCATGATCTCGCAGTTCACAAGTTCGAGGCCTTTGGACTCTGCTTCAGATACTTTGTCTCCCTCTCTCTCTGCCCACCCCCCATTTGTGCTCTGTCTCTCTCTCTCTCAAAAATAAATAAATATTAAAAGCAAAGACACTACATACATGTATACATGTGTGTGTGTATATGTGTATGTATATATATTCCCCTCTCATGCCATAGTGGAAGGACCTCTCCTCTTCCACATAGAACCTGAAATACTGAAATCTGGGGGGTGCCTGAGGGCCACTGATGTGCACTATTAAGCAGAGCAAAAAAATATTCATGTGCCTGAAGCAAAGACCAATATTTCCACACAACATGGTAAGCCCAACACAGACTGTGTGGATTCGTTATCTCTTGGTAAGAAACTTGTTCCAGGCTCAAGGCATTCTTATAAAACTATGTAGGAGTTGAAAGACTGCATATATGGGACTGTTTTTCCCAATGAGATGTAAAGATGTAATTTGTGACCTCAGAAACATAAAGTGGGGGAAGGAATATATAATAATAACATTTCTGTATGTGATTTAAAGTAAGTTGGTATCAGTTTAAAACAGGATGTTATAACTTTAAATGTTTCATGTAATTAAAATTATATCCACAAAGAAAATATCTATAGAATATACACACAAAAAAATAAGAAAAGAATCAAAGTATGTCACCACAAACAATCAATGCAACACAAAGGAAAGAAGGGACAAAAATCTACAAGACACATGGAGACCAATTAACAAAATGGCAATAGTAAGTTCTGCTATATAAGTAACTACTTTATTAATTTATTTATTTATATTTTTTAAATGTTTATTTTTGAGAGAGAGAGAGAGACAGACAGACAGAGCATAAGTGGGGAAGGGGCAGAGAGAGACACACACACACAGAACTCAAAGCAGGCTCTAGGCTCTGATCTGTCAGTACAGATCTCAACATGGGGCTCAAACTCACAGACTGTGAAATCATGACCTGAGCCAAAGTTGGGTGCCTAACCGACTGAGCCACCCAGATGCTCCTATAAGTAATTACTTTAAATGTGAATGAATTAACCTCCCCAATATAAAGATATAGATTGCCTGAATCAATTAAAAAAAATGGATCCAACTAGATGCTGTCTACAAGAAATTCGCTTTAGATAAGGAGACACATAGAATGAAACTGAAAGGATGGGAAAAAACATTTCATGCAAATGGTAACCAAAAGAGAGCAGGAGTGACTGTACTAATATCAGACTAAATAGACTTTAAGTCAAAAACTAAACTTTTGAGAGTTTTGATTACTGAGAGTTTGATTACTGATTCAATTTCTTTACTGGTCATGGGTCTGTTCAAATTTTCTATTTCTTCCTGTTTCAGTTTTGGTAGTTTGTAGGTTTCTAGGAGTTTGTCTACGGAAAGAGGTGGGTGAGGGATGGGCTAAATGGGTGATGGATATTAAGGAGGACCCTTGTTATTATGAGCACTGAGTGTTATATGTAAGTGATGAATCAGTAAATTCTACTCCTGAAACCAATATTAAACTATATGTTAACTAACTAGAATTTAAATAAAAATTTGAAAAAACAAACTGTTACAAGAAACAAAGAACATTATATATGATAAAAGGAACAATTTGCCCAGATATAACAATTATAAACATATATGCACCAAACATCAACTTTCCTAAATATATGAAGGAAACATTGGAAACATTGAAGGAAAAGGTAGACAGATCTACAATACTATTAGGAAACTTAACTATTACCCCACTATCACTAATAGGTAGAACAACCAGGCCAAAGATCAATAACGAAATAAAGGACTTGAATAAACCTTTAGAACAATTGGACACAACAAATTTAATACACTCTAGACAATAATAGCAGAATACATTTTTTTTTCAAGTGCACACGGGACAATCTCCAGGATATACTATATGTTAGGCTTCAAAACAAGTTTTCATAAATTTAAAAAGATTTAAATTATACCCAATATCTTTTCCAATCACAATGGAATGAAACTACAAATTGATAGCCAGAAGAAAACTGAAAAAAAAAACCCCAAATATGTGGAAATCAACCCTTAAACAGCCAAAGGTTCAGAGAAGAAATCATATTGAAATTATAAATTACCTTGAGACAAATTAATATGAAAACAAAACACATCAACATTTATGGAATGCAAGGAAGCATTGTTAAGAGGGAAATTTATAGCTGTAAATGCTAACATTAAATAAGAAGAAGGATCTCAAATTACAATCTAACTTAATATTTCAGAAGCTAGAAAAAGAAGTAACTGAACTTAAAACTAACAGAAGTATGGGAATAATGAAGGTTAGAGTGTGATTAATAAAATAGAAATAGAAAAATAATAAAAAAATCAACTAACTTAAGAGTTTTGTTTTTTTTTTAAGATACAGAAAACGGGATGCTTGGATGGCTCAGTTGATTAAGTATCCAACTCTTGATTTAGGCTCAGGTCATGATCTCACAGTTCATGAGTTTGAGCCCCACGTCAGGCTCCACACTGATAGTGGAGAACCTGCTTGGAACTCTCTCTCTTCCCCTCCATCACTTCCCCCAACCCTCAAAATAAGTATATAAACTTACAAAAATAAAAAATGAAAAAAATACACAAAATTAACAAAGTGGACAACCTAGAACAAATGGATAAATTCCTAGAAGCTGATAACCCACCAAAACTGAAGCAGGAAGAAATAAAAATTTAAACATACTAATTACCAGCAATAAAATTGAATCAGTAATCAAAAAACTCCCAACAAAAGTCCGGGACCAGTTGACTTTACAGTTGAATTCTAGCAAACATTTAAAGAAGAGTTAATACCTATTCCTGTCAAACTTCCAAAAAATGGAAAAGGAAGGAAACGTTCCAAATTTATTCTATAAGGTTAGTATTACCTTTATACCAAATCCGTAAAAACACCACACAAAAAGAAATTCTGGTGAATATCTCTGACAAACAATGATGCAAAAATCCTTAACAAAATATTTTCAAACCAAATCCAACAATACATTAAAAAAACCCTTTACCACTTCAAGTGAGATTTATTCCTGGAATGCAAGTGTGGTTTAATATTCACAAATCAATCAATGTGACACATTACATCAGTGAAAGAAAGGATAAAAAACATGATCATTTTAAGAATGCAAGGATGGTTCAGTGTACAACAATCAATCAATAATACTCCACATTAACACAGTAATCGATGAAAAGCACATGATTATCTTAATTGATGAAGAAAAAGCATTTGACAAGATACAACACTTTTCATGATAAATACACCCAAAGAATTAGTGATAGAAGGAAACTACTTCAACATAATTAATACCATACATGAGAAGCCCACAGCTAATGTCATAGAAAATTGTGGAAGACTAAAAGCTTTTCCTTTAATATCAGGAATAAAGCAAGTATGCCTGCTCTTTCCACTTCAATTCAACATAATATTGGAAATCCTAGCCAGAGCAATTAGGCAAGAAAAATAAATAAATGCATCCAAATTGGAAAGGAAGAAATAAAATTATCTGTTTGTGGATGACATGATCTTATATGTAGAACTTCCCAAAGATTACAGACACACACACACACACACACACACACACACACATCAAACCAGTGGAACTAATAAATTCAATAAAGTTGCAGGATACAAAATCAATGCAAAAATCACTTGTGCATATACACTAACAATAAATTATCTGAAATGGAATAAAGAAAACAATCCCCTTTGTAATAGCATCAAAAAGATGTGAATACTTAGGAATAAACCTAATCAAGGAGGTGAAAGATTTGTACAATGAACATTAAAAATTGCTGAAATAGCTTAAAGAAGATACAAATAGAAAGACATCCATGTTTATGGATTGAAAGACTTCACATTGTTGAGATGCTTATATTGTTTAGATATATTGTTTATATTATAAATAATATTCAAAGAGATCTAAGATTCAACGCAACCCCTGTCAAAATCCCAATGGTATGTGGAAGTAGAAAAAAAAAATCATCCTAAAATTCAAATGTAATTTCAAGGGACCTTGAATAGTCAAAACAATTTTGAAAAAGAACAAAGTTGGAGGAATCGCACTTCCTGATTTCAAAACATATTACAAAGCTACATTAATCAAAAACAGTGTGCTACTGGCAAAAATAAGACATATACGCCAATGGAATAGAATAGAGATTCTAGAAACAAGCCCTCATGAGTACAATCAAATGATCTTTGAAAGGGTGCCAGACCACTCAATGGGGAAAGGACAGTCTTTTCAACAAATGGTATTGGGAAAGCAGGATATCCATATACAAAAGAATGAAGTTGGACCCTTATACCTGCAAAAAATTTACTCAAAATGAATTAAAGACCTAAATACAAGACCCCAAACTATAAAACTCCTAGAGGAAAATATAGGGGGAGAGCTTCAAAGCCCTGGATTTGGCAATCCTCCTGGGACAAGAAAGAGGGTAGGTCTTGGGCTGTGGGTGGGAAGATCTACATCTTTCCATTGGACTAGGAGTGGTTGGATTTGGACTTTGGAAAGGAGGACATTTGGGGAAGATAGCCTAGCCCTTGCAACATGGTAGCAGGTCAGAAGAGAATGGGGTAAAAATATGTAGGGCTAGGAGGAGACCCCTGGAAAACCAAGGCCCATAACTAGAAGCAGTGACGACTTAACCAGTTTTTAAGTTTAGTTTTGTGTTCAAATTTTCTTCTGTGATGTTTTGTTAACACACAACCTAGTTTAGGTATGCTTCTAGGATTTAAGAAAGGGGTCTGTGTCCATACCTCAGGCTAAACTTGTAGAAAGAGTGGTGGAAGCCATGAGAAATAACAACACCACAGTGACCATCCGGGGAAATTTCTCAAATTTTTGCAGAAATTACATAGAGAGGGGGAACTTGCAAGCAGAAGGGAATTCTCATTCCAGGGAATGGGGGCCTGTTCTGTTGTTATTTGGGAATTATGTGCAGGGAAATCCACAAAGACTGGAACATTTAGATACCTGGTTTAAACTCAGGAAGGCCTTGAAAAGGCAACGTTTGGACATCTTTACCCATTGGGCAGGTCGATGTGATAATTTTTCCATTTCTTTGATTCTTCCTCATTAGACTATTTACCCTGCCTTTAAAAAAAATCATGTATACATTCTAGTGACTGTATCCCATTATACATCAAGCCATACAATATTGTAATTTGTAAAGTTTTTAGGCACTTCAATTACAAAACATACTTTTTTTTGCACTGAACACATACTATGTATCATTAAATTCGCATGTATTAGCTCTAATCCTCCTAACAATTGTGGTGAATATATGTTATTATTCCAGTTTTACTGATAATCAAAGTGAGACTAAGCCAAATTAAGTACGTTACCCAAGGTCTCACGGTTAGTTGGTGGTGTAACTTTGATTTGTACATACATCTTCTGGCTTCCGAAGTCTACAGACTTCCCACAAGTACTAAACTTCTTACCTCTACCCTACTTCAGGTCTCACTGATGACAAGAGGACACCTTCTTTACTAAAAAGGGACTTGGGGACGTTGACCTCTTTTAGTATCCCCAAAAACATTATTATTAACATATCATTATTGTTATTAATTATTATTATTGCAAAGAATGATGGCTGAGTGGGCCAACATAGTGGACATATTAGTTTTCAATACTGTTGTAACAAAGTAGTATAACCTTGGTGATTTAAGTAACACAGATTTATTATCTTATAGTTCTGAAAATTGGATGTCTGACAGGGTCTCACTGGACTAAAATTAAGATGTCGGTGGGGCTGATTCTCAGCGGGAGAATATCCCCTTGCCTATTCCAGGTCCTAGAGGCCACCTCCATTCCTTGGCTTCTAAACCAGCAATGATGGGTTGAGTCCTTACTTTGCATTGCTCTGATCTCTTCTCTGGTCATGTCTCCCTCTCTCACACTTTCCTCTGCTTACCAAATCTACTTTTAAAGACCGTTGTGATGACATCTGACCCACTCAGATTATCCAGGATAATTTCCTTGTTTTAATGTCAGTTGACTAGCAGCCTTAATTCCACCTGCAACCTTAATTTCCCTTTGCCGTGTAGCCTAACATATGCACAGATTCTAGGGATTAGGACGTGGGCATCTTTGGGGGACCACAGTTCTGTCCACTACCGTGGATTATTGATTCAGATTCGAAATTAGATTGGATCTCGAATTTGGTCCTGATTTCCTCTGGGATTGCTATGAGTCCATTTTCTTTCCCCACTATGTTTCAGTATTCATTTTTTTTAATGCAAAACTGAATGAATATGAATTCATATATGAATTTGAATGAAATGAAAAATACTGAATGAATACTGAATTCATGTTTTTAATGAATACTGTCACCTGGTAGTGACAGGTAATTAATTGGAAAAAATGGTAGATGGTTTCAAAATGGCTCAATATCAAAAGCATGGAAAAAGATCATGGCTATCTTCTACTAGGAAGTATAATGGGAAGATTGAGAGTGTGGGCTTTGGGATCAGGGTACCTGAATTTAAACCCTTATTACTCTACCTACCACGGATAATCTTGGGTGAATTCCTTACCCCCTCTGTGCCTCAGTTTCCTCAGCTGACAAACAGAAATGATAAAGATAGTACCCTAGTTGTTATGAAAATCAAATGAGTTGGTTCTTGGCACATAATAAACACTCAGTAAATGTTAGCTGATATTACAGAGATACGCTTCGTTATTCCCCAAAAGGTTTGGTGGTTAAAATTTAGAGGTTGGCATTTGTTTGAAATGAGAAGTATGACAGAACAAAAATTGCAAGAGAGTTCAGGAGTCTTGTACCGAAGGACATTTCTAGACTTGACTTGCATCTAAGTGGTTATGGGCTGGAGGGATTCATGATGAAGAACAAACTTTGGTGACACTGATGGGCCATCTCTGTCTGCCTTTCCATCTTTGTCTGTCACTTCACCATCTCATGAGAACGCTTCCCCTCAAACCCAGTCTGGGCTTTCTCAACTCTGAGCCTTTGCTCAAGCCATTCTCTCTTCCTTTGACTGCCTCCCTCCCATCTCTGCCTAATGAAATATCTCAAAGAACATTTTCTCCATGAAGCCATTATGGTGTCTCCAGCCAGAAAGGACATTTCACTCTCCTGAATTTTTATAACCCTTTGCAACTCTTGGATTGTGGTTACTTCTGCCTATGTCTTTTCTTCTTCACTAGAGGTAGGTTGCCTGATACCTTGTTTACCCTGTGTCTTTTACAGCATGTGGTAAATGCCCAGCAAAGTTCTGTTGACTAAATGGTTGGTGAGTGAGGGAATGAGCGTCCCATATCCAGGACAGGATGTTTCTGTGCTTTTTGATGAGAAATTAAGTGATGGTATTTGTATCATTTTACACCTTAAAAGTCTCTCTTCTCTGATTAAATATACACTCCCCTTGCCCTGTTGCTGGTCCCCAACCCTGAGTGTGAGTGAGAATTCTCTTCTGAAATATGAAAAAAACTACAGATGTTCTGAAACTATCCCTAAAATTCCAAACCAATAAATCAGAGGTGGGGCCCAGACATTTGTATTTTTTTTTTAAGCTTCAAAGTGTTTTTCTAAAGTGTGTTCAGGAAAGGTAATTATTGACATTGGGATTGGAACGAATTCCAGATATAGGCTAAGAGACATTTCATGAAAAATTAACAGAAAAGGAAAGCCTATCACTTTTCTATTCCTGTTGTTAAAACACACTACCAGTCATAATTTCAGGGGAACGTCATATATGTCAATACATGCGTTAGTGATGGGGTTGAAGTTTGGGCAAAGTGTTTTCTTCCTTTGTTTTTTATTTTTTTCCCTTAGTCTAGTAAGAGCCAAGAACAGCATCAATGAGTCATGAGAGAGACCACACACACACACACACACACACACATTGTACACTCCTAAGCTATA
Source organism: Panthera onca (assembly GCF_046562875.1). Lineage (NCBI taxonomy): Eukaryota > Metazoa > Chordata > Mammalia > Carnivora > Felidae > Panthera > Panthera onca. Next base: position 172,459,755 of record NC_138342.1, read on the forward strand.
AAGCCAAATGTAAAACATAAGTCCACATGGGCTCAATTGAGAAATTTGCCCCAGGGTAACAATTCAACAAGACATAAAGTGAGCCAGGCTAGACTTAGATAAAGAAAAGAACAGGAAAACTGTCCACACCTGGAATTTGTTGAAAGATAAGGTTTTTCTAGAAGTCTCATCGTGAATTCACTATATCCAATGGAATAAAGGGATTCAACCAGTCACCAGTGCCCTGACAGTCAAGAGCTAAGGTAGATGGGAAGAGCGAGCTAGGCAAGGAAGGGAGAATGAGGAAAATGGCCGAGGGGCTCAGAAGTCAGGATTGGTTTTATTCACAAGATGATACTTGTAGTCTTTCTTGATAAAATGTGTAATTTTATACCATGACTTTTATTTCACGATAGTATAGTTTCATTTCCCTTATACTTAACAACAGTTACAAATATATTTTTCTTCTTTGTGATGTTGATGTATTTCATTGGGTTGTTTGAAGGGAACGGGATACAGCCTCTCTTTTCCACCCTTCTCTCAGCCTATGCCTGGGGACTGATGGAGTGCTCCCCCTAGATCCTTATGCCCCTCTGCTTTCAAATAAACATGCCTACTTTTCTCTGGTTCTCTCCTTGAAATCACAGCCTAGAGCTCATGGGCATGACTTGGTTCCATGGTTTTTGTGACAAACGGGGGTTTCCTGTGGAGAGGACAATGCAGTTGGCCTGGACAACTGAGTCACCATGGAGCAAAGGCAGTAGCATAGGTGGGGAAGAGTACATATTTTAGTATCCTGCAGCCTATTTTTTAGACATTAAGAGGAGTGTAGCCAGTTTAGGAAGTCATTTTCCATCTGAGGAAAGCAGACCTAGGAAGACCAGCTCACATTTACAAACGCTAAAATCCCAAGAAAGAGGGTGAGTGGAATATACTCACTTGAGGCACTAAGGACACAGATTGGAGACATAGAATCCTGGAACATTTGCACTAGAAAGGACCTCGGAAATCATTTAACCTTCTTCCCTTATTTTACAGGTTAGGAAACTCAATCCAAAAGAGTTTCCTCTTTTGGAGGAAGCTAATGAGGAGGGGGCCCAGACAAAGCTAATGAGGAGAGGGCCCAGATCTTGTACTGGAAAGCTCTTTCTACTCTCCTGAGCTGCTGCCACATTTGGCTTTGAGGATTATCATGAGATTTTTTTTTTTCAGAAGTTGATCTAGCCATTCAACTTTGCTCTCGATGGCCTGGTATTAAAATGGCGCCTGGGTGGCTCAGTCAGTTAAGCATCCGATTTTGGCTCAGGTCAAGATCTCACAGTTCATGAGTTTGAGCCCCGCATTGGGCTCTGTGCTGTCAACGTGGAGCCCACTTCATGTCCTCTGTCTTCCTCTCTCTCTGCCCCTCCCTGACTCGTTCAAGCATGCGTGCTCTCTCTCTCTCTCTGTCTCAAAAACAAATAAAAACATGGAAAAATAGCAAAATGTTCTTGTCTTCTGTGCACCAGTGTTCATAGGAGCATTATTCATAATAGCCCCAAATCAAGAGTAACTCAAATGCTCACCAGGAGATAAATGGATAAACGAAATGTGGTCTATACATACATTGGGATGTTACTCAGCCTTCCAAAGGAACGAGATTCTGACACAGGCAACAAAATGGATAAAACTTGAAAACATTGTGCTAAGTGAAGGGAGACAGACGTTAACAGGACGGATGGTTCCACTTACACGAGGTACCCAGAACAGGCAAACTTTTACAGACAGAAAGTGGAATAGAAGTTTCTAGGGATGGGGGGTGGTGGTGGTTGGAGGAACGAGAAGTTACTGCTTAATGGGCACAGAACTTCTTTTGGGGGTGATAAAAAGTCCTGAAGATGGATGGTGGTGGTGGTTACACAAAATTGTGCGTGTCCTTAATGCCACTAAAATAGACCCTTAAAAGTGGCTAAAATGGTAAATTATACGTTGTGAATCATTTGCCACAAAAAAAAAAAAAAAAAAAAAAAAAAAGGAAGGAAAATGTTGTCTTCATCACAAACCGGCAGTGGCTCCAGGGAGCGGAGTTTTGGGAAGACTGGACAGGGAGCTGGCTGGAACTGAATGTCATTCCACGTCTCCAAAGCGTTGATGTTCTCTTTCTAAGTCCTAGCACTGGCTGAAGGAAGGACAGCTCAACATCCAAAGAACCAAGAATCAAAAGGGTGCTGAGCTTCCCTGCTGGCCCTCATGTACACATAAGAGAGACAGGTGGGATGGACGGTCTAGAAGTTCGGAAAGCAGCAGTGGTCTTGAGCTCACATCCTTAATCCATCACAGACTAGCCTTTTGACTCCTGTGTGGTTAGTTCTCCTGTCTGTGTTTACTTTGCTCATCTCTAAAACCTAGATGATCTCAGAACCCACCTCAACCTTCGTTATAAAGATGGTGTGAGTCAGCGTTCCAGAACACTTAGAATGGGGTGAGCCGTGAGTTGTTACCATTATTTTGGTTACATGCTAGGAAGGAGGGGGAAATACGAGGGCCTCTGGCTGCTCCCAAGGAACTACTTATTATTGGGGAAAACCAGACTAAGACTGAGAAATAACTAGTTAACACTGTAAGTAGTCTTTGCTGGAATGACGACAAATATCACAGAACTCTTTGCACTTCGTAAAGTTCGTCCACGTACATGGGTTTATTTGGTCCTTACAACCTCTCCACCATTTTTACGTATCAGAAAGCAGAATCATTGCCTTGCCCAAGGATTCACAGCTTGTAAGTGGTACAAAGAATAAGAATCTTAGGAACTCAGATGAAGGAGAAACCAGTGTGGGCTAGGACCATCAAGGACGTCTTCATGAAAATGTGACTTGACAATGCCTTAGATAAGACGAGAACACTGAGAAAAGATCTGGAGCTGACGCATGGGTTACAACGTGAAAAAGGTTGTGTTTTTTTTTCTTTTTCTTTTTCTTTTTCCTTGTAGAGCTATGCAGTACGCCCCCTGCGGGGCTGTACAGGGCATCCCTGCCTGCCAGGGGAATCACGTGAGCGGGAATGAGCAAATTGTCTTTGTAGCACAGGCAGGAGTCCACATGTGACAGAAGGAGAAATAAGAAATTGAATGTGATACTAAACTGTTTTAATGCTTTGGACGCTGAGAATTTCTACAGTTCAAGGAGCTCTAGAATAGGAGACCTGTGGTCTCACTCTTGACTTGCTCGCCTCCAACCGTGTCACCCCGGTAAGGCATTCTAGTTCTTGGGCTTCAGAGGGTCCAGCTGTAGACCGAAAGGGACTGACCGGGGTGGCTCTGACATTCTGTTTTAGGTCCGTTAAGAGACAAATCTTCTTTGTCACATGACCCTCCTGCTCCCCTTACTGGAAGAATGAGGGCTTCCTTTCCCAATGTTTCCTTTACCCTAAACACAAGCACTCATTACAGGGGTGGAGGTTCCCTACAGCCCCTTTCTCCGAAGTATTTTAGAGGAGTCGGTGTAAAAATGAGGTCTTTCTTGGTATTTTTATTCTTCAAACACCAGGATACGGTAAAATTATGCTTTTTCTTCTCTGAGTAATTAGCCTCTCTCCTTTCTTTCCCCTTCATGGGGGCTGTAGAGTCAGATACTTCAATTTCGCTTTCTCCATCATTGCCTTCAAAGCTCAGAGGGTTCTACTGACACTATGTCCCGGCCTGTCTTTGGAATCAATCTGAGGGGATAGAAACTCTTCTCTGCTCATTCTGCAGCTGCACCGCATCTGACAGGCCAAGGTAGATGCAAAACAGTGTACCCTTGAATCGGATCCAGCCAAATATATATCTTTTTTTTTTTAATTGTTTGTGCCTTACGTTCTTTATTTTTTTATTTTTTTCAATATATGAAATTTATTGTCAGATTGGTTTCCATACAACACCCAGTGCTCATCCCAAAAGGTGCCCTCCTCAATACCAGTCACCCACCCTCCCCTCCCTCCCACCCCCCATCAACCCTCAGTTTGTTCTCAGTTTTTAAGAGTCTCTTATGCTTTGGCTCTCTCCCACTCTAACTTCTTTTTTTTTTTTTTCCTTCCCCTCCTCCATGGGTTTCATCTTATGTTTCTCAGGGTCCACATAAGAGTGAAAACATATGGTATCTGTCTTTCTCTGTATGGCTTATTTCACTTAGCATCACACTCTCCAGTTCCATCCACATTGCTACAAAGGGCCATATTTCGTTCTTTCTCATTGCCACGTAGTACTCCATTGTGTATATAAACCACAATTTCTTTATCCATTCATCAGTGGATGGACATTTAGGCTCTTTCCATAATTTGGTTATTGTTGAGAGCAGCCAAATATATATCTAAAAAGCAACGATATTTGCCATCATTTTACAGTTGGAGAAACCAAGGCAAAGAGTGGGACAGTGATCTAACTGATGGGCAAAGAAAGACCAGGTATGTTGACAGAATTCAAGCCTTCCATTTTCCAGTCCCCCGTAGGAATGACACAGGGGTGACGAACAATGGCTTGCGTGGGAGGGAAGTTAGGTTTTGCGGGGGCCACCAGAGGGGTTTGGAAACCAAGTAGAGGGCAAGCATTTTACCCTCGACGTTGTCATGGGCGTTCACCGCCATGCGCTTCCAAGAAACACGAAACAGTTTCCACGTTTTCTCTAAACGAATGGGACGCTGCAGGAAAACCCTGAAGGGAAGCGTCTGAGAAATCGGTGGCAAAGGAATTTAACTATGAGGAGAGTGAGCCGGTGCATTACTGTTGGCTTATTAATAGGTTCTGTGTCGCCAGCTCCAGGGGGAACGGCCCCTGGAATCGCTGGCGGGGAAAAGCAGTCAAGGGCTGCGTTTGATGGAAATAGGGAATAACGGGAAGGGAAGGGAAGGGAAATGACTTCAGAAAAGACTGGAGAGCTTGTCCTCTGGAATGAAAACCAGCCGCTGCTGATGTGACTGTCCAGGTCCCGGTGGCGGCTGCTGGAGAGCCGAACACGAGGCTGAGCCGCTTCAAGAATGCCAGAGTCTTGCTTCTCCTGGGCCTCGTTTGCAATTTATATATGGTGTCTATGACGTCTCACTCTTTGGGATAAGGCTGTATCTAAAATCCAGCACATTTCAAAAGACGACCTGCTCTGGCTGGGGCAGGCACATAACCTGGTTAGAGAGGCTGGTGGCACTGGCCGTGGATTGATAAATACACGGGAGGTACGTGCCTGCCTTTGCGAGGTATCTTCCAGACACAAGGTGTGGCAATGCCACCCTCCTCGAGGAACAGTCATCTGGTCATCTGGTCGGCGAATATTTATGCCTGAGCCAGGCCCTGAGCCGTGCTGAGGCCTGGAAGCCCCGTTGAGTTGTGCGCCCTGTTCTCCAAGAGGCTGGCGGGGAAGAGAGAAAACAGAGACGATCACAGCACAAAGTGATAAGGCACCCAGGGTGCGGGTGTGCGTAGGGTCTGAAGGCAGGGGTGCCTGTTCCAGGCTGGTGAGGCTGGAGAGGGCGGGACCCAGCAAGAGCTGCCTGGAGGAGGAGGTTTCTGGAGGAGAGCTCCGAAGCAGTTGGCGGGTTTTTCTTCCCGAATCAAGGATCTGAATTTTACGTACTCTGGGGACCCACTGAAATTGTCTGAAAACTCTTTTGGGTGTTATGTGCATCCGCCTGTCTTCAGAGGATACATCACGTTCATTGGACGCTCAGAGGCCCGAGACCTTCTCTTTCTCCAGGTAAGACATTCGATTGCCCCCCGAATATGTACAGGTATATATTTAATGCGTGCGTATATGGGACTGTAGCAAACATCCGCGTAGGTAAATCTTTGTGAACACATCTGAATATTTTCCTAAAGTCTTAGAAGACCTATTGCTTCCTCAAAGAATGTGAATGTTTAAAAAACTATCCCTACATAGATTGTCAAAATCCCCTCTTCAAGTTTGCACAGGTTTGCGCACGTATCAGCAGGAAGGAAGTGCCATTTTCCTGAACTCTTGCCAACATTATTTTCATTGCCTTTTAATTAAGAAAAACTTTAAACAGGGGGCGCCTGGGTGGCTCCATCGGTTGAGCGTCTGACTCTTGATTTCTGCTTGGGTCACGCTCCCAGGGTCACGGGATGGAGTCCCGCGTCGGGCTCTGTACTGAACGTGGAGCCTGCTTGAGAATCTCTCTCTCCCTCTGCCTCTCCTCTGCTCCTGTGTGCTCTCTCTCTCTCTCTCTCTAAAATAAAATTTTAAAAAAGATGTATTAAACATTTTTTAAAAGGGAAAACTTTAAACATAAAATGGTACATAAGACACCCCTCTGCACTTATTTGCTCGGATTTAATAGATAGTAACAACTTGCCAAGTTTCTTATCATTTAATGAAGAAGTGTGACAGATACAGAAGACCATTTCTGCCCCCATTCATATACTGTCTCTCCCAGTATTTTGCAGGTGGACGTTTTCTCATTTTCACTACTCACAGATATCTCTGACAATATTTGATGTTTGTGCTTTAAAAATATGTGATAATGGGACGCCTGGGTGGCTTCGTCATTAAGCGTCTGACTTCAGTTCAGGTCATGATCTCGTGGTTTGTGGGTTCGAGCTCTGCAGAGCCTGCTTCGGATCTTCTGTCTGTCTCTCTCTCTGTCTCTCTCTGCCCCTCCCCAGCTCTCTCTCTCAAAAATAAATAAATAATACAAAAAAGCATTCTTAAAAAACAAACAATCATAAAAATATGTAATAATGGCATCATACTGAATATAGTTATGGTAGTTTTCTGGTAAAAATATATTTATAGCCTCTGTGCTTCTCCACTTTTTATTCACTTCCTGCCCCTCCTTTTCCAGTTGAACTGAACAATTTTTGTTAGGCTCCGCTTTAGCTCTGCTGGTCTAGAAATTATGCAGATAGTCTACTTTTTTTTAGGGGTTGCCCTTATAAGGTGTTTTAAACAACTTCATTGAGATATAATTCGCACGCGGTACAGTTTACCCAGTTAATGTGGGGAGTTCAGTGTTTTTAATACATTCACACAGTGGTGTCACTAAACACCTCAATCTGTTCACAGCATTTTTGTCACCCTAAAAAGAAATCCCATGCCCGTTATCAGTCACGGTATCAGTCATTCTTCTCTCCCCTCTCTCCTTGGCTACCAGGAATCTAGTTTATCTCTGTATGGATTTGTCTGCTTTGGCCATTTCATAGAATGGAATCATACACTATGTGGTCTTTTGTAACTGGTCTCTTTGTAACTCACTTCACACCATGTGTTTAAGGCTTATCCACATCGTACCATATATCAGTGCTTCATTCCTTTGTGTGGCTGAACGATAATCTACTGTGTGTCTAGGCCATATGTATTTATGCATCGGCTGGTGAATGTTTGGGTTATTTCCACTTTTTGATGACCATGAACACTGGTGTAATGAACATTCAGGTACAAGTTTTTGCGCAGACATATGTTTTCAATCTCTCTGGGTACACACCTAGAAATAAAGTTGCTGGGTCATGGGGTAGAGGGAATGTTTCACATTTTTAGAGGGATTGCCAAACTATTTTCCAAAGCAATCGCACCATTTTATATTCAAATGTGAGGGTTCTAATTTCTCCACATCCTCCCTCACACTTGTGATCTTTTTTTCCCCTTTTCATATAACTGTCCTAGTGGGTATGAGCTGGTATCTCATTGTGGTTTTAATTTGCATCTCCCTAGTAGTTAATGATGTTGAGCATGTTTTCATGTGCCTTTTAGTCATGTCTATATTATGTATATAATTTGAATTTTATTTAACATACAGTGCAATGTTGGTTTCAGGAGTAGAATTCGGTGATTCATCACTTACATACAACACTCAGTGTTCATCACAACAAGTGACCCCTTAATACCCATCACCCATCTAGGCTATCTCCCACCCACTTTCCTCCATCGACTCTCAGTTTGTTCTCTATCATTAAGAGTCTTTTGTGGTTTGTTTCCCTCTCTCCTCCCCCACCTTCCCATATGTTCATCTGTTTTGTTTCTTAAATTCCACATGAGTGAAATCTTATGGTATCTGTCTTTCTCCGACTGACTTATTTCATTTAACATAATACATTCTAGCTCCATCCACATCATTGAAAATGGCAAGATTTTATTCTTTTTGATGTCTGAGTAATATTCCATTGTGTGTGTGTGTGTGTGTGTGTGTGTGTGTGCGTGTGTGTGTATATATATATTATATATAATATATATATATATATATATATATATATATATATGTATATATATATACCACATCTTCTTTATCCATTCATCAGTAAGTGGACATTTGGGCTCTTTCTATAGTTTGGCTATTCTTGAAAATGCTGCTATAAACATTGGGGTGCATGTACCCTTTCAAATCTGTGTTTTTGTATCCTTTGGGTAATTACCTAATAGTGCAATTGCTTGGTTGTAGGGTCGCTCTATTTTTAGTTTTTGGAGGAAACTCTGTACTGTTCTTCAGAATGGTTGCACAAGTTTGCATTCCCACAAACAGTGCAAGAGGGTTCCCCTTTCTCCATATCCTTGCCAACACCTGTTGTTTTTTATGTTGTTAATTTTAGCCATTCTGATGGGTATGAGGTGGTATCTCATTGTGGTTTTGATGTGTATTTCCCTGATGACGAGGGATGTTGAGCATCTTTTCATATGTCTGTTAGCCCTCTGGATGTCTTCTTTGGAAAAGTGTCTATTCATGTCCTCTGCCCATTTCTTAACTGTGTTATTTCTTTTTCGGGTGTTGAGTTTGATAAGTTCTTCATAGATTTTGATACTAACCCTTTATCTGATATGCCATTTGCAAATATCTTCTCCCAATCTGTAGGTTGCCTTTTAGTTTTGTTGATGGTTTCCTTCACTGGACAGAAGCTTTTTATCTTTATGAAGTCCCAGTAGTTCATATTTGCTTTTGTTTCCCTTGCTTTTGGTGATGTGTCTAATACAAAGTTCCTCCAGCCATGGCCAGAGAAATTGCTGCCTGTGTTCTCCTCTAGGATTTTGAAGATTTCCTGTCTCACATTTAGGTCTTACATCCATTTTGAATTTATGTTCGCGTATGGTGTAAGAGAGTGGTCTAGTTTCATTCTTCTGTATGTTGCCATCCAGCTTTCCCAACACTATTTGTTGAAAAGACTCTTTTTTCCATTGGATATTCTTTCCTGCTTTGTTGAAGAGTACTTGACCATATAGATGTGGGTCCAATGCTAGGTTCTCTATTCTGTTTCATTGATCTCTGTGTCTGTTTTTGTGCCAGTACCACACTGTCTTGATGACTACAGCTTTGTAATATAGCTTGAAATTCCAGAATCGTGATGCCTGCAGTTTTGTTTTTCTTTTTCAGGATTGTTTTGGCTATTCAGGGTCTTTTGTGATTCCATGAAAATTTTAGGATTGTTTGTTCCAGCCCTGTGAAAAATGCTGGTGCTGTTTTTATAGGGATTGCATTAAATGTGTAGATTGCTTTGAGTAATATAGATATTTTAACAATGTTTTTTCTTCCAATCCATGAGCAAGGGATGGTTTTCCATTTCTTTGTATTCTCTTTCATAAGTGTTCTATAGTTTTCAGAGTACAGATCTTTTACCTCTTTAGTTAGGCTTATTCCTAGTTATCTTACTGTTTTTTGGTGTTGCAAATGGATCAAATCCTTGATTTCTTTTTCTGCTGCTTTGTTGTTAGTGCATAGATATGCAACAGATTTCTGCTCATTGATTTTATATCCTGCGATTTGCTAAATTCATGTATTCATTGTAGCAATTTCTTGGTGGCTACATAGAGTATCATGTTGTCTGCAAATAGCAAAAGTTGGACTTCTTTCTTGCCAATTTGGATACCTTTTATTTCTTTTTGTTTTCTGATTGCTGAGGCCAAGACTTCTAGTACTATGTTAAAAAGTAACTGACCCTTTCTTTTATTATTGTGGTGTATCACATTGATAGATTTACAAATATTGAACCAGCCCTGAAGCTCAGGAATACATCCCACTTGATCATGTTGAAAAATTCTTTTAATGTACCATTTTTAATGTACTGTTGAATTTGATTTGCTAGTATTTTATTGAGAATTTTTACATCCATGTTCATCACAGGTATTAGTTTGTAATTCTCCTTTTTAGTGGGGTCTTTGTCTGGTTTTGGAATCAAGGTAATGCTGGCTTTGTAGAATGAGTTTGGAAGTTTTCCTTCCATTTCTGTTTTCTTGGAACAGTTTGAGAAGAATAGGTATTAACTCTTTTTGAAATGTCTAGGAGAATTCCCTGTATCTTTTTTTTTTTTTTTTTTTAATGTCTACTTAGGTAACTTACCCATTGTTAAACTGGGTTACTTATTTTTTTTTTTCCTATTGAATTGCAAGAGTTTATTTGTTTGTTTGTTTCTTTTTTTTATTTTTTATATTTTGGCTACAAATCCCAGAGCAGATAATATGGTTTTCAAATATTTTCTTCCATTCTGTGATTGTCTTTTACCTTTTTAAAAAAAGTTTATTTATTTATTCTGAGAGAGTGCAGGTAGGGGAGGGGCAGAGAGAGAGAGAGAGAGAGAGAGAGAGAGAGAATCTGGGGCTCAACCCACGAACTGTGAGATCATGACTTGAGCTGAAATCAAGAGTAAGAAGCTTAACTGACTGAGCCACCCAGGCATCCCTGTCTTTTATGTTCTTGATGGTATCATTTGTAGCACAAAAGTTTTTAATTTTGGCCAAGTCTAATGTACGTATTTTTTTCTTTCATCACTTTTGCTTTCTGTGTTGGGTCTAAAAAAGATTCTGCCTAATCCAAGTTCAGTAAGATTTACCTCTGTGTTTTCTTTTAAGAGATTTATCATTTTAGCTCTTACATGAGTAACTATCACGTATGTTGAGTTAATTTTTTGTGTATGGTCTAAGGAAGGGGTCCAAGGTCACTCTCTTCCGTGTAGGTATTCAGCTGTTGCAGTGCTGATCATTACATTTGTAACATCCATATCTGACTTAAGATAATCTTAGGTTTATCATTATATCTTCAGAACAATCAGGACTCATAGACCATTTCACCTCTTTCAGGCTATTAAGGTCTGATATTTTACATCCACCTTGTTTTTAACCCCCCTCAAATTCTTGCCATTAATGCTTATTTCGTGTCTTTCTGGGTTTCCCTTCCTTCTTAACTGAAGTACATTCGTCAGTGGCTGTGGCAACCCTGGTGAGAGTCTTTGTCTAAAAATGTCAGTGGCTGGCCCCTACTCACTAGGAAAGCTTAACTGGGTGTCTCACTTTGAAAATATCTCATTGTTGGGGAGCCTGGGTGGCTTAGTCTGCTGAGCGTCCGACTTTGGCTCAGGTCCTGATCTCGCGGTTCGAGTTCGAGCCCAGCATCAGGCTCTGTGCTGATGGCTCCGAGCCTGGAGCTGCTTTGGATTCTGTGTCTCCCTCTCTCTCTGCTCCTCCCCTGCTCATCCTCTGTCTCTCTCTCTGTCTCTCAAAAATAAATAAATGTTAAAAAAAAATTAAAAAGAACATATCTCATTGTCACTTGGCTTCTAAGGTTGGGTTGACTGTGGAACCCCAAATCCATCTTTTCTTCTAGATTGTTTTTAAGACTTTTTCTTTCTTCTTTCTTCTTCTGTTTTTCCTTTGTGCTTTCATGAAAGCATCTCAGAGTGGGTTTCTTTTTATCTGTCCTTGTTTTGTTTTGGGAAAACAAGAGCAATGAGGAAAACATCCCCTCAAATTTTCACTGCCACACTTACCCACTTACTTGCATCATGTCCATACACACGATCTTTTGTCTTTCTTTTAAGTTGAAATACACTTAACATATAATATTTTACAAGTTTAAGGCGCACAATATGTTGATTTGATATATTTATATACTGCAGTGTGACTGCCATTATAACACTTCTTTCACATCACCAAATTATCATTTCTTTTTCATCGTAGGTGTAATTAAGATCTAGCCTCTTAGTAAGTTTGATGTCTGTGGTTCAGTATTGTCTGTAATCACTATGCTGAGCATTAGATTTCCAAGACTTACTCATCTACTACTTATGAGCTCGTGCCCTTAAGCAACATCTTTCCTGTTCCCCCAGCCCTTGGTAAGCATCATTTTACTCTGTTTTTTGCAAGTTTGGCTTTTTTAAGATTCCACATAGAAATGTGTAAAGCATAGGAAGAAAAAAAATCCAGTTTTCCTATGTTGGGAAAAATCACGTCCTTCCCTAGCGTGTTGGTCTTTAATATTTCACGTCTGGTCACCAAATTTATGGAGGCTTTTTTCCCACACCAAGCAATTCTCCATGACATTAGCAGGGCGTCCTACAATTTAACGTACTTCTGACCCTATCTACCTGGAGACAGTGTCAGATCCCAAAGGTGAAGTGCTCAGTCCCACAAGACTGTTTCCCATCACATTTCAGACACTAATCGCAAGAAGTAAGTCCCCGGGTTTCCCACAACTTCTGTCCAATTGGGCTACAAATTGGAGGTTCCCAAGACTTCCTCCCCGGGTCTGATTAATTTGCTAGAGCAGCTCACAGAACTCAGAGAAGCACTTAGTGACATGTACCAGTTTATTAAAAGAGAGGCTAAAGGGTAAACTTCCAGGTGAAGAGATACATAAGGTGAGATCTGAGAGTGTCCTGAGTGCAGGAGCTTCTGTCTCTGTAGAGTTGGGCTGTGTCACCCTCCTGGTGTGGATGTATTTGCCAACCTGGAAGCTCTCAGAACCCCATAGCTTTGAGATTTTTGAAACTTCATCGTATATGCATGATGGATTATTTTTTTTAAGTTTATTTATTTATTTATTTATTTAGAGAGCAAGTGGGGAAGGAGCAAAGAGAGGGAGAGAAAGACTCCCAAGCATGCTCCACACCACCAGTGCAGAGCCCGATGCAGGACTTGAACCCAAGAACCACAAGATCATGACCTAAACTGGATTCGGACGCTTAACTGACTGAGCCATCCGAGCGCCCTAGGCATGATGGATTATTAACACCATTTCCAGCTCCTCTCCCCTCTCAGGAGAATGGGGGTGAGGCTGAAAATTTCAAACTTCTAATGATGGCTTGATTGTTTTGGTGACCCGACTTCATCCAGGAACCATCCAGGAGCCTGCCTCTGGAGTTACCTCATTAGAACAAAAGACACTTCTTTCACCCAGAAAATTACAAAGGTTTCAGGAGTTCTGTATCAGAAACAGTGGTCAAAGATCCATATTGGAACAAGAGATGCTTCTGGTGTTCATATCACTTAGGAAATAACAAGTGTGTTAGGAGCTCTCTGCCAGGAACTGGGGGCAGAGACCAATCTGTATTTTCGATCATCTCACAAACGGATATTCTACCGTATTTGTCTTTCTCTGTCTGACTTACCTCACTTAGCATAACGTCCTCAAGATCCATCCATGCTGTTAAAAGTGGCAGAATTTCCTTCTTTCTTGTGGCTGAGTAATATTCCATTGTATATATTTATATTACATCTTCTTTATCCACTCTTCCATTGATGGTGCTTCGGTTGTTTCCATGTCTTAGCTACTGTGAATAATGCCATAATAAACACGGAAGTGCAGATATCTTTTTGATATCCTGTTTTCCTTTTCTTTGGGTATATACCCAGAAATGGAATTGCTGGATCATATGGTAGTTCTTTTTTTAATTTTCGAGGAACTTTCATTTTGTTTTCTCTAGTGGCTGCACCAACTTAGAATCCCACCAACAGTGTACAAGTGATCCATTTTCTCCACATACGTGCCAATATTTATCTCTCTTCTTTTTTTTTTTTTTTTTGCTTGACAGCCATTCTAACAGCTATGAGATGACTGGGAAGGGGTTAATCTCCAAAACATATGAAGAACTGATGCTACCCAATGAAAAAATGGGCAGAGGAACTAAATAGACATTTTCCCGAAGAAGATGTCCAATTGTGAAAAGATGCTCAGCATCACTAATCATCAGGGAACTACAAATCAAAACCCCAATAGGATATCACTACCTTCCATTTTGTTACTTTGGAAGAACTGTCCATACTCCTGGCTCAGGCCCATGTCTCCACTTAGACGCAAGGTGTCATCTCTTCTCGCCTACTCAAAGACACTGTTCCTTCCACCAACTCTTCCCTCTCCTATGTTTATTTCCTTTCCCTACTGGACTTCCCCATCAGCACACAGATATTATTTTATTTATCCCATCTTAAAAAATAACCTCTGTCTTGACTTTACTGCCATCCAGCTGGCACCCCATTCTCCTCTCTCCCTTCACAGCAAAGCCCCTAGAAACACTTGTCTATCTTTGCTGACTTCAGTCACACTTCTGCTTCTTCCTTGTGCACATTCTATTCAGGAGGTCGCTAATGACTTCCGTGTTGTTAAGTAGAAGGGTTAGTTCTCAGTCCCCATCTCACTTGACCCACCAGCAGCATTTGGCACAGATCATCCTGATTGAAAGCCATCCTCCGCCAGGCTCTCACACCAGCACACTGTCCTGCCTTTCCTCCTCCCACACTGATGGCTCCTTGTCAGTCTACTCATTGATTTCTCATCATCTCCTTAACTCTTTACTTTTGAATTGTCCGTGGCTTTGTACATGGACATCTTTTCTTTTCTGTTTGCATCACTCCTTTAGTGCTCTTTTCCAAACGTATGGTCTTGGAAATTGTCTGTAGCAAGGTGTGTAAACCTGCAGCCCATGGGCCAGTCGCCTTGTTACCATGAGCTGAAGATGGTTTTTATATAAGAATACGCAAGAGAGATCGTATGTGGCCTGTAGAACAAAAGATATTTACTATCTTGCCCTTTATAGAAAAAAAAAAGTCATCCCCTGATCTATAGTGTGGCTGTGACTTCCAAATTTATATCCGTGATCAGAATCTCTCCGAGATGAGTTTATCCAACTACTCACTGGATATCTCCACATGAATGTCCAGTATGCATCTCAGATTTAACTCAAATGGAGCTTTGTGTTCCCTTCACCTGTTCGCGCTATAATCTTTCTTCTCACAGTCAATAGCAACACAATCCTTCCATTTGTCCAGGCCAAGACCCTGATCATCATGGTTGACTTTTCTCTTTTATTGGTACCCACATCCAATTTTAGCAAACATGTTTAAAGTATGTCCATGTTCGGGGTGCCTGGGTGGCTCTGTCGGTTGAACGTCCGACTTCGGCTCAGGTCATGATCTCGCGGTCCGTGAGTTCGAGCCCCCGCGTCAGGCTCTTTGCTGACAGCTCAGAGCCTGGAGCCTGTTTCGGATTCTGTGTCTCCCTCTCTCTCTCTGACCCTCCCCCGTTCATGCTCTGTCTCTCTGTGTCTCAAAAATAAATAAACATTAAAAAAAAAATTAAAAAAAAAATAAAGTATGTCCAGGTTCGAACCACTTTTACTACTTTTACCTTGGTCAAACTCCGTCCTCCTTCACCTGATTAGTACTACAATCTCTTAACTGGTCACCTGGCCACTACTACAGTCTCCTAACTGGTCTCCTATGCTTCCCAACAGTCCGTTCTCCACCCATTTGCCGAGGTGAAATAGAAGACCGATTGTGTCATTTCTTTGCTCAAAACCCATCCGGCTTTCCATGTGGCTCCGAGTGAAAACCAACCCCTACAGCGGTCTCTGAGTCTCATGTAATCTGGTCTCTGTTATCTTTTTGATCTCCTCTCCTACCATTCTTCCTCTCCTTCACTTCCTGACAGTCACAGTGCCCTCCTTCTTTCTCCTCAAACACATCAGGCCTGCTTCTGACTCAGAGACTTCGCATTTGCTGTTCCTCTGCCTGGACATTCTTCCCCAAGATATCAACATGATCCACTCCCTGCCACCCTTTAGGTCTTCATCACATATTACTCTTTTGTGTCTTCCCTCACCTGCTTACTTAAAATTGCAACTTCCCCCTAAGGAGTCCCGTCCCCACTCCCAGTGTCGGTTTTCTCCATAGCAATTACCACCACAAAACGTGTTATACTAGCTTATATTTTTGTTCATAATTATTTATTCCTTCTCCTGTAAGAGATTATACATACCCACCTTGCCATGCTTGTCTCTACCGTGGTAGAGTTACAGTAGAGACAAGCTTCCTCATGACGTCGTCAGGTTTGGGTATGTGACTTGTTTCACCAATAGAATGTGAACAAACATGACATATGCCATTTCTAAGCAGGAGTTTTATGTACAACAGCATGTATTATATATCATACTTTAAAAAAATGGTCTCTCCTTTCCTCTTGAAAGTATACACTATAAAAACAAGGGTTTTTGTCTGTTTTGTTCACTGCTGTCTTCCCAGCACCTAAAAGAGTGCTTGGTGCATGGTAGAGCTTTATGAACATATGTGGTATGAATGAATATATGCTGGAAAATTCTTAGACATTAAAAAAAAAATATATTGCCTCTCTACATTCTCCCTGTTCTCTTTTCCAAGAACTCTTACTGAATGTATGCTGGATGTCCTCATTCTGTCTTCCATATCTCTGTCTTTCTTTTTTTTTTTTTTTTTTTTTTTAGAGAGAAAGAAAGAGTGTGAGTCGGGAGGGCAGAGAGAAAGAGAATATTTTTTAATGTTTATTATTTATTTTGAGAGAGACTAGGAGTGGGGGAGGGGCAGACAGAGAGAGAGGGAGAGAAAGAGAGAGAGAGAGGGAGAGAGAGAATACTGAGTATACTCTGCACTGTCAGCACAAACCCAATGCCTGGCTTGAACTCACAAACCGTGAAATCATGATCTGAGCTGAATCAAGGGTTTGGACGCTTAACCAACTGAGCAGCCCAGATGCCCCAAAGACAGAATCGTAAGCAGGCTCTGTACTCAGCATGGAGCCTGACACAGGGCTCGGACTCAGAACCCTGGGATCATGACCTGAGCCAAAATCAAGAGTTAAATGCTCAACCCACTAAGCCACCTAGGCACCCCATGTCTTCCGTATCTCTTAACCATCCTTCTATCTTTTCCATTTCTTTACATCCCCATGCTTCATTCTGGGTTATTACCTCAGAAGTCTCTTCAAACTTTTCAATACCCTGTTTATCTGGGATTCATCTGCTGCTTAATTTACTCATTGAGGATTTATTCCAATGACAATATCTTTTATTTCTTTAAGCTCTATTTTCAAATCTGTCTTGTCTATTTTTATTTTTTTCAGTATGGTCTCTTGTATTTTCTTTAATCATTTGGAGAATTTAAAACATATTAGCTTATATTCTTAAGTGGAAAAAACTTCCATTATCTGACGTTTTGGGGCATGGCAGATGTCCACCTTTTCTGAGATTGTGACTCTTGCTCATGGATGATTCTTCCCTTTTGTGGTTTGTACTATTTTGGGAAGCTCATATCCAGTGAGCATTTAAAAAAATTCTTATGAGATCCACCTATGCCCTTTGAAATAAAATCATTGGCTTGGGATTTCTTTCACCAAAAAGATAGTGCTAATTTATACTCCATGTGTGCATGTGGCATAGACTTGGGTTTTCACCTTCCTCCAGGAGATTTTTTTCTCCCAGAAATGTAGTCAGAGAGTATGATGCTTTTTCTTTCCTCAGTTGCTGGATGGAGTTTTTATGTTCTCACTTTACAGAGGGGAGCAGCCTTCTCTGGGTCCCTGGTGTGGGCAAGAGTGTTCATCAGTATGAAGACCTACACTTAGCACTTAGGTCTATATCTTTCTTTGAAAGTCCCCACAACTCCCCCATTTCGAGCTCTGAGAAATCAGCTTTCAACCTTCGTGTTCTATTTTTAAGTTTTCTGTTTTCCAGAGAAAGGTCTTTCTTGCCCAGAGATCCCTTAAAATATCCATCTGTATTTTTTCTATTTTTTTAATTACTCCTTTTTTTCTTAACATAAAACTTTTAGCTCCTATTAAATTTATTTTTCTCTCTGGTGTAAGGTAAGATACTATCTAACTTTACTTGTCTCCCAAATGATTTACCAATTCTCTAAATCATTTCCTCTTTTTCTGTTTTTACCTTTATAATAAATTCTTATGTATGTGGGGTGAGTTTCGGGGCTTTCTGTTTCACTTTAATGACCTGTCTATCATCCCCAGTGTTATTATCATATTCTTTCAAGTAGTGTATCTTTCTAATACATTTTAATATGGGTAATTCAAGCCACTTTGTAGTTCTTTCTTTTTTCTTTTTTTTTTTTTTTGGTTTGGCCTAATGACAGGTGCTTATTCTTTCAATGAACTGGAGAACTAGTTTATTCAGTTACAAAAAATATGGTTGAGATTTGATGGGAATGAATCCTACTTATAAATTAATTTAAAGATAATGTCATCATTGTGATATGGAGCCATCTCATCAAGGAACGTAGTTTGTCTCCCCATTTAAGGATTTTTTTTTCTTTTAGGGGCACCTGGGTGTCTCAGTCAGTTAAGCATCCAACTTTGGCTCAGGTCATGATCTCACGATCTGGGGTTGGAGCCCCGTGTTGGGCTCTGTGCCAACTGTGGGGAGCCTGCTTGGGATTCTCTCTCTCACTTTCTCTCTTCCTCTCTCTCTGCTCCTCTCTGACTCATGCTTTCCTTCTCTCTCACAATAAATAAACTTAAAAAAGAAAGAATTTTTTTCTTTTATATCTGTTTCCTGAGCTAACTCAGCCCAAGAAAGAACTTGGAGCCAAAGATGTATAATTATAGTAATAATTTTTTCTCTTATATGATTCAACAAAGACTTCAATTGTTCCTCATATAACACTTCTTAGAAAGTTTAGCATAAGTATTTTTTGTCTCTCTTATGCACTTTTTAAATTTTTAATTGTGTTAAAATATACATAACATAAAATTTGCCATCTTAACCATTTTTAAGTGTACAATTTGGTACTTGTCAGTACACTCACATTGTCATATAATCAAGTTCCAGAATTATTTTCATCTTGCAAAATAGAGAATCTGTAAACATTAGACAACAATTCCTCCTTCCCCCTGTCAATTTCCTGTCTCTGAAATTGACTCTAGGCTCTAGGTACCTCACACAAGTGAAATCACACAGTATTTCATGACTGACTTATTTCACCTAGCATAATGTCTTCACAGGTCATCCATATGGTAGCATATGTCAGAATGTCCGTCCTTTTTAAGGATCAAATAATATTCTATTGTATGTACAGACCACGTTTTATTCACCTGCTCGTCTCTCAGTGAGCGTTTACACTCTTTCATCTTTTGGCTATTGTGAAAAATGCTATTAACATGGGTATGCAAACATCTTTTTAGATCCTGCTTTCAATTCTTTTGGGTATATACCCAGAAATGGAATTGCTGGCCATGCGTTAATTCCATTATTACAAATATTTTGTATTTTTCTTGGTTATTGGTAAGATTTGGTACATTTCTTTTCTTTTTTTTTTTTTAATTTTTATTTGTTTTTGAGACAGAGACAGAGCATGAACGGGGGGAGGGTCAGAGAGAGAGGGAGACACAGAATCCAAGCAGGCTCCAGGCTCCGAGCTGTCAGCACAGAGCCCGATGCGGGACTCGAACTCACAAACCGTGAGATCATGACCTGAGCCGAAGTCAGACGCTCAACCAACTGAGCCACCCAGGCGCCCCAGATTTGGTACATTTCTTATGTTTGTATCAATGGTTCTCAAACTTGGATGCACAGGAGAGTCATCTGGGGAGATTTTATTTTTGTTATTTTTTAAAATATTGATACATTTTTGAGATAGAGAGCATGAGTAGGGGGGGCAGAGAAAGAGGAAGAAAGAGGATCCGAAGCGGGCTCTGTGCTGACAGCAGAGAGCCCCATGTGGGGCTCAAACTCATGAGTGAGATCATGACCTCAGCTGAAGTCTGACGTTCAACCAAATGAGCTACCCAGGAGCCCCGCGGGGAGATTTTAAAACATACTCAAAGCCAGGCCTCGCTCAAGAACAATTAAGTCAGAATTTCTGGGGTGAGACCCTAGCCTTGGTAATTTTTTTTAATATGAAATTTATTGTCAGATTGGTTTCCATACAACACCCAGTGTTCATCCCAACAGGTGCCCTCCTCAATGCCCATCACCCACTTTCCCTGCCCTCCTACCCCTGATCAACCCTCAGTTTATTCTCAGTTTTTAAGAGTCTCTTATGGTTTGGCTCCCTCCCTCTTTTAACTTTTTTTCCCTTCCCCTCCCCCATGGT
The DNA here is from genome assembly GCF_046562875.1 of Panthera onca. Classification (NCBI taxonomy): domain Eukaryota; kingdom Metazoa; phylum Chordata; class Mammalia; order Carnivora; family Felidae; genus Panthera; species Panthera onca. The sequence continues at coordinate 172,479,800 of NC_138342.1, forward strand.
CTTCTGTTACGTTTCTCAGGATCCACATAAGAGTGAAAACATATGGTATCTGTCTATCTCTGTATGACTTATTTCACTTAGTGTTGGTAATTTTTAAAAGCTTTCCAAGTGATTCCAAAATGAAATAAAGGTTGAGAAGTAGCGGTCTAAACCAACTCACTGAAGTCTTCGTAGATTTGTGTAGTTGATTCACATGGATTATTTATTTATCCAGATTTTGGGAGAGCGCAAGTGGGAGAGGGGCAAAGAGAAGGGGACAGAGGATCTGAAGCAGACTCTGTGCTGACAGGTTGACAACAGTGAGCGGAATTCGAACTCATGAAGCCGGATCATGACCTGAGCTGAAGTCAGATACTCAACTGACTGAGCCACCCAGGTACCCTCACATGGATGTTTGAGGAACCAATACTATCACCTCCCCAAAATAATTTTCTTTACTTTTTTATTTAATTAATTTATTTATTTCAGAGACATAGTGATCAGGGGAGGTGGTAGAGGGGGAGAAAGAGAGTCTCAAGCAGGCTCCACACTCAGCATGGAGCCCGATGTGGGGCTCGATCCCATGACCCTGAAATCATGACCTGAGCCCAAACTGAGTCAGATGCTCAACCAATGAGCCACCCAGGTGCCCCCCCAAAATAATTTTGTATTCTTTTCTATATTTATACCTCTCCTTAATGTGCATTTTGACTTACTGGATTGACCAAAACTTTCTTAACAATGTTAAATGCTTCTGTGTTTTTATTCCTGATTTTAAAAGAAGGCGTTTTGGCCTTAGGTGTAATGTTAGATTTTGATTTCAAAGAGATATTTTCCTTAAAAAAATTTTTTTGTTGTTTATTTATTTTTGAGAGAGACAGTGTAAGTGGGGGAGGGGCAGAGAGAGAGGGAGACACAGAATCTGAAACAGGCTCCAGGCTCCGAGCTGTCAGCACAGAGCCCGATGCAGGGCTCAAACCCACGAACTGTGAGATCATGACCTGAGCCAAAATCGGCCACCTAACCGACTGACTCGACCAACCACCCCTATTCTTTTTATTTTTAAAGAGGGCTTTTTATTATCTATTTTTGAAAGAGAGAGACAGAGATAGAGCATAAGCAGGGCAGGAGCGAGAGAGAGAGAGAGAGAGAGAGAATTCGAAGCAGTCTCCAGACTCCAAGGTGTCAGCCCAGATCCCAACGCAGGGCTGAAACTCACGAATTGTGAGGTCAAGACCTGACCCGAAGTTGGACGCATAATTGACTGAGCCTCCCAGGTGCCCTGAGATATTCTTTTCCTTATTAAGAATTTTTCAAGTAAGATATAAAAGTAGGGAGGATTTGAAAAGTTTACATAGTATCCTCGCCTGTATATTTTGAAATTTTAGTATATATTTTCCTGAAACAAGCAGATTATTTTTATTTTTATTATTTTTTATATTAAATATAATTTACTGTCAAATTGGTTTCTGTACAACACCCAGTGCTCATCCCAGCAGGTGCCCTCCTCAATGCTCATCACCCACTTTCCCTTCTCCCCCAGCCCCCATCAACCCTCAGTTTGTTCTCTGTATTTAAGAGTCTCTTGTGGTTTGCCTCCCTCCCTCTCTGTAACTTTTTTTTCCCCCTTCCCCTCCCCCATGGTCTTCTGTTAAGTTTCTCAGGATCCACCTATGGGTGAAAACATATGGTATCTGTCTTTCTCTGCCTGACTTATTTCACTTAGCATAATACCTTCCAGTTCCACCCATGTTGCTGCAAATGGCCAGATTTCATCCATTCTCACTGCCAAGTAGTATCCCATCGTGTATATAAACCACATCTTCTTTGTCCATTCGTCGGTTGATGGACATTGAGGCTCTTCCCATGATTTGGTCATAAGCAGACGATTTTTTAAAAAGAAATCAAATTATGAATGTAGTTTCCATTCATTTTACTAACAAATTGAGTAAGATTATATGTCGACTTCGTGTGTGAGTTACCTTCCCTTTCTCCCTCTCTTCCTTTCTTCCTTTTTGTGATATTTGTCACGTGGTTTATCTTATTTCCCCAACTGATATGTTGAGAGATATGAATGGATGAGCTAGTATTGAAGCCATGGGTTAGGACTGCTTTGTAATAGTTCTGCCTTCTTCCCCTCCCCTGGGATACATAACCCTCAGCACGGATGGCTTCTACAAGCCATTAAAACGATCTTGTTTCTTCTTATCTCTGCTCCTACCTAAAGGACCTTATTTGCTATGCAGTATATCACTACCTTCTTCCACATTTCCCTTTTCAGATGGTTACTGGGAGTCGTTTTATCTGAACGACTGTAAAATAAATGTCGGGTGACAGTGTGTGACAGAGGGACAGGTACTCCGCCAAGACTAAGAGGCAGCACCCGTGTCATAGAGGCCGGCCTGCCAGTCTCACGGATTCTGGGCCTCCGAGTCGGGAAATGGTGACAGAGATGATTTGTCCCTCCCTCCCTTTCGCTGCAAGTGCAGATTATTTTTTTAAGGTTTGTTTATTTTTCGAGAGAGATTGAGAGCACAAGAGGGAGAGGGGCAGAGGGGGGTGGGGGAGAGAGAATCCCAAGCAGGCTCTGCACTGTCAGCACAGAGCCCGACAAGGGGCTCGAACTCACAAACCGTGGGATCATGACCTGGGCCGAAGTCGGGTCGGCCCTGAGCCACCCAGACGCCCCAGGATTCCCTGCAGTTTCGACATGATTTTGTCTGGCAGATTTTCTTTCTTACTGGTTGTGAGTTTTTATCATCTTTCCCCACTTCCCTCCCCCTCCCTCCCCCCCCACCAGAAGAGACTGAATTAAGGTCCAGATTCAGATGCCACTTTAAACCAGAAGTCTGCTATCATTTCATCTTCTTTGTGCATTCTGCTCAGGACAGTGATGTGCAGATTCGGATTTAAGAGGAGGCAAGGGGGGAAGCATGGAGACTGGTAATGAGTCAATTACACACATTCAAGTGCTTGCAGACGTTTTAAGGAAGCGTAAGATAAGGTACCAATCTGAATGTAACTGTATACAGTTTTACTACCTCGTGTAGTAAAAACATCACTGGATATGGTACCAGGAGACCAGAACTTTAATCCTAGTTCCAACTCACCCTAACTACCTGTGTAATCTTGCAGAACTCTCATAACTTCTGAATGACTCAGCTGCCTCATGTGAGAAGATCGAAGTAATCGACGTCTAATTCTTGACCCCATCCTGACATTGTAGGTTTGGATGATTCCACACGTGAAATAGGTGGGGTTGATATCAAGAGCGGTTGGCTAGAAGCAGGAGGAATGTGGGAGGGTCTTGGAAGAAGATCCAGGGGGAGGACAGGGCAGGCTGTCCTGCTGAGTGCTGGCCATTTCTAGATCACGTGCCAGGGTTGACAAGATGGTTTGTCTCCAGCGGAAGGAGTAAGAGGGCGATATATTAGAGTGGATGTTTCATTCTGGCCTGGGATATTACGATCTGTGTGGATGGTCTTTGCAATAATTCATCAGAGTTTTCCTACACAAAGCAGTCTTCCCGATGGGTCCTTTACATACATTACGTCATACAATCTTCATAAGTAACTCCAGTGGGTAGGTGCCATCATGCCTCGGTGAGGTTACGTCATGCGGACAAGCCTGCACAGATTGTGAATGGACAGACTTCGGGTTCTGTCGATCACTGTATGACTCCAAATCCTGTGGTTTTCCCACTAAGCTGAGCTGCCTTAACTCTCGGGTCTTGTAGGTGTGGCTGTGCTGTTGATAGTAGAACCAACGAAATGTGATCCGTTTTGTGGCCTGGTAAGAAACCGTGAGCTCCTCGAGGTCAGTGACTGTGTTTTATCAACTTTCTAAACCCAACGACTAGCACAATTACCAGACCGTGTTGTAGACACGCAATAAATATAGTTAAGTGGAACTGAATTACACGCGATACCAAACGAACGCGCTCCCTCTGCCTTTCTGGACACACTGACTGAATTTGTCCTGAAGTCTTGGCCTGAATTTCTCCCTCCAGGTGCTTGTCAGGGAAGGAAGGGCACAGACTTGAAGTATTTGCTTACAAGTTCATTTGGAGATCAGCAAGACTGAATCTCTGCACTGAGGGGAAGGAGAGTGATGCCTTCAGGCTGGCGTTTTGCACCAAACAATGACGTTCATTAGCAGTAATGGAGCACTGGAAGACAGAGCAGCAGGGAAAAGCATGAGTGTAAAATGAGCAGTAGCCCTCCCCTCACCCTTCTCTCCCCCTCCTCACTCCCTTTCACTCTCCTCCTCTCAAAGTAAAAGTTGCTGACCCTCTGGGCTTTGTTTACCCCGGTGAACTGTGAAACTACTGCGTTCCAGAATAATAGCAACTAATCACAGGGAAAAGACCTTTTAAAACAAAGGTCTAATTTAAAGCAGCTTGGGACAAAAAGGCAGATTTTGCATTTTGAAAAATATAAAGGGATCAATGCCGACTCTCAGATCTCTGAGGACCGGGACCAAATCAAATTTGGTGCGTGTGTGTGTGTGTGTGTGTGTATTTCTAGGGCAGTGCAATGCTTGGTATAGAACAGGTGCCCAAACTGTGTTTGCTGAATTGCATGGGAGAGACAAGTCTTGAGCTCCAGTGTGAAATGACCCCTAGGTTCTGTTCATCATTGCCAGCTTGGCGTTGGCTCAGCATGGTGGAGGGGACCGACAAAATGACCCCACGTCTGTCAACTGAAACAGACCCGTGGAAGGCTCACCAGCAAAGCAAATGCAGGGCCATGGACAGGACCAGAAGGACGGGAGGAAGGAGGCCAGGAGGAGGGCAAGCCAGTCCCGCCTGGCTGGGGCGTGCTGTGATGTGCTTCTAATAGGCGAAATAAAATTGTAGTCACCCCTGTAAAAGACTTCTGCTGCAATTTATTAATCAGGGTCTGGGGAGATCGATGACACTGAATGATTATGTAGCATTAGGCTAACCCCCGTCCTTTGGCACAGTTGCTCTCTGGATGGGGTACAGATGCTCACATCTGCTTTTGTTAGAGACCCAAACTCCTGCGTCCTGGTGTGAAGTTAATGAAGGCCCCTGCATTATTCCCCACATTCCTTTAGCAAAGTAAACCATATCTGGCCAACCTGGAAATCCAATGAGTTAATTAAGGGAGAATTGTCTATGATTTCCTTTTACATTATAACTGCCCCCTCAACCCCTACCCACCCCCACACGGACCTCGTCCCCCTCCTCCCTGCAAACCTAAGCAGTGAAACTGCCTCTTGCCCCATGTGCCAGAATGATTAATGGAGGGACTACAATGAGGTCAATTAGCCAGGGTCGGCTCGAAGCTGAAAGGTGGAGTGTGTTTCTTTATTGAACACTGCATTCACACTCCAAACAGTGACCTGCGCTGCAGTGATTTATTACGAGGGCAGTTCTCTGATCACTTACCTTCAGTGCTTGTACCTTGGCTTTGAAAACCGGGCTTTCACTGTCAATTAACGCCAGACAAGGAGATCCATTCAAAATCTGAAATGCATACCTAATAACCGGGTGGGGGAAGGGGGAGTGAAGGGGAGCTGGGGAGCATGGAGAGGGGCGTCCAGCACAGAGAGGCTCTGCCTCTGGCCGGACACGCAAGCTGTGGAGGGGCTGGACAAGTGTGGTTGGGCTTTCATTTGGGGACAGCAATGCTCTGGGTTTGAAAGCCGACTCCCCTGCCTAGCAACAGACTCTCAGAGGGCTGGCTTCCTCGGCCCCAAAGGGCACACCCTTCCACTCAGCTTTGTAGGCATCGGGAGCTACAGGAAAAACTTCAGGGCTCCTGTGTGTTCTCAAAGCCATGTTTATTTCTTGTAAACGTCTTTGAAATGGAATTCCAAAGTGAGTCATTTGCATTTGGGGGATTTTCAGATAAGGGCTACTTTCCTCTCTGTGTAGATGGATTGAAAACTGTATTAAAAATGCCAGGGTGGAAGGGCGCCTGGGCGGCTCCATTGGTTAAAGTGTCCGACTTCAGCTCAGGTCATGATCTCATAGTTCCCGAGTTCAAGCCCCGTGTCGGACTCTACTGACAGCTCAGAGCCTGGAGCCTGCTTCGGATTCTGTGTCTCCCTCTCTCTCTGCTCCTCCCCACTCTCTCTCTCTCTCTCAAAAATAAATAAAGATTAAAAAAATTGAAATGCCAGAATGGATCAAAAATGAATGCAAGTTCATTCCAGGGGTGACCCAGGCTTGTGAGTAAATAAACTGTTTCTTCCCACTATTGTACCCAGCATCCTTAGAACACTCCAGCGGTGCGGACTTGCCCCTGGGAATGTTCCAGGGCATTGAGTTAAGAGGTATTAGGCCCTCACTCCCTAGAAGGCTCTCTCCCAATATCAGCACAGATCACCCCTTCAAGGTGGCAAAGTGTGACACCTTCTTAGTGAGACCTTCCCTGACCACTTACTTGGCTCGAAATTCCCCTCTTCCCCTTTCCTGTTGTGTTTTCTCCTTAGCTTTGTCCCCAACTGCTGTGCTGTTTTTCAGTGATATATTCGTTCATTGGGTCCACCCCAAGAATTTAAGACCCATCAGGCCAGAGACTGAGACTGTGTGGACTTTTGGGTCCATTCTTGGATCCCAGTGCCAAGAACGAGTGCAGGAAACCTCCCTTTACCCCTGCAATGTTTCCCCCAAAGCCCGTGTGTTTTATTGGTTCCCCCGACTTGTTTAATTTACATGGAAATCTATGTACCATTCTATATTTAATTCTTATTTTTTAGACCAGTCGACAGTTAACGGTGCTAATACCACTATTTCTAGTATTAATGTCTCATATCTGATTATAACTCCTAATACCCGCCCAAGCACTTTGGCATGCCTCAGTTTCCCTCTCCAAGCCTCATTTTCTCTCTTTAAGTTGGGGATAATTACCCCTTTTTGGTGGCACCTTTGTGCGGCTTAACTGACTTGACATGTTTTGCATCTAGCACATAGTAGGTGGTTAGTGACACCAGCTCTTATTACTTCGCATCTGAGCGTTAAAGAGCTTCTTCTGAAGTGTACACAGAAGAGGGCAATGAATTACCCACATCTGGTACATGAAATTCCTATGGTCAGAAATCAAAAAAGTTACGCTAAAAAATAAATTACATTCAATCTCAGAGAACTGCGGAGAGGTTGCTAATGGCATTGAGGAAGGAGGTGGTTTTAAGAAGACAAGTCCTGGGGCGCCTGGGTGGCTCAGTCGGTTGAGCGTCCGACTTCGGCTCAGGTCACAATCTCGCGGTCTGTGAGTTCGAGCCCCGCGTCGGGCTCTGTGCTGACGGCTCAGAGCCTGGAGCCTGTTTCGGATTCTGTGTCTCCCTCTGTCTCTGCCCCTCCCCTGCTCATGCTCGCTCCCTCTCTCTCTGTCAAAAATAAATAAACATTAAAAAAAAAAAAAAAAAGAATACAAAGTCCTGGGACGCCTGGGTGGCTCAGTCGGTTAAGCGTCCGACTCTTGGTTTCGACTCAGGTCACGATCTCACAGTTCGTGAGATCCCAGTGCCAAGAATAAGTGCAGGAAACCTCTGCGATGACAGTGCGGAGCCTGCTTGGGATTCTTTTTCTCTTCCTCCCTCTGCCCCTCCTTGGCTTGCACTGTCTCTCTCTCAAAAGAAATAAATAAACTTAAAAAAAAAAGAATACGAAGTCCTTAAATGTTTCCCTATCTGGAGAGAAGGGATACATGCATATTCTCAGCACAGTGCCATGGGCAAAGTCAGGGGCGGCTCCCCTGTCACTGGCCTTTACTCCATTCACTCCTTTCTGTCTTGCTCATGGAAGCATGTTAGAGTAAGAATGAGGGGGGAGTTTTATGTATTCTCTAATTTAGAGGAAACATTATTTGCAAACCTTAGTATACATCGACAGAAACAAATTACTGTTCCCACATGCCTTGGGGGTGGGGGTGGGAACCAACCCTTCTTCTCCTCTCTGGCCTTGCAAAATCATCCTCACCTTGAATTTCCTCCCAGAAACTGACACGTGTAAGGGGCAGCAGAGCACTGAACAGGTGCCTTTCCTGGTGGTTAACAATGCTGTCTCTCCAATGACTTGGAACTACTCACCGTCTACTACCTCGTGTAGTAAAAACTACTACTACTACCTCGTGTAGTAAAAACATCATGATCACCAGACAGTAGCTCCCTTTACTTGGAATGAGCGTGGAAATGGGAAACGTGGGGATCGCGTTCTGTATCTGTGATGCATTTGGCCCATGGGAATCCCGGCTGACAATTCCCTGTCCTAGGCAGTTGTCTCGCTGTAGCTTTGTGTCATGGAGTGAGCATGACATTTGGAGTCAGGGCATCTAGGCTTGGATGGCGGTTCCACCCTAACCGTCTACGCGTCTTTGAACACGTTACATTTTCAGTTTCCGTGTCTATACAATGAGGTTAGTGGTGCCCCCATCCAGCAGCGTGATAATGTGTGAAGGAGGCATACGCCCAAGCATCCTGACTGTGCTGTGGCCATTGGAAAAGGCGCTGGAGGGGAAGGCTCGCCCACCTCCAACTTTCAACAGGTCCGAACCCCACCTGTGCTTTGTGAACCTCCAGGTGAAAGTGAACCTGTAGAAGAGGGGCAGGAGGGTGTCCAGAGAAGGAAAGGGATCTTCAGGGTGCTGCTGAATCCAGGAAGTCCTGGGTTCTAGGCTCAGGTTACAGCTCCTTGGCTGTGGTTCCACCTGGGAGTGGAAATGTTCGGCCAAAGGAAGGGATTCCGGATGAAGGATGGGAACCCACTGGCAGTTATTGCCCCACCAGCAGCCACTGGGGTGCTAGAAGGTGAGCATCGGTAGCCCAGGGAAGTGAATCACAGTCTTCTGTTTGAGACCCTGCCCTCAGATGGCCGAGTGGGAACCAAATTTCGGGAAAGTGAGAGTTTGAGTTTGTGGCTATATAAACGTTGACCAAGTAATAGGGCCTAGCCTGGTAGGTTAGGACCATCCCAGGTTTTCTCTTCTACACCAGTGGGGGCCCATGGGCATCATACAAGAGGAAATGGAATCTGCATCCTAGCTAGGGCATGCTAGAGAGGTCTAGAGTATCATGTCCCAGCAAGGAGGCTGTGAGCTAGAAGCACGTCCAAAGTGCAGGGCCAGACCAGATAAAAAGAGGGGGGCTCTGAGGCAGAGGGTGAGGAGTTTGTGACAAAAAATGGGATTCAGGGGAGCCCACGAAAGGGTCCACGAGGAGGGAAGGGGCCATGAGGGCCATTGGCTGGCTCTCAAGACTAATGGGATTAATAAACTTGGACAGGCACATTTGTCTTCCTTTGATTACTTTCTTCCCCTGCTCTTTTCCTTCTCTCTTCCAGCCTGCACATGCACCAATGTACAGCCCGGGGCAACTTCTGTTGGCAAAACACCCTTGTCCTTAGAAAGCCAAATGGCAACAAAGGTGGAGTCTAGGACAGCTTTTCTCCCTTCGCGTCCCTAAAATGTTCAGTAAAAAAAGGTTCGGCGTTCAAAGAATTTAGAGAAATGTTGGGTTACACAAAGTTAGGCACCCTTCTTTATGGGTGGATTTCTCGGACCCTTATACATGCTGCATCAAAGGCTATCATATGAGTCCCATGTAGGCAGGGCCTTTGTGGTGTTCTCTGTGGCAGGGAAGCTAGACTATGGCTTGACACAGAGAAGGAGACCAATAGGTATTTATGGAATAGATGAAAAATTAAGTGGAAGAAAATTAATGTTCCCAGCCTTATTTGATGACAAAAATCTGACTGCATTTGTCTAGTAAAATTTCACAGAACAAGGGCTCCACGGGGCACTCCCGTAAATGGCTAGATGGAACGTGGAACAGTTCTTTTTTTTTCTTTAAATTTTTAACATTTATTTATTCTTGAGAGACAGAGAGAAACAGAGAATGAGCGGGGGAGGGGCAGAGAGAGAGAGGGAGACACAGAATCTGAAACAGGCTCCGGGCTCTGAGCTGTCAGGACAGAGCCTGACGTGGGGCTCGAACCCACAAACCGAGAGATTGTGACCTGAGCCAAAGTTGGACACTTAACCAACCGAGCCACCCAGGCGCCCTAGGACAGTTCTTTAAAGCCTCTAATTTGTCTCTAATTCGGGGTGCCTGGGTGGCTCGGTCGGTTAAGCAACCGACTCTTGCTTTCGGCTCAGGTCATGATCTCCCAGTTTGTGAGTTCAAGCCCCGCGTCAGGCTCTGGGCTGGCAGTGTGGAGCCTGCTTCAGATCCTCTCTCTCTCCCTCTCTGCCCCTCCCCTGCTCTGGTGCACACACACTCTAAATAAGTAAGGAAGTAAATAAATAAAATAAACGTTGTCTCTATTCAGATTTCAGCGAAGCTTTTTGTGCTCACATTTAGTCCAGTTCACTGCCCCGGAATCTGAGGAATTCGGGATAAAATTCTAGCTGTTAATGATTAAATGTGTTGGAAATAAATCTTGTATGTTGCCGGAGGAGCAGCTAGGGAGGTAGCCAGTATGAAAGACATATGACAGAGGCTTTGGAGACACTGATCCTGTTGGACAATAACCAAAAGCTTTCATGATCTCTTAGGGTGTTTCTCAGTTTCTTCTGGGTTTGCATGTAAGATATTCTAAGAGTCCCTCACACAGATCTGTCTAGAGGTGACCTAACTGCAAATACATTTCTCCTGAAATTGACTCCAAAAGAGGCTTTTCTGATTCTTCTCTCTGGTGGAATAGGATTAAAGCCAAAGCTACGACCCACTTCTGAGCATCTACTGCGTGTTAGAGACCAGCTGACCCGGATGCGGACCCGTTCTGGGCTGGGGCACTGATGTCACTCACCCATCACTCCAGAGGCAGAGCCTGCCCGGGTGTGTTCCACGGAGACCTAGCTCCAAAGAAGAGAGTGCTGTGGTCAAAGATTTAGATTTATTCTCACAAACATGACCTTTGAAACTAACAAGGATCGTATGAGTTGGGCAGGCCAGCGGCTACTATCATCACTTGGCAATGAGGGAAACTGAGTCCTTGAGGGGCCAAGTCAGTTACTCAGATTCCCTCAGCTGCCAAAAGTGGCAACGCTGGGATCCAAAGACTGTGCATCAACTCACTCTCCCACAAGCCCTGTCTCTACACACCTGTGCCTTGACCCTGGTACACACGAGGTGGGTATGCACACGCACACATAGGTGTATTCATTTCATCCTCCTAAAGTCACGGAAACATGGCGAGTCCAATACGTGTGATCATTGATCGAGAAACAGCATATACTGATATTTAACAGCAACGCTATTCACAATTGGAACAAATGCTCTACGTAGTTTTACAGAAGGAGATGGAATGATTGCAGACAAAAAGCCAACTAGTCTCAGAATCGAAGTCTGTGCCAGCTGAGAGGAGAAAATCCACTGCTCCTCTCAGGATGGGTCGTAGATGGCTTCTTTCCTAATTTAAACCCAACTCCTAAAAGTTAAAAATGAGACGTATGTGGAGGGAAGGGAAGTGGATTAGGAGTCAAGAGACCTGGCTTTTCATCCCAGCTCTGTGGCTAATTAGCTGTGTGACCCTGTCAAATGATTTAATGTCTCTGGATCTCCGTTTCCTCGTTTGTGAAAAGAGTGGGTACAGCAGATAATCTCGAAGGTCCTTTTCAGTTCTAAAAGGCTACAGACTTACTAACTGAATGAGCTCTTTAAGACACCCTGATGGGTGTCTAGAAATGTATAGTTTGGCTTCACTCTTATCACGAGCCCCTAGGAAGGGCTATTCGCATATGTCATTACAACTCATTATAACGTTAGCATATGCACCTCCGTGGAGGGAGGTTGTGGCCCCTAGGCTTACAGCCCCTCCCCCCCACTTTTGCCAACTCCTCCCTCTCTTACAGCTTGAATCCTGTCCAGAACCTCATGCCTGGAGCTAGGGGGTCCACTCCCTCCTGCATGGCATGCCTGGAACTTCAGATTCTGTTCCTCCCAGATTCCCTGGGGCCATCCATGCTTTTCAGTGGCTAAGGGCCTATCGGTCACCTAATCTCGGCGGGATTAGACAGCCCTCCGTTGGTAGCACCTGGTCCATTCTCTGTTTCCCCTTCCCATGTAACCAACTTCCCAGAGTGCCTAGTTTCTATCTGGACAAGTGTGGAGGTTGTTCTGCATGGCATGTATAAGTCAGGGTGGCAAGAAGCGTTAGGCAGGGGGAAGAAACTGAGATTAGCAGGATCCCCCCCCGCCCTTGCTGACTTTAATTTTTATTCTTTTTAATCGGTAGCAAAGTAACATCATGTAAAATGTACCGTCTTAACCATTTTTAAGTGGCTAGTTCGGTGGCATTAAGTGCATTCACACTGTTGTGGAACTTTCCCACCATAAGCTTCCAGAACTTTCTTCACGTTCCCAAACTACAACCCTCTACCCACGAAACACCAACTCTCCATTCCCCCCTCCCTCCCAGCCCCTGACAATCATCCTTTGGCCTTCTGTCTCTAGAATCTGACTCCTCTCGATGCCTCCCATAAGTGGAATCGTACAGTAAGTAGTCGCCTTTTGTGACTGGCTTGTTTCGTTTAGCCTGATGTCTTCGAGGTTCCTCCACGGGGTAGCCTGCGTCAGCGCCCCCTTCCTCTCAGAGGCTGAATAACGTCCTGTGCTGCGGATAGACCACATTTTGTTTATCTCTTCATCTGCCGCGGACGCTTGGGTCGCTCCCGCCCTTTGGCTAACTGTGAGTAATGCTACTGTGAACGCGGGTGTGCAAATAACCTTCTGGAGACTGCTGTCAACTCTGTATACCCGGAAGTGGAACTGTTAGATGCTGCGGTGGTCCTACTTGTAAGTTTTTTCAGGCACGGCACAATCTTTGTTACAGCGACGGCACCATTTTGCATTGTACCGCCAAGGAACGGTGCACAGGGCTCCAATTTTCCACCTCCCCACCAACACCTTTTATTTCCTGGTTTGGGGACAGTCACCACGCTGTGGTGGTCATGAGGTGATGGATATGGTAGTTTCCAGTCACCTCTGTACAACAGCAGGCACAGGTGGAGGCTGACCATCTCTGAGGAGTCGTAGGATATCCAGCTCGTACCCCGGGTTCGGGCCCCAGTTCCATTCCGTTTTTGGATTCTATCCAAGGAACGAAATCTCTTTTTGTCTCTCTTCTCTGCAAAGATGGTGACGGGGCGGGAGTAGCTGTGAATAAAAATAGCTGCCTTCTCTCCACAGGGTTGGTGACGCATCGACTGGGATAATACATGTGAAAACACTATGAAAGGAAAACATCTATTTAAATCCGGGAGGTTGTTATTTACGGTCTTAAGATGATATCTGCCTGCTCTCGTTGCCTACCTTTAGCACAGTCCACAGGAACTTTGGGGACCAGAAGAACCACAGAATGCGGTGATTACATTCAGAAACTCGGGCTGACCCGATCTGTTTGGGTTGGCAATCTCCCGGCTGCAGTTGTCTCGGTTGGGGCTGAAGAAGCTTTATAGATGGACTGTGAAGAGGAAGGCCGCTGGAGGCTGGTGGCAGGCTGTGCCTTCAGAGAGGGAAGCCTAGCTTTTGTTAAGCCTGCTGACCGATTCCTTGTCAGTTTGAGGTGATTTAATGGCTGTGCACGTCGACCGCCCCCAACCAAAAATCAGTCTGGGACCGTGTAGGAGAGAAACAGTGAACTCTATTTCGCGGGATGGAAGGGAGCAAGACAGACGGTGGGGAAATGTCCGGCAGAGGCCACAGACTCCTTCCGAAGCACATCGACGGGTGTATCTGGTGTTTTGTTTTGTGTTTTTCTTTTTCCTCCGGATGTATCTTCTAGGAAGCCCTAGGCGTAGGCGTTAAATGTGTGGCCTGTGGAGTCAGGCGGACTGGAATTCAAATCCTGGCTGTCCCCAGGAGCCAGGGTAAATTGCTTTGCCTCTCCGTGCCTCAGTTTCCCCATCTGCACGGGGATAATAAATTACCTACCTCCCATGATTACTGTGAGGCTCACGTGCAACATGCACAAGCGTTCAATAAAATGCCGGGTCTCCTCGTGCCTATTATTAGATACACAGTATCTCCTGTGTCGGTCCAACTCTTTTCCTTGATTGAAATCGTTGGCACTGCGTAATCTTGGTGTTTACTGAAGAAGCAGCGCGGTACAATGGGAACAAGTCAGGAAGGCAGGTAGGGAAACTGGAATTCTGGTGCATCTGTGGCTCAACAGCCCTGGGACCTTGGATAAATCGTTTCTTTGGCCTTCTTTTCTTTTCTTTCTTTCTTTTTTTTTTTTTTTTTAATATTTATTTACCTTTGAGACAGCATGAACGGGGGAGGATCAGAGAGAGAGGGAGACACAGAATCTGAAACGGGCTCCAGGCTCTGAGCCGTCAGCACAGAGCCCGACGCGGGGCTCGAACTCACGGACCGCGAGATCGTGACCTGAGCCGAAGTCGGAGGCTTAACCGACTGAGCCGCCCAGGCGCCCCTGGCCTTACTTTCTTGATGCGTGCAATGAAAGTTGCAAGTGCTCAACCAACACCCAATGTGTTCAAGACGTGTAGATGATACAGAGAAGGGGCAGCAATAATGGCCGGTGGGTGGGGAGCAGCCCGCGGCAGAGACTGGCAGAGGCGGGGTCTCCCCGTGCGGGACACTCCAGTGAGGTGACAGGGCCTAGAGCTGCGACGGCCTCTTCAGGGGTATAGGAGAATTGGAGGGTACAGGGTAGCATCAGTTGTGAAGAGGCCTGTCGAATAAATGAACCCCCGAATAGCTGAGTCCATTATCAAACAGATGTCTGCAAGCCAGGGTCTAGACCAAGTGGGCCTGTGGATGGTTCGAGTCTGGAGGTGGACACAAGGGTTACCTCTCTTTCATCCCTTGGGCCCTCTAGTGCCTGTAGCGCCGGGAAGGGAAGCAGACAGGCAGAAAAGACCCGAGGGCGGCTCAGCAGTGAGCTGGAAATCCCAGGACGTCCGGAAGCTGGAGCTCGGGGGCCGGGCCCATGGGGATGCACAGGCCTAGGTTGGAGGAGTGTCCTGGGCTCTTGCTGATTGGACGAAGTTGGGGACAGGGACCGCCTTAGCGCAGGGCCCCAGGGCCCGAGTGCTCAGGTTGCCTTAGCAGAGAGCTGATGCTGATCGCCCCCAGACCTCACACTGAGGGGGACTCCACCTACTTGATTTCTGGCTGGGGATCAGTGATTAGACAACGCCTCCCACCACCTCGTTTTCTGGATGAGATGTTGCTGGGGGGTGCGGTCACCGCGCCCCTCCTGTCCTCCACCCCTCCTGCCCCCCACCCCTGCACCTTTTCCCTTTTCTTCTTCACTCCTAGGTTCCCCTCACCCTCCTTCGGGGCCCCCCCTTTCTCCCATCGTTTCATCCCGTTCCCTCCCTGCCAAATGTAACCTGATTTTTAAAGGGCTGTCCTCCCGGCTTGGAAATCCTGGCATGAAGTCCAGCATCTGACCTTCCTTGATTGCCAGGCTGTTGTTTCTGTTGGTGTGGGGTGTGGAGGGGGGGTGGGGGTGAAGGGAGACTCTCCCACACTTTCCTCTTTCTGCCTGTTAAAAAAAAAAATTTACCCACCTCCCCTTTCAAATAAAAAAAAAAAAGAGAGAGCGCGCGAGAAAGAGAGAGAGAAATCTAGAGACAGAGAGCGAGAGAGAATTTGACATTATTGTATAATTTAAAATTGCACAGCCTAGAGCCCACAAAACCGAGCATGTAATTACACACTTACTAGAGGTAACAGCAGTGCTGATAATTATTCTTTACACAGGAGAGACCCTGCTGATATCCCACAGTCAGAAAGTGGGAACTACAATATCTTTAATACCATCCTCAGAGACCCTCATAAGCAGAAGAGAAGTATGAGAAGGCTCACAGGGTCCAGAGCAATATCTTCATTGCGCCAGAATGTCAGGAGCTTTAGCACAACAGAAATCGATAGTTTCGAGTACATTTTTTGGTACAATTTTTTTTTTTTTTGACCCAACCTGAGAAAGTACAGGGAGAAGGCAGCGGTCCTGAGCAGTGTGAAGCCAAACCTTTCTAATGCAAGGCCTGTCTGTTTAGACGTGCCCTGCAACGTCAGTTTATGAGACACGCGTTCTTTATCAGAGCAACGAGACAGGGCAGCTGGCGAGGCCCTCCTCCTGGAAGGCTTTTGGTCATCGCTAAAGACTTTTCGTTTCAGTCACGAACTGTTCTCCCTCCCAACGTCCCCTGATTAAGACAGCACCTTTGCTTATCATCAGCTATAAAGTTATGCGGTATTTAGTCTCCAAAGAAAGGAGATAAACATACGGGTGCTCGTTTCTAGGCCCTTGACCCTCTTCATCGCCTTTCTTCCTCTCTGCAGGGAAGGAGTTGGGTGCATTCGAAAAATAAGGAAAGTTGAAACACTGAGAAGATTCAGGACAATAGCCAGCGAACTCAACGCAGTGAGGTAGAAGGTTTTCAGGCAGAGAAGTCAAAGTACAAGTTTCACGCCATGCTTGCTTTCAAAAGGAGACCACGCATCTCTATACTAACCACAGAAGCTGTGACAAGCGGTTATCTATTTCTGCTCTGTGACCCTAAGTCCTAAGTGTGTAGTTTGCTCTTTATTTTTTTAAGTTTATTTATTTTGAGAGAGAGAGAGAGAGAAAGTGTGGAGCAGGGGAGGGGCAGAGAAAGAGGAGAGAGCAAGAATCCCAAGCAGGCTCTGCCCTGCCAGTGTGGAGCCTGACGCGGGACTCAAACTCACGAACCCTGTGAGATCATGACTTGAGCCTAGGTCAGGTGCTCAACCCACTGATCCCCCGGGGCACCCCTGTAGTTTGCTCTTTCAAACACACTGCCTTGATTGTTTGCAGGTTGTGCCGGCATTCTGACTTGGCAATGTGCATGATGTCTGTTGGGCTAATCAACCATTCTAATTGGGGTCATTGTTCAACAGGAAAGAGCTGATTTTGGCTTGAGGCTCAGGGGAAGAACCCTCTGATTCCTCGCTTACTGCGTGCCAGGCACTGAGTGAGCTGTGTTACTGTGCGTTCGTCGTTGAAGGCTGCCACTCGCTCCATGGGCTCTATAGAAGCATCCTCCCATTTTTAAAGGTGAAAAATCTGAGGCTCATGCATGTGAACTTGGCCAACGTCACACAGTTAATAAAGACGAAAGAGGTAAGACTCAACTGAAATCTATCGACTGTTCGGTCTGATGGGTATATTAGGCCATTTCAATTCACAGTTCAGGTGATAATGGCCAGTGAGTTTAAAGGGGTGAGGCCATCACAACAGAGAAACACGGTGGTCAGGGGACCCTTTGGTCACTCCCCAGGGAGACAGATTCCGGGGGAGGCCCTCTCTAGGCTGGTCTGCACCTGGAGCCCAAAGAAAACAGCAGCTAAGTGTTGGGTGACCTGAAGACGAGGAGTTAAGTTAAGCGGGCATTTGCAGCAGGTGGGCAAAACGAGGGGGTACTGGCATGGGAAGCAGGAAGCCACAGTCCAAGAATCTGAGACACCGAACTGAAGACCATTCTGGATATTTCTGGCAAAGTGTTGGCAAGCCAGTCAGCTGTTTGCTGGCTTTTGGTACAATCTGAATGGGGGCAGGGGTGTGATTTAACTGCCAAGTTAAAGGGGCTATATTGGCGGACGTCGGTGAAAGGCCCCACAGGTGTGAGAAGGCTGTCCCAGCGGTTACATTTGGCTTTGCACGTCCCTTGGTGACTGGCTCTGGATAGCCTGACATCCCTGCTGTTACCAGAAAGGTATGGGGATGTGGATGAGGCCACACGCTAGAACCTCAAAGAGTGGGTAGCAGGACCACCTCGGACCACACCTGTGAGGAAATCAGAATTTGTCTTTTTGTCGGCAGCTCTGCCCTTGGCCATGTCGGTAGCCCCCGCTCAATCTGCTGAGTCTAACGTGTGACCCGTCTCACAGCTGTGTTTTTACTGGGCTTCGGGGATGCTGGATACCAACAAAGGCCTCTAGTCTCAAACCTGTGGCAAGTTGAGAGGGACGTGATCGAGAGTGTGACAGATGTTTCCGGACAGGGGGCCTCGTCCAGTGTCCTCGCCACTCGGATGGTTGGGGTGGGTGACCCGCTTGGCCCTCTGTAAACCCATCCCTGTTTATACTTTGAGTGCACAGTTTTCTGGTTGGCAAGGGAAGGGACATAGGTTAGGGCCTGATATCACCCAAACGTCTGGGGCCCAGAAAGGTCAGCAAAACAGGGTCGCTTGACCCTCCACGTGGAATAATTCACGATGGGACTGCTCTGGAGGCCCAGATTTGGATTTGTTTGGATTTGTCTCTGGCTGTTTGGATGTGTCTCTTTTATACGTTCGCCCCCAGTAGGCGGTGGCTTGGAGAGCTGGTATGACAGGAGTCAAAGAAGGGAACAAGATGAGTTCCTGCTGGAGACCCAGGCCAGGAATTTCTTCAGGTTTCCATGGGAGAAAGCTAATCTGAGACAAGGCCTTTAGGGCCCCCAATTTAGGCTACCGACTCAGGTACACAAGTCCTTTCTCTTAAACCATATTTGTGAATATCTATGGGAACGACCAGGTCACAAGCACGGGCTTGGGGTCAGACAGATCTGGCTTTGAGTTCCAAATGGGCGATTTGGCAGCCATGTGGCTTTGAGCAAGTTACTCGCTCCAAGACTCAGTTTCTTTGCTTGTAAAATGGGAATAAAACTCTCTGCTTCGGAGTTGCCTTGGGGAATAAACAACGTGTGTCATGGCACCTGCCACGGTCATTGGTACGTAGCAGAGACTCTGCGATGGTTTGCTCCTTTCCCCTGGTTTTCCTCCATTTCCCACCCCCAATTCTGAAGCACCAAAGACTCCGGGGGAAGAATAGGTCCAAGTAAAAAGACACGTCCCATGAAACACCACTTGGGGAGAAGTCTCGACTTCAGAGAGCATCCAGGACCGTTGTTTACCTCCTGCACAGGACAATCCAATCCCATGGGAGTCCCCGCTGGGGACCTGTAAGCAAATGGAAGCCATCCTCTACATGAGAAAGCAAATGTGGGAACCGAGACATGCATGCAGAGAAATAAAATTGGCTGATGACCTCTTTACCACCTCCAAGCTAGACAAGACATATGGGGAGGAGGGCAGAGAGAGGGGTTATCCTGAAATCATTCATTGTTTTTGCTGTTATTGGGTGCTGGTACCCTAGTCTTTAGATTATCTGGAGCTGCAAGACACTCACTCACCATACGGTGGAGGAAGTGGGGGTTATTGGTAACCACAATTGCCCTAGAGTGAAGGGCTTCTCGTCATACACATGTCTCATACGGTGGAGCTGGTCTTTCAGCCTTCTCACACTTCCCTATGGCAGTGGGCAGGTTGGAGAACACTGTAAAACACTTGACTTTGCTGTGTCTCAGGACTTTTCACCCTCTGTCCATCTCCCGCCCCCACATACCCCCAAACCTCCCCTCCTTTGTGCAAATCTGTTTTCACCACAGGAGCACATGCTGTCTCTTCTAGCTACAACACTTCTTGCTAATTCAACGATTCATCTTTAATGAGGCCCCCTGCCAATGTTTAAATAGCATTCAGAACAAAGAAAAGGCAATATTTCCAAAACAGCTGCTTCTACTGCCTCCTCATAGCTCATCTCTTCAGAAAATCAAGACAAACACATCGATAATGATAGATGATGGAAAAATACTTGGTTACTATAGGTATCTACCCATGTATCTATAGACGCATGCAGCCATTGATAAAATGCTCGCCTCTGTGGTGCCAGAAATGTTCAGTCTAAGCACCCTGAAAAGTTTTGTTGGTTTCAGATAGTACTGCTCTAGCCAGATTTTTCTTATTGAGCTTCTTGGTTCTTTTTCAGAATTGTTTGCGAGGCATCGGCGATAGTGGAAAGAGTGGGGGATTTGGAGTTAGGGCAGTATAGGCCACCTTTTCGTTCTGTCGCTTACGAGCTGTGGAAGCGGGCAAGTTGCTCAAGCTCTCTGCCCAGGTTTTGTTTAGCTGGTGAATGGGAGATTGCACCCGCCTTCCTTTCTGGGTGTAAGTTGACATGACGAGTACAGTATTTGGCAAGCCGGAGGCACGTGATAAATACCAGTGTCATTTCCTGTGTAAACGCAGGCTCTTCTGGAACCATAAAGAGTGGTCGGAGGCTGGAGGCTTCTGCCTGTGTTTCCAGAAGCACTGCTTCCGTGGCCCCCCCGGGGGTAAGAAGTCTTCACGTTAGCCACCCCGAAATGTACCTCTTCGTACCCGTGTCAGAGTCGCTCTTGGGACTAGAAAGTGGTAGATGGAGTATTATCTAAGGAAAGTGCCTGGTAAAAGATCACGTGTGCCTTTTATTTATTTATTTTCTAAAAGAAGATTGAAAATAACGGAGACTAGAAAAAGGACAGCAAAACGAACCCAAGGAGTCATTGGAGGGGATGTGGGAGGGGGGATGGGCTAAATGGGTAAGGGGCACTAAGGAATCTACTCCTGAAATCATTGTTGCACTATATGCTAACCAATTTGGATGTAAATGGTAAAAAATAAACATAAAATAAAATAAAATAAAAAAACGAACCCAAGGAAACCAGAAGGGAAGAATGAATATATTTTTAATAAGTTAATAAACTTTAAAATGGAAGAATCATAGAATTTATTTAAAAGAAATCCAAGAAATAGTTTTCTGACTGGGGGAGAAAAAGGAAAAGCTTGAAGAAAAATCGAATTAAGAAAAAAGGGAGAAATATTCAACATTAGGCCTGAGATAGGGTATATAAATACAAACGAAACTTCTTAGTTATTAGTGAAGAATGGAGCAGATGTTCAGAGAGGTATGGGGAAAGAGCCCAAGAAGGCAAAAAAAAGGGGAATGGGAAGTAATTCTACATGTGTTATCAGGGAAAGAGAGCCGGTTAGCCTTCAGAAGCAGATTTGTGTGGTCTAGCCAATCAGATTAGCTGGATCTCAGATGTCTCCTTAAGGAGTTCAGAGCCTGGCCCAGGAGGGAGGGCGCACAGGACAGTGATGTTTCAACAGCAGGAGGACAGTGTGGGTGCAGTAAGGACCAGTGTGATGTAGGACGGACGCCAGTGGGTGATATTAATGGGATGAAAGTTTAAGGGGCAAGAGGAAGGAGCTTGCAAGGAAATCCAGTGTTCACAAAGAAATCCTGCTAAAGGACACGGCTTTTATGTTTGATTGCCAAGAAGAAGCGGATGTCTGGACAGTGGTTGTAATCAGCGATCATTTGGTTGCAAGGAACAGAAATTCTTTCACATGTAAAGTTTAAAAAGGTTTCATGAAAGGAAATAGGGACATCTCACGGACCCCCAAATGTAAACCATAGCCTACTTTCTCTCCATGTTTCTTTCTGTCTCCCTGACTCTGTCTCCCTCTCCTTAAGTTTGTTGGTTTCTCTTCACTTCTCTCCATTCTTCCGTTCATAGCCCAGATGCAAAGTTTGAAGCCACCTTTTATGAAACCAGAGAGCGCCAGCCTCACCCATTTTGAGCCTTCCAAGGCACATTACCTTGTGGGGCAGTTTTCTGTATTTGTTTTTTGCACCTCTATGAGCTCATTAATGGTAGAAATACACTGGTTCCTTTTTCTTTTGTCAATCACCAGAAAGCTGCCCGATAGATAAATGTTTGTTTTGAGTATCAAATATGACAGCATCAGTGAAAATACTTTATAAACTGGAGGACCATGTAATTATATGATATTTTGTTGTGTTCACTCTAGGCAGTCCCTCTTGCCTTCTTACTCCAGGCCTGCTCCTACTAGAACGTTCAGGCAGGCCAGGAGAAAAACTAGAAATGATCTTACCAAGGGATCTGGCTCAGAAACCAGACGAGCTGAGATGTGTGAAGGTGCCTATCACCATACCTGGCACATAGTAGCCTCTTACATTTTGTTAAGTCCCTAAAGATGAGTCCGTTCTCAAGAGGGGTGAGGGGCAGGCTACACAAAATGGAACCAGATGCTCTCAGAGGCTTCCTGAGGTCCTGGAGGCTGTCAATGAAGAGACTTTTCCAGCAGTTGGAGGTAGGTTATGCCACAGCCCATTAAAGAGCCCTAATGCCCACATCAGGCTCTGTCACACGGCTTTGTTGTATTTATTTCTCATCTTTTCCCATGATTATGGCCCTTTTATGTCCAGAAACTATAGCTCTAAGGACTCCTTTTTGATGCTTGACCTTACACTTGGCGTGGCTCATACTCAATATCTTTCTACACTAACTCGCAACAGGATTGCACTTCTCCCTAGCTGTTCTTAGATAAGTCCACTTCGTTTTTATCCTGAATTGCTTTATTTTAGATTGTTTTGATTAGGAAATATGATCTCACTCCTTTTAGAAGGAGGGTTAGGTAAAAATAAATCCCCATCTAAATAGCTATTCCATGGGGCGCCTGGGTGGCTTAGTTGGTTGAGCGTCTGACTCTTGACTTTGGCTCAGGGTCATGATCACATGATTCATGAGTTTGAGCCCTGCACTGGCAGCGTGGAGCCTGCTTGGTTGGGATCCTCTTTCTCCCTCTCTCTCTGCCCCTCCCATGCTCATTCACTCTCTCTCTCTCTCTCTCTCTCTCAAAAATAAATAAATAAACTTTAAAAAAAAGCTGTTCTACTATAGCCCCACTCAGTGGCCTTTAGGAGTATTTCCTGTTGAGCAGGACTCATCCTGGCCACCAGCTTTCGCTTTTCCAGCCCTATATCCCATCATTTCCTTCCACAAGACATAGTTCAACAAGTATTTGTTCAATGGTAACATATGCCAGGTCTCTGGTGTTGCTTGTTTGTTCATTTGTTTGTTGTTGTTTTTTTTTAATTTTTTTTTAACCTTTATTTATTTTTGAGACAGAGGGAGACAGAGCATGAATGGGGGAGGGTCAGAGAGAGGGAGACACAGAATCTGAAACAGGCTCCAGGCTCTGAGCTGTCAGCACAGAGCCCGACACGGGGCTGGAACTCACGGACCACGAGATCACGACCTGAGCCGAAGTAGGACGCTTAACTGACTGAGCCACCCAGGTGCCCCCATTTGTTTGTTTTGATATTACTAAACCGGTGCTTTCAGGGAGCTCGGAACACAGACGAATGACAAACAGTTCTAAAATTTGCTTTAGTTCATCTGTGGCAGATATAGTAGTTTATGTCCAGTCACTTTGCCTTTGCCTTTCTGTGACACTGAGTTTGGAATGCTACACACAACCCTTCCAGATTCCCTTGCAGCCAGGAGGGACCGCGTTCTCAGTCCATGGCCAATGAAATGTTAACAGAAGCAGGGCCTCTTGTCACCTTTCCTCCCTTCTGCCCGGAGTGTGGGGCATGAGAGATGGCAGCCATCTCTAAGACTGGTGGAAAGGGATAGGAAAAAGCTTGAATTCTGGATGGCATTAGCTCTGGGCTGTCTATGCCATTGCGTTGTCACGTGAGACACGTCAGTGCCTTACCATTTAGCCATTGTTTGTTGGTTTACGGAAGCTCGCAGGCAAGACCAATCCCAAAACACACATCTGCTCTCTCCTAAGAGCTTGGTTGGCAATATTTCACTTCACGCAGCATTAGCCCATCAAATGCGTTAAACGGACGGTCCAAATTCACTCCTGTAGGGACTACTAAACTTTAGTTATGAAAGTAATCTTAATTAACAGCAAAAATCATATATGGTATCATTTAATGGGCAGACTACACATCAGCGATGAGCACCATTTCGTTCACAGTCAATGGGCACCCGTCAGGTCCCTTCCTCACTAGTCTGTTTCCACTTTCCATTTTATTCCCCCAGTTACCCTGGCCTCCCAGCACATACCACTTCATTTGATTCCAGATCCATGGGTCCTTGCCCTCACACTCCTCTACAGCATTGCCTTCTTGTCTGTTCTCGTCATGCTCCTTCTCTTCTAGGCCTCCTCTCTTCTTCTTAAGGAAGCCGTTTAGTAGTCCTGGGGCACACATCTTAGTGAATTGTCTCCCTGGTGGTATTCTCTACTCATAGCATCTACATCACATAGCTACCTCTCAAACAAAGGGACAAGACGCTACGCTTCTACAAAAATGGGAATCAAATGCAGGAATACAGAATTAAGGAGTTGGTCCCTGGGGGGTAGGGAGGTTGGGTTGGAGAAAGCTTTACAAGTTTAATGTTGATATTGGGATGTGGAGAATAGAGAGGGCTGTCTTCCTTTTGAGGGGAATTCTTCCGTTTGGTCATTTTGGATAGTCCCTGGAGTGGTGCGGACCTGCAGGGCACTTCCCCTGTGCCGTGGTGTGTAACTGGAGTTGGTGGGCGGGGCCGCCGTCAGATCTCATGTCTGCCCCCAGAGAGGGCTGTCTTCCTAGACAGAGAAGAGAAGTTAAGTTCCAAGCGGAGGAGGCAACGCATCCAAAAACATCTGGGTGGCATGGCTGCAGAACACTGAATAGTCTATTACAGTAGAGAGGCGGGGGAATGGGGAGAGGGCACCCGAGCATGAGGCAGACAAGAGGTGTTTGGGCCAGAGTTTGAAGAAATGGAGAAATTGTGAAGGTTTTTAGAGGTGACTAGTAGTCAATCAAGGCCTGAGAAGGAAAACTAGACAGTATATTAAGCAGGGGAGGAGGAAAGGATCTATATTTAGTAAGTACCAGCAGCTCGGCAGCTCTGTCTTCTTTAAGATCGTAAATTAATTTGTTTCAGAGCCTGGGCAGTACATATTATACTTCCCATTTTGTAGCTGGAAGAAGAAAGGCCAGTCAGGCAGCGAAGGTGATAGTCCCTGCCAGAGACGCCTGGGAGCCTGGATCAGTCTTTGCAGGAGCAAAAAGAATCGAGAAGAGATGGATGTAAGAGATGTTTCAGGAATAAAGCCAATAACGGAGACTCAACAGGATGTACAAGGAGATAGTGAGGAAAATAAAAGATGGACGTGAGAAATGTTTTAGAAATTGAATCAATAGGACAGAGATGGTTTATAGACAGAATCAACAGAACTCAGAAAGAACCAACAGGGTGTGGGATCAGTCAAGTTGGATAGGGTGGTCCCTGGTGTCCAATGTTGTGATAAGTCCAGGAAAAGCAAAACTGAGAGAGCTTAATGAAGAGGTCAAGGGACAATTTAAGAGACACTTTCCTCTAATGGTGGGGGCAGAAGCTAAATAAAAGTGTCCTGGAGAGAATGGAAGATAAGAGCGGGCACCACGCATATGTGCAGCCTTGTTTCCAGGAAGATTGGCCGTCAATAATGAAGAGATTATGTGGAAAATTAAGTGGGCGTTGGCCATGAAAGTTGAAGAAACATCTTCTGAAGGATGGGAGATTGAACTTGTTCAAAAGCTGAGGGGAAGGCGAGGAGGTAAGGGAGACACCTTGGTGACAAGAGGAGGAAAGGAGGATGATAATCCCTTCCATCTGTGGAAAACTTTACAATGTATACAGTGTTGTGTCTGTAGTGTCTCATGTAGGGTGGATAGAAACAACGTCACCATCTATGAACTGAGGTTCAGAGAGATCAAATGACTTTAATAAAGAGGAGAGAACTAGGATATGAATTCAGGACACCTGAAACCAGTCCAGCTTTTGCTTGGTTTTGTTTATTTCAGAGAGATAGAGCATGAGTTGGGGACAGGGAGAGAGATACAGAATCTTAAGCAGGCCCCACGTTCAGCATGGAGCCTGATCCCACAATCCTGGGATCGTGACCTGAGCCGAAATCAAGAGTCAGAAGCTCAACCATCTGAGCCACCCAGGCGCCTCAACTTTTGTTTTTGTTTGCTTGTTTCTGGTTTTTATTCTTTGCTTTCCCTATGAGGAAGAAGATGGCTTTAAAAATACTAAAGAGTAGGGCGCCTGAGTGGTTCAGTTGGTTAAGCACCTGGCTCTTGATTTCAGCTCAGGTCACGATCTCACGGTTTGCAAGATTGAGCCCCATGTCTGGCCCTGTGCTGACAGTGAAGAGCCTGCTTGGGATTCTCTCTCCCTCTCTACCCCTCCCCTGCTTGTGCTCTCTCTCTCTCTCTCTTTTAAACTAAATAAACAACAAAAAAAATTTAAAGTACTAAAGAGTGGCAAATTTTTCGTGGAGAAACATATTCATTGCCAAATTAAATTTTTTTTACATGTATTTATTTTTTGAGGGACATAGAGAGACAGAGCATGAGTTGGGGAGGGGCAGAGAGAGAAGGAGACACAGAATCCGAAGCAGGCTCCAGGCTCCGAGCCGTCAGCACAGAGCCTGACGCGGGGCTTGAACTCACAAACCGTGAGATCATGACCTGAGCCAAAGTCGGACGCTGAACCGACTGAGCCACCCAGGCACCCATCACTGCCAAATTTAAATTAATCCTGTGAAGTTGCTCAAACTGGCGTTCTCCTCATAAAATGGAACGTGAACGAACCGAGTGAGGGGCAGTGAGGCGGGCTGAGTTCCATAAGACCACATAGCTAAGAAGGGGTTGAGAAGAGCCTCAAACTCTTGCCTCTGGACTCCTGGTCCAGGGTTCTTCTCAACGAAGCCTTCTTGTGGACAGGGCTGTCGCCTCCTGCACATGTGGATGATAACGTGTGTGAGCCCTGCGGAAGATAAACGGTGCCCCATATTTCTGACCCTCTTCCCCTTGTGGGAAAGTGGGGAGATTGTACAGCCCCAACCCCTTGAATTAGCCACGACCATCTGACTTGTTTTGGACAACACCATACAAGCTAGTGTGCAGTTCTCCACGTTCTCTTTCTTCTGCCTCGGCAGTCTTGGGAGAGAGAGGGCTGTAAGACAGAAGCCGCCCGAATGAGGAGGCTAGCTGGCTGGACAGTCATCTGAACCAGGAGCTGACTCACAGTGAGTGAGAAATGAATTTAGTTGCCTGATATTCAGGGATTATTATAGCAGCATGATCTTTTTTTTTTTTTTTAAGTTTACTTATTTATTTTGAGAGAGAGTGGTGGGGAGGGAAGAGAGAGAGGGAAAGAGAATCAATCCCCTGCAGGCTCCACGCTGCCTAATGTGGGGCTCGAACCCATGAACCGTGACATCATGACCTGAGCCAGAATCAAGAGTCGGACGCTTAGCTAACTGAGCCACCCAGGTGCCCCTATAGCAGCATAATCTATAATCTAATCTATACAGCTGAAGACCAACACAGTCTTTCCAATGGAAAAATATATATATACCCCGGTGTCTCATAGGTAGCCCTGTTCCAAAAAGGCAGAGGCGAGCATCTTCCCAGGATAACTAGGAAATAAACATCACTAGGTCCCCCTAGTAGTTAAAATGCCATCAGGGCTGCTTTTGTTTTTTGGTTTTTTTTTTTTAAGACTATATTGGATGGTGAGTTTTTATTATGAGGTTCAGTTGTAGGCTTGAGGAGAAATTGTTTTTACAGATGTTCAGGGTGTGTTATGAGGAAATGGCCTTTTACAGGGGTTCAGATTGATGGGCTCTCCCGGGACCTCCTCTGACTACATGCACAGAGGAAGTAGGGAGGGGTCAGGACAGGCACAAAAGGACACAGTGGAGTTTGGGGAAGCTCATGAAAGGGAGGCAGCTGAGTCCATGAAATAGAATAAGATTCAGAGTCACATAGACTCAGGTTTGAGTCCTGGCTCTGCCACTCATTAGCCAAATTACTGAACCTCTTGAGCCTTAGAATGATTGTCCAGAACATGAGACTAATGATAATTACTTCGTAGATACGACGAATCTAGATAGATTTCATCCATCTCAGTTATCATTACTTTTGTTGTTTTTATTGTTACTACCTTCCAATGGGGGCCCAGTGGTCCAGTTCTTTACTTTTTCTCCAGAAACTTCAAAGGGTCTGGGAAAAGGGTGGCGTAGGGAGAGAGGATCAGAAACTTCTTCTGTGTCCCTTCTCCTTTTAGTTCTTCTTTTGTGGCAATGCTTTGGGGTGGTGAGACCTTGGGAAGAAGAACATCTGGGGGGCTGTAGGTGACTTCTTGGTAGAACTTGCATTTGAGTCTTCAACGCTAAGAAGAGCCAGGGGGAAGCTGAGGGAAAGGAGGAGATTGCTAACTGTTCAGATTGGCTCCAGGGTAATGGTTTTAAGTGGGAAGACAAAGAGGCTTTCAGCGGTTTGGCCTTCTACGTTGTCCTGTCCATCCGGCCAGAAATGACCCAGGGCAGGATTCTGATCAGTGTTAAAGAGAACCAAATGCACCAAACCTTCCTTCTGACCTAGGTCTTGGGGAAGCACTGGGCAGCCGCACTGGGTTACGGTCAAAGAGAGGTGAAGGGAACCTCCTGTACATTCACTGGCCCTAAATGGAGAATTTGTCTGGTGGGTGCCTACTTTTTGCCCTGTCATGTCAAGAACTTTTTCCTCCCGCTTGGAAAGTTACCTAGTCCTGACAGAGGACACTGGAATCTTTCCTTTAACTCAGATTTCCCAATGGTCACTCCATCCCTTAAAACTGACTCACACTTTTAAACACCTTTTAGTTTTACGCTAAGCGATAATATCCACGAAATCACAGTTTTCAGTTCTAAAACACACTACGATGAATATGTACCGCTTAACACTTTTGAAAGAACACTCATCCGTGCCTCACTTGGAATCATCTCGTGCACCACGAGCGGTGCACGGGCCACATTTTGGGATCCTGGCTTTAGAAGCGGAGGGAAGCAAGGGGCATCTACCCACAGGGGGTGGTGAGTAGGGGGCATTTGCATAGAGCAACGGATGTGCTCTCAGCGCCAGCCCCCCCGCCCCGGGCGGCCTCCATCTTGGTTTAGGCGCCGCCATCTGCTCTGAGTGAGCAGCCTTTTGTGAAAAGCTGTGGGAGGATCAGCCTGGCTGATTGGCTGGAGCCGTGCCCAGAGTGCCCAGATGTACATGTGCCCCAAAAAGGGGGCACAGCTGGGGTTCACTGCCTCCCTTGAGGTTTGGTTATTCTGGTGGAGCTCAACTCTGCCTCCCACTTTCCTGCGGTGCATTCTGCTCGGGTTGGCGGTGAGGGAGAAGGCCCACTGCGGCACTGTGAGCTCCCTTACCGCCGTCTGCCTGCCATTTGCTGCCACTGGGGACATGAGATTGCTTCCATGGAAACAGAACCATGGATTGTTTTTCCAGAAAACGTCTCAATCTAATTTGTGTGGAGCTGCTCTGTGTGTGTGTGTGTGTGTGTGTGTGTGTGTGCACGCGCCCGCGTGAACACACGTGTATGTGGAGTGTATTAGTTGCAGAAGAGGGGTGAGAAGACAGAAGGGAGAATTTGCATAGAACCCCCAATTTTCCTTGAATCCCAGGGAGTTAATTATTTCAGGTGAATGTTGGAAGTTATGGAGACTGAGTCTAATTAAGGTGTGGTGTTAGGAAGTCCTTACCCATTATATTTGGCTGGAGTACTCAGAAATGTTTGAATTTTGTTGGTCTAGACAGTTCTTCTCAGGGGGTCTCCCTCAAAAGAAGAGGTGCACAAGGGAGGCAAAGTAAGGCAAGGCGGCAGTATTTCTGCTTAGTATTTCCTCCCAAACCCCAATGTTGGACTCCAGTAATTGGACTGAATCTCCTCTGCGGTGCTTTTTCCTAGATCCGGCAGGGCAACATAGCCTAAAAATAAGGAAGTTTTGTGAACTCTGTTTTTCTTTCAGCGTTCATATAAGAGTCTTGGATTTTATGCAATGGAACAGCAGGCCAGACTCCCAGCAAAAAAGAGCCAAAGACAGTGGGTACCTCAGTGATGAGAATGAAATTGACCTATGCTACTTTCCTAAATGCCTAAATGGCACAAGATAGATAGATAGATAGATAGATATCGATAGGTAGGTAGATAGATAGATAGATAGATAGGTATATAGATGGGTAGGTATGTAGATAGGTAGGTAGATAGATAGATAAATGATAGAGGAAGAGAGAGAGAGAATCCAATGCGGAGAGAAAATAAAAGGTGACAGCTGCTCAGAGCAGCTCAGACATTCTTACCTCTCTTGGTTAGAAGAAGGAAGTGAGAAAAGAAGGGTTGCCAGAACTTGAACCTGGGACACCTCACAACACTGCTGCATTGGTATTAAGATACAACATTTATGCGCCCTGTGAACTTTGGTTCCATTAGATGCTCCACCCAGAGGAATGGTGGCCCCATAGAATGTTCTAGAACTTAAACAATTGAGACCAGAATTTCTCCTCCCTGGAGATGGAATGTCTTACTTCCCCCAGAGAGAAGAGAGAGCTCTGGAACCAGCCTTCCACTCTTCTCCTTGGGAAGGAAGATGCAGAACTTCTACCATGAGATGGTTTTTGCTTCTGCTTCGTGTCTCTTTTTTCTTTTCTCTTATGACAGTGACTTTGGGTTTGGCCAGTAGGTAAAGATTAGTAATGGTGCACCCGGGTCTTCTTGGGTACTGGTAAAAATAACTCCAGGTGACTAATAAGAGATGCCTGGAACCTTCCCCAAGGTTCTGCATGTTCCACATTTAGGCGAACAGCACCAGCACGCACCCGTGCTCTAAAGTAGTTATAGTTGGGTGAATGTTTTAGTCTACAGTTCTGTGTCACTTATTGAGAGACTAGAATCTGGCGCCATGATTTCTGCAGGTGGCGGAGCTCTTAGCAATGTGCCAAGCCAGTGGATGTGCCTTAGGTTGCTTGGTCCAAAGTAAGCAAGCAAATAATTGTTGAATGACCAATTAGCTACATTTCCTTGCTATGTTGTGGGATTAGAATTCCTCTAGGAGTAAAAAAAGATCTGAACAACATTTTTCCAGTGACCGCTTTTTAAACTCTGGATTATCACAATACCTTCAAAGAAAAGTCATCGGGGGTGTTCACACATCTGACAGGTCGAATCTCCCCCGTCTCATTTTGTACCTTAATTCCAACTGCTCTCTTGGGATATTTTTCTTCCTCTTCACCCTTCAAATCATGAGTTGTTGTTGTTTTTTCTCAAGACCCCCTCACCACGAACTTGTTCCACTAACTTCTGCATCTTTCTGTCCACCGAAGTCCTGATCTCTCTGTCTCTGTTCATATTCGTACGGCTCTTCCTTTCTGCGTTACCCATTTAGGACTTGACACTTGTCAGATTAAGTCACCTTTCCTTTGTGTGGATTTTGTTTTCCTGCGTTATCATAAATCAGGACTGTGCCTTGTAATTTTCTCCCTCTCTTCATGTTTTGGAAGAGTGTTTGACATACAGTGAGGCCAAATGAATATTTTGGAATTGAAAATCAGCCCTGGGAAATTTTCTTCTAAGTAAAACGAAGTTGATACTAAAATATGTGTCCAAATGGACTAGGAGGGTTAGGGGAGATGCTGTCATAAAGCACCTAGACCTCGGCACATACTAGCTCCTCAATAAATGTTATTTCTTTTCCTGTCCTTCCGGGCAAGATGTCCAGCTTTGACTCATTACCAATGACTTGTATGGGAGCCACTTGTTACTACTTGTGAAAGAAAAAATGGTATTCCTTTCCTCATTTTACTGTGGTGGTGGGGAGGGGGGGAAATCCAAGGACCTGTATTTTGTTTTATAATCTCTATACATTGAATTTCCTGTCTTTCTAGAGCTGCAGTTCTTTATATTCCATTTTTTACCTCCCCCTCACCCCAATGCCACATGGTGTACATTTCCTTTATTTAAAAAAAATGTTTTTTAACGTTTCTTTATTTTCGAGACAGAGAGAGACAGAGTGTGAACAGGGGAGGGGCAGAGAGAGAGGGAGACACAGAATCGGAAACAGGCTCCAGGCTCTGAGCTGTCAGCACAGAGCCCGACGCGGGGCTCGAACTCATGGACCGTGAGATCATGACCTGAGCCGAAGTCGGACGCTTAACCGACCAAGCCACCCAGGCGCCCCCATACATTTCCTTTAAAAATGAAGCATGTGTAAATTTTGTTTCAAGAATATCAGCGTACCTCTGGCCCATCTCTGGAGACCTATAGGGTGGCCTCCTGGCCCCAGATTGCAGGTATCACTGTTAGCATCCATCAACCATTATTCAATCGTGGCTCCATGGAGCTGCTTGCTTATATTGCGTCTGTGCTCCCCATTGGCACTGCCCGCCTGGCAGTCACCCAATCCGGTCTGACACTTGCTGCTGAGGATGGGGAGGGGGACCCAGGCAGGCTTCCAGTTCTTTCATGAGCCGGGTGCTGCCTGCAACCAGAAAACTGAAGCCCCGTTCTAAGGCTTCAGAGGTCCCCAGCACAGTGGAGTGGAGCCCTGAGCCACGGGAAGTGTATAAGCAGAGAACGCAGTGGAAAGTAAATTAGCTCTTGGCATTGAGTCCTGCTGATATAAGCTCTTGATTTTTTTTTTTTTCACCCCTCAAGTACCACTTAAGTCCCTGTGCTTGCTTCCTCACAAACAATGGAGCGGAATGTTCATTTGTTTGCTTGGAAAGGGTTGGGCTTTCCCCCCTTCTCAGTTCCGAAGGCTTGAAGTGCTCAGCTGTCCTCTTTCCAGAAGCCTGCTCCCCCCCCCCCCACACACACACACTTGGCTTAGTGTCTTCTGTGTTTAATTGCAAATTATTGATTTAAAGGGATTACTTTTTAGCTCTTGCCAGATTCAGTCGCTCCTGGGTTGGACTCCCCAGCAGGAAACTCTAGGGACCCCAGCTGGGGAAGGAAGGGAGGATCAAGGATCATCAGGAGTTTTGCTGGGTGGGAGGCCACCGCCTCCACTCACAGACTGATTGGATGCCAGAGTTGAGCCCAACATCCTATCTTACCAGAGAGAAAACTGAGTCCTGGGGGTTGCCAAAGCTTTTTATAGCCAGAGAGAACGGAACCTGTAATTCTGAGGTTGGGACTTCTACAGCAGTCCTTGATGTATATGGGCTCATTTAATCGTAACCAAAAAACCCAAGAGGTGGAGATCTTGTTCTAATGCAGATTTGATTTAGCGGACCTGGGGTGACGCCCAGGATTTTGCATTTCCAGCGAGCAGCTCCCAGGAAATGCTGATGCTGCCTGTCCCGGATCACACTTTGAGAAGCAAGGATCAGAACGATAGCATGGGGTCCTGACCTTGTCAGCACGATGCAATTGCACGTGAGTCTAAAAAATTACTGATGTTTGGGTCCCATCCCTCGGACAATGGGAACTTTAAAAGCTTCCTACGTGCTTCTGTCTGGCATAACAGTTTCATTAGGGAATACCTTCCAACTGAACTCCCCTGAGCCTTCCTAAATTGTGTGCAAATATACATTGCTTGCATCGAGGTGTCCTCATACATGCACACGTGTGCATGTGCTTCACAACTCCAGAAATCTCAGAACCAAAAGAATAGAATAGTCATTTATAAAAACATAATCTTTTTTTTTTTTTTTCCTGAGCACCTGCTCTGCACTTTCCATGCATCACCTCATTCGTGTATCACTAAAACCCTATGAGAAGGTGATGCTGTAGGTCAGCTGGTTCTGGTCCCCATTCTTCCATCAAGTTTGGCACAGTCATGCCCACTGTATTCACGGGGCATCTCAGACTTAAAGATCATCAGTCCCAGGTGTCACTTGGGGCCGTTGCCCACCCAGGCTGGGTGAGGAGGTGCTGGGCTCGTTTTGGGATTTGCAGGGGTGGGGTTTCCGGGGAGTGGCAGGGGCAGGAGCTGGCAACGTTCAGAGGAAGCAGCTGTGGACATAGAATGCCGGAAAGCACAGCTAGTCATGGGTGATTTCATTGATCTCATTGGTGGATTTGAATTTCACAGTCACAATTTCAGTCGTGCAAAACAGAACCTTTGTCTCTGCAATTGAGTTGAACTTAGCTGGTAAGCTCTCCCTTGTGTCCTTAGCAAAAACTTACCTAATTACTTTCATATAGATGCAGCCCCTCCCACACTTTTCCCCTCAGTGTCTTTGATGTAAATACTCAGTTGATGCAGGCTCCTTCTCTCCTTTTCTTCTACAAAGTGGGTTGGGCAGCGGGTGGGCTTCTTGTCGGGGCATGGTGTGGGTATGCATGTGCACGCCTATACGTGTATGTGTGTGTGACTTGGTCCTGTGTTATGTCCCCTGCCGTCCCTCCCTTCCCACCCTGCGAGTGTCCCTGCAAGTGTCTCTGCATCATCCTTCTCTCTCTCATCTGTGAGGCTTTACAAGTCCTCCTTTGCCACTCCAAAGCAAATAGGCTTATAGGGTATATATCCCATGGGCCAGGCTCCATTGTAAATGCTTTACATACGTGAACTTAGTTCTCATGAAAAACCTCAAAGGTGGGTATGTATATCACTGCCCCTCCCCCCCCCCCATTTTACTGATGAGAACACTCAGACATAGAGAGGTTAACTAACTTGCCCAAAGTCACATGATGGAGTCAAGATTTGAAGTGTCACTTTGTCTCTAGAAGCCACACTCTTACTGATGCTACTAATTTGAATCCTGAACGTCCAGAAAGACTACCGCACTGGTGAAGGAATGTGATTAGATGATTTCCTGATACCTCTCAACTCTGACTTTGTCTCCTAACACCGTATGGACCAATAACACCGTGGGTAAATCTTCCACCGTCTGTCACAGACACTATACAGTTGACCCTTGAACCACACAGGTTTGAACTGCCTGGTCCACTTAGACACAGATTTTTTACAGGACAGGACTGTGAATGTGTTTTCTTTTCCTTAACATTTTTCTTAATGACATTTTCTTTTCTCTAGCTCATTTTATCGTAAGAATATAGTGTGTAATGTATATAACATACAAAATATGTGTTAATCAACTGTTTGTGCTATCGGTATCAGTAAGTCAAGAGCAGGCTATTAGAGGCTAAGGTTTTGGGGAGTCAAAAGTTATACACGGATTTCTGACAGGAGGAGTCGGTGTCTCTTCACCCCCCGCCCAAGTTCGTCAAGAGTCAACTGTACTTCCTTGTTTCTTGGGGCCACGGATCTGTTCACATCTGTGACACATGCCTGTTTCCCCCTTGTTACATCCCCTACAAGCACAGAATGTCACATGCCCCTGTGTAGAGTTCTAATGTCTGACGCAGCGTAGCTGTTCGGCAAGCCTTAAGGAACTTGAATGGCATTGAGTTAGCCCAAAGACTCAGTTTTCTGGATGGAAGGAAAGGGAGAGGAGGAGAAATGGAAGAGACATGACAGGCTACGCAGGCGGCCATTCAAGTTCAGTGTTTTCCTTTAATTTCATTCACATTAACCTTCTGATCTGTGGTACTTTGGAGGAAGATCATCAAAAGAGAGTATTTTAAATGTCTCAGTAGAGCAGTGGCTAAAGATCCCAGAGCCAAACCTCCACGTTGTGTCCCGCTCTTTCCCTTTCAATTTCCCAAAGCGAGTATGTGGGGATCTGGACCCCGCAAGTCCTGAGCGATGGAGCGATTCATTTTACATAGGATTCTGCCTCCACAGTCCCTCCCTGCCATAATTAACACCTCGGGGAGGGAATTTAAAATCAAGTGCTTCTTTTTCAATTACCACTTAGAAAACTGTGTAATAAAACACCACCGCAAGCCTGCTTGCTCTTTTTGAAAGTCTAATTAATTCATTGGTGGAGGTTGCATCTTGCCTGGCCCTGTGTCACTTGCTCATTTAAAAAGGTGCTAAGGCTTGGAATCTGTGGGTCACCACTTGAACAAATCCATTTTCATGTCCCATTTTTGGAGGCTGACAGAAGGGCAGTAGAGGCTGATACAGCCGAGGGATAATACAAATGTCCTATGACCCAACGGGAGAGCCTGCTTTGGGCTGCCCAAAGAATTGATCACCAAGCTTACTTACCCTGTATCCTGGGAGGCAGGTGACCTGGGTTTAGGCCTGGCTTGGCCACTAAAGGGCAGCAAGATCTTGAGCAGTCGACTACCCTTCAGTTTTTTAGCCTCAGTTTCTTCATCTGAATTCCCCTCCTCCCCCCAACTCTCCTATTCTAAGGCAGGTCTAGCTCCGGCTATCACTTTGTTCACCAAATGTACCATTAACTTTCACTGATTAACCTGAAACCAGCTGGATTCACTGCATTTCGTTCATAAGGTGCCTGCTGGACAAATTTTTGGCGAAAGGGCTTGTAGGGGCAGAGATGAAAAGAAGTCATTGGTTCACAAAATTCAGTCTCTCCCTCTCCTCAGAATAGTTTGTGCATATTGACCGAATTCTAGCACAGGTCATTTGGTGGATTTCCTCTAGGGGTTCCATTTCTGTAGCCTGCAACAAGAAACAAAAGTCATAAATGGGAATTGTTTAATTTCCTACAACATTATCTCATTAAAGATTTCCCCACATTACCAGGCAAGTGCTCCTGGATATTTCTTTTCTACTCAAGGGCACAGGCTACTAAGGCTACATGCTGAGGCTCACTGAGCTGGCTCTCCGAGCCCCTGGCGTGGGGGCATGGCACGAGAGTCCACTTGACAGGAGAGAAACCAGAGGCCTCAGTGAGTCCATCTGAGTTGGAAAGAGCACAGGTGAAGGCAAGTCTGGAGACCAGCAAGAGGCAGTGAAGGCGAAACAAACTGCCATGGGCCAACGTAGGCAAGGAGTGGGGAGCAGGGGGCTGGAGACGAGGCAGAGGGTGAGACTGAACAACAGAATTCAGTGGAACACAAGAGTATCCTCATTTCCAAGAGGCAAAACCGCTGTTGAACAGGTGAGTTCTGTATCAGAACTTGTACTTGTTTTTTCATTGCTCTGGGCACCCAAGGTGTGGCTCCAGACACATTCCCATCAACACCTTTTTCTGTCCATCCCTTGAGAAGAATAACTGATCAGAGGCTTTCAGTGTCTAAGTTACATCATAACAGGACTTGAAGCAGAACTTATGTGGTAATGCCTTCCTGGGGAAGGAGCAGTGGGTATGTGACACCAGGGTTTCAAGAGTGAAGGAAATAAAGAGAAGTGTCAGGAAAGGAGGGAGAGAAACCACTCAGTTATGCAGTCATGGGGCCATGGGGCCATCTTTGGACAGGTTATCCCAAATATTGTGCCTGAGAATCTTTTGTCAGAGGGTTGTATTCTCATCCTGTCTCTTGTTGGTGAAAGTTCATGCTCCACATTTAAGGGTGTTGTTACCTGCCCCCACTGAGTTACTGCCAGGGAAATGGATCCCATGCCCTGTGGCACAGCACTGCACCTGAGTCTGCAAATGGTGGGAGGTGCCAGTGTCTCCATAGGTCTAGACATGTTGTACCTGGGCACTGGAGCTGCTGTGGCTTCTGTCACACAAGGATGATGAAAACCATGCTACAATCCACCACCTACATGTGGCGGTGGGGGTGGGTGGGAAGGGGGGCAAGGCAGCCAATGGTGCCATGTGGAGAGGTAGCAGTGACTGAAGATGAACCCCTCCATTGGGTAGGTGTCAAGGACTGGAAGATAGAAGAGGCTATGTGAATATGGACAGGTGGTAAATTAGGTCCTATGCTCTTATGCAGTGAGGAATTTCGGGACCATGATGGTGGGCAGATAGGGGAGAGAAGAAATGTGGCTTTGACTATGAGAACTGACTTAGGGGTGACTCTAAGTCTCCCAGGCTCCCAAATGACAGTGGTCAAGAGGCACTGGAATTCTGGGTACTGACTGGTCACACTTTGTTGTCCATGGGATCTTTTAGACCCTCTACTGGCAGTGGTCTGATTCCCTGCCAGGGGGTTGGGAGTGGGCTGGGCCCAGTGAAGCCCATTTTGGTTGAAGCGAGATCCAGCAGGGTCTTTGGCTGTCCTCCTGGAGGACATTACAAATAGGTTTGCAATCCGGTTCCACACTCAATTTGCTATGAGGAATGCTGGGATCCTGTCAGGCTTGGTATTTCCTGTCTTAGGGGAGTGGTCTGAACTGATTACTATCTAGGAGTGAACCAAGTTACCTTGGTCAAGAAAGAGGTAAGGCACCCTCCCACCACCACCTCCACTACCCAGGAAGGTAGAAGGTTGGAATGCTGCTAAGGTTGGGTTAGCCTATTATTAATTTTATCAAGATGATTGAGGAAAAGAACATTAGTAGGGAGAATTTTAGCGTTACTAGATCAAGGGGTGCCCCCCCCCCCACTCTCTACTTTCTGTCTTTGGTCATCTTTGTCTTGGAATCATCTTTGCTCTAAAAGTCATGAGACGTATACAGAAATGTGACCGTTTCAGAAAATGTTTAGCTGCTACCTCACTGAATCTTATGGGCCATCCACATTTGCTTCTAGAGAGAATGGAGTCAAATAAGAGGCAGTAATATAGTCAGAAAGTCTTTGGGGCATCATGTGGCCTAACTCAGCTCACCAGGGCTAGGGTTCTGTGTTGGAGTTTAAAGTCTCCAGGGATGCCTGGGTGGCTCAGTCCGTTAAGCTTCTGACTCTTGATTCCTAGTCAGGTCATGATCTCATCGTCATGGGATAGAGCCCCGTGTCAGGCTCTGTGCTGACAGTGCAAAGCCTACTTGGGATTCTCCCCCTCTCTCTCTGGCTCTTCCCTGCTTGTGCTCTCTCTCTCAAAATAAATAAATAAACTTAAAAAAAAAAAGTCAAGTCCGCAGTCAAAAGTGTTTCTTTGTCCGGCTGTATTCTCTACTCAGATATCTTTTGATCA
This sequence comes from Panthera onca, assembly GCF_046562875.1. Taxonomy (NCBI): domain Eukaryota; kingdom Metazoa; phylum Chordata; class Mammalia; order Carnivora; family Felidae; genus Panthera; species Panthera onca. The sequence continues at coordinate 172,518,135 of NC_138342.1, forward strand.
CGTCAAAATGCTGAGAGTTACATCCGGATAGGCTTTAGGTGTTCACAACCGTGGGTCCTAACCAAATATCCTCTTCCCATCACGACATGACTTATGCACATGGAAACATAACATTTTGAACTATTAAATATGATTTTTAATCCTCTCTGGTTCTGTTCCCTCAGCCCCTGTATCATGAAAAAGACCTCACTGGGGAAAGTGGACTACAGAAAACAGACTCAAATTCCTAGCCTTTGTCATGCAAAATAGAACTTTTCATTGTAAGCGTTGTGGTTTTTTTTTTTAGAGAAATGAAGATTTTTGTGTCCAAACAGGCTAAAATCCCAAGACTTAGCATAAAATTTATCTATAACAGAATTTTTTCAAATTTTCTGGTTTTAAGACTCTTTTATGCTCTTAAAAATTATTGAGGACCCCACAGGTTTTTGGGGGGAGGGAGTGGTGGATAGGTTATATATACTGATATTTGCTTTATTAGAAATTAAAACTGATATTTTTTAAAAAATTGCAAAATAAGACAACAAATTATACTTTCTTTTTCTTGAATTTATACATAAGCATAATGGCAAATTAGGATTTTCAAAATAATGATTTATTGGACAATAATGAAATTGCAGAGGCAGATGTTATAGCAGATATAAGAAGATAGCTTATAGAAGCTCAGTAGAATCCCTGAGAAAAAAGAGAGTTAATCTCTGAAAACACATATGTTCATACCCTCAACCAAAAACCTGGGAAAATTCTGGAAAACTCAAGCATACAAAAGCATATATTTCTTCAGCTCTCAGAGCAATGACATCATATGTCATGTGGTCTCTGGAAGAATCTATTGTACACTCATAATAATGAGTTTGAAAAAGGCAAATATTATCTTTGTATTATTATAAAAATAGTTTTGACTTTGCCCACCTCCTGAGTGAGTCTCAGGAACCCCAGAGGTCCTCAGACTGCACTTTGAGAACTGCTAATTAATACATAGGATGAACATATGTCCTGATTAGTGTAGGATAGTCTCACCTTATGCTTGTTGCCCCAGTTAATAAGGATCTTACAAACACCTCTAACTCTTAAAAGTTTAAATAAGGGGAGCCTGGATGGCTCAGTCGGTTGGGCATCCGACTCTTGATTTTGGCTTAGGTCATGATCCCAGGGTTATGGGATTGAGCCCCACGTCAGGCTTCGTGTTGAGCGTGGAGCCTGCTTGGGATTCTGTCTCTCTCTCTCTCTCTCTCTCTCTCTCTCTCTCTGTCTATCCCTCTGCCTCACTTGCTTTCTCACTTTCTCTAAAAGAAAGTAAGTTCTGAAAAATGTTTAAATAAAATACTATGTGGACAGCATCTAGAAGCAACAGTATTTGTGTATGAAATTTTCCTTTAGAGATGTTGAGAATTTTCTAGAGAAGACCTGAATCCAGACGGAGTCCCTGATGTGTCTTCTAGGGAGAGAAAGCCAGTGGCCAAACTCTGGGTTGAGCTCCATGGAGGTGTAAGAGAGATGACGAAAAATGCACCTTGTTTAATGAGTGGGAGAGTTTCATTTGGGGGAGATCAAGTTCTGGAGACGCACAGGGGTGGTGGTTGCACAACAGTGTGAACATAATGCCACTGAACTGTACCCTTCAAATGGCTGAAATGGTAAATTCCATGTGATGTGTATTTGAGCACAATAAAAAATGTGCATAAGTTTGGGAGTGTGGCTTCAGGAGACTGTCAACCTTATTAAAGAAGTCCTGAATCTGCTCCAGTAAGAAAACAATGGACCTGAGATGGACAGAGGATGAGTAGAGACCTCTGTCTCATTGCGAAGCTCTCATCTGTGTCCAGACATGGGCTGTATCAGTCAAACGTCTTGCTGGGAGTACTGACCTCAGCTGGGTGGAGCGGGTACAGAGGCTGTCCCAGAAAGACCGGGCAGGATGAAGTCTATCTCCGTAAAAGCTAGAGGGGAGCCGAGGGCAGCCTGTACCGATAAGCCCCCCACTCTGAATGTCTTCCATGCACACTCCGCCCCCCTGGAGGTGGACCTTGAGAGAAGGGGGAGAGCAGACTTGAGCTGGTTGACAAAACCTTGAATTGACCTGAGAAATCTATCTGATAGAAATACAATGTAAGGCACATTTTCTGGTAGACCCATTAAACGAACTAAAAAGAAACAGGCGAAATTAATTTCAATAATGTATTTATCCCAATACATCTAAAACATTCTCATTTCAACCTGGAATCAATATTGAAAAGTGGTGAAGGGAATGTTTCACAGTCTTTTTGGTGCTAAGTCTTAGGGAAACCCAGTATTTTTTTACTTCCGGCACATCTCACCTTGCTCTGGCACATTTCAAGAGCTCACCAGCCGCATGTGGCTAGGGACTGATGTATCAGACAAGGCAGAGTGAAGTTTAAGCCTGAATAGCCAACCCCCCAAAGGGATGGCAAATATGACCAGATTTACCTGGACACGATTAGGCTATGTTTTTATTCCATTAAATGGAAAAAGTGGAAGTGATATGATGTGTATTTTTGCTAAGAGTGGAAGCATTTAATTGCCTGTGTGATATGCTGTAGCTCTTCTGGTCACCCACAAGGTGAGTGTGAAAGCACACGCCTCCATCAGATGGAGTCCCTGAACGATTAGGATGAGCACAGCCACCTGACTCCCCGTACTGGATAGGTAACACGAGCAAGAAATAAACTGTCTGAGATTTAGGAGGTATTTATTATTGTAGCAAAAGGTAGCTTGTCCTGACTGGTACGTGTGATTATATACTATTTTGGCTAATTAAACTTCTAAATATGTGTGTAGTAAAAGTGCGTGCCTTCTCTTTTACGTATTTGCAGGATTTCTGGTTAGAGATGGGAACTATGGCCCTCAATCATGTCGTGGGAACCTATGTACCTGGGAATATTAGTGAAGAGTTGTATGGAGGGAGATGTTGTACATGCAGGCAGAATAACTGTAATTTTTAAAGTCAGCCTCAAAAAATAATTTTACCCATTGGTGTTTATGGAGAGATAGGGGCAGGAAAACAGGATTTTAATCTTGCAATAGCAACGCCAATGAATTATTTCTACTTCAAGTGTTAATCATGACATATGAGAGAAATATAATCCTGGCATTGGTGAGACCTCTGTACAGAATTTGAAGCATTTTCCACTTATTTGGAAACTGATGCTTTATTATTATTTATATATTTTCTGAGAGAGAGAGCACATGCGTGGGACAGAGGGTCAGAAGAAGAAGAAAAGAGAGAGAGAGAGAGAAAGAGGGAGAGAGAGAGAGAGAGAGAGAGAGAGAGAGAGAATCTTAAGCAGGCTCAATGCCCAGCACAGAGCCTGATGTGGGCTGGATTCCACAACGCTGGGATCATAACCTGAACCACAATCACGAGAAGCACCCAGACGCCCCTAGAACTGAGGGGCCTGAGTTCAAATGAGTGAGCCACCCAGCCACCCCTAGAAACTGATGCTTTAAACAGAAGAAGTTTTAGAATCCTGGATGATCTGAATAATCCTTCCATTCTTAAATAAATGGGAATAACAAAGCCAGCCCAGTTTTCGCCGATTTCCCCAGAATTTGTGTTTGTCGGTGCAAGTCTTTTACGGAACATATACGAACTCATGTATATTTATTTAAAGTGTTTTGAAACTATATATAGAACTTTATCATTGCAAGGACTTATCATTATGAAGCACAATTAGAATTTTTCATAATGAGTACTAAAAAAATCTTCCAATTCCTGAGCCTTCCTTTCTCAGGTCAAACTTTTAAATTATCGAACTCATTTTCTTTGAAACTCCCTTTGCACTTCTTTTAGGGCACGGAATTACCTTCAATTCTTTCTTCACATTCAGCGAGATAAAAGAAATTAGTGCATACCTGAAAATTTTATTTTCTCTACACTGAATATCATTTCCAGCTGTCATCGGGAGTAAACCCAATTTATTGTTTTTCCAATACTTACTATATATATCATATTGTGTTTGGTGCCGTGAACAAATGATGGAAATGGAAGATGCATTCACTCCCTTGGAAAAACACACAGTCTCGCTGAGGACATAGGCACACAGAGAGGAAGTAGCCAAATAACTAACAAGGCAGCAAAAGAATTAAGGGACTAAAGGAACGGCGGGGCAGGATGGTGTAGAAACGGAGCACCAGCTGGGTGTCTGGAGACTTGAGTTTCAGCTCGGATTCTCCATATGAAATGATCAGACGTTGGTATGAAAGGGTACCCTTCAGAAAGCGTTTTTGCACATTATCTCATTTAACAGCACTGAGACATCAATGTTATTAAGATCCTCAGGTAACGAAGGAGGGGGACGCAGAATTCCGGACAGTTTGTGGTTATCTACACTAACGCTGCTGGTTTAATTGAAAAACAGAAATACTCCTCAGACTTTTACCTCCAGGTCTGCGTCTCTTTCCGTTTCACCACACTTGCTCTGTGACCTTAGATGAGTCGCTACGCTTACCTGGATCTCAGTGATGTTGTCTACTAAATGATGTTGTCTACTAAATGATGTTGTCTACTAAACAATGGATGTTGGCCTACATCCGCATTTTCCGACGTGGGTTACAGGGAATACTTACTAGTTGTACGGGACAGTAATCAGTGACAAACAGGTGTAGAAAATGCCAATTTAAACAAAGTTTAACAATGTCTTAGTTAAAAAAAATTTAATTAATGATTATCTTATCAAATATATATTCATGCGTTTCAGAAATAGATTTTACATAAGTTATATTTTTATTATTAGAATATTGATTTCTTAATTCTAATAACTTTATACAAACCTCTCAGAGATTTTAATGTGCTACTGAACATTACGAATGACTCAGAGAGATCATAACACACATACAGGGTTTCTGACCACATTTTTTACCACTTACGTTTGTGGTGGGAGGGCACAAAGCATTTTATAGGATTGGGGTGTCCTCCCTTTAGGAGATGCTGAGCTAAGTTACTTTTAAGGCACTTGGATATCTCAAATTTTAAGAGTTCATGTTAGGAAGTGGTGTTTGATGTTTGATGTTAGAGGAATAATTAATGTCAGAGGACGGAAGTGATGGACGGAGCTTTCTAGAAGGTGTTTAGGTGTGTCCAGGATGGGAGGCCCAAAGAAGGCATTCCAGGTGGGGAAAGCAACATAACCAATGATGGAGATGTCTGTCCACAGAAGAAAGTGCTCTTGATGAGTAGGAGAGCCATAGGAGACTGGACCACTGGGTTGGGACAGAGTATGAGAGACCTTGAATGCTAAGCATGTTGTACATTACTGTAAGTCCCCGACTTTCTTTCCCCCATTGGGTAACAGCAAAACTTCTTGGGAACTGGACCTCAGCTCAAGGGGTATGCCCTGGCAGAAGGAAAATCTCCACCCATTTGTCGGTGATGGGTTCAAGAATCAGTATGTGACCCAATTGGTCTGGAGAATATTATTATTCCTAATCCTGCTGCCTCTGTCTTTGGCTCCCACTGATTCCCTGGCCTCAGGGATGTCAGGTTTGGTCATGAGGCTCATTTTGATCTAGGAAAGTGAGCCCTGGTGTGGTTCTAGTAACATCCCATATAAGGGCTGCTCCTTCAGCCTGGATCCTGGAATGAACATGACAGGAATGAAGATGACAGGCAGAATGGCAGCCAACCGTTATTGGACATGTCTAACAAGCAAGAAATAAACACTCGTTGTAAATTTGCGCCAGCAAATCTAACTTGCTAAAGAGATGAAAGGAAAGGTCTGCTGGATGCTTTTGGAGACGTTTTTCTCTACTCTTAAAAAAACCCACAACGAGCAAATCTGACGGTGCCTGTAGCCCTTGATGTCACCATGAGGCAACATAAATGAGAGAGACCAGGCGTGGCATGAAACCAAGACTGGAGAGATGCAAAGGAACCCCCTAAGCTGTGAGATCTTGATTCTGAACTCTAGATTTCCTTGCTTAGACCAGCGCAAGGCTGGGTTTTACTTGCAGTTGAAAGCATCCTGACTGAGTCACAGAAGAGTGTCACGTGATCCTGGGGTCACAAGCCGCTGAAGGAGTTGAGAGGGCAGTGATGAGATAAGGGCAATGCATTAAGAAGACTCATTTGGCATTTGTGAAAAAATGTTCGAGAGGGATTGGAAGAGAGACGATGAGGCGAGAATACTAGTTTTAGGAAAATTACAATAATCCACAGATACTACAACGGGAGCTGGGCTGAGGGAATATAATGGGCCCGTGAGAAGTGAGGGCCATTCTGAAGAACTGAGTGGACTTAGTGCCTGAAAGAGAAGCAGGTGTTGGATACCACCAAGCTTGTGGGACTGCGAGAATGGTGGAGTCTTTGATGGAATACAGCAGAGGAAACTATGGAGGTGATGATGGTTTGCTTCGGGAAATAACGACTTCGGGGTGGAAGCCGGAAAATAATGTAATGAATGTAATGCAGTTGACGTAATTAACTTGACACTCGCACGGAGTCAACCATGTGCCAGACGCTAAAGGTTATTGAGAAGAATAAGACCTTGCCCATCTCCTGGGGGATTCCCCGCTGCCCGGAAGGGAAGCAGTGGCGAACAGAGGAATTGCAGAAGAGAGCTGCGAGGTTTAGAGGCAGCACAGAGGTGGAAGATCCGAGGAGACGTTTACCCATCTATGCTCTTACGGAGATAGGTGGGAGCTGGTGAGAAGTCAGAACTGTCAGAACAGATATAGGTATCATTTGCAGAGAGGCAATGGACGTGACCGCACAGAGGATGAGTCATCAAGCACACCAAGACACAGAGGGAGCGGCACAGAACAAAAGGGAAGGCAGATTTGGGTCGGTGACCTGTGTCTGCACTTACTGGCTCAGTGAACTTGGACTAGGTATTTGGTCACCTGAAGCTTGGGTTTCCCTCTCTCTAAAGGGGAGTAAGAGTGGCTTCCTCCTTGCTTTGTTGTGCAAATTAAATGATATTACTCACGGGGAGTGCTTTGCACTGTGTCTAGAACCTGATAAATGCTCGTGAAAGGTTACTTTATTATCTTCATTATCATCATTACTATGAGTGGTATTTATTGCTGCATGACAGACTGCCTCCCGAGTCTGCAATTTGGTCAGGGGCCTGTTGACTCTTCTCCGTTCCATTCATTGTCAGCTGGAATGGCTAAAATGGGGCCAGAGGACCTACATCCAAGATGGCAGGTTGGTGCTGGATTTGGATGGGTGCTCCGCCGGGGGCCTCAGTTCCTCTTTATGTGGGTGCCTCCAGGAGGCTGTTTTGTCTCTGCCACAGCATGATGGCTGAATGCTCCGGAGACAGGAAGTGGAAGCTGCCAAATTCTTAAGGCCAGGACCCAGAAACCAGCCCAGCATTGCTTCTGCTGTATTCTTTGGTTCAGCAGGAATGGCCCCGGATCCAAAGGGAGAGGACAGAGACCCCATCTCTCAGTAAGGAGGATTTGTGGCTGTCTTTCATCCACCATGTGATAGAATCAAAAGGACAACTTAGGGAAGCCTGCTATCAGGAAGCAGAGTTGAAGTTCTATTGCTTCGATAAAAGCGTTCGAATGAGGCGTTAGAAAGCAAAGCTTTAATAACACATTTAAAGGGAATCGTGCTTGAACGTTATATGAATAAAGCTCAGACTTAATCTAAAGTTAGAACAGATGATGCCTATCTTTGAGGCTTAACAAAAGAGCTAAGAGGTCTGAAGGAAAACTTCAAATTACAGGGAATGTTAGATCTGAAAGGACCGTAGAGACCCTCTAAGCAGGCCTTTGTTATGAGTGGGTTGCAGAACACGCTCTCGGGAGAAACACGTATTACGGACCCCGCCGCTGGAGCACGGGTGATATTTTCTGCTGCGCGTTTGTGTAGACTCAGACGTATATTCACGTGCGTTAGCATAGCTGGGCTTCTCGGATTATCATCTCACGCTTGTTTTGGAGCGACAGGGAATAAGTGAGGAGTGTTTCCTCAGATGAAGACATCAACCACAGTTGAATTCATCCAAACATATTAGCTGGAAATGCCACTCTGCTTCTATTCCTCGCCAAACACTCCTTAATGTGACACACTGTATTTCAAAAAACGGCTTATTGGTCTGATGGAGAGCAGCACTTTTATTTATTTATTTTTTTTTTTAATTTTTTTTTTCAACGTTTTTTTTTATTTATTTTTGGGACAGAGAGAGACAGAGCATGAACGGGGGAGGGGCAGAGAGAGAGGGAGACACAGAATCGGAAACAGGCTCCAGGCTCCGAGCCATCAGCCCAGAGCCCGACGCGGGGCTCGAACTCACGGACCGCGAGATCGTGACCTGGCTGAAGTCGGACTCTTAACCGACTGCGCTACCCAGGCGCCCCGGAGAGCAGCACTTTTAAAGCCGGTTTGTCAAATCCCCAGGATTTTGCAGCCATATGATCTGTATTTCTGTCCTCTGGCTCAGATCTGGCTTTCCAGCCTAGCCGAATGAAGTTGGAGTTTTGGTGGCCTATCTAGAGAGCACTAGGGGGGCTGGGGAGGGGCAGGGGTCCCCTATAGAGCTTAGCCCCTTACTAGCTCTGGGTCTCTGGCACAGTTGCTTTACCTCCGAACCCCTGTGCCCTCTTCAGCAAGGCAAACGGTCTTCTAGAAAAGGTCCTTCTCACTTCTTCGGTCAAGGATCGTGCGATGGAGTTTGTTGGGCGAAGGGAAAAATCACAGCGGATCCTTGCTGACCCGTGAGTCACAAGGGAGGCACGTTTATTGAAACACAAGCTGCCCGTGGGTTCTTGAATCTCCATAAAGCTTTTCCGAGGACAGTATTTGAGAGATACGTTCCCTGATTGTAAACGGTGCCGCGACAAAGTCTCATGTACCAACATTCATGTAATGAAAGGCATCCACATGGCTCCTCAGGCCATTCAGGGTCTTTGTTATTTTTCAAATAATGTTGTGCTGCTGACTCACTTTTGCCTTGTGTTCTGCTCTGACCCCTCCGTATTCAGGGCCCTAATCACGGTCCTCATTATTATTACTAATCAGTGCCTATGAAATTATACTACACTCTGGCTTGTTATCAAGTCCTGGAAGTATGCAAATAGATTAATCAACACGCTCCCTTGCCTCGAACCCTGAATGGATCTTGAAGTATGGTGGAAGTCTTTGCCCCGGCTCTTGCTTGTCTCCTCCAATCAAGCCTGAGGTGTGTTTTCCTCCTAACTTTTAATTGCATGACCTCTGAGAACCTAATTTCCAGAAAACCCATTTATTATTTTAATGCTCATTTGGCATTATTATTTTCCCAAAGCAATCTTTTTGTCTCTGAATCTCTTAGGAGAGTTGAGAAGCAAGCCAAGAAAAGCTTCATTTTCTCCTCCTGGCCCTCAAAGGAAGCAGAAATGAAACATTTAAAATCTTAGTTTCTAGCTGGGGATGGGAGGAGGGAGCGAGGAGGGAAGGGGTTGGGGGGTGGGGTGGCGGTGGGAGGGAGAGGGATTGGAAGGCACTTGCGTTGGTCCCAGATGGAAGGCAATCCAGCAAATTGCCTTTAAACAGCAGTGTCCCTGCAAATAGGGCACTCTAGCTGTTTCGTGTCACTTGAAAGCATCTTGTTGATATTTTTATAGATTTTATGATACATTCTAAAGCATGCGTCAAACAGCCACTTGGAGTTCTGGCAGTAATGAACATTGTTATGCTCACGGTCTGAGTAGTCTTTACTTCAAAGGGAGGCGTTGGTCTCATCTTCCAAGTTATCAGCTGCTGCTTACCAGCTTCTTTAGATATTGTTTGAACTACAAACCCCACGTTTCCTGGTTTGAGTGAGCAATTCCCCTGACACTTCTAATCCTCTCACTTGGAAGCTACTAAACTGTGATTGAATGATGCCATTAACAAGAAGGAGGGAGATACGTGGAAACATGCAGACTTAGACTTCACTCAAATAATAACCGGCTTGTGTCTTCTTTGTTTACAGCAAGTCTTGTTCATTTACTGGAACGGGGAGCTTGAGAAGGGAGAAAGAAAAAAAAATTAAATGAGGCATGAATGAATGAATGCATGTGGTAAGTGGTAGTGGGAAATAGACTTCTCCCACTACTCTAAGTGGAAAGACAAGAAGAAGAAAGAAAAGGACCGATTCCACCCTTTGGAGACGGCAAACTGGATTTTTCACAAGGGAAGTAACATGTCTCTGGTCAACCTTATTTTGGGTTGCTTTCCATGAAGAACCATTTACTTAAGCCAGGCCAATTTGCTCAGGGATCCCTGAGCAATACTGATTTTCTCCCATCACTGTTTTTGCCTATTTGCATTTAACTATAAGTTAATTCAAAGGAATACAACCTAAAATTTAGTTCCTCCGTTGTGTCCTTAGTACTTAGTGTAGGCCAGTGGCTACTGCATTGGATGATGCAGACGTGGAGCTTTCCATCTCACAGATCTCTATGGATAGGGCTGCTCTAGAGACCTCGCAAGGGCTCCCTCTTCTTTCCTAATTATGGTTAGATGGATTAACCATCATGTTTAGTTCACACACGTTCTCATCATCGATGTGTGCATGGCCCAATACTTATTTATTTATTTATGTTCTTTTTGTTTCAGTTCTGTGATAAATATCCATAAGCCATAACTCAAAATTCAAGCCATGGCCTTAAAAATAAAGAATCAGGTGTCTCCCCACCCCCCACACACTGCTCTGCTGTCTCCTCCCACCAGATATAACCATCACTATGTTCTTATGTTGATTCATGCCCTTGCTTTTCTTTTCATGTATTTTATGGACTTCCTTTTCACATATTGATAACATTTTGTGTGTGTGTGTGTGTGTGTGTGTGTGTGTGTGTATTTTGTTGATTGAAAAACAATTTTTTTTATTCCATTTATTTATTTTTTGAGAGACATGGAGAGACAGAGCACAAGTTGGGGAGGGGCAGAGAGAGAAGGAGACACAGAATCCGAAGCAGGCTCCAGGATCTGAGCTCTCAGCATAGAACCCAATGCGATACGGGTCTTGAACTCAGAAGCTGTGAGACCGTGACCTGAGCCGAAGTCGGTTGCAGAACCGACTGAGCCACCCAGGTGCCCCTATTTTTTTGTTGATTTTTAACTATAAAATATGTCGACTGTAATCTTGGAGGACTTTCAAACTTTATCATGATATTGTTGCATGTTGCAGTCGTTCGTTTTTTCTGACATGTGATATGTTATTCATTGGGTGAATATATCACAGCTTTTTCATTTACTTAGTTGTTGATGGGTTTTTGGATTACTTCAGGCTTTTGCTATTGTGAACAGTGCTCCTGTGAACATTCTTTCTTAAAATTTTTTTTATGTTTATTTATTTTTGAGAGACAGAGAGAGACAGAGCGTGAGCAGGGAAGGGGCAGAGAGAGAGAGGGAGACACAGAATCCGAAGCAGGCTCCAGGCTCTGAGCTATCAGCACAGAGCCCGACGCGGGGCTCGAACTCACAAGCCGTGAGATCATGACCTGAGCTAAAGTCGGATGCTTAACCAACTGAGCCACCCAGGCACCCCAGTGAACATTCTTACATATATTTCCTGTTGTAAATGTGCAGGAATTTCTCTTTGGTATATAGCAAAGCGTAGAATCATGAGTCATAAGATATATGAATGTTTGACTTCAGGAGACAATGACAAACTGTTTTTAACATTTTATTGTCACAGGGATGTAAAAGACCCTTTGGCTTCACATCCTTTATAGCACTTGGTATTGTCATTTATAACCAATTAAATGGGTATAAAATGGTATATTATCATGGCCTAGATTCACATTTCCTAGATTGTCAATGGTGTTGGACATATCTTCAAGTGTTTAATGGTCACATGGGCTTCCTATTCTCAAACGCCTGTTCTTGTCTTTTGCCCACTTATTTTTATTTTTTTATAACTGTATTTTTTAGTTTTTAAAACTTACATCCAAATTAGTTAGTATACAGTGCCACAATGATTTCGGGAGTAGATTCCTTAGTGCCCCTTACCCATTTAGCCCATCCCCCCTCCCATAACCCCTCCAGTAACCCTCATTTTGTTCTCCATATTTATGAGTCTCTTCTGTGTTGTCCCCCTCCCTGTTTTTATATTTTTTTTGTTTCCTTTCCCTTCTGTTCATTTGTTTTGTCCCTTAAAGTCCTCATATGAGTGAAGTCATATGATTTTTGTCTTTCTCTGACTGACTAATTTTACTTAGCATAATACCCTCCAGTTCTGTCCACGTAGTTACAAATGGCAAGATTTCATTCTTTTTGATTGCCAGGTAATACTCCATTGTATATATATATATATACCACTTCTTTATCCATTCATCCATAGATGGACATTTGGGCTCTTTCCATATTTTGGCTATTGTCGATAATGCTGCTATAAACATGGGGGTGCAGGTGTCCCTTTGAAACAGCACACCTGTATCCCTTGGATAAATGTCTAGTCATGCAATTGCTGGGTCGTAGGGTAGTTCTCTGTTTAGTTTTTTGAGGAACCTCCATACTGTTTTCCAGAGTGGCTGCACCAGCTTGCATTGCCACCAACAATGCAACAGAGATCCTCTTTCTCTGCATCCTCACCAACATCTGTTGTTGCCTGAGTTGTTAATGTTAGCCATTCTGACAGGTGTAAGGTGGTATCTCATTGTGGTTTTGATTTGTGTTTCCTTGATGATGAGTGATGTTGAGCATTTTTTCATGTGTCGGTTGGCCATCTGGATGTCTTCCTTGGAGAAGTGTCTATTCATGTCTTTTGCCCATTTCTTCACTGGATTATTTGTTTTTTGGGTGTTGAGTTTGGTAAGTTCTTTATAGATTTTGGATTCTAACCCTCTATCTGATATGTCATTTGCAAATATCTTCTCCCATTCTGTTGGTTGCCTTTTAGTTTTGCTGATTGTTTCCTTCGCTGTGCAGAAGCTTTTTATTTTGATGAGGTCCCAGTAGTTCATTTTTGTTTTTGTTTCCCTTGCCTCCAGAGACGTGTTGAGTAAGAAGTTGCTGCGGCCAAGATCAAAGAGGTTTTTGCCTGCTTTCTCCTCGAGGATTTTGATGGCTTCCTGTCTTACATTTAGGTCTTTCATCCATTTTGAGTTTCTTTTTGTGTATGGTGTAAGAAAGTGGCCCAGGTTCATTCTTCTGCATGTCGCTGTCCAGTTTTCTCAGCACCACTTGCTGAAGAGACAGTCTTTATCCCATTGGATATTCTTTCCTGCTTTGTCAAAGATTAGTTGGCCATACATTTGTGGGTCCATTTGTGGGTTCTCTATTCTGTTCCAGTGATCTGAGTGTCTGTTCTTGTGTCAGTACCATACTGTCTTGATGGTTACAGATTTGTAGCATAGCTTGAAGTCTGGGATTGTGATGCCTCCTGCTTTGGTTTTCTTTTCTTTTTTTAAAATTTGTTAAACATTTATTTATTTTTGAGACAGAGAGAGAGCATGAACGGGGGAGGGACAGAGAGAGGGAGACACAGAATCTGAAATAGGCTCCAGGCTCTGAGCTGTCAGCACAGAGCCTGACGCGGGGCGCGAACTCACGGACCGTGAGATCATGACCTGAGCCGAAGTCAGCCGCTTAACTGACTGAGCCACCCAGGCACCCCTGGTTTTCTTTTTCAAGATTGCTTTGGCTATTCGGGGTCTTTTCTGGTTCCATGCAAATTTTAGGATTATTTGTTTTAGCTCTGTGAAAAATGCTAGTGTTATTTTGATAGGGATTGCATTGAATATATAGATTGGGTAGTATCTACATTTTAACAATACTTGTTCTTCCTATCCAGGAGCATGGAATCTTTTTCCATTTTTTTGTGTCTTCTTCAATTTCTTTCATAAGCTTTCTATAGTTTCCAGTGTATAGATTTTTCACCTCTTTGGTTAGATTTATTCCTAGATATTTTATGGTTTTTTATGCAGCTGTAAATGGGATCAATTCCTTGATTTCTCTGTCGCTTCATTGTTGGTGTATGGGAATGCAACCGATTTCTGTGCATTGATTTTATATCCTGCAACTTTGCTGAATTCATGAATCAATTCTAGCAGTTTTTTGGTGGAATCTTTTGGGTTTTCCATATAGAGTATCATGTCATCTGCGAAGAGTGAAAGTTTGACCTCCTCCTGGCCGATTTGGATGCCTCTAATTTCTTTGTGTTGTCTGATTACAGAGGCTAAGACTTCCAATACCATGTTGAATAACAGTGGTGAGCGTGGACTTCCCTGTCTTGTTCCTGACCTTAGGGGGAAAGCTGTCAGTTTTTCCCCATTGAGGATGATATTAGCATTGGGTCTTTCATATATGGCTTTTATGATCTGGAGGTATGTTCATTCTATCTCTACTTTCTTGAGGGTTTTTATCAAGAAAGGATGCTGTATTTTGTCAAATGCTTTCTCTGCATCTATTGAGAGGATCATGTGGTTCTTGTCCTTTCTTTTATTGATGTGATGAATCATGTTAATTGTTTTGTGGATATTGAACCAGCCCTGCATCCCAGGTATAAATCCCACTTGGTCGTGGTGCATAATTGTTATAATGTATTGTTGGAGCCGGTTGGCTAATATCTTATTGAGGATTTTTGCATACATGTTCATCAGGGAAATTGGTCTTTTTAAATTCTTAAAGTTTTTAAATTCTTAAGGTCTTAAAATTCTCCTTTTTAGTGGGGTCTCTGCCTGGCTTTGGAATCAAGGTAATGTTGGCTTCATAGAAAGAGTTTGGAAGCTTTCCTTTCATTTCTATTTTTTGGAACACCTTCAAGAGAATAGGTGCTAACTCTTCCTTAAATGTTTGGTAGAATTCCCCTGGAAGGCCATCTGGCCCTGGACTCTTGTTTTTTTGGCAGATTTTTGATTACTAATTTGATTTCCTTACTGGTTATGGGTCTGTTCAAATTTTCTATTTCTTCCTGTTTCAGTTTTGGTAGTGTATATGTTTCTAGGAATTTGTCCATTTCTTCCAGATTGCCCATTTTATTGGCATATAATTGCTCATAATATTCTCTTATTATTGTTTTTATTTCTGCTGTGTTGGTAGTGATTTCTGCTGTGTTTTATTTCTGCTGTCTTGGTTGGTTCTTTTATCTCTCCTCTTTCATTCTTGATTTATTTGGGTCCTTTCCTTTTTCTTTTTGAACAAACTGGCTAGTGGTTTATCAATTTTGTTAATTCTTTTGAAGAACCAGCTTCTGGTTTCATTGATCTGTTCTACTGTTTTTTGGTTTCGATAGCATTAATTTCTGCTGTAATCTTTGTTATTTCCTGTCTTCTGCTGTTTTGGGGTTTTATTTGCTGTTCTTTTTCCAGCTCCTTAAGGTGAAAGGATGGGTTGTATATCTGAGATCTTTCTTCCTTCTTTAGGAAGGCCTGGATTGCTACATACTTTCCTTTTATGACCGCCTTTGCTGTGTCCCAGAGGTTTTGGATTGTGGTGTTATCATTTTCATTGACTTCCATATACTTTTGAATTTCCCCTTTAACTGCTTGGTTAGCCCATTCATTCTTTAGTAGGATGTTCTTCAGTCTCCAAGTATTTGTTACCTTTCCAAATTTTTTCTTGTGGTTGATTTTGAGTATCATAGCATTGTGGTCTGAAAATATGCACGGTATGATCTCGATCTTTTTGTACTTACTTGGGGTTGATTTGTGTCCCAGTATATGGTCTATTCTGGAGAACATTCCATGTGCACTGGGGAAGAATGTATATTCTGCTGCTTTAGGATGAAATGTTCTGAATATATCTGTGAAGTCCATCTGGTCCAGCGTGTCATTCAAAGCCATTGTTTCCTTGTTGATTTTTCGATTAGATGATCTTCCCATTGCTGTGAGTGGGGTGTTGAAGTCTCCCACTATTATGGTATTACTACCAATGAGTTTCTTTATGTTTGTGATTAATTGATTTATATATTTGGGTGCTCCACATTTGGCACATAAATGTTTACGATTGTTAGGTCTTCTTGATGGATAGACCCCTTAATTATGATATAATGCCCTTTCTGAATCTCTTGAAACAGTCTTTATTTTAAAGTCTAGATTGTCTGATATAAGTATGGCTACTCCAGCTTTCTTTTGTTGACCATTAGCATGATAGATGGTTCTCTATCCCCTTATTTTCATTCTGAAGGTGTCTTCAGGTCCAAAGTGGGTCTCTTGTAAACAGCATATAGATGGATCTTGTTTTCTTATCCATTCTGTTACCCTGTCTTTTGATTGGAGCATTGAGTCCATTGATGTTTAGAGTGAGTACTGAAAGGAATGAATTTATTGCCATTGTGATGCTTGTAGAGTATATATATATATTTATATATATATATATTTTTTTTTTTTTTCATCTTTTCTCCCCACAGAGAGTCCCCTTAAAATTTCTTGCAGGGCTGGTTTAGTGGTCACAAACTCCTTCAATTTTTGTTTGTCTGGGAAACTTTTTATCTCTCCTTCTATTTTTAATCACAGCCTTGCTGGATAAAGAATTCTTGGTTGCATATTTTTCTGATTCAGCACATTGAATATATCCTGCCACTCCTTTCTGGCCTGCCAAAGTTCTGTGGATAGGTCTGCTGCAAACATGATCTGTCTTCCCTTGTAGGTGAGGGACTTTTTTTCCCTTGCTGCTTTCATGATTCTCTCCTTGCCTGAGTATTTTGTGAATTTGACTATGATGTGCCTTGTTGATGGTCGGTTTTTGTTGAATCTGATGGGGGTCCTCTGTGCTTCCTGGATTTTGATGTCTGTGTCTTTCCCCAGGTTAGGAAAGTTTTCTGCTATGATTTGCTCACATAACCCTTCTACCCTTATTTCTCTCTCTTCCTCTTCTGGGACCCCTATGATGTTGTTCCTTTTTTTTTTTTTTATTTTTTTTTTTTAATTTTTATTTTTTTAATATATGAAATTTACTGTCAAATTGGTTTCCATACAACACCCAGTGCTCATCCCAAAAGGTGCCCTCCTCAATACCCATCACCCACCTTGCCCTCCCTCCCACCCTGCCCTCCCTCCCACCCCCCATCAACCCTCAGTTTGTTCTCAGTTTTTAACAGTCTCTTATGCTTTGGCTCTCTCCCACTCTAACCTCTTTTTTTTTTTTTTTTCCTTCCCCTCCCCCATGGGTTTCTGTTATGTTTCTCAGGATCCACATAAGAGTGAAACCATATGGTATCTGTCTTTCTCTGTATGGCTTATTTCACTTAGCATCACACTCTCCAGTTCCATACATGTTGCTACAAAAGGCCATATTTCATTTTTTCTCATTGCCACGTAGTATTCCATTGTGTATATAAACCACAATTTCTTTATCCATTCATCAGTTGATGGACATTTAGGCTCTTTCCATAATTTGGCTATTGTTGAGAGTGCTGCTATAAACATTGGGGTACAGGTGCCCCTATGCATCAGTACTCCTGTATCCCTTGGATAAATTCCTAGCAGTGCTATTGCTGGGTCATAGGGTAGGTCTATTTTTAATTTTCTGAGGAACCTCCACACTGCTTTCCAGAGCGGCTGCACCAATTTGCATTCCCACAAACAGTGCAAGAGGGTTCCTGTTTCTCCACATCCTCTCCAGCATCTATAGTCTCCTGATTTCTTCATTTTGGCCACTCTGACTGGCGTGAGGTGATATCTGAGTGTGGTTTTGATTTGTATTTCCCTGATAAGGAGCGACGTTGAACATCTTTTCATGTGCCTGTTGGCCATCCGGATGTCTTCTTTAGAGAAGTGTCTATTCATGTTTTCTGCCCATTTCTTCACTGGGTTATTTGTTTTTCGGGTGTGGAGTTTGATGAGCTCTTTATAGATTTTGGATACTAGCCCTTTGTCCGATGTGTCATTTGCAAATATCTTTTCCCATTCCGTTGGTTGCCTTTTAGTTTTGTTGGTTGTTTCCTTTGCTGTGCAGAAGCTATTTATCTTCATAAGGTCCCAGTAATTCACTTTTGCTTTTAATTCCCTTGTCTTTGGGGATGTGCTGAGTAAGAGATTGCTACGGCTGAGGTCAGAGAGGTCTTTTCCTGCTTTCTCCTCTAAGGTTTTGATGGTTTCCTGTCTCACATTCAGGTCCTTTATCCATTTTGAGTTTATTTTTGTGAATGGTGTGAGAAAGTGGTCTAGTTTCAACCTTCTGCATGTTGCTGTCCAGTTCTCCCAGCACCATTTGTTAAAGAGACTGTCTTTTTTCCATTGGATGTTCTTTCCTGCTTTGTCAAAGATGAGTTGGCCATACGTTTGTGGGTCTAGTTCTGGGGTTTCTATTCTATTCCATTGGTCTATGTGTCTGTTTTTATGCCAATACCATGCTGTCTTGATGATGACAGCTTTGTAGTAGAGGCTAAAGTCTGGGATTGTGATGCCTCCTGCTTTGGTCTTCTTCTTCAAAATTACTTTGGCTATTCGGGGCCTTTTGTGGGTCCATATGAATTTTAGGATTGCTTGTTCTAGTTTCGAGAAGAATGCTGGTGCAATTTTGATTGGGATTGCATTGAATGTGTAGATAGCTTTGGGTAGTATTGACATTTTGACAATATTTATTCTTCCAATCCATGAGCAGGGAATGTCTTTCCATTTCTTTTTTTTTTTTTTTTTTTAATTTTTTTTTCAACGTTTTTTATTTATTTTTGGGATAGAGAGAGACAGAGCATGAACGGGGGAGGGGCAGAGAGAGAGGGAGACACAGAATCGGAAACAGGCTCCAGGCTCCGAGCCATCAGCCCAGAGCCTGACGCGGGGCTCGAACTCACGGACCGCGAGATCGTGACCTGGCTGAAGTCGGACGCTTAACCGACTGCGCCACCCAGGCGCCCCGTCTTTCCATTTCTTTATATCTTCTTCAATTACCTGCATAAGCTTTCTATAGTTTTCAGCATACAGATCTTTTACATCTTTGGTTAGATTTATTCCTAGGTATTTTATGCTTCTTGGTGCAATTGTGAATGGGATCAGTTTCTTCATTTGTCTTTCTGTTGCTTCATTGTTAGTGTATAAGAATGCAACTGATTTCTGCACATTGATTTTGTATCCTGCAACTTTGCTGAATTCATGTACCAGTTCTAGCAGACTTTTGGTGGAGTCTATCGGATTTTCCATGTATAATATCATGTCATCTGCAAAAAGCGAAAGCTTGACTTCATCTTTGCCAATTTTGATGCCTTTGATTTCCTTTTGTTGTCTGATTGCTGATGCTAGAACTTCCAGCACTATATTAAACAACAGCGGTGACAGTGGGCATCCCTGTCGTGTTCCTGATCTCAGGGAAAAAGCTCTCAGTTTTTCCCCGTTGAGGATGATGTTAGCTGTGGGCTTTTCATAAATGGCCTTTATGATCTTTAAGTATGTTCCTTCTATCCCGACTTTCTCAAGGGTTTTTATTAAGAAAGGGTGCTGGATTTTGTCAAAGGCCTTTTCTGCATCGACTGACAGGATCATATGGTTCTTCTCTTTTTTTTTGTTAATGTGATGTATCACGTTGATCGATTTGCGAATGTTGAACCAGCCCTGCATCCCAGGAATGAATCCCACTTGATCATGGTGAATAATTCTTTTTATATGCTGTTGAATTCGATTTGCTAGTATCTTATTAAGAATTTTTGCATCCATATTCATCAGGGATATTGGCCTGTAGTTCTCTTTTTTTACTGGGTCTCTGTCTGGTTTAGGAATCAAAGTAATACTGGCTTCATAGAATGAGTCTGGAAGTTTTCCTTCCCTTTCTATTTCTTGGAATAGCTTGAGAAGGATAGGCATTATCTCTGCTTTAAATGTCTGGTAGAACTCCCCTGGGAAGCCATCTGGTCCTGGACTCTTATTTGTTGGGAGATTTTTGATAACCAATTCAATTTCTTCGCTGGTTATGGGTCTGTTCAAGCTTTCTATTTCCTCCTGATTGAGTTTTGGAAGAGTGTGGGTGTTTAGGAATTTGTCCATTTCTTCCAGGTTGTCCAATTTGCTGGCATATAATTTTTCATAGTATTCCCTGATAATTGTTTGTATCTCTGAGGGATTGGTTGTAATCATTCCATTTTCATTCATGATTTTATCTATTTGGGTCATCTCCCTTTTCTTTTTGAGAAGCCTGGCTAGAGGTTTGTCAATTTTGTTTATTTTTTCAAAAAACCAACTCTTGGTTTCGTTGATCTGCTCTACAGTTTTTTTAGATTCTATATTGTTTATTTCTGCTCTGATCTTTATTATTTCTCTTCTTCTGCTGGGTTTAGGCTGCCTTTGCTGTTCTGCTTCTATTTCCTTTAGGTGTGCTGTTAGATTTTGTATTTGGGATTTTTCTTGTTTCTTGAGATAGGCCTGGATTGCAATGTATTTTCCTCTCAGGACTGCCTTCGCTGCATCCCAAAGCGTTTGGATTGTTGTATTTTCATTTCCGTTTGTTTCCATATATATTTTAATTTCTTCTCTAATTGCCTGGTTGACCCACTCATTCGTTAGTAGGGTGTTCTTTAACCTCCATGCTTTTGGAGGTTCTCCAGACTTTTTCCTGTGGTTGATTTCAAGCTTCATAGCATTGTGGTCTGAAAGTATGCATGGTATAATTTCAATTCTTGTAAACTTATGAAGGGCTGTTTTGTGACCCAGTATATGATCTATCTTGGAGAATGTTCCATGTGCACTCGAGAAGAAAGTATATTCTGTTGCTTTGGGATGCAGAGTTCTAAATATATCTGTCAAGTCCATCTGATCCAATGTATCATTCAGGGCCCTTGTTTCTTTATTGACCGTGTGTCTAGATGATCTATCCATTTCTGTAAGTGGGGTGTTAAAGTCCCCTGCAATGACCACATTCTTATCAATAAGGTTGCTTATGTTTATGAGTAATTGTTTTATATATCTGGGGGCTCCGGTATTTGGCGCATAGACATTTATAATAGTTAGCTCTTCCTGGTGGATAGACCCTGTGATTATTATATAATGCCCTTCTTCATCTCTTGTTACAGCCTTTAATTTAAAGTCTAGTTTGTCTGATATAAGTATGGCTACTCCAGCTTTCTTTTGGCTTCCAGGAGCATGATAAATAGTTCTCCATCCCCTCACTCTCAATCTAAAGGTGTCCTCAGATCTAAAATGAGTCTCTTGTAGACAGCAAATAGATGGGTCTTGTTTTTTTATCCATTCTGATACCCTATGTCTTTTAGTTGGTGCATTTAATCCATTTACATTCAGTGTTATTATAGAAAGATATGGGGTTAGTATCATTGTGATGTCTGTATGTTTTATGCTTGTAGTGATGTCTCTGGTACTTTGTCTCACAGGATCCCCCTTAGGATCTCTTGTAGGGCTGGTTTCGTGGTGACAAATTCCTTCAGTTTTTGTTTGTTTGGGAAGACCTTTATCTCTCCTTCTATTCTAAATGACAGACTTGCTGGATAAAGGATTCTCGGCTGCATATTTTTTCTGTTTAGCACACTGTAGATATCGTGCCAAGCCTTTCTGGCCTGCCAAGTTTCAAAGGAGAGATCAGTCACGAGTCTTATAGGTCTCCCTTTATATGTGAGGGCACGTTTATCCCTTGCTGCTTTCAGAATTTTCTCTTTATCCTTGTATTTTGCCAGTTTCACTATGATATGTCGTGCAGAAGATCGATTCAAGTTACGTCTGAAGGGAGTTCTCTGTGCCTCTTGGATTTCAATGCCTTTTTCCTTCCCCAGTTCAGGGAAGTTCTCAGCTATAATTTGTTCAAGTACCCCTTCAGCACCTTTCCCTCTCTCTTCCTCCTCTGGGATACCAATTATGCGTATATTATTTTTTTTTAGTGTATCACTTAGTTCTCTAATTTTCCCCTCATACTCCTGGATTTTTTTATCTCTCTTTCTTTCAGCTTCCTCTTTCTCCATAACTTTATCTTCTAGTTCACCTATTCTCTCCTCTGTCTCTTCAAGCCGAGCTATCGTGGTTTCCATTTTGTTTTGCATTTCATTTAAAGCGTTTTTCAGCTCCTTGTGACTGTTCCTTAGTCCCTCGATCTTTGTGGCAAGAGATTCTCTGCTGTCCTGTATACTGTTTCCAAGCCCAGCGATTAATTTTATGACTATTATTCTAAATTCACTTTCTGTTATATTATTTAAATCCTTTTTGATCAGTTCATTAGCTGTTGTTATTTCCTGGAGATTCTTCTGAGGGGAATTCTTCCGTTTGGTCATTTTGGAGAGTCCCTGGCGTGGTGAGGACCTGCAGGGCACTTCCCCTGTGCTGTGGTGTATAACTGGAGTTAGTGGGCGGGGCCGCAGTCCGACCCGATGTCTGCCCCCAGCCCACTGCTGGGGCCACAGTCAGACTGGTGTGTGCCTTCTCTTCCCCTCTCCTAGGGGCGGGATTCACTGTGGGGTGGCGTGTCCCGTCTGGGCTACTTGCACACTGCCAGGCTTGTGTTGCTGGGGATCTGGCGTATTAGCTGGGGTGGGTAGGCAAGGTGCACGGGGGCTGGAGGGGCAGGCTTAGCTCGCTTCTCCTTAGGTGATCCCCTTCAGGAGGAGCCCTGTGGCAGCGGGAGGGAGTCAGATCCGCTGCCGGAGGTTTGGCTCCGCAGAAGCACAGAGTTGGGTGTTTGAGCGGAGCGAGCAAGTTCCCTGGCAGGAACTGGTTCCCTTTGGGATTTTGGCTGGGGGATGGGCGGGGGAGATGGCGCTGGCGCCTTTGTTCCCCGCCAAGCTGAGCTCTGCCGTCCGGGGGCTCAGCAGCTCTCCCTCCCTTTGTCCTCCAGCCTTCCCGCTTTCCGAGCAGAGCTGTTAACTTATGACCTCCCAGACGCTAAGTCGCGCTTGCTGTCGGAACACAGTCTGTCCGGCCCCTCCGCTTTTGCCAGCCAGACTCGGGGGCTCTGCTTGGCCGGCGAGCCGCCCCTCCGCCCCGGCTCCCTCCCGCCAGTCCGTGGAGCGTGCACCGCCTCGCCGCCCTTCCTACCCTCTTCCGTGGGCCTCTAGTCTGCGCTTGACTCCGGAGACTCCCTTCTGCTAATCCTCTGGCAGTTTTCTGGGTTCTTTAGGCAGGTGTAGGTGGAATCTAAGTGATCGGCAGGACGTGCTGTGAGCCCCGCGTCCTCCTACGCCGCCATCTTCCGCCCTCTCTCCGATGTTGTTCCTTTTTAATGAGTCATTAATTTCTCTAATTCTTAAATCGTGCTCTTTTGCCTTAATCTCCCCCTTTTTTTCTGCTTCATTATTCTCTATAAGTTTGTTGTCTATTTCACTGATTCTCTGTTCTGCCTCATCCATCCTTGCCACCGCTGCATCCATCCGTGATTGCAGCTCAGTTATAGCATTTTTAATTTCATTCTGGCTATTTTTTACTTCTTTTATCTCTGCAGAAAGGGATTCTAATCTATTTTGAACTCCAGCTAGTATTCTTATTATTGTGATTCTAAATTCTGGTTCAGACATCTTGCTTGTATCTGTGTTGGTTAAATCCATGGCTGTCGTTTCTTCATGCTCTTTCTTTTGGGGTGAATTCCTTCATTTTGTCATTTTGAAGGGAGAAAAGGAATTAATGAGGTAGAAAAATTAAAATTAAAAAAATTAAAATTAGAAATATATTAAAATTAAAAAATTAAACACACTCACACACACCCACAAATCATAAATGATGCTAGGTCCTAGGTGTGTTTTGTTCTGGGTGTTGAAATTGGTTTGACAGATTAGAGAAAAAAAAGGGGGGGGGGGAGGAAAGGAAAACAAATGAAATCACTTGAGAATTTGAAAAAATGAATACACTGAAGTAGACTAAAATTAGATAATGGAGGTAAAATAGAATTTGAAAAAATATACACAGGAGTAAAGAATATAGTAGAAAAAAAATAAAGAGAAACAGTTTTATTAAAAATTAAAAATAAAAATGAGTTTTTTCTTTTTCTATATTCAAGAAAAAGAAAGAAACGAAAAAGAGAAAAAAGAAAAAAGAAAAAGGAAAAAAGGAAATCGTTCGAAAGTTTGAAAAAGTGAATACACTGTAGTAGACTAAAATAAAATGATGGAAGTAAAAGAGGATTTGAAAAAATGTACATAAAAGCAAAAAAATATAGTAAAAACATTAAAGAAAAATATTTTTAATAGAAATTGAAGGTAAAAATGAAGTTTTTCTGCATTCAAGAAAAAGAAAAGAAACGAAAAAGAAAAAAAGAAAAAGATAAAAAAGGAGATCGTTTGAAAATTTGAAAAGCTGAATACACTGAAGTAGACTAAAATAAAATGATGCAAGTAAAATAGAATTTGAAAAAATTTACACAAAAGTAAAAAATATAGTAATAAAAATTAAAGAATAATATTTTTAATAAAAATTGAAAATAAAAATGAATTTTTCTCTTTCTGCATGCAAGAAAAAGAAGTGTAAGAGAAAAAAAAAAAAGAAAATTGAATAGATGGACCTGCTAACAGATTGAAATAGGACTGAAATTACTTCATTTTCACCTAGAAGTCAGTCTATGTAGCGCTTTATAGTCCATAAACTAAGCCAGTGCTGAGACTTGTGTTCTTGAAGAGTGAAGTTGGCCCAGTTGGTTGGGGCTCAGTGTAATGGCTCCGCTCTCCACTAGACGGCGCTGCTAGCCTACTGAGGTGGAGTGTTGTGGTGCTGGTAGGTGCATACGCGCCTGCGTGGGAACAGGAAAAATGGCGCCACCCACCTACCGAGTCTGTTTTCCTGTATCAGCAATCGCGCACCCCTCCTCTGTCTTCAGCTTTCGTCCACTCCCCGCTTTTTCACTGTCCGTGACCAGGCCCCAGGCAGTACCTCTCTCCCGAGTTTTGTCTCAGATGCGTCTGTTTTCCCCGGCCCCTTACTTCCGAACGACTGCGGCTTTTACCCGCTCGGCCCCTCTGCGGGAGGGTCTCCCCGAGCAATGGCCGAATGAGCAATGGCTGAATGTCAGCTGCACCCAGGAACGCCCGCTGGACCCTGCTGCTGCCGGTGCCCCGAGACTGCAGCCGGGTGCCAGCCCGCCCCAGAAAAAGTTCGCGAGACAGTGTAGCAGCAGCCTTTCAGAGATTATGGAAAATCACAACACACACCTGGCACCAGGCTTCCAGCACCAGTGAATGTGGCCTTGTTCCAGCACCAGCGAATGTGGCCGTTTTTTGGGGTCTGCTGGGACCAGGTGGCTTCAACAGTCTCTACCGAATGTCCTTCTAGCAGTGGAACCACTTTTCCCCGTGTGGCCCAAGATCCTTCCAGACCCCACTCTGTTCCTGGGGATTCGCCCTTCCCACCAGAGCACCGCCAGGTATGGAGCTGCGGAGTTGCAAACTTTGCGCTCCCCTTGTTTACAGTCTTAACGGAATTTAAACCCTCTCCTTGCTCCTTTCTCCCTTTTTAGTTTAGACCCTGCGGCTGTTTCCAATTTTCCACTTTCTCTCCAGCTGCTTTTGGGGAGGGGTGCTTTTCCCACATTCTCCCCCCACGCCAGTCTCCGTCCTCTCTCTGCTTGCAAAAGCACCTCCCTTCCTGCGCCTTCTAGCTCCCCAAGTTCACTTCTCCGCACCGTGTACCTGCTGAATTCTGTGGTTCAGGTTGTACAGATTGTTGTGTTAATTCCCCAGTCAGTTTTCTAGGTGTGTAGGATGGTTTAGTATTGGTCTGGCTGTATTTCATGGACTCGAGACACACACAAAACTTCCATGCTGTTCCACCATCTTGGCTCCTCTGCCCACTTTTATATTGGATTGTTTGTGCATTATAGTAGTTCTCTATATGGTGTTGATACAAATACTTTATCTGGGTGGCTCAGTTGGTTAAACCTCCAACTCTTGATTTTGGCTCAGGTCATGATCTCACGGTTTATGGGATTGAGACCCGCGTTGGGCTCTGCCCTGACAGCATACATCCTGCTTGGGATTCTCTCTCTCCTTCTCTCTCTGCCCCTCCCCCACTCACGCATGTGCGCCTGTGTGAACTCTTGCTCTCTCAAAACAAATAAACTTAAAAAACAAAACAAAACAAAAACAAAATCTTTATCAGTTGTGTGCATGGTAATATCTCTTCCCAGTTTTTGACTTGTCATTTCACCCTCCTATGACGTTTTTTAGGTGAACAAAAAAGTTCTTAATTTTAATATAGTTAAATGTATCTGTCTTTTCCTTTGTCGTCCCTTTTTGATATCTTGTATAAAAATATTTTTTTTACCTCAAAATTTTAAAGGTATTTCCCTTTATTTATTTATTTTTTCGGCGAACAGTTTTAAAGTTTTGGTTTTGCATTTAAGTCTTTGGTTCACCTGGATTGGTATTTGGCCATGAAGTGAGATAGGATTTCATTTGTATCTTTCTCCATGTCAATAACTCTTTGTTTCCATGTCGATAACATCTCAATCCTCAGTTTTCTTCACTGATCAGACATCCCACTTTTGTCCTAATCCAAAGTTCCACATGTTCGTTGATCTAGTTATGGTCTTTCTCGTGTATTCCATTAAGCAATTTGTCTATCTTTGTATCAATACAAAGATATTACAAATACAAAATCAATACAAATATATTAATTACTATAGTTTTATACTGATTCCTGATATCTACTTAGGGTATATACCCTCGTCCTGTACTTCTTATTTAGAAGTAATCGGCTTTCCACTTTTTATTATACATTGTACAATATTATCAAATTCTAAAAGCAAACAAACACTGTTAGCATTTTAATTGGAACAGCATTGAACAGCAGTTTATAGTTAAATTTGGGAACAATCACTTTTATAGTAAATCTTGCTAAGAACATGTTCTATCTCTCCATTTATTTAAGCTTCCTGTAACATCTCTCATCTTGCATATGTTTTGTTAGTGTTATTCCTTGATTCTTGATATTGTCTAAGACTATTGTAAATGCTACCTTCTCTTTATATTTTCTAGTTGTCTGCCACTACTGTCTAGAAACGCAACTAATTTTTAATATATATATGCAAACATATATATAAATACACACAAGTATACACACACACACACATATTTACCAGCCAGTATTTTAAAATTTTTACTTATTTACTTATTTATTTATTTAGTTTTAGTTCTTAAAATTTACATCCAGTTTTAAACTCTTCTTTTACCTTAAAAAATTTTTCTGTACATTATTTCAGATTTTCCTTATAAATGATCACATAATCTATATATAGTAACAATTTTACTTCCTCCTTTCCAAACCTGGTAACTCTAATTGGTCTTTTGAGTCTTATTACATTGGCTAAGATCACCTATTTAATATTGTTAGAAGTGCGATCACATTGCTGTTTCTTTTAAAGAAAATAATCCTAGCGTTTCCAAATTGAGGATGATGTTTGCTTTAGGACATTACAAAAAATGGCTATCCTTACCAGCTTAACGGAGTTCCCTTCTACTTCTAATCTACTAAGAGTTTTTGTTTTGTATTAATATTAAATTTCAACAAATACTTTTTCAGCATATATCGTATGATGGTCCGATTTTTCTTTTTTAATTTGCTAATGTAGTGAATTCCATTTAAGGATTTTCTGTTATTAAAACCATCCTGCTTTGGTGGGATAAATTCTACTTGGTTATGATGTCTAATCTTTTGTATGCACTATTGAATTAATTTGCAAATATCTTGCTTAGAATTTTTGCACGTGAATTCATGAATGAAATAATCCAGTAATATTCCTTTCATAGAATGTATTAATCTGGTTTTGGACTAAGAGTTATGCTGTCCTTGTACAATAACATGGGAAATGTTTTTCTTTATTACCCTTTTACTGCTAGAATGAGTTTGTGTACAAAGGGTATGATCAATTCCTGGAAAGTTTTGTAGAACTTATGTATAAAATCACCTGGGCCTACTACTTTTATGGTGGGGTATTTTTAACCATCATTATGTATCTTTAATGAATACAGAATTTTCAAGCTTTTTAATTTTTATTGAGTCAGTTCTGATGAGTTAGATTTTTCTATGTATTTGTCAATTTTATGTAAGTTTCAAATTGTTAGCACACATTCTTTATAGTGTTCTTACTATATATGTGGTTATGTAAGATTTTCCAGTTGATAAAAATTACTTATTTGTATTCTCTCCCTTATTCTCTTGAAAAGTTTTGCTAAAGATTTGGCCAGTGTTTTTAATTTCAAAGGATAAGCTTTGGGCTTTCTTGACTGTCCCTTGGTTTTGTTATTTCATTCATTTCTACGCTTACTTTAATTATGACTCTCTTTCTACTTTACTTGAGTTTATTCTATTGTTCATTCACGTAACTTATGAAGATGGACACTTAGGTCATTAATTTGGAAGCTTTCTTCATTTACAAAGAAATTACCTAAGGCTCCACGGTCCTCTTGAAGCACTGCTTTTGAGAATTCCTTTCTTGTTGTAGCCTAATCATATCTCAACTTCTTCAAGCCTCATGTCAGATTTTACTTCTTTTGTGCAGCTTTACTCCCCTGCCCGTGCTAGTCCACAGTCATGAGTTTGGTTTTACAACTGTATAATGTAATTAGCTGGAATAGACATAGACCCAGGCTAAACCCCAGCTCGTCCACCTAATAGGTATTTCACGTTAAGCATAACAATATATATCATTTTTCATCTTAAACATGGAAAAGACAAAAACTAACTCTTCAGGTTTTTGTGAAATTTAATCTCTCCTTTCTTCCTTCTAGGTTTATAAGATTGCAGAGTTAGTTTTTCCCTCTGATTTACATTGAAAATCATTTCTACATAAAAGCTGAAAAATGCAGAGGAAATGAACTTGGCTAGGCTTTTTTCTCTCTTGGTCTTTATTTTTCTCTTGTGGATATTCCCCAGTCCATTTTTCCCCTGATGGAGAAAATCAGAGCATAGTGTCAGCTGAGTAGTTCTATCCCTACCCAGTCCCCAACATGGTTAGTGTTATGAATTCCTTAATCTTGGCCTTGGAGACTTTGTTTGGCTATATAGTAACCTTCTGGACCAACTCATCAAATTGCTGAATCTGGATTCTTGACATTTTAACTCATTTACCGAAGGAAGACTTTTCCTGTTGAAGGATCAGATTTACTTTCTTATTTATTTACTTACTTTACTTACTTATTATTTTAAGCTCAAAGTTCTTGATTTCCTCTATTTACCTCTTTCCACACTGTGTTATTTAAGTCGATGAAGAGAAGTTGTCATCACCTATATGTATTAACTTCTTAATACTCTAACATTTCTCTATTATTTAAATATAATTTATTGTCAAATTGGCTAACATACAGTATGTACAGTGTGTTCTTGGTTTTGGGTCTATATTCCTTTGGTTCATCTCTTACATACAACACCCAGTGCTCATCCCAACAAGTGCCCTCCTCAATGCTCATCAACCATTTCCCCCTCTCCCCCACCATCCCATCAACCCTCAGTTTATTTTCTGTATTTAAGAGTCTCTTATGGTTCGCCCCCCTGTTTGTAACTACTTTTTTCCCCTTCCTTTCCCCCATGGTCTTCTGTTAAGTTTCTCAAGTTCCATATATGAATTTTCATTCATATGATATCTGTCTTTCTCTGACTGATTTATTTCACTTAGCATAATATCCTCCAGTTTCATACGTGCAAATGGCAGGATTTCATTCTTTCTCATTGCCAAGTAGTATTCTATTGTATATATAAACCACATCTTCTTTATCCATTCATCAGTTGGTGGACATTTAGGCTCTTTCCATAATTTGGCTATTGTTGAAAGTGCTACTATAAACATTGGGGTACATGTACCCCTATGAATCAGCACTTCCTGTATCTTTTGGATAAATTCCTAGTAGTGCAATTGTTGGGTCATAAGGTAGTTCTATTTTTAATTTTTTGAGGAACCTCCACAGTGTTTTCCAGAGCGGCTGCACCAGTTTGCATTCCCACCAACAGGGCAAGACGGTTCCCATTTATCCACATCCTTGCTAGCATCTGTTGTTTCTTGAGTTGTTCACTTTAGCCACTCTGACTGGTGTGATGTGGTATCTCAGTGTGGTTTTGATTTGTATTTTCCTGATGATGAGTGATGTTGAGCAACTTTTCATGTCTGTTGGCCATCTGGATGTCTTCTTTGGAAAAGTGTCCATTCATGTCTTCTGCCCATTTCTTCACTGGATTATTTGTTTTTTGGGTGTTGAGTTTGGTAAATTCTTTATAGATATAGATTTTGGATACTAACCCTTTATCTGGTACATCGTTTGAAAATATCTTTTCCCATTCTGTCCATTGTCTTTTAGTTTTGTTGATTGTTTCCTTTGCAGTGCAGAAGCTTTTTATCTTGATGAGGTCCTAATAGTTCATTTTTGCTTTTAATTCCCTTGCTTTTGGATGTGTGTCAAGCAAGAAATTGCTGTGCTGAGGTCAAAGAGGTTGTTGCCTGCTTTCTCCTCTAGGGTTTTGATGGTTTCCTGTCTCACACTTAGGTCTTTCATTTATCTTGAGTTTATTTTTGTGTATGGTGTAAGAAAGTGGTCTAGTTTCATTCTTCTGTATGTTGCTGTCCTGTTCTCCCAGCACCATTTGTTAAAGATACTGTCTTTTTTCCATCGGATACTCTTTCCTGTTTTGTCAAAGATTAGTTGGCCATACATTTGTGTGTCCAGTTCTGGATTCTCTATTCCATTGGTCTATGTGTCTATTTTTGTGCCAATACCATACTGTCTTGATGATTACAGCTTTGTACTAGAGGCTAAAGTCTGGGATTGTGATGCCTCCCGCTTTGGTTTTCTTTTTCAATATTACTTTGTCTATTCGGGGTCTTTTCTGGTTCCATAGAAATTTTAGGATTATTTGTTCTAGCTCTGAGAAGAATGCCGGTACAATTTTGTTTGGAATTTCATTTACTGTGTAGATTGCTTTGGGTAGTATTGACATTTTAATGATATTTATTCTTCCAATCCATGAGTATGGAAGGTTTTTCCATTTCTTTGTGTCTTTTTCAATTTCCTTCACAAGTTTCCTATAGTTTTCAGCATACAGATCTTTTACATCTTTGGTTAGGTTTATTCCTAGGTATTTTACGGTTCTTGGTGCAATTGTAAATGGGATTGATTTCTTGATTTCTTTTTCTGTTGCTTCATTATTGGTGTATAGAAATGCAACAGATTTCTGTACATTGATTTTGTACCCTAAGACTTTGCTGAATTCATGTATCTGTTCTAGCAGCCTTTTGGTGGAGTGTGTTGGGTTGTCCATGTAGAGTATCATGTCGTCTGTGAAAAGTGAAAGTTTGACTTCTTCTTTGCGAATTTTGATGCCTTTTATTTCATTTTGTTGTCTGATGACTGATGCTAGGACTTCCAACACTATGTTAAACGACAGTGGTGAGAGTGGACATCCCTGTCATGTTCCTGATCTCAGGGGGAAAGCTCTCAGTTTTTCCCCATTGAAGATCATATTAGCTGTGGGCTTTTCATATATGGCTTTTATGATATTTAGGCATGTTCCTTCTATCCTGAATTTCTCAAGGATTTTTATGAAGAAAGGATGCCGTATTTTGTCAAATGCTTTGTCTGCATCTAGTGACAGGATCATATGGTTCTTATCCTTTCTTTTCTTTAAAAAATTTTTTTGTTACATTTATTCATTTTTCAACAGAGAGAGACAGAACATGAGTGGGGGAGGGACAGGGAGAGGGAGACAGAATCTGAAGCAGGCTCCAGGCTCTGAACTGACAGCACAGAGCCTGACGTGGGGCTCGAACTCACGGATCATGAGATCATGACCTGAGCCGAAGTCTGACATTAACTGACTGAGCCACCCAGGCACCCTTTATCCTTTCTTTTATTAATGTGATGTATCACATTGATTGATTTGCAAATACTGAACCAGCCCTGCAGCCCAGGAATGAATCCCACTTGATCCTGGTGAATAATGCTTTTTATATGCTGTTGAATTCAATTTGGTTTGCATCTATGTTCATCAGGGATATTGGCCTGTAATTCTCTTTTTTTTTGTGGGATCTCTGTCTGATTTGGGAATCAAGGTAATGCTGGCTTCACAGAATGAGTCCAGAGCCTTTCCTCCCATTTCTATTTTTTAGAATAGCTTGAGAAAGACAAGTATTAATTCTGCTTTAAATGTCTGGTAGGATTCCCCAGGGAAGCCACCTGGTCCAGGACTCATTTCTTGGGAGATTGTTGATAACTGATTCAATTTCTTCACTAGTTATGGGTCTGTTCAAATTTTCTATGTCTTCCCATTTGAGTTTTGGTAGTGTGTGGGTGTCTAGGAATTTGTCCATTCCTTCCACGTTGTCCAGTTTGTTGGCATAGATTTTTTTTATAGTATTCTCTTATAATTGTTTGTATTTCTGAGGGATTTATTGTGATAAGTCTATTTCCATTCGTGATTTTATCTATTTGGGTCCTGTCTCTTTTCTTTTTGAGAAGTCTGGCTAGAGGTTTATCAATTTTGTTTATTTTTTCAAAAAACCAGCTCTTACTTTCATTGATCTGTTCTACTTTTTTGGGGGGGGGGATTCTATATTGTTTATTTCTTATTATTTTCTTCTTCTGCTGGGTTTGGGGTGTCTTTGCTGTTCTGCTTCTAGTTCCTTTAGGTGTGCTGTTAGATTTTATATTGGGGATTTTTCTTGTTTCTTGAGATAGGCCTGGATTGCAATGTATGTTTCTCTTAGGACTGCCTTTGCTGCATCCCAAAGGATTTGGACTGTCGTGTTTTCATTTTCATTTGTTTCCATATATTTAAAAAATTTTTTTAATTGTACGGTTGACCCATTCATTCTTTAGTAGGATATCCTTTAGCCTCCATGTATTTGGAGGTTTTCCAAATTTTCCTGTGGTTGATTTCAAGTTTGATAGCATTGTGGTGTGAAAATGTGCATGGTATGATCTCATTTCTTTTATATTTATTGAGGGCTATTTTGTGAACCAGTATGTGATCTGTCTTGGAGAATGTTCCATGTGCACTCAATAAAAATGTGTATTCTGCTGCTTTTGGATGAAAAGTTCTGAATATGTCTTTCAAGTCCATCTGGTCCAGTGTATCATTCAGGGCCATTGTTTCTTTATTGATTTTCTGCCTAGATGATCTGTCCATTTCTGTAAGTGGGGTATTAAAGTCCCCTGTAATTATGACATTCTCATCAATAAGATTGCTTATGTTTGTGATTAATTGTTTTATATATCTGAGGACTTTCAAATTGTTACCTCTTCTTGATGGAGAGACCCCATAATTATGATATAATGCCCGTCTTCATCTCTTGTTACAGCCTTTAGTTTAAAATCTAGTTTGTCTGACATAAGTATGGCTACTCCAGCTTTCTTTTGACTTCCACTAGCATGACAGATAGTTCTCTATCACCTCACTTTCAGTCTGAAGGTGTCCTCAGGACAAAAATGGGTCTCTTGTAGACAGCAAATAGATGGATTTTGTTTTCTTATCCATTCTGATACCCAAGTCATTTGATTGGAGCATTTAGTCCATTTACATTCAGTATTGTTATTGAAAGATGTAGATTTACAGTCATTGTGTTATCTGTAGGTTTCATGCTTATAGTGATATCTCGGGTCCTTTGGTGGTCTTTGCAACATTCCACTCGCAGGGTCCCCCTCAGGATTGTTGGAGAACAAGAAGCCGAAGGCACTGTAAGAATGTCCTGAAGGAAAGGGATGAACCAGCAAGGAACTGAAAGCAGTTTCATTCCCAGGACGGAAAGCCACCGGGACTGCTCGTTCTCTCCAGAAGGACATCATATGAGCGCCAGGCCTGGGATAAGAATGTTTTGTCTGGTGCCAGATGTACTCATGACCCAGTATGGAATACACTGCAGGTGCATGACCTGTCAAGATGCCAAATACTATGTTGTATGTGCTTGCTGTTATCAGACAATTTGAAAAATAAAAGAGGCCTGAGCCAGGGGACCGATGCTTTGGCTCCTGGAGAGTCTTAGCCCCTGCTTTGTAATTCTCTCATCACTGCACCTTTAGGACCTGTCTCTCTACAAGGATCTCTTGTAGGGCCGGTTTAGTAGTGATGAACTCCTTCAGTTTTTGTTTGTCTGGGAAAACCTTTATCTCTACTTCTTTTTTTTTCAACGTTTTTTTTTTATTTATTTTTGGGACAGAGAGAGACAGAGCATGAACGGGGGAGGGGCAGAGAGAGAGGGAGACACAGAATCGGAAACAGGCTCCAGGCTCCGAGCCATCAGCCCAGAGCCTGACGCGGGGCTCGAACTCACAGACCGCGAGATCGTGACCTGGCTGAAGTCGGACGCTTAACCGACTGCGCCACCCAGGCGCCCCTATCTCTACTTCTATTCTGAATGACAGCCTTGCTGGATAAAGAATTCTTGGCTGCATAGTTTTCCTATTCAGCACATTGAATATTTCCTGCCATTCCTTTCTGGCCTGCCAAGTTTCAGTAGATAGGTCTGCTACTACCCTTATGTGTCCACTTTTGTATGTTAAGACCCGTTTATCCCTAGCTGCTTTCAGAATTTTCTCTTTATCTTTGTATTTTGCCAGTTTCACATGATATGTCGTGCAGAAGATCGATTCCTGTTATGTCTGAAGGGAGTTCTCTGTGCCTCCTGGATTTCAATGTCTGTTTCCTTCCCCACATTGAGGAAGTTCTCAGCTATGAGTTGTTCAAGTATACCTTCAGCCCCTTTCTCTCTCTCTTCTTCTAGAACTCCTATGATATGGATGTTATTACATTTCATTGAATCACTTATTTCTCTAATTCTCCCCTCATGGCCTAGAATTTTTGTCTCTCTCTTTTTCTCAGCTTCGTCTTTTTCCATAATTTTATCTTCTATTTCACTTATTTTCCCCTCTGCCTCTTCAGTCCTTGCTGTCACCATCTCTAGTTTATTTTGCATCTCATTTACAACATTTTTAAATTTATCATGACAATTTTTTACTTCCATGATCTCTGCAGCAATAGATTCTCTGCTGTCTTCTATGCTTTTTTCAGACCCCATGACTAATCTTATGGCTGTCATTCTAAATTCCTGTTCAGTTATATTGTTTCTATCTGTGTTGATCACTTCTTTAGCTGTCATTTCTTCCTGGAACTTCTTTTGAGAAGAATTCTTCGGTTTCATCATTTTGGCTAGTTTTCTGTCCCTTATGTGTTTTAAAAGCTTGTTATGTGTCTTGCCATTGTGAGCACTACTATATTAACGAGGCATCATACACTGTCCAGGGCCTGGCGCTTTCAGGCATTTTTTAGAATGTGTTGCTTGCTCTGTATTGTTTTGACTCTGGTTGCTTTATCTCCCTACTAGCAATGATGTTTTGGACCCTCCACCAGGTGTGCTTTGATTTGTTCGTTGAAGTAGCCCTGGAAAAGAAAACAAACAAACAAACAAAAAACAAACAAAACCAAAACAAAACAGCAAACAAACAAAAACAAAACAAAAACAAAAACAAAAACAAACACCCCTCCCAACCAAAAACACCAGCAACAGAAAAAAAAAAACACAAACAAACAGCAGGGTAGGGGTGGTGTGGATGGAAGAGGCCTTATCACACACAAAGAGAGAAATGACAGGGGCAGGGAGAAAGAAAAGAAAAGAAAATTGACCAGACAGGGAAGCTATATGGCTTAATCCAGAGAGAGAAAGGGAGGAAAATAAAAAAGGAGATATAGAGCAGTATAAAGAGAATAGATTAAATATGCTTAAACAAACCAACAACCAGAATAACCAGACTAGAGGAGGGATGAAATAAGGAGAAAAGATACACACACACACACACACACACACACACACACACACACACACTAAGAATCATCCAAGAATTAAGTCAGGAAATGTATGACTGCTGGGTGCCTTGGAATCAATGGTAGCTCTGGTCTGGAGGAGGGGCTGTCTGGTTTGTCAGAGTGAATCCTGCTCCAGTAGATATGCAGTTACCAGACGCAGAGGGGCATGGTTTTGTGCAGGCAGACCCCGCCTCCACTGTGGGACCACTGTGCATTCCCTGAAGCCCCACCTTGTTGGTGATGGGGACAAAAATGACGACCCCCCAGTTCTCCACCCCCCCATCCTCCCCCCCCCTCTCCCCCCCCAGCGTTCCACTGGGATTTAAACCCTGATGTCTTAAAGAGTCCGGCTTCATGCTCCCTGGTTCCGGGGAAGTGCTGCTCCATACCGCCGATATGTGGCCTCTGGTTATACCTTCTTCCCCCAGCACTCCAGGAAGGGGATTGTTTTCTCCCACTGCATACTGTGCCCCTGACCTAGCCACGAGTCTAGGGCTGGCTCCCCTCCTCCCCAGGTGCACGAACAGGGCAGTTGGCCCCAGTCTGGAGAAACCCCCGCAGTTACAGATTGGATCTTTGTCCGTCCAGGTCTGTGGTTTTTCTCTCATCCAGATACAGTCCTACCCTTCCCAGCCTCTCTCTCGTTTTCCTTCGTCTCTCTGCAGAAGGGGATCTCTCCCCTCCGTGTCTACTCAGCCCGTTTTATCTCTCCCAGTTCACAATCACATGCCTGTGGCCTGCCAGGTTGTCCCTGTGGGCCCCTGGAGATGTCTCTGTCACTCCGCAGCCCGGACTCTTGGAATTCAAAGTCTTTTGGCCTCAACACTGCTGTGTTTGAGGGACGAGGGAACTTTGCATCCCCTTGCTTCTCTGCCATGTTGGATCTCTTCCCTCTGACATCTCTCTAAAGGAGCTGCCATTGATAGGGGCAATCCTTAACCTCCCACAGTGATGCAATGCTTATCTCATGAACTGCAGGGTGTCAGCAAATGTGGGCTACGTATTTCACAGCTCCAAGTGGAGAGATTTCTTTGATTCTGCTTGTTCTTTAACCATATACCCTTCCATGAGGTTCCAATACCTGACCTCATCCTGGTACAAAAAGTATTAGGTTAGACAACTAGAATTCAATATGGATTCATTTAGCTGTGGAGAATAGCCAAACCAATTTCACGAAGAACAGGCAAAATAGACGCATCAGCATCCAGAGGTGTTTCTACATCCTCTTGTTCCACTGTGAGGAGTATGTTGCAACATTAGTTGTCAATCAAGAGCCCTTAGCACAGTGTGAATTGAAATGACACATGTTCCTCTAAAGCAGTGGTTATTTATACTATGTCAGAAATATCTTCCATAAGCTGGTGGTATTTTTTTCTTTCTTTACCAGTGAAAACATAGACAGCTCTCGATGCAAAGTATTAACACCCAAGAATCTTCCACTTATCTCTTAAAATCCTAACATTCTACCTCTGAAGTCTTAAGAAGTTCTAATAACAATTTGCTTGTTTTCAACAGATACATCAACAAAACAACCTAAAATCTGACTTGGCCTTTTATCAGTTCCTGGGCAAGCCCAGATTTGCTCATAGAGTTCAGGGATGAATTATTGTACTCAATCCCTCAACGTACGTGTCACTACAAGTCACAAAGTCACTTCTGTAAAGATAAAGATGAGGTGGGGTTTATAAACAATGAAAATACCCATATATAATACCAACAGAAATGAAAGCATAAGACCCTGCCCAAATAATAACTACCATATAACCAACTTCAGTAATGACCTCGTAAGTGTTCCTAGTGGAAGAGGATAGCATTCCCCCTCCAGTTACTGCCGGAACATATCCACCTTCAGTTCCAGGACCTTTGGAAACATCTTTGCCTTTCTTTCTGTTCACTGATTCTAAATGATACCAACTGGGGTCTTGAATTTTCAGGATCTGCTCTGTCACACCTTATACCAAGGAT
Organism: Panthera onca; assembly: GCF_046562875.1. NCBI lineage: Eukaryota > Metazoa > Chordata > Mammalia > Carnivora > Felidae > Panthera > Panthera onca. Next base: position 172,555,665 of record NC_138342.1, read on the forward strand.
TCCTGTGCAGGAGAGATTACTGAGATAAGTGAAATCTCCTCATGGCTGAGGAATCATCTCTAATGGCTAAGTCACCATTTTAACCTGACATCTTTCTCCTTTGTTCCTTCAGTTGTGGGGATGCCATGCTTCCTTCAGTTATGAAGGACGGTCTGAGATTTTGTGAGGAAAGACTGAGATCTTGTAAGGAAAGACTGAGCTCTGGGTAATCTCAACATTCCCTTTTCCTCTTTCAATTTTCCAATAACTAGCCCATTTTCCAGAATGAATTATGACATGCAGATACCTTGCTTGGCTTCCATTTTCCTGACTGCACCCCAATGGATTACATGTCTTTCCTAAAACCTCTTCAAATTTTTCACTATTATTGCACTGCATGGACATGCCGTAATCCATGTAATCACTGGAGTTAATGAATCCAGCATAGATTATTTACCTCACTTACCATAAAATTACTAATTTAATAGCTAAATATTCACACATATCTTTAATGATGTTCTTAAAGCAAATTCCAATGGGGGGAGTTATTGATTCAAAGATTAAGACTTTTATTAAGCATTGTGAAATTGTCCTCTACAAAGACAATGTAGTGGCGCCTGGGTGGCTCAGTCGGTTAAGCGTCTGACTTTGGCTCAGGTCATGATCCTATGGTTCATGGTTTGAGCCTCACGTCGGGCTCTGTGCTGACAGCTCAGAGCCTGGAGCCAGCTTCAGATTCTGTGTCTTCCTCTCTCTCTCTGCCCCTCCTCTGCTCTTGTTCTCTCTTTCTGTCTGTCTGTCTCTATCTCAAAAATAAATACACATTAAAATTTTTTTAAAAGACAATGTAAATACACAATTTCACTAATAGAGTGTGGAAGTTCCACTTTCCCTATATGCTCACTAATCCTAGGTATTTTGATTAAAAAGCAAGTAAAAACGATTTCAATATGAGTATCCAAAAGACTGTGTTTTAATGAATCATCTTTGAAAATGACTTCCCATACAGTTACTTCCCAAACAGTTACATGTTTCCCCATGAAAGTCTTAAAAAAAGCTTATTTTTTAATGTAACTCCCCACTTAAAGTTTGTTTGTATATGTTCTTTAAATTTCTTCTTAAGTTTATTCCTAAATACTTAATATTTCTCTTCTTATTCTGGATGGAATTTACCTATTTAAAATAAAAATGTTTTTCTTTTTCTACTAATTAAAAAACTAATATCTATTCATCATAGACAATACAAAACAGTGATAACTTATACAAAGAAAAAACCTCCATAATCTCAACACTCAGAGATCATCCCAGAGAATTCTTTCATGGGTTTCTTTCCAGACTATTTTTCCCATGAGCCTGTTACAAGCACTTTTATTTCCCAAACGATGAGTTCACACTGTATGTAAAATCTTGTAATTCTGTTGGTTTTATTTGCAATATATTATCAATGTTTTGTTCAAGGGAAAAATATCCAACTACAACATTATGCTTAAAAGACTAAACACTGTATTTTGTGTTATCAACTGGCAATTTTTCAGGTTTTTCTATTTTTACTATTATAAAAATATTGTGATTAATATTCTTGTAAAAAACTCTTTGTAAACATTCTTAATAATTTCCTTAGGAAAAATTCCTGGAAATTGAATTGCAGGTTATAGGGAATATTATGCATTTAAGGTTTAATTTACAGTTTTGTTAAATTGTCATTTATATACAGATTGCTAAATTGCCCTAAAGAAAGTTGAACCAAATTCACATTTGCAAGAGAATAGCCAGTTGCCTGAACCTCCCTTATTGGGTATTATTGTTAAAAAGAAAAGGAAAAATAGCCAGCACATAAGATGAAAGAATATAGTTTTAATTAGAATTTGTTACAAAAAGTTGAAGATTTGTAATTATTTTATTTATCATTTATATTTCCTTTTTGTGAACTACTCTTTAATGTCTTTTGGCAACTTTAAAATTAGGTTCTTTTTTTTTTTCTCTCGTGTTCATAGAAGTATTTTGTGGGGCGCCTGGGTGGCTCAGTCCGTTGAGCGGCCGACTTTGGCTCAGGTCATGATCTCGCGGTCCGTGAGTTTGAGCCCCGCGTCAGGCTCTGTGCTGACAGCTCGGAGCCTGGAGCCTGTTTCGGATTCTGTGTCTCCCTCTCTCTGACCCTCCCCCGTTCATGCTCTGTCTCTCTCTGTCTCAAAAATAAAATAAAAAAAAGTTAAAAAAAAATTAAAAAAAAAAAAAAAGAAGTATTTTGTGCTGAAAGGACATTAATCCTGCATCTATCATGTATATTAAAAATATATTTCGAGTATTTTGTTATTGTATTTTACTTTATTTTGTCATTCAGATATTTCATACTTTTTCCCAGCTTTATTTAGCTATTATTGACAAACAGCAATGTGTAAGTTTAAGGTGTACAAAGTGATGATTTGATGTACTTACATATTATGAAGTAATTACCACAATAAGGTCAGCTGTGTGTGTGTGTGTGTGTGTGTGTGTGTGGTGAGAACATTTAAGACCTGGGACACTTGGGTGGCTCAGTCAGCTGAGCATCTGACTCTTGGTTTCAGTTTAGATTATGATCTCAGAGTTTGTGAGTTTGAGCCCCACATTGGTCTCTGCACTGACAGCATGGAGCCTGCTTGGGATTCTCTCCCTCCCTCTCTCTCTGCCCCTCCCTGGCCTGTGCTCCCTCTTTCAAAATAAATAAAACTTAAAAAAAAAGAAGATTTAAGATCCGATCTCCTCTTACTGAATAATCCAAGTTTGCCTTACTGATTTGAAATACTACCCCCGAACTTTTGGTTGAATATGGCAAATTGAACACACATATTTATCTCTGCTTTTTTCTGAAAGCCCATTTAAGATGACAATAAAAACGCATACAAAGGCTTAAGCCCACAGTAAAAAGAAACTGGGAGAGATACAGGAGTTGAAGGATGTTCACCAGGGGAGCTCAAAACGTACTCATGCACAGAGAACTTCCAATCAATATTCCTGAAAAAGTCAGGTTCACTTAAGTATAGTTTACATACAAGAAAAATACCTCTTAAAAGTATACAGTCTAGGCGTGCCTGGCTGGCTAAGTTGGTGGAGTAGGTGATTCTCGACCTCAGGGTTGTGAGTTTGAGCCCCACATTGGGTGTAGAAATTACTTTAAGTGACTTATTTTTAAAATAAAGTCTATACAAAAAATAAATACAGTATACAGCCTGTGCATTTCTTATTTAAAAATTTTTTTAATGTTTATTCATTTTTGAAAGAGAGAGACAGAGTGTGAGTGGGAGAGGGGCAGAGAGAGAGGGAGACACAGAATCCAAAGCAGGCTCCAGGCTCTGAGCTGTCAGCACAGAGCCTGTCGTGGGGCTCAAACTCACAGACCTTGAGATCATGACCTGAGCCAAAGTTGGACACTTAACCAACTGAGCCACCCAGGCGCTCCCAGCTTGTGCATTTCTTTTTTTTTTTTTTTTTTTTTTTTTTAATTTTTTTTTCAACTTTTTTTTTTTTTATTTATTTTTGGGACAGAGAGAGACAGAGCATGAACGGGGGAGGGTCAGAGAGGGAGACACAGAATCGGAAACAGGCTCCAGGCTCCGAGCCATCAGCCCAGAGCCTGACGCGGGGCTCGAACTCACGGACCGCGAGATCGTGACCTGGCTGAAGTCGGACGCTTAACCGACTGCGCCACCCAGGCGCCCCCAGCTTGTGCATTTCTTAAAAAATTTTTACTTATTTATTTATTTATTTGTTTATTTATTTATTTAGAGAGCACATGTGCTGGAGAGGGGCAGAGAGAGAGGGAGAAAGAATCCCAAGCAGGCACCACAGTGTTAGTGCTGAGCCTGATGGGAGCTCAATCTCATGAACTGTGAGAGCATGGTCTGAGCTGAAATCAAGAGTTGGCTGCTTAACCAACTGAGCCACCCAGGTGCCTGTAGTCTATGCATTTTGAAAGTACACTCATGTAACTACCATAACCATCAAGATATAATAATAGTTCAATCAAGCCCCCAAATTACTTTGTGATTCTGTATAGTCAACCTTCCAGTTCCTGGCAACCACAGATCTGTTTTCTATCTCTACAGTTTTGTCTTTCCTAAATGTCATATAAACGTAATTATATGGCAAGTAGCTTTTTGATCAGCCTTCAGATTCATCCATGCTGTTGGGTATATGATCATTAGTTCTTACTTTTTTATTGCAGTGTAGAATTCCAATGTTTGGATGCACTATAGCCATTTTTATCCATTGACAAGTTGAAGGACATGTGGGTCGTTGTCCATTTCCTCTCAATCTGTTGCTTGTCTTCTCATTTTCTTAACAGTGCCTTTCAAAGAGTAAATGTGTTTACTTTCTATGAATTTCAATGTATCAATATTTAATTTTTGGATCATGCTTTTGGTGTCATAGCTAAGAAATCTCTGCCTAACTCAAAATCACGAAGATTTTTCTTTTACATTTTGATCTAGAAGTTTTATACTTTTATATTTTCCACTTATATCTGTGAGTTTTTTTTTAATGTTTTTATTTATTTTTGAAGGAGAGAGACAGCATGAGCAGGGGAGGAGCAGAGAGAGAGGGAGACAGAATCTGAAGCAGGCTCCAGGCTCTAAGCTGTCAGCACAGAGCCCGATGTGGGGCTTGAACTCATTAACTGCGAGATCGTGACCTGAGCTGAAGTCGGACACTCAACCTACTGAGCTACCCAGGCACCCCTATATCTGTGAGTTTTTAAAGTTAATATTTGTGTATGATAAAGAACACAAGTTGAGCTTCCTTTTTCTTGCATATACTGTTCCAATTCTTCCACCATCTTTTGCTAAAAAGACAATCCTTTCTTCATTGGCTTGTCTTTGTATCTTTGTTGAAAATTGACTACCTCTGTGTGTCGGTGGTGGTGGGGAGGAGTATTTCAGGATTGTATTCTGTTCTATTTATCTACATGTTTTTTTCCCACTAATAACACCTGTATTGATTTTTGTAGCTTTATATAAAGGTAAGTCATGACAGCAAATAGTTTGGGTCCTTCAACTTTATTCTGTTTTTAAAAATTATTTTGGCTATCTTAGTTCCTTATGCTCATATAAATTTCAGCCTGTCAACTTCTAAAACAAAGTCTCCTGGAATTTTGACTAAGATTGCATTGTCTACAGATTGGTCTGAGAGAACTAACATGTTAACAATATTGAGCCTTCCAATCCACGAATGATGGTATATCTCTTTATTAAGTTAGGTCTTCTTTGATTTCTTTTATCAGTTCAAGAGTAAGCGTGTTGTTAATGTTTTTCAAATTTTCTGTCTCTGTACTGACTTTCTATCTACTTGTTCTATCAGTCACTGATAGAGTAATGTGGGAGTCTCCTACAATAATTATGGATTTGTCTCTTTTTATTTCCTTTCAGTTCTATAACTATTTCTCTATAACTTTTTCTCTCAAGTATTATGAAGCTCTGTTTTGGTGCATACACAATTATATTCTTATGTGTACTTGATGAATTTACTCCTTTATATAATATCTTCTTTATCTAGGTAATATATTCCTTGTCGTGAAATCTACTTTGTCCAGAATTAATATAGCCACTCTAGCTTCTTTTTTCTTTCTTTCTTTCTTCCTTCCTTCCTTCCTTCCTTCCTTCCATACAAGTTCTCTCTGAAGAATTTCCTTTAATATTTTCTTGTAGGATAGGTCTTATTGTAATTTATTCTCTCAATTTTTGTTTGTTGGAATAAGTCTTTATTTCTCTTTTATTCATGAAGATATTTCCATTGGGTATAGAATTCTGGGTTGACAGATTTTAATTTTTTGCAGCACTTTAAATGTTATTGTAATAAAAATAAAAAATGGTAGCATATTAAAATAAATAAATAAGTTATTCTCTTGTTTTCATATCTTCTAAGAAGAAATTCACTGTAATTTGTACTTTTGTAAGTATGTAATATGTCTCTTGCCACTGTTGTTATAATTTTTTCTTTAAATTTAGTTTTCAACAGTTTGAATATGATCTATCTTTAGGGAATGAGGAGGGAGAATTTACCTTGCTTAAAGTTTTCTGAGTTTCTTGGAACTATGATTAATTTCACTTATTATTCTTGAATGATTCTTGTCCCTTATCTTTTCAAATATTTTTTTCCGCCAATTCTTTCTTTCTTCTGGAATTAAAAATTTTAATTTTTTTGTATTGTTCCAATAGTTATTTGATAGCCGCTTCTGTTTTTGTTTTCCTCTTATTTTCTCTCTTATTATTATTATTATTATTATTATTATTTTTACATTTCAGTTTGGGTAACTTCTATTGACCTATAATCAAGGTCACTTATTCTTTTCTTCTCTGTATTGAGTCTGCTGAGGAGTCTGTCAAAGGCATCATTCTCTCTATTATTCTATGTATGTGTGAATGTGTTTTACTTCTAACATTTACATCTGACTCATAGTTTCCATCTCTCAGCTGAAATTCCCCATCTGTTCATTCATGTTGTTCATCTTTTCCATGGGAATCTTTAACTTATCAGTTATAGTTATTTTTAATTCCTTATCTGAGAATTGTAACTTCTGGTCATATTTGAATCTGATTCTATTGATTTCTTTGTGTCTCTCCAAGGTTATTTTTTCTTGTTTTATTGTGTTTGGAACAGTAAGGTCTCAAGTACATAGTATTTGTGTCTGGAAATACGCATATTCTTCTTCTGTTAGGTATTAGTGGGTGGGGCTTTGTCAATCTAAATGTAAACCGAGTTAGTTTTTCATTTTGTTGTTGTTAACTTCGGTGCATCGAGGCTTTAATTTCTTCTAGTATTATGTTATGTTTAGGATGGAGGCTGGTTTGTCATAGGGTTTCTTTTCCTCAATGTGTCTGTTGTACCTTCAGCTTTAAATCTTCTCGATGTGACTGACCCTCAGAAAACTCTCTCCCTTCTTTCTTCTCTCCATATGTATTAGTTTCCTAGGACTTCCATAATAAGGTATTATAAGCCGTATGGCTTAAAACGATAGACATTTATTCTCTCACAGTTTCGGAAGTTAGAAATGTGAGATCAATATGTCAGCAGGGTTGGTTCCTTTTGAGGGCTTTGAGAAGCCATCTATCCCATGCTTATCTCTTAATTTCTGATGGCTTGCTGACAATCCTTGGTATTTGCTGCCATATTGATACTTCACTACAATCTCTGCCTCCGTGTTCACATGGTGTTCTTCCTATGTCTCTGTCTGTGTCCATGTTTTTCTCTTCTTATAAGGACACCAACCATATCAAATTAAAGTCCCACCCTACTCCAATATGACCTCATCTTACCTAATGCTAATATATAATGCTGCTATTAATATTATCATGCCAGTACAATGGAATGCTACATTAGCACATAGTACCATATAATATACACTACAGTACACTCATATACTGGTTTGATGCTAATACTAATAACCAATAACATAATAACTAGTTACATCTTCAGTGACCTTATTTCCAAATAGTACTGGAGGGGTAGGGTTTTGAGGTATCTTTTTGGAGACACAATTCAACTCTTAACAGCAAAGGTATAGTGCTGTTGCTAGTTACCTGGTATGTCCTAGCCTAGTTTAGGGTGGGATGTGTGTTTTTCTGGTCAAACCTCTGTCTTATAGAGGAGGCCCTGGGTTCTTGAGTCTTAGAGATGGAGTTTTCTCAGTGATCACTGCCCTTCTCCAGTGGTTGGAGACCTCTTATGGCCTCCTGTTCCTATCTCAGGATAGACGGCTTTTCTTTTACTTCTTTTTGAGCACAGTGAGTCTTTATCTGGGTTCTCAGAGTAACAGGGTTTGCTGCCCTGCCTCCAGATACTTGAGGCATTTGTCCTTTGAAGACAAGTGTCCAGAAAGGGCCTTCTGCCTTTTCTGCAATGTACCCACTACCCTCCTCCAGTTATACATCACTGAAGGAGGCTTTCTCCAATCTTCCACCCTGCCTGCAATCTTTCCTTTATGAGCCCTGAGGTAGAAAATGGAGAAAGATATCGTCAGACTTCTCTTCTATCCATAGCATCTGGTAGTTTCAGCCTTTCTTGATATTCTACACTCAGACTTCAGCATTTCATTAAAAAAAAATTGAGCGGAATTGTTCTTATCCCCTTGTATAGTCATACTGTTTTCTCCCTATGTTCTTCTGTAGGTTAACCAGTACTCATGACCCCTTTCTCCTTAAGACTGCCTGTATTTCCTTAAATTTCAGGCTGCTTGGTTGCTTTGTGATCTTAGCACTCTGATGGCTTCAAGAAAAGTTTCAGTTTTGAACATTATCCTGTTCTTGCTGTTTTTCTTATTTTTAAGGTTTTAAATGCTACACTTTCAAATAAGAACACAGGCCAAGTCTCAACAAACAGGAAAAAATGCTTTAACATGAAAAAGAGATTAATAAACAAACAGAAAAAAAGCTAACTCAGAGGGCACTGAGACGATGTAGGAAGCAGAAGAAAACATCAAAACAAAATAAAAGCAATATCCTTAACAAAATATTGTATGTTGCATCCACAAAATGTGAATATAAGTATATACATGTGTGTGAATTTATGCTTGTCATGTGTATATAAATAGAACAAAACATAACTGTTGATCATAAATATATATTAAAAATGATAGTGGAAAAATAATGTTAAAAAGGTAGGATGGTAATATTGAGGAAATCTCTCAAAAACACACCAAAAAGGTAGAAAATGAGAAACAGAAGAAGGTGTTGGATAATCAACATACAACGTCTGATATCTGATTAACAGAATTTTCAGAAAGGGAAAATAAAGAACATACAAAGGGGAGGGGGGCATGGGAAGATGGCAGAGTAGAAGGATCCTGAGCTCACCCCATCCCCTGTTTTCAGGGGATATATCATCTATATCTAAGTCTGCAGAGCGATCCGAAGACTGGCAGAGCGAATTCCACAACTAAATATAGAGAAGAAGCTGCAGCTGGAAGGTTAGGAAGGTCAGAAAGGTGGAGGGATGCTGCCCAGAGACGGGAGGGAGCTGCATATGCAGAGAGGGCAGAGAAATAGGCCCTCACACCAGGGAACTCAGATGAGGAAGACTAATCCCCACGACATTTGGTTTTAAAACCAGAGGGGCTGAATTCTGTGAGTTTATAAAACCAGGGGTACTTGGAGTCTGGAGCTTTAAAAGTCTACTGACTCAGGACTGGGCAAGCCAGGAGGGTGAGTGATAGCTCAGTCACCACCCTTAGAGAGACTGCAACCTGCTCAGAAAGGCAACATACAAATGGCAGTTAAAAAAAAATGGCAGTTGATACAATGCCAGGGGCAAATGGAAGACAGATCTGTTTCTACTGATTTTGGAGCATGTTGGGGGACTTCTCTGAAAAGGTGGGAGCTGACAGGTGCTATTTTTCTTCCCTACCCACCCGCCCCAGCATACACACAGAGCCACCTTCAGGAGGTGGGGCTACACAAACACTCCCTACCTAACCTACTAGTGGTGTGCCATGCCCACAAGTTATCCTGAGGACTAGCCCACTCCAAGCCTGCTAACTTTGGCCCCGGGCTCAGGGCAAATCTTGTTAATGTTGTGCATGCACCCAGCCAGCATCCACGGGTACAACTGGCATCACGTGCTGGGCCCGGCCGTGCCTCCCTGCTCCCAGCCATCGTTGCCAGCTGTGCCCAGCCTCGTTCCCCTGGCAACCACGGCACGCAACCCCCAGCCACTGAAGGGCTTTGGGGGACTGGCATAGGACTGGTGGCCCGGTGCAAACTTCGCTAATATTGCCCCCTGCTCCCAAGTTCCTTGCCAGGCACGCTCCCTCAGAGCTGCCCTGCCTGGGTCCCGCTAACACCACAGAGAGAAAGCACAGCCTACAACAGGGAGCAAGACGCTACAGATGACTGTACTGAAAGGAAAAGTGACTCAGACACAATAGCAAGGTGTAAGCAACACACATAGGATAGTCTCCTGAAATGCCAGGTTCTGGTGAAGAGGGGACACTGGGTTCTCAGAGTAACAGAGCACTCCAGCACTTCTTCTTCATAAAGTCACTATTTTTAACAGAAGAAGACACAGCTGACCCTTAATACATAGCCACAGTCACAGAGAGGCAGATAAAATGAAGACACAGAGGAACCCGTCGCAAATGAAAGGACAGGACAAGACCATAGCCAGAGATCTAAGTGAAACAGATGTAAGTAACATTCCTGATGGATAATATAAAGCACTGACCATAACGATACCACTGGACTTGAGAAAAGAGTGGAAGACATGAGTGAGACCCTTAACACAGAGATAAGGAATAGCAGAGCAGAGATAAAGGGCTCAATAAATAAAATGAGAAACATGTTTGGTTAAATGGACAGCAGGATGAAAGAAGCAGAGGAATCAATTAATGACCCAGAAGACAGAGTAATGGAAAGTAATCCAACTGCACAAAAGAGAGAGAAAATGATCAAGCAACATAGGAATAGACTTACGGAACTCAGTGACTCCATCAAACATAATATGTATTATAGTTGTCCCCGAAGAAGAAGAAAGAGCAAAGGGGGCAGAAAATTTATTTAAAGAAATTATAGCTGAAAATCTCCTTAATCTGGGGGAAGAAAATAGATATCCAGATCTAAGAGGCTAAAAGAACTGCTAACAAAAGTTTATCCACACCAAGACAGATTGTAATTAAATTTGCAAACTATGGTGCTAAAGAAAAAAAAAAACATGTAAAAACAGCAAGACAAAAGAAGTTAATAACATGAAAGGGAGATTTTTCAGCTGAAACTTTCCAAGTCAGAAGGGAGTGGCATGATATATTTGAAGTGCTGAATGGGAAAAATCTGCTACTAAGAATACTCTTTCCAGCAAGGCTATCATTCAGAATAGAAGGAGAGATAAAGAGTTTCCCAGACAAAATAAAACTAAAAGAGTTCCTCACCACTAAATCAGGCCTGCAAGAAATTTAAAAGGGAAATTTGAGTGGAAAGGAGAAACCAAAAGTGACAGTTTGAAGGTAGGAAACACAAAAACATTAAAAATGGATATCTCTGTAAAAAATCCGTCAAAGAACTAATAAAAAAGCTTATAAAATGTAACAAACATATACCTAAACATGGGGAGAAGGGGAATAAAGAAAGAGTTCAAACTTAAATAACATCAACATAATATAGAGTGCTGTATGAAGAAGTTATATACAAACTGAATAAAAACCATGGATCAGAAACCACTAATAAATAAGCAAAAGAGAAAATAATCCAAATATATCAATGAATAAAATCAGCAAAACATGAAAGGAGAAAGAAAGACAAGAACAGATCAGACAAAATCTTCAGAACCAACCACAAAACAAGTAATAAAATGGCAATAAATACATATCTATCAATAATCACTTTGAATGTAAATGGACTAAATGCTCCAATCAAAAACATAGGGTGACAGAATATATAAAAAACAAGATCTATCTATATGCTGCCTACAGGAGACCCATTTCAGACTTAAAGACAACTGTAGATTGAAATGAGAGGATGGAGATACATCTATCATGCAAGTGGATATCAAAGAAAGTTAGAGTAGCAATTCTTATATGGGACAAAATAGACTTTAAAACAGACTGTAACAAGATACAAAAAACAACACTATATAATAATAAAGGGGACAATCCAAAAATAAGATATAACAATTGTGAATAGTTATGCATTCAACATGGAGCACCCAAATACACAAAACAGTTAATAACAAACATAAAAGAACTAATCATTAATAACACAATAATAGTAGAGGACTTTACCACCACACTTACATCAATGAACAGACATCTAAATGGAAAATCAACAAGGCAACAATGGCTTGAATGACAGATACACTGGACCAGATGGACTTAGTAGATATATTGAGAACATTTCATCCTAAAGTAGCAGAAGATGCATTCTTTTCAAGTGCACACATAACATTCTCCAGAATAGATCACATATTAGGCCATAAAACAGATCTCACAAATTCAAGAAGACCAAAATCATACCATGCATATTTTCTGACCACAACACTATGATTCTAAAAGTCAACCACAAGGAAAAATCTGGAAAGAGTACAAATATATGGAGATTAAATATCATGCCACTAAACAATGAATGAGTCAACCAGTCAGTAAAAGAAGAAATAAAAAAGTACACAGAAACAAATGAAAATAAAAACACACAAAAAAAAGAAGTCCAAACTTCTGGGATGAAGCACAAGCAGTTCTAAGAGGGAAGTTTATAGTAATAAAGGCCTACCTCAAGAAGCAAGAAAAAAACAGTCCAAACTTCTGGGATGTAGCATAAGGAGTTCTAAGAGGGAAGTTTATAGTAATAAAGGCCTACCTCAAAAGCAAGAAAAATCTCAAACAACCTAACCTTACACTTAAAGGAGTTAGGAAAAGAAGAACAAATAAAACCTAAAACCAGCAGAAGGAAGGAAATAATAAAGATTAGAGCAGAAATAAATAATATGGAAACAACAACAACAACAAAAAAATAGAGTAGATCGATGAAACCAGGAGCTGTTTCTTTGAAAAAAATCAATAAAATTGATAAACCTCTAGCTAGACTTACCAGGAAAAAAAGAGAATGGACTTAAATAAATAAATCACAAATGAAAGAGGAGAAATAATATCCCACACCCCATAAAAACAATTATAAGAGAATGTTATAAAAAAAACCATATGTTAACAAATTGGACAACCTAGAAGAAATGAATAAAATCCTAGGAACATATAAACTACCAAAACTGTAACAGGATGAAATAGAAAATTTGAACAGACCAATAACCGGTAAAGCAATTGAATCAGTAATAAAAAAAAAAAAAAAAAAAAAAAAAAAGCCTCCCAACAAAAGTTCAGGACCAGATGGCTTCACAGGAAAATTCTACCAACCATTTAAAGAAGTGTTACTACCTATCTTGTCAAACTATTCCAAAAAATAGAAAAGGAAGGAAAATGTCCAAATTCAGTCTATGAGGCTGGCATTACCCTGATACCAAAACCAGATAAAGACACTATGAAGAAAGAGAACTACAGGCCAATATCCCTGAGGAACATAGATGTAAAACTTCTCAACAAAATACTAGCAAACTGAATTCAACAATACATTAAAATAGTAATTCACTACAGTCAAGTGGGATTTATTCCTGGGTTTCAAGTGTGGTTCAATATTCCCAAATCAATCAATGTGATACATCACATCAATGAGATAAAGGTTAAGAACCACATGATCATTTCAATAGATACAGAAAAAGCATTGACAGAGTACAGCAACCATTCATGATAAAAGCCCTTAACAAAATAGGTTTAGAAGGAGCTTACCTCAACATAACAAAGACCATCTATGAAAACCCCACAGCTAATATCACCCTTACTGAGAAATAACTGACAGCCTTTCCTTTGTGGTCAGGAACAAATAAGTCTCACGACTATTATTTAACACAGTACTAGAATTCCCAGCCACAGCAATCATACAACAAAAAGAAATAAAAGGCATCCAAATCTGTAAGGAAGAAGTAAAACTTTCACTATTTGCAGACAACATGATACTATATGTAGAAAACCTGAAAGACTCAACCAAAATACTGCTAGAGCTGATAAATGAATTCAGTAAAGTTGCAAGATAATGAAGTGGCAGAAAGAGAAATTTAGAAAACAACTTAGTTTGTAATTGCACCAAAAATATTAAAATACCTACGAATAAAATTAACCGTGCAAACAAAAGACCTGTACTCTGAAAATGATAAAATATTGATGAAAGAAACTGAAGATGACACAGAAGTGAAAAGATATTCCATGCTCATGGATTGGAAGAGCAAATATTGTCAAAATGTCTATGCTACAGAATGCAGTCTACATATTTAATACAATCCTTATCAAAATACCAATTGCAGTTTTTCATAGAACTAAAACAAAACAAAAAAAATCCTAAATGCATGGAACCATAAAAGACCCTAACTAGCCAAAGCAATCTTGAAAAAGAGAAGCGAATCTGGAGGCATCACAATTCCAGACTTCAAGTTATCTTACAAGGGTATTGTAATCAAAACAGTATGGTACTGGTACAAAAACAGACACAGATAAAAGAACGGAATAGAAAATACAGAAATAAACCCACAATTATATGGTTAATTAATCTTTGATGAAGCAGGAAAGAATATCCAATGAGAAAAAGACAGTCTCTTCAACAAATGATGTTGGGAAAACTGGACAGTAACATGCCAAAACAATGAAACTGGATCACTTTCGTAAACCATACACAAAAATAAATGCAAAGGGGATGAAAGACCTAAATGTGATACTTTATTTTTTATATATTTTTAATGTTTATTTATTTTTGAGAGAGGGAGAGACAGAGTGCTGGTGGGGAAGGGGCACAGAGAGAGAGAGAGACACAGAATCTGAAGCAGGCTCCAGGCTTTGAGCTGCCAGCACAGAGACCAATGCAGGGCTCAAACCCAAGAAACACGAGATCATGACCTGAGCCGAAGTCAAAAGCTTAACTGACTGAGCCCCCCAGAAACCCCCTGAACGTGATACTTTAAACCATAAAAATCACTGGTGCGCCTGGGTGGCTCAATTGGTTAAACATCCAACTCTTGGTTTTAGCGCAGTTCATGATTTTCTGGTTCGTGAGATTAAGTCTCATGTCATGCCTGTTTAGGATTCTCTCTAGCCATCTCTCTCTGCCTCTCCCCCGTTTGTGATCTTTCTCTCTCTCTCTCTCTCTCTCTCTCTCTCTCTCTCTCTCTCTCACACACACCCACACACACACACACTCTCTCTCTCTCTCTCTCTCTCTCAAAATAAATAAATAAATGTTTTTTAAAAACCCATAAAAATCCTAGAAGAGAATATGGGTAGTAATTTCTTTGACATTGACTGTAGCAACTTTTTTCTAGATGGGTCTACTGAGGCAAGGGAGGCAAAAGTAAAAATAAACTATTGGATCTACATCGAATAAAAAGCATCAGCACAGTGAAGGAAACAATCAACAGAACTAAAGGGCAACCTACAGAATGGGAGAAGATATTTGCAAATGACATACCCAATGAAGGGTTAGTATCCAACACATATATAGAACTTATACATCTCAACCCTCAGAAACAAAATAATCTAGTTCAAAAAATGAGAAGACATGGATAGATATTACTTCAAAGAAGATATACAGATGACCAATGGACACATGAAAGCATGTTCATCATCACTTACCATCAGGGAAATGCAAATCAAAACTACAATGAAATGTCACTTCACACTTGTTATGATGGCTAAAATCAACAACAGAAGAAACAACAGATGTTGGCAAGGATGTGGATAAAAAGGAACCCTTGTGCACTGTTGGTGGGAATGCAAACTGGTGCAGTCACTCTGGAAAACAGTGTGGAGGTTCCTCAAAAAATTAAAAATAGACCTACCCTATGACCCAGCAATAGCACTGCTAGGAATTTACCCAAGGGATACAGGAGTGCTGATGCATAGGGGCACTTGTACCTCAATGTCTATAGCCACACTCTCAACAATAGCCAAATTATGGAAAGAGCCTAAATGTCCATCAACTGATGAATGGATAAAGAAATTGTGGCTTATATACACAATGGAATACTACATGGCAATGAGAAAGAATGAAATATGGCCTTTTGTAGCAACGTGGATGGAACTGGAGAGTGTTATGCTCAGTGAAATAGGTCATACAGAGAAAGACAGATACCATATGTTTTCACTCCTGTGTGGATCCTGAGAAACTTAACAGAAGACTATGGGGGAGGGGAAGGAAAAAGAGAGAGAGAGAGCGAGCCAAACCATAAGAGACTCTTAAAAACTGAGAATAAACTGAGGGTTGATGGGGGGTGGGAGAGGAGGGAAGGTGGGTGATGGGCATTGAGGAGGGCACCTGTTGGGATGAGCACTGGGTGTTGTATGGAAACCAATTTGACAATAAATTTCATTTAAAAAAAAAAGGAAGCCTAGATTTTCATATGACTACACACTTATGTGCTGTGTGAATGGGGGTGGTTGTTATTTAATTTAAATGCTCTGCTTTCTTCTAAGATGCAGATAAAAATAGCATCTACCTCACAGCATTATTATGTATATGAGATAAAATTAGTTAATGCAGGGAAAGTACTTAGTGCATGGAACAAAGAAAGCAACTAAAAAATGACTACTATTATTTTATTCCAGCAGTAGTTTAGCACAGCTTTATATTTATTAACACATGCTAAGGGAATTAGCTCTAATTACTCTTCTATTTTTTTCCTAAATTTTATGAGATTGTTTTCTTCTAAATAAATTCAAGAATCTCTTTATCTTCTCTATAAGAAATATATTTTAACTCTGAACTTATTCAAGTCTTTCATATCTATGCATAGAGACTATGGCTTTCTTTATCAAAGTCTGTACACTTCTTGTTCAGTTTATTACTAGGTATCATGAATATATCTGTACATTTCACCTCTCTCACTCATATTCTTGCTCTAGGTCTTGTCCTATTTTATAAACTCTTGTGTATGAGATCTTTCCTTACATTTTCATCATGTCTCTGTATATGGAAACAATCTTGATTTTTGGCATCTTATTTTTTAGCCTGTCACCTCTCTGAACTTTCTAAAATCAGTTTTAATATTTCATTTGATACTCTTGTTCTTTCCTATTATATAATTATAGTATCTGCAAATTATATTTTCTCTGCCTTTCCATTTGTTTTGCTTCCTGTTTTTATCTTATGATATATATATTTATATTATATGAAAGTTGACCTTTTGTTTTCATGTTACTTTGATTTTGTTTTGTGCTTTCCCAATGTTTTCTGTCTTTTCATTTACAGTATGTTTTCTTTGGTTTTAGTCTTCCAATGTTTTAGTTTGACATATGTCCCATTTTTATTCAAATAGCGATAACAATACCAGTGATAACTTTATTATTATTATTATTATTATTATTATTATCATAGTCATTTATTAAAAACTGCATGCACCTGGCCCTTTATAGTTTTCAATAATACTAATACTATTACTAACAATATCAACAAAATGATAATAATTGCTAACAATATTGAATGTTTCCTATACACTAGACATGTTTTAAGCACTTCACATGCCTTAAACTCCTTTTATTCTGACAACACTCTTGATATTCTTCTTCCGGCAAAATCCTATGAGGCATGTACAATTATCTCCATTTTATAGATGAGAAAATGTGATTTTCAGGTATGATCCCAATACCTAACAATACTCTATGCTGTCTCATACTTACCTATTAGGTCTTCAAAAATGTTTTTCTGATTTTACCTTTTTTTTTGAATCCTACTACTTCTCCTCCTCCTCCCCTTCCTCTTCCTTCTCCTCCATATTTCATATCTGTGGCCACTTTTCTAATCTTCTCTCCCCTCTATCATGGGCAGTTCCAGTCTGCATTTCTTTCTTCTGTCTTCAAAGACCAGTAGTAAAGTATTTATTAGAAAGGAAGACAAAAAGAAAAAAAGAAAAGGAAAAGTTAGGAAAGAAATCCTTTTCAAGACAATGATTTCAGGTTATTTCCAGTAACGATCTTCTTCCTTATTCCGAGATCAGACCTCCTTATTCCTGCAAGGCCCCGGGGGCAGGTGGGAGAGACTGCACATGCCCAGTATCCTGGGTGAGATGGTTCCTGTGAGGGTGGCTCCTTCTGGGTTCAGGTGCCTGACAGCAGCCACAGATGGTGCAGGCCATTACTCACTACCCTAAGGCAGCACAGCCAGTCCCCCATTGTTCAGGATATAACAAAGTACTTAGATCAAGCCAGTGACAAAGGCATTCTCTCCGAGCACTAATTAGCCTCTGAGTAATTTCTAATCTAACTCCAATTTCAACCATATGTATATACAGATGCAGTTTGCTTTACACTTCTTGCGTTCTTTCCCCCATCATTCTTGGACCCTCCTGCCACCACCCTCCCCCATTCCTGCATCCTTTTAATTCTATTCATCAATTTCCTTCCCTGAGATATTTTACCATTTAACTTGGGACTTGAAGGTGGACAACTTTTGGGATCCTCCATATTCTCCCGCACAACTGTGTGGGATTCTCAGAAACCGATAAAGTGAGAAGCAGTGAAATTCAGAATCCCTTTTTTTTTTAGAATGACAACATACAAGTACAGATGCAACTGAGGCAGGGATTGTGGCAGTCTGCTGACACTGCTACATTATTATTATTATTATTCATTTCTTACGTTTTTCTTTGTTTTATTTTTTAAATGTTTTCCCTGAGTTACCTATAAAAAGAACATTCTGTTACTTTGCGTACCTTTCCTTTATCAGTCACAGCATACCCTAGGTTCTCAGAGAGACCTTTCCCCACATTTGCTCCTATTCACTCAATGTCAGAAGCCTTCTTGAGTCATGGATTTCTTTAGAGGACCGCATTTATCTTTCTATTTCTCATTAGCTATGATTGATTTGTAGCAGCTTTGCTTTGGGAAGTTGTGGCTCTTCTTTTTCTCCGTTTATAGGTTGACTTTATCTTTTCTTTCCTTTTTTTTTTTCACTGTCAAGAATCTGTTTCCCAGTTTGCATAGCCCATACTAACCACACCCTCTATTCTCTTTCTAATTGACATGAATTCCAAGAAGACAGTGGCATTCCCCCATAGGTTCTCCTTGCTTCCATATCCACTGTTAATTTATCTTAATTAAGGTCAAGGTGGTCATTAGCTCTGCCAGGAGACTGCATGACACCATGGAAAGTGATGGCTTTGGAGACAGGTAAGCCAAGGTTAAAATCTTGGCTCTATGTCTTAGTAGCTATGTGGCTTTGAGAAGTTACTTAGCTAACCTGAGCCTTAGCTTCCTGATGTTTACAAATGGAGAGAATCACACCTACCTTGTAATATTACTGTGAGCATTACAGGTCATTATGTAAATTACCTGTCATATGATAGATATAAAGTAAATGAAAATAACTTTTATTTGGAGTCATTCAAATGTAGGATTCAGATCCTAATTTCTCCACTTCCCAAGAATTAAAAAAAATTGTTGATGTTTATTTATTTTTGAGAGAGACAGAGACAGAGAACGAATGGTGGAGGGGCAGAGACAGAGGGAGACACAGAATCTGAAGCAGGATCCAAGCTCTGAACTGTCAGCACGGAGCCTGATGTGGGGCTCGAACTCTTGAACAGCAAGATCATGACCTGAGCTGAAGTAGGACGCTTAATTGACTGAGCCACCTAGGCGCCCTCCTAGGAGTTTTTTAAAGAGAATTTACTTAATCATTTTTTGAGCCTCGATTTCCTTATCTGTTAAATGGGGACCAAATTCCTACCTAATCTTGTAAGATTCTAGGGAGACCATAGCATCTGACAGAGTATAAGACACTGCACATACCCTCAACGAATGTTCTTTCTCTTTTACCTTCTGAATAAAATCACACCCTGTTGGACATGTCTGAACTTTACCTGAAGTGTTGGGTTTTGTTTTGTTTTTAACAGAATGAAACTTGCAGTAAGATTACACTAGTTTGAAGGCCTCACTTTGGCTCAGTAGACGCTTGTTTTGATATCTTAGGAAAACAGCAACCATTTTCTCTTTCTGATCAACAGAAATATGTTTTCATGAAAATATGACTTTTGATTTTCTCTCTTAACAAGTGTGTACAGGGTACCATTTGAATAAAAAGAAAGAAAGCAATGAGAAAGAGAAAACCACAATTTACTGGGGTGGTATTTTCAGGTAGTATGAAAAACAAAAGAGGTATAGAATATCCCATTTGTGCATCTTGATTAATTCATTTTTCACAGTTAACTGGAAGAAAAATTGTTATCCTCATTCATTTTTTTAAGGATTTAGAAAATGCTAAACAAGAGGGAACTAGTAAATTAGGAAAAATACTCTCACCACAATAGAGACCTTTTGCTTCTCACAGGACTCTGAAAAAGAAATGCCTGTAAAATGCAGATCGCTTCCCATCAGGGCCCTGATTTTGGTCCAAGTTGTGTCACTTACAATGCATTTAACCTCAGCTAGATTTCATTTCCTTAGACAGTAAAGAAAACCGGGCAGTCCAGTTCTTCCCTCACATTGTTTTTAGAAGGAACAAATAACATAATTGATGCACGCTGAAGCAATTAGCACAACATCTGATATAGAATTGATATAAGAATGCTAGTGGCCCTTATCCTTTTCCTGTAAGTCTATCCAATAGCGTGAACTTGATAATCATAGATGATCAATACAAGTAAATAATGGGACCTGTTGGAAGAATGTATCAGTGGAATTTATCTCATTTTCATTAGTATAAATCAATTTGAAGAAGCATCTGTTCTTGAGAGAAGCAGAAACAGTGAATTGTTTCTATACTTGGGATAACTTGATTTTAATTTTGATGAGCAAAATAAGGATCCCACCTGTATTATGATGATTGATTACATTATTTTGTATAAATATAAATGTTACCATTTGTTGACTTAGCATGAACCATGTGCTTGCCTCTTAAGGAAGGTAATATACATCTTACAGGGAAGGAAACTAAGGCTCAAAATGGAGAGATCTCCTCAAGTTTACACAAACAATAGAAGAGCCAGCGTTTGAACTTGGGTCCTCCTTTCCATGTTTGATATTTTGTACCATGCACATTTATTTGGTTCATAATATAACTAAATCCATGATCATTTTAAAAAATTCTTATTTCATATATTTTCTGGTAAAACATAAACAATCTGGAGGTATGATAATTTAATTTTTGTTCACTTTTAGCATCTAATTGTATTTTATTGAGTTTATCTAGAAAAGTGACTAGAATGTCTTACCATTGGATATAAGATATCATCTTCCTTGCAAACGAGAGCAAATATGGCTGAGGTGGTGATAACTACATATTTACTGACAAGTCAGGGAAGTAAGAAATACATTTTTTTCTTTTGGGGTTTTGACCCCTTCAGAAGGAAGTGAATTAACATTCAAAATGTAGTTACAAAGTGACAGGAATTATAGGTAGGGGCTTAAAATGAATTCTGTCATATAATGATCCCAACAATGGGCCAAACATTATTATCTCCATTTTAGAGTTAAAAATGGAGGCTTTGAGAAACATAGCTAGGTTTTGAGGCCTGGAAAATGCACTTACATCGAGGAGCTCATTCCACAATGTTGCTAGTAAATGAAGTATTAAGAGTTCTTACCTCTAATTTTCTACTTACCTTGATAAGCAAAGCATTCATCACTTTTCCCAATGGTGCCTTGGCTCATCCCAGGGTCAGGCTATCTTTTAACTAATTGATACAACTAATTGATGTACAATTTGAGAAGCATATATGACTGGACCATCTTCAGCAAAACCCCTCAGTCTTCAAGCTCAAAGGGGTGGGGTATAGGGAGGACACATGGATGAGAATAATGTAAAATGATGTGATGTTGCAGAAATTTAGATTTGGAAATGATTTTTAATCAAGTTTAGTCAGGAGAGCCTCTGTCCAGGTGTAACCAAGATGTAGTCAATAACTGACATTTCTAGCCCTCTTGTCTCCCATGTGATTTTATTGAACACAAGTTTAATTGACCTGAAAAAGAAACTTGTCTGGAAAGTTGTGTGCACTGCCAGCAAAATAAACTTTCCTCAGTTTTTGCCATGTAGAGGTGTTTGCTGGACTCTTTTACATGGTAAAACAAGCAAGCAAGCAAACAAACAAAAAGAAAAGAAAGCTGTCAGGTTACTAAGCTGCAAATGCTTGGGAAATGACAATCCAGGAGACCACTTTGATGTGAAAACTATAAAAGGTGGCAAGGATTTCCTTTCTTTGGGTTTGCTCATTCCAGAAATTGAATTGGATTGGTTACCACGGAAGAACTCCACTGCAACCATGCTCAAGAGGGGCAAAGTGGTACAAAGGTGTCAGACTTATACTATAAAAATTTAACTCCCTTGACATTGTATAATCCATGAGGACCCTACTTCAAGGAAATGGACTTAAAATTATTGCTCAAGGAAAAGTCCCATTTATTTGTAAACTCAGACTATGCACTTTGTCTCTCCATGCCTTAGTTTCCTCATCTATAAAATAAAAGTAAGTCTTGCATTGTTAGAATGGTATGAACACTTCTGGATCTCAGCAACTCAACAGAACTGAAGCTATGCTTTCCCTTTGATCAAATTCTACTCTTGTACACTGAGCATCTTGGTGGTCTGAAAAATCTTCTGTGAGCTTCACATTTCTTACAGGTACACTGAAATGGGGTGAGCTAGATTGCCTATAAAGCCCTTCCCAACCATAATGCCCAACGCTTGCACTTCCACCAATATTCTAGGAATAGGCAGGCTTGCAATTACAAAACATTCCAGGCTCATAGAGCTGCTTTAGAAGGCAGCGATTTCACAGAAGCACCTGCAGTTAGGAGACCTGCACTTGAGTCTCACTGGCCACATCCTTGCAGTGGGGATTTTGGCAAGGTATTTCACATCCTGAAACCTGAATTTTTTTCAGCTATAATTTGAGGACAATAATAACCCACCGTACAGAAAGGTTGGTATAATTTTATTAGATTGGCTATTTGGAAGTGCTTTCTACACGATAAAATCCTGTTGACAATGAAATATTTTGGCTATCATTAGTGTAGCCCATTCGTGTATTTTTCCCCAACAAAGAGCTTTTAAAATTCGTATTTAAAAAATAAATTATTTTATTTTATTATTTAGTTTCTGTTTTCATCAAGGTTATGCATGCTCATAGTCAACTACCTCTACAGAGCTGTTATGTAACATGTAGTTCCATGCCCTCTCTCCCCACAGTCACTGATGTCGTGTTCCGCAGAGGCAACAATTTTCAACTCTATGTTTTTTTTTCCAAGTGTTAAACCTCTGTGTTTCTAAATAATCTGCATATGGTGCCGTTTCTTGATTCTTCAGTTCTAGGCATTATACTGACCTACCAATTATGGAAAATGAGAATTTAGCCAATTTATGTCGCTATCGCTCTACTACAAGCAAATACATGCACATTATTCATATTTCCATTCTCCCAATATAAATATATCATAATATCATTTTGGTCATCAGTGCTTAAATCAACTTGAGTACGTAAATGTTATTCACAGTTGAACCACATAGAATACTCTCCTTTTCTTCCTTTCTTGCATAAGTATTTTTTCTCCAAGATTTGATAATTGGCTTGTTTTCTTTATCTGCTACATTTTCTGTGGTCTTGTTAATTCATCCCCCAGTTCTCTCTGAATATTCTCAATGAATTAAGTATTTTTTACCAATTTTTTTCTTTCTGGAGACATCACTGAGTCTTCTGATCTTTCATTCACGGCTTGTTGGTTACTAAGCCATGGCCTGATGCCATCCTGGGATTACTCTTTGTCATTCTGGGGATTTCTCTTACTCTTTTCATATTGCATTCCATTACTTGGGCCTCATGTCTACATTTTTATTAGTTTATTCCCTTGCTTTTAAAATGGAGTAACTTCTGTAGTAGCTTCCCTCAAATATGTGTATTTTGAGAAGTTATGTCAGAAAATATATTTAGTTTACTCTTAGACTAACTTAGTTTGACTAGGTTTGGAAATAAGGTTGAAAACAATTTTTCCTTATAATTTTGATGGCATCACTCCAGTATTACTGTTAAAATGTCTGGGGCTGTTCTTATCCTTTGTATACTCAGAACACTTTTCTTTTGAAAAACTTTTAATATCTTCTCTTTCCCTCGTGTACTGAAATCTCATGGTGATGTCCTGGGGTCTAGTTTCATTGATTGTGCTGGTGCTGGGCCTTAGACTAGATGGTCTTTATGTTCTTCTCCAGTACTGAGATTCAGTGAGCCTCTTCTTAGCTGTTTTTAACTGAGTACATTATGTTCCTCTTCTGTAACACTACAGACACACTTCTATAACAGCTCTTATCACAGTTTCATAGTGAGTTGTCTATATCCATAGCATATGGCATAATGCACCCCATGATGGAAACTGAACTGACTTGGACTGTGTAAATGAAAACAAACTTACTTGTGATCTTCTGGCAGCATGGACATAGAAGCATAGTATGTAATATGGATATGAAAAATTAATAACAGCTAGAGTTGTATTCGTTTTCTGAAAATATTAGCTCTACTTTAGAGATTTTACTATCTGCTAGAAATTTTGTAACTTTTTGTAATAAGTGACTTAGTTATCAACCTGAACAATTCTGGTTGCTGTCTGCAACCACTTGAAACTTGAAAGGAGAGAAATAAAAATAGTTTGAGGTTCTTGAGGTTTCCAAAGACCTTTAAACACCCATTGTTGGTTATAGCCAACATGTTTATAATCAAGGAAAAGGAAGTGTTCTGGAGACAGGCCCTCCTTTAACATTTGTGAGTCCCAAGACAAGAATATACATGGTGGCCCACATGTATATGTTTAAATATTTACAATTCATAACTCAAGCTTTAAAAATGTTATATAAAATAAGTTCTAGCCTCATACCTTAACAAATAGACTTTCATCAAGACCTGGAAGGCCAAATTGCACTTAATTATGGGATTCCTTGAAAGCCTGGGAGGAGCCAGTTCTCAGTCCTTAGCTTGTCTCTCTTATCTTCTTACTTTTAGCTGGATCTGTTAGATCTTTGAGACATACTGACATGTAGACACATGGACACTGTAGCCACACAGACTAGTTCCATTCATATCCTTTATGAATAGTCTCCTTTTGGTCAATAGTTAGGAAACCAGTAAGCACACTGGTGGCCCAGTCAACACTTGGGAAGGCAGTCTTGGACCAGAGGCCTATCTAAACCATGAAAGTAGTCTAGGGGTTAGGTGAAAAAGGAAATCAAGGCTCCTGTGAAGAGAAGTCTAGAGAACAGACACAGCTTCCAGGTAGACTTGTCCTCGTGGCTCCATGGATTCCTCCACAAGAGAAGGGTCAGAATGGGGCCCTCTAGGAGCAGGGTCAAGAGCAGTCTCCTTCTGACTGGGGCTGAGGAGAGACTCTCAGAGAATAAGAGGAACATGGCTGTGATCATTTAATCAATTGATGGCAAATCTGAGAAGTAAACACAGATTGTTCTGGTCTATTCCTTTGACCTCTAACTACCTCTTCCAACTCCATAATTAATGCCATTAACCAAACAGGAAGGAATTGAATAAGTTCAGTCCTTTTTCTTTCACTTTACAATAAAAAAAAAGCAATGGAACATAAGACTTCTTGATGGATTATACTGGTCCACCCTACATCATAAATCAAAATTTAAATGTTCGTGGTTTGAGGTAAGGCCTAAGGTAGTGTTATCCTTCCCATTTATGAAGCCTTGGAGGTTCACAAATGGAGATTAAGACTTGGTGGTTTGGATATTAAAAACTGGTTCCTTCCATGGGTTTCATGTAACCACTTCAAATTCCATTAGACAAGAAATAGGGTTATGGTAGGAAAGCTCAGAGTACAAAGAATGCCCACCATTGCCTCCAGGAAAGACCCTCAATGAGAATTTGGAAACTCAAAATATCTTTGTGCTTGATGGATTGCCTGATGAGTCTGGAAGAAGCTAATCTTTGAATTAGAAAAATTTTGGGGCGCCTGGGTGGCTCAGTCGGTTGAGCGTCTGACTTCGGTTCAGGTCATTATCTTGCCCTTTGTGAGTTTGAGTCCCACGTCGGGCTCTGTGCTGACAGCTCAGAGCCTGGAGCCTACTTAGGATTCTGTGTCTCCCCCTCTTCTGTTCCTCCCCCTCTTGTGATCTGTTTCTCTTTCTCTCTTAAAAAGAAATAAACATTAAAAAAATTTTTTATAAACAACTGATGTCTTGAAAAGAATCTAGAGTCCTTCCCTCCACCCCAATCCCCCCAATATTCTCCAATATTTTAAAAGCACTTCTAATTGCTTTCATTTCTCCTACTCTTTCCAGTAAGCTATAGAAACACAAAGGGAAGACAAACCAAAATTGCCAAGCCATGAAGGTAATTTTCAAATAGGAATTACTTTTCAGTGCATGGTATTTGTCACTTAGTGAATACTATTCTTCCACTCTCTACCTCCACTCTAGTTCCACCCTCAAATACTATACATCAAGACAGCTGAAAAGACAGGGTGAGTGGAAGCAAAGGGACTGCTGGACAAGAGCCTTAGTATAAATCTTGTTTCTATATTTTCTTCTAGTGGTTCAGATCTTGGGTTGGATCTTAGAATCTGGTTCTCACAGTTGTGGTATGACCTTGGCATCTTATGCTGATTAACTCTTTCTGATCTGAATTCACACGTCCTTTATCTGTTGAGGTGTGCTTTCCCACCTACATATATCCTATTAATTGTCTTGTTCTTGTTCCTGTCTCTGGATAGCCATTGCAGTGGAGTAACCCAAAGGAACTGCTTAGCTTTGTGCCCAAGATAGGACACTACCCACCTTTAAATTAGAGTAAGGAAATGCTTTCATCTCTCAGTTCATTACCTCCAGGGCCATTTCATGCCTATCAATTCTTATTGCCACCTTCAGAGTTGTCCTCTTTTTGTGAAATTTGTGCCATTATAAGGACTTAGGCTTTTTTCTTTTTAAAAGCAAATATAGCAGAACATATATACTACTATTGGCATGGCTCTTCGGTACACTTTCCTTAAGACTTGTGCTTGCATCAATAGTGCTCCTTTGCTCAGTACATTTTAGGAATTACTTCTCTTCTGGAGATACCTAAAAAATGCATTTTTACTGTTATTTCTAAGCAACTAAGATTTTTGGAAAGAAGAAGAAGAAGCACTATTAAGATGCTTCAGAAAAGAAATTTAAACATATATATCCACACCAAGCATGATATTACCTAACTTGGCATTTTATCCTTTTCACAAAATTTGGCTTCCAGGTCTTTTCCAAATTGAAAACAAAGCAAAACAAAACAACAAACAACAACAACAAACAAACAAACAAACAAATCTGTTAACCAGGGTGTAAACTGTGCTGCCACAAATAAAACTATAAAAACAAATATTCAGAGTATTGCTTCTGGTTAGCATAAAGAAACATGTGATGACCCTTCATTTCTGTCAAGACAGTAAGAAATTACCATATAAAATAAAAATCATAGTTTTACTTCTTATCATTGAAGAGCTGTAGACACAAAGAAATCTGAAGGAACTAAGCTTTAGAGACACGAGCTCTTCTAAGGTTTGGAAGGGAGAGGAGATTTTCCATACATGGGTTCAGTTGCTGAGACTGGGGGTAAGGTAGCCAGGGGAGCGAGCTGCAAGAAAAGACTTGCTTGGGCAAGGAGAAACCTACCAAACTTTGGCAGACTTGGAGCTTGATGTCATCAGATGTGAATCTGGAGGAACTCTGAAGGCAGAAATAATCCTGTCTGCCAAGTATTCACTAATTGTGCTGAATAAACAGAGGCAAGAGGAGAAGCAGTTTCCCAAGATGATCCAGCAATCTAGCAGAAAGAGCTCTCAAGAGCTAGCAGTCTCACGTATTCCAAAATCTCATGCTTTCAAAGCCATATGGTTTCAGAATCATTACCTTCAAGTCTCAAGATCCCACAGTCTTGCTGCCTTGAACTTGTGGTCACAAAGCTTGGTGGTTTCAGTCTCACAGTCTTCTGGTCTCACAATCCCTCAGTTTTGAGGGCTAGCCACTCTCCAGGTTTTGTCCCTGGGCCTTCCTAGAGAAAGAAGCCTGAATTTACCTTCAACGGGTTTGAAGGCAGAGGCAAATTGAATCTAACCAACACCAAGACCAACCGTACTCAGTTCGATTTCAGATGCCTTCCAAGATTTCAGCTCCAACACAAGAAATGAATTAGAGGCAGTGCTGAAAAGCAAAGATCCCTTTTGCTCAAATTCCTGTCTTGCTAGAGGAATGCAATCTGCAATTCTGCCCCCAAAACAGTTCAACTCCTGATTGGATCATTTTGTTTAGCCACTCCCCCAAGTTGCACATACCCATTTTCTTCTTTCTTCAGTCTCCACTGTTCTTTAAAATCCAATGTCCAACATACAATAGATAATTATGAGATGGGCAATGAAGCAGGGGAATATGACACAAATTGGGAGAGAATGAGTGAATAGTAACAAGCACAACAACCCAGATGTTAGAATTAACAAGACAAGTTCTTTACAATAGCTATCAAATATTTTAAATCTGCTAATAGTTTAAAAATATGGTATATAGTTTTTCCTTCAGAGTTTATAAACCCAATAAGATCTTGTGGATGGGTTTTCCTTTAAATAGCAAATTGCATTTTAAAGAATTTAAAATGGAAAAAGTTTTATTTTGCATTACAGCATGTTAAACAACCCACAGAAAAAGTTAGAGTAAATGGATAAAGAGATAGAGGAATCTATGAAGAGTTTTATAAACAATAACAAAAAAAGTGGAAATCCTGGAATTGAGAAATAAGGAATCAGAAATGAACATTTCACTGGATGAGATCGATATCAGATTGTGCCGAACAGAAGAAAAGGACAATAAACTAGAAGAAAAATGAATTAAAGTCATCCAAACTGAAGCGCAGAGAGAAAAAAAGATAAAATACAAAAAGAGTGGATCTTCAGCAATCATGAGATAAAATAAATAACCAAACATATGTGTATTTGGAGTCCCAATAGGAGAGGAACAAGATACTAGAACAGAAAAGGTAATCAAAGATTATCAGCCAAAATGTTCAAATTTGAATAAAAAATTGCCACCCACAAATCCTAGAATTTTAGTGAACCCCAAGTAGAATAAATATAAAGAAAACCCCATAGAAAAATATGCGTTACATATACAGGAACAAAGACAGCTGACTTCTCACAGAAGACAGTGGAATAAAATCTTCAAAGTGCTGAGAGAGGAGACCTACACTAAAAGAATGCCAAAGGATATTTTTCAGGCGGTGGTGAAATTCTACCAATTGAAAATTTGAATACGGAGAAAGATATGAAGTACACTGGAAATGGTAAATATGTGGTTGAATATAAAAGATAATTTTTTCCATTTAAAATTCTTTAAAATATAGTTTACTATTCCGGAGACCTGGGTGGCTGAGTTGGCTAAGTGTCTGACTTCTACTCAGGTACATGATCTCCCGGTTCATGAGTTAGAGCCCCACATCGGGCTCTATGCTGACAGCTCTGAGCCTGGAGCCTGCTTTGGATTCTGTGTCTCCCTCTCTCTCTGCCCCTTCCCCACTCACGCTCTGTCTCTCTGTCTCTCAAAAATAAATAAACATTAAAAAATAAAGTAAAATAAAATATAGTTTAGTATTTACATGAAATATAATAATATGGGGTTTATAAAGTATGAAAAGAAAAATATATGACACTATCAAAAATGATAAGGATGTATATTTAATATTATATTGTAAAATTCTTGGATGATAAAGGAAGTAGAATGTCATTAATTCAAAGTAGACTATGACAAGTTAAGAATACATATTGTAATCTCTAAAACAACTACTACAAAAAAATGAAAAGGAGTATGTCCAAAAGCCAATAGAAGGGATAGAATGGAATACTAAAACATAGCTGAGTAATCCAAAAGAAGACAGGAAAGGACAATAAAATAAACAAAGAACAGAAGGGACAAATAAAGCAAATTAGAGCAAATGTAGACTTAATCATATTGTGAAATACATTAAATAAACACTCCAACTAAAAGAAAGATATTGTAAACTGGTTAAAGAAGTAACGCCCACTAGATATTATTTACATAAGAAGCACTTTAAATATAAAGACACCAGTTGAAAATAAAAGTTGAGAAAAGATATACCATGTAAATACTAAGATTAAGAAAGTTGTCTGGGGCGCCTGGGTGGCTCAGTCGGTTAAGCGTCTGACTTCAGCTCAGGTCATGATCTCGCGGTCCGTGGGTTCGAGCCCCGCGTCGGGCTCTGTGCTGACAGCTCAGAGCCTGGAGCCTGTTTCAGATTCTGTGTCTCCCTCTCTCTGACCCTCCCCTGTTCATGCTCTGTCTCTCCCTGTCTCAAAAATAAATAAAACGTTAAAAAAAAAAAAAAAAAATTTAAAAAAAAAAAGAAAGTTGTTTTGGCTCTATGAATATCAAGATGTAGATTACCAGAGATAAAGAGGGTAATTTTACAAAAAGAAGACATAATCCTGATATAACTTTGTGGGTATGCTAAAAACCATTTAATTGTGTATTTTAATTTTTTTTAATGTTTATTTATTTTACAGAGAGAGCACAAGCAGGGGAGGGGAAGAAAGAGAGAGGGAGACACAGAATCAGAAGCAGGCTCCAGGCTCTGAGCTGTCAGCACAGAACCTGATGAGGGAGGAGCTGCGAGATCATGACCTGAGCTGATGCCAGAGGCTTAACTGACTGAGCTACCCAGGGACCCCCAATTGTATACTTTAAATGTGAGAATTGCATGGTAGATAGATTATATCTCAATAAACCCATTAAAAAAGAAAAGAAAGGTGACCCGGAAGGTTATTGAAATGATTTTCATTGAGTAATACACTATATCACACTCCCACTGGTTCAGCCATTTTTTCTGCTTTAGTCACAGAATGTGTTGAATTAAATTGGTCAAAAGCTCACATATAGTCAAAAGTTTATCCTTAGAGGCATCAGTCTTTAAGAGATGACCATGCAGGGCCTCCTGGGTGGCTCAGTCAGTTAAGCATCTGGCTTAGGTTCAGGTCATGATCTCACAGTTTGTGGGTTCCAGTAATTGATTTTATCTCATTCTTCATTTCTAATTTGA
Organism: Panthera onca; assembly: GCF_046562875.1. Taxonomy (NCBI): domain Eukaryota; kingdom Metazoa; phylum Chordata; class Mammalia; order Carnivora; family Felidae; genus Panthera; species Panthera onca. The sequence goes on from NC_138342.1 coordinate 172,586,256, forward strand.
GTATTATTCAAGCTATGTATCCCCCATCTAAGAACTGTTTGGGTTGTATTCCACATTTTGATATATATATTTATTATTATTATGTTCAAAATGTTTTCTAATTTTTATTTCTTTTTTTAATGGCTTTTAAGAAGTGTTTCATTTTTAAGTTTTGATGAATTTTCTAGGTAGTTAATTGTTATGGATTTTTAGTTTAATGCTGTTATGCTCTGGAAACATACTCTGTATGATTTTGAATATAATTTGTTCTCTTTTATCTAATTACTTATGATGGAACAACAAATTATATTCAAAATTAGTATAAAAATAATTAAAATGAGAGCAGATATCAATATAATGGGAAAAAGCAATAGAGTGAATAAATAAAGCCAAAAGTTGGCTTTTTGAAAAGACTGACAAAATTGATAAACTTTTAGCTAGGCTAATGGAGAAAAAAAAGAAAGAAAAAATATTGAGATTAAGATAGGTTAGCTTTATAGGACCAGTAGATGTCAAAAAAAATTATAAAAGGCTATTATATACAACTGTAAGTCAAAAATTGTGATGACTTAAAAAATATTGTGATGACTTAGATGAAGCTGACAAATGCCTTAGAACTAGAATTTTCCACAAAGAAAGCTACTGGGACAGATGGTTTTACTGGTAAATTCTATTAATAGTTGAGAAAAAATAATATCAGTCTTACTCAAGCTCTTTCCAAAAATAGAGGAGAGAATAATTCCCAAGTCATTTATTGAATCCAGGATTATCCTAATATCAAACTCCAACAAGATACAAGAAAGAAAATTATAGACCAATATGTCCCATGAACATAGATGGAAAAATCCTTTGAAAAATGTTAGCACATCAAAGCAATCAATATATAAAAATGGTAAGACAATATGACACGGTGGTAATTTACTCATGAGATATTATATTGGTTCAGCTTTTTAAAAAATTTGTTTACCACATTAGCAGAATATGCCAGAAAAATATGTAATAATCTCAACTGATACAGGAAATCACCCATTCATAATAAACAATCTCAGAAAACTAGAGAGGGAAAAGAATTTCCTCAACCTCATAAAGGGCATTTATGAAATCAATGAAAAGCTGATAGCTATCATCATTCTTGATGTGTATTGAAGGATTTTCCCCTCAGCTTGGAAACATAGCCAGGGTGCATGATCTCATTATTTATGCTCAACATTGTTCTGGAGTTCCTAGCCAATGCATTAAGATGTGAACTAGATATACATAACATACACATAAGGACAGAAGAGATAAAACTATATTTGTCTATGAAGAAAAAAAACTGTGTAGAAGATGCTAAGAAAGCCACATGAAAATGAATACAATTAATAAGTGGGGTTAGCACATTTTCAGGATATAAAACACTATTCTCTTTTTCATTTACTAACAACAATTAGAAAATGAAATCTTTTGGAGAGTAGGAACATGGCAGCAGAGTAGGAGGACTCTATGCTTGCCATGAATATGAGATAACTATCAAATCATCCTAAATACCTCAAAAATTGACCTGAAGACTGATAAACGCCACAACTAAAGGTAGAGGAGAAGCCACATGGAAGAAGACAGGAAGTACAGAGACGTGGTTTGGGAGAGAAATAGATCATGGTCAGTGTGGTGGGAGAGAGCCAAGGTCGTGCAAAGGGCGAGAGACAGACTAGCACATAGAGAAGTGCATGAGGAAAAGGAATCCCCGTAGGAACTGACTTGAAAAGTGAGAGGAACTGACTTTTGTGAGTGTTTGCAATGAGAGGTGCTTAAAGTTTGGTTTTAAAGGTCAGTGTGTACTTAGCTCTGGGAGAGCTCAGAGGGCATTGGGGCTGCTCTTGGAGAGAAGGAAGGGCAAACAGTCTGGGAACATAGTGTGGAAACAGTGCTCTGAAGAACTCCTGGGGTACAGTGGGGAGGTTATTTGCTCATCTCAGAGCGAGTCCCAGAGTTTTCACAGAGAGACCCCTTTGGGAACAAAGGAACTAGCTAATGCCATTTCCCTCCTCCACCCCTTAGCATAAGCACAAGGCCACCTGTGGGAATCAACACAGCATTGACACTCCCTACCTAACTTACTTACCTCAAGCACCACTCCTCATGCTTGAGGTGGAACCTCCTCTCCCAGTCACACTTACCTCAGTCCCAGTATGGCAGACCCCCTCCACAGAAGACCAACGCAAACCCCTGCCTGCACCACATCTCCTGATGCAGGAGTTTTGTGGAGCCTGGTTCTGGCAGCAGTGGTGACAGGTTCCATTTCAGAAACAGACCTGAGCACACCTAGTTAAAACATGCCATAATCCAGACAGGGACGGAACACTGCCCAAAACGGGCAAAGAGAGCCTCTGTAGACAACTAGCTTGAAGGGTAAAGTGGCTAAGATAAACCAATAGAACACACGGAGCAAACATTGGAGACACTCCTAGAAGAGCCAGGCACAGAGGAAGAAAGGTGACTATAGGGCAGTGCAGTACAGGACCTCTTCTTCATAAGGCCATCACCCTCAAGAACAAGAGAAATGGTTGACTTTTCTAACACAGAGAAACAGGCACAGGGACTTAGACAAAATGAGAAGACAGAAATTTATCCGAAATGAAAGAATAGGACAAAGTCATGGCTGGAGATCAGAGCGAAACAGATATAAGTAACATGGCTGATGGAGAACTTAAAACAATGATCACAGTCACTGGACTTGAGAAAAGATATCAGTAAGTCCCTAACACAGAGATAAGGAATGACATAGCAGAGATACAGGGCTTAATGAATAAAATGAGAAGCACACTTGATTGAATGAATGGCAGGAGAGAAGAAGCAGAAGAATCAATTAATGTCCTAGAAGACAGGGTAATGGAAAGTAATCAAGCTGGAAAAAAGAGAGAAAAAAGAATTATGCAAAATGAGAATGACTTAGGGAACTCTGTGACTCCATCAAATATAACATTCACATTGTAGGAGTGCCAGAAGATGAAGAGAGAGAAAAGAGGGCAGAAAAGTTATTTGAAGAAATAATAGCTGAAAACTCTAATCTGGGGAAGGAAACAAATATCCAAATCCAAGAGGCACAGAGAATTCCCATCAAAATCCACAAAAGCTTATCCACACTAAACATATTGTAATTAAATTTCCAACATATAGCGATAAACATTTTAAAAGCAACAAGACAAAAGAAGACAGTTACATACAAGGGAAAATCTCATAAGGCTAGCAGGGGATTTTTTTTTCAGCAGAAACTTTTCAAGCCAGAAGGGAGTGGCATGGTATATTCAAATTGCTGAATGGGAAAAATCTGGAATACTCTAGCAAGACTATCATTCAGAATAGAAGGAGAGATAAAGAGTTTCCCAGGCAAACAAAATTAAAGGAGTCCATGACCAGTAAACCAACTCTTCACGAAATATTAAAGAGGACTCTTTGAGTGGAAACGAAATACTAAAAGGATGGAATAAAAACCACAGTAACATTAAAAATAAATATTTCTGTAAAAAAATCAGTCAAGAAACTCATAAAATAAACGGATGTAAAATATAACAACATATACCTAAGATGTGGAGAGAAGAATAGGTTCAGACCTAAATGACCATCAACCTAATGTAGACTGCTATACGCAGAAGGTGTTATACACAAACCTTATGGTATCCATACATCAAAACCACTAATAAATATGCAAAGAACAAAGAGAAAATAATCCAAATACATCACTAAAGAAAATCATCAAACCATGAAGGTGAGAAAGAAAAGAAAGGATAAGGGATAAGAGAAAATCTTCAGAAACAACCACAAAATAGGTAATAAAATTACAATAAATACATACCTATCAATAATTACTTTGAAAGTAAATGAACTAAATGCTCCAACAAAAGACATAGGGTGACAGAATGGATTAAAAAACAAAACCCATATGCTGTATATGCTGCCTATAGAGAATCATTTCAGACCAAAAGACACATGCAGACTGAAAGTGAGTGGATGGAGAAACATGTATCGTGCAAATAGATGTCAAAAGAAAACCAAAGCAGCAATACTTATCTAGGACAAAATAGACTTTAAAACAAAGACTCTAACAAGATACAAAGAAGAACATTATATAAAATAAAGGGGACAATCCAACAAGAAGATATAACAATTGTAAATTTTTAAGCACCCAACATGGAAGAACCCAAATACATAAAACAGTTAATAACAAACATAGGAGAACTATTGATAATATTACAATAAGTGTAGGAGAATTTAGCACCATATTTACATCAATGGACAGATCATCTAAACAGAATATCAACAAGGAAACAATGACTTTGAATGATGGATCTGAGCAGATGGATTTGACAGATATATTCAGAATATTCAATCCTAAAATAGTAGAATACACATTCTTTTCAAGTGCACACAGAACATTCTCCAGAAGAGATCACAGATGAGGCCACAAATGAGGCCTCACAAATTCAAGAAGATCAAAATCATACCATGCACATTTTCTGACCACAACACTATGAAATTAGAAGCCAACCACAAGGAAAAATCTGGAAAGAGCACAAATACATGGAGGTTAAATAACATGCTACTAAACAATGAATGGGCCATCCAGGAAGTAAAAGAAGAAATCAAAAATTACATGGAAACAAATAAAAATGCAAACACAATGGTCCAAAGCCTCTGGGATGCAGCACAAGTGGTTCTAAGAGGGAAGTTTATAGTAATAAACGCCTACCTCAGGAAGCAAGAAAAATCTCAAATAAACAACCTATGCTTACACCTAATGGAGTTAGGAAAAGAAGAACAAATAAAACCTAAAACCAGCAGAAGGAAAGAAATAATAAAGTTTAGAGCAGAAATAAGTGATAGGGAAACAACAACAAAAAAGAGATCAATGAAACCAGGAGCTGTTTCTCTGAGGAAAAAAAAAATCATTAAATTGTTAACCTCTAGCCAGACTTACCAAGAAAAAAAGATAAAGGACTGAAATAAAGCAAATCACAAATGAGAGAGGAGAAATAACAACCCATACCCCAGAAATACAAACAATTATAAAAGAATATTATAAAAAACTATATGCTAACAAATTGGACAACCTAGAAGAAATGGATAAATTATTAGAAACATATAAACTACCAAAACTGAAACAGGATGAAATAGAAAATTTGAACAGACCAATAACCAGTAAAGAAATTGAATCAGTAATCAAAAAACTCCTAACAAACAAAAGTCCAGGACCAGATGGCTTCATAGGTGAATTCTACCAACCACCTAAAGAAGAGTTAATATCATTCTTGTCAAAGTATTCCAAAAAAATAGAAAAGGAAGGAAAATTTCCAAATTCAGTCTACGAGGCTAGCATTACCTTGACACCAAAACCAGATAAAGACACTACGAAGAAAGAGAACTACAGGCCAATATCCCTGAGGAACATAGTTGCAAAACTTCTCAACAAAATACTAGCAAACTGAATTCAACAATACGTTAAAACAATAATTCACTCTAGTCAAGTGGGATTTATTCCTGGGTTTCAAGTGTGGCTCAATATTCCCAAATCAATCAATGTGATACATCACATCAATGAGATAAAGGGTAAGTAAGAACCATATGATCATTTGAATACATACAGAAAAAACATTTGACAAAGTACAACCATCCATGATAAAAGCCCTCAACAAAGTAGGTTTAGAGGGAGCCTACCTCAACATAACAAAGGCCACAGCTAACATCATCCTTAATAGGGAAAAACTGAGAGCTTTTCTCTTAAGTTCAGGGACAAGACTAGGATGTGTACTCTTATCGTTTTTATTCAACCTAGTATTTGAAGTCCTAGCCACAGCAATCAGACAGCAAGAAGAGATAAAATATAATCAGTAAGGAAGAAATAAAACTTCCACTATTTGCAGATGACATGATACTATAAATAGAAAACCTGAAAGATCCCCCAAAAAACCTGAAATTGAAGAAGACACAAAGAAATGGAAGGACATTCCATGCTCCTGAATTGGAAGAACAAATATTGTTATGATGTCTACACTACCCAAAGCAATCAACATATTGAATGCAATCTCTATTAAATATCAACAGCATTTTTTCACAGAACTAGAACAAAGAATCCCAAAATTTGTATGGAACTACAAAAGACCCCAGTAGCCAAAGAAATTTTGAAAAAGAAAAACAAAACTGTATGTCTCACAATTCCAGACTTCAAGTTACATAACAAAGCTGTAGTAATCTAAATAGTCTGGTACTGGCATAAGACTACACATATAGATCAATAGAACAGAATAGAAAATACAGAAAGAAACCCTCAACTATATGGTCAACGAATCTTTGACAGAGCAGGAAAGAATATGCAATAAATAAAAAGACAGTCTCTTCAACAAGTGGTTTTAGGAAAACTGGACAGTGACATGCAAAAGAAGGAAACCTTTCTCACACCATATGCAAAACTAAATTCAAAATGGATTAAGGACTTAAATGCGAGACCTGAATCCATAGAAATCCTAGAAGAAGAAAACAAGCTGTAACTTCTTTGACATCGGCTGTTTCAGTTTTTTCTAGATAGGTCTCCTGAGGCAAGGGCAACAAAAGCAAAAGCTATTGGATCTACATCAAAATAAAAATCTATGACACAGTGAAGGAAAGAATCACCAAAACTAAAAGGCAACTTACAGAATGGAGAATATATTTGCAAATGACATATCTGATGAATGGTTAGTATCTAAAATATATAAAGAATTTATACAACTCAACATCCAAGAAACAAATAATCCAACCCAAAAGTGGGCAGACATTTCTCCAAAGAAGATATACAGATGGCCAACAGACACATGAAAAGATGTTCCTCATTACTTACCATCAGGGAAATCAAAGCTGTAGGAAATATCACCTCACACCTGTTAGAATGGCTAAAATCAACAACAAAAGAAAGGACAGAGGATGGTGAGGATGTGGGGAAAAAGGAACACTCATGCACTGTTGGTGGGAATGCAAACTGGAGCGTGCACTGTGGAGAACAGTATGGTGGTTTTTCGGAAAGTTAAAAATAGAACTACCCTTCAATCCAGCAATTGCACTAGGTATTTACCCAAAGAATACAAAAACACGAATTCAAAGGCATACATGCACCCCTATGTTTATAGCAGCATTATTTACAATAGCCAAGATATGGAAGCAGCCCAAGTGTCCACTGATTGATGAGTGGATAAGAAGTGATATATCTATATCTATATCTATATCTATATCTATATCTATATCTATATCTATATCTATCTGTATGTATCTATATCTATCTATATCTATATCATCTATATCTATATAGATCTATCTATCTATAGATCTAACTGTTAATTAGGCATAAAAAAGAATGAAAATCTTGCCATTTTCAACAACATGGATGGAGCTAGAAACTATAATGCTAAGTCCAATAAGTCAGTTAGAGAAAGACAAATACCATATGATTTCATTCACATGTAGAATTTAAGACACAAATGAACAAAAGGAGAAGAGAGAGAGAGAAATCAAGAAGTAGACTCTGAACTATAGAGAACAAAGAGATGGTTACCAGAGAGGAGGTGGGTGAGGGATTAAGGAGCGCACTTGTTGTGATGAGCACCAAGTGATATATGGAAGTGTTGGATCACTGATTGTACACCTGGAACTAATATAACACTGTATGGTAACTTGAATTAAAATAAAAACTTGAAAAGAAAGAATGAAATATTTAAAAAAAAACCAGTTCCATAGTATGGAAGAAAATATAGAATATTAGGAATGAATTTAATGAATAAGGTATAAGACCTCCTTACTGATAATTTTAAAAAAAAACTACAGAGAAAAACAAAAAGAAACCTAAATGAATAGAGAAGTGTACTATGAACTGGAAGATTAAATTTTATGATACGGAAGATTCAATATTGTTCAGATTTCAACTCTTTCCTAATTGATCTATAGATTTAGCACAATTCCACTAAATTTGCAATAGTATTTTTACATAGAAATGGAAAATCTGAATCTAAAATTTTACATGGAAATGTAAAAGATCTAAAAGAGCTAAAAAAAAAAAAAACAATGAAAAAGAGGAATGTTTGAAGATTTACACTACCTGCTTTTAAGACCTGCTATACAGCTACAGTAATTAAGACACTGTGTTATTGGCAGGAAGACAGATAAATAGATCAACAGAACTGAATAGAGTCCAGAAATAGGTCCACACATGTACAGATAATTGATTTCTGACAAAGTTTCCAGGTTAATTCAACAAGGAAAGGATAGTCTTTTGAACAAATTGTGCTGGGGCAGTTGGATACCCACATGAAAAAACATTGAACTTTGATCTCTACTTCCCACAGTACACAAAAAATTAATTCAAGGTAGTTCGTAGACCTAAATATAAAAGTGAAACATAAAAAAACTTCTAGAAAAAAAAAGTTTTTTTGACCTTGAGACAGGCAGTATTTTCCTTTATTTCTATTTTTTTTTTCTTGAGAGAGAGAGTGAGTGCAAGTGGAGAAGGGGTAGAGGGAGAGAGGGAATCGTAAGCAGGCTCCGTGAAGCCTGAGGTAGGGGTTAATCCCACCACCCTGAGATCATGACCTGAGCAGAAATCAAGAGTCAGATGCTTAACTGACTGAGCCTCCCAGGCACCCCAGCAACGTTCTTTTAGACATAACATAGGAAGCACTAACCATGAAACAAAAAATTTATTAAAATTTAAAACTGTGTTTCACAAATGTGCTAGACTGTTTAGTAGTCAAAGTTGCATCTAATGTGTCCATTCGTTTTCAATGTGACTTTATCATTTCTCATACCCAGAAACAGAGCCTTTTTCTCAGTCTTTTGAATAAAGACTGGTCTTGTGACTTGCTTGGACCAAAAGAATGTGGCGGAAGTGATGTTTTGCAAGTTCCAGAGCCTATGTCTCAAGCTTTGCAGCTTCTGCCTTTGCTTTCTGTGTCAGTGCATGGAGGCTTCCACGTAAGGAAGTCAGGCCAGCCTACTGGAGGATAAGAAGCCACATGGTGAAGAGCCAGAACTCCCCCGGTAGCCCGTGCCAGCTTCTATACACGTGCATGAGGACATCTTAAGCCTTGTAGCCAGTTGACCCTCCTGCTAAATCAAGCCTCATAAATGATCCCAGACTAAACCAGAAGTGGAGGTGCATGGACTTGAGAAATAATAAATCATCATAGTTTTAAAACACAAAGTTTTGGGATGTCAGTCATACAACAAAGGCTAAATGAAAGAGAAATCGGTACCTGGAGGCGGGATGCTGTGTTACAAAACCTGAAACATTGTCATTGACTTGGGGACTTAGGTGACAGATGGAAGCAGGAAGGATGTAGAAAGAAACAGCTAGTGAAGACTGAAAGATCACAGGAAAGTTCCACTCTAGGCTGGAAAAAAAGACCTATGTTATGTAATGGTGGAATCATTGGCAAAATTGTCATCTGTAGCAGTTTAGAAACTAGAAATGTATTTAATGAACTTGGGGATGTGGATAAGGAGTTTTCTCTGTACCATGTTGAAAGTGTCAATTCATGTTTTAGCTACATGTGGTAAGATACATGAAGAGAGAAATGAGCTAAAACAGTAATTGTTGGGTTTTGAAGAAGAAATTAAGACATGTATTAGACTCACTAATGGAAAAAAATGTAACTTGGAAATAAAACTAACTTGGAAAATAAAACTACAGTTGACCCTTGAACAATACAGGCATTGACCCTTGCACAGCCAAAAATGCATGCATAACTTTTGAGTCCTTTAAAAACTCAACTGCTAATAGCTTACTGTGAAGCCTTACTGATAACGTAAACAGTCAATTAACACGTATTCTGTATGTTGTGCTGTATTATATACTGTGTTTTTATAATAAAGTAAGAGAAAAAATGTTACTAAGAAAAATCATAAGGGGGAGTGCCTGGGTGTCTCAGTCGGTTAAGCTTCAGACTTCGTCACTGGTCATGATCTCACAATTTGTGAGTTCAAGCCCCGTGTTGGGCTCTGTGCTAACAGCTAGGAGCCTGGAGCCTGCTTCAGATTCTGTGTCTTCTCTCTCTCTCTCTCTTTGCCCCTCTCCCACTCACTCTCTCTCTCTCAAAAATAAATAAATGTTTTTTTAAAAAAAGGAAAAAGACAATCATAAGGAGAATACATTCACAGTACTCTACTGTATTTATCCAAAAAGTGAATTTGTTCAGGTTCAAACCTGTGTTGTTCAAGGTTCAACAGTATTTCTTATTCCCAGTCTCTCCCAGTAGAAGTTGGAAATTGCCTCTGGGTAGAAATCAAATTCAAGGTGTGGCTATAAGACAGTGTTTTTATGAGCTCAGAACAATTTAAGACTTGTCTGGAAGACCCTCACAAATTTGACCAAAGGCTGCTAAGAATCACGAGGGCCTGGTGCCCAAAGCAGCCCCACACATGACATCTCTCCAAGTGACAGATGTAGCTTTGGGGGCATGTAAAGAATTCCAACCAAAATCCTGGGAAAGCCACTGTTTCTAAAAGGTTGTATTAGAAGACATACCACCAGCTTTCCAGACACATGTTTCTTCTACTTCCTTGCATTCATCATTTTGTCCCCTCCAAAGTGGCTTCTGCAACTTCTACTCTCTAGAAAGTGCTCTCTTAGCGGATGACAATCAGTGCCCCCTAATTGCATATTGCATATACCTTTTATTCCTTGAACTTTTTGGAATATTTCACACTAGTGCTCCCTTCCATTTTCTTGACACTCTTCTCTCCATCTGATACTACATAGCCCTAGTTCTCCCTTCGGTTTCTCCAGTTGATTCTTCTCTGATGTCTTTATGATTTTTCTTCCTCTTGCTCACTAAATAAATCTAGTTTGAAGCCATCCTCCCTTCTTTCTCTATGTTTATTTCCAGGGTAATCCTATATTAATCCCATGACTTAAACTTCATGTCCATATGGATATTTACATCGGTATCTTCATACCCTGCCCTCATTTCAGAACTACAGACCTTCCATTTCAACTACTTTTAAGTCAAGGTCTGTCCTTTGAAGCGCAGCTCAGTTAGGACAAGGTCTGAACTTTGCCATAGTGCCATGCACAGGGTCTGACACACAGTGGGTGTAGTGATTTAATGGATGTTATAGGTGGCTGGGTGCTAAGTATGACAATGACCCCTAATTTTTTTTTTTTTTTTATTTGCGTTACTGCATAGATGACCAAATCTATATCAAACACTCTAACCTGGAACTTAAATGCTCCACAATCTGGGCTCTACTTAGCTTCCCAAAATGATCTCAGATCTTTCCCTTTTACCAAACATCTGCTTTTCATCTCCTGGGCATGCGTCAGACAGTCTCACCTCCTGAGCCACTCCTTCCATCTGGAATGCACTCCTTCTCCAACCTTCCAATCACAGTCCTATGCATTCTTTAAGACTCAACTCAAATAGCATTTTATGCAATTAGAATAGTTTCTCCAATTACCCCAAGCAGAAAGACTTGTACCTCCAAGGACATATCAATCTTGTTATATGTACTGATCTTATAACATTCCTTCTTACTCGTGCTATAGCCATTCGCATATATGTTTTATTACACCTATGAGACTTAAAGCTTTAAGAGGTAGGGATTGTGTTTCACTTATATTTTTAATCCTTCCAAATACCTAGCCCATCATGTGACATGTAATAAATGCTTAACAAATAATTATAAAGTGGAAGAAGAGAATAGAGATGAATGAATAATCGAAGGCAAGAAGGAATGAATGGATGAAGCAGTTGAGAATCATCGTTCCCCAGTTGCTTTTACATACATACCCTTCAGCAAGTTCTTAATAACCGCACTGAATGTGCCAACATTGAATGAAGCATGTGTTCAAGAAAAAATAAGAGACCAAGAAATCAGCTTGTTGGAAGAACTATCAAAGTTTGGGCTAATTGATCCATGGCTCAAAGTCTGTGGCTGTTGGTCCCAGGTAGAACTCCTGTGCCAATTAGTAGAATAGACAGTAAAAATAGAAGCCAAGTGAAATGTTTATACTTCTCCAGGCTATACTATATATAAATTATTAATGCTTCCTGATACTACATTTTCCCTGAATATATTTAAATGTGAAGACACTGATGGAAGCAGAAAATCCATTTATATTTCGATTGCTCCAATGTAACTTATAAACCTAACATGTATATTTCTGATTACCAAATAAATGCTTTCATTTTAGAAAACTTGCAAAGTGCAGAGAAGCACAAAAAGGAAATTATGTGAATGAAAAACAAGCTTTTTCTTGTGGTATAAATCAGCTAATATATTGGAATAAATTATTTTAGGATTTTTTTTTATCTGAGTATGGAATAATTGCATCTTCTAATTTGCTTTCTTTCTCTTAGTGTACTTAGAATATTTTCCGCTATTAAACATTCTTAATAAAATGGTTGTTACATGTTCCATAATATCAACATATCATGTAGCCAATTTTTTTTTATTATGGGACATTTTATTATGGGACAATTACACATAAGTAACTGTGATAAACATCCTGTACTCAAAGCTTTAGCACTTCCCTTATTATAATTATAATAAATTCTAGTTGTGGAATTACTGGTTCAAAGAGTGTGCACAGTCTTATGGTTTTACACACATATTGCCAGGAGATTGTGTTTGTTTTGCTTTGTTTTTATGAAATTTACACTCTCATTGACACTGTGTGAAATTTTCTATTTCCCATACCCCTTCACCAGTTTTATAGGTCATAGCTGTTTAATTTACATTTATCTCAGAACTTGTTTGTTAAGTTCCTTCCCATCTTATAAAAACTCTGTTTCTTCTTTTGCTGCTTAATGGTTTATGTCATTTGTCCTTTTTTATATTGATGTTTATAAGAGTTATTTACATATTAAAGACATTAATCTTTTGCCATGTATTATAATTGTAATTTCCCAGTTTCTGTATGCTTGTGAACTTCATCTATGTTGATTTTTTATATATATATAGAATGCTTTCATTTTTATGGTGTCTGGCATATCATTTTTTTTCCTTTATAAATTCTACCTTTACATGTATATAGACTGATGTGCTTTAGCTCATTCTTGTATTTCACTTTTAATAATTTAACTTTTCAGTCAACCCATAGTTTGTACTGAAGATGGTGTGAGATAGGATTATGACTTTATTTTCCCCTCAAATAATTAGTTAAGCCTCCTAGTACTATTGTTAAATAATTCCTTTATTTGAACAATTTAAACATCACTCTTATCATATATTAAATTCTTACGCATATCATTCTCTGCTCCAGACTTTCCATTTTGTTTCATTTATCTGTTTATCTCTTCTGAGAGGACACATTTCATTATGTTAGAATTATAAGGTGTATAAATATTTACTAAAGTAATTCCACCTTTATTATTCTTCTTTTTAGAAGATTTGTTGGCTCTTCTCATCTATTTATTTTTCCAGATAAACTTTTAAAATGATTTACTCAAGTTCCAAAAAAGTCCTTTTAGGATTTGACTGAAAATTCATTACGATTCATAAATTAAATACTGATGAACTGACAACTTGCGAAATCTTATGTACCCATCCAGAAACCTGATTCTATTCCAACTGTTCTTTAGTCAATTAACTTTTCTTATGTATAAAGCAATTTCCTTTTTTAATTTATGTCTAGGAGTCTCATTTTGTTATTGTTGCTATCATGGATAGAATCTTAATTCATTATGTTTCTAACAGAGTATTGCTGGCATATTGTACATTTATTTTGTAACTGTCCAATTCAGTGAACTCTCCTGTAAGACCTGAGGACCTTACTTCCTTCTACAAAATTCTTTTTTTATTAAGTTTTTATTTTAATGCCAGTATAGTTAACATACACTGTTATGTTAGTTTCAGGTGTACTATATAGAGATTCAACAATTCCGTAAATTATTCATCAAGATAAGTGTACTCTTTAATCCTCTATTCCACCCATCCCCCAACTACCTTCCCTCTGATATGTTTCTTTTAAATGAGGGCCCTCAGTTAAAGTTATTTTTTTTTTCAACAAGAACACTTTTACTTGAAAGCATACTTCAGAATACATGCTTTTGTTGTTGTTGTTGTTGTTGTTGTTGTTGTTGTTGTTATTGTTGTTGTGTTTAGAGACTGAGAGAAAGAGCATGAGTGGGGGAGGGGGCAGAGGGAAAGAGAGAGAATCTCAAGCAGGCTCCACGAACAGTGCAGAGCCCAATGCAGGTCTCAATCCCACTACCTGAGATCATGACCAGAGCTGAAATCAAGAGTCAGACACTTAACCAGAGCCACCCAGGCACCCCCAGAACACATGATTCTAAAAGTTATATACAAAATATTTCATCCGAGAAAAACAGAGTATACATTTTCTTTTAGTACACACAGAAAAATCCCCTGGTTAAATCACATAAAAAGTGATTTAACAAATATCACAAGGTTAAGAAAACTAAAATTTTCCAACCACAATGGTATAAAACTAAAGATCAACAATAAAAAAGCTGAAAGATGTACAATCTAAATATTACATATTCAGTATGTAAATATTAAACAATACACTATTGCACAAGCAGTGGACCAAATAAGAAATCAAACAGCAAATCAAAATGTCTCAAAACAAAAGAAAAAGAAAACACAATATCCCAAAACCTATGAAATACAGCAAAGGCAGATGTTAAATAGAAATTTATGATATAAATGCTTGTATTCAGAAAAAAGTTCAAATAAACTTAACATTACATCACAAGGAACTAGAGAAAGAAGAAACTTAGCTGAAATTTAGTAGAGGAAGGAAATACAAAGAAAAATTAGAAATAAATAAAATAGAGACCAGAATAAACAATATCATAACATTGAACATAATGACCAATTAAAAAAAATTTAGCAATGCTTTAACTGTGTTAACTAAGAAAAAAAAAAGACTCAAAAACCAAAATGAGAAATAGAAGAGAAAACAATACAAAAGATAACCACAGAAATATTGTGTGATAACAAATAACTATAAACAATTACATACTAACAAATGATAACTTAGAAAAAAAGATAATTAATTCCTTAAAAAGCACAAGTTACCAAGATTGAATCATGAATCTTGAATCCAAGAAGTAGGAAATCTTTTTAGACCAGTAACAAGAATGAAAGTTGAATTAAGAATCAAAAATCTCCCAGAATAGAAAAGTCCAAGACCGTATGATTTCGTTGGCAAATTCTACCAAACATTTAAAGAATAATTATTAATGACAGTCTTCATCAAAATCTTACAAATAATGGACTAGAGGAAACACACTTAAAATCATTCTAGGAGACAGTGCTACCCTGATACCAAAGCAGGATAAAAACAATACAACAACAAAAAAAGTCTAGTTTGTCTGATATAGATAAGTATTGCTACTCCAGCTTTGTTTTGACATCCATTTGTGTGATAAATGTTTCTCCACCCCTTCACTTCCTATCTACAGTCTAAAATGAATCTCTTGTAGGCAGAATATAGATGAGTCTTGGATTTTTTACCCATTCTGACACCCTCTGTCTTTTGATTGGAGGATTTAGCCCATTTACATTCAAAGTATTTGATAGACATGTATGTGTTGCCATTTTATTACTTGTTTTGTCATTGTGTCTGGAGATTTTCTCTGATCATTTCTTATTCTTGTCACTTTTGGTCTTTCCTTAGCCCTCAAAGAGTCCTCTTTAATATTTCTTGCAGGGCTGCTTTAGTGGTCACCAACTCTTAGTTTTTTCTTGTCTGGGGAAACTCTTTATCTCTCCTTTATTCTGAATGACAGCCTTGCTGGATAGAGTATTCTTGGCTGCAAATTTTTCCCATTCAGCACTTTGAATAAATCATGCCACTCCCTTTTGGCTTGCCAAGTTTCTCTTGAGAAATCTCCAGCTAGCCTTTTAGGTGTTCCCTTGCAAGTTAAGGATAAGTTAAGGATTTCTTTTGTCTTAGTGCTTTTATGATTGCTTTCCTTTATCACTATATTTTGCAAATTTAATTATACTATGTCTTGGTTGGCCTCCTTTTGTTGATTTTGATGGGAATTCTCTGTGCCTCCAGGGTCTGGATGTCTGTTTCCTTTTCCAGGTTAAGAAAGTTTTCTGCCATTATTTCTTAAATTTTCTGCTCCTTTTTCCCTCCTTTCTTCTGGAACTCCCATAATACAAATGTTATTGCTTTTGATGGAGTCACTGAGTTACCTACGTCTATTGTCATGTTCCATAATTGTTTCTCTTTTGTTCAGCTTCATTATTGTCCATTATTTTATCTACTAGGTCACTAATTCATTCCTCTGGTTTTTCTAGCCTGCTGTTGATTGCATCAAGCCTGTTTCCGATCTCATTTATTGTATCTTCACCTCTGATTCTCTGGTAACTGTTTTATCTCTGTGGTAAAGGTCTCACTGATGCCTTCTATTCTTTTCTCAAGCCCAATGAGTATCTTTATGATTTTTTTCTATAAATTCTCCATCAGGCATGTTACTTATACCTGTTTCACTTAGATCTTTGGCTTAATTTTGTTTTTTCATTTGGGGTAAATTCCTCCATGTTGGGATTTTAAATCTCTGCCTTTTTCTGTATGTGTTAGAAAAGCCAGATCATGTAGTGCGCAGCGTGTGGCACTTCAGGGAGTGTCTCCAGTGTGTGCTGCATGCATTCTGCTGTTGTGTTTTGGCTGCTCTATCCTTCAGGCCAGTTCTCTATAGAGGTCTCCTTGACTGCTGTGGGCAGTGTTTGGTCCTTGGCTTGAATGTGGTAAGTTTTAACTAGGTGTCTTCTGGTCTGCTTGTAAAATGAGACCTGCCATCACCTCCACCAGAATTGAGGACCTGAAGAACTCTCTGGTCAGGAAATGTGGTGTAGACAGTGGTTTGTGTTGATCTTCTGGGGGAGAGGGCCGGCCACACTGAGACTGAGGCAAGCTTGCCTGAGAAGAGCAGTCCCACCAGAGCACAGAGGGGTGGGGCTTGGTGTAAGCAAGTTAGACAGCCAGTGTCCATGCTGGGCTGCTTCCTTCAGGTGCCTCTGTGCTTATGCTGAGGGATGGGGAAGGGAAATGGTGCTAGCCAGCTCCTTTGTTCCTGGAGCAGCAGTCTCCATGAATGCTGCCTCTCAGGGAAGCATTCCTAGAACAGTGAATGGTCTCTCCCCTATATGCCCCAGGCATTCTTCGGATGCTGTTTCCATGCTGACTGCCCCCAGGTTGTTTGCCTGCCTTCTTTCCTGAGCAGTGCAGTGACCTCCTGGCTCTATCCCAGCCAAACCCACTGACCTTTAAAACTCCAGTCTTTAGCCCTGCTGGTTGAAAGAACTCACAAAATTCATCCCCTCTCACTTTCCCAGCCAATGGCTTTGGGGTAATGTTCTCCTTGTGCATTCTCCTGTGTGCTTTACTCTCTACCTTTCTCTGGGACCACAGCTCACTCTCCTCTGCAGCACCCATGATCTCTTTCTCCCTTAAATTGTGTTTCCACACTTCTTACCTTCTTTGATGTGGCCTCTTCTCTCCCTTTAGTTGTGGAGTTTATTCTGTCAGGCTTCAGGCTGATTTCTGGGGTATCCAGGATGAATTGATAGTTATCTAGCTGTGTTTATGGGACAAGATGAGTTTAGGGTCCTCCTACTCCACCATCATCTTGGATTCCTTCAAGAGACTGTGATCTCAAATTCTTAAGTATATCATCTCCAAATGTTTATCTATTGGTTTTGCCATCCTTTTATTTTTTTGATTTGTGGGAGTCTTATTTTTATCCTAGATATTAATCTTTCATTGGACTTGTTGTCACTCAGCAATTAACTATATGCATGGTATACTTCATTTAACAGAATTCTTTCATTATGATACCAAGTCATCAAAATTTCATCTTAAAGTTTGTGTTTTGGGGGTCCCAATTAAGACACTCTTTCCCACCCGTAGGTAAGATCTACTCCAGCATTTATTAACTTTATAGTTTCATATTTTACATTTTATTAACCCACTTAAAATACATTTTTGCAAATAGTACAGCATAGAATTCCTCTATTTTGTGAACCAGTTTTCTAACATCATTGGTTAAATAATCCATCCTTTTGACATAATATGTGGTGTGTCACCTCACTGATAAATCAAAAACACATATTCAGGAGTATAATTTTGAGTTCTTTATTTTCTGCTACTTGCCATGTTCATATCTGATAGGGTAAATTCCCTCAATACTCTTTTTTATTTTTTTCAAAATTGATTTAGCTATTCAAGAACTTTAATTCTTCCATATAGATTTTTAGATAAGTCTGTTGAGTTTCTGAAAAAAAAAAAAAAAAAGTCCTGTTGGAATTTTAATTGGCCTTGCATCGAATATATAGACTGATTTTGTCAGATTAAAATCTTTATATCATGAGATTCTATCTTATCCATGACTATGGTAAGTCTTTCTATTTTATTCAAATCTTCCATTGTATCCTATGAGTTGCAAAATTTTCTCTGTAAAAGTTGTGTACATTCCAGGTACTTCTTAAAATTTGTTGTTATTGTGAATGATACTTTACTTTCTAATTTATTTTTGAATTGGTTATTGCTATTATCGAGGAATACTGCAAAAGTCCATCTGAGCTCTTTCTTTTCTTTCAATTATTTTTTTAATGTTTATTTAATTTTGAGAGAGAGACAGAGTGTGAGCGGGCTAGGGGCAGAGAGAGAAGGAGGCACAGAATCCAAAGCAGGCTTCAGGCTCCAAGCTATCAGCACATAACCTGATGCAGAGCTCGAACCCACAAACCTCAAGATCATGACCTGAGCCTGAAGTCCGATGCTTAACCAACTGAGACACCCAGGTGCCCCCCACCTCCCTCTGGGGCTGAGCTCTTTCATTAGTTCCAAGAGCAGCTATCAGGTTTTCAGTATAGACGATCATATAATCAGAAAATAATGATAGTTTTGATTTTTCCCTTCTTAACCTTCAACCTTTTACATTTAATACTATATTAAGTGTAGTAGTGATGGAGAAAATGCTTATATTACTTCTGATCTTAAAATAATTATGTTCCTAAGATTTGCCATTGAGCCTGATATTTGCTTTACAGTTTTAGCATAAAATCTTTATCAAGTTAAGGAAATTCCCTTTTATTCTCAATTCTTACGAAGTTTTTTTTTTTAATCATAAATAAGTATTTTAATTTAATCTTATAAAGTACTTTCTCTGCATCTACTTTTAACGTGGTGAATTATATTCTTACTTCTTAGGATAAACTCTTTGGATCAAGATGCACATTCTTGGGTTTAGTTAGTTAGTATTTTCTTTAGAATATGTGTTCATATGTAAAATTGTTTGTAATTTTTTTTCTTTACCTATACCATGCTCTCTTTTGTTGGTTTTATCTCGAATTTAAATATGGATTCCAATGGATATGTGGTAAATCTGATATGGTAAATTCATATTATATTTACATTATGCTATCTTCCTTAACTTATTTTTTTTTCTGCTAGAATATTTTCTGTAAGAGTTTTTCCAAAAATGTATTTGTAGCAAACATTTTTATGCATAAAAATATCTTGATTACACACTCATATTTAAATGATGATTTCTGTGGACATAAAATTCTAGGCTTTAAAATAATTTCTTTTGGGGTGCCTGGGTGGCTCAATCACTGAAGCATCCGACTCTTGATTTCAGCGCAGGTCACGACCTCATGGTTTGTGGTCTGAGCCCCACATTGGGCTTTACACATGGAACCTGCTTGGAATTCTCTCTCTCTTCTCTCTCTGCCCCCCACTCACCTCACACTTATGAGTGTGCTTTCTCTCTCTCTCTCTCTTTCCTTCTCTCTCTCTTTCTCAAAAGAAATAAACTTAGGAAAAATTTAAAATCATTTCTTTCAACATTTTGAAAGTATTTCCCCATTGACATATGCCTCTGGTGCTACAGTTAAGAAATCTGATATTGGGGCACATGGGTGGCTCAGCTGGTTAAGCATCCAACTCTAGATTTCAGCTCAGGTCATGATCTCGAGGTTTGTGACTACAGGCCCCACATCGAGCTCCATGCTGGCAGTGTAGAGCCTGCTTGGGATTCTTTCTCTCACTCTCTCTGCCCCTCCCCATCTCTCTCTCTCTCTCAAGTAAATAAATTAAAAAAAAAAAGAAGCCTGATGTCAAACTGTTTCTTGTTCCTCTGTCGGTGATTCGCTCCTTTTTCTGGAAGCTTTTGGAAATATTTCTTTGGTTTTGATGCTTTAAAATTTTATAATTTAATATGTAGATGCTTAGCGTAGGATGTTTTTATGTTTACTCTGGATGTCTTTGTAATTTGAAGGTTGTATTTTTTAAAATACAGAAAATTCACAATTATTTATTTCCTCTTAATGGTTTATTTTCCTTTTCTTGTGGTGTTTTTAAAAATTTTATTTATTGATTTTGAGAGAGAGAGAGAGAGAGAGAGGGAGAGAGAGAGTGCCCACACATGAGCAGGGGAGGGGGAGAGAGAGAGGGAGACAATAATCCCAAGCAGGCTCCAAGCTGTCAGTGCAGAGCCCAACTCAGAGCTTGATCTCATA
The DNA here is from genome assembly GCF_046562875.1 of Panthera onca. Taxonomy (NCBI): domain Eukaryota; kingdom Metazoa; phylum Chordata; class Mammalia; order Carnivora; family Felidae; genus Panthera; species Panthera onca. The sequence continues at coordinate 172,606,734 of NC_138342.1, forward strand.
AAACATGAGACCATGACCTGCGCCAAAACCAAGAGTCAGACGTTTAATTGATGGAGCCACCCAAGCACCCCTCTTTTGGCATTTTAAAATACATTTTATGTATATTTTTTTGTTTTCTTAACACATTCCTTGTGTCTTTTGGGAGAATTCTTTAACATGATCCTAAAAGGATTACATGTTGCCTTTCAAGCTAGCAACTGAATTTTATCCCTTTTGTTTTTCATACATAATACGTCCAGATAAGTTTTATTTATGACTTCTACCTCCTTCAGTGTTGAACATGTCCTTCTTTTATGCTCCTCTTTCATGTTTTGAACACCAGCCCCCTTATCTCATTGATAATAATACATTTACTTTTAAATTCTTGCTCTGTCTGTTCTACCACTTTGTCTTTGCCTGGTTTAACTTGTTCAGGTTGCATTCCTTCTTATAAAAGTTGTGAAGATGCCTTGTGATTGTATCTAAAACCCTTGCAGTCTCCTGGAGGTTTTGTTTCAACCACCTTGGTTCATGATTAAGGCTCGGGTGCCCCTCCCGATGAGAAAATGCTTAGGCTCTGTTGTCTCTATCTTTGCCCTGGTTCAGACTCTTCAAGAGCTGTAATCATCTAGCTCTTGAAATGTGGATAGGTATTGGGGTAAGAACACTCAACGACAAGCCCTAGTTGTATTTGGTTTTGTTTTCCAGTTTTCTTGAAGTATAATTAACAAATAAAAATTGCATATATTTAAGGGGTACAATGTGGTGTTTTGATATACCTAAACAGTAGGAAATGATTACCTACCACAACCAAATTAATTAACACATCCATCACCTCACATAGTAAGAGTTTTGGGGGGGGGGGCGTGGTGGTGAGAACACTTAATGATCAACTCTCTTAGCAATTTAATGGATAGTGCTCAGACCTAGAAAAGAAGGAAATCCCTTGTGACAACATGCATGAAACTGGGGGACATTAGGCTTAGTGAAATGAGCCAGACACAGAAAGACAGATATCACTTATGTGTGAGATCTACACAAGTTGAGCCCATAAAAGCAGAGAATAGAACAGTGGTTGGCAGGGGCTAGAGGGTTGGGGAAATGGGGGTGGTGTTGGTCACAGGGTACAAAGTTTCAGTTATGCAAGACAAATAAGTTCTGGAGCTCTAATATACAACAAGCCCTAGTTTTTAACTATACTCCATTCCAGGCAGGTTGACAACTAGCTTGATTTTAATCTCACCCCTCATTGCTGGGGCTCCTACACTGCTTCTGCTGCTGTACTCATTGTTATGTGTGATGTCCTATATGATGTTCTGCCTTGCAGAAGTGAAGAGACTAACCCTGGAGGGAAAAAAAAGCCACACTGAGAAAGCTTTCCCTAGTCCAATCTGTGGTACTCAGTTCTCTTTTCATGTTAACTGCCTATATTCCTACCCTACCAGGACCCTAATCACATAACTGGAGCTTCTAGCCGTTTTTTGGTTTGTTTTTTTGTTTTGTTTTGCTTTGTTTTACATTAACTATGAATCATTGATCTCCTCCTAGATTCTAGATTCTATTGCATATGTTGCACATGTATTCATAAGAGAAAGCCAGCAATTCTTGCTAGGGCTGTTATCCTGTCCATTGCGAATTTTGTGTTTTATATCCAGCATCTTGCTGAATCCCTGTGAATTAGTTTGTCTGTAGAGCAGATATTCTGCGTAGAAAATGGTATTTTCTAGAAATAATGTCAGTGATGCATCTTCCGTGGCAATTATTAAACTTCTATTTTTTTCATGTCTTGTTGTATTTGCTAGTATCTCTAGGACACTATTAACAGTAGAACTGATATTGAGAATCATTATTTTGCTCTTGACTTTAATAAGAATAATATTTGCTTTAGGTTTTGAATAGCTGTCCTTTATCAGCATAAGAAAGTTTCCTTGTATTCTCTGTTTAAAAACCAGTTTTTGTTTTTATTTCAAGTTAAGAATGCTTTTGAATTTTGTCAAATATGTTTTCATTTACTGTGATGATTATATGGCTTTCCTTGTTTTTTTATTATTTTTTTAACGTTTATTTATTTTTGAGAGAGAGAGAGAGAGAGGCAGATTGCAAGCAGGGGAAGGGCAGAGAGAGAGGGAGACACAGAATCTGAAGCAGGCTCCAGGCTCTGAAGTCTCAGCACAGAGCCCAATGCGGGGCTCAAACCCACGAACTGTGAGATCATGACCTGAGCCGAAGTCGGCGCTTAACCGACTGAGCCACCCAGGTGCCTCTCCTTGTTTTTTTTTTCCTCCCTTCTTTTCTTCTTGTAGTTTATTCTTTTTCTCTCTCTCACTTTTCATTTAATCTATTAATTCATATGGCAGGATTAATATTAATGTGGATTTTCTGATATTGAAACTTCTTTGCATTATCAAAATAATACATATTTGGATTTGATTTGCTACTAGTTCAAAATTTTTGCATTTATGTTCCTAAATGAGATTATGTTATATTTTTCTGGTTTTATTTTGTTCAGTTTGTGTCAATTTTGTATCTACCCTTTAAAATGAGTTGGATAACTTTCCCCCAACTACTGAAAATATTTATGTAAGATATGGAATAGCTATTCCGTGAAACTCTAGAAAAATTAATCCATAAAACCATTTTATTGGTAATTTTTTTAATGTGTGGGGAGAAAAATTTTACCAATCAAATAACTCTCAAGGATATTGACAGGTTTTTAATTTTTTCTTGAGATAATTTTGAGAATTTAGATTTTTCTAGATAACTACCCATTTCTCTAAGTTTCAAAAATTTATTGGCATAAAATTGCTTATAATGGTCTCATGATCTTTTTAAAAACATCTCTATTATATGTATAGTTATGGTCCTTTACACATTACTAATTTTTATTTATGACTTTCGTGCAACCATTATATATTCCCTTCCCTTCACGCTAACCCTTTCTGGTTTGGAAATTATAATTTTTATTTTTAGTCTTTTAGTAGTAAAGTACATATTCTCTCTCTCTCTCTCTCTCTCTCTCTCTCTCTCTCTCTCTCTCTCTTTAATGAAAACTGTATAGTAATCCTTGGCCAGAAGTTCTTCAGATTGCTAGAATTATCCGTTAGCACAACTCTCCCACCATCTTCTTTGTTATTGCTGTCTGCAGCTTTAGGTTTGCTTTAAAAAATATACTAAAATGAATGACGTTAGGTTAAAATATTTTATTAAATCTATAAGCATACCTTATGAGCTTCTGGGCTCACCACTGTTTCTAACAACACTCCTTTTTGCTAGGGTCACTGGTCACGTTTTAGTGGTGCCTTCAGTGTGGGTTGGAAGATAAAAAGCAATTTTAGTTTCTATATGTCTAGAAAAGTCTTATTTCATCTTCGCTTTTAAATGACAATTTACAAGGGTATTGAATAAGACAAACTATTTGTTCGCCTCAGCCTTTGTTTCTTAGCATCTGTTGTTCCTGGTGAGTGGTTTGCTGTCAGTCTAATTATAAATCCTTTGTAGGTAATGTGTCATTTTTCCCTGGCGGCTTTTTACTCTTTTTTCCCCCCTCCCTTTGGACCTCTGGTTACAGATTTGGAGTGATCATAATCCATGGTTCATGAACACTAAGTACTATCTATCTATATCTATCTACCGTCTATTTATTGTAATTTATCTATCTCTATATGTCTCTCTATACATTTATATCAGTACATTAATATTTATATAGAAATAGAGATAGAGATATATATTGATATAGACATATAGTACTTAATATCTACTATTTAATGAACCCTTAAGAAAAATTAAACTACTACCAAAAACATACATCTTTTAATGGGTTCTTTTCCTATGCCATCTTTCTATCATCTTCCTTTCCAGAAGTAATCTCTAGCATGAATTTTGTGTTTATCTTTTCTTTGTTTTAAGAAATGTTTTATCATCTATGTACCTATAATCTATCATCTATCTATCTATCATCTATCTATCTATCTATGTATCTATCTATGTATCTATCTATGTGTCTATCTATGTATCTATCATCTATCATCCATCATCTATCTCTGCCTCTACACTACATTATTTGATCTAGCTTGATTTTGGACTTTCGAAAAAAAGGTGTCTTGCCTTATAGTTCCCTGGGACTTGCTTTTTTTCACGCAATGTATGAAGATTCATCCAGGTCATTGCATGTGGCTGTAGTTCTTTCATTTTCTCTGCTGTGAAATTTCCATTGCATGAATTTACACAATTTAACTTTTTCCTGTTAATTGACATTTAGGGCATTTCCCATTTTTTTTCCATATGGGTAGTGCTGTTATGATATTTTTGTACATGTCTCTTGAGACACATATACTAACGTTTTTCTTGGACATATATTTAGGAGTGGAATTGTTGAGTTGTGAGGTAAGAGGGTGTTCAATTTTACATTATAATGCCAAACGGATTTTTAAAATAATTGTATCAATTTACACCCCCAAAACTTACACCTGGGGATGAAATTGACACATATTCTGGCCAAAACTCAATATGGTCAGATTCCTTTAATTTTTACAAATCTAATCAGTAAGAAAATGGTATCTTGTTTTGTCTTAATTTGAATTTCCTTGATGACCAATGGAGTTGGACATCTCTTCACTTTTCTATCGGCCATATGATTTCCTCTTCCTCTTCCTTTCCTCTTCTACAGAATTCAGATAATCTTTTTTTTTGTTGTTGTTGTTCTTAACTGAGTTGTTTGTTTCTCTATTATTGACTTGCAGAAATTTTAAAAGGTAGTCTCAATTTGAATATTTTTGTTTATATGAGTGTTTTCTACCAATTTCTAGTTTGAATTTCACTTTTTAAATTTTTTTAGAAGTTTTAGTGATGTTAGTGTAGTTGAATCTACTAATATTTTCTTCTTAAAGTTGGCACTTTCAGTGTATTATTTAAGAAGTCCTACCCTATCGCATAGCCTGAAAGACACTTGCCTATACTTTTTTCTAAAAGTTTTATTATGTGACCGAGCTTTTCCATTTTCATTTCTTATTTTGTTCCAGTTTTATTAAAAAATATTGATTCATAGGGGCGCCTGGGTGGCTCAGTCGGGTTTGAGCCCCACGTCGGGCTCTGTGCTGACATCTCAGCCTGGAGCCTGCTTCGGATTCTGTGTCTCCCTCTCTCTGCCCCTCCCCTGTTCACACGCCATCTCTGTCTCTCAAAAATGAATAAACGTTAAAAAAATATTGATTCACACATCACTGTATAAGTTTAAGGTGTACAGCATGATGGTTTGATTTACATTATGGTGAAATGTTTACTACAATTAATATCGTTCGTTTCATATCGATACAATACAAAGAAAAGAAAAAAAATTCTCTCCTTGTGATGAGAACTCTTAGGATCTATTCTCTTAACATCTTTCCTATGTATCATATGACAGTGATGTACAACATGATGGCTAACGGCTATCACATTCTCAGTACGTATTTATCTTAAGTACTGAAATTTGTACCTGGAAATTGGTAGCTTTTGACCACCTTTCTCCAATTCCCCTTCCCCCAGCCTTCTGTCAGAGTAGACACAAATCTGATCTCTTTTTCCATGAGTTTGGTGTTTTTGTTTGTTTCTTTTTAGATTCCACATATAAGTGAGATCTCATAGTAATTTTCTTTCTCTCTGTCACATAGTTCACTTAGCATAATGACTTTAAGATTCATCTATGTTAGGGGTGCCTGGGTGGCTCCGTGGGTTAAGCAACTGACTTCGGCTCAGGTTGTGATCTCACGGTTCATGGGTTCCAGCCCCGCATCAGGCTTTGTTATGACAGCTCAGAACCTGGACCCTGCTTCAGATTCTGTGTCTCCCTCTCTCTCTGTTCCTCCCCTGCTTGTTCTCTGTATCTGTTTCTCAAAAATACATAAATGTTAAAAAAATTTTTTTAAAAAGATTATGTTATTGCATATGGTAAGATTTTTTTTCATTTTTTATGGCTGAATAATATTACATTACACATATACCACAACTCCTTTATCCATGAACATTTGGGTTGTGTCCATGTCTTAGCTGTTGTAAACAATGCTGCTATGAACATGGACGTGCAGATATCTTTTCAAGTTAGTGTTTGAGTTTCCTTTGGTTTCCCAGAAGTGGAATTGCTGGGTCATATGCTAGGTGTATTTGTAATTTTTTGAGGACCCTCCATACTGTTTTCCATAACGGCTGTGACAACTTGCAATCTCCCCAACAGTGCATGAGAATTTCCTTTTCTCCATATCTAGACCACTATTTGTTATTCTTGTCTTGTTGATGGATATTTTGACATTTGTGAGGTGATATCTCACTGTGGTTTTACATTTCATTTCCCCAGTGACTAGTGATGTTGAGCATCTTTTCACGTACCTGTTGGCCTTTCATATATCTTCTTTGGAAAAATATCTATTTAGATTCATTGCCCATTTGTAACTGGATTATTATTTAACTGACTTTTTTTGCTATGAGTTGTATATGTTCTTTATATATTTTGGGTATTAACCCCTTATCTATGATTTGCAAATTTTTTTTTCTGATTCCTTAGGTTGTATTTTCATTTTGTTGGTGGTTTCTTTTGTTGTGCAGAAGCTTTTACGTTTGATGGAGACCCTCTCATTTATTTTTTATTTTGTTGCTTGTGCTTTAGGAGTGATTTTCTTTTCATAACTACTTTTTAAAAAATTGTTTCTTACATTTATTAATTTTTGAGAGACAGAGAGAGACAGAGCACAAGTGGGGGAGGGGCAGAGAGAGAAGGAGACACAGAATCCAAAGCAGGCTCCAGGCTCTGGGCTGTCATCACAGAGCCCAACATGGGGCTCAAACCCACAAACCATGAGATCATTACCTGAGCTGAAGTCAGACGCTGAACTCACTGAGCCACCCAGGCACCCCATTTTCATAACTACTTTTTAATGGAAGCTGAGAATCCTCAATCTATTATCCATTTTTCAACAGCTCTGTCTGTATATTTTAGAGAATACATTTTTTTTACATTTTTTTACATTTCATAATCTTTTCTTATTTGTGGGTGCTAATCCTTCATTTATATCTTTGAAGACCCTAAACATACTTATTGTAAAGTCTATTTCAGATTGTTCTGGTACTTTGTTTCTATCTGCAGTACATTCATATTCTGGTTGTTGGCTTTATTGTTTTCCTCCCTATCTTTTGTTTTTTTTAGAATTTATATTTTTAGGCTCATTTTGAATGGGTAGCTTTTTTTCTCTTTTCCTCTTTTTCTTTGAGCTTACTCACCATTTAGTAGTCTTGAATTAACTGTCCCTAGCCCTCCCCCAACCCAAAACCATTTTTATATTGTTGCTCCAGCTTTCATGCTCTGCAGTTAAATTTGGGATCAAGCTTCAGCCTGCTTGATTTTTTTCTTGATATTAAGGCTGTCTGCTTTCTCTTACTAGCCCTGGCCCAAAAAAAACTTGGCAATACAATAACATTTAGGAAGACTGAAAATCAACCCCAAGGTATCTTTTAGTCTATATTTTCACTAATTGTTAAAAACAAGAATGAGATAGTATCTCTTGTCTTGTCCCACTTTAGTTAAGGAATTTATCATGTAAATTCCTCCTTCTTTTTTCTTCTTGGTTTTGCTGGTATGACTTGGGATTTTAAATCAGGATTATTGTTCTCAATTTGTTATATTAAATAGCCATCTTCTCTGTTAAACTGGAAATGCTCCAGTTTAAGGAATAGGCACACTTCTGGTTTTCTAACATCCATAGCATGGAGCGCTGGTGAGCATAAAGAAGATGAAGATATTTGGGGATACTCCCAGTTTTCTTCTATCCAAATTGCAATAAATGAAAAATTAAAGTAGCATAACTAAAATAGGTCCTTTTTGCAGGTCTAAGAGTTATCTTTTTTTCAGTGCAGCTTTTGGCTTGTCCCATCATTATAAGTAGCTTACCCAATAAGGATTGGAAATACACATGAGAATGTGAAAGTATTTAATAAAAGGTATTTGTAGGTACTGGAAACACAGCAAAACCATAGGCTGGATAGTCTATGTTATCATGGAATTTATAGTCTAGTTAAACAAGCTCATGAATCATCCATAGGTCCTCTTCAAGTTCACCTTCAACACATTTCATTCTGTCTTATGTCTCCACAGCTTCTGTCAAGGACACTTATGGCCTCCATGTTGCCAAATCCAAAGGACTCCACTGTAGTTAACTTCTTGGCAACATTCAAAGAAATTGACTATCTTCCTTAAATCAGTTTTCCCTCTTAATTTTGATGAGACAAAACTCCTGGTTTTCCTTCTATTTTTTCTGGCTGCTCCTCTATAATTTTGCTGATAAATATTGGAGTTCTCAAGGCTTACTCCGGAGCTTCCATTTCTATCAACGCTCTCTCCTTATGAAAACTTACCCAGTTCCATAGCTCTAAATAATGTATAAAATGAGGAGTCTCAAAATTAATCATCAGCTTTAAATTTTCTTCTAAGCTCCAAACTCACAGGTTTAATGCATATTTGATATTACTACATGATGTGTAATAGACAACTCAAACAAGCCATCAGTTGTCGCCCACTAAACTGTTCCTTCCCCATTACTCCCTTATCTCAGTAAATGATTTTACCAGCCATTTGCTAAGCTAACTAACAGCCTAGGAATCCTTCATCACTTCTTATCCCAAATATCCAATCCATTGCATTACCCACAAAATGTATCTTGGGTCCGTGTACTTTTCTCCATTCTCATTACCACCACTGAAATATAAGCCAGCATCATCTCCTGTCCAGACCACAGCACTGGTCTGCATGCTTTCATGCCTGTCTTACTCCAGTCTCTTCTTCACGTGGCAGACAAAGTGATCTTTTTATAATATAAATCATATCATGTTATTTCCCTGCTTAAGGCCCCTCATGACTTCCCAGTGCCTTTAGAAAAAGTCCAAATCCTCTTAATATGGATTATTTCAACAACCTTATTCTTTTCTCCCCCAGTTCCTTTCAACTGTTCAAAAATGGCAGATTTTGTTCCACCTTAAATCCTTTGTATCTGCTCTTTACTCTGTCTGGGAGGTTCTTTCTCTGGCTCTTTGCAAGGTCTTGACTCAACTACACCATCATCAAAGAAGTTTTTCTCTGAGGGGTGCCTGGATGGCTCAGTTGGTTAAATGTCTGACTCTCAGTTTCAGCTCAGGTCATGATCTCATGGTTCGTGATTTCGAGCCCTGCAACAGGCTCTGCACTGACAGTTCAGAGCCTGCTTGGGATTCTCTCTCTGTTTCTCTCTGCCCCCTCCTGTGCTCACTCTCTCTTTCTCAAAATAAATAAATAAACTTAAAAAAATAAGTTTTTCTCTGATCACACTCCCCCAGATTATTTAATTCAATTAATGTTTTTCCTTTTCCCTTCACAATGTTATATGAAATTATCATTTTGTTTTTTAGTTTATTATCTATTTCTACCAATTAGAATGTAAATTTAGTAAGGGAAGAGATGTTTGTCTTGTTCACTGATGTATTCTCACAATCTAGAACTAGGGCGACAGTATAATTTATTTCCAGACTGTGACACTGGTTTTTGTGTTAAAATAGTAAGATGTATGGAAAACAAAGACAGCAGTTGTAAACAGGGATTACCCCAGGCAAACTGTGATGTATAGTCAATCTGCTGAGAGCATTATCCGACACCTACTTGGTCCTCAACAATGAACTTTTTCAAAAAAATTACAGAATCACATAGTGCTAAGTGAAAGAAGTTGATGTGAAAATGCTTAATATGAAATCATGCAATTTATGTGAAGTTCTAGAAAAGACAAAACTCTAGAGATGGTAAACAGACACATCAGTGGTTGCTAGGAACTTGGAGGAGGGAGAGGGTTGAATAGGTGAAGCACAGGGGATTCTTTAGGACAGTGACCCTACCCTATGTGATATTGTAGTGGTGAATACATGACACCCTACGTTTGTTAAAACCCATAGAACTTTGCAGTGCAATCCGTGAACCTTAATAAGCGCAGGATAGAATATGGGCTATGACAAAAGACTTTAATTGTACCACAAGTGTATAAAATCACCTCAACGAAAGAAGTGTGTCTGTGTGTGGGGAGTGATGCTGACCTACGTACCTTTAGAAGTGGATGGAGACTGTGAGAGTAAACCATAAAGAACTGTACAGAAATGCTGTGCTCTCTTTGCTAAAGTTGTTTCCCACAGGGTATGGGTTAATAGTTCTGAAACCACTATACATGTATACTGGAACCGAATAATGGATTAACTGGATGCAGTTGTTGTGAGCCAGGTTCTCGCTGTTGGAATGGAAGGTGCAGAGAAGCAAGGAGGGAAAGACTATCTGAATAATCCATATGGTACTGAATTAGAGTTGGAGGCATCAGTACAATTTCAGGTTTAATTTAATATGGATATTGATGAATAGATAGATAGATAGATAGACGTATGTACAAGAGTTAGCATACATATATTTCCTTGATCTGCCATCAATGAGCATATTCAGCATGCAGATCATGGTTTCCAATATCTTCCCCAATAAGAGAAATCACAGCTTTTGGGAAAAATGGCTGACTCCAGACCTGAGGCCGGGAATATATATATAATATGAGCTTCCGGTAGCGCCAGAAAATAATGACGTGCTCACAGACACACAGACAGAAAGATGAGGGTATGTCAAAGGAACCAAGCAGCCAACCTGAAAGAGCGCTCTTGGGCCCAAACTGGAACACTTTGAGCAAGAAAATGAGTCTGGGAAACTGCAACAGTGCAGAGGAACCTCAGAAAACATACTGATCAAATGTAATGTGGTATCCCAGATGGGACCCTGGCACAGAAAAAGACGTTAAGTGGAAAATTAAGGAACTCTGAATAAGATTTGGAAATACATAGAATACTCTAGGAATACAAAAATGAATAGTTGACTTCGTCTGGCGATGTGGGGAGGGGAAGGCATCTTCAGCAAAACTATGTATAAACTAAAGCCTCAAAGATGAGTAAAAGCCAGTACAAGCGTGGGCTCTGAGTTGGGAACAAACTGAAGAATGTTCTGGGCAAAGATAAGCTTGTGGGATGACCCACAGGTAGAAAAAAGCATGTAACATTGAAGAAAAGTAAACAAGTCTAATATCTTATGTTCATCAACCTGTTCTTCTCCAGAATAGTTCTTGAAGAGGCTATGATTAGTCCCAATTTACACATGAGGAAATGGAGGTCACGTTCCCAGAGACATATGGCTGACTAAAGCAGAATTGGGAGCTCAGCCCATCCGACTCTAAAACCTATATCCTTTTCTCTCACACTACTTTCCATTTTCCTAAGAATTGTATAAAAGTCGGCCGTGGTCAGCCAGTTCTCACTTCTGAAAACGAGCAAAACTGAGCCTGCAAGGAGTTAACAAACAGATCAGCAGGGATTCTGGGAACAGTTGGCCAGAGCACCATTGGTTCTCACTGAGTTGCTCTCACAAGAAGCATTCTCTTACTTGCCAGGAACCAGAGCCCTCTGAATCCAGAGGTCAAATTCCAACCTGTGAACCCAAGGGGAATTATGTATCATGAAAATATGGCCTGGGAGCTGGAACCAAAAGAAAAAAAAAAGCCTGTTATAGAAATGAGAATTATAGCAGTGGAAGGAGGGATGTGGTTGGAGACAGGCTGTCCCTGGGTTGGGGAGAAGTGGACAAGGTGAAGAATTTAGTCCCATCTTGGAAGGTGCCATCAAGAAGAGTCAAGAGTCAGGCCATCATCGTTAATTTAAAGGATTCTCTCCCAGCTGCTCCTTCTGGCCCCTTTCCTCCTCCTCCATAGCTAACACTTTAGTAAGCTGTTTAAAACAACAGCAACAACAACAACAAAGAAACAAAAACAGGAAGAACTATCCAAACCTAGCACCCACCTGAAAAATCGCATTGGTGTCCCCACGGGCCAAGCCCAGGAACAAAGCGACATTTGGGGAAGGAGGGTAGGAAGAGGGATACCTTAGACAGAAAAACTCAAGCACTGGAGTGAAGCATTACGGCACTGGTAGCAAAAGGAGTGATACAGAAGTTTTTTAAATGCCAAAAGGAAAGCCAAAAATAATTTTAGAACACCCAGAACAAAGTCAAAAAAGCACTCAGAAGAGGTTGACTATTAGGGAAACTTGTTACAATGAATCATTAGATCAACTGCTTTTAACCTAAAGTTCTGGGGATACTTTTACAGTGGAAAGGGATGGCAAGTATAATGCTATTATTATTGGCCAAAAGAATGTGGGCCTGGGAAGGAGGGCAGAGAAAGGCAGGTACCCTTGTTAGGCCCTCTGTCACAGTTCCCGGGCGAAGCCCTTAAGTGAGTAACCCCGAGGTTCAACAGTATGTCATATCTTGGGTGCCCTTGAGCCCTCCTAGTTGGGCCCCAGATCTGATCTGTCTTGGGTCCCGCCCACCTAGAGGATGGCCTTTCCAAAGGCTGACCTGTTGTTTGTGTGGTCGTTTGAGAGATGGCCAGAATTTTCTCTAGGGTGTATTCTACTGAAGGGATCCAGGTTTGGGGCACGCCTCGTACCTCCTAATTACTTAACTAGAGAAACTCAATTTTACCACACAGATGGAGTCAGGCATGTTTTTCTCTTTCCAAGCAAGTTTGAATCAAAGGGAGGTGTGGTAGAGATTCAGAACTTTGAAGCTGGAAGCAATTGACATTTGGATCCTGGAGGAGGAAGGGGAAGTTTTTGTGGTTCGTGTTTACATTGGCTCAGATAACAGGGCTCAAACAGTTGCGGTATCATCACGCCCTCTGCATCAGCTGCACAGAGCTGGCTAAGTGGGGTCCTAGGGACATTCTTCACCAGCTGACCTTTGTCCTGGCTGTTTCTAACACAAGCACCATTAGCTGACTTGTAGCTTGGGATATTAAATGTCGGAGAGTGGGGGGTAGGGTGGGAGTTCACCAGGTCAGCCTTCTGCTCTGACTCTGAGTATAGCTTAGTGCTGATCATTTGCCAAGAAGTTCTGTACAAGAAGGCCGCATGACTCGAAATTACTAACACAGGATGGGGCTGCTTGGGGACAAACATATAAGATATGTATATTAAGTACTATAAATTCTTTACAAAACAAAACAAAACACCCAGAAGGTAACACTTTTGGCTGAATACTGCTGACTTCATGTGCTTACTCACTGAGGCCAGCTGTGTGCTGACGCCATTTTGATCCTAACACTGGATACACTTAATGCTGGAACTCATCTTTGAAAGCGGTCTTAGGGGACTTGTTACATTCCTTTATATATTATCAATGGTGAGTCTTCATTCTTGGAGGATGGATTTGATTTGAAGAAAGAGCCAAAAGTCATTATGACCTCATTATGGTAGGTAATTTGGCAGAGAATTATTGTTTTTGGTGAAAATAATTATAAAACCTTTCTTCCCCCTCTCTAGCATCATCTCTCCGACTGACATCATAGAGTCTAAGATTTTTAGTTTTGGAAAGATTAGGAGAAATAATGCAAGGCATTCCAAAAGAACTTCACGTTGAATGATATTTGGACAATCTAAACTCAGCTCTGAATTTGGAGTATCAATATCATCTATTCAGGGACTATTAAAAAAGAATGGTATTTCAAGCCAATACAATTAGTAATACTAATATTTGTGCAATGCTTCTAACTTTTCAGAGGGCCTCTGGAACCCATATTTAGTGGTTGCCAAGTTACAATGAGGCAATGTTTGATTGCAGCAGCAATTTTTAACCCCTTCAAGTATAGTTAAAGAGTGGGGCTTAAACTAATATTTGAAATACTTGGTGCCCTGATTGGGTGAGAACTGGTGAAGAAAATCTCGATTATTTTTTAATATATTTTCATATTTTATGGTGAAATGCTTAGGAATCTGCGCTCAGGAACCAGCTTGCCTGCGTTCAAATCTTATGTCCATTGCTCACTTAGCTCAAATTAGCATCTTGGAACCTCAGTTTACTTCTCTGCAAAAGGAGAATAATAATAGCACCCACCTCAGAAATTTTTTGATTATCAAATGAATTTAAGGTATACATATTTCACATAGTAAAGCGCTCAATGAATCTTAATTGTAACAACTATTAGTATAATTATTTCCCAAACCACAGTATAAAATAGGCAGAGCAGGTATTCTGAATTTCAATTTTATTTAATTGGCACAATAATCGTGACTGTGAGACATGAAAATGCCCAAAGAATAAAGTGTAAGAGCATGAAACTTCCTAAACTCCCTGCCTACAAGATAGATTATAACGATAAGATCTGTTTTTCTTTTCTGTTATTCTATTTTTATTCTGTTATTCTAGTGAGCTCTCAGTTTTAGAACATCATAATTAAACTGGAATTTCTAAACTCTGTTTTTATCTGTTGCTTCTTCCCCAGTCAGGGCATTTCTGAAAAGGTTTAATGAATGCCAATGTTTTAAAATTATCATAAAAGTAGTGCAGAAGATGTATATCACATGTATTTTCTACCGTAGTTCATTCGGAATTGATGAAAGTGGCCACACATTCCTTTCCCAGAGTACATTCTAGAAAACTTTTTAGGATTTTGGTGATGCAGATAAGTGGAAAGGTCTTCGTCAATTTTTTAATCTGGAGCTTACGTAGTAGAATTGAAGTATCTGACTATACATGCTATCCTCTTTTCAGCCAAAATGCCATCATACCTAAAGTAATGCCTTGAGATGAAGGACAAGTCATTTAATTATTCTGGATAAACTTTAGTCAAGTTATTCAACTGTGAAATCTAAATTTTCTCATCAGTAAAATGGGGTTAACAAAATAACATTAAACTGAGAGAGAGGATATGTGCGTGTTATGTATAAACAATCTGCCATCATTTGTGTAAGTGTCTCCATGAGGGCGTTAACTGTTCTGAAAAACGCAGGTGATACCTGGCTTATTCAAGCTCTCAATAAAGACGAACTGCTAATATTAGTATTAGTATTATTACTATTACTACTACTATGACGACCACTGCTGCCTTTCAAGATCTCATTCAGGGGCACCTGGGTGGCTTAGTTGGTTGAGTGTCAGTGTCAGTTGAATCCTTTGGCTTAGGTCACGATCCCAGGGCCACAGGATTGGGCCCCAGGCCAGGCTCTATGCTGAGTGTGGAGCCTGCTTGAGATTCTCTCTCCCTCTCTCTCTCTCTCTCTCTCTCTCTCTGCCCCTCTCTCATGCTCTCTCTCTCTCTTTAAAGAAAAAAAAAGATCTCATTCAAATATGAGCTCACTCTCCTTCCCCAGCCCCAACACATGATTTATTCACTAATCACAAGATGCTGTATTTTATTGTATGTACGCATAACCCAAGAGCTTAGAAGGATACATGCACACTTTAAGAAGGTCCCTTCTACTGCTCCAAATATTAGGACTTGTGCATACTTATGAATGTAACCAAGAACAGAGCCCAATGTGGGGCTCGATCTCATGAACCACGAGCTCATGAAATGAGCCGAAATCAAGAGTTGGACACTTAACCGACTGAGCCACCCAGGCAACCCCAAAGGATTGAGTTAAATCTATAGATCACTTTGGGTAGTATTGACATCTTAATAATATTAAGTCTTTCAAATCATGAATATATGGTGTCTTTCCATTTATTTGTATCTTCTTTAATTTCTTTTATCAATGTTTTATAGTTTTCAGTATGTAAGTCTTTCTCCTCCTTGGTTATTCCTGTGTTTTATTCTTTCTGATTGAAAGTGGAATTATTTTCTTAATTCCCTTTTGGGATTGTTCATTGTGAGTGTTTAGATACACAGCTAATATTTGTGTTGATTTTGTATTCCACAATTTCGATGAATTTGTTTATTAATTCTAATAGAGAGTGTGTGTGTGTGTGTGTGTGTGTGTGTGTGTGTGTGTGTGTAATCTCTGGAAATTTTTACATATAAGATTATGTCATCTGCAAACAGAGGTAATTTTACTTCTTCCTCTTCAATCTGGATGCTTTTTATTTCTTCTTCTTACCTAATTGCTCTGGTTAGGACTTCTAGTACTATGAGAATAAAAGTGGCTAAAGTGGGCATCCTTGTCTTGTTCCTTATCTTATAGGAAAATTGTTAGCTGTGGGCTTCTCATATATGGTCTTTATTATGTTGATACAGTTTTCTTCTACTCTCAGTTGGTTGAGTGTTTTTATCATATAGGATGTTCAATATTGTCAAATGCTTTTTCTTCATCAGCTGAGACTATTATGTTATTTTGTCTTTCATTCTGTTAATTTGGTTGGTATATTGCATTGATTGATTTTCATTTGTTGAACCATCCTTGCATTCCAGGATAAAAAGCTCCCTAGGTCATCACTATGATCCTTTTAATGTGCTGTTGAATTCTTTTTTCTAGGATTTTGTTTAGGATTTATGTGTCACTATTCATCAGGGCTATTGGTCTATAATTTTATTGTAGTGCCTAGCTTCAGTATCAGAGTAATGCCAGCCTCATGAAATGAATTTGGATGTTGTTACTTCCTCTTCAACCTTTTTGATGAATTTAAAGATGATTACTTTAGTTCTTCTTTTAATGCTTAGTAGAATTCACTAATGAAGCCACCTGGTCCTGGGATAGCAGTTTTTTGATTAGCAAGTTTTTTGATTACTGATTCAATTTTCTTACTCATTATTGGTCTGTTTAGATTGGGGGGAGTGCTGAGGGGCTGCTCCCCTTTTATTATTGACAGAGGTTTCTCTAAAGGGAGTGTAACACCCCTCCCCTGTGGGACCACTATCCAACCTGTGCATCCTCCCTTCAAGTACCCTCTCAGAAGAAGAGCCCCTGCATCCGCCTGCCAATGCCTTGTCGATCATAGAGGACATTGAACTTGTTCACAAACTGGGTCATGGTGTTGCACGTTTTGCTGATGGTGCCAGGGTAGGCACGAGCCCCACGTCATTACATTGATCATAAAAGTCTGTCTTGAACTTGTCTGTGCTAAACACTGGGAGGCAGTGACACAGAGCATAGGCCTCCCGCAGGATTTCTTGATTAAAGGGGACCTCCCCTGCTTCAGAGGCCTTGACGTATTCCCAGATGAGTTTGACCCGGCTGTGCAGCATCTTAATAGCACTGTGTTGCTCTATCAGGTGTTCAGCCACAGTGGAGTTCTCCCCATAGCCTGTGGCTGTCATTCAGGCTACGTGGTTTACACCGATGCGTTCAGCTTCCTCTGTGGCCAGAGTGTAGGTCAGCTCAGCAAACAACATTGTGGCCTCTCCATTGATTATATCGATGACAGACTCAAAAACACTGATGGGAAGATCTGTGTGCCTGGTCATAGGGTTCAACTTAAGAAAGAGAGGGCTCTCGATTATCTCGCACGCCTGCTTCTGGACGTGGATGTCAGAGGGGTCAGGCGGCCCCCCGGGGGTATACCAACCCAGAAACTCCAGCTCCTTGAACACCTGTTTGAACTGCTCCTCCTTGGTGTAGTAACACTCCTTATCAATGATAATCTTCTCTTCCACGGCGTGGGACAGCAGCTCAAAGGAGTTCATCACCTCGATATTTCGTCCCTCCTGTTTCCCGATCAGAGCCCCAATCACCTGCATAGGCCGCCCCTCCCGGGAGCGCATACGAATCCAATGGTCTGAAATGTTGAGAATGACAAGGGGATGAAGAGGACTGAGACGCTCCCTGTCACGCCGGAGGCCATCACGCTGGGGACTACTGCTGCATCCACCTCCATCCCGCTGTTCCCTCCGGTCCCGTTTGCCGCCGCCGCCATTTTCCCCGCGCCCGCCAGCCTCGGCCCCGGTCTGCTTAGATTTTCTAATTCTTCGTGATTCAATCTAGATAGGTTGTGTGTTTCTAGGAACTTGCCCATTTCATCAAGGTGATCCCATTTATTGTCATACAACTGTTTTATGGTAGTCTCATAACCCCTTTTATTTCTGTAAAACTGGCTGTAATGTCCATTAGTCATCATATTTTTATATTTACCCTATCCAATGCTTGCCCAAGTTGGGATACTTGGTAGCCATTTAAAAAGAGACTGTAAAAGAGAAAATCACCGGACCCTTCGAACCATGTGGACAACCTATCATGGGTAACTTCGCTGAGAAGGGATAGACTTGGAGAAGGAGGCCACCACCAGGAGGTCTTCAGGTCAGAACTTGGGCTACCAGGAAAGGGCTCCCAGGGCTGGCCCTGAGTGCGGGGTGATGACTCTCTGTGAGATGTCGCAGAGTCTTCAGGCAGGGTGTGGATCAGGGAGACATAGTGGTCTGGCCCATCATGGAGCCCAGAACCTGCAGAGTGAACTTGACTTGACCATGAGTGCCAGTGGATCTAGCATGCTTCCTGAGCCCAACTTGGGCAGTTCTTTTCACACTGCTACAGAGATGACTAAAGGTATTGTGTAGTAATCCACATGGGAGGTTGTCTGGCAGGGGCAAAATCTGTCTATCACTGTGTTCTTGGAGAAGTAGAGTCCAGGCGAGGAATCTCTTAGTGATCTTTCTTGGGACAGGGTGGGGCACTCTGACTTCTTGCCCTTTCATAGTTGTGACCAGGAAGAGCTATAGAAAACCACACACAGTACATAAATGTTGAGAAGGCATGGCCAGCTTTGGTCTCACAGTTGGTCTTCCTCCAGCAGCTTTGAGCCTCCTCTCACAAAAGCAATTCCGTAATCTGAGGGAGCATGCCTTATTCCCTGCTATGGACAGCCAGAGTAGGCAGGCTGTTGTTTTTATGTCAAGAGCTATTCTACTTGCCCAGCATGATTTGAGACACTCATTTGCAGTTCTTCCCTTCCCATCAACCCCGACCCCACCAAGAATCTCTCCTTACCACCTACCTTAGCTCACTTTTGCACATTCCCCACATCTAGCGCAGTGCTTGGTGCTTAGCAGGTGTTTGACAGATAGGTGCTGGATTCCTTCTATTACTGTAGTCTTTCCACAGTGCCCTACTTGAGGGAAGATGGAGAAGGGGCACATTCTCTGCTGCGATCATAGAGACCGAAGGGAAATGTGTGTGTCAAT
The DNA here is from genome assembly GCF_046562875.1 of Panthera onca. NCBI lineage: Eukaryota > Metazoa > Chordata > Mammalia > Carnivora > Felidae > Panthera > Panthera onca. The sequence goes on from NC_138342.1 coordinate 172,625,666, forward strand.
GAGTCTTTCTTCTATTTCCTTCTTCTCATTTTTATTCAACTACCCAGAGACCAGCATTCTCATTTGAGGTGTTTTGAGAAGCAAGCAAACACAGCAGATGACAGGCAATGCTAGCTAACAAATTTTTTCCCCGTCGAAGCAGGTTAGTAGGTTCAAATAAAATACACTGAAGAGGCATTACATGAAAACAAAATGGAAACTGTGAAGTGCAAGCTGATATTTTTAGAAGTTTGTATAATGACAGGTCAGATTCCTGAGGATTAGCCAAAGTGGCAAATCTAACACCACTTATTCAAAAAGGGGTAAAAGATATAGCAGGCAATTATACTTTAGCAGCAGTTGCGGGGGGAAATCAACTCTTCTTGAACTTACTGAGGGGACAGCTTGAAAAGTGTAATTTGAATATAGATAGCCAACTAGAAGGTTTCTATGAGGAGGGGGTTGGGAAGCTGGAGGAAAGGGAAGAGGAAAGGAAGGGGGTTGCCAGGAGTTCATTATTTTCATATTTTAAAGCCCTGCACAGTTTGAAAGGATGATTGCCAGAGGGGACCAGGAAAATTAGTGGTTGTTTGATTCAGGATCAATTTTCAAATCTGCCCAGTTTATAATTGTGCACCTCTCCCTGTCATCACTCATGTGATTCAGGCTCCAGATGTTCAGGGTTGAAATGTCCCCAGGGCTCACCACCTCCTTGGTATGCCTCCGGGCCTCTCTGTCTTCCCCCACCAAACAGTTTTCCCCTGGACTTATTTATTGATATCTGGAATGCCTGCATAGGGACTTAGAAATAAGAAGTGAAAAAGAAACACTTAAAACACGGGGCTCAGGCTTAATGTGTATCACCTTTGCAAGAAGTGACATAGATTAAATCCACACTCAGACGTGAAGGGCCAGGATCCTGCTCTTTTCCAAGAGCAGATCTTTGTGAGGACAGAGTTCTGAGATTCCCAGGAATGAGAAAGATGAAGGAGGGGCTGGATCACAGAAGACAAATTTGGATAACGTGACAGTTTTAATTAGAACTCACCTGCGTTTGCTGTTTATCATTCCTGACTTTAAAGATAATGGGAGAACTTCAGAACTGGAAAGAATCTTTAAGATCATCTGGCACAGCCTTACTCAAACTGGGTTCAGCAGACTCTTGGGATCCACAAACATATTCTTAGTCTACAAGTTTTTTTATGAGATTTAAAATTTGTCTTCTCACTCTGATGGTGATATAAATGTATTATCAGAGTATCAAAGGCATCTGAATGCAGATCCAGAGTTCTGTGATCCTAGGACAGTGTTTATGGTTTTTTTGGAGGGGAGGGCACCACCCAAAGGGAACTTGTACTTGGGCTTGTCCAGCTGGAAGCGAGTTGGTAGGTCCTAATATCACAACGACAGCTACCAGCCTCTGTTCTCTGTATACTCACACTGAATTCTTTACCAGCAATAAACACAAGCCTTATTTGCCAAAGATAATTTACAATTAAGAGACATTTTCATAGACTATGATTTTTGTCCCTAAAGTTTTTTTTTTAATAAATTAAGACTTTGATTTGACATCATGGAAATGACATACTATAACAGATGGCTAATGAAAAAGAACAGAGTCAGGTTTAATAGATGAATTATGCATTTCATAAAGTTAAGATGAAATACTATCATGGCACACTGTCTGAATGAAAGTTTCCAGTAATTTTAAGAGAAGAAAGTGATATGAGAAGTTTGTCATCACATAACACACAGAAATATAAACATATCAATCAATCCCCAAAGTAACTGAGTTGTAGCCTTCATCACCCTGTTCATGTTGGGGATAACAATTTAGTTTCTGCCAAACAGCATTACTTATTATCTTAAATTAATGACTTTTATTGTCTTTTGGGTTTTGTTTCTATTCACTTTGCGAATATGCCTTTGTAGTTATTTAATACTTATAAAAAGTGATACTGAATTTCATATTTGTACAAAACATATAAAAATATATTAACATTGGGTGTTTACAAATTTTTTCTCCCCCACCACAAGGAGTCTGAATATAACTTATCCTTGAGTAACGCAAATCTGGTTCTTTGTTCTTATTTTAAAAAGTGACCTTTCAGCATTATGGGTATGTCTCAGTGTTGGAACCTCCACAGTCTTTCCAAAGAAAACTCACCCATCCTCTCCACCTATATATAGGTTATTCTATATTCCGCCCAGTGTTGATTGCTTTTTCCCTATTCCTACGTTTGCTTCTTTCACTCCCCCAGATTCCCTCAGTGTTCCTACCTCAACCATAGCAAACTTCTGCTCATGTGTCAAGACCAGCTTCTTGAAGGCTGCTCTTCTGGAAAGCTGTTTTTTCCAACACCATCAAGCAATTTTCCAAATCTCAGTGGATACTGACTGGGTGTCCCACAAACTTCACCCAATTCTCCCACTACCTACCTGGAGATAGCATCAGATCCCACAGGTTAAGGGCTCAGCCCTAAAAGGCTGCCTCCGCTTCAGACACCATCACAAATCCAGGTTGTCACCTGACTGACTGGCTATAAATCACAGGTTTCCATGACCCTCTTTTCAGGCTGGATTAATTTGCTACCATGGCTCAGAGAACTCAGGAAATCAGTTTATTTACTAGATTATTGATTTATTATAAAAGATATTAAAGTATCCGAATCAATTGTCAGATGAACAGATATGTAGGGTGAGGTTTAAAAGAGCCCCCAACACAGGGGTTTCTGTCCGCCCCCCCCCCCCCATGGAGTTTAAAGTGTGCCACCCTCCCAGCACATGGACATGCTCTGATTCACCAACCTGGAAGTTCTTTAAACCTGTCTTTTTTTTTTTTTTTTTTTTTTTTATGCCCATTTCATTACATAGGCATGATTGATTAAACGTTTGGCCATTGGTGATTGAACTCAAACTCCAGCCCCTTTCCTCTGTTTGGAGGTTAGGGATGGGGCTGAAAGGTCCAGCTCTTTAATCATAGTTCCACTGGGAACCAACCCCATCCTTAGTGCCTTTCCAAAAGTCACCTCATTAACATAAACTCAAGTATGGTTCAAAGAAGTTTGTTATAAATAACAGGACACTCCTTTCACCTTTATGGCTCTGGAGCTATTTTAAGAATCAAGGACAAAAGACCAAGTACTACAACAAAAGATGCTCACATTTCTCTTATCACTTAGGAAATTCCAAGGGTTTTAGGAGCTCTGACTCAGAAACTGGATGAAGACCAAATATATATTTCTTACTATAAATCACAATATCACAGAAGCCTTCCTTCTTTTCCCGGTGTGGTGAGTGGCTCTCTCTGTGTTTGCCACAGCTTTCAGTTTCTATGTCTCATGCCACACCCTTCATGAGACATTGAACATATCTACTTACTCTCTAAACTTCTGACTTGCGCTCACCTTGAGGAGCCTAGCCTTACTCATCCACGATTCTAGTCTGTGGCTCATTGTCAATTTTTAATAAAAGTCTATTAAGTAAGTTAGACCTCTCTATATTAAAACAATATACATCCTAATGAAACTGATCATCACCCCATGAGGCACAACCTCTAATGTCACCCTTGCAAGATTTTTAGGAGACGTTACCTGCTAGATTTATTTTTACCAAATTAGAACATGAGAAGAATAAGACAGAAACAGAGGAAAATTTTGCCAGCAAGACATTAGAATCCCTGGAATTTATATGCAGAGGTGGGCAGGAGGCTATCTCCAGGGTCAGCTTTTGACCTTCCCATTTATGTTTGAGGAAGAAGGGTTGGAAGTTAAGTCTTGCTTGAATCTGGCCTTGTGATTGGTTGCAAATGGAAAGACTTCTCGTCTCTGCAGGAAATGATGCCATCACATTGAGAAGCTGTTTTTTGGACTGGCAAATGGAAAATGTTCTTAATGAAAACACAGAATAATCACTCTGAGTGTGGGGAAGAAGCACTGGGAGGAAAAAGGAGAAAGAATACATATTAAATAGTTGTACCTACCAGCATACTGATGAGGAAAGGGATTTAGAGGTTATTGTAGGGAAAAAAAACCTCTTCATGTTATTATCCTAATGCCTTTCTGTAGCTTAAAAAGTGAATATACAGAATGTGTCACAGTGGAAGGAAAATGCCAATCAGTGGTCTCTAAAATAGAGATATGGTGGTCACTTTCTAGAGCTATTACAGAAACTGTCACCCAGTCCAACCCCCAAATTCACGTTCACTTGTCAGACTATTTGTCCAAAGCTTTGTTTGGAAAATATGGTCACCAAGTTATCAGACATATATTGTAATAATCATAGTGGCTCATGTGTACTAAGTCCTGACATATGTTCTAAGCGCTTTATAAGTATTAATTCCTTTTTCCCATTTTACTCAGGAAATGGAGTCACCAAGCAGGTAAGAAATTTGGCCAAGGTCACATAACTAGTGCGCTGCTCAGCCTAACTTCAGAGCTCCAGCTGCCTAGCATTATGACAGTCTGCCTTCATAGCAGAAAAACATGGGCTTTCGAGTCATGCCAGTCTCCCCACAAATCCTGAGCATTGGGCCTTGGCACAGGACAAGTTATTTAATGTTTATCAGCCTCCATTTTATCCTATGCAAAATGGGAATGATGATATTTAACTCATAGGGTTTTGTGTGGATTAAATAAGCTGATATACATAGAGTTCTTGGTACAGTACAGAGTAGATAATTTCCCTGCACCTACATTCTCCTTGCCTTAGGAATCTTTATAAGACAGAGCTTTAAGGTTTTTGGAGTGAGACATGATGTGTTGAGGCTGGCTTTATGGGATGGTGTCACCAAGAAGGTATACCCCATCGGGTTGAGGTGCCAGTGAGGTCATGGACAGGTGCACGAGGATGCTCAGAATCAGAGACTGACAGAATTGTTCCTCTGTCCTTGTATGTTCTCTTCAAGGGGGATATGGCTTAGGAGAATCAGCAAGATGAAATTTAAAATTAAATTGCTTCCGCTAATCCTGTGTGCTTTCTGCAAACCGAGTAAAATACCCCCAGACGTGCACAAATGTGACTACCATGGTATTGGTGATTAGCTCATGTCATTTGCTCAAATGGAGCTGAAGTCCTGATATTCTTGGGGGAGGGTAGAGATGTATGATACAGAGGCAGGGGATGAAGCAGCACTAGAAATAATAAAAAAAAACTTCATGTTGGGGTGGGGGGGCTCACATCCTCAGTCCAAACCACTCACATTGGACAATGAAGCAGATTCTAACCAACAGGGAAATTCTTGAAATCCTTTCTACTGCCCTAAAAATGCCCGTCTACAGACCCGGAGTCTTCTCCATCAATATTTAAGCCAGAGTGAAGAACTACCATCAGGTGGCACCAAACCACAGTCCGCACAGGAAGGATTTGGATTGCATAGCCAGACCACTGGAATGCTTCCAGAATTTCAAGCTGGTCACATGTGCAAAGTCCACCTGGTCATTTCATTAACCTTGGACAAATGAGAGATGACACTTTGCACAACCGAAGTTCGGGGACATCACACACCATGTTATTGTGGGTTTTCTCATGTACGCTGACCACCTACTATTTGGGGACATATGTTAAGTGCTTGGGATTCAGAAGCAAAAAAAATCTAGCCCCACCTTCTGGGAGCTGATGGTTCAGTGTGGAGATGGTCAAACAGACAAGCAATCACACCATGATGTGACAAGCGCTACCACAGTGGAAAGCAAGGAATGCTTTGGGACTGCAGAGGAGACACAGGAAGGACATCTGAACCATTTTCCTGAGGCAGAACCAGAGGATGAGAAGGGAATTCCAGGCAGAGAGAGCAGCTTGTACATCGACCTAAAGGAGTCATGGTTTGTTCCCAAAAGTCAAGAAGAAGAACATGAGAATGAGGTATGAGGCATGAAGGACCCCAGCTGCCATGATAAGGAGCTTGAGCTTTTTGCTGTGTATTAATAATCCCTAGCCTTTTCTGGGATGCAGACTATAGTGGGCTTTATGGTCCCTTTTCTCTGGAAAGAAAAGGTATAGCGACACACACATACACATGACTCTTATATTTGACATTCAACTTCAGGGACAGTTTGGGGCCCTCTGTCACACACTTATTTATGGACTCCTACTTAAGACATCCCACCTAGAAGTAGTAGAGATGAGTAGAAATCAGATTTTGGGTTGAGCAGGAATGTGTCCATCAAATAACTGGAAACAGAAGACGCATTGGAAGATGTACAGCCTGAAGACGAGGAAGATGGGACCACAGTTGGGAGCCTGTAGTCACGGATTAGACAAAACAATGGTTTTGTGCAATCTCCTCCATCTCCAAAACTTTTGTTGGGTGGTGGATAAGGCACAGAACCCAATCACTGGACTCAGAGCATTTTCTGCTCCGCCCCATTCTTTCTCAGGAAGGTGCCAATGATCTTGAACTCAGCTGTGAGGGAAGGCAAGGGGAGGATAATAAAAGAAGCTGTAATCTACAGGTGATATCGCCAGCCCCTAGGGTACAGATTGCCTAGGCTAGTACCCCAGAAGTTCATCTCTGAGAACATGCCCCTGGAGTGTGTCATCTGCTTCTAACAACCACAGTGGTATCTCACTAGGAGACCAGGAAGCCTCTGGGTAGCAAGACATCATTGCTTCTTCTGTGTACTGGGGAGATGGGCAGGCATGCAGAGAGGGAAAAGTGCTTTCCTTTAGCAGTGAGATAAGGATGTGGAGATGTGAACTTAATCCCGACTCTTCCTGGGAGAACCTGGCAAGTGTCTCTGCACTCCTATTTCTACATCTAAGGGAGTAACAATAAAAGTGCTAACATGCTCTGGGAGGAGTAACAAGGAGAAGCATTTTGTAAACTCTGCAGGAAGGTGATGCAACAGTGGCGGATGGCAGGTTCACTGGAGGAAACAGCAGAATTATAGCCACCCTTGCTTTCTGGCAGACTTTTGATTTCTCCCATCACTAAAGGCCCTCCCAGAAGTAAGGGAGCCCTGCCTCCCTTTCTTGTTGCCTTCCGCAACTGTCTTGCCATGTGATAGCAATATGGTGGAAACCGGAGAAAAGAAAGTGTCCTGAAGCAGTGGGAAGCTTGGAGTGTTGAGCGAGCCTCACTATCTCTCTAAAATAGCTGCTTAGGGAAGCCAGGGCTGGCTCCACCGTACATGGTGTGTGTGTGTGTGTGTGTGTGTGTGTGTGTGTGTGTGTGTGTGTGTGTGTTTTGTTTTAAGTTTGGGTTTAATTGAATTTTCATTGATGCCAAGAGTGCCTATAGCACTTGCTGTCCCCCATAAAGTGGGCAGTAGCTGCTCGGAATGGCTTGGTTTCCTTGAAGTCACGTTGTGGCAGACTGAGACACCCATCCATCCAGTTCCATGCCTGCTGCTTTTTCCTTAGGACCATCCTCGCACCTGAAGAAGGTGGGAATGATGAGCCCTGCTGGAATCTAAACCAATCTGCTGCTCCCTTCAGACTTCCAAATGCTTTCTCCACAGCGTGATGCCTTGTTGGGCTTGAGGTATTTTGTTTTTTGTTTTTTTCACGAGTCGAGTTTTGGCACCATTTCTATCAGTTGCAATGGAACAGAAGAGGAGGGTGGCTACAGGTAACAGATTATTTTTAATTCTGCCTTGTTATTTGGAACTGCTTTCCCATATGTTGTTGTTGTTCAACTCCTTGCATGAATTTTCTCAAATATTTGTAACATATGTCATATCTATATGCAGATTTTAAATTATGGATGCCTTCATCCAATCATTTTCGAAGGAGGAAAAATCCAAGTCTAATACTCTCAGGCAGGACCACAGTCTCCTGGGCATCAGTTATCGTTCAGGTAGACACATCTGGTGAAATGCATCACATCAAATTAGTATCAAGGGTATTGAGACTCTGAGACTACAGGCAGACAACCCCCTTCTAATGTACTGCTTTTTAGATTGTTGGGGAAACTTGAATCCCAATTCTCCTGTGAAATGAGTGATACTAACATGCCTGTTCAAATGCTCAAAGTGAAGATCAAAGCAGCAGTGTCCAAATTGCCTTTGCAAACAAAGCAGCCCCTTGCATCCCCCCTGGGGATACCGTGCTAATTTTATCTACTCTCCCTGGCTCTTCTGCTATTAAATAGCAATAAATAAATGTTTTTTTCTGGGTTTGCCAGTGGCTTATTTGTCTGACAAACAAGCTCATTTCCTTTTAAGTGTGAGGTTTTAGTCCAACTAATAGAATTAATCTATTTTTAATGAAAATGCGAATGGCTTTTACTTAGAAATCTACCTACCCATCTCCCTCTTGGCAACAGGCCCCTCCCCCCAGTGCTTTCTCTGAACACATACAACCAGCCATGAATATTTCAATACATCTCAGGCTTCCAGATCAATATAGGCAACTCTCAAGCCCTATTGATTTTCAGAGGTTTGACTCAGAAGGGTGATAAATATTTCTCGACTTATGAAACCTGAGTTAAAGAGGCTTTGCTGGCCCTTCAACTTTTCCAGACATCTTTGTCTCCACTTCTGTCCTCTTCCCATATCCCTTCTGCTCCTTCTCCCTCCCTCCCTTGTCCTGCACCCTGCCTTCAGTGTCACCCTCCCCCGCCCCCAGCCCCCCAACAGCCCTGAGATGGAGTTTATGACTAAGCAATACGTCCTGGAGAAGCAGGCACTATTTCCCCACTGGGTCCACTTCAGTTCAGAGGGAGAAGAGCCACGGGAGGAGAGCAGTCATGGCACGATTCGGCCCCCATCCATCTCGCCTACAGGGACCCTGCCAGCTTTCCTCTTGTCTCTCTGATTCATTTATCAGCACAGCCGACTCCTCCTCCTGCACACCTCTGAAGATGTAATCCCAGAAGGCGACCCTAGCAACATATGAGGAATTCCCCACTGAGGCACAGGAGCTGAGCTGCTCCATATGGGTAGGAAATAAGCTAATTATACAGTCAGCCATGTCCAATGCCAGGATGTATGTTGTTATAAGTTTATCCAGCCTAGTTATGAAGCAGTGAGCCTGAAATTCTCGGAAAATTTTACCGAACCTTTGGCATTTGATCCACCGTGATGTGCATTGGATTAGGAGGAGTTTGGAGACCCGGGTACGGATTTCTCTGGCTCGCCCTGGGAGGTTGGTCAAATCAGATGACTTCCCTTCTTGAGCCTCTATTTCCTCATTAACAAAATAAATTCATTCATTCATTTACTTACCAAATCATTGCGGAGTTCCTCCTACGTGCTAGGGAGAGGCTAGAATGGCAAACAAGAGAGATACGGGTCCCTGCTCTGTTGAAGCCCATCATCCAGCCAGGACTAGTCAAGGCTATACTAATGGGGCTTCCTCCTCTGAACTCCCATATTGCATGCCTCTAGATACTGCAAAGACATTGTATATAAATATGTCATCATCATGTTTCCAACATGATCCCTTGCTTAAACTGTGTGCGGCTTGTTGGTCTGGATTGTGCCTAGATCTTTGGAGATGCTTGTTCGCTGGATAGCAGTTGAATAAATTGGCTCTTTATACTCTGTGTCCTGCTGAACATCAAGTAGAATTGAGGTAGCAATCCCGTGTGTGGAGCCACAGCAGAAACACACTCAGTAGTCATGGATCCTGCTCCAGTGGTTTTTCATTCCAAGTCTTGTGTAAAGAAAAGCATATGAAAGGACTTACAGAAAGCAAGTTATAAACTTGAATAAGTTGAATAAATTGTAGTGAATATAATTAATATATTTGTAGTGAATATGATATATAATATAGGTAAATATAATATAGGTATATAATATAATATAATATAATATAATATAATATAGGTATATAATATAGGTATATATAATTGTAGTGAATATAATACATAAGTGAATAAGTAGCTGTGTTTTCAATGGAAAGTTAGAGATGACCAAAATGACCCTGTGACCAAAACAGACAAACTAACGTCTTTCTCTTGAAGCACAATCACGTTTTGAGTAAAAGTATGGTAGAATATGTAAGTCAGGGGATAAATCATTTATTCTAGTAGCCAGATACATTTTTGCATTTCAACTTTTGAAAAAGTTTTAAATTTATTATTATTTTTTTTAATTTAAAAAAAAATTTTTTTTTTAACATTTATTTTATTTTTGAGACAGAGAGAGACAGAGCATGAATGGGGGAGGGTCAGAGAGAGGGAGACACAGAATCGGAAACAGGCTCCAGGCTCCGAGCTGTCAGCACAGAGCCGGACGCGGGGCTCGAACTCACGGACCGCGAGATCATGACCTGAGCCGAAGTCGGCCGCTTAACCGACCGAACCACCCAGGCGCCCCTAAATTTATTACTTTCAATTTGAAAAGTTTTTCAAGCTTTATTGAGATACAGTTAACATATAACGTTGCGTAAGTTTAAGGTGTACAGTGAGCTGATTTGTTATACATATATGTTGCAGAATGATTCCCACAATAGTATCTGTTGACAGATGAATGGATAAAGGAAATGTGGTATATAGTTACGGTGAAATATTATTCAACCATTATCAAGAAAGAAAGCCTGCCATTTGTGACAATATGGATGAATCTTGAGTGCATTATGATAACTGAAATAAATCAGACAGGGGAAGGCAAATACTTTATGATCTCATTTACATTGGAATCTAAAAATGCAGAATTCGGGTGCCCGGGTGGCTCAGTCAGTTAAGTGTCCTACTCTTGGTTTTGGCTCAGGTCATGATCTTATGGTTCATGAGTTTGAGCCCTGCATCAGGCTCCACACTGACAGCATGGAGCCTGCCTGGAATTCTCTCTCTCCCTCTTTCTCTGCCCTTCCTCTGCTCTCTCCGTATCTCAAAATAAATAAACTTAAAAAAAAAAAAAAGAATGCATAGAAACAATGAGTATATTGGTGGTTTCCAGGGGTGGGGGTTGGGAAAGAGAGGGAGTGAAGAAATGAGTGAAGTTGATCAAAGCGTACAAACTTCTATCTGAAATTTTTAAGTGAAGTCACATTTGCTTCTTTTTTTTTAAATTTTATTATTTATTGAGAGAGAGAGAGAGAGAGAGAGAGAGAGGGAGAGGGAGAGAGAAAGAGATTGCAAGAAGGGAGGGGCAGAGACAGAGGGAGAGAGAAAATCCCAAGCAGGCTTCACACTGTCAGTATGGAGCCAGATGCAGGGGTCAAACTCACCAACCGTGAGATCATGACCTGAGCTGAAAACAAGAATCAGACGCTTAACCTGCTGAGCCACCCAGGCTCCCTAAGTCACATTTGCTTTTAAGTGACCTTGATCAACACTCAAACAGGCCCAGTGACTTGGGTTGGAAAAGATGCACAAGTCTCCTTCCAGCATTGGTATTGCTTGATTCTACATGGCATTGTTTGTAATTTATGTGAGCTCAGAAAGAAGTCCCCTCTTCTATGCTACTCCCTCATAAGTCATGCAGGGTCAGCTCCCCTTTCTCAGGGAAGCCCTCTCTGGGAGCGTCCTTCACCCAAGGTTCAGTGAAGGGCCTCTCCCACACTTACCGCTGTTTCCATGATAAGTTTTCTTGACTGTCTCCACTAAACTTGGAGCCCTCTGAGGACAGAAGTTATGTTTTATTCTGCATGACATTTCTAACATCTTCCTACCACATTGCTGGCACAAAATAAGTACTAATAAATATTTACACTGAGTAAAATTGAGAAGTTCTCTGCTTAACATATTGAATAAATAAATATTAATAGAAGATCTAGAGATCTAGAGTGGGGAGGTGCTGATGCAATTCCTTCTTGCTCTTAAATCCTCCGGAGGCATGTAGGAAAGAAATCAGGAATCATTTGCTTTCTGTTTCCATTTCACTGGAAGAATATAGTGACCATTTTGGTACCATTGAAAGATATTTGGTCTTTGTCCCCAGTTCCTGGCACAAACCTCCTAAAATTTTGGAATTTCCTGGGTGATAATTGTGATAGGAGCCCCTTTTGTTCTAATGAGGCAACTCTAGGCAAGCCCCAGATAGGTCCCGGATGGCAGCTGGTCATTGTTTCAATGAGGGATGGTCACTAGAAAGACCAAGCCTTGATTAGAAGCTTGAAATTTTCAGCACCCCCATCCAACATCTAGGGAGGAGAGAGGGGACTGGAGATTGAGTTAATAACCAATACCCAACAATTTCATCAATCCTGCCCACATAATGAAACCTCGATAAAAACCCCTAAACTACAGGGTTCAGAGAGTTTCTGGGTTAGCAAACACACTGAAGTGCTGAGGGGGTGTTGTGCCCTGCCTATGTGTTTCCCTATGTGTCTCTTCCATTTGGCTGTCCCTCGTTGTATTCTTATAACAAACTGCTAATAGTATGTGAAGTGTCTTCCTGAGTTCTGTGAGTGTTCTAGAAAATTATCAAACCTGAGGAGGGATCGAGGAACTCCAAATTTGTTTCCAAGTCATACAGAAGTGTGAATAATCTGGGTACCCTACTTGAGACTTGTGTCTAAACTGAGGGCAGTCTTATGGCTTAAGCACTTAAGTCTATGGAGTCTGGTGCTAATTCAATGGTAGGTAGTGTGAGAATTGAACTGAATTGTAGGATTCCCAGTTGGTGTCAGAGTTGGTTGATGTCAGGAGAAAAAGCCACACATTTGGTGTCAGAAGTGTGAGCAAAACCAGTTCAACCACGAAGACAGCCTTTGCTGTTTGCTTTGGCGATAAGGGCATCTCCTGCTATGAGAGAAGGCCCAGTCTTCCACCATGAGGACATAAGCTTGTAGCTGGCTAGGTATTTCCTGAGTGGGTTGTGCAGGGAGTCATGTACAGAAGTGATGATATCATCAAGAGTTCTTAGGGGCAGGAGCTGGTTTGGGGAGAAGATGGAACTCTACAGCCTTTCATTTGCTGTGGAAATTCTGAAGGATCTCAAAGACCTCCCTGGGGAACAATCCAGTTACTCTCCACCAGAGACAGAAATGCAAACCACACTGCAGAGCACAAAGTTGCTCTCCAAGTTGACAAACTAACACCTTGATGGTGGCAGAGCTAGCAGTGGAAGTGGCGGTGGGAACATGGCATGATGTGGATGACAGCAGCTTTGCCCTCAGTCTGCCAGATGCTTTGCTGGTTGCTTCCACCAGCTGTCTCATTTTCTACCTCTCAAAATCCTTTTATAGATAAAGTACTATGATCCTTAGTACACAGACCAAAAATTAATTCTGAAGTTCTGGGGAAAGAAAATCTGATTTTCACATCAGAAGTCACAAAGGTTGCAAATGTTCCAAACTGTGTGTGTGGCTAGGAGATACAATAAGCAGAGCACTTACATTGCCTCAGTTTTATTCAAAGTGGTGGGGGTTTTGGTGGTGTTGGGGGGGGCTGGTTGCATTTTATTTATCAAAAATGTGAATGCAAACTTTACTTCAGTATGTAAAGATTAAAAGCACATCTGCAAAAGGGCTGGCTTAGTTGGTGGAGCATGTGACTCTCCATCTCAGGGTCATGAGTTCCAGCCCCATGTTGGGCATGGAACCTACTTAAAACAAACATATCTTGGGGTGCCTGGGTGGCTCAGTCAGTTAAGCATTCAACTCTTGGTTTCAGCTCAGGTCATGATCTCAAGTTTCATGGGTTCAAGCCCCACATGGGGCTCTTTGCTGACAGCGTGGAACCTGCTTGAGATCCTCTGTCTCCCTTGCTCTCTAACCCTCCCCCACTAACACACTCTCTCTCTTTCTCAAAATAGTAATAATAACAATTTTAAAAAGCCATACACATCTGCAAAGAAAGTGTGCATGGTAGCAGGTTTGCACACCGTGCTCCCAGTACTTCCAGTGGCATTGTGGTTATTTGACAGAGAATTTGAAACACAGGGATGCACGAGTCCTGGGGTGTCACAGCTTGCTGTGATGGAGCTAGAGCTAGCTGAAGAAGTTGTGAAGAATGTCAAAGAATTTTTAGGCATTAACTCTGGAGTATAATTTCTTTTTCTGTTTCTGAGAAGGAAAGAGGGGACAGACTGCTTTACTAATTAAACATGCAAGCAACATTTGTTCTCCAGCTAATAGTTTGATGCTCCCCACTCAGTGACATGCCCTCCATTGCCCCCCACTTCCCTCTTGTTCCAAACAAGACACCCTCATAAGTACAGCCAATCTGGAATAAAAAATCAAGTTGCTGTCTGTTAGTGTCTAAATGCATCACATGTAAACATCTGGATGGCTTTCTCAGTAAATCTTGAGGAGGTCTGTGGGGTGGTCTGGTTTTAAATCTAGGTTATGTAAAGTTTGTGAAATTTGCTTTCAGGAGCTGCAAGGGGCACCTAAAAGAGAGAGACAGCTATCCTCTGGAGCATCTGAAACTGAGTTTACTTGGGATGTCCCGACGACTTCTGATCTACAGTGTTATAACATCCATGGAAAGGGAAAAGAGTTTCATATACGAATCCCAAATTAGAAGTCTCAAAGGCAGGTGCTCTGAATTGATTCACTGTGGAGCTACTTCTAGAATGGGCAACTCTATCTTATGAGGCCCAGACTTCATTTACATGCTATCCAGTGAGACTTTATTATTACCCTAAGTGATGCTGGAGGCGGCGAGGGGGGCCAGCTAGTAACACACGTTTCCTCAGCTGAGCAGCCTTCCTTTTACATTTGCCTCTTTTGCATTGAGCCATTCTCTAATAAGCATTAGCTGACTATCCCAAACAGGGCTAAACATCTACTCTAAAAGGTAACCCACTGCAGATTAGCACTTTAGGGCTAAAGCACACTGAGAGCATCACCTTGTCAAAGCCGCTTACTTTAACAGTGAGGTAACAGGCCCAGAGTTGTGAAGTGACTTGCCTAAGGTCATTAAATTAGCTAATAGTAACACTGAAACAGGACAGGTGTCTCCTCTCATCTGAGTGCTTTGTTGTTCCAGATAGCGCACTATCGTTTCCAGGTGAACACCGTGGAATTTTCAAAAGTATTTGGCTTATTTGAAGGTCATTTGTTTCTGAAAACAGGGAGCTCATGACTTATGAAACAAACTGAGAAGCTGAAAATAATTTCTCATCGGGGTGTTATTGTTGAGCAAATGTTTCCTGTCCTCCGTCTCCCCCAGGAAAGGAGTAGACTTTTAGACACCACTGGTGGGCCGTTTGGCCAGTGAAACGTGAGCAAATTTGAAAATACCACATCTGAGCAGAGGTGTGCTGGTGTGGTGTGGGTTCTGTGCTCTCTCCCTTTCCCGTAAGAAGGACATGCTCCAGCTTCCTGGGTCCTAAAATAGAAAGACATGAGACAGCCCTGAATCCAACTTGCTGCTGAGATGCTAATCTACAAACGCATGGGCAAAGATATAGGTGTTGGAGTCTATGGAAATTAGGGGGGTTTATTATGTAGCATATATTGGGGGATATTTATTATATGGTGTATCACAGAGCAAGCTAATACACTCAAGCAAACCTTTCCTTATGTAGTCGTACCTTGCTCTCACCTTTCATGTTGCGGTATACAAATTCAGATTGTCCCTTCAGTTTTCAGGCAAGAAAGTTGCATCCCAGGTTAGATGCTTTATATAAGGGCACATTGGAGAAAATAGAGGCATAGCTGTGGTTAAAATTCACATATCCTTCCTGATTTTCAGAATATAGTTTCACAGGCTATTTAGACATGAGATTCGTATTACCTTTCAGGTTAGAGAAAAAACCAAGGCTATTTGCTTTTTTGGTTTTGTCTATTTCTTATCTATCCATCATCTTTCTTTCTCTCTACTCCCCCCCCCCCCACTCTCCCCCACCTTTATCTATCTATCTATCTATCTATCTATCTATCCATCCAACTGTGTATTTGTTTGAACTAGAGAAAGGTAGTCTTAAAGTTCTATTGTGTTCACTGTTGTGGGGTTGACATTTTAGCGCCTAAAAAAAATTCAGCTGAGTTGATAATGTTTAGTTGATCTGTCTGCATCTGATTATGCTTGTTTCCAGATCCAAGCAGTTGTTAATGAAACAGTTGCTGTTTTGTTGACAGAACATTAATTACTTGATCTTAGGACTCAGTAATTGCACAAGCCCCCTCTGTATACATTACTAATTACATTAGCAATTATATGGCATTTTAAAGACAAAGAAGTGACTGAAGCAATTGCAGTGTCACAGGTAACCTGCTGCTAGATTTCAATCACATTCCTCACGTGTCCATGATGTGCTGAAGCAGTTCTGATGCATCTGTGACACCGACTTGAAGAAATGGCCTAAGACGTCTTGCCTATGAACCCACTGCCTAGTGGGAAGCCCATCAGGTGGGCAGAGATAATGTCAGGAAAGTCTCTTTAGCACTCATTTCCTTCCTCTATTGAAAGAAAAATCAGAGAGAGAAAGGTTGGACCAGAAAAATTAATTCATGTATTTAACAGATATGTATTGAATTTCACTACGTTAGCCAAGTTACAGGCCTAGTCGATAACTCTGTAAAGTTTATAATCTTGTGGAAAAGACAATAAGTAATAAACACTAAAATAAGTTGGTAATGGTCAGAGTAAAGCTTGTTAGCTGCTGTAACAAATAGCCCTCTAAATCTCAGCAACTTACTATAATAAAATTCTATTTCTTGTTCATATCTTGGTCAGCTCTTTCTAAGCGGTGGCTCAAGGATCCAGCTCTTCCCTTGCATGACCCCATAATTCTGGGCTTCTTCATTGCCAACTGTGGGGACAGAAGAGAAAGTTGAGGATCTTGGGAGATTTTAGAGAGCAGGCCTGGACGGCCATACTCCATTTCCCCTACATGTTACTAGCTGAAACTGATCACAGGGCTTCTTCTTCCCTGCAAAAAAGGCTAGAAAATATAAAGAAAAAGGAAGAAATGATCACTGATTCTGTGTCCACCGCACTACACAATTACAAATGGTGACTGGTGCTATGGAGGACAAGCACATAGTACGATGAAAACATGCAACGGAAACGTTCACTCACTTGACATCTGGCATCCATTCTTCTTCCTGATAAGAATGCCCTCATTGCCTGAGAAGGGAACTACCCTCTATCGTGTGTAGTTTTTGTGGAGCTATCATTCAAGTTTTCCTATTTCTCCATCCTATTCCTATCAGGCTTGTGCACATGGTATAAACTATGCCCATCAGATTCCCTCCCTGGACCTTAACCTCAACTGGAGAGACACAAAAGACAAGGAAAGGTAACATTTCATTCTCTACTGTGAAAGAACCATACACCGACCAGCTTGTCACTTGGATCTGTATATGCCCAGTCCCTGTCCTTCTGGCCTATTTATCAGCTTTCCTTTCAATCTCCGCATTATCTCATATTGATCCAAAGGATTCCCTTTCTTCCTAGATTAACCAGTTGGTTTCTGTGCTTACACCCAAGAACTAATTGACACAGGCATATGAATTACATTGGGAGGTTTAGTGTCTCGCTGTGGAGCAGCATTTTTGCTTATAAATGAAGCATAAGTTGGGGTTACCTAGATGAAGTGGGGAAAATGATTTCTAAGGCAGAGAAAATCATATGCAAAGGTCTTGAGGTATTAAAAAAAAACCTTACAGTATCTGAGAATCATAAAGTATGCCTATCTCGTTGGAGGTTGTGGAGTGAAGGGGAAAATAACAAGATGGAACTGGACAGGTGGGAAAATAATAAAAATTGTGAGCAGTGTTGAGCATTTTGGATTTTGTCTTAAGTGCAGTGGGAAGCCACTGAAAGTTTTAAAAAGGAAAGAGATACAATTCAATTTACACTAAAAAAAAAAAAAAAAACACCACCACCACCAACAACAACGCACCCAAGCTAGTCTGTGAGAGACAGAATGGAGTCAGAGTAGAAGCAGGAAGATCACTCAAGAGTCCAGGAGTCAAGAGACAGGAGGCATGGCTGTGGTTTGTCTTGGTGGCTGGCAGAGAAAATGGAGAGAGGAAGGCACTCTGGATGTGCATTGGGATAAAACTGACACAGCTTGGTGATGAATAATATTCTGGAGGCAGGAAAGGAGGGACAAAAGGAACGACGTCAGTTTCAGGAGGTTATATCATTAATTACTGAGATTTAGAAAAAACTGACAGAGGAATAGGTGAGAGTGACAGAGTTAAGAACGCCCTTTTGGCATTGAACTGCTTTAGAGACTCCAAGCAGTCATGTCAAATGTCGATATATAGGTCTGGCATTCAGAAGAGAAGTCTTGGTCAGAAATACAAACGTAGATAGCATGGACTTAGACACTGCATTTGAAGCCATGGAGAGGAAGAGACAAGATATCTGATAACTCCTGAATCTACTACCCTGGGATGGGTGCCTAGGTGGCTCAGTCGGTTAAGCGTTCGACTTCAGCTAACTAAGGTCATGATCTCATGGTTCCTGAGTTCGAGCCCCACATTGGGCTCTGTGCTGATAGCTCGGAGCCTGGATCCTGCTCCAGATTCTGTCTCCCTCTCTCTCTGTCTCTCCTCCCCCTCAAAAATAAACATTATTACCTTGGGAAGCAGACAACAATATTGCACCACCCATCCACTCACCTAACCATGTTTGGGCTATGCCGTGTCTTCGGGCTTAGGGCCCTGTCCTTTTAAGGAAACCAACCCTTCCTGCACTGCTCTGCCAGGACACAGTTGGAATGGCTCCCTCTATTCCTGAAGCTTCCCTCACTCCCCAGTCATTTCCCCTCTCCTTTCAATCCCCTTGCTTAGTTTTGAGCAAAGCAGCCCTGCTCCCACTTCCCCAGATCTGAAGCCAGTTGTGTTCCTCTAGTGCAGCCCCTGGCTCCCTCCCTCAATGGCGCGTGCTAGTTCTAATCTGTGGGTTATTTTTCCTTCCCTACCTGATCCAGCCTGGCCTTTGAGCCGTGCCCCTGGTGAGCTCCAACCTTTGAGAACTAGCGCCGTGCCCTTACATTATTTCATGGCGCCTGGCCATTGGCCCGACTACTGCTTTCTAGAGTTGAAGGAATGGGTAAAGCAGAGAGAGAACAGCAGAGACTAGCTCCTGGGAAACCAGGCTGGTGATCTGAAACTGGAGAAGTTCCCCAGACGGCGTGAGGGGGATTGTCCTCCTGACCCCTCACCTCCCCACAGCCCTGGGTCATCTTCCTCTGTTTACTTGAGAACACGCATGTGAGAAAACAGGACCTGCCTGGGCCAGTGAGCCGTGTATGAGAGAATTTGAACTTTATTGGTCCTGACACCTCTGCCTTGGTATGTGTGACTGTTCGTACACATATGGATCGGATCAAACGAGATAATTTATGCGAAAGCACTTTGAAATTTTTAGAGGGCTATCCCAAGTATTGCTTGTTGTTATTATTACATTCCACAGGAAAGCCTTTCCTCTTTAACATACCCAAGTATTTGATTAAAATTAGGTGGCAAATTGGCAAACCTATAAAATGCTTTCTTGTGTAGCCTGTCACCTATACCTATGGTGACCATATGGTCTCCATTTTCCAGGATGGCCCAGATTTCATGTCATTTTATTCTTTACAACAGAAAAGTGATTTGTTAAATTCTTAACCAAGTGTCACTTCTTTATTAAGCCTCTGTAAGTTTTTTCTCAAGAATAAATTCTTAAGTCAGGATAAAGAGTTTTGTCAGCCCACGCATTTTAATTTTTTGGACAGGTACAGCCCTCCATATTTAATACTGTCATCCATGCAGAATGGGAAGTATTCTGAAAAGTCAGAGCACCTCTTTTATCTCCTGCATCTGGCAGGAGGGGAAAATGAGAAGAAAATCAATTCTCCTCCTTTTAACAAGTGAGTAGATTCAAGCCAGAATGGCCTGGGTGGCACCATGGCCTTGTGAGGACAGCCACCCTGGAATTAGTTGGATTTTAATGGAAGGGGAAGAGACCAAGGGGGACTGGCCACAGTACCTTTGTCCCTTGTTGGTTCTCCCCTCTTTGTTTTCTTTTTTTCTTTTTGGTCATCCAAGGCTTTCCAACAGGGACTCTGCAATGGCAGCCTTTGGGTTCTCATTGTCCACATATGCTCCGTGTCCCGTGGCTGTGGGAAGAAGTCATGAACAGAAATTAAGAGGGAAGGAGGGACAGTGGGCCTCCTGCTTGATGCCCACAGGCTTATTCTTTAGGGAAGAGAAGGATGTTCATGGGTTTTTTTCTCTGAGACATCATTTCCTGATCTATTCTGAAGTAGCTGGCCCACCAGGCATCTGAGAGATGTTTCATAAATGGCTGCATCCTCTTCGCTACTTCTTCTCCTTCTTCCCCTTTCAAAACACCTTCTCCTTTGCACAGCCTTCTCCTAAAATCCTAACACAGGGGCTCGTTTGGTATTGTTCCGTAAAGGATTCAGTGAAGAGGTCACCTTAGGTTTTCCAGTCAAGAGAATTTCTATGAGTAAGAGTCCAGTTTCTAGAACATTGTAGGCCAGGTTGCATTTGAGCTTCAGTTAAATCTAGCCCTGACCCAACCACCAATGAGCACCGTGAGACAGAGCAGCTCAATGAGCACCGCAGGCCTTACTTTGCTTACCTGTGCTGTGAAAGAATGGTCCTTCCACCTCCGTGGAACAGTTCAAAGAAAAGAGCACCTTTTGTCCCAGATACTCTTCATTGGGTTGCACACTTTAAGCCTCTGTACTCAGCTCTTCCAGCCGGGCACACAGCTACCATTTTCCTGCTTGTATAAATCTAGTTTGATGAATCTTGGAACAAGTACCTGCTAGATGCTTGGCACTTTGACACACTTTTTTCTCCTCGAGACTCATCTTCTGAAGAACAGTGTAGGAATGAGATGAAACAACATGGACAGAAGCATCCAAGAGAGAACGAGGACTCTGGGTTTCACGGAGCTCATACTCCCCGCATGAGGTCACTTAGATGAGAGGCAGCCAAACCAGGATTTCAATCCGGGTGTTATGGCTCCGGGGCCAGTGTTCTTCCCAGCACATCACAGCAATTGCATTCAAAAGTTGTTGCTCTTTAAAAAGAACCAAAAAAATGAAAATTCTGTAATCCAGGAAATCCCAAGTCTTCTAAAATTAAAGAAGTTTAGAGAAGAGTGTAAGTCATTTTGAAAAGTGAACGCTGTGAATCACCACAGCATTGCCTAGCCAGGAAAACGTTTGAAAGGAAACAAATAACAAAGATATAAATGTTACCATTCTGACTTTTGATAGTATTAAGATCATTTCACTTCAAACGAGCATGTTTATTCTTCAATATTCAGCGTCCTCAGTCTTTGAGGACACTTCTGGTACGCACTTACAGAAATAAACTCCATATTCTACAAAGGGCCTAAAGGAAGACGTTTGGAACAACTTGTTCTACTTTTGCTAATGAAGAAGCTGAGGCTAGGGAGGACGGTGGCTTGCGTATGGTTGCTCAGCCGGTGGAGAAAATGGCAGAATCTTGAATGAAAGAACCTTAGCATTTTTGCTTGAATGAATGGATGCATGGTATTACCATTCACTGATGTAAAAAACACTTGGATTGGAGGATACATTTTGGGGAGATGCAAAAGTTTATTTTGGATATGTTGGGTTGAGCTTTCTGTGAGATATCCAAGTAAGCAGCTGTCTGAACCTCAAAAGAGGAAGTATAAATGTGAGAGATGTCAGCATATAAACAGGTACTAAAAGCCAGGCTCGGGCTGAGAGTGGAAATTGGCGCAAGCTCTACAGATAGAGGGGACCATTTGGTTTATCATCCAAACCAGCCACTTAAGTGCAAGAGGTATTATTATTAACAACTACACTGGGACAATGTCCTTGGCAAGCTAGAGTGACGGTAGTCTCTCTCTTGAAGGTAATCTGGCAATATTTGAAAAATGACAAATGCACATGTTCGTTCACCCACTTCTGGGAATTTGTCCTGCAAATATACTATAACTCTTCTCACATATGTGCAAAAGGACAAATTTATTAAATACCAATTATATTATTATTAATGGCAAAAAATAGAAAACAACATAGATGTCAATAAATAGAGGAATGATCAAACAAAATATATACATTAAAAATTAGAAGGGATTGAAAGGGGAAAAGCACTGCCCACTGGGCCTGGAGATGGTTTGAGGGCACAATCAGAGAACAGCGGGAGCCCAAAGCTGCTGCTGGGGCCACTTGCCCCATGGCTGGACCAGGTCCTGGACTTCCCTCTTGGTTCTGCCCTTCCTACCCCTCTGTAGGCACCTCCTACCAGGAGAACCCTCCAGGGCTTGGGCTCTGCTCTCTCTTAAAAAAAGAAAAAAAAGGACTACAAGACAACCATTAAAAGCCAAGCTGTTATTTATGCACAATGGAAGTCTTTAAGATGGTTAGTTTTATATATAAATATATATTTTTTATTTATAAATTACATATATTTATAAATTATATATTTATATATTTATTTTTATATATTTAATATATATTTATTTAATTTATATATATTTATTTAATATATATTTATATTTATATTTAATAATATATAATAATATATTATATATATAATATATAATGTATAAATATATAATATATAACTAATAATATATTATAATAATATATTAATATATAATATATAATATATTATAGTATTATTATTAATAATAATTAATAATATATAATATATAAAAATAATATATAATATATAAATAATTTATATTTATATTTAATAATATTTATATTTATAAATATATATTATAAATTTATTTTTATATATATATATGGTGCAGTTATATTTTTTTAAAAGGTACAAAACAGTGAGTAGAGTAGCCTGTGTTACTGTGGGAAAGACCAGCAGAGGATAATATGTATATGTATATATGGAGACAACCTCTTAGAAAATATACAAGAAATTGGTAAAATTGATTACCTACAATGAAGGAAATTGGGTGACTAAGGGACAGTTGTCAGAGGGAAATTTTTCAGCATACCTTTGGACTATCTTGAATTATGAACCATGTTAAAATATTACCTCTTAAAGAAAAAAAATTAAAATTAAAGATGAATCAATAAAATAAAGTCAGCCTGAACTTTAACCCATAGAAAAAATGTATTGTGAGGCTTGTACTGTTTTATACATTTTCTTCTTACAAGGTGAAAGCCACAAATGCTTAGACCATGCCGGAAAAAGGGTACTTCTCATTAATGGTAACCAAGATATCCTTTGTAAGACCAACAGACTGACACTAAATAATATCAGAGTGGCTAATATGTCAGAGTGGCTAAAATGAACAAATCAGGAAACATATACAGAATTGCAAATTGAAATTAAAAGCTGTAAGAAGTTTCAGCCACGGTGGAGAACTGGGACCAGGTTAGTCCTTCTTCTTAAACAACAAGGAAACTAGACAAAATATATGAAATGATTCCTTTCAGACACTGGAAGTGAGCAGAGAATGACTGTGACAGTGAGGGAAAAGAAACAGTGAGGGGAAATCGTAGCCCTACAATTACTGTGGCTTTCCGCCTGGAAGCACTTTCTGGAGCTCAGCACAGGGAGGAGGAGATCAAGCACAGCAGGGCCATCTTGCTGAGTTGAGGAGACAGAGATTGAGGTTTAAATGGTCTAAGGTGGTTGGGAGTTGTGGGGAAGACTATTAGAGGCAAAGAAGCAATGCAGAGAGAGAGAAAGATCCAGAAATCTACAGAGGAGCCTCCTAAAGTCTGATGCTAAATGTTAAGCTATCTATCTATAAGGTGCAAGTCCATGAAGCCATACAAAATCCACTGGTGAGGACGGTAAGGCTGAACAGTTGGCAGAGCTCACAAGACCTGACAGATGTTCAGTTTTCAATCAGCCAAAGAGGAGACACATTGTCTAACACCCAGGCATGTGGTAGATACCCCAGAAGGGTCATGTCTCAATGAGAGTTAAATTAACCCTAGAGAAAAACTACTCTAGATTTTCCCCTACAAAGTTTAACCAAATCCACAAAGGATCAAACTAATCCTTTTCAAAATAAAAATCAACTCTTTCAAGCCTGACAACAAAATCCAGACACTCAACAGTGTTAGATCCACAATATTTATAAATATTTATATAATATCCCACAATAACAAAAAAATTACTAGACATATAAAGAAGCAAGAATATATGGTCCATAACCAAGAAAAGAGTTGGTTGATAGACCAGAAATTATAAAGATAATGGTATTAACAGAAAAGGACTTTAATACGGCTATTATAAATACGTTCAGGGGTTGAGGAGGAATGGGCGTATAAAAAAGAATCAGTTGGAAATTTTAGAACTTCATAATGCACTATCTGAAATCTCAAAGTTAACTAAATGCACTCAGTAGAATATTATACGCAGAGCCAGAAGAGCTCAGTAAATTTGAAGACAATAGAAACTATTCACACTGAGGCACAGAGAGCAAAAGTTTGGGAAAAAAAAGTGAAGAGTGAAGTGACTTGTGGGACATTATCAAATGATCATATAATTGCAGTCTCTGAAAACTGCAAAACATTGCTCAGAGAGTTTTAAAAAATACCTAAACATATGCTATGTGAGGGATAGTATGTTTA
Source organism: Panthera onca (assembly GCF_046562875.1). Lineage (NCBI taxonomy): Eukaryota > Metazoa > Chordata > Mammalia > Carnivora > Felidae > Panthera > Panthera onca. The sequence continues at coordinate 172,650,004 of NC_138342.1, forward strand.
TTTGTCAGAAGACTCACTATTAAGAAAGTCATTCGTCCTAAATTAACCCATAGAGTCAACACAATCAAAATCTCAAAAGGCTCTTTGGTAGAAATTGACAAGCTAATTCTAAAATTTATAGGAAAATACAAAGATCTAAAATAGCCAAAAATTTTTTTTGAAAAAGAACAAAGTTGAAAGACCGATTTCAAAATCTACTATAAAGCTCTTAAAATCAGTGTGGTATTGGCATGAAGGTACATATATAGATTGATGAAACATAATAAAAGAAATAGGCCCCCACCAAATATATGCTCAACTGATTTTGATACAAATGCCAAAAAACAAAAACAAAAAAAAACAACCCAACGTGGAAGGGATAATCTTTTCAATAAATGGTTTTGGCACAATGGATAACCTTAGGAGACTAAAAATAAAAACAAAAAACCTTTTACCCTTGTTTCAGACCAAACGCAAACATAACCTGCAACAGATCATAACTTAAATATAAATCTAAAACTCAAAGTTCCAGAAGAAAACAAAAAAGAAAATCTTTGCAACAGTCAACAATTTAACATTGGAGTAGGCAAAGATTTCTTAGACCAGATGCATAAAGCACTATCTGTAGAATTGAAAGAGATTGATAAATTAAATCTGACAAAAATGCAAAAGTTCACCTCTTCAAAAGACATTTCAATTGTATGTCCATATGCAAAAAGCCCAACCCAAGCCCACACCAAACCCAAATAACCCTTGCCCCCAGACACAAGCCTCACACTTTTATAAAACTTAACTCCAAATGGATCATATACAACTTTTAGGAGAAAATCTTCAGGATCTAGATTAGGTGAACGGTTCTTAGACTTGAAACAAACAGTACAATCCATAGAAGGGGAAACTGATAGGTTGGACCCCATTAAAATGAAAATTGTTGTTCTGCAAAAGACTCTCTTAAGAGGAAGAAAAGACAAGCTACAGACTGGGAAAAAAACATTTGTAAATCTCTTATCCAACCAAGAACCAGTATTTAGGATGTATGAAGAATTCTCAAACATTAGAGTAAAAAACAAAAAAAAAATCAATTAGTAAATGAGCAACTCATGAAGAAACATTTCACTGAAGGTGAAATATTTAGAGGGCAAAAAAGCACATGACAAGATATTCAATTTCATTAGCAATTAGGGAAATGCGAATTAGAGCTACAATGAAAACCACTATGCACCTATCAGAATGGCTAAAATAAAAAACAGTGACAAGACCAAATGCTGGCAAGGAGGCAGGGAAACTGGATCACTCACATTTTGCTAATGAGATTGTAAAATGGTACAGCCACTTTGGAAGATGGTTTGGCAGTTTCTTATGGTACTAGGCATGCAATTACCATATGACCTAGCAATTGCACTCCTGGGCATTTATCCCGGAGAAATGAAAATTTATGTTCACACAAAAACCTGTCCATGAATGTTCATAGCTTTATTCATAATAGCCCCAAAGTGGAAACAACCTGGATGTCTTTCAGTGAGTGAATAGTTAAACAAACTGGTATACGGAATGCTACTCAGAATGAAAAAGCAACAAATTACTGATACATGCGACAACTTGAACGAATCTCAAGGGAATTATGCTGTGTGTGCGGGGGGCGGGGGGGGGGAATCCTCAAAGATTACATCCTACAGGATTCCATTTATATGACATTCTTGAAATGAAAACCTGAAGATAGAGAACAGATCGGTGATTGCCAGGGGGTGGGGACGGGGTGTGGTTGGAGGAAGGAAGGTCTGTGGGTGTGGTTATTAAAGGGCAACACAGGGAGCATAGTATTCTGCCTCTTGACTACGGATCCATGAATCTACACAAGGGATAACTGAATATAAACACACACACAGGAGTATACATAGGACTGGGAAAATCTGAATATGATGGGTAGGCTGCACCTAGGTCAATATCCTGGTTGTAATGTACTACTGATAGTTTTGCAAGGTGTTACCACTGGGGGACTGGGTAAAGGGTCACACGAGGTGTCTCTCTACTACTTTTCACAACTGTGTGTAAGTCTATAATGATCTCAAAAGATGCTGAACATTATTAGTCATCAGGAAAATGCAAATTAAAACCACAGTGAGATAGGCTATACACCCATTATAATGGACAGAACCAGAAAATCTGAAAATACCAACTGTTGGTGAGGATGTGGGGCAACTGGAACTCACATACATCGCTGGTGTGAGTGAAAATGACACAGTAACTTTGGAAAACAGTTTAGTCTTTTTAATTTTTTTTTTTAATGTCTATTTTTCAGAGAGACAGAGAGACAGAGAGAGTGCAAGCAGGGGAGGGGCAGAGAGAGAGGCAGGCACAGAATCCGAAACAGGCTCCAGGCTCCAAGTTGTCAGCGCAGAGCCCGATGTGGGGCCCGAACCCACGAACCGCGAGATGATGACCTGAGCCGAAATCAGATGCTTAACCGACTGAGCCACTCAGGCGCCCCCAACTGAGTCTTTCTTAAAGATAAAATAAGACATATGCTAACAATATGCTTACAATTCCCTTCCTAGTCGTTCACCCAAAAGAAATGAAAACATCAGTCCACAGAAAGTCATGTATGTCAATGGTCTTGGTGCTTTACTCATAATAGCTAAAAAATAGGAAAAGTATAAATATTTATCAACAGGTAGATGAGTAAATAATTTATAGTATATTCATACAACGGAATACTACTCCTCAATAAAAAAAGAATGAACTACTGACACATGCAACAACATGGATGAATTGCAAACGCATTATGCTTGATGAAGAAAGACAGATACAAAAGATTACATACCATATAATTCCGTTTATATGAAATTCTACAAGAAGCAAACTAATTTATGGAGGCAGAAAGCAGAGCTTTCAGAAAGCAGAACAGATGCTTGCAGTCAGGGGTGGAGGATGTGTTTAGGGATGATGGAAACACTCTGATCTCAGTTGGGCTGGTGTTGATGTGCCAAAACTCACCACACTGTATACTTTAAATGGATTTTTTTTTATGTCAAAATGAATCACAATCAATTTTAAAAGTAACCAAGGAAAAAAAGGTTTCAGAGAATACACAGATTCTGTAAAATATAAAGTCTCTCAACTAGTCAACAAGTTTGCCAAACTCTCGCAGACAGTGAAGTCAAAGGACAGAGAGAGGCAATGAGAGAAAGAAAGTATAGATGTGAAGGCCAGACCATGGAAACTTGACACATGGCAACTATTGTCCCGAAGAAGACAACAAATGGGAATAAAAAAAACAACAAAAAAAAACCCTTTAACGTGTAGTCATAGGAAAGATGATAGCTAGCTAGGAGGGTAGGTAGATAGAGCCTCAGTCTGGTGTACCTGTTGCACAATTGATAACAGGATGTGAATAACTTCTCAGTCTGAGAGAAAAAGGAAACATGGTGCGTACAGCTAAATAAAGAAAATTGCAGAAAGGCACAAACTATAAAAAGTGGTGTATCAAACATGAGACAGGGCTTTTGTTGATACTGTTAAGCATAAATGGATTAATCGTCCGTATATGAAAAGAGTATTTTGAACTTCTAAAATAACAACAAGTGAAACGCAGATATTTGATCTTTCTTCCATTTTTTAAAAAAAAATTTTTTTAACGTTTATTTATTTTTGAGACAGAAAGAGACAGAGCATGAACGGGGAGGGGCAGAGAGAGAGGGAGACACAGAATCAGAAGCAGGCTTCAGGCCCTGAGCCATCGGCCCAGAGCCCGACGTGGGGCTCGAACTCACGGGCTGTGAGATCGTGACCTGAGCTGAAGTCAGACGCTTAACCGACTGAGCCATCCAGGCGCCCCTCTTTCTTCCATTTTTAACGGAAATGACAAGAGAAAGTAAAAGAAACCAGGATTTCTAGATGTTGGGAAAGAAACAATCCAGCTTCCTTAAGCTTTGGAGGTTTGTGCCAGATGCACAGAGAATGGAACCAAAACAGAGAGATAACATGAACATCCTTGAAATTTACTGCCCAAAGAGTAGGCAGAGATTTGGGACCCTACGAATATCCCTCAGCTCTTAGGAGGAAAGAGTGGCTGCAAAGGCAGCCACTGTGTCTTTAGCCCCTGTGTCTCAGTGATGGTCAGCACCCAAAATAGCCAAGTACCTCAAGTCCAAAGCCAGCACTGATGGTAAATGGATTTATTCCAATAAAACAACAGAGCTCTTATCTTTTGCAGAAAATGACAGCAGCAGAAAGGAAACTGACCAAGAATGGAGAAAACACATTTCAACAAATGGTGCGGGGAAAATTGGATATTCACATGGAAAAGAATGAAGCTAGACCCCCCATATTACACCACTTACAAAAGTTACGTCAAAATGGATTAAATGCTTAACATAAGACTGGAAACCATAAAATTCCTAGAAGAGAGCATGAAAGTAAATAGCTTTTTGACACGGGTCTTGGCAATAAGTTTTTGGATATGACACCTAAAGTACAGGCAATAAGATAAAAAATAAACAAGTTGTGACTACATCAAACTAAAAAGTTTCTGTACAGCAAAAGAAGTGATCAATACAATGAAAATACATCCTATGGAATGGGAAAAATATTTGTGAATCATATATCTGATAAGGGGTTAATATCTCAAGTCTATAGAGAACTCAAACACCATACTTGTCATAAATAGACATTTTTCTGGAAATATATGAATGGCCAACAGGCACACAAAAAGATGTTCAACATCACTCATCGTTAGGGAAATACAAATCAAAACCTCATCTTGAGATGAGATATCATCTCAAGCCTGTTAGAATGGCCATCATGGAAAAGACAAGAGATGACAAACAATAAAACTTCTAGAAGAAAACACAGGCAGCCATCTCTTTGGTATCTGCCACAACAACGTATTTTGGAAGCCATCAACAAGATGAAAAGACAACCTACTGAGTGGGTGAAGATGAATACTATATGATCTCATTTACATGTGAAGTAAGAAGAAAAACTCATATAAAAATAAATCAGCCTTGTGTTACCAGAGGTGGGGAGTAGGGTGTGGTGTGGGGTAATTAGATGAGAGTGGTCAAAAGGCACAAACTTCCAGGTATAAGATAAAGAAGTTCTGGGGATGTCACGTCCAGCAAGCTGACTGTAGCGAACACTGCTATGTGATCTATGGGACAGTGGTTAAGAGGGTAAATCCTAAGAATTCTCATCACAAGGAAAAAAATATTTTTCTTTTTTTTTTTGTATCTATATGAGATGGTGGGTGTTAACTAAATTTGTTGTGATAATCACTTTACCATATATGTCGATCAAGCCCCCATGCCATATACCTTAACAGACATCCAGTTCTGTGTGTCATTTACATTTCAACAGCACTGGGGAAATAATATGAATCTTTAAATTAACCTATACATAAAAAAAGGAAGCTGAGTACAATTTGGGGGCACAATCCTCTCAGTCCTTGATATAAATGGTTAGCAAGGGATACATAAGGCTGGAGAATCTCAATAATGTAATAACATTGATTAATAGATTTCTACCCCAAAGCTTCATCTTTTTCTCCAGTATCCTGAACTACTTTTTTTATAAAAAATAAATGCAGTCATATGTTAGACCACAAAGAAAACATGTCAGAAACACTGGAAATCAGAAAATGTACAGTCTGCATTCTGAAATAATGCAAAGAAACATAGAAATTAAGGACGAAATTATGAAATAAAAGTCCCCACTGCTTAGGAATTAGAATGCACACTAAATAATACCTTTGGGGCACCTGGGTGGCTCAGTTAGTTGAGCATCTGATTCTTTTTTTTAATGTTTATTTATTTTTGAGAGAGAGAGACAGAGACAGAGAGAAGAGAGAGTAGGAGACACAGAATCTGAAGCAGGCTCCAGGCTCCATGCTGTCAGCACAGAGCCCGATGCGGGGCTCAAACTCAAAAACCGTGAGATCATGACCTGAGCAGAAGTCAGACGCTCAACCAACTGAGCCATCCAGGCGCCCTGAGCATCTGATTCATGATTTCGGCTCAGGTCATGATCTCAGGGTCATGGGATAGAGCTTTGAGTTGGATTCCATGCTGAACATGGAGCCTGTTTGGGATTTTCTCTCCCTCTCTCTCTCTCTCCTTCCCTTTCTCTGCCCCTCTCCCTTCCTCATGCTCACTCCCTCTCTCTAAAATAAAAAAATAATAAAATAAAATAAAATAAAATAAAATAAAATAAAATAAAATAAAATAGCTATTCAGTACCAATCTTGCAAAAAGCAATGCAAATCCAAAATTAAGAATATTATATTATATCAGTTCCATCATTAAGCAGCAAAACTGATCACATTATACAAGATAGAAGGATGTATTGAGAGGATCCTGATGTAACACAAAGAATTGAAAGACAAGCTGAGCCAAGGTGTCTCAGGAAAGCCACAGAAGGCTGTTCTAGACTCTTACACTGGGAGCTCATGGGATCTCACTAAGGCTTTAGCTAAACCTGGGAGAAGCAAGTTCAGTAGACAAAAACAATAGTTATTATGACTCCATGGATCAGAAAAATACAAGTTAAAACCAGTGGGTTGGAACCAGATCTGTCCTTGGAGAGAAATTAAATAACATTAAATCATTTTGTTTCTAATAAGTGAAAAGGTAAATAAACTTCACTTAAGTTAAAACAGGAAACATCCCCACTACACCATCCCCAAAAGGAAAGAAATAAGGAAAACTTAATAAAAGTACCCTGACATTTAAATAGAGGATTAGTAAAGCTAAGAATTGGTTCTTTGCAAAAAATAATCAAGTACCAAATTACTAAAAGTCTAACAAAAGGATGTACAAAATTAGACCACAAGAAAAATCCAGTAGGAACTATATGCAATTCTATGGTATTCAGTTTAAAATTCTCAATGCAATGGTCACATATGTAGGAAAATTTAAAGTAATAAAATTGACAAGTGATGAAATAAAACTCCTTAATTAATCAATAATGATGAGTAAAACAGAAAAAGCTGTCAGAATATTATCTCTAATTGCAGCTCCAAACCCACAAGTTTTTATGAACAAATTTTAAATTTTTTTCAAGAAAAATAATTCTTGTTACATAAGCTAGAAAATAATGAAAATTTTCTAATTTATTTCATGGTTCTATGTATCCCTCAAGAACACAAACTTAGTACTTTGAAAACTGAAAAATAAAAGCCAATCTTCCTTTGGCCTTGTCCACAAATCAAACACAGCAGCTTAGTTTAAATAAAGAACACAGCAGTATCAGGAATGCAAAAATGGCTTGATGATAGAACATCTATTCATATAATTCATTAGTTTTGTAAATAAAGGATCAGTCACATGATTATCTTACTAGATGCCAAAATACGTTGGTGATTTCCAATGTGATTCTTAATTTTTAAGAAAAAAAATTCAGATGAAACTTCTCAGCAAGAAAGGAGACTTCCTTAACCAGAAAAAGCATATTTATGTCAAATTGGCCAATATCACATTTAATTGGGAAACCTGGATATAAAAGTCAGACCTAGGCATGTGAGCTTGCTATCATCACAACTTGTTAGTTAATATTTTCCTGGAACCCTTAGTCAACAGGACATCAACAGAAAGAAATATGAAGTATAAACTTTGGAAAGGAGAGAAAAACTGTGATTTGCCTCAGAGGTTACTAGAATAATATCCTTGATGGGCTTGGGCTTTTGGAAACCAAATTCTCTTTATTTTCTGCTTTTTGCCTGTTCATTTCTCCCCTGAGGCAATGAGCAACATGCTTTCTATCTGCTTCAAGTAGGGAGAGAAGGAAAAGGGGGATGGACTGAAAAGAAAGAGCGAAGGAATCGGGAACAGCCCGAAAATAATACTGCACACACTCACGCACACAAGTACACATGCACACACAGAAAACAAATCTGGAGAAAATGATAACAGGGCATATTCCTTAACAGTAAAATAACTATTTTTTTTTTTTCTTTACACTGGTCAGCAGTCTCCAAATTTTCTACAGTGAACATTTGTTACTCATGTAGTAGGAAAAAAAACCATGATTTCAAAAGAAGAGGCCATACAAGGGGATTGTAAGAAATTAGTCCCGGAGCTGTGGCTGGTGGGGAGTTGGGGAGCAGAATCCAAGGGGAAGGGGTCACCGGGATGTATTGAAAGAACTGTAGCTCCGTATCCAGAGGACCTGGATTCATTTCTGGTTGCATCGCTCATAAGCCTGTTAACTCCAGGGAAATCACTTAACTATCCAAGACTCTATTTCCTTTGGGGGAAACACCTATGTCCTAGTCCTCATGTTCCCCCCTGGAGGGGCTTCCCTGGAGAATTAGGACTTTCACCTTGCTTGACGCTTGAGCTTATGGCTCCAGTTATTTGCCCAGCACAGTGAATGCCTTTTGTCTCACAGTATTTATACATTTCTTTCCTTTTCACTCTCAAAACTGTCCTGGTTTAGGGGCGCCTGGGTGGCTCAGTCGGTTGAGCGGCCGACTTCGGCTCAGGTCATGATCTCGCGGTCCGTGAGTTCGAGCCCCGCGTCGGGCTCTGTGCTGACAGCTCGGAGCCTGGAGCCTGTTTCAGATTCTGTGTCTCCTTCTCTCTCTGACCCTCCCCCATTCATGCTCTGTCTCTCTCTGTCCCAAAAATAAATAAAACTTAAAAAAAAAAAAAAAAAAAAAAAAAAAAACTGTCCTGGTTTAAACACTAAGTTACGTGGTCACCCTACTCGTGACAGCTTTGTCTATGTGAAAATGGCTATTTTTTATTGTTTTAAATACACGCGGACTTCAGCGAACTCCGGCTGCCAGGGCAAGCAGGCTGCTGGGGTCTTGGCAAAGTCCACCTGCCTACGCGACTGGTGCCGCTTCACCTGCAACCACCCAGGCTTGATGAGGTATTGTCACCTGCTAGGCATCAGTAGGCAGAACTGTGCTTGCATCTTTGACCATGGATCTCAGCCAAGTCTGCAGGCCAAGAGTTTAAACTGTGTGGTCAGCAATGATGTACAGAGCACGAAGGTGTCTTGGGCCAGGCACAGGTAAAGCGAGGCTAGGTCTGATGTCCCGGAAGTCATCCGGCTGTGTTGCTTTGGATCCCCTTGGAAGCTGAGGGAGAGAACCATGGAGGGATTAAAACTCCAATTGGATTCCCATGGCTTATTCACACTTTCCAGAATTCGCCCCCGTTTGGCGCTGGTTTGTAAAATACATAAGCACTGGCCAAGATTTTAGATTTCAGGACCTATATTGTGGGTTAGCCCACAGATTTTTTCCTTCTCCCAACACTGCTTGCCTCTGACAACACTACATACTGGGTTCTGAAAAAAAATAATTGTGATAAGTTAGCTTCTCAGGTGGCTGGAGATTTCTTGTGGTTCTAAATTTTGTGGAATATGGGCCTGATGTGATAATAATCTTCTGTATTCCATTAACTCTTTGAACCCTTTAAAAATGGAGCTCCTGGGGGACTGTGGAGAAGTCACACCCATTCCCATGGAAGACAGCCCAGTCTGCAGCTGGTAAAGGCCAAGACCCTCTGGTTGAGACTGAGCAGGGCTGGAAATTGAGATGAAATTTTGGACATGAATTTCTCTGTGTATCAAGTCACAGGAAAAACGAAAAATTCAAATTCAACTTTAATTTCTTTGGACTTTTAACCCCACAAGTTAAAGAAATTTAACTTTGGGCCTTAATTATTTTGGCCTGAAATGTCTTTGGACTTTCTTTAGAGGAGTATTATTTAATTTTTGGACTTCAATATATCCCTTGGAATTTCCTAATGGGAAGGAGTTTCGATTCCAATTTGGTCCCCTCTATGTTGCTGGCATTATACAATTGAGTATATTGTTACTTAACCACATTGCAGAACCTCTGAAAGGCATATCAGAGAACATGGCTGAACAGTTTTGGGGGAAGGAACACAGAATCAGGCGTGCCTTTGCACTTGGTTAAGTTCATGTAGTCTTTGGATTCGTTCGGAGTCTTCTGAAGGCAAATTCTAAACTGTCCATCTACGATCCCAGGAGGATTTTCCAAAGGAGCCGTGGCAAGGACTGGGGGGCTGGCCTCGTAGAGTGGGAGCAGCACGGCTGTGAGATAAAGCCCCTCAGAACAAACAGCCACACCTGTGATGACCATGTGCTTGGCGGTTAAATTCCAGGCATTAGAAAAAAAGAGCTGGGATGTACCAGGAGAAATCCCTTCCCCTCCCCTCCTTGTGTTTCCATGAACAATATTGCTGGCTCTCCTGCCCTCTCACCCACTCAACCTCGTAAGGAGGAGGGAGTTATCCACTCGTGAAATGACAGCCTCAGTTGCATGGAGCTCATCTATCAAAAGCCTTTGAGCATGAGGGTTGTGCTCTCTTCCCCCTCCTCCTGGATTCGTGGTAAGTGAATCTGCTGTGAAGACCAAACTTGTACTTGAATGGGCTGCCCTTGGTCTATGCTGATGTCTGTTGTGTGTGCCTGTGGGGAGAGGGGCGGGGATGTTAACAGACTCATTGCATATGTCAGCCGCTCTCCCTGGTAAGTTTTAGCAGTAATAAAGCTGACATTTTCCTCTTTGCTCGCCTGGCTTCCGTAGGTTCCGCACTTGGGCAAGAACAGAGGTATTTGTTTAGTCTATAGAGCCCCGGAGAAACTTCATCTTTGAAGGGTGAATGATAAGTACCGCTACCATACAAAGTTGTATTGAAAAGTTAAGTGGATAACGGATGTGAGCGTATTTGGTGAATTGCTGATCATTACGTAGTTTGCCCAATGACCACTGTTACCTTTATTAGGTCTAAGATAAGCATCACCTACTTCCCAAATCAGAATTTAAAAGGGCACTGCTGGCTGTTCAGTCTGTTGAGCGTCCGACTCTTGGTTTCAGCTCAGGTCATGATCTCATGGCTGCTTGGGATTTTCTCTCTCATTCTTTCTCTGTCTCTCTCTGTCTCTCTGTCTCTTGTCTCTCTCGCATGTGCATGCTCTCTCTCAAAATAAATACATAAACATTAAGATATAAATCAAATAGGGGCATTCTGGGTAGCTCAGTCAGTTACGTGTCAGAATTCAGCTCAGGTCATGATCTCAGGGACCGTGAGTTCGAGCCCCACATCAGGCGCTATGCTGACAGCTCGGAGCCTGGAGCCTGCTTCGGATTCTGTGTCTCCCTCTCTCTCTGCACCTCCCCCACTCGCACTGTCTGTCTGTGTCTCTCTCTCCGAAAAAAATGAATAAACGTTAAAAAAAATTAAAATAAATAAAATGAAAGCGTGCCTCTGCCTGTCGCGTGTTAGCAGAGTGCCTGGCCACCACTTACGGACTCCCTACTCCGTGTATGGCACTGGGGACAGTTTCCCCCTCTGAGCATTTCTGGCTCTACATTTGCAGTTTTCATCAGAATGTGAGGGGAAAGGAAGCTCGTGGGAGAACCCTGCAATGTGTGCCACCGGGAGGCCCCCGGCTGTCATTTCTCATGAACACAGAATAAATACATTTGCTGTTGATAGCGCCTCATGCAAAAAGAGCTGGGAAGTGGCCGCCCCCGCTCTGTATTCCTCTTCAAGGTTGCAAGGGGGCATAGGTTACCCACGTCTTCTCTTCTAACTTGATATCTTTGTGTGTCAACTTCCCATTAGCTATTCTGTCGACACGGCGCTCGGCCCCAGCTGCCCCGCGCACCCTATCCCCCAAGCAGAGATAATGAGACAGTGCTACTTATATAACCTGGTCTGATTAGAGTCTCAGATCTTTGCACCTCAACAGCTGTGTGTTGTCACCAGTGGAAATTTTTAACTCGTCTGCCAATTCCCAGGTCGCCCAAATAAGTGGCTGAAAGAGTGGCTGCTGTTTCACCGTTTATTAGAACAGAATTTAGGTTCTGATAAACCCTAATGCTGAAAATTAGCTCCGAGGAAACTGTGGCCGCGGTTCCTGGTCTCTGGCCGATAGGCACAAGGAGAATTTATTCAGGTGGGTTTTTTTTTATCCTGTAGCCCGTTCGGCACACAAATTACTTCAGAGCTATTTTTAAAAACGTAATAAGACCAATACTTAGGAGAGCCAGACACAGTGTGAGGAGGATCAGAAAGCATCTATTATGGGCTCGACATTCGCTCTCCCACAAAGCCTCAGATGATATTGAAAAATCTCTTCCTGGTCTTCCTGGTGGCTGAGCCACGTTGCTGGAATCCTCTGGGTGTTGGTCAGACTTGCCATGGGTGGAGAAGTCATTTTGGCCTGCAAAGTCATGTCGGAATTAGCCTTTTGATACGGGCAGAGTGGGGGTACCCCTCTGGCTTTCCAGACTGTGTGACACACGGCAAGGTCACCTCTAGGACCGGCGCATTCAAACCTCTGGCACTTGAACACTCTCTTCAAGGTCTACAGAGAGAGAGGCCTCGCACCCTTGGTGGTGCGTTCGAGTGTTTCACACCCAGTCCAGAGGAAAAAGGAAAATTAGTTTTCAGATGCATTCTGGAACTTTCCTTCTTGTTGTGACATGATGAAGCATAAACCCTCCTTCATCACCACTCCCCTCTGATTCCTTTAGGCATGGTTCTTGGAGGTTGTAATGAATTCCACCCCCTTGGCCTTTCCTTTTGCAGACCAGAGTGATCCATAGATCAACCAGGATACATTGCATCCCCAGCTGGGAGCCTCGGAGGGAGAGGAGGAGGCCGGCCACCAAAGCAAAGTTATATGACGCCGTTCCTGGCCCCGTTGGAACCTACCGTCTAGTGAACAAATTCTTTGATTTTTCCCTGTCAGGAAGAGTTTTCTTGTCTCTCCCCCGAGCTTTTGTTCATTTTGGCCGCGTCCTTCCCAAGCCTTTCCAAGTTCTCCCCATTCTCGCCTCAGGTCAGAGGCCCAGCTTGAATCTCGGACAGGAAAACAATAATCTTATTTTAAAAGATTTCTACATTCCAAACACCTATAACATCTTGCTTGTATTATTTTAACATTCAAATGGGAAATCAGGAGAATTCAAGGCAGGGCTTTGCCACTGCCCAGCTGCTCAACGTCAGGCAGGGCCCCTAACCTTTCCTGGCCTCAGTTATGCCATCTCTCAGATGTGGGTAGCCACAGTCCATTACAGGCTTGCCGGGGGGATCAGAGACTAGGTAGTGAAAGCTTCTTGCACCGATTTTTTTTTTTTGTCCTTGGAGTGAAACATTTTAAATGCTAAAAATTACTACTGCCTTCTCGTGGATGAAAATAAAACAGGCCCGTGGTCCTCGAAAGCAACAGCAGTGCGCCCAGCGACCTCTTCTGTGACACCTTTCCTAAGACGGAGCTGGATCTCTGCCGCCAGCTGCCCCCCAACCCTCCGTGCCCCCTCCTGCACCCCCTGGCCATGGTTCAGGCTTCTCCCGCCTGACCTGGGTGCCTTGGAGTTGCGTGTCCATAAACGAGCTCCCCCCTCAGGTAATGAAGCTCTGGAGGTAATGAAGCCCCCAGGAAAACATGGGGCGTCTCCTCACCTGGGCGTCCCCAGCACATTTGCACTCGCCTCCCAGATTATGTTAGAACACTTCCACATGTACTAGCATATTATCTCATTTAATCCTTCCGACACTCACGTGAGCTTGTTCTTTGGGCCCATTTTACAGAGGATAAAACGTGCTCAGAAAGACCGAGTCACTTTTCCATGGACAAAATGCTCATGAACAAGGTCACTTGCACATGAATCTTGGTCTCTGGGTTCTCCATTCCTGCTCCCAGTTCTGTCCCTTTCACACAGTCAACATCCTCCTGGAGCTAGACCACCCCCAGGCGTCCTGAAGGCTCAAGTAATCCCAGGGTTTGTGCGTTCCAAAAACACAGCTCAAGCCCCCAGGTATCTGCGAGCTACCCAGAGAGAGAAGCCCACCCAGAGAGCACCAGGCTGCCCTGGGAGCTTGCTCAGTCTCCCTGTCGGCTTCCTCTGGGCACCAGAATCTTGCCTGAAATGGTTCTGTAGTACCTACAAAAAGCTCGTGAGTGGTTTTAAACCCCAGACGTCACGTGGACAAGAAAGGTGTCGCTGGGAATGGCTGAAGCCACACAGTTGAGTAGACTCCGAGTCGAAGGCTGTAAACATCTCCCGGCGGCTTGTGATACTAAGTCCTATTGAGTTTTACTTCCTCATCACCAAAATGCTTAACAAGTGCAGATAAGGGGATCTCCGTGCTGGTCGTGACCAGATTTATCTTCCCAAGTTATAGAGTCGCCGCAGTTCCCTGTCCTTGTCTATCAGGGGACATACCTGGCTACTCTTCCTCAGCCCCCGCCAGCGTCCTTGCTCAAGGCCCCGTCTGAGCAGAAGTGTGGTCAATCCCCATGCGCTCCACAAACTGCTCCTTGCTTCCTCCTCTCGGGGAGAGGGAAACAGCTCTTTCTGTTTCCTGAACCCTGTAGTGTCTCAACTCAGTCGATTCCGGAAGCTCTGTGCTGTCTGGCTGGCCGTCCCGGGGCCGTGGTGAGGAGGCAGGTGCTGTCTTCCACTCCTTTTGGACAAAATGTGGGTTCTAAGATAAAAATGGATTCCCCGGTGGACAACAGCCTTTACCTTTATCAACAGTCTTTCTGATCAGAGCAGACAGCACTCTGACATTTTTTCTACTTCACTTCCTGTCATGGATGGGCTCACTGTGCGTTCAGGGAGCAGCCCTTTCTGGCATCTTCGCCTGAATTAGAAGGGGAATGGGATGCCTCCAGCATTCTTGAGAGTGGGAGAGAAGTGCTCCTTTCCATCGCCTGTGTTATTTGTACAGCCTAAGGACAGCAAAGTGGGGAGCAGGAGGAAGGGGGAACAAAACAGGCATGTAGGCCGCTCTAAGGCTTAGACACTTCTTCCCTTGGATTTATCTTCCTGTGTCTCTTTGTGTCTCTTCATCTTTCTCTCTCTCTTTTAAACCATCTTATGAAGTATATAATTGACATACGGTAAACTATACGTACGGGGTGCCTGGGTGACTCAATCGGTTAAGGTGTCTGACTCCTGGTTTTGGCTCAGGTGATGATCATGCGGTCTGTGGGTTCGAGCCCTGCACTGGGCTCCATGCTGACACTGTGGAGCCTGCTTAGGATCTCTTTTTCCTTCTGTCTCTCTCTCTGCTCCTCCCCCGCTCTCTCTCGAAATAAATAAACTTCAAAAAAAATTTTTTTAAAGAGTCTGTTTTAAGAAAAAGAAAAAAGAGACTATGAAAACGTAAAGTGTGCTCTCTGACGAGCTTTGACATATGTAAACACCCACATAACCATTACCGCAGTCAAGCTAGTGAATATCTCTATGACCCATGTTCCTCTCTAATCTTCCCCTCAACCCCCAGCAACCCCTGGTCTGCTTCCTGTCTCTATAGATCAGTTTGCTGTTTCTAGAATTTTATAAGAATGGAATCCCACAGTATGTAGTTTAGAAATAAGCACTTTATTGAGAGAGAATTCGCATACAATAAAATCGACTTGCGTTAAGTCTACTTTTCATCAGGGTTCTCCGGAGGCACATCACTAATACGTATATGGAGAGAGAGGGAGACATTTATTTTAAGGAGTCGACTCATACAATTGTGGGGGCTGGCAAGTCTGAATCTTCCAGGGCAGCCCAGCAGGCTGGAAACAAGCAGAAGTTCGGTGTCACAATATCGAGGCAGAATTTCTTTTCCTGGAATCTTTGGTGTTTGCTCTTATTAAGGCTTTTCAATGGGTTTCACAAGGCCCATCCATATTATCACAAGGAAGTCCTTTTAACTGATGGTAGATGTTAACCACATCCATAAAATACCTTCACAGCAACACCTCGGTAAGTGTTTGGTTGGATAAATAGGTAGTGTAGCCCAAACGAATTGATACACACAGCCACTAAGTGCACAGCTCAATCACTTTAGTCTATTTATTTACTAAAGTTGGGCCCCTATCACCACAACCTAATTTGAGAACAGTTCCATCACCCCAAGGTCTTTACACACTTTTTCTCTCAGATTTATCTCTCTTTCTTTGCCGTCAAGGTTATGAGAGGGAAAGGGACCAAGCTACCTCTAGTCTAATTCTTTCAATCTTCAAATCCAACCATCTTTAGCAAGGCTTTTCTCTAATTGCTTACTGATGATCTGTTATTTATCAATATACCAGAATTGAAAAAGTCACTCTGTAACATAAGCCCATTCCTTGATTCACGTTCAAGAGCACTGAGTTCTGCTCTGTGCTAGGGGTATTCACAGGAGTCACATGTGATTCTTATCACAACCGCACAAAGTTAGGAGGAGTTGGTCCATTTTGCAGAACACAGCAGAGTCCCAGACAGGCCAAGAACTGACATATTCAATCCATAGACAAACAGATTTGCGAACCGTCCTCCCGATTCTAAGTCCTTCCCTTGCAGCCCCGCTGCCCTCTTTAGATGTCACATGTCGTATGTGTGTTAGAGAGCCTGATACCGCATCACACGCACATGACTAAACCTTGCCAGGTCGAAGAAAAGCCTTGTGAAGGTCCTGAATGTGGGAAGCTTGGCTGGGAAGTGAGAGACTCCTCAAGCATTTTCACCTGGTATTCCCACTGGCGCTTCAGAAAGGACACCACAAAAGGGCATTGGCATATTTCGGTAGATTTCTTGGTTACAGCTGTTGAAGTCTTTTGTTGTTAGAAAACTAGGCTAGAGCGTGTTGGGGAAAGCACCCTTCCCAGATGTATCCCCTCTTGTCTTTCTATTGCCAACACAGTCCTCTGTTAGGCAGAAAGAACCCGGCACCTGTATGAGGGACCTGAAGCATTTTGCCTAAGGCTTTGCACCTCCTTTGCTCCTTCCCTGCTTCCTGCACATGCTGCCTTTCCCACAGGCTCCTTCTCTTCTGCCATGCTGATGAATGTCAAGGTGAGGCTCCATGTTCTGCTGTCATTTCTGAAGAATGGATGCCATCAATCGTATATCTTGTGCTCCCACAAAGGGACAGCCCTCTCTTCATTCCCCACATCGAAATGTGTCCTACAGGGCAGAACCTCAGTGGGACTTCTCCTGCTTGTGCCTATCGCCTCTGAGAATTTACTTAACTGAACTTTTCTCCAGCATGGCACTCTGCTCCATGCCAGCAAAACCCGCCATGCTAGAAAATTCTTCCTCTGTTCTTGTTTTAAGATCAAATGTGTATCGTATGGCATATTTGAAAGTCACTAAGAGAGTAAATCTTAAAAGTTCTCATCACAAGAAAAAAATTTTTGTAACTCTGTGTGGTGACAGATGTTGACTAGACTCACGGTGGTGATCATTTCATAATATATACAAATATCGAATCATTATGTTGTACACCCGAAGCCAACAAAATGTTGTATGTCAACTATCCCTCAATAAAAAAAAAAAAAAAGAGATCAAATGCATACTGTGTTCTCTCTTCATTTTCTCTTTTCTTCCACTCTCTGGCATTCCTCCTTAACCCAAAGCGCAAACAATTAAGGAAAGACAACAGTAACCGGAATGAAAACTATATGCTATGCAAATTCGCATCTGCTGACAAACTTGGGTCCTTTGACCGGTACAATATGATTCAACATAGAAGAGAAGTTTAGCCTGAGGCGTGAGCATTTCCCCAAGCTTCTGGGCACACCGCCTTCTCTACCATAGCTATGCCAACGCTGCTAAGCCTGAAGAAAGGACCAATTTTTACAAGGCTTATTATACAGGAAGAGATTTCTTTCTGGTTTCCTTGCAAAGTCAGGGTAAGTTTCCCAGAAGAGCTGGTTTGATTTCTGTTCTCACCTCTTGCCCACCTTAGTGAACTCAGGGAAGCGATAGATTCTTGGGTCTCAGCCCACACATACATAAGGACGGTGAAGACAAGAACCTGTGGCTTTCAGTTTTCAAAAATAAGAAAGTGAAGGCACTGCAGCATCACGTCTTAGGTGATTTTCATGGCTTATACCGTAGAACTCTGTACGTCCTGGATTTTCCACGACAACCCGTTTCAGATACATCTCTGCTTGTCAAATCCCAAGTCCTGATATGTGCCCTACAAAATATGATCACCTTGGTTATAGGTGAGCCTGTGCTACGTGAGGTCATTTTGGTAACTAATTTTTCTCGGATGGTGTCAAAGATGACTCTGAGTTCTGCCACACTGTATAAATGAGTCATATTATTGAGATGATACAGTGCAGTTACCAGGTGGTTTTGCTAATAATTAGAAACACATTTCTATATTTCATAGAACCAAGGCAAGGAAAACATGACCAGGAAAATGTTACATGTGGGGACAATTATTCAATAGGTCCTTGGCTGAGATTTGTGGATATGAACATAATTCAGAGGCAAAAATGAAATACTGGAATAATACATGGAGATTTCTTTTATTGATGCTGAATTACAGAACACAGGAATTAACATTCAGCCAAGTCTTGATAATTCAAGGAATGATGACCCAATCTGTAGATTACCAGACCTTTTCCTCCTCTTTCTCATTGCCATAGGCTTCTCAAATTTGAGTAATGTGTTTCGGAAAAAAATCTTTAAGAGGCTACAGTGTTTCTTAAGTTACGTATACTAAAATTGTAAAATTTGCACAGAACTAGACTTTAAGATCGAATACTTATGCTTTCATATATGCTTGTTTTAAATAAAAATAATTCACAAAGGCCATCAAAATCACAAAATCAATAAATTGGATATTCACAACATGAATTTACAGTAATGGATGGTGTTGTTTTGCTGAAACAAGATGGGACACCGCGATCTTTCTATGTGACCAGAAGCAGAGGGGGACGAAATATTAGAGACCAGTGTGAGACCCACAAGCCCCAAGTCCTCCCATAGAACATCACGCTCCTCCCCCAGGGACGTATGAACCCTCGCTTGAGGAATACTGCTTTTATCCATTTAGAATCGATCTTTTTCTATATTCCAAGATCTACAAGGGCAAGGAGAAAATGTGAAACCAAAATGGGCCAGCTATCCTTCTTGTTGGTAGAAGTTGTCACTGAAGGGGACTTACGGGTGATTTGTAGATTTCAATCAGATCAACTTTTGACCTCCTTTTATTGGTTTCCCATTGCCCTGGCTATTAGAGGATTATCTATAATATTGCCTGTCCCGAATTGCCTGCCTACTGCTCAGAACAGGCTGTAGTGCAGCCTGCAGACCCAGGGCTTTTCCAAAGACTCCCACACTGATTTTTGAAAGACTGGAGCGCATCTATTAGGACTCCCTTACATTGTAAGCAGATCCAGTTGAAGGAGCCGCCAACTCATGTATTGTGATGTAAATGGTGTTGTTCCACACCCAGTGCTTTTCATCTTCTGAGAGTTTCACAAACATGGACTAATTAATAAGCCTCTTTTCCATGCTGGCAGGGAGGAGTTGTAAGAAAAGAGCTGATGGGTGGTTTTTCCAGATCAACACATGTTAATTTTTATCTAAGGCTGAGGAGAAAGAAAGAAAAAATGTATAGTGTTGAACACGTAACTGTGTCGTCCACTTTCACATCCTTTATTTTCTTTCAACCTCGCAACAGTCTTGGCAGGAAAAGAATCTTGGCACAGAGGTCTTCTTGTCACCAGTTTTACAGATGGGAAAATGACGGCTCCTAAAGGTAACTTTCTGACAGTTACACAGTTATAAGTGAAGGCTGGAGGTGGGACTTGAACTCAGGTCTGTGAATTTCCTGCGCTCACACTCTTTCTGTTACTGCATAGGACGCAGACCGGAAGTTGAGCATTTTCGCTGTATTGGTGATTATCATTGTTATTGTTACCGGTTAGTGCTATTAATATTTAATGACCATAATATTTCACAATTATTAAGTCACAATCTTTGAGGCACTATGCAACTATTCTGCTTTTGCTCAGTTCCAAAATGGCAAATATTTGGATTTGATATTACAAGTCATTTCGGTCTCATTTCTGTCTTACAAGCAATTTTTCATGGGTTCAAACTCTTGGAACTTGCAAAACTCTGGAATTAAAAACAATGCTTGCTTTGTCCTCAGAAGTTTTGTTCATGATGCACCAGATGTTCTGGTCTATGATAAAAAAAAAAAAAAAATTCTTCTTATTTTTTAAAGGAAGAAAACACAGACGGTGTTAAGCACACATCTTTCAGTCTTATTATCACTTACAAAGAACTGGGACTGTGGCTTCTCTTGAGTGGACCACTCCCAGGTATGCAGAGCGCTAGAGAACTCTTTCCTGGCCTGGGGTCGATTATCCCTCCTTGACTTTTGCTATCGGTTCAAAGGGGAGGGATCATGGCCAAATAATGGTCCCAGTACTGTTCACTCTTCAGTCCACCGAACAGACCGGACTGAGCCTTGTGCTCTGACTCCTTCCCTTCTGAGCACCTATTTGAGAGGCACCTGGGACCTGGGACCATAGGAAGGAGATAGTCACTGACCCCAAGGCAGGAGCAGTTGTAGTAGTTCTGTTCTTTCAAAGATGATAAACCAGAGACTACAAGGTCTCACACACTGGCAAGTGGGAGAGCGAGCCTGGGGGACTCAAAAACCCTGCTGGAGCTATTGTCAAATTTACTGAGTCTCTACGGAAGGCAGGCATTTCACATATTCATTTAATTGTTAATTTTTTGTTGCATGCCTACACTGTGCCCAGTACTATTCTAGGTGTTGGGAACAGAGCAGTGAAGACCAAAAACAAAAATTCAACACTCACGGAGCTTATGTTCTTTAACGTATATAGGTGTTGCTATTTAACCATAACAATGATACATATATACATATGTATATATGTGTATATATGTATAGGTATATATACTCCTTAGCCATGTATATTTTTATTGATGTAATCTTGCGTAAATCACTGCATTGAGTCTTGTCTCCTCAAGTGCAAACCAAGGACAACCATATATATGTATACGTATACATATGATATACATGTGAATACATGTGTATACATATATACATATAGTTGGTTTTGGTTTGCATTTGAGGAGATAACGATTTAATGCAGTGATTTAATAAAGATTGCATGGCTAAGGATGATAGAATTTGAATCCAGATCTCTGCATTCTAGCCATTTCCATTTTATCATACCATGTTCTGTGCATATAATTAAATAATGTATGGAAAATAGAATTTTACTGTTCCAGGTGGGATCAGCTATAGGGAAATAACCAAAAGCACTGATGTGCCATTTCAACATATTTCCAACATTCAGGCCATGGGTCCCTTTTTGTATATTTTTTCATTGAAACAAATTCTAGTAGTAGTTTTGGGAATTACTTGTATCTTATTATTTGTATTTGACTATTTGAAATCATCCAGGGGAGAAGGTGAAGAATGTAGCCATCGGCCTGGGCCACAGGAGCTGGTTAGCAAGGGGAATCTACAAGGTCAAAGGTAGAATGGAGGGGTTCGTAGCACTACGCAGAAATCCCTTTTTCTTGAATTACTATGGTTTGGAGAATACGAAGCCATCAGATTAACACACTATCATAAGACCTTTCCCATCAATTCCCACTCAGAATCACTCAATAGAAAATAGGGAAATGCAAAAGAGAGGCATGAATTTCATCTTGGATGAAATTAGGAAAACCGGTGACCCCGAATCACGATTTGTGAGGAAGGCATGGCAATGGCATTGAGAGTCAGACAGGAATGTGTAGAGACTGAGAAAAGATGCTTCAGCTGCTACAGTCAGACAAAGCTGGCAGGATGAGGTGTGATGATCCTGAGGTCCAAACCAACGGTCTTCGGTTGAAACGACTGGAAGTAACATATAGTCTGATGGCAGACACACCTCTGGACCCCATTTGGCAGAGGCATAAAGCACACTAGGTAAGACTGATGTGGGAAGGACTCAAGGAAGCCATGGACGTATGAAGTAGTCAAGGAGGAAGAGTAGCAGCCACTGTGAGAAATAGCACAAGTGCTGTTTTACCTTGCCCAAGAGGAAGTAAAAGCTAAAACAAGCATCTCTCTCTTTCTCTCTCTCTTCTCTTGTACACACACACACACACACACACACCCCACATCCCTCTGAAATAAGAATTCCTGCTAGCCTGTACATGGTCCTAGACCCTTCCCTTTCAAACTTCTGGCAACTAGCTGATACAGAAAAAACTCACTTTAAAGATGAGTATTATTGGGCACCTGTGTGGCTCAGTTGGTTAAGCATCCGACTTCGGCTCAGGTCATGATCTCGAGGTTTGTGAGTCTGAGCCCCACATCGCACTCTGTGCTGACAGCTCAGAGCCTGGAACCTGCTCCAGATTCTGTGTCTCCCTCTCTCTCTGCCCCTCTCCTGCTCATGCTCTGTCTCTCTCTCAAAAATAAACATTAAGCTTTTTTTTTTAAAAAATGAGTATTATGAAGAAGGTATCAAAACATGATTTATATACATACACCAGGAGAGAAAAAAAAAAAAAAAAAAAAGGTAGGTGATAACAACACTCACCAGAAAAAAAAAGAAAATTTTTCACAAACCTGATGGTATTCTGATCAAGCTCATTGCCATAATAATAATAAAATAATTTCTCTATGAAACAATAGCTCAAAGCAGAGATACAATAGCTCAATGGAAACAAGCAACACAATAGAAAGCAATGGGGTAGAAGCTGGTACAGCTGATGAAAAAGTGAAGGAAAAAATAGAAGCATCTGAAAAATTAAGGCCACATTTGAGGGAGTAAAGAAGAAGACAAGCATATGAATGGCAATATACAGGTACACTAAGAGTCAAGGGTGGCTAGAGAGACCATTATAGATATGAATGATTGACACTAGAGATCCAGCTTATGAATGGAGTCTCTAGCAAGACAGACTGCAATGAAGGAAAAAGGAATGTATTTTATGTTACAATTAAAGGAAAGTTTCCAAAAATGAAAGAATCCTTGAAGCTACACCTTGAAAGGGAATGCCGTATCCCAAGGGGGAAAAAATTACACATAGCTATCAACACTAAGACAAATCACTGCACTTCACATACAGAGAAAGGCACTTTTAGACAGGCAGATAAAAATATCAAGAGTGAGACCAACTGCCAGTTTCCATCTGTTTTCCAGGCATAATTATTTACTGTGTGTGCCCCTTCTCACGGTCAGAAGTGTCTGGACTTAACCAATTATGGGATTTCCTTGCTTATATAAGGGAAATTAAAGAGAGGAATGAAAAGGGAAGGCATGATTGCAGACATCCCCATAGCAACATTCAATACTGGGAGCTAGCTTTAAAACAAACTCTTGTATGACGTTCTCAGAGATATGCAGTGTAACCCCAGAAATTTTATACCCAACTGAACAGCCATTCAAATAGAAATAGAGCAACCATTTTTTTAAATATCCATGAACCAAAGTAATAATTCTCCTGAGTCCTTAAATCAACTGCTGGCAAACAGTCTTCAGCTAACCAGGAAAGAAAAAAAGAACTGGGGCAGTTGTGCCCCAATTTAAAATCATGATATCTTTGCATTCCCCGCAATCTGTTCCTCTTTATTCCCTATTTCGGTTAACGTTATCACAGAATCCAATTGTCTAACCAGCAGACTGGGACTTAATACCAGCCCCCTCTTCTCCCTCATTCCCACATCTAATCAGTCTGTAGGTCCTGTCAAACTGCAAGGCTCACTCTCAAATCTTTCCTCTACTTACCATCTCTATTGGCAATCCTTAGGTCAGGTATGTCACTCTTACCAGGATTATTGCGACTTCCTCCTAATTTGCAGGAGTCATTTAAAAACACTTATCAGCGGGCATGGCATAGGTACTGATCAGTCAGTATGGACACCTGCCGTAGGCACCAATACAGCACACAGGTGCATATGAGCCATCTTTCATCCCTCGCCTGCTTGGACTCCTTGCCTCCAGTAACCACTTGCTCCAATCCATAACCCACACTGTAGTTACTGTCATTTTTCTATAGCTTAAAGCGTATCGGGTCACTCCTTGACTCAAGTTCCTGTAAGAGTTTTCCGTGACCTGCTGCACAGTCCTGGGGATGAAGTCCAAACTCTCTGGCATGGTCTCCAAGATCCTTTAGGACCTCGCTTCCACTTCATTCATGAAGTCTCACATTCACTGCCCCACAGCCACTCTGAACTTGCAGTTTGGTGAATGCCCTAAAAGCTCTTTGAGATTCAAGAGTGGGATCGACAAGTCAAGTGTCATATCTGGAACAGAAATGGAATGCACATTTCCCTAAAAGTTCCCGATTCTGTTTCTGGAATTACTCATGAAAATCCACATGGGATAAGTTCCAGGGCCAAGGGGTCAAGCAACTGACCCAAGAGGCTACCAGCCAGAGAGGTCTCTTCTCTCTTTCTTTCCATTTTGAGATTTCTATATTTATTAAGCAACCAGCCACTTTACATCATAGACACACTTCATCTTTTTTTTTTTTTTTGATTAATTGACTGACAAGATCGTCCCTAAGGAGTGGGCTCTCAAAGTGATGCTATTTCCTACCATTTGTGACAGATCAGCTACCTCTCCCACATGGAAAGGCAGAGCTGCCTCTGGGGATCAAAATTCAGTGTGTTCGTTCACTAATTTAACAAGTATTTGTTGGGCACCTCAGGCACTGAGCTCAGTGCTTCACATGAAGTGTTGAGAGAGAGATGGCCCCTGTTCTTATGAGCCTTCAGTCTAAAGTAGACAACAGATGAATCCAAATCATGACAAGGACACAAGCAGGGTTCAAAGAGAGTAAGTGGGAAACCTGATTGATCAGAGGTCGGCCAAGGCCTCCATGAGCACAGAATACTTGATCTCAGGCCTGAAGGACGAGAAGACACCAGGCTGCAAAGAGCAAGATCTTCCCCGTGAGAAGATCAAGGGCAAGCACGGTCGAGGCAGAGAGATAGTCTTGACAGAGAAAATCAAAACTGAGGTGACTTTCTCAGATTAGTGCTTAGAGATACCACCTCATCCACTCATGCAAGGAACGCGGTTTATGTGGTTTCAAGAAACTATACCCTTGTAGACAGAAAGGAGATAATCCGATCATGAGTATGCTTGTGAACAGTCTGCTTGAAAATGACATTGAGGAGCACATTCACCTAAATGTGCTTTGTGAATTTCCCTTTACGTGTCTCTGTTTGTGATGGCCTTCCATCTGCAGCATTCACTATCAACCTCTGCCACAAAATTCCTACCATTCTTTGAAGGCCCTTTCAGCCCTGCCTCCCCCCATAGAACCTTCTCTGACCACTCCAACCCTCTGTGATTGCTGTCTTCTCCGAGTTCCTGCAGCCCTTCTATATTCCTGTATGAGCTATTCTCTATGGATTATCTCCTTCCAGGGGCATGCACCTTGCTCTCTTCCTATGACTTAAGACTGGCCTCAAGCCTTTGTGCCCAGCCTCCAAATCTTGACCCAGTGTCTGATGGGTCAGTTATAACATTTGTTCAACATGCAGTTTCAAACTTAAGTAGACCACCCACCTACCTCAAGAATTCCATACAGCCAAAGTCCAACCCAGGAAGTAGGATCCTTCTGAGTTTTTATGAAGGAATTTGACCAGATGGATACATAAATGTGTACAGAAAAAAGACCTAAAGTCATACATATTCTCTCCTGCAAGTGAGAACCTCAGAACGCTTTCCATGTAAGCAAAAGCTGTAGTAAGATTTCCTCAACCAGAGCTCAGGGACTAATAGTTATGAGAAAATCCCCAAACATAAGAACAAATCCCAAACTATTTTTTTTTTTGCACTTCAGGGGGAAAAAAAAGGCAAAGTTCCAATCATTTTTACAGTACAAAAATTTTATTTTTTGTTAGGATAATTTAAAGTTTAAAACTGAAGTAGACGTATTCATTTTACAAACAAGATATTCTTTAATAAGTAAGACCATTAAAAACAGTAAACAAAAAAGCTGTCTTTACAAAAAGCTCTGTGCATAGCAACTTTATACTGTATATAACTGACAAAGCAAAACGATAAAAGGAAACTATACAGTTTGAAAATGAGACCTTACTGTACAAAAGGTAGAGAAGATAATGGTTTTTAAACCATGCATATTGAAATGTGCAAAGAAAAACTGGAAAAAATATGATGCTATAACAAAAAAATGAGATAAATAATGAAGTAAATTGTCCCTTTAAATGGAAAATCTTACACAGCTCCTCTTACAAAGACAGGATAGAATTTGTAGTTACCTATAGAAATACTCGTATTCCAAGTGGCACAAAAGTAACCTGGGACCGGAATGACTCAACAGCAAGACTGAAGAGGAGAGAGTAGCTTTGTTTTTAATTTATTAGTACACTAAAAATAATCCGTACACACATTTGTACAATTAAATAGATCTGTCGCTGCCAAGGTTCTAGCTGAATGGTCAAGGATGTCTGGTATTTAGTTACACACATTTTTCGGTGTCAAAGCTATCAACAAATTCTACATTTTGAAGACAGTACTCCACTCATCTTCATGCAAGAGCAAAATTCACAGATTCTAAAAGCAATGCTACTTAAAAAAACATTTCCTTATGTTGGATTGGCTCGAATCCAGGTCTAAACACGCTTAGTTTTGTTCTGCCTTCACTTTTGGATGGTGGTGTTTGTATTCCACACACTCTTCCTCTTCGATCAGAATTTTCACAGGGAACTTTCTCTGGTGCGTTCCCTATGTTTTGGTGCTGTAAGCCCTGACTATGAAGGACTGTCAGCAGTAATTATAAGCATGCCAGGCTTCTAAAATCTTGGATTCTCATGTGCATAGAAATAATATTTGGGTCATATTGAGTAATTCCAGAATGGATTGAAGGCAGGTAAGACCGTTGGGGGCTGGACAGCTGTGGGCAGGTATCAATGGGGCAAACAGAAGGGAGGTGGGATTTGTGAAGTCACCTAAAATTGGCTCAGATGCACTGAAGATGTGTTTCCATGAGAGCTGCAACAATTTCTGATGTTAGAACCCCAGACCGAAATCTGTATACAGACTGTACCGTGGTACCAATGAGGCAACGAGGAGAACCCTGGCCTAGAAAAAAATGACGTCCTTACCGGAAATCCAAACGAGTCTAGATACATCTTCAGGATCACACAGACTTTCAGGACTCAGCCACTGTTAGCCGCTCCTGCAAAGTTTCCCTAAGAGCTAGTCCCAGAACTAGGAAGAGTCTGTTGAGGACCTGGGTACCAGTGTTGTTTCAGCACAGAGGCCCCTAGTCTCTGACCCTGCTAAGAATCTGGGTATCCATCTTTTTGAACATTAGGAGAGGGATTTAGGGCTTTTAACATTCCTCTTCCACACAACCATCCCATTCTTGTCTGGAAACTGTGTCAAGTTATAGATTTTTTTCAAGAAACTTGAATGCCATGAAAGGGGAAAGCTGCAGAGAGAAGAAAGGACACGGACATTCTAAGACTAGTGCTTACGAGTCCAAGAAACAGGATCATCTTCCTTAAACCCTGTCTCTGAAGTTCCGTGGAGCTCATAACCTCTGTGCTCAGCCAGGTAACCAACAAGGAGGGGGCATGTGGCTCTATCAAGGGAGAATTCCAAAGGGGCCACTTGGTTGGGAAAGTCACATGGCTTTGGCTCCTCTTTAAGGCGAGACACGTCTTGCTCCGGGATGCAAAGCCTGGGACACACTAAAACATGGGAATTTTCCGCGCTGCTTGGAGGAGAGTGTTGAAAGCCAATATAAATTTTTCAAACATTCACAAAGAGTGAATACCAAAAGGGACATGTAGACTATTTAGAAAGTGGACGGAGCCAGGAATGAGTGGATGACTTTGAGTATTTGTGTACGCGCACGGACTGAATCTTTGCCTCTGCCTTGGGCTCTTCTGTAGGAATCTGTGGAAGGTACGCGTTCTTGCCCATGGGTCAATAAAATGATGGGAAAAGTGGGGGAGGCGATGCAGGAGGGGGGATAAAAGTCTAGTAAGTAACTGCAGGAATAATCACACACCTTTTAAACTCGTTACTACTTGTTTGCATCATTTTCATTTTACATCAGGAAGAGAAATTCCTCTCTCTTCCAAAAAGGTCTTAATTTCTACCTCTACTTACAATAAGTTACACGTTTATTTATTTAAATAATTGTAAAACATTTTAAAATTTTTCCCTTTTTTGTTTTTTTTTTTTGTTTTTGTTTTGTTTTGTTTTTTAAAGAGATTAAACTATAAGCAAACACACATACAACATTTCATCATTCAGTTCAGGTTTCGTTTAAGAATGTCTTCCATGCTGGTACCCTGTTGTGTTCAATTTTTTTTTTTCTGCATAAACTAAATTGGTATCTGAAAGGCTTCATAGAAAATAGAAACTTTCAACTTTTTTTTTCCTACAAAGAAAAACAAATAGTATCCAAAATATTAAGCATGAATTGTTTGCCAATTTTTTTTTCTTAAATATTTTACAAACATAGGAAGGTGGTTCTCATAATGTTCATAACAAAGAATTGCATTTCTGCTCTTAGCACTGACTACGTCAATGACATCTTTTGTCCTTGTCCCCAAGAGGGTCAGTTTGTGTAGCCACCATGAGAGCTATCCAGGAAGCGGGAGGCCAGGTGAGATGCGGCTCCTTGCACACCCAAATCTGTCCGTCATGTTCGTTCTGGGGCACAACTCTCCCCAAAGAGCTCATAGTGCTTTCTTCAGTATTGGTCCATCAGAGTAAGTAGTTTTGTGCTATAAGAAAGCAGTTCCTCTTCTTTACATCGGGGGCACGACAAGTCCAGTCATGGCTGCAAGGAAAGAGTGGCACAGAAATGAGACTCAGAGATGTTGACACTCGTGTCTATAACCCGGAGTGAGGGGCGGGGGGTTGGGACTGACAGAGTCTGGTATAATCCGGGGAGACGGTGCACTGATACGGGAAACCATTTTCTCCAGGTCTGGTCTAGCAGACAGCCCAGTCAGAGGCACCGAAGCCTTACGGAATCACTGATATATACACAAGGCTTGCTGAAGTTTTGTTGGGAGGCCAGGAGCTATGTTTTGTCTTGTTGTGTATCAACGGGTCGTATTCTTGACAGAACAGAGGTAAACATGTAAACTAAATACTCACATCCTTGCGTT
This sequence comes from Panthera onca, assembly GCF_046562875.1. Taxonomy (NCBI): domain Eukaryota; kingdom Metazoa; phylum Chordata; class Mammalia; order Carnivora; family Felidae; genus Panthera; species Panthera onca. The sequence continues at coordinate 172,678,893 of NC_138342.1, forward strand.
ATATTCATTTTGTAGCATCACACTACAAAGAAGATTGTATGGTCTCAAATCAGTTGGAACAGGAAAGAAAGCTCCAGGTGCTGAGCCCATAGCGTCACTCACCGGGTGTCGTTTATGACCAGTAGGGCTTTCTATCCATCCTAGGTTTCTATCCATTCTAGCTGAAATGTGATGAGTTTTTTTCTTGTTTTTTTTTCTAACTAACTCATCTTCCTTTGGTGCTAACTGCTGATACACGATGCTCGTTCACTAATGAATGCCGATCCCCTGGAATAGAAGACTTAATTGTGTTCCTGATCTGGGAGTCACCCGATCTCCACTCTTCAGCCCCTAGCCAAGTGTGGTGCTCAAGGTCTCCTCCATCTAGTGAGGAGGACACACACGATACCTGTTGGGGGCATCGGGTTCAAGGCTTCCCCTTGATATGGGAAACAATGTAGCCTCGGCACAATGTGGAAAAGTCACACGGCAAAATGCACCCTCTGACCTTGGCTTTTGGGTGATGAACCCATTCTTGGGAATCAGCAGAGGAGCTTCCTTGCATCAAACCTGAAAACCCTATCTAGAACTTGATCCTTTGAGTTTTATTGTCTCTGTCTCATCTAGAGCTCACCGGATACACAGAAGCATTTTGCTGAGTGGTGCTGACCAAGCTTCTAAGCAAATGGCCAAGATTCTTCCTGCTTCCCTCAACACCACCCCTCTTCCCTCCTCCCCTCCTCTTCCTCCCCCGCCCCTCCCTCTGCCCCTTCTCTCCGTGCCAGCTAGTCTGCTCGGGCAAAATTGTCAGCCGCCTATCTCCCTGCCCATACAGCCTTTATTGAATGTTTGTGAGATCTGGATTAAGGTCTTACACAGCTAGCAAAGCCTTAATTATTTTTGCCTGTATTACTATATATTGAATCGATGTAACTTTTCAATAAAGGCAGTTCAATTCTGGACACTCCCTGATGATTTGGAGACATAGCAACCCTGGTAATTATCCCAGAGTGTAGGAGGTTTTTTATTTTATTTTATTTCTTTTCCTGGAGGGAGCTGGAAAATGAATCAGGCACATAGTGCATAATATTATCTTGACAATCTATACTCATCACTGCAAATGCCTGATAAATGAGGTAGAAGCTGGGAGAGTGAACACTACACGTATAACTCTCTGGCAGTGGGATTCTGGCTCACGTTTTCAACTTTAACTTGTCCATTACACTTAAAACTCATCAGCCCCTTCCTTTTTCTGGGTCGTCGGGGAGTTACCCAAGCTGCTTACTAAAAGGGCAGAGCCGCTCAAAGAAGATCCACTGCCTGCAGGAATAACAACAGATCTCACATATTTTCCTTCTTCCTACTCTCACCTCGGGCACCGGGTGGGCTGGATCTCTGCTACATGGTGACCCTGACTTTTTGCTTATAGAAACCATCGCCAACAGACAGAAAGCAGACATTAAGTGGAGAAAAAGTAAGCATGCTCACTGTCGTGAGGGGAGCGTGCTTAACCGCACTTTGTTCAATTTCTTTCTGCCTTTGGCGTTTTCCAGGAAAACAATAATCCCCCTTTGGTCCAGGTGGAAAGCAGGTATGGGCGAAGGGTGAAGAGAGGAACTGCACTATGCTTGTCCCCAGGGAGACAGTGGGCTGTCGCAGCACAGGCTCTGGAATCCAAACGTCTGAGGTCACCTTGCTTGTGTGGCCTTGGGAAAAACGACTTGACTGAGAACGGTGATAATGGTACGACCTTCCCTTTTTGGTCACATGTGCGGCTGTGACCACCCAGGCACCTCCGACCACACTCTTACTCTCCCGCCGTCTGTCTCTAGAGAGACTCGGCTTCGTGCTGATCGCCCCGGCAATCCCAAGACTCCTTCGCTCGGGGACTGTGGCTAGCTCGTTTGAAGCCAGCTTGTTTTCTCCTTCTAGGCATCAGCGGGACACCTGGTAGCATTGGACCTTGAAGTTCTAGTCACCTGATGCCAAATGAGGAGAAGTGGGAGTCTGCACTCCTAATTTAGGCACGGCTCTCCCCCTCCACCTCCTCCTTACTGTCTTCCTTCTTCTTAAGGCTCAAATTGGCAGAGGAATTTAGAGGGAATTGTAGGGTTCCCAAAGAGGCTCGGGACATTTCAGCGATTCTATAGAAAGGAGACTAGATCCCAGAGCCTGTGCCTACGCGCAACTGATAAAATCGTCACTCCTGCCGACACAGAACGTGTGGCTCAGCCACCTCCTCAGTCTAGTTATTCTGACCTGTGGGGGACCAGAAGCTCACATGGCTGAGGACCCTAGGGAGGGTCTTCTGGCGACTGCTGTCCCTGCAGAGAAACCTCACTATGACCGCACAGACCCTTCCAGCATTTGGGACCAACTCAACTCTGAACGGGTCACACCACAGCTAGACTTAGGCAAGCAGCCACAGGCAGGGGGTAGATTCCGGGTCATGGGAGCAGGTGAAAGACCTGTCCCGGCATTCCTGAGGGCCAAAAGCCAGGCAGGGCCCATCGTTGAGTATCTTCTGCCCAGAAGATCTGAGGCAACCAGCTCAACTCGCCCAACTGAGAGCACACGCAAGAGAGATAAAGGAGGGGTGGCAAGTGGAAGTGAAGTCGTACTTTTCCTCCTCGAAGTGAAGCTGGAAATGTTGGCAAGGGTTGCCTGCAAGGAGGAAAGGGCTGCATCCCTCCCGACTTCCTCCTACACCTGCACTCCTTCTTAGCCTTTCAGTGGGCCCTCGCTCTACATTTCCCCAGCGAGAACTGTGTGGCCCCCACTTGGTTAAGGGACGTGACTAAAATTACAGAACTTAGGGGAGACATCATCACCGACGCCGGCAGGCAGAAGGGAAAGATACACCAAATATTCAACAACTGTATCCACTTCCCGGTCTCGAGATGAAGCCATTCATAGAAAACGTTCTGAGCATATCCCCCAAGGACGAGATGGAAACCACTGGTTGTTGAGGAGAGACCAGGCAGGTAGTGACACTGAGGCGCAGGCTGAGCCTCTTTCTCTATGGATCAGGCACCTAGATTAGAACCAAACAGATCTATATTGTCCCCCTCAAATATACAGATGTTTCCAACTACTCACACGTTGGATGGCATGTTTCCCAGCTGCTTTTTCTCATTGAAAGTGAAAGAATTTTCAGGGACCTCTTCTTAGGGCTGAGCTTCCAGTTCCCGTTTCACAGTTTGTCCAGTCACTTGACTTTGAGGCGACACCACTGTCTCTTATGGTAGAATGGGACAGGAACCTACCGTGCCTCCCAGAGCTCTGCTCGGCCACAACTGCCAGATGAACCCTCACAGGTGACCCAGAGGGTCAGGAATCTATGCATAATCATAAAGCTACTAGGCAGATGCCGTCCTGGGGACGGCACAGGTCATCTGAGGTTCTGCTGAGCTCAGAGGCTCTGATCCATAAGGGGTTAACCAAACCTCTGCCCTGCTCGGTTTTAGCCAATGCCGCTAGTCGTGAATGTTTTCATGTCAAGACATGAAAAAGAGCCTAAAAATAATGTGGGTCGTCAGGATCCATGGTGTTCAGCAGGTTCCAATTTGCTCTTTTGCCATCAGCTGGCTCCCATTCACAGCGAGATGATTAGATTCTCATGCACTCATCACATTTGTGTAATGTTATGTCATACTCTATTTTCAGACATTGCTCAAAAATGGGTTGGATGGGTGATATTCATTTTTGTTCTTAGACGGTGTATGTCTTTTTTCTTTCTTTCTTTCCTGCCCCACCCCAGATCAGGCACCTGCTATCAATCTGGCTGGCATGTAACCAGAACTCTCACAATGGGCTGGTTGCTCCCAATGGATCCTGTCCATTTGTGCCATGGGAATATGTATGCAGTGTAGACGGCAAGACAGGTAGGTAAGCAGCTATCACCATACGGTATCTGATGTGGCAACAAGGCACCTTCTGGGAAACGGTGACACGGCCCTGTGGAAACCAAAGGTCTGGGGAGTCCAGACACTCCCGGAGGGTGTATATGGCTCTATCATAGTTAATTCTGTGACCTCACAGAGCTGTCCGACTTCTCTGTGTTCCTCCATCTTGCTCTTGGATGGAGTACAAGCTCAGTTGTACAAGCTGTCTGTGACCCATGGTGAAAACACCAAAGCACCTCTTGGTAGGTACATGGTTAAAGATGGGGAATGATGCTGTGCTGTTTGCTCTTACTCTGCTGGCCCTGTGGCCCATCTCTCATGGCGGTACCAAAGTGGTACCTTTGCTTACCTCTGAATCCATTTCCATTGCCACTGGAGCAGGCAGGTGAAGGGGAGCCTTGTGGCCTGATGACAGGGGCAAAGGCACTCTTCTGTTTGACAGCAGGAAAAACTGAAGAGGAAAATGGAAGGATGGAGGACGTGCTAGAAGATCCAACAGTAGGACTTGATGACATGACTGGAAAGCAAAGGCACAATCCTCTTAGGAAGGGACAAACCTAGGAACGAAGTCCTCTCTTCAGGACATACAACCAACACACATTACTCATTGGTTCCAGGCATTGTCCCAGATTCTGGGGATTCAAAACAAAGTAGAATGCAACAACGTCCCCACCTTGCCCAGTGGAGGGAACACACAGACAAAACAATGGACAGGTTCACAGTCCTACTGGAGGAACATACACGATGCTAAGGAGACTCAGCAGACACAGTCCTCTTCTGCCAGGGAGTCAGGAAGACAGCAGCAGGAGGTAATACGATGATAGGTCTTTGCTCACAACTAGAAGCTTGACAAGAGAACACTAAGACCAACATCGGCAAAATCATCAAATCTACTCAAGAATGGAAACCTCTTTTTCACCCTAAAAAGAAGTCCTGGCTGGGAGCTCTGCGCTTCCCTGGTAATTCTCAGCGCTCCAGAGGTTTCATCTACAGGGTTAACATCTCTGAGAGTACCATCTCTGTGGGCCACTGCCTCATTAAATGTAAACGTTTATTAACATCTAGGAGATTACCTCCCTCCCTCTCTCTCTCTCTCTCTCTCTACTTTCAAAGCCCCTGGGAAAAGAAGTTGCAAGTTAGGCCCCTCTGATGTAATGTGTAGAAAAAAACACCAATATTAACACTAAAATTACTTAAAGGAAGCCAAAAGCTAAGCGTTGTAATTTCCAAGAAAAATAAAGGCAATTTCCACAATGAAATGCCCTACCTCTTAATGTCAGATACTCCACCAAGTTACATCATACAAGAAGATAATTTTATCTTTTCTGTTCAACTAGCTCAAGTAAGGGGTAATCTACAGTTCACAAGGGTAAAATTGGCAGATACAGCATCTTGGAGAATAAGGTCAAGTTCCAGGGATTCATTTTAGCACTGTCTCCAGAATTCTGAATTGTCCTATGACATCGTGAAGGAATTACTGAAACCTAATGGTCAAGGCCAGGAGTGCTAACTTCTGCTTCGTATCTTCAGTGACCCAGCTACCCAAAAAAGTAAATTTTGAAAGTGAGGACATGTACGTGACTTATGGTTCAAAGACCAAGTACAGGGTGAATTGAAGGTCAACTGTTCTGATGTCCTCTGTAAGACTCCATTCCCGTTTCTTGTCTCTCCATATTTTCTACCTCCATATGAAGATACACTTTAGGCTATGGTCACACAATTACATATATAAAATCACCATATAGCATCCCTGCAATATGATGTCTTTTATAGCCAAACTACAAACCAAAGACCTCAAAAAAAGAGCTTTATCTAAAAACTGCTCATCCTTATGTAGTCCTGATTTAAGCGCAGAAAGACGCATCTGAGTACATGTCTGTCTTTCCGCAAGTAATAGGAATCAAGAGAAAAAATTGGAAAGGAGGATGAAGTCTTGGAAGAATCTCACATAATACTTGAAGATTAAACTGAAGAAAAAATTGGGCTAATTCACTATTATTACAGAATAGGACACAGGGCTAACCATTGGGAGTGGATTGTATTCATACTCTCAAGCAAAATCTCCTCTTCTAGCATCGGCTTTCACATCAATAAAATGAAGTCGGGGACCTTTCCCCTTTCTGGAAGGCACACAACTCGAGGCCAAAGAAAAGCTGAGACTCCGGAGGCCCTGATTCCGATCACAGTCCAATCTCCACCACTCCATGTGAACCATGCAGGCACCAAGATGGCGCCTTGACTTCTGAGTCTGCAAAAGCACCACCTCTCCTCCTACACCATGATAAAGGAGGGTTTTTATAACATTAGGCACACATATACACCCTTGATTCCATTTATATTCAGCACCTGATTCACTTTTACAAATACCTCTTTTCTAAACAACAGATCTCAAACTAAAGTAGATTCATTAGGTCAAATGTGGCCGCCTCTCCATGAAAGAGTCGCCTCAAACTTTGCTAAGTGACATGGAACAATTGTTGCAGAGTTGAATAAGCACAGAGTTATAATATGCCCAATTAAAATACCTTTTAGGAAACTTTTGTGAAATGCTAAATACCCAACTTAATTTAAAATTTAATGCAACTATAACAAAAATCCCAAGAGGAATTTTAATTTGTTTATGTCCACAAACCCAATTGTTATGTTTATCTATTTAAAAAACAACAACGCTATAAGAGCCAGAAAGTTCTGTTAATACTTCAAAAGTACTAAGAAAGCATTTATCTTAACAGATATTAAATCTTACAAAAAATCTACATCAATGAAGTCAGTGTTATATGAGTGTAGAAACAGGCAGACAAATCCTTGGAGAAAATAGAGGCCAGAAACAGACCTGGATATATATGAGAACTGAAACTTAATAAAGGCGACATTTCAAATTAATGGGGACATAAATGCATGGGAACAATACACAAGCCCCCCAGAGACAAAATTTAAAGTGCTTCCTCATGTTAAACACTAAAGTAATGTAAGTGGATTAATGAGTTATTTGCTAAAACAAAATTATAAAGGCGCTAGTAGAAAAATTAGGAAGGTTATATAATCTACATAATCCTTTCAACCTCAAAGCCTAAACAGAACATCACGGAACAGATTTGCCCCATGACGCAAAATTTCCTTAACACGCAGAGAAAAGGCAAATGACAAATTAGGAAAAATCTTTATCATAATTATTTAGATATGTTCTTATCCTCAATAGCTAATAGGCTTTTATAAATCAATTAGAAAACAGAAAAACATCCCAATGAGGAAAATGGGCAAAGGATCGGAAAAGCAAAGTCACAAACATGAGTGAGACATGAGTGAAAATGACCAAAAGACTTTCATAGGCCTAAAACATGTTCAAACTGATTAGTAATCGAATGCAAATTAGAACAGTCATGAGAGGTTACTTTCCACTTTACCAAACTGCCAAAGATTAAGGAGAAAGGAACAGGGCAGGGAAACAGATACTCTTCCTTTACTAAGGGGAGGTTTCATCTCTCTGGAGGGACTTTAGCAATGTGTATTTAAAATCAAAGTATTTTAAAATGTGCCTATTTTTTAACCCAGCAATTTAATTTTGAGAAGTTAATCCCAAGGAGATAATCATAAATTTGCAAAAAAAAAAAAAAAAAAAAAAAATCGATCCAAGGGCATTTTTATAATTGTGAAAAATTGGGAAATAATGGAAATGACCAAGCAATGGGGTAAACTATATTAAGTCTATAAAATAGAATGCTATGCAAATATTAAAGCTAATGTTGGAGAAGAATATTTGCCAACATGGAAAGATATGCCTCCTCAGATGAATAGGACAAATTACATCATAACATATACGTCAAACCCAATTTCATTTTTTTAATTATTAACTTTTTTTTAATTTTAGAGAGAGGGAGCACGTGAGCAGGGGAGAGGAGCAGAGGGAGAGAGGGAGAGAGAGAGAGAGAATCTTTTAATTTTTTTTTTTAACGTTTGTTTATTTTTGATATGGAGACAGAGTGTGAGCCGGGGAAGGGCAGAGAGAGAGGGAGACAGAATCTGAAGCAGGTTCCAGGTTCCAAGCTCTGAGCTGTCAGCACAGAGCCCAACACCGGGCTCGAATTGATGAACCGTGAGATCATGACCTGAGCAGAAGTTGGACGCTTAACCAACTGAACCACCCAGGAGCCCCGAGAAAGAGAGAGAGAGAGAGAGAGAGAGAGAGAGAGAGAGAGAGAGAGAATCTTAAGCAGGCTCCATGCTTAGCACGGAGCTCAATCCCATGACCCTGGGTTCATGACCTGACAAATCAAGACCCTAACAAATCAAGAGTCAGGCCTTCAACCATCTGAGCAACCCGGGGGCCCCAACTCAATTTTATTTTCTAAGAACACGTACAAAGCAAAAATTTAGAAGGATGCGATATACATCAAAACTTTTAACAATGTTATCTCTGGCCGATGGATTATGAATGTTCTTAAATTTATTCCTTTAACTTCTCCATATTTTCAAAATCTTCTATGATGAACATGCATTAAGTTTGATGTAGCAGAAACCAGTAAAAGCTGTTAAAAGAAACAAATGGAAAATCTCCTTTTTTTTTTTTTTTTTTTTGGTTAAAAATTATATAATCCTTAGCACTAGGCCTAATAGCTTTCCTGGCTGTTAATAATGCTCCTCTTTGATCTAAGGCTTTACTACCTGTAAACAAGGTTGCCTGTTAACTTTTCTGCTACAAAAAAGCAGACACTGATAAATTTTCAAAATCCTGGGAAAAGCTTATTGATTATAGTGAACTTCGCAAGGCAAACATCACTCCTTATATCTGTTCTCCATTCTCAGGACCCAGGTCTGCATCATTGACAGATTTTATGGAGCCTAGCTTCCAATCTGTGACTTTGATAATTTTGCCGCTTTTCTTTTACTCCCTCTTTCATTGATCCCATGGCAGAATTCCATTTGTTGTGCATCAGAGAAGACACTGCAATTTTCAAAATGTATCTATCCACGACTAGAAGGTTATCCTTTAAAAGTTAACAGCGGTTGTCCCTGCACGGAAATAAAGCGTGTCATTTCTCTTTTCTTTTTTACATATACTTGCTTTTCAAATTGTGTATAATGAGAATGTTACTATTGTAACAGGGTTTCTTTTTCCTTCCCGGAGTAAAAGACAATAGAAATATGTCAAAATGTTAACAAGGTTGTTTTTTATGGTGGGAGTACGCTTTCTTTTTGAAACTACTTCCATATGTTCTAAATTTCCTATAATAATCATTTAATACTCTACAATAGAAAATGTCTTGATATCTGTTGTTGAAAACATAAAAATATTGAGCCCCAGGGCATAGGCTAAAACTATGTAAATGAAGTAGGAGTCCCTGAGCACGGGTTGGATTTCTGCCCGTATAGATTCTGCCCCAATCTTTGGAATTGCTCGATGGCTATCCTGCTTTGGAAGAAGTGGTCCCACAAGTGTCACAAGCCTGTTGAGTAGACCATCTTTGGGGACACCAGCGGGCGCCATTTTAGGAAAGCTGATCACATCTACTTGCAACTGAGAATTTCTCTGGACAACTCTCTCTCTATGGATAGAGGCCAAAGTAAAGGCAAGTCCGTCTGGCCCCCAAATCTCTGTGAACATGGGGAGTTAAGGAAAAACCACTTTTCTTCTTACAAGGATTGATTGGCCTGCATAGGCCCAGCTGGAACTCACCGGGCACATATCCTCCTTTGCATCGAGCCATTGCATTTGTTGGCGCTAAGGGGTCTGTCGGCATTTCATTATAACCCCCTATTGTCAGGGGTTTAGAATTCAGCCATAAAAACCTGCACTGAGCTGGAACTTGGCACACACTGCTACCGCCAGGAAGTGAAGTTTGTATGTGAAATTGAAAAAACATCTGTCCGGCCATTTTTGAAGCAGTGTGAGAGCGAAAGCAGTCAAGACGCAGGTTTTTGATACTCTGCGATGGACATCGTGCAAATCAACTTGACCGAGAGGCTTGGCTTTTTATTTATTTATTTTCTTAACGTCTCTGGCAAGTGATTGCTCCGGGGCAGGGCCCGGCTGCATCAGCATCGCTTAAAAAAGAAAACGAAAAATCATAGACTGGTGTTTTCAGACACAAGCAACTGAATTGACAAAATGGTTTCCCCTGGGCTGTTTTTTATATTTCCCAGAGAAGTTAAGACTTAGCTGGCTAGAAATACAGGTCAGATGCTATTGTAATGAACTCCATGGGGTATTCAGTATTTTTGCAGTAGGGGATTTTATTGTAATGAATGCACTGCTTGGAATCCATTCTCGGTTTGCAACTGCTTCGGACCCTCCTTCAGAAAATAACGGTGCGAGAGATCACACAGACCCAGGAGGAGCAAGGAGAAGGTTCTCTGTTGTGTTTCCCTACTCCCGTTGGGCAGGGTGCCTCTTTCTGGTCTGTATAAGCCATCTTGTTTTAATGGGTGATTTGAAGAATTGGGTGTTATCATTTTTCTTGTGGCAGTGGGATCAAATGATCAAGAAAGGATAGTGGAAGGAAGTTGTCACTGCTGCAGTGGGAAAGGAAGCTCCCGACCAAATGAATTAGCTAATAAGAAACAAGCAATTACCCAGTGGGCATATGCATTTAGCTGTTCCTCTTTTCTCTCTCTGTCACTCTCTATCTCTATCCCTTTCTATCTTTCTCTGTCCCTCTCTGTGTCTCTGTCTCTTTCTGTCTCTCTCTCTCTCTCTCTCTCTCTCTATATATATATATATATATATGTCTCCCTGCCTCTATCTCTCTCTCTCATCCCTATTCATCCACACCTGTCTTTCTTTTGGTCTCTCTCCCTCATCACCACACTACATACTATATTATTATATTGACCATATTTGAGCTACAAAAATGACAATTAATATGGTTCAGCTTTATACATGGATTTTTATTGATAAATGTATGTTGAACATATGAAACTATTTGGGGGAAAAAAGTAATTTCATGCTGTTTGGTCTAATAATGTATTATAAATACAAAAAGTATTTCTTACATTATTGAATAATTTTAGAACATGGTATTCTGAACCTGGTGACATGTTTCTAGTCCTATTTTTATGATTTATTGGCTAAAAATCCTTGAGTAAGTCATTTAATATCCCTTGATAACTTAAAGGGAAAATGATAATAATAATTACAATCATAGCCATGGCATAAATTGTTGTGGGGATCCCACTGGGGTCTATATGTGAACATGCTTTTTAGACTGTAAAGTAGAATGCAGTTGTGAATTACTCTTGTTGTCACCATTATTATGTGACATTCTTTACACAATGGCTCTCTTGCCTTTGTATCGCTTGTAGGGGCTATTGGAGATGTGGTCCCTTCTACACAGTGATGCATGGGAGATATCTCTCCAAGATCTCAGCAACAGAAAAATCAGGTTTCTTCAGAGCTCCCCCCCGCCCCACACCAAGAAACGTGTGGACACAAAATCTTATGACAAGTAATGTTTCTCTCTTTGCTTTCCCATCTTGTAAGCCTCCGAACCAAGTTGATGGTTCTCTTGAATAGACTGAATAGCATCCAGGTTAGTCCTTGGATTCGTCTAATTTTCCTATCCATATTTTTTAATTTTATCTCAGTTTCTTATAGTTATTATTTTATACTTTCAAAGCACTCATCTCACTATTAATATCCCCCCGAAATATTTTTGGAAGACGATAAGGTAAAAACAAGTAAAGAACTAAACAAATCAAGAAAGCAATAGTTTGTTTATCTAGACCGCCATGATCTATCCATATTTTTAAATTTTATCTCAGTTTCTGGAGGTCATTATTTTATACTTTCAAAGCATTCATCTCACTATTAATATCCCCCCAAATATTTTTGGAAGAAGATAAGGTAAAAACAAGTAAAGAACTAAACAAATCAAGAAAGCGATAGTTTGTTTATCTAGACTGCCATGATCTAATTGATCCAGGCCATTGGACATGACAGACACAGAACTCATGTCTTTACAGCAGTACGATTTTAGTTGTAGTAGAAGAACCAACCTCTGGTCTCTGCTACTTGGTTACTACGTCCTTATCACACTGAGTAGACTGTTGAAGGTAATGATTTGAACAGGTAACACAGAAATAACTCATGGGTGTGTGTCCACAGAGAACCACAAGGCTGTGAAGGGCAGCCTCCAGATCCTTGGCATGTCACAGCCTGAGATGTGTGCTGCCCTTGACTTGCCCTTGTCCCTGGCCTGGGGGAACCATTCTGGTGAACAGAGGGCCTGCTGAAGAGCCTTGCAATTGGAGCCAGAATTTCAAGAACATTCCACTCGTTCACACAGACTCTCCATGGCGGCTTCTCCCCTGGCCCGAAGTATCCCCCAGGTAGGTCTGAAGAACACATATTCTCTCAGGTTTCTTAGCCCACGAAGCAACCCAAAAGAGTTTTCACGACCCCCTAGGACATCTAGCTAGCCCATAATAGGATTAAGAGGTCCGTCTCACAACACTCTCTCATGAGTAGCTAAATTCCATCTCTCGGAAGGTACGTAAGGAGGAGAGGGCCATGTAACAAAGCAACATGGGAGCATGGTGTGATACACAAATCAACCAAATCACAAATTCTGTGTTCAAATGATGGCCCGGCTCTATCCTCGCTGTGTGATCTCGGATAAGTCAACTGCTGTGCGCCTGAACCTCCTCACCCACAACAAGGAGGAAGTTCTTATCAGGATTAAATAAAACATTACATCCCAAAGTGCCTAATTGAGAGTGTGCATAATGGTAGCTGAAATGGAATCTCAGTTCCCCTCTCCTGTCCATATGAGCCGCATTGCCCTTTCTTTGCAAAAAGCAAGTATCTTCCCTCTTTGTCTTTCCTTCAGAAGGCTTTGAGCAACCAAGTGCACCAAAGTCCAACCGACGGCGAAGAGCAGAGGGCAGGAAGGACATTTCCTCGGGAAACTGGGTTCCTCCTCCACGAGTCAGTCAGATGTAGGGATGCAACTCTCCCTCAAAAGGGTGAACAGTAAAGCCCAGGGACAGAGAGACAGGGAGAGCCGGACAGAGGGAAGGGGCACTTACTTCCATACGGGGAGCCTGTGGGGGAGCCGTTTAGAAATCCCGGTGACCCAGGGACACCCAGGTTGGCCATGGGGACGTTGCTGTAGCCGTTCATGCTGTTACTGGAGGTGCTGTAGTTAGACTGCTGGGGGGTGGAGCTGGAAGAGTAGCCCCGCGGAGAGATGCTGCTTGTGTTGCGGATGTACCCTGGGCAACAAGGAGAAAATCCAGGTAAACGAACCGGCACACGCAGCCAGCACAGGCCAAACATGGCGGCGCGGGCCTGCGTGGCCCCCAGATGGCAGAAACCCCCCCGGAGCCACCCTGGGGCAGGGTGGGATGTCTGCACTTTGTCTTCAGCCTTCTATCCTCCTCTCCCTTCCCCATCCTACAACCAGGCCATGTCCCTGACAGCCCCTCCCTCCTCTTGGTCCCCATCTGCAGTCCACATCTCCAGCTCAGACCGAGGAGTAGTGACTAGCAGTTGGGTGCAGTGACAGCTCCCAAATCATCCTTCACGTCAAGTCCTGTGAGATCTCCAGGGTGTCACTGAGGAAGGCATTCTGGGGTCAAGTTGTGTACCGTAGCTATCCCTTGTCTTTTCGCATATGTGGGGCCTAGAGAATAAGCAAACCAGTTTACATCTGCTAACCTAGTGTTTCCCAAATTTAACACACCACAGTATCTTTCCCGGGAGTGGTGGGCAAAAGGGATCCTGATAACCTCCCAAGGGCCACCAGGACTCTGCAGATCATAGCTTTGGGAACGTGAGTTCAAGGTTGTTACCATGCCCTGGGTGGGCGTGGGGAACATCTTCATTTAAAAATTGCTGTTAAATTCATCTAAATGTGCCATTCTTTGGCCAAAGACTTGGAAGCATCTGCCATCGAGTGCAGGGAGATCAGGTCTGTGGGAGGGATGGGAAGGGATGGCAGGGTTCTCATACTTCTGAAACCCCAGCATGGAGACATCACCTAACCTATCCTGAAATAATCCATTTTGGATAACAGTCTCTAGAGCTATGTAAAAAATGACCCAAGTCAGAGAAGGAGAAGGAGGAGGAGGAGGAGGAGGAGGAGGAGGAGGAGGAGGAGGAGAGAAGAAGAAGAAGAAGAAGAAGAAGAAGAAGAAGAAGAAGCAGAAGGAGGAGGAGGAGAGGAAGAAGAAGAAGGCTATAATATGTCCACACCCACCCTTCTATAAGAAAAATGCAGCCTGGGCATGAAAATGAGGCATTGCCTTCTGATGGATGAATGAAATTGGAAACAAAGCTATCCCACAGTTAGGGACATGATTAGGAAATTTATTCCTTTTAAAACATGATTTGTGATAAACTTAGCACCTTAATAAAATTGACCTCGGTGACAAAAATCTTTACACGATATATTTCAGGTGTAAAAAGCACTGTTAACTAGAAAGTGTGCTGCTATGTATTTGTATATGAGATAATGCACACATAGAAGTCACCAAATAAAGCCAAGCCACTCACCCTTGGCTCCTAGGAAGAGAGGGTTGTGCATAATAAATAAACGATAATGGCAATGACTCAGCCTCCTTTCACTATTCAAGCTGATGATCCCAAGAGCAGAAGTGCACATTTGAGTCAAAGAGTACCTGTAAGTCTAGTTCCAGGAAGCCGAAACCATTCTAAATAAGTAACAGTCCCTCCTAACCTTAAATATCTTCAATTAAGGGGATTCGACCCGGGACCTAAAAAGCCCCCAAATCTAACAAAACATCACCTATCATGTTGAGATAATCCAATATGTGATCCGGGGGGGGGGGGGGGGACACGCTTTTCCGATGGTACATGAATCAAGCTTCACCTCCCTCCACTCACGCAGAACCAACGTTTTAAATGGAGAAGGTGCTTGAAGCCTGCCTCCGGGAAAGGCTGTACCTTGATTATTTCCCTGTGTTGACTCTGAGATGCTGACGCCAAGCTGGCTGCCGTACGAATTGATGCCCATCATGCCACCGTGAGCCGGAGAGCTGGAGAGAGCTGGGATCTGGCTGGGATTCCTGGGGACGCTGTACAGGGCTTCCGCGATGTCTGCGGCCCGCTTCAAAATGATGTCCTATAGAATGGCAGGTTGAGGTGAGCGTTTTTATTCAGCGCAAAGACTCAAGCTCAACCGAGTGTAAGAGGTCAACGTCTAACCTGGTTATTGTGTGGTGTGCCATAGAGGGCCTCCACCAGATCCGCAGCTCTTTTCAACAGCATTTCCTAAGAAAAGGGAAGAAAGGGTAAGGGATGAGCAAAGGTAAACCGCCCCCCCCCCCAGTGGCAAACACAAAGGAAAATTATGCATAAAAATCAAAAGTCCAGACATCCTCCCGGAAATATAAATAACTGGCTAAGAGGTCCTGTATAATTGGTGTGACAGGCAGAATTATACCTGTACATATAAATCCCTCTATAAATATGTATCTACACGGAATCCATCTAGATAAAACGGTTCCATACACGATTGCACTACCAAAACCAAAACGCGACCAGATTCAAGGTGGAGCTGGTTAAAATTAATAAGGTCTGGGAAGTGCCATTAAAAACTTTCAGACCATTCCATTTATAAGATCTGGTACTCTAATTAACCAGAAATTCTTCAAATGATTGACTGGCCTGAGTTTAGCTGCTTGCCAAGGAGTTGTTCGTAATACTGAAATGATCTTGGCAGGGCCTTCTGCAAAATTTTATTCTAATAAAGATGAATTCTTTCAATAATATTTCCCCCTGTTCACTTTAACCAGAGAGAATTAGTAATCAGTAATCCCTTTCGTCTCATTTTGTCTTTTCCACCTCCTGCTTTGAACAGCCTCTTAAATTGCTATTAACCTACTTTCCAGATATCATCTAATTTAATGGTGGGGCTGGGGATTTTTCCAAGAGGAGAAATAAAGGTGTGATGGAGAAGCGAATGTGGTACTTGAATTTTACTCACAGTACAGAGAAGAGAACACGGCATATTATAATGTGTGTACTCAAAATGCGAGTAGAGACGTTAAAGTTTAATAATGTCTCCTTAATTGAATGTCTAATAAATTAATGTGCTTTTCAATACGGAAAGCTAAAATAATGGGCCAAGTTCATGACATAATTGTCCATAAGCAAGTTCACTTAAAAGTGATTCATTTCACAGAAATTTTACATGGAGGCATTTTTCACTTCACAAAATACCCGCATACGGGGTAGTGCCTCTATGAATACCTGATTGTGGCTTAATGTGCCCTTGCAACTACGGGCACATAAAATTAGACTGAAACACAAAAGAGGGAGGACTTACATTTTTAAGCAATTATACAATTATTTATTTTCATAAAGTTGGCAATGTTTTATAAGCTGGATACTTGCAGTGTATCTGTTTTTGAGGACAAAATTTTCAGATTTCACATTCCCTCAGGTATTAATTTTCCGGATTCATCTAAGTTTGCTGAAATCCTATAATAAGGTTTTCACCTGTCAACTTCCAAAGCATTTTTCTTTTTACCTTAGCTAATCTCTCTGGGTCCCCAGGATGCCTTGGAATGACTTTCTGCAGTCTTTGGAAACCGTAGTCTATGGTGGGTTCATTTAATGCTGAAAAATAAAAGTCCTCTTTTTGAGTATGTTTCATGGTCATAAAGCAGAGCTTCTCAGTAAGTCTTCCACCCGCAAAGAGAAAGGTTCTGGTATTATCTGAGAATCGATACATAATGGATACAATTCGTTAAGGAATTTTTTGCTGTCGACATTGGTTAATTCACATTTGCAAGTTTGGAATTCACAGTAGTTTAGTGTCTTCGCATTCGAACGATATTTCAGAATTTCGGGATTATTACATTTACTTACCATTCTGCCTTAAGTGCATACAACTTCTCATTCTCCGCTCACTCTCAAATAACCAGAAATATTACACACTCGACCATCTCCCAGTTTTCTACAAAGACAATAAACTACCCTTACATGCTTTTTCTCTTCCCCCCTCTTCTGTTTCCCAAGTATACCTTTATCATCTATTAATTCTCCTAATTATCAGTTTTTCTTATTCTCCTAAATATTTCCATTCATACATATACAAACCTTCTGTGAATTTATTCTCCCAAAGCCCTGTTCTTATGCAATACACTTTCAGAATTTCCCATTACATTTTGCTACACGTACATTCATATACTGTCAGGCTCCACCATATGCTGAAAGTTCCATAGAATCAGGACACATGCTTTGCTTTGCCACTCTGTTCCCATTGTTGAAGACAGTGCCCGGCATATAGTAGGCATTTGGCATCAGCAATTTGTAAAATGAGTGAGGGACAGAGTGAATGAATGACACATCTCCCCATTTCTACCATGCTAAAGAATTTTTGGAGTGGATTCCCTTATCCTTTCTCCTTCTTCCTGTCTTCTTTGAGTTTTTATAAGTCTGTTGTTTAAATTTTGTAGTTTCAAAATTAACGCATGATCAAAGTAAAGAAAAAAGATGCAAAGAATAAAAAAATAATCACCTGCACTCCCATTAGGCAGCAGTAAACACAGGAGGGTGTACTTCCTTTTTTAATCTTCCTTTTTGCACATATGTTTTATGAATATTTGTTGCTATTATTCTAAATATCAAAGCAACACCTCTGGTTCAAAAGAATTATTCAAAAAATTTAAATGCGGAAATAAAAATACAATCATCCATAATCTCACCATTTTAGAGATGAGCTGGGTTAGCATTTTTGCTCATATCCCTACAGATCTAAACACGCACGCATACTTAAAATTATTCACACTGTTACATAACCTACTTTTTATCAATTTAGCAACATATCAAACTTTTCCCCAGCTTATTCAATATTCTTTTATAACATTATTTAAAATTCCTGCATATTTTTCCATGTCATGGCCTATAATTTATTTAAATGGCTTCCTAACGTTTGCCATTTAACGTGATCCTTAATTTCTCACTATTATAAAAATCAGAGCCATAATTATCGGCTGTGTATAGTTTTAATGATTTCAGTTGGATAATTCCAAGAATTAGAATTACTGGACCAAAACTATGATTTATATTTAAGGCCTTCCACACATCCTGCTGAACTCTTCTCAGAAGACTGTACAAATTTGTATTCCCTCCAGCGGTGCATGTGGTCACTTTAACGTCTATTTCGTTATTCATCAGTGAAATTGAAGAGCTTTTTCTTATACTTGCTGATCATTTTAATTTTTTTCTTTTATGAACTGCTTATTGATTCTTTCCATAGTCCTTTCAATTGGGGATTAGTCTTTTTCTTTTTTTTTTACTTGTAAAAACACTTTATGTATAAATATTTTTAACACTCTGAATGTCCCCATGCTATAATATCATATCCCAGTTTGTCCTCAGGTATTATATGTAAAAAGATCATCCCAATTCCATGATAAGCACGCGCGCGCACACACACACACACACACACTCACACATATATAATGCATGTGGTATTTGCATATACATATACAAACATATATGAATTCTCTTTCTTCTTCTTTTTTCCCAGGTCCACCAATAAAATGTGTACTGCTCATCATCTAGTTAATACATTTTTTATTTTTTGGTCCGTATTTCACTTTTTATCATTTTTCTTGTCAATACGATTACTCCCTCATCACATTTTCTAGGAGTTTTACTAGTGCCTAGAAACACTTTTGGTTTTTTGTTTTTTTTTTTAAATTTTTTTTTTTTCAACGTTTTTTATTTATTTTTGGGACAGAGAGAGACAGAGCATGAACGGGGGAGGGGCAGAGAGAGAGGGAGACACAGAATCTGAAACAGGCTCCAGGCTCCGAGCCATCAGCCCAGAGCCTGACGCGGGGCTCGAACTCACAGACCGCGAGATCGTGACCTGGCTGAAGTCGGACGCTTAACCGACTGCGCCACCCAGGCGCCCCAAAACACTTTTGGTTTTTATGTGTCTGTGCAGGCAGCGTGCAGGGAGTGGGTGGTCGTATATGGCCTAGTCATTAAGAGATTCCGCTTTAGAGTCAAATGGATCTTGGGTTTGAATTTCAGCTCCACCATTAATTTCTCTAAGCCTCTGTTTAAAATCCATCTCATGGGTTTGCTGTCAAAATTAAAGAAAACCATTTATATAATGTCCCCAGCTCAGTTCTTGGCCCAGAAAAGTTCTTAACCAAGGGCGGCTATCTGTTATTTTGTAACCAAACCCCTGACAGATGTCATTAATGTTTTCTGTTCATTCTTAGGGTCATCCGTTCATGGCATCAACATATGAGGATCATTTTGTCTGTATATTAATTCCAACTCGTTCTCTTAATCTCATTCTCGTGTTAGCTAAAATGTCCCAAAAGGTCTAAAAATGAGGATGATAGTGGAAATTCTTGCTTGTTTTTCTCCGAATGGGAATGACATTGACATTTCACCATCAAATTATTTATTATGCTTCAATAAGGGTTTTCTATCAGGACTTTTTAGAATCTGAGGAAATTATAATCATGAATTTTCTCATTTGACAAGTAAATATTATATTTGATAAGAGATTTCCCAATATGTCACAATTAAGTGTTTAGTCACGGATATGGTGTATTTCTGAATACAGTCTGTTAACATTTTCCTAAGAATCCTGCTGTGAGGATTAAATCATTTAACTATTGAGAATAGTGCCTAGCACATACTAATCATTCAACAAGTATTAGTTACTATTACTGTTGCTGGGGGTTTATGTGTCCATATTAATAATTGGGATTGTGTGCTTGGTATTGTCCAGCTTCTGGTTGATTTGTGTTTTATACGAGCTTTGAAAAATAAATTGAGAAGCTCTCTGTATTTCATCCTATGCTTTGTAAAATTTATACGGCATGGATATTCTCTCTTGACTAAAAGTCTGGAAGAACCCTGTGAGATTTCTCTCATTAAAGTCACCAATAACATTTTAACCAAACCAAGAGGAACTTTGCCATTCTTCTTTTTTTAATATATATTCTTTGAGAGAGAGAGACAGAGAGAGCACATAGGGAGAGAGGCAAAGGGAAAGGGAGAGAGAGAGAATCCCAAGCTGTCTCCACACCCAGCGCTGACTGGGTGAGTTCTCCACGTGGGATTCTATCCCACGATCCTGGGATCATGACCTGAGCCAAAATCAAGAGTTGGGCACTCAACTGACTGAGCCACCCAGGCACCCCGGAACTTTTCCACTCATATGATAAAGACGAGTTAGCATTTGACACTGGAAATACTCTCCCCTTGGAAATTCTTCCACCCAACGCCTTTCCTGAAAGTGCACTGCCTGTTTCACTCTACCTCCTTAGTCACGCCATCTCAGGCCACTTTGAGGACTGCTCTCCCTCCATCTTGTAAATGCTATTTCTCCCATGACTGTTGCCAAGCCAGTCTTCTGTTTGGCTATACATTCTCCCTCAACCACCTCATCAGTGCCCCCATGATTTCCATGTCAAGCTACATGCCGACTATCACAAACCTTTGTCTCTAGTCAAGAGAGCTTGCCTAAGATTCTGCCTTATCACTCCAAGTATTGGCTGGAAATTTCCACGGGATAGCGCATAGACTCCTCCCACTTAAGATACCCCAAGCCGATGTGGCTTTCTGTGAATTGTCATGTCCATTAGGTTGCCAATCAGAAACCTTAGATTTGTTCTTTATTTCTCAATATCATTTGTATTCTTCTAGACAATTCATGCATTTCATTACGATTTTAAATGTTTTAGCACAGACTCTACACAGTATATTTAGAATTTCTAAACATGGGGCTTAGTCCCACAACCGTGAGATCATGACCATGAGATCATGACCTGAGCCAAAATCAAGACTCAGCGTTTAACCGACTTGATCCACCCAGGTGCCCCATGAATAGTCATATTTCTAATTCTGTCTTCCTTTTGTTCCAAATAAAATATCTGAGACGCTTGGCTGTTAGTTAATTATTTATTCCAGCTAATTGCATTGGATTCTAAAAGGTGGCCTGCAGAATATCTGTCTTTTGGAATTTAAGTTTTTTTCTGAATTAATACATATTAGTTTTGTCTGTGTTCCATGGGTAATGCTTCAAGTATATTATTTAATATATCTTTTTGATCATATTATTTAGCATATTTTATATATAATTGCTACTATAAATTTGTCCTTCCACATTCTCCATGTATTTCTGATAGTTTTTTAATGGCTATATTTCTCTCTAGTAATGAGAAAGATACACATCCTATTTTAACTTAAAACAGTGTTTTTAGGGGCACCTGGGTGGCTCAGTCGGTTAAGCGTCCAACTTCAGCTCAGGTCACGATCTCGCGGTTCGTGAGTTCGAGCCCCGCGTCGGGCTCTGTGCTGACAGCTCAGAGCCTGGAGCCTGTTTTGGGTTCTGTGTCTCCCTCTCTCTCTCTCAAAAATAAATAAATATTAAAAAAAATTTAAAAACAGTGGTTTTAGGTTTCTCTGAAAATCTTTTTTTCTAATTATTTGAGTCCGGTAAGCCCCTCCACACGTAAGGAATTTGGTCCACCCTTAATTTCTGTACCTCATACTTTCTACTTTTACATTTTGATTGTTCGGTTGTCATCTTCAGCTAATATTACTATCGTTAGACTTTCTATGATCCGTCTCTTTTAGACTAATTTTCACATTGACATTAGGCTTTGTCATTACATTGACAATAATTGAAATACTCGAACTGCTTTCTCTCTTGTGATACCATAACTCTTCCATTGTTACGTTTTTCACTGGTTCAATTCCCCAGCAGTCAGGTTACATCAGTAAGAAGAGCTGAATTCTATCCAAGCCCCTGCAATGAGACAATATCTTTTTGTCTCCCTCATATGTAAATGACAACTTCTCTGGATATAGCACTGCTAGGTACCCTGGTCTCCATTCAAGATCAAGTTTCTGCTTGTGTTGCTTGTTCTTACCCTTTGGGTAGGGGGTCAGAGGAGGCCTGGAGGGGAATGACGGGTGCAGCCTTCTACACATCCTCCAACACAACCCTGTTTGCACACACCAGCACACAATTTCTGGCATACTGATGACACCAAACTGGCTTCAAACATGAAGACTAGATTTCCCCTATTTTTGTTGTTGTTGTTGTCGTTTTCTTGAAAATATCCTCTGATATTTTCTGGGGCTGAGGGCAGATTAAACACTTGGACTCAAATTACCATTTTATCCAGAACCACATGTGAGAAAACCTGTGTGTATAATTAGAATCCTTCCATAAACCTTTTTTTTTCCCACTTAGCATTAAAACGTCAGCAGTTTCTGAATCCTTTTTCTTTAATAACAGTATTTTTAGTGGCTATAATATTCAATAATGAAAATCGTTATTGCTGCTGTTAGAATTAACCAAAGGCTTGCTGTATTACAGGCCTTTTACATACGTTAGCTCGTTTAATCCCCATTACAACCCACGATATGGGTTTTATCCCCATTTCGAATGTGGTTCCAGGCAGTAAAGGTGGAATTTGTGTCCTGTCTTCTCTAACTCCTAGGCCTGTGCTCTGAACCTTAGAGATGTTGTCTCAAGCCTTATCCAGATTCGCCAACGGCCGCCTGGGTCAAAGGCTACCCCTCTGCACTGAGCTACTGGGCTGAGCTGGTAAAGAGCAGAGAGTGTTGGCAAGTGGCCATGCCACCTTCTGCTTCCACCCACTCTTTGCACCCGCCCTTCTGCCTTCCCATGCTTCCTCTCTAGCTTCTGGCAAAGGGCTGCAGATCTCCAAAGCGAAGCCTCGCCAGGTTGCCTGACTTCGCAGCCCCTGAGTGTGGGAGAAGGCCCCATTTGGTATCAATCAGCAAACACAAACAGCTGCCCAGGGCTGCAGGGAGAACAGACCTAGTGACAAAATGCTCTAAATCAATCATTGCCCTGTCTGTTTTCAAACCGGCACCATTTCGTTACCTGAGGTACTGATTTTCTTATGTGGAGAAAATGGAAGTTATAGAAATTAGTATGCTCACAATGTGTTTACTAGAAAGTAAGGGAAGATCCCCTAAGGTAGAAAATCTAGCCCCTCCGAGGGCCCTCCCCCTCCTGTCTCCACTACTGTCCTTGTCCTTTCTAGCCATTTGCATGGCTACTCCCCCCCCCCCCAACCCCGCTCCCCCGGCAGGTTCTCACTCCGCCTCACTACAGCTCCAGGGGTCCCCCCATGACCACCACTAATCCCCATATCCCTTGTGCTTCCTGCCACTTGCAGAGGAATTCTCTACGGCTGGGCTTTAATCAGTACACAGAAGTGGGATGTAGATGGAAGTTTCTCTTGCACAGAATTGATCGCACATTTGTACCCACTGTTCTTCCCGTTGGATGGGAAACCACCAGGTCCCAAGGGTAATGTCTGCTTTATCTTGCCTGCCCTCCTCTCCTCACTCCCCACCCAAATCAGAAATAGCAGACTATCTTGACCACACCGGGTTAGCGATGCAGGTTTTAAACTGAGAAGTTGATCAGGCATTCTCATCTATTTCTGATGTTGAGTGTTTTTTGGCAGGCCCCTGCCAGACTTCACAGCAAACTGTGGGAGGGGTTCTGTGTGTATCCCAGATGAGAAGACAATGGTAAAATACACTGTCGCCTATACGGACAGGGAAAAAAAAAAATCACACGCATGTACACATGCGCGCATGCACACACACGACTTCGTTTAATCAAGGCACGTCTGAAGCACAAATCATGAGCGGTGCTTAGTCAACACCAAGCCAAAAGAAGAAAAGTCGGTCAATGCCTCCAGTTTTCGGCCGTCAGAACATCCAGGTTGAACTGGACAACCTTTACTTTGGTTCCAAACTGACTTCCCAACTGACCAGCTGGTTTTGCATCCTGTCGGTTCAGCCTCACATCGAATCCCGGCTTCCCTCCTCCCCATCTCCCTGGGTGTTCTCTGACATTTCAGGCCTCGGCGCGAGCCAAGCAAACCTCAATTAGCTAATGAGGTGCCCAAGATCAGCACCAAGACTGCCTCCGAGGGCCAACCAGATCATTAACCACCATCATCAGTGTGAATTTCCAACCTCTCCTACCACATGGAGTGGGGGGTGCTGTGAAACGCTGCCGGCCCCTTGGCTGACAGGGACACAGAGAAGTGCTAGCAGGGCAAAAACAGAGTAAATTAAAAATGCACTTCGATCTATAGGCTCTATTTATCTATGTCTTTCTTTAGTAACATCACATTAAGGTAAAAGGTCATATCCCCGCTGAAATATAATTTATATTTACCTTTTATTAAATAATTATGGCATGGCATGAAGTTAAATATTACAGAAGCTAATCAAGGGGGAATTCAATAGAGAAAACTCAGACATGAGAATTTCGTCTTTGCTATACATAGAATGTCTTAATCCTCCACTGGGAGTCATTCGGGTTTGCTTAAGGAGTTTAATAATACACATTTCAACTGCCACAGAATCTAAATCCCATTTGGATCAGCCTTGGAAAAACTTTCATCAATACCTTGAGATTTCATAATATTTCTCCTGAGAGCCTGGATCTTATGTGTCATTTCTCATTTTGATTGCGGGTATAATATATGAGGTTTCTTACATATCTTGGATCCGGCAAATAGATATAAACTATAAGCAGTGTGTAAAGGTTTTATTTTATAAGTAAATAGTATTTAACTAAAAATATCTACTGGGAACCACTCATTAGAAAAAAAGCTGGCTGGTGTTCAATATTAATTTTCCCCAGAGGTTGGTGAGATGTATAAGTTCTATATGATTATTGCTTTCCTTAAAGGGAGGCACAGAAACCAGATAATGCCTACCCTCTACTTCTGTTTCCAAAAAAAATATAGGGGACACTGGCTAACATGGAATGGGGAGTCTTTGTTACAGTTCTGGTCAACCCTCAACAAAGACAGCATTGACATTGCAGGCAGGAGGTCATTTATGCCCTTGGCCGACAGGAGTACTCATCACAAAAATGGCGGCTTCAAAGGCTGATCAAATTCCTTTGCAGAAATTTGAGAAGAGACAAATCAGATGATGTGGTGAGGGAAGATCTGAGTGCTCAATTGGGCTGTCACTCTAGGATGTTGGCCTGGGTTTCAGCTTTCCTCACTGGTAAGTCTTCAGCTGGAGCCTACGATCATCATGGAGTGTATGGATGGCCATCAAGAGGCCAATAAAATTCTAAAAGTCCGAGCCTAGCTGTATGTTTGCACATATGTGCATTTATCGGCAACAAAGGATCTTCACTTTTATTAGATATGCATAGAGCCCACGGTCCACTGAGGGGTCTAGACCACATAAATAGAGGATCTCTCTAGTCCTAACTGGAAATCTTATCCTTCTCCAATAATAAAGAAAGCAATGGAAAAGAATCAAATCTCTGCAATGTGACTGCCAGACAAACACCAAATCAGAAGATGGACTTTGATACGCAAGCGAAGGGGAAAAACTGCATCATGAATACCTCTCTATGTGGCTCTGGTCAAAGTCCTGTTGACAGGACAGGAAGGTGGAGAACAACTCAGCATGGGGAAGAATTCAGATGTACAGAGACCAGCTCTTGCCTTCATGTTACCTCTAGGACTTCTCCATTCTGCTTTTGCCTCAGTGTCCATCTCTTCAAAGAGCCTTGAGCCTCCATATTGATTCCTGTGGGGTCTGCCTTCTTTGTGCTTTGATTTTAGTTTCTCTCTCTCCCTCTCTCTCTTTCTCTCTCTCCTCACCTTCCCAATGTCCTTGTCCAATCATCTACCTTCTGCCCCACTGCTCATGTGTCCAACATGCAAAGCCTACGTTCATTTCTTTTAAGGCCTATGTTCAATTAACACCTTAATGCTCCCAAATTAAATTTTTTCAGAGCATTGGCTAGCCAATGGAGGTAAAATTGGTCTGGCCTGGGATCTGCTTTATTCCCCCACCCATGACCGACCATACACCATCTTCTAGGCCAGGCGGACTTTGGTTTCTCTCTCTGCAAAGACAGAAGCTTGGGCGAAAGGGCCTCTAAGATCCCTTGTAGGCCCTTGCATATGATTCGAAGGCTATTATTTATCTGGTGCAGTGAAATTCTTCTTTGAGAAGTGGAGACGGGTGGGGCTGAAGCCATAGGCTGTTGAATTACATCGTCGTTAACCTTTGCTACATTAAAACCTTTCCCCACATCCGTTTGTTTCAATGTAGCAAAAGTTCGGTGTCACCAATTAAAAAAAAGGACAAAGATAATATAAGAACACATTATTAAGAGGCGGTACCCGCCTTCGTGGATACAGGAACAAGAACACGAGGTGAGAACCAGCAGTGCATAAGTGAAAGATTAGACTGAAGCCTTTGATATTTAATTTTAAATGAAATATTAATTTAATATTTAATTATGCTTTGGTTTCAAGAAAAACTGCAGCAGGAAGACAGATTGTTTGAAGAAGGGAGTAATATACGTGGTTAAGGAGACAACTGTAAAAATTAAAGATAAATTTCAAGGGTAAATCTAAATGCCACAATGGAGCAGTTATGAATATGATCACGCTCTCTGTAATGTGTATTTAGAATATTATAGCCGAGAGCACCAGGCCATTAAGGGGCTGAGATGTCTCCAGTGAAACAACAGCCCCCTATTCTGGGGCTTCCAATGGAGACATCATTCTTCAGACTCAGCTGAATGATGGATCCGAATTTTACAAGAGGTGGGGGCAGAGGCGACCTCAGTAAAAGTGCAGGCTACCAGGAGGGCTATTGATTCAACCTGTTTCCAGGGTGAACAGGGAACAATTGTACTCGGGCCAGTTTTTGATGTCTGAACTGGGTATTTTTAACTAAAAATCAGATTCATTTCTTAAATGGGAATTCTTTTTTTCAGGGTACCGCTCTAAGAAAAAGAAAGAACGAAACGTGAATTGCAATGAGCTATTCACATTTGCAATCCCACTTGCACACCTGTGAGGGGCAGCTTTGTGAAAAGAGGACCCCACGCCCTACACCAAGCCTCGGGTGTGATGTAAAGGTTTGTGGAAAAATCCAGGTCTTCCATTTCTTCTCCCAACTGCTGCCTGTTCTTGGCCATTTTCTTGTTAACGCTTTGTCTTGTTAACACATGGAATCAGATGCAATTGTTTGTGCTAAAGCAAAAGGTAAGAAGGTCTCTGGGGACGGAGGTGAGGTGACATGAATTTTTTGGCTCCTCAGCGTCCCAGGGTCCCCATCCGTTCTCATTTGCCAACATCCAAGTTCAACCACACACCTGGGCAAGCAGCTCCTCCGTGCGTGCCTGGGCCACCTGGGCCGATTAGGTGTCTTCTGCTCCTTCTGTCCCCCTTTGAAAACCCACTCCCCCTTCTCTCCACCTTCAGAGCCCATGTTCTCAGGCTGCCTCGGCCCCCTCTGGCCCCGACAGAATCCTGATTTCTAACCTAGTCCCAGCTATGAAGAGCACGGTGTGGCGGGCCTTTCAAGAAGAATCCACCTTTTTCAGAAGGGAACACATGCCAAAAAGCCCACCCTGGATCCAACGGTGAAGAAGGCGAAGCCACGTAAAACTCATCCCAGAAACGCGTGCCCCCCTGCCAAACGCCGACGGGAGTGAACTGGACTTCTATTTCGATATTTCTAAGCATATGCATTTGCAAATCTATACCATTTCATTTTCCTCATGAGAGATATACCTTCCTATTTGTTCACTTTAGGAACCTGACATGCAGAAGGGTTAAGTGATTTGCAGGAAAGTTGGGACTCAAATCCAGGCCTCCAAACTCAGTCCCTGTCTTCCACTCCAGCACTAGGTTCTCTCTTAATAAGAAAGTGGAGTTGGTACTCCTTTCCCAACTTCAGTTGTTCGTGGAGAGGATAGTTTCTATGACTTCTAGGGAATTGGAAGCACTCCATAGAGTCTCAGCCGATCACACGACATCCCCACTTCGCAATATGGAACAGCAGGGCACAGGCAAGGCATCGTCTTCTTCTTTTTTTAAAAAATCTTTTTAATGTTTATTTATTTCTGAGAGAGAGAGAGGATGAGCAGGGGTCGGGGAGGGGCAGAGAGAGAGGGAGACACAGGGTCTGAAACAGACTCCGGGCTCTGAGCTGTCAGCACAGAGCCTGAGGCGGGGCTCGAACTCACAAACTGTGAGATCGTGACCGGAGCCGAAGTCAGACGCTTAGCCGACTGAGCCACCCAGGCGCTCCAGGCAAGGCATCTTCTGAGCCCCTCCGTGCTCACTGGCCAGGCTTATCTCCTGTGCATTTCCTCGGAGTACCGGCCAGAGAGGCAAGGCCACTGGCATTTGCCAGGTAAAATATTGGATGAAGCCAAAGAGATGGCCTTGGTGTAATTTCTTCTATTTGCTATACGGGATTGCTGAGTAGCATAGGTCAGTGGTGAAGAAGGCAGCTTTGAAATGAGACACCTAGGACTGCACCTATCTCGGTGACCTTAGGCAGCAGCATTCTCATCTATAAGGTCGAGATACTAATAGAATCATCACCCTGGGGGAAAAGCAGTGATGATATGAGCTCGTGAGATATGAGCCTGGCCCTACCTCCTCAAACGATGCCAGATATGACTACTGAATTCGTATCATCATTTCTTTTTCTCACTAGTCCTATCTGATGACAGAACTTACGGGAGACTTCTTCACCAACAATCAAAACGTTTATACCAGATGTTTAGGCCAAAGAACCAGAGGAGTAACACTGAAAAGCTGTACTCATCTACCCCCCTATCCTCGATGACCTGCCTTCAAAAACCATGACCTCTCACTGGTTTCTGTGGGTGGTGCAGATTTTATCATTATAAACTGTGGCCATTCTACCCCCAGATGCACACTCCAGACATCCCCTTCCTGCACCCACAAGACAGCCAGGAAGCACCTGCACAACCAATAACCATGATCCCACTGGGCGCCTCTACCGCGATTATTTTTCTGCCCTCCAAGTTCACTGTGGAAGGGTCTGTGAGGAAAGCAGAGGTCCTTCTTCCCTCTGAGCCCCGGCTGGTATACCATGCCTCGGTCCCCAAGCAGACAGAGGCAGTCGGACCTTTCCTGAGGAGCTGTATTCTCACGTGGATCTCTCAACTCCACAGCAGCAAGCCACACTTTAGCAAACCACGGTTGGAAGAAAACAGATCTGCAAAGTCACACGTGTGAAGCAAATGTGTTGTTTTTCAGAGCCCTGATGCTGTTTATGCTGTACTTGGCGCAACAACCACGGGGAGCTGATTACTGCCTTTTGGCTAATTATATCAAGTAAGTTACCTCTAATAGGCTTGGGTTTATTATGATGGTGTATCCTTGGATACAGCAACCATCAATGGTTGGACCTTGGAGCCTCCTTTCCCACCTCCTGCTTCTTGAGTCTCCTAGAAAGTTCCACCTGAGAGTAAATATTATTGTGTTCGCAGTGCAACGACTCAGTCTCGAAGGAGCTGCCCCCGTGCGCAGGGTACTTTACCAGCAAGAAAGTCTCCACGACGGCCTCATGAGCAGGACTCAGGCTTCTCAAAATTGTTTCTTTGTTTAAAATACAGATTCTCAGACCCTCCCCAAAGAGAATGATTCGGTATGTCTGGAACGAAGCCAAGCATGATTCTCATGCTCAGCCAAATTAGGAAAACACCTATGGGTAATAGTATGATTAGTACCAGAGCTTTACAGATGAAGAAAATGAGGCTCAGGAAGGTTAGCTGACTTGTCAAAAGGACAAACAAGTCATTGGTGCCACAGCCGGCATCCGAAAGCACGTCTTCTGGCTAAGTCCAGTGCACCCTCCCCTTGGATGCCAGCCGATCGCTGGTGCCCAGTCTGTCCCCACTAAAGCTCTCTAGATTTCTCAAGGTTTTCTTTTCCTCTGGAATCAAGATGCGATTTTCCACGTGACCACTGGAGCTGAGTATTTTGTCTAGACCTCTAGGGGTTTCTGACACACTATCCTGCAGCCGAGCACATTCTGAGGCTCCGAACGTGTGGCTCAGGAGGCCGGGCTGGCTGGAAATCCATAAGTTCTCTCCCCATCACCACCCAGAGAGAAGGTCAGGATTCTCCAGGCTCCCTGAAGCCAGGCCTCGGCTCGGGAGGCATTGTAGCCCCACCTCCAGTCACGGGGGGAAGCCACTGCCTCTCCAGCTCTTGGACCAAGATTCCGGATGGGCTGGAAAGTGCTTTCCATGTTGGTGGCTGCTCATTGAGTGGGCAAGACCAGAGATCGCCAGACCATTTCCTGTAGCGCCTGGGCCCCTCCGTGAATAACATTAGCCACTTGTCTCTACCAACCCTAGTCCCATTTGGCTCAGTAACCTCAGGTAGAAGTTTTTAGAGAGAGTGACCAGCCTCCTGAGCCACCTGAACAGTGTTTGTATTTTTATTTTCTTCTCTATTTGTGAAAGAATATACTACTGTGTCCCTACCCTCCTCACCCTTAACTGCTTCCCATGGTCCTTCTTTCTCAAAGCCAGTCTTCTGGAAGAAGCTTCACTGCTTCCCTGGCTGGAAATACTCTTTTTTGTGCCTAAAGAATCAAGTCGACCAATGTGTGTTGTTTCAGAATTTAAATATGGGGAACATTAATTTTTTATACCACATTTTCTTTGTTTAACTATTAATTAAAAGTTACTTATTTTTTTCAGAAAGTAATAAATATAAGTAAGCAAAACTTAAAATAATAACAATAATACCAACACCTAGAAACCACCATTGTTAAGACCTTCATATGCAGGGCTTTTTAATCTTACTGGGGTTTTTTATACAACTATTCCTTTTTCATATATATGTGTATGTGTATGTGTGTATATATATATATATATATATATATATATATATATATATATTTAAACACACATACATACATACATATATGTATACACACATATATACATACATGTATATATGTATACATGTTCATTAAATCAAAAGGAAAAGGACAGAGAACATATTCCTTACTTGTGATATATTATCTTATGTATAAAAAGATTCATTTGTTAGCATAAGCTTATTTTATGCCTACCATTTGTCAACAACTATGTTATGCATGTGGATAATTATATATATATAT
Source organism: Panthera onca (assembly GCF_046562875.1). Lineage (NCBI taxonomy): Eukaryota > Metazoa > Chordata > Mammalia > Carnivora > Felidae > Panthera > Panthera onca. The sequence goes on from NC_138342.1 coordinate 172,709,724, forward strand.
ATATACATACATATATATATACCTATAAAATATATATGGATGTTATATATATATAATATCCACATATTATATATATAATATGTGGATATTATATATATTATATATAATAATATATACAATATATGTAATATATTATATATATAATATATGGATATTATATATTATATATTATATATAATATCCATATATTATATATTACATATAATATCCACATATTATGGATATTATATATAATATATGCACATTATATATATAATATATATGGACATATAATATATATGGTTATTATATATATAATATATATAGATATTATATATATATAATTTATGCTTTTTTTTAACCTATATCACATCTTTCATGCAACTAAATATTCATTCACAGCATTACTTTTAACATCTAAAATGTGTTTCAGTGTAAAGAGACTTCATTATTTATTCAATGAGTCCCCTAATGGACACTAGGATGTTTTCAATTTTCACTACCACAAACAGTGTTCCAATGAACAGCCTTCAGGCAAACTGAGCTATTTCCTAGGTATACATTACAGAAAGTGGAATTGTTGGGTCAAAGGGTATATACATTTTTAAAGCCAGTGCCATCAAGGTACTCTTTAGAGCCATCTACTCTCCTGCAGTAGAGTGTTAGAAGTCCCACTTCCTTCTAATTTTGCCAACTTGGGTATTTTCATTTGTTTAAAAACAATTCTTTGCCAACCTGACAGGGAAAACAAATGTTATCCTATAGTCGCCTTAATTTGCATGTATTAGATTATTAATGAGATTGGGATTTTTAAAAATACGTTTGCTGCTAAACTGTATTCCTTCCTGAATTAACTCCTGATATTCCTTGCTAGCTTTTAATTTACATATCTTTCCTTTTCTCCTTAGTTTGTGAGATATCTAACATTCATCACTTTATCCACAAGGCATAACATAGTGGTTGACAAATGGTAGGCATAAAGTAAGCTTTTGCTGAACAAATGAATGAATCTTTTTATACATATGGTAATATGTCACATGCAATGAATATGTTCTCAGTCTGTCCTTTTCCTTTTGACTTAATGACCATCCCCCTGACATGCAAAATTTTTCTTTTTATGTCATCACAGATTTATGCTTGATGGTTTCCTTGGGGTCAAGGTTAGCAAGGTTTAAGATTATAATATTTTGAAATGTGTACATTTTTTTAATGTTTACTTGTTTACTTTGAGAGAGAGGGAGAAAGAGAGAGAGAGAGAAAGAGGGAGGGAGAGAGAGAATCTCAAGGAGGCTCCACACTCAGCATGAAACCCAATGTGGGGCTCGATCTCACGGCCACGAAATCATGACCTGAACTGAAATCAAAAGTCACCGACTGAGTCACCCAGGCACCCTGAACTGTGTACATTATTCATGCAAAACATCTAATTCAAATATTTCAGTTTATAATATAAAATTAGTTATCTAACTTTTTTTTTTAATGCTTAACTAGTGAGTCCATTCCCATTGGTTAAACATCCCATCTTTTCCACATTGACTGAGATGGCTCCCTATGTATCCATAGTACTCATGTGTACAAAACCTGTTTGTTTTTAAATGTTCTCTTCTGTGGCATAACATTTCTATGTATTCCTACAAAGCCCCATATTCTTCTAATTACTGAAACTTGCAATAGGTTTTAAGTCTGGAAGAGCATGGCCCTTCTCATTTTTCAAAAGGAGGGGTTCTATTTAGCACCTTTATTTTTCCAGGTGAACTCTTGTAAAGTTTCCCCAAACATTTTGTTAGTACTTTGATTGGCATTGTGTTAAATGTATTCATTAATTGACATCTTTACAATATTAAATCTTCTCACCTCTCCACCAGCTGGAAGTATTTTGGCCTTCCTCTGAACTCCCTTAGCACTTTATACCTTTTTAAAAATCCCTTTCTAAACTATACCCACCCAATTTTTCAAACTTGAAACCTGAGAGCTGCCTCCTCCCCTCCCTTCCCCAACCTTCACCCCATCCAATCAATCATCAAGTGATGCCAACGCTACCTCCTAGATTCCATCCCCTTCTGCCTGTTCCCACTACTGGTACTCTGGTCCAAGCTGCCATCATTTCTGGCCGGGGCCACCACACCGGGCTCCGGCTGACCTCCTTGAATCCACCCTGGCTTCCAAGCCATTCTCAACAACTCAGCCTGAATGATCTTTTAAAAGGCAAATCTGATCATGGCACTCCCCGGCTTTAAAATATTCCAATAGCTCCCCATGGCACTCGGGGTAGAACCAAACGATCAGCCCCAACCCTCCCTTTCCAGCTCGACGCCAACCTTTCTTCAACTCATTCTTTCTTCCCTGTTCATAGTGGCCATCATATATATCCCATTTTCTTTCTTACTCCAGGGCCTTTGCACCTTCTGCTTCCTGTGTTTGGACTGTTCTCAGCTTTCCCCATTATCTCAGTTTAAGAGGGTTCAATTTCCCAAGCATATGTCCCCAGCATCCTATGCAACTCCTTTTTAGGATTCATCACATTTGTAATTACTTGCTCAAGTTTCCATGGTAATAACCCTGATAGTAAAAGTTTCCATGGTAATAACCCTGATAGTAAGCATAGGAATATTATTAGTAATAAATACTTTTTTTTTAATTTTTTGTGTAACGTTTATTTATTTTTGAGACAGAGAGAGACAGAGCATGAATGGGGGAGGGTCAGAGAGAGAGGGGAGACACAGAATCGGAAGCAGGCTCCAGGCTCTGAGCCATCAGCCCAGAGCCCGATGCGGGGCTCGAACTCACGGACCGCGAGATCGTGACCTGAGCCGAAGTCAGACGCTTAACCGACTGAGCCACCCAGGCGCCCCAGTAATAAATACTTTTGAATAATAAGATATAGTCGCTCCCCCTCCCAAATGCTTACATACAGAGGTGTTCTAGACCTGGTTTCCACCAGCTCGTGAGAGCAAGCTGTTAAATTTTCAGAAACTTTGTGAGCCAGCTGATGTCATACTGGTAGCTAGAAATCACCCACAGTCAGAGTATTGCACCATGGAAATCAGCAAATACTACAAACCCTACTGCTCCCTCCCCCTGGCTTTTCCCAGAAGAGCCAATTGTGAAACTTTTACCAGCACGCCACTGTTTCCATGCCCCATATTTTTAGTCCTCACCACAGCTCTGTAAGGTAGGCAGCCCGTTTTGTAGACGGGAAGGCTATGAAGTGAAGTCACGTATACAAGATTTCAGAACTATTTAGAGGCATCCAAGCAGCCCAAGCTTAGAGCATCACTGGCTTATCTTCACATCACTGCACCATAATGAAGGAAGGATCCTGCTGGTCTGACTCATCTACAGTGTCCCCAGCACATGGCACAGTGCTAAGCACAGCAAACACGCTCCACCAATATTTGCTTCCTGTGGGGTGCCTGGGGGGCTCAGTTAGTTAAGCATCTGACTTTGGCTCAGGTCATGATTTCGTGGTTTGCGCGTTCGAGCCATGCATCAGGCTCTGAGCTGTCAGCCCAGCCTACTTCAGGTTCTGTGTCTCCCTCTCTCTCTTCCCCTCCTCCACTTGTGCTATGTCTTTCTCTCTCTCTCAAAAATAATAAACATTAAAAAAAATTTTTTTTAAATATCTGCTTCGTGAATAAGTCGATAAAATCTCAGCACATCAGGAAAGCCGAGCTATTGGTTAACAATAATTGCTAAATAAAAGATGCCGGGCAGGATGGCCAGAGACCTGAGTCCTTATTCTGACTCTACCTTGAATTCAAGGGGCCACTGGGAACAAGTCACTTCTGCCTGGCTCTCAGTTCTCCCATCAGCAAAAGAGGGAGCTTGACCACGTGATCTTCAATGGCTCATCATCTCTACCGTTCTTGGAATTTACAAGTAAGATAATATCTATTATTTTCATGGTTATGTGGGCTCCTCTTTGCCAAACACTTTGTTTCCACAGGCTGTGGATCACGGCCTCTTCTATTCTGTCTGGCAAGTTCCTACTGTGCTTTAGAAATGTCACTCCGTTGTCACCTCCGGGAAAGCCCTCACTGATTCCCCAGAGTCAGCCACTCCCTGCTCAGTGCTCCATGCGTTTATACCTCTTATGGGACTTAAGCCAATCATCATAATCTCCATGTGTTCGTCTCCCCTTCTAGAACTGTAAGCTGCTAGAGACATACTGAAATTACTGATTTGGAGCCTTGAGCATAATTTAGAGCTGATGTTTGTTCAGTGAATATATGAAGCGCATGGATACCTGGGTGGGTCCCGCCCTCCGAGATTCAGAGATACCTGGTCTGGGGCCCAGGTGTCAGTGACGTAACGTGCAGCAAAGGGTGAGGACTTCTGCTGCAGAGACAGTTTTCACATGTACACACACATATGCGTGTACAAGCACACAAGCCCTGGTTCCACACGTCCACAGCCTCCCTGAGGATTGATGTCTTTCATTACTTCACAAGAGAGCTGAGGATTGGCTGCAGTGTGATTGCTATTAGTCCTACCTGTCCCCTCACAGGCCGATGGTCACCCATATACAGTGAGTATACTAGAAAAAACAGAGATGCCAGAGTCCTAAATGTGGCAAGTGCCCCCAAAGTGAGACCCATTCCTCACCTGACTCTGGGGACAGCCCACATTTCTGCTGCCCTCCAGCCCTACCAACCACTCCTTCTCAGTCACCTTCACAGGCTCCTCCTATCACCCCGAGCCCTACCTGCTGGTGCTCCTGAGGCGCCATCTTGAGACTTCTTCCATCCCGTAGCTACACTCCCTTCTGTGGCCCTCTCATCCAGCCCCGTGGCCTTCAATCCTGTCTGGATGCCGACTGCTTCCCTGTTCAACATCCTCCGTGTCCTCCCATTCAAACCCCTTGCTCTATGTGCCCTTCCAACCTTGTCTCCCATTGTCCTCCCCCCCCCCCCCCCAATGCTACTCCAGCCACAGGCATTCATGCTTTTCCCTGATGATGCCAGGCTTATTCCGACCTCTCAGTCTATAATCTGTTCTCTGCTTGGGACGCTCGCCCCCAATTCACTGAGAGTCAGACACTGTGCTAGAGAACACTGAAGAGCCAAACAGAAACACAGGCCTGAAGAGTTCCAGGCACAGAGGGAAGGCAGTGTGAATGGAGACGAGAGAAAGTGAGAAAGATACGGAGGCAGGGGGACAGCTTTGCACACCTGTGATACAGGTCTTCACTCAACGTCCCTTCCTCACAGCGTCACTCGCTGACCACCTCACCCCAAGCCCTCCCTCATTCTCTATCCCTTACTTATTACTGTTGAAATTGTATTACCTGTTTTCTGTGTTGTCTGTCTTCCCCTCTAGAAGTCAGTTTTATTAAGATGAGGGATTTTCTCTTGCCCATTTCTACATCGGAGAGCCTAGACATGTGCCAGGCCATGGTAGGAGGCATGTAAGAAACACTCATTTAAATGAATGAGTAAACTGTGTCCCTCTGGGGGCGAGAGCAGCAAATAGCTTACTGTTCCTGCCGTAAACACACACACACACACTAACCCTGAGAGAGAAAATTCAAAGGTGGAATTTTAAATAAATAAACCTAAAAATTACTCTCCATCTACTCCTCATTGATATCTAACCAGACACTTACACATAAACGAGAATAGGAGGCTAGATCCAAGCGAGAGACGAGGACGCTATAAAATACGATTAGAATTTCGTAATGTGCCTGATACATTTTTTCGGTTCATATGATTCTTTCTCTACACCCCTTATTTTCTCCTTCAAAGTACAATGTCCTGGTTGATCTTCCTGCCTTCAGTCATTCCCCTGATTGACTCAGTCTTTATATCAATAGCATTTGTTTTTCTTACGATAACCCCGTTGAGTTACTCTCCCTTGCCTGGGAACACTTAACGTTGTCTTACAAATCGAGCCCTAACTCCCATACGAGGCGCTTTTTTTTTTTTCATTTTTTAAAAAATTGTGGTAAAACATGCATAACAAAATATACCATCTTAAACCATTTCTGAGGGTACAGTTCAGGCGTGTGACATACACTCACACTGTTTGCGACCCATCTCCAGCATTCTTTTCATCTCACAAAACTGAAACTCTGTACCCATTAAACATCAACTCCCATTCTCCCTCCCCCAACACCCGATAACCACCATTTGATGTTCTGTCTCTGACTTTGACCACTCTAGGTACCCTACAGGGCTCTCAAACTGTTTTATGTTTTCCTTCCCTCCCCTGCGTGGCTCATGTGGGCTAAGTTCTGGTCTAAGTTCTACCTGCGTGCATTGCCACAGCTGTAAACCAGCCCTCTCTTCTCCAGACACCTGCTCACCTCACCCACTGGGCCTTAGCATGTGAGATTCCCATAGCTGGAACATTCTTCCTTCTTCTCTTTGCCTATTCAAATCCTCCCCACCCTTAAAAATAGTCTTTGGGGGCACCTGGGTGGCTCAGTCAGTTAAGTGTCCGACATCGGCTTGATCTCGCGGTTTGTGATCTCACGTCATGATCTCACAGTTCGCGGGTTCGAGCCCCGTGTCAGAGCCTGGAGCCTGCTTCAGATTCTGTGTGTCTCTCTCTCTGTCCCTACCCCGCTTGCGCTTTCTGTCTCTCTCTCAAAAATAAATAAATAAACATTAAAAAGACAGTCTTTGATTTCCATCTCCTCCTTGAAAACCCTTCCTCCTACTCTAGGCCACACCAAACTCATATTCCATTCATCGGAAACACTAAACATTTTGAATATTCAAATTCCTCAGCTCTTCTGTGCAATATACCATCCCTCCTCCCAAAGTTTCTACATTTCCAAATAGGAAGCATGTCTTATAAAAGTCATTGCACCTTCCAGGTAGAAAAAGTAGACACAAAGTAGATATTCAACAGATACCGAAATAATAGATAATTTCCACTTCCATAAAATTTTAAAATACTTTGAATCAGTCTGTAGTATCATTGGGTAATTTTTATGAATCTTTTTCTTTTTTTTTTTTATTTAAAAAAAAATTTTTTTTTTAACATTTATTTTATTTTTGAGACAGAGAGAGACAGAGCATGAATGGGGGAGGATCAGAGAGAGGGAGACACAGAATCTGAAACAGGCTCCAGGCTCTGGGCTGTCAGCACAGAGCCCGACGCGGGGCTTGAACTCATGGACCGCGAGATCATGACCTGAGCCGAAGTCGGCCGCTTCACCGACTGAGCCACCCAGGAGCCCCTATATGAATCTTTTCCAAGAAAATTTAGTCACAGCCAGCAACTTGGTCTATTTTTTTTTATCTGATTGCTTAGACAAAATTCCACTCTAGGTGGTTCCAGCTGAGTTAAATCTATGAGGATATATACTCATGAAATGAACTCCCGTGATCATCTCTCAGACTGTTGAGAAACTGCTTGCATAAAATAAACTTTAGAATCAAGTCTGCATTTCCCCAGTCAATACCTATCACCCAGTCCACTCTTCCCACACTAGTAGAAAGGCCTAGAAAAGGTAAAATCATTATAAATTGGAGACACTGGGAGCTAGAGCAAAGGTGAACCAGGAGCCAGTCTCCCTTGGATCATTTTCTCACCCACCTGTGTAAATGAACCTCCCAGGAGCTCCTTTGCAGAACTGCTTGGATTTATAAGATAATGTCACTTCCACTACTCCAGGGATGTGCCGGGGAGGAGTCTGCACTCGGATGGCATGAGGAGTTATTAGCTGAACAGGCAGGGAAATAAAATACCTGTTATACAAGTTATCACTGAGGATATGGAGAACAGGAGCATCTCCCTCAACAACCCCCCGGGGCAAACTGGCTGTACTCACAGTGCTCCAAACGCTCCAAACGCCCTGTCCCTGTGTCGCACGTGTTTCTCTCTCCCACTCTGGAATTTCCTCGCAAGGTAACCTGTCTGGATCCTTGCCTCCCCACCAGGGCTGCTCAAGTCCCACCACCCCCTGTATTCACTCCCTCCCTGCTTCCTACACTGCTACTCTCTCACATCGTGATTTGCCACCTTCCATATCCAACCCAGCCCTGTACTCGTCTTTTTGTAATGCCTTGTTGGTTTTCTCATTATGACAGTGGAACATACCTACTTTAGACAATTTGGAAATTATAGAAAAATATAAAGTAAAATATTAGCATTGCATAACCCAGAGACAGCCACTGTTAATCTTTGGTGCGTTTCTAGCGTTTTTCTATGGATGCATGTCGTGTAATTGGATTTTATATCTGTAGACCTTGTTACCCTGAATTTTTTTTCACTTACCATTATAGCGGAAGTATGATCCCCTCTCCTGTGTCATTAGAACTTTGTCAAAACCTAATTTTTAATAATGGATTTTAACCATTCCATTATTCAATATTTAGGCTATTCCTAATTTTTCACCATTGTAAACAACGCGCAACAAATATTTATCTTTTTAAGGGACTCGTGCCTACAATAAACTGTGGTTTACGTGTCTTTTAATTCTTGGTGACTCGCTCATAGCAGGTACTGAACAACAGGCAATCACGTTTTTGCTGATGATCCAGGAATTACACTTACCCAAATCAAAACAATCTTTGGGCCAAAGAAAATCAGGGAAGCAAGTTGCCTTTGCCTACCTCACTCCATACAAGCATGGTCCCAAACACCACTTGGAGGCCATCAAAGAAGTTGTCTCCAATGATGATGACCATGGCTCCTCCTGTGGTCCAGCCTTCGCTCGGGCTAATGGCTTTGATGCAGGGGGTAGCTAGGAAGATAGGAAAGGAAAAGTCAGGGCTGTCCTTTGATGGTTGAAATTTAGAGTTTTGGGGATTGGCTGCTCTTGAAAGCTGTTGGTTATTTCAAGTTCAAGTTGAGCTTTGCTGACTTGCCATCATTCCCTAATTGGTTGCTGGTTTTCACCAGGTCATTAAAGCCTAATGAGTTGACCACTATATATGAAAACGTGGAACACTTAGCTAATTGTGCAAAGGGTGTTTTTAAAACCCTGTTGTTTTCCCCCATATTTTTATAAGTTGATCACACTAGAAATGTGTAAATCCCTTTTCTCTCCCCACCTCCTCTGCCCCAAGATGTTAAGATTTACAAGGCCTGTTAATGTGCTAGCGAGAGGAGAAAGTAAAATCTATCATAGTTGAGTTTTTTTCTGGCTCTATTAAGAGACAATTTCTAATCAGTTTCCTAACTTTGTAGGAAGGATTCCGCCCCCCCCCCCTTCTTCCATATGTTCAAGGCCTCTGGACTTTACATCCCAACAGGAACCCAATATGGTTTTCAGGCCATAACTAAAGTCAATCCATCACTCCATTTCCAAAGTTGACAGGGTCAAAGGTGGAGGAGAACTTTGGCAGGACTCCAAAAACATGAGCCCCCTTTGAACAGCCAGTCAATCACATCCAATCAGTCAAAAGAAACTGGATGGGTTCCTAGTTCTGAACCCTGGGATTTTCTTCTCCCCTTTCAATGCCCACTGTGGGAGAATTAACACCACTCCAAATTCTTTACTGATTCAATCATTTTCTTTCAGTTCATTAATTCCTATTTAAATTGATACAAGACACATTTTAAGGGCCAAGCTGGAGCGGGGGCTGGTGGGCAGTACACAGCAAAACATCACAATAAAATAGTAGCCTAGGTTAGCCATTCACCCCCTATAACAAAGCCTTACCCAACCCTGGCGAGTTGGGGAGTGTGAAAGATGGAATTTACTTAGGTATTTGTCAGTTATCTTCCTTGATATGCTTTAATTTTTTGGACAACTTGAAGTTGAACAGTTACCAGTATTTCTGACGACTCTAATGCACATGGAAAACTACCCAGAGCAGATCGTGATTTCTTCTTGTCCAAGCAAACAAAAATCAATTAGTGTCAATTTCATTCTGCGCATTGTTTTGCTTTGCCCACAATCTGTTTAAGGGTACATCTGACACTTATTCATACATGTCTGGCAAGGTAACGTTCCTGTTTAACCAAGATGTCATAGGCCCACGTTTGCCTGAAATGCCCGTCTAGCGAAAAGAAAAACACAGAACTGGATGGAGGAGACGGTGAGGCATGGGGGCCCGAGTGTGGGCTGGGACGTGTGTGGCGTTGCAGCAGAATAGGCAGGCATCCGTGTTTACAACTTCACTTAAAACCCACATGATCTTGTGTGCTTTCTCCGCTCCGGCTTAGACATAAATGGAAAATTCAAGCCAGGACAATTGCGGACATCTCGACCTGTGTGCCGTTCTCAGCCCAGACAGCGGGCAGCCCTACCTTCTGACGGGTCCAGCCTTCTCGCTCGCCGTCCATGCTTGGAGTTGTTATGAACAAACATGTTGTCAGAAACAGCCAGCACGTGTCCATCCACATTCACCGTTGTTGACAACACGACCTGTGTATTTCAGGTGAAAGTGGGGCGGGGGTGGAGTTAGTTGTACATGAAGTAGTAGAGGCCGTAGCATACTGATCTGCCAGACTTCCCCATGGCTAATGAGCGACGGAACAGAATCTTGGGCCAGCACCATGCCCTCAGCATCTCAGCAGGCCATCCCCTCATAATTATGGCAGAGCCTTCTGGAGAAAGAGGCCACCCGTCACTCGCGTGTTGTTACATATTTGCACGCAAACCACGCCCAGGTGATGAAGTGGGGAAACTGGCCATCCGCCTGCTGGTTCTAAAAACCTCATTCTCAGGAGCGCCTGGGTGGCCCAGGAGGCTGAGCATCTGACTCTTGGTTTCAGCTCAGGTCTTGATCTCATGGCTCATGGGATTCGAACCCCCCTTAAGGTATGGACTGCCAGCGTGGAGGCTATTTGAGGCTCTTGGTCTCTCGATCTCTCTCTCTCTCTCTGTCCCTCCCCTGCTCTCACTCTCTCTCTCTCTCAAAGTAAATAATAAACTTTTTTCGAAAAGATAAATAAGAACCTTGTCCTCTACCACAGGACTTGGACAATCGTTCCCAGCTGACCCTACATCTGTAGTCACACCAAGGAGCCGATTGTGTGTGCTCAGGAAGTGAAGATCTCAACACCAGTGGGGAGGTCATTTCTCCCAGCTTGGAAATGGGTTCTCCCACTTCTAGCGTGTGCTAAAGCAATACTGGGCACCAGGATGCTTCCCCGGGGAGTGGTCTGCGGTGGCCCCGCCCACTCGAGAGCTGCGGCAGAGATGCTCTGATCTTTTGGTGAGTGGATGAAGAAGCTGGAAGTCAGTGTTGAAAATGTAGGACAGTCGGTAAATCTAAGCAGAGGAAAGGGAAGGGATGGGTGTGGAGTAGTGGAAGGGCATGGATTGGGAATGAGATAGAACTGAAACGCCACACCTGCTATTCCCCAACCTTGTAACCTGGGACGAATTACTTCACCTTGTCTAATCTCTTTTTTTCCTCATCTGTAGAACATACACAATAATGCCTGTCTCAAGGGCTGAATAAACAGAGGAAGGATAAGGTGAGATATTTTTCATAAAGCGTTTGGGGCAGGGCCTGGCACATGCCAAATCGGGATGACGTCCGACCCTAATTGCCTCACCTCTGCCTTGTTTGACCTGTCAGTAGGACAGGTGACATTATTCAGTGAGCCCCTCCCATAGCGTAAGCTCCGGGGAGCCTCTGGAAAGGCAGGCACACAGGCTGGGTACCAAATTTACGAGGCAGGGTCCCTACCCTTAAAAAGCTCACTCTCAGGCTAGAGAGATATGGCTAACACATCAAACCAATAGCATACGAAATGAAATCCAATTGAGTTCTATGTGTGTGCCTTAGATCAGGGGTGCAGGGGACATTCAAGACGAGATCAGTCAAGGCCAGAGCAGTTGGGAAAGCATAGCAGAGGTGGGTGGATTTGAGTGCACCCACCACCTGCTTGACCCAGGAAGATGGGCCATGCTAGACATGAATCTTTTTATTCATTTATCTAGTTATGCATGCAATTATTTTGAGAAAGTAACGCGTTATATACATATTCATGCATATGTATAGACCTCTTGAGGAAAGACATTGAATAGGTACATAATGAGGAGCCGTATTTAAAAATGACTCTTCTGTCTACTCCCAAATTAAATTTGCTGATATTCTACTGGTAATTTTTCTGCACACCCCTTCCTTCCTTATTAAATGAAGGGCGGGAGGAAACCTTGACCCTGCCTTATCTCTAATATGAAATAAGATTCATTAGACGGCACTTAAAATTTTCCACTACGAATAATTTCAAGCAAACAAAATAAACAGAATAGTATAATAAATCCTTTTTTTAAGTTGAAGCTTACATACATTGAAATGTACAAGTCTTTGCTGCACAGCTTCGACAAAGAGATACATTCAGGTAATTCACACCATATCAGGACAGTGAACATTTCCATCTCCCCAGAAAGTTATCTTGTGTTCCTTCTCAGTCAGTCCTATCCACTGCCTAACCCCCACCCAAGAAAACCCTTCTGAATTTTTTTTTTACCTTAAATGGAGTTTTAGATGGTATCTTTAAAACATTTTTAATATATATTTTAATGTAATAGGGTTCAAGCAAACCCCCATAAGCATAAGTCCACAAAATATTTCACCTAGCCTGGTGCTGTGGGTATGACAGTGGCATATAGGAATTTTCCAGGGACATAAGTGGGCTTCAGTCATTCATCCCAAAAGCCTACAATGAGCTCCTGCTACGTGTTGGGTATTACATCAGGTCCTGGAGATTGAAAGACAACAGAACGTGTTCCTAGTCAGCTACGTGTCCTTCCCGCACTTCAGCTCCTCACTTGGGAGTGCACCACAGGTACGGTGCCCCTGCCTCTCTGTGACATCAAAATGAACTTAAAGGAACCTTAGTTGTCACTCAGAAAATTATCGTCTATAAGCTCACAATTCAGGGATGCAGCCTTGTCTAGCTCCGGGTCTGTTTTTAACTGTGCCCAAGTTAACACGTTAGGAGTCTGGGGAAAGTCCTTCCAGAAAGTTCCTATCGTACGGTGGCCACTGTAAGATGTAGACATCCATCACTCTCTCACACGTGCGCAGAGGCACAAGTTCTTATCGGGACAAGCATAAAATGGCATCATAGTCAAAGGAAGAGAGAAACTAAGTCTCCTAGCGCGGGGTTAGAATGAACACGGAGGTTGAAAGCACTCACCTCTGTATACGCTCGCCCTCTGGAAACAATAGAAGGCAGAGGAAAAAAAGAGGAAGCGGACCACCCTTGTAACTTGTATGTGCGGATGGGTTTTCAAGGACATGGCTGCCACCTGTGGGAAAACCTGAAAACGCAAGGGTGCTTCTGGCTTTAATTGCCAATGAGCCGTCCTAGGCACAGTGAGGGGAACCCTAGCCTGTCTGAGGATTATGTGGCCAGAAAGAGCATTCTCTCTGAGACCACGTTAATTCATTCCACAAGCTTCTTGTCATACTGTACTGTAACGCTGCTCGTGCGTCCCTGCCACAAAATGTGGGGCTTTCTCGAGCCAGCTGATTTCATCATTGTGCATTTGGGTGGAGTGAGATTCAGTTCCAAAGTGAACATTTCCCGAATGACATACCCTGATGGTTCAGATGCACTTCATTATTTTCTATTAACAATGGAAATAAATTTTAATCTCTTGCTGGCTAGCGCTGGCCTCTCGTGACAGCAAGGGAATTAACCTGAATTATTTCAGTGTCTGCAAAATTTATTACAAGACTTTAAATTATGTCCAAATGTATGTGCGTGTGGGTGTGTATATATATAGATACGAGGCAAGTTCCCATTTTTAATACTCCAACCTATCTTAGACTGTGAGGTATCTAGGAGAGCCTGTCAGTGAAACGGACTTGGCAAAATGTCGAGGACTTAATGTTCAGACTCCACCGCGTGAAACCAGACATGTTTGTTTGTCGCTCTCGTACATGGAGGCACACGCCAATATTGACTTTTACGCACATTCCCTCTACTCCTGGAAGCAAACGAACCGCATCGTGGAGGCGAAGACGCGCTTGGTTCACCGAAAGCTTCGAATTTAACTTCCTTCCCTGTTTTCTGGTGAACGATGACAACACCGATATTATTCTATTCAGACAAGTTAAAGTTTCTGAATGTTCGGGGACTAAAGGAAGTAGAATGTGCATTCCAGCATCGCCCCACTCCCAGGCCTTCCCCTTCCACAAGCCAACTTCTTTCCCCTAGTGAGTATTTCCTGGGTCACGAAGGCTGACCTTTTCCATCTGGAATCAATCAGTCAACCCCTGACAACTTCCTGAAACACCTCACTCCATTTCCTGTTCTCTCCCCCTTCTCTCTTTTCCCCTGGTTAGCTTCACTCTTCAAAACTGCAGGCCACAGCAGCTTAATGTTAGAGGGTCAGACACAGTTAGACTCCAAAACACTACACAAGGACACCTTTGACCTTCAAAAATCTTTACATCTTAGCTAAACAAATCAAGGTCAACATTTCTTACCATTACCTTGTTAACTATTTGTATGCATCTCTGCCAACGATCTTCTGATCATATAACCATCAATACTACGTGCTATCTCAGGCTCATAAGCTGATCTGTTTTAGAAGTAGCAAACTTCGGATTGACAAAGGATTGCCATTCGGAGGTTGCTGAAACTGAAAATCACGGGTATTATGGCAAACCTATGGAGAATACGGCCTACAAAAGAGCTTCGATGTCTCATCAGTGTCTCCGACCACCTAAACCTGATACCTTGTCTTTTCTGAAGCTGTCAGGCTCTCTTGGAACTCCCGTTCTGCTGGCACAGCCCGAAAGAATGCCAATTAGGAATACAGATGTCCATAATTTGTGTGGGATGGACCCCCGGTCTTAGCTGCTGACATCGTGACAGCTTTCATTTGTTTCTCATATCTGGTGTATCTGTATTTTAGCTCAAAGCTCTCAAAGGAAAGCCTGCAGATCTGAAACCCACGCTACTGTAAATTATAGCTCTCCCCAACTGAAACATTTCAGTTCAACCCAAAAGCAAAAACTAGCATATTCATGCAAATATTATTTATGACATGGCACTTGTAAGACAAGTTTCCAAGAAAGAGAAGTAGGGATCCGTTGAAATTGTTTGCATTTAAAAAAAATTTTTTTAATGTTTATTTTTGAGAGAGAGAGAGAACGCAAGCAGGGGAGGGGCAGAGAGAGAAGGAGACACAGAATCCGAAGCAGGCTCCAGGCTCTGAGCTGTCAGCACAGAGCCCAATGCGGGCTCAAACCCACGGACCGCAAGATCATGACCTGAGCCAAAGTCGGACGCTAAACTGACTGAGCACCCAGGCGCCCCAAAATTGCTTGCATTTTTTAAGTGACAGTAGCTTTGCACTTCTCGCAACTCCCTATTTTGCACCGCGTGATCTCTAAGTTTTGGTGAAGCCAGATCAATATGCACAGACCAACTGGAGAGTGGCCGTGTGCGTTCCGTTCTGAATCAGCCAATTAAATGGCAGTTTTCGCTACATGAATAAAAAGTCTGTATCTCCCCTTGAAAAGTACGAGAAAGTTGTAAGAACAAAATTTACAACTGTGTTAGCAATCTGCTAAAAGTACTCAAGAAAACTGATTGGCTTCCTCAAATTATATTTTTCTTCTCATTATCTAAAAGTACTCCCATGTCCCTCGTTCTAATAATTTATACAAAGCAGGAGCTGAGCTGTAAAGAGGTCTTTCCTGCCTATACAAGGCCACGGCGGGAGTTACCCTTTAGGTGGGCACATCCATTAACCCGTACAACCAATTTGCCACGAAAGGAACTGTCCCTTTGGTATCAGAATGATAGCATGCAGCCTGGGAACCTTTACCAACCTGACTTATCCCCACCCTTGAGGTATTTTTTATGTCTCACTCTGAGACGTCTTCGGCTTTTTGGAACATCACGCTTTTGGTTTTCTTTTTAACATCTTTCCTTCTCAAAGCTCTAACTGTATGGCTTCGTTGAATTCGTTAAGTCAGAGGAACGACCAGCTTGGATTCTACCCCCAGCCAGCCTTTCTCAGCTCCCACCCAGGTGTTCCTACAAAGGCCCTAAGCCTCACACAGGAGGGTGAAGGAAAAAGAGAAGTCAAAATGAAAAATGGGTGGAATGACTACACGATCTGCTTTTTGAAACAGACGAGAATCCTAGTGTCTGTCGTCATGAGAGAATAATTACACTGGTTAGAAACCTCCCCATATGGATCAGAGCTCCTGCTTTGAAAACACACCAGATTCCACCATCAGTCAGACACGTTTCCCCTCCATTTCAGTGAGGGTCATGCACCTTCTAGCTGAACGCAGGGCCTTTCGTAGTTTAATCTCAGTAAAGCTACACTATGTAGCATTTATAGCACACTCAAGGTGGAGGGCTCTCTTATACCTACTCACAAACACGCGTCCACCAAGCTACATAAAATGGCCTCGAAAATTCCTGTTATTTTGCCAAGTATGGAAAAAAATTCTTTATGACATTTTACATCTGGAAATGGAATTAAATTCATGATGTGCTTTTCCCTTATAACTGTTCAGTTGCTATATATGTTATTTCAGCTTTCCCAAAGCGTAACTATTATGTGGGATTTTATTTTCCACCTGTGGTAGGAGGAAAGAGACATAGAGACCATTAAAGGGACAGAGAAAATCAAGACAGACTTCTGGTTGTGGTAGGCAACCAAGTCTGGAGTCCACAGCACGAGAAAAAAAATACTCCACTGGTGTTTTTATACACTGGCTAATTCTCACATTCGACAAGGGGACTCTGATGAAACAGTTTTGTCTAAGCC
The DNA here is from genome assembly GCF_046562875.1 of Panthera onca. Taxonomy (NCBI): domain Eukaryota; kingdom Metazoa; phylum Chordata; class Mammalia; order Carnivora; family Felidae; genus Panthera; species Panthera onca. Next base: position 172,726,363 of record NC_138342.1, read on the forward strand.
TCCGTTAATTCAACCCAGGCTAACAACAAACAATTGGCTACTGAAAATTGTTTCTCCCCACCACTTTACTCTTGGCACACGTCGTATTTTCAAACCAGATTTAAAGACCAGATTCTTCTTCGTTACTGGACTCCAGGGTCTCCAAAATTACCTTTAAACACCTACCCCACAAGTATGGATTTTGTCATCTTTTTTTTTTTTTAAAGGAATTCCCAGAATTCTTAGCAATCGCTGCTGTTTCGTATTCCCTAAGGCTAAATTTTCTGTTCAGTTAAGGATCAAGTGCCGAAGGAGAGAACACAAAGTTGATTGCTGTTGAGACAGATGTGGGGCATTGTGGGACTGCTTGCATTAAAGGAGGGGGGACCATGGCATTAATGACATAACTCCCGAGAAGACACTTGCTGAAGTAAGAAGACAGCCCTGTGTTTCAAGCAGCCAATGGTATTTTTTGACACTCCCAGTGACATTTCCAGTGACACTCCACAGCTACACGCAATGGAGACTTAAAGAAAACATTGTCACGGCTCCAAGGAGCTTACCAGGTAGTTGGTGAAGCATAACAAACACCACACATAATCAGAAAAGATGACTATATAGTAATGCATAATCGAGGACCAAATTGGGTGGCCGTTGCATACCCTAGGAGTCCAAAGGTGAGAAAAATTAACCCGAAGGCAGTAACCACCATTTTCATCAAGGACGTGAAACTTGAGATAGGCCTTGAAGAGCTGAAAAAGTTTGGTTACGTGACTTGAGGTTACTGAAATCATCATTCTGGAACTTAAAACAAAACAAAACAAAAAATCTAATGGGCATAAGTGCAGTAGTGTGCCAAAGACAGTTTCTGCTGGCATATTTTGCAAATTTGGCTTAGGATGGCTGTCTTTTAGAGCCTGTTTTTTGGTTTTTTTTTTTTTAAGAATTAAATATGTACAAAAATCAAGCGACAATTTTTTTTCCAACCCACCTTTCGTGTCATTGGGGAGCCTGCTTTACAACTAAATTTGCCCCATCTCAAAGGTCAAAGACACTTGCTGCATCCACCCTACCTCATTTTATTCCATCGAACCCATTGCTTTCCCCGTCCAAAACGTACTCCGAGTGGGATGGTTCTGGTCAAGGGCTGCATTTTACTAGCAAACATTTGGAGAGCCACAAGGGAGCCTTAACATATTTGATGCAGTTCTCGATTCAGTTGGGCCATTTTCTTCCACCAAACTCTGCCCACCGGGGACCTCATGAATCACCTGTCGCTCATCAAAAGCCAGGAGCATGCAGTCCCCATAAGCAGCTAAAAATCTACGCACTCTTATTACAAAACTAAAAAAGCTTTGCTTTCCGGGAAGTTCTGCATCTGATTGTTCTGGAATGCGTTCAGAGGTAGGTTTTAGGGCCCAAGCTTGAGTCTCCTAAAATGCTGGAGCATTTAAGCTTTGTTTCCACTTACCTGAAATTTGACGTGTCCTTTTCCCAAAAGTTATACAGAGAGCTACTTGCTACCACTTCTCTCCCTTTTCTCCCCCAAAGAAGTCAAAACACATTCCCTATGGGGGTTAGTCAAACCTTTATCCGCCTGATTCTTGTCCCCATTTGAGATGCCAAAGGTCACGCGTGGGGAGGGGGGGCAGCAGGGTATCCTGCCAAGCAGAGAAAAGCTTGAAGCGACCCACAGAAAGCCTTCCCTGAGCTTAAAGCACTAGACTGAGGGAAATATCCTCAGCCCCTCGGAGGGTTTTTTTTTTTTTTTCTGACTCCAGATAGATAATTATTCTTTCCTGGACTCTCTGGTTTATTTTACCACCAGATCATGGACTCACCTGTTGATTAGAGAGGCCATAAGTCAAGTGATTTTCATTATGAGCTTTAAACCTGCTACTCAGTAGCCCAGCAACCTTCCAAGGGTGCATGAGATCACAGAGCAGCTGGGGGAGCTCTCGAATTGAAAGATTTGAACTGAAGAAACCTGCAGGCAGCTGGAGCTGTATTAAATTTTTACCATTTGGAGTTCATTTAAACTCTCGTTTCCCTCTTCAATGGGTGTGAGAGAAACATTCAACATTTTTTATTTAAGGAAAATAGATGGTGGTGCCATTAAAACGTTTTATATAAGAACTGGGGGGTTAAGAAATCGTAAGGGTTTGTTGGATGGATCCTGGCCCTGTTCCAAGACATGAGCAGCCCTGCCCTTCGCTCATGCGTTGTTTAGTCACACAGACTAAGGGCTGACGCCCAGCTGTGGGGATTGGGTGTCTCTGTCATCCACATTAATTTCCCGGTTGTTCCTGGGCAGTAACGACTGTATCCGGGCCCTAGGCCTCTCACATTATCCAGCTACCACAGCGATGCCAGTCAGGGCTTACGCGGCCTCACTTCCTTTCTTCATTCTGATGGAGGAGATCTTTCCGCCTTCCGTTCCCTTCTCTCCACATCTCTTCCTCCCAGGTCTGGCAGACCTAGATGTATCCTCACAAGGCACAACCCTTTCTCTCACCCCCTCCAAGTACCCCTCAAAATCCCCTTCTGGCAGGCCCATCCCGGGATTCTGTGAAGATCCCTATAAACAAACAGGAATCGACTTAGCACTGATGTCCTTCCCAATCTGGCTCCACGATGACTTCCCTTTCGTTACAAATGTATGCCCGTGGCCCTCCATATATCTTGCCCGTTTGTCTCTTGAGGCCACAGGTGGTGAGACCTGTCTGTGTATCTTTCTCAGTCCTCCCCCTGGAATCAGTGTATAAGCAAAAGTTATGATTTTGGTGGACCTGATCCAAAAACGGAATAATTTAGGGGTGAACCTGAGGCATACGAGAGTCACTCAGAAAAGTTCAGCAAATGACAGTAGGAGTCTTTATCCTAACTACACGAAAGCTTTAGGTTTAAACGAAGGAGTTCATTTCATATTATGCTCGGGTGAGAGATATCTCAAGGCACATGCTACTAACTTCAGAATGACTAATGGACAAGTCGGTGCTACCTATATGATGGAAAATACTGCAGCCCTCTACAGTGATCAGGCCTGTTTATTTTTTTTTTAATTTTTTAAATTTATTTTTGAGATAGAGAAAGAGCATGAACAGGGGAGGGTCAGAGAGAGGGAGACACAGAATCCGAAGCGGGCTCCAGACTCTGAGCCGTCAGCACGGAGCCCGACGCGGGGCTCGAACTCACGGACCGCGAGATCGTGACCTGAGCCGAAGTCGGATGCTTAACCGACGGAGCCACCCAGGCGCCCCTGATCAGGCCTGTTTAAAACAGACTCCTTTTTTAAAAAAATGTGGTGGTTTTTTTTGTTTTTTTTTTAATTTATCTATTGAGAGAGAGAGAGAACACGAGCAGGCGAGGGGCAGAGAGAGAGAGAATCCCAAGCAGGCTCCGTGCTGTCAGCGCAGAGCCTGACACGGGACTCAATATCACAAGCTGAGATTCATGACCCAAGCAGAAATCCAGAGTCAGACACTTAACTGGCCGAGCCAGACGCCCGACAACAGAGTCCTCGTGAGGCAAGGGGAAATCATGGACACCCAGGCCTTTAAGCTTCCCAATATCAAATAAGTAAGTGATCTGCTGACGTCAGTGTCCTCTTATAGCTGATGCTCTAAAAAACTTTGAAAACTACACGGAAGAGTATCCCCACCGACTGCTATCATAACGGCAGGTATCGCTTACTTCTACCTCAGCTGGCCTTGACCACACCACTGGGTTCTGACAGTCAGGGCGAAGACAACTGGCCTCATGCTGGGCCCTGTGCTTTCAGGCAGGTCACTTGAAGACCACGGGGAAGCAGAACTAAGCCATGTAAATCACTCATTTACCATATTTTCCCTGTGTCTCCCCTCCCCGCCTCCCCCGCCCCGGGGAGATAAGTCTCTAAAGGGCAGGGAATTGTATCTGTTTTGCTTGTTGATGTATCTCTAGCACCTAGGATAGTTCCTGGCAAAGAGAATTTCCTCAACAATACTGGTTGGGTGAGTGAATGAAGGAGGGCATCTATGTTTTCATTGACTTGGAGCAGAAGCAGTCCGCCTGTCTATGAGAATGAGCTGGCAACAATTGCCCTGATTGTTATCAACTTCCGTGCTTTCAAATCTGAATGGGGGAAACGGCAACATATTTCACTTCTCCTTGTCTTGGCTTGATTTGCTTCTGGATTTTCCAACTGCCTGCTCTCCACCCACAATGCAGTGAAATAAAGAATGGGGTTCATCACGTCTAACAGGCCTGTCAGCTTAAACTAGGCACAAATTTCTTTTCCTTTTCTTCACTGAGCTGTTAATCTGGGTGTTTCACCTAACTGTTCCATTTCAAGAAGGGCAGAAGTGATTTTCTGCATGTATGGTCCATGGATTTAGATATGTTGGGGACCACAGATATTTTTACTTTCCCTTTCTTCCTTCCCTTTTTTTCTTCTCCCTCTTAAAAATGTATCTGATAACGATTTATTGAGCTCTGCAGAATGGCTGGCATTGTGCTAGGCATCGGGGAGAAATACAAAACTTAAGAAGACAGAGCAGTTACCCTCAAGCAGCACAGTCTCAGACAAACAATAATGGCAAGACAATGTGATCAATGGTATAGTAGAAGCATGAGAGAATGGTATGATGTACAGAAGAAGGAGGCAAACACTCTATCCGGTCAGGAAGAGTGAGAAAAATGCCTCACAAAGGAGGTGACACTCAGGTGTAGTCTCTTTTTTTTTTAAATTTTTTGAAAAATCTTTTAATGTTTATTTTTGAGAGAGACAAAGCGTGAGCAGAGGAGGGGCAGAGAGAGAGGGAGACACGGAATCCGAAGCGGGTCCTGGGCTCCGAGCTGTCAGCACAGAGCCCGACGCGGGGCTTGAGCCCATGAACTGCGAGATCGTGACCTGAGCCAAAGTCAGAAGCTTAACCGACTGAGCCACCCAGGCGCCCCAGGTATAATCTCGAAGCATGAGCAGAAGTCACAAATCAGAGAGAGGTGAAGGGTTCTCAGGCAGAGGGGTGACTGTGTGGAAAGGTTCCAAGTAATATTCCATGTCATAGAAATCGGCGAGAGGTGCCTAGTGAGTGGTGGGTATATGGAAACATCAGGAGATGTGCGTGACAGGAGCACTGCCTGGTGTATCTATGAAGAAACTATTCAGCCGTTTAAAACCTGAACTTCTGTCTAGATACTTATATTCTAAGCAGAGGAGTGATATGTTTTCAAAGTTAACTTTGGCAGTAGGGCTGGGGATGGACTAGACAAGGAAGGAGTAGAAGCAGGGACCTATCGCAGTTGTTTTCAGGAGGAGAGACAGATTCAACCGATACTTGGGTGGAGGAAGTGATACTTCAACGATAAATGAGGAGGGCACAGATCCAGAGAGGAAGTACTGAGATCTGCTGTGAACATGTGCTCATTAGTGACACAAGAGAAGATGCCCAGGAAGAAGGTAGAGTGGTAATTCTGCAGCTCCAGAGAAGGGTGAGATCTGAGGACAGGGATCCAAGAGCCACCTGGGAACAGATGGCATTTATAAGAGAATGGGAAAATTCATGAGGGAATTCCCAAGTGAACAGGTCCTCTTTGTAAGGGTTAAATGGAGGACGGCCATTTGGTAGATGAATTTCATTTCTTTAGATCAGGGGTCCATGGAACCCTAAGAAACATTTCAAGAGGTCTGGCCACACCTGATATTTTAAGTAAAACTTGGTTTAAATGTAGCTTTTGGTGGGGAAACTATAGCTTCTACCAAATTCTCAATAGGTTGTGAGCCAAAAAAGGATTAAAACCTATTGTGTTTTGATAAATAGACATATGTATTTGTATAGGTCCAAGATACTTAGGACTTGAACTGAATTAAAGAAAGGTTTGTTTTAGGTTAGAAAATGAATGTAATATAATAGTTTTGTTCTCATGTGCTCATTTTTGGAAAAAGAATTCGGTTCCACCAGTGTTTTGGAGACAGAGGAAAGAAGAGGGGTGAGAGAGGAGAGGGAGGTTGGTTGGCGTCGTGATTTGGTAAGAAGAGATTCATATTTTTATTCTGTTCAGATCAAATCTCCACAAAAGAAGGCTTCAGATTAAATATGTTTGACTGATCACTTAACAAAGTAGAGAAATGAAGTAATTGTCTGTATGGTTTAAAAGTGTTACCTTTGTCATTCTGAGTAAGATATGTATTTCAGAAATTCCTAAGTCACCATTCCTTCAGATCACAACCCGCCCCCCGCCCCACCACCATGATTACCTACAATCTCTGGTTTGGTTCCATATGTTGAACTTGACCCAAGTCTCCCACTTGACCCTGATAGCCCATAGTCATAGTTAAGGCTTTTCTCTGTGCAAAGAGTATTCATTGAAGACTATACTCTTAATAGAATCTGAGCACAGTATAAAAATTATCATTTCTTCGGGGCGCCTGGGTGGCTCAGTCGGTTGAGCGTCCGACTTTGGCTCAGGTCACGATCTCGCGTCCGTGAGTTCAAGCCCCGCGTCGGGCTCTGGGCTGATGGCTCAGAGCCTGGAGCCTGCTTCCGATTCTGTGTCTCTCTCTCTCTCTGACCCTCCCCCTGTCTCTCTCTGTCTCAAAAATAAATAAAAACATTAAAAAAAAATAAAAAATAAATAAAAAAAATTATCATTTCTTCTTTGCATCAAAGAAAGAACACTATCCAAAAAGAGAAAAGACAATGATGGAATGAGAAAAAATATTTGCAAATCAATTATCTGATAAGGGCCTAGTATCCCACATTTATGTGTGTGTGTGTATATATATATATATATATATATATATATACACACACACATATATACATATATACACATATATATATACAAACACACATAATCACAATAAACTATATTTTATATGTATATAAAATATAAACCCACAGAACTCAACAACTAAAAGACAAATAACCCAATTAAAAATGGACAAAGGATTTGGAATGGACATTTCTCCAAAGAAGATACACAAATGGTCAACACGCACATGAAAAACTGCTCCACACCATTAGCCATTAGGGAAAGACAAATCAAAACCACAGTAAAATACCACTTCACCTTCATAGGATGGCTAGAATTAAAAAAGAAACAAAGAAACAAAGAAACAAACAAAAACCAGAAAATAACAAGTGTTGGCAAAGAGATGGGGAAATTGCAACCTTTGAACATCACTGGTGGGAATGTAAAATGATGCAGCCACTGTGGAAACCAGTTTGGCAATTCCTCAAAAAGCTAAAGATAGAGTTAACGTATGACTCAGAAATTCTACTCTTAGGTATATACTCAAGAGAATTGAAAACATATGTTCTGTTCGCACATGAAAAAACTTGCACACAAATGTTCATAGCGGCACTATTTATAAAAGCCTAAGTGTAGGAACAACCCAAGGGTCCGTCAACGGATGCACAGATAAACAAAATGCGGTACATTTTTACAATGGAATATTATTCGCCCACTAAAAGGAATGGAGGACTGTCACGGGCTACAGCACAGATGAGCCTTGAAAACGTTATGCTAGGTGAAACGAAGCCAGACACAAAAGGCCACAGATTGTATGATTCCAATTCTATGAAATTTCCCAAAGAGAAAAATCCACAAGAGACAGCAAGTGGATTTGTGGTTGCCAGTGGGTGGAGAGAAAAGAGAATTGGGAGGTGTGGGGTTTCATTTGGGGATGATGAATGTTCTGGAAGCATATAGTGGTCATCGTTGCACAACACTGTGAATATACTAAAGGCACAATTTAAAATGGTTACAATGATGAATGATATGCTCTCTCTGGGGTGCCTGGGTGGCTCGGTCGGTTAAGCATCCGGCTCTTGGTCTCACAGCTCATGAGTTCAAGCCCCACATTGGGCTCCACGCTGAGAGTACACAGCCTGCTTGGAGTTCTCTCTCTCTCTCTCTCTCTCTCTCTCTCTCTCTCAAATAAACTTTTTAAAAAGGATCAATGATATGTTCTCTGAATTTTAACTCAATAAGAAAATACAAAAGAAAATTGCCAATTGATGTTAGCACTACCCCCAAAATAAGACAATCAGAACCCACAAGCTTAAAAAAAATCTTTCTCGTTCTTTGCAGAAGTTAAATATTTTCACATGGGATGAGAACTCGCCATCATTCTGAGATCAGCAATATTTATTCTGACCCTGTTGAAAGCTCAGACACGTTAAAACCCTCACTTAGTAAATAACCGAAGAAGTAGAGGAAATATGAGCATGCGTTTGCTTAGTGGGTACGTTTCCAAAATTTGAGAAAAATAAAATGACAAGGCTTTCTATTAAAAGCCTCTTCACATTTATAAGAGCACTCTCAAATGCAAAACTCTTTGGAAGTGATGGTAGTGAACAGGAAGATAGGAATGCAAACTGCCAACCTCTCCTCCCCACTCTGTTTCTTGGGGAAGTGAAAGCCAAGGTCATTCTGGTCATCGAGGTACTTTGGAATTCTTTTGCATCTCACACTTTTTTTGGACTGACATGCTGTACTATTGCATTTGGAACACGGAATACCATAAACTTCCACCTTGCACAATCCTCCTTGCGTGGTCCCCAAGAAAGCTCACTTTATTTCCATTTGTCTTCACGGCATACGGCAGGGGGAAGAAATTGTGTGATGGAGAGGAAGAGAGGCTGGTAACAGTGTTCAATAATGCGCAAAAAGTGGGCCAGTGCCAGGAAGATAGTTCGATAGCCATCAGATGGTGGGAAAAAAAAAATGACAAGAATTTTCTTTTTTTTTTTTTTTTTTGCAAAGTAGTTCTCTCACTGTGTGTGCACCCACCTCCCGTGGCGACTCTTTAAGGACCCTGTTCCTAAACCCGAGAAGCTCTCTGAGCCTCGGGCAGCAGCAGCGACATGATCTGTGCCGTCCAGCGCAAAACGAATACTCGCAGCCCCTTGCTCAGAAATGATTCAGGTTTTTCAAAAAGTCAACAGCAAAGCGCGCACCTAGCTGTTGTACACAGTGCAAACCCGCGGTCTGGTGGAAGGGGTTTGAGCAGACAGACGCTCCTGGCTCCTGGTTCCATCACATCCTTCCTGCGATTAGAGGCAGGTCACTAAGGCCCTAGAACCTCACTTTCCTCCCCCAAAACACGAGTTTAATAATCCCCATCCCTTCCGTTGCTGCCGGATTTTTTTTTTTTTTTATGTCTCAAGCTTGAAGGCTATTGTCTAACGTGTTTTCAATTTTTCCACGGGGAAGAGAGCGCTGTATGTTTCGCCGGGGTGTGAATGGCAGGAAAGCCTTTTGGTGGATTAAATATGGGTCCTTCAAAGATTAAGGAAGGGGGCCGAGGGGGACTGCACTTCCTCTCATCTCCTAGCTGACACACTTTGCCTCTCTCTGTGTTTTTATTAGCTCGTGTCCTCAGTACATCAGTGGCAAGGGTGATGAAACCGGTGGCAGATTTAACTGCCAGGCAGCTGGGTCACTGCCCCGTGGGTCTTGTTGTCATGCTGCGATCTTAAAGTGACCACGGCTGTTTGGGCTGCTGCTTTCCCAAAGGCTCCGAGAGAGACCACTGAATAGTTAATCGGTGGGAAAGGAAAGGAAGAGGCTGTTGCTTGCAGAAAGCACAGAGAAGCTGCTTTGAAAAATCCCAAGGTGGCGGAGTATCAAGAACACGGTTCCTGCTGTGGGCAGCTGTGTGTGCGAAGGGCAGCCTGAGGGCTTAAAATCAAATCTCCAGCACGGGTTGGTGCCCCTCCCCTGGGGCCTTGGCAATAGAGGCCGAGGGCCTCAGCACTACAAAATGAAGAAACCCTCAATGCTATGGGATGAGGGTGATCATTTAGAGTTATCTTTATTGTTAGCAGCATCGGTGAATAATGTTTTCTAAGGCAGAAAAAAAAACAGAAGAAGAAGCAAGTGCTAAAGACTGGGAAAACAGGATGACTTATTTAACAGGAAAGAACCGCAGGCCCCTTACCTGAAACCTTCTCATGTCCCTCGGGTTTCCTGCTGTTTTCAAACAATTCTGATTGCACTTGAGGAAAAATTTGAGAAAGAATCTGCGAAGAGAAAGCAACGTGTTACACTCTGGAGTAAACAGTTTTTAAGAGAAAATAGATCTGCATTATATTAGATTTGATTGGAAAGCGATTGTGTTTCAAAGTCTGGGGAATTTCAGCCAGCCGCCTGGGAAGGAACACCCTGCCCCAACCCACTGCAATTTGCAAATTTGGATGTTTGCAATCCCACGCCGGCTCCATCACCCGTTGAGGATTGTGAGGTGGCTCCCAAGCTGGGCTCCTGGTTGTATACCCGCCCCCCCACCCCCGCCACCCCCACCCCGAGTTGCAAGGGCGCTCTGTCTCCCAAAAATAAGCCTTCCAAGGCAGCAGTGACTCCTGCCGCGCAAAGATGTCTTGCTCCGGGGTAAAAAAAAATGGCAAGACTTCACCCAGAATCCTGGGGTTCCTCACGCATGTGGCTTTCCGCGGGCCACACACACCTTCACGCTCGCACACCTCACACGTATCCCCTCACCCACAAAGGGCCCCTGATATTTTTAACCAATGTATATAAAAATCAGAAAACGGTATGTTGCCATCCAAAGGCAGATCGGTCTGTGCAGGAATACACTGGGGTTTTTATGATTAATAACAAGTGTGAATGTCCTCTCAGACCATCTGTAGATTATCCCGAAAAATACAAAGGCGCAGCATAATGGTCTCAGGTTATCATTCATAAGGCATATTTTAAAGCCCACAGCCTCTGAAATAAACTATTTGTGCAGGTTTAAAATTGGGAACCTTTAATCAGACAAGGACATGGAACAACAACAACAAAAAAAAATGGCAGAGGTGGTCTTTTCAGCCATTTACCTATTTCATGTTTTGGATTTTGTTTCAAAACACAATAAGTTTCTCATTTATTTCACTTGCAGAGTCCTTTTCCTTAAAAAAAAAAAAAAAAAAAAATCCAGCTTTTGCAGTGTTAAAGTCCCAGGTGAGCTAGGCCTATTTCCCTTTCTGTTACTATGACAACGAAATTTTACCGCAGTCCCAAAGTCCCTCCAGAACTCTCACATCCATGCCTTGAATTAGAACTTTAAAGGAAAAGATATACATTTTTTCCCCAGGATTTACCAACAAAAATAAGTGGAAATCAACAATGCTTCCAAAAATTCTGTTTTAAAGCAACGGCTGGTGAGATGCTCTCAGGGTGACCTTCTGTTTATTTTCATTTTTTTTTAAAGAATCACACAAAAGAATTAGAGTGTGCTCCGGTTAATTGTATGTAGCACTTAAAGAAAAAAATAATAATAATAGCCCTAATGGAAAGATAAGCAGTACAGGATAAAGGAGGAGAGAGTGGGAACTGTATTCTGCACAGTGTTTTCTGTGTTGGAGTCTCTTTTACTCTAGATTCGCTAAAAATATTTGGCCAAGTGCTCCTGACCCCTATCTATGAATAAGGTGGGGTGTGAATTTGGAAATAACAGCTAAATTTTTTTTCGTTCTGTTATGACATCTGCTTTTCACTTCTCTCTTTTAATCTTTACTGGGGCGGGGGTGGGAGTGGGGGGTGGGGGGTGGGGGGTGGGGTGGGGGTGGGAGTGAGGGTTGGGGGGTGGGGCGGGGGTGGGCATTACTTCCGGTACCATGCAGCCACCCAGGGTCTCCAGCCGAGGTACCTCTGGAATGACAGGGCAGAGAAGATGCCCCGCACTGCTTTTTTTATTTTTTTTTTTTCTTTTGCCCCTCACTGCTTTACGCAGTGTCCAAATTCACCACCTGCCTTTGCTCCCTAAAATGCAGTGAAATGCCTGCCCGTAGCACTCGGAGACCGAGCAGAATTCAAACATTTGATTTTTGTGAGGGGAAATGTTCCTCCGTTTGTGCATTCTCCGCAGAGGCAGCTACTGCCACTCACGACTCACGGAGATCCTTTAAAACTTGCTTTTTCTCACAGGAGTCCCCTTGCAAACAATAGCCCTCCCCCGCCACCCCCCCACCATGGGTGATTTACACCTTTTCCCCTCCTCAAACCAAATCAAGTGCCTTTTCTTACCAAGTCCTTGATGTTTGGAAAGTTTTGCTTCAGCTGAGCTCCTTATAATGCACTCTCTGTGTGTTAGACTTTCCCTTACCTGCCCTACTCTCTCCCTGAAATGTATCTGGTGAAGACATTAATGTTCGCGAAGGCATTATTGCGCGCATGGTGTGGTAGGTGGAAAAGTGCAAAAAAAATAAATGCTTACAAGAAATCAAATTGATTGGGGGAAACGAGGGGCCTGCCGAAAGGCTCGATTCATTTTCAATTAGGAGTTCTTTGGATGGAAAGTTTTGACTCTTTTGCTGGTCTGGGATTGGAGTTTGTAACCTAGACAGCCCCCTGCACAGTAGGGATATAACCCTCTGTTCACAAAGGAGAAGGGAGTGGTGGCGGGGTAAGTCAAGCAGGGAGGGAGAGAGAGAAAATTCTCTTACGTTGTACAGTACTTTCTAAAGGAAGGCACAGCGACTTCTAAATGGCTAGCTCCAGAAACTATGGCCTGGATATTTTATATGTGAACCTAAAAATTAATGTAAAGGAATTCTGGGGTTTACTGATGTCTCCAATTTTTTCTCTTCCTTTTCCTGCTGTCTTCCACCTCCCTCGCCCACACCCCCTCCACCCACCATGCTCAGGGGCTTGCTAGAGAACGCTTTACTAACTATACCATCCATTAGCCACAGGCAGGGAACAAATCCCCTGGGTCTGGATCCCTCCGAAGCCACAGCTGCCTGGAAAATGTCAGCACTCTGCACTCAGAAACGGGAAACCAAAATGAATTACAAGATTCGGACCAAATGTGCAGATTCTCATCAGGATGGATGTTGTTATTTCCACTTTCTCCAAACAGTGTTGACTCCATAAATATTATAGCCACTCAGCATATAGTACACTTTGCAAGGCTTCTGATCTCATTCCTGAGGAGCGAACTCTAACAACTGCAGGACTGTCCTTGTTTTATAGACGCAGGGAGGTGGGATCAGAATGTGAACTCGAGCCATCAGCTTTCAACCTGGTTCCTAGGTCCGCTGAGGCAACCTAGGGTACCAAAAGGCATTCCTGCACTCCACAAATATATATTAAATGCTGACAGGGTTCTAGTCTTGACCTGCTACCAACCAGCTATGTAACCAGGTTACCTCACTTCCCTGGGCCTCAGTTTCTTCCGCTGGGTTTAACTGGATGATCTCCAGGACTGAGGCAACATTAACGTTCTATGATCACAAAGTCAAGCGTGTAGAGCTGAGAGCCCTCCAGAAATGGCTGCACTGATAGAAGAAAGCACTGAAGACAAAAAGACCCCGATTCACTAAAGTCCAAGTGGGATGTTTGCAGGGTTTTCTAGAGATAGGGCAAACCCACTGATCTGAGATTGTGGAAAAATAACTAACTAAACAACAAAATAAGGCAGGACAGCTGATGGATGGAAAGTGAGGCATCTTAGGTGATGCCTTGGTCAGAGCAGGTGGTACCCTGGGGCTTGGCAGGCAAACTGCTGAGTGTCCATTCTCTTAAGACCCCTTCTGGATGCTTCTGAGGCAGGAGAAGGTGGCTCAGGAACATCACAGGTCAAAGCCACCTCTGTCCCTGCTCACCATTCTGGGTTGGACCAGTGGCTGAAGGGTGTCGGGATCACAGAAGGGACGGAAAGGAAGTTTGTCTCCTCTATGCTATACCCTGAGCTAGGTGCTTCATATACAGCGCGTCATTTTTTTCTTGCAACAACTTTATGACTGATGAATCGTCTCACAGCCACGAGAAACAAAGGCACCAAGATTTTTAAGACACTTGCCCAAGATCACACAGCTTGTCCGTGGCAGAAACAAGGATTTGAACCTGGGTCTTTCTCGCAGCAAGCTCCATCTGGCGTTCTATGTTTCCTGAACCAATTAGATTACAGCAATGATTGCACAGCTCTGTGAACAGATTAGAAGCCATGGAACTGTACACGTTAAATGGGTGACCTTTATAGTGTGTCAGTTATATCTCAAAACAGCTGTTTTAAAACAGAAAATGCTCAGGAAGGAAGGAAGAGGGAAGGAGGGAGGAAGGAAGGAAAAGGGAAGGAGGGAGGGAGAGAGGAACAGAGGGAGGTAAGGGGAGGGGGGAGGAAAGAAAGAGAACCACGTGAAGGATTCTGGTTTCTTGGTGAGAGGGCTATAGCATCGCCAGAGGGAAACATTAGGTCAAAGACAGTTGCATGGAAGTCAATGCCTACTAATGAAAGTCATGTATTTACCTATCTGATCAACTGCAAAGTATATAGTAAATTCCACAAAAGTTCAAGCACGATGGTAAATCAGATGGACAAAATCTTTGCCCTCATGGAGCACACAATCAACCTCTTCAAAATATACTTCTTCAGATTGTGAGAGGCGTCTGGAGACCCCTGAATATGGGTCTACGATCTCACGGGATCTCCTAGTACCCCAGAAATCTCTTCTCCCAATCTGGAATACTGGAACACGCATCACTGTTTAAGAGTAGAATGAAAGTTCTAGAAGGGTGGGTCTAGAAGTGTCCTGAGCCCTTCCCAAAAGGAACCTGAGTTTAAAACTGGTTGCAGAAATAGGGCGCTGAGTGATGGCCTGGAGGGTGGGAGAAGCGGGGCGGGCAGGACGTGTCTCTAAACCCAAGGAAGGGCAATTACTCAGTATTCACGCCGGATTCCAGAATTATAACCAACGATCCGACTAGTACGAAACCCAGCAGAATTCTGTCCAGATTTGTGGTAGAGGTCATTCAATTCACCTCCCATTTGAAATCCAAGATCTAGCGCCTTCTAAAAAAATTGCAATACGAAAAGTGTTGCAGAGAGCACTGTGGGAAGACATGAACGTCTGCAAGGAAAAGATTAGACAGGGATGCGTATCAAAAGAATGTGAACTGGGGCGCCTGGGTGGCTCAGTCGGTTGGGTGTCCGACTTCGGCTCAGGTCATGATCTCGCGGTCCGTGAGTTCGAGCCCCGCGTCGGGCTCTGGGCTGACAGCTCAGAGTCTGGAGCCTGTTTCGGATTCTGTGTCTCCCTCTCTCTCTGCCCCTCCCCTGTTCCTTACTCTATACAAAATAATGTGTAAAATACCTTTCACTTTGAAACCTTTTCCCTTAAAAAACATATCTAATTCTGCCTATGCTGGAAATAATTCCTGCAGTACAACGATCACATGTTATACACCACAAAGATGAGAATACCCCCACCCTCTCCAAAAGCCAAGAGCAAGGGGTGCTCTCTCTGGTTCTCTCTCTCTCTCTCTCTGCCACGATGGCCACATAAGCAGGCTGGCTCACTGAAGCCTGAGCCATATGTAGACTGGATATGCCTCACAAACCGTGTAGGTGTTTAAAGGCCGAAGTCCAATGATTTTCGAGGAAGACACATGTTATCCGGATTAACTACTAAACCGCCTTTTCTAGAGTCCAATAAATTAAAATACAATTGGCTCCCACTGCTTGTGGGTGCTTCTGAAAAGAAGGTTAACTCCTGTCCTTTAAGGCACTCATACCATTTCTGAGAACTATCAAATGTAGGGAGAGGCCGGATCATCCAGTCATATTTGAAAGAAATGAGCAGTTGCCTCTCTTGTCCCAGGGCCCCGTCACGCTTGGATCCTCGGGGGACTAGGCAGGATGAGGGGCCACACTGGATGGACACACCTGCGGGGGCCATTTTCTCACTCAGAACGTCCAACATGGCAGCTCCCTCTGCTTTACAAGGTAGGAAAACCCCTAAGTGCTGGGTTTCCACTTGAGACCAGTAAAAAAACATGATGATAATGCTCCAGCTTTAATCTAGGTCTTAACTGTAACATCCTCTTTGAACCTTCTGACAACAGACAGAACGCATTTTCCTCTCCCAAAAGCCTACAACAGAATCCAAATCCTGGCGGCCAAAGTGAGATGAAGGGCAGCAGTGGGCCCCATGCTTGGCTCAAAGATGACATTGCCCTTGATAAATCTATTGATTGTTTAGGTATCAGCCCAAGGAAGAAAGGGCCCTGAAGCTTTAAGGGCCTTGTGAAGGCTCTCATTCAAGTCCACAAAAATTAAGAGACTCTGGTAGGGGGGTGGGGGGGGTGGTCAAACTCCCCATTGGCTCTTGCTATGCCTTAAAAACTTGACAATGGGGCATCTGGGAATGGTTGGAACTTGACATCTGCTTGGTAAGGTGACAGCCAAAACAAAGGTTCAAGAAGATCCATGGAAAGGGGGGATAACTGAAAAATGTTGACTGACTGGGATCTTTAGGCTTAAATCAAATACTCATTTCTCTAGGCTGATTTTCTAGGTGATCTATTTATTTAAACAGTCCCTTAAAATGTAAATATAAATACATGAACAGAGCAGACAGAATCTTTAATCTCCACAGGCATCCCTATGGAAGAGTTTTATTACCATTAAAGTTTATCCACTTAGACTGCTTCGGTGAGAGGTCATTTCAGATCCGAAAAATGTAAGT
This sequence comes from Panthera onca, assembly GCF_046562875.1. Taxonomy (NCBI): domain Eukaryota; kingdom Metazoa; phylum Chordata; class Mammalia; order Carnivora; family Felidae; genus Panthera; species Panthera onca. The sequence continues at coordinate 172,742,799 of NC_138342.1, forward strand.
TTACGGAAAATCTGGAAGCACTACATTGTCTTACAACTACACTCAACCCCTCTCACTCCCCATAGTTGAAAGACTAATTACGGAGATGACTGTAATAACAATAAATAAAGAACCCACATTCATCGACCTCATATTATGTGCCACGTGTGATTGTATTTAACCCACCCACCTCTGAGAGTAGGAGAATGAACATCTCCGTTTTACAGGGGAGAGGAACAACACTCACACAGGTGAGATTACTTGTCCAAGGTCAAACAGCTAATACATAGAAGAGCTAGGAGAGGAACTCTGCTTCGTCTGACTCTTAGAAAAACATGGCTCCGGTGGGAGGTTGGCTGTGCTTCTTTTTTTCTTGTTGTCTTTAATGTTTTCAATGTATATTTATTTTTGAGAAAGAGAGAAAGAGTGCAAGTGAAGGAGGAGCAGAGAGAGAGAGAGAGAGACAGACAGAGAGAATCCCAAGCAGGCTCCAGGCTCCGAGCCAGCAGCACAGAGCCCGATGCAGGGCTCGAACCCACGAACCATGAGATGACGACCTGAGCCGAAGTGGGATGTTCAACTGACTGAACCACCCCAGGCGACCTTGGCCATGCTTCTTTTGAAGAAAAAGGTAGGACATACGGCCAAGTGGCTCTTTGCTTCAGGGACTAGGGCCTCACTGATCTATGGGGGGATCATGTGACTTCCTTCACCTTATTCCATGGAAATGAGAGTAAAGTCATTCTTCATGTCACAAAACAAAACAAGCAGACAAAAGTCTATCAGGTATCCGAAAACAAGACATCCCAAGAACCCACGTGGTCCAAACATGACATGACCCAAAGAGTTACAGCCTTCTAGAAAAAGAACACAAAATACTTCTTGAGTGGATGACGAAGATTAGGGGTCGTTTGTCCATCAAGACTGTGGAGGGAAGGGGCACCCGGGTGGCTCAGTCAGGTAAGCATCCAACTCTTTGTTTCAGCTCAGGTCACGATCTCACCGTTTCGTGAGTTCAAGCCCCGCATGTGTCGGGCCCTGTGCTGGCAACGTTGGAGCCTGCTTGGGATTCTCTCTCTCCGTCATTCTCTGCCCCTCCCCCACTCATGCTCTCTCTGTCTCTCTTAAACAAATAAATCAACTTAAAAAAATAAAAGACTATGGAGACAAAAAAGGCTGGGAGTCGAATGTGCAACATGAGCAGTTGAATTAAATCTTGGAAAACATTTTTTGAGAGTCAAGTCACCAAGCTAAATTTTGAAAGCATTACCCAAGGGACCGAGGAGGCTCTCCTACATTGGAGATTTTTTAATAGACCAGCAAGTTCATTTCTTTGGCCGCAGATAATTTTGGTCTTATATGTGGCAGCTCACTGGGGTGTCCCCACCAAGTCACTGCCACACGACATCAAGGCTTCTGCAATTACTGTTATTATTTTTTGCTTGCTTTGTATTTATTGTAAAAAAAGTTAGGGACCTTCAGTTTCTTCCTCTGTAACCTGACCCCCTGCACCAGTGGCGAGGATTAATTATCCATGCCAAGTGTTTGGGTAAACACCTGGGCTGGGACATAGTAACTTAGCGCCCTCACCTTTCCATAGGCGAACTTACGGCACCTCGCCTTGAATTGCCCCTTCTTCCCCACCACATGTGAAAATGGCTCATTTTCTAAACAAAATTATACCAGAGGGAGTTGCCATAATTTCAGATCTGGTTTTCTCTGCATTGATTACCTCTCCAGTATTAATATATACTCTACTGAAAGATCTTCCCTTAATTTTCAGGGAGAGATCGTTTGTTTGTTTGTTTTTTAAGTTTTTTAATGTTTATTTTTAAGAAAGAGAGAGAGAGCGTGAGCAGGAGAGGGGCAGAGAGCGAGGGAGACACGGAACTCAAAACGGGCTCCAATAGCACAGAGCCCCACATGAGACTTGAGCTCATGAACCGCGAGATCAAGACCTTAACTGACTGAGCCACCCAGGCACCCCTATTTTATTATTTTTTTAATGTTTATTTATTTTTGAGAGAGAGAGAGAGAATGAGCAGGGTTGGGGAAGAGAGAGTGGGGGACAGAGGATCTGAAGCAGGCTCCGCACTGACCACAGCAAGCCCGATGTGGGGTTCGAACTCACGGACCAAAGTTGGATGCTCAACTGACGGAGCCACCCGGGCATGGCTTTTTATACCGTAAAAAGAAAAAAAAATGCCATTAAATCTATCACAACAGATCGTAGGAAGAGAGCAACAGCAGAGGACCGTGGGTCAGAGTCCTCATCCGCGTTTTCCGCAAACTACGGTCAGGCAAAACAATTCGGTTCCTCACTGGCAGCGGGCCCCATCAGATCATTTTCTATCTGGCGTTCACTCCAATCACAAGCTCCTGGAAGTGGCACTTCAGTTTGGCACTTCAGTTTCAGATTCTTCATTACCAAACACACCGCCTCTCCAGTGGACCAGGAGGGAGCGACTCCCCCCCACTGTGTAATTCTGACTCTGTATTGATAGACTCCATTTCCGAGCCATTTCGGGATTTCTTCCGAAGTGAGTGTCTCCCAGAGCTCAAGTGCAAACAACCGACCGTCAACAGTCGCTGAGTTGCCAAAACAAGGGGCCACTTTGATTCTCCACGTCTGACCAATAACACCCTATAGTTTCTGAGGACCTGGGGTTATGTGGCGGGAGGTTTTTTTGTCTTTTTTTTTCCTTCTAGAGTCAGACACACATCCTCACTCCCCTGAATTCCATTACTTGGCAACATGAGGCTCGTAGGAAAAGAATCTCCAAGGAGAAGTCCTTGTTTTTGCACTCGGATGAAAATCTGACACCATTAATGAAAATAATAATTGAACTCTTTGGGCTTGAATTGGAGTGAAACAGAACGCTAAGCGCATGTTTGTAATTCCAATTGTTCTCAGAAAGTGTCTTTGGAGGGCTCTTGGCAATGTGCGAGGTTCCAGCTTTTCCTTTTGTTTTTTGTTTGTGTGTTTGTTTTGCTTTGTTTTTAACCCGCATCCTCTTTTTGGCCGGATCCTTTCCTCTCCCTTCAGATCAATAAGAGGAAAAAAGACGGAGGGAAACCGAACGCGGTACCTGCTGACTTCAGGAAGCATCATTCAGTGAGACTTCAGAATTGGAATACAAATCTCTTTCCCTTTCTAACGCCCACGACGACTCGGATGAAGGAGAGAAATGAAGTTATTAGCCGGCCATCAGCTTAATGGGTCCTTGCCATCCTATTTCCTTAGCGCCCCTTCTCCCCTTGGGCAGCCTTCCCCTCCCCCTCCCGTGGCTCTGCCCTCCCTGTGAAGCTCATCTATGCTAGGCTGAGCAATGAACACCAATTACACCAAGAGCCCTTTGCTGCTGCCTGGTCCGCTGGTTTTACTGTTTTGCCAGATGGTTGAGGCCAATGTGTAAAACTCTCTACCCTACCATTAATTCATAACTTGGTAATAACTTTCCCACGGCTCCAGGAAATTGAAATGAAGTGCAAATGTGAATATTTGGAGAGGGAATCAAGGTTGGACAACTTTTCTACCTGCCAGCACAGATAACGGTCGGACAAAAAAGATATCCCTTTTTACACAGGTTGGAAGGTTACTTTCCTGAAACTAAGGCGGACCGACCCAATAGGCAATATTGGATAAAGTGGCGAGCAAAGTTCAGAGTTTGGGTCCCTCCTATCACCGCTTTCCCCCCGCAGTTTTTAGCTTTATGCTTACTGCACCTATGGGTCCACTCGCTAATGACCTTGAGTTTGAGCATCTATGTAATGCTATATGCTTATGACAGAGTCATAGATTAGCAGATATGAGTGCATTCTCTTGGTAAGACAGGACACCATCCAATGTTTTTTAGCATCATTAAACTAAAACTGACTTTTCACCTGCTCCCATACCATATGCAGCTGCAAATTTTTAAATTAAACTATGAAGCCATGCATAAATTTACATATATTACAGACTAGCCTCTCCATTTAACATGCAAATGTACTCCAATGTTTCAGAACACCTTCTGTCGCTAATTAATTTGCTGAATTATAATTAGACTAATCCTGCATAATTAATAAGCACAGATTTTTTTTTAATTTGTAAGCAGCTTGAGGAGATCATTCACTTCCTTCTATAAACTGCTAAGTAAGTGTTAAAAAAAATCTGGAAAGAACATGTGTGAAAAGGTATGTTTGATGTCGCATACAAACTCAAACTAGTGTGGAAGATACAGAAGTCAGTATTGAGAAAGGTACATATTTGAAGCCAACATTCAAACAATCAAAAAAATCTCACTCAGAGGATGGGGACTAATTCCCCCTTTGTCTCCTTGTATATAATGTTTTATTCTTTGCCGTCTATCCGTCGGATCTTGCAAGATCACAGAGGCGGGAGAGGATTAAAGTAACCGTATGTTGTATTAGGAGAGATAATGATATTAACACTCCACTGTATATCAAAACACTCTGTGCATGCTGGGTGCTTATAAGCCCCTTTGATGGTATTTGGAATCATTTTCATTTTGGCTGCCAAAAACACCCGAGATCCATCTAGTGGAAACAATTAAGTTCCATTAGTACTGTATCCATTCGGTAATGATTACAATGAAGGGTCCCTCTTTAATGCTGAAGAGTACAGTCTCAAAGAAACGCACGCATCTGTGCGCTTGAAAACGTGAAACTATATAGTTTTACGACCGAGCACGAGGCTCAGTTTTGACCCGGAAAATAAACCAGGGGCAGGAGAGTCCAGGTATGGGTGGATAACTTGTTTGAAATTTTGAGGCAAGGCGGGAATCCGGAAGGCCAAAGTGTGCTTCACAGTCACACACATCGAGGACAAAGCTAGAAACACAAAGTGGGAAATGCATGTTCTGGCAGGGGGAGTGATCAAACTTTCAAAGAGAGGAGAAATAACAGGCTGGGAGAAAGCAGAGAGGTCCTTGGCCCTCCCACTCTGCAAAGTCACTAAGAGTAGCAGCCAAAAAAGATCGTTAGGCCAAAAGGACGGGGCCACTTGAAACGTGCCTGGCTGTCTATCACTGGAATGCAGGTTTTCACAGGGACTGCGCACAACAGCAACTTCCGAAGAAGGGGAAACATTTTCCCAGGTCCGTTACCATATACTTCCTCATTACTAGGCAGCCAACATTTTTTTTTTTTTTTTTTCACAAAGCTAGGACACAAGCTAGCTCAGGAGTGGAGATGAAAGTTTAAATGTTCTTTAACGGTTATTATTTATCTTTGAGAGGTGGGGGTGGGGGGAGGCGCAGAGAACAAGGAAGACACGATCTGAAGCAGGCTCCAGGCTCTGAGCTGTCAGCACAGGGCTGAAAGCAGGGCTCAAACTCACAAATGTTGAAATCGTGACCTGAGCCCAAGTCGGACGCTCAGCTGACCGAGCCACCCGGGCACCCCAGAGTGGAAATACAAGTTCAGACGTGCACTAGCCCCTCAGAGGCCTGTGGCCGCTGCCAGGAGCCGATGCCAGGGGGTCAGACTGACAGGCGGCTCCTGCTTCTGCCCTGAGAGGCATTCATCTTATTTTTTCTTTTTCTTTTTTTTTTTTTTTTAACTTTTTTTTTAAGTTTATCTATTTTTGACAGAGACAGAGAGCGAGCATGAGCTGGGGAGGTGCAGAGAGAGAGAGGGAGGCCAAGAATCCGAAGCAGGCTCCGAGCTGTCAGCACAGAGCCCGATGCGGGGCTCGAACTCACGAACCGTGAGATCATGACCTGGGCCGAAGTTGGACGCTTAACCAACGGAGCCACCCAGGCGTCCGAGAGGCATTCGTCTTAGACCCCGGCTACGGCCTGGGGCTACTGCAGTGACTAAGCAGACTGAGAAAAATATTTTGAAAGCACCTGGAAAGAGTGCAACAATTTTTCTGAGCGAAGCGATGTTATTACTTGGATAGCTTGGAAGCCTAAGACACTGGGACGGGTTTTCAGAGTCAAACCATAGCCTTTGCCTTTGGTTTCCACCTGAGGAGATTAAAATGGTTTTGGGCAGGTTTGTAAAAGCCTAAAAGAAAGGGAGCTGTCTGTGTATCTCGTAGTGACTCAGAAGGAACATAACAACAGCTGGAATAATGCTATTAATAAGAGGCAAAAATTATCTTCGGTCAAAAACTACACGCATGGCCATGGAGATCCCGAATAAGATCTTCACCTTTCAAGAAAACCCACTGTAATATAGCGTGCTCGTCTTTCAAACTCCCCACATCCCATTTTTGATGGTCATAGTAGGAAACCTGGTTTCTGTGTAGTCGGGAACGGGTGCGGGTCTGTTTTGCTAAAGCGAGAAAAGGGCTTAATCGTTAAATTCTGACTGAAAGGGAGGGCCTCCCCCCTTCCTCCCTGCAGTGTTGGACCAAGGACGCCACATCGTCTCTGCAGCAGAGCTTAGAGATGGAAAGAGCCGGAAGGTCACCCAGTCAAGCCCCACGTATGGACAGGCAAATGATCTGGTTTTGGTTTTGGTTTTCTTGGCTATTTTCTCCAGCTTTACCCAGCCAATTTCGAAATACGTACCAGGGGGAGAGAGCCGAGAGAAAGCAGTTGTGGCCCATGCACAGTCAGGTTTTGAGACATTCCTGACAACTTATTAGGGAGAAAGAGAAACGACTTTGTGGCCTTTAAACACTAAGGTGTAAAGCAATTCGTTAACAAACCCACATCACTTGTGGCTAATGGGTTTTTTCCCCCTCGTATATACATTCCAGGAAATTCCTCTAATTTTACTCTTTACCGGGAAGATCTCCCCCCCCCCCCTTGACTATCACTCCCAGTTTCTTCTCGTGATTCGTTCTGTCTCCATCCCTCTGTCTCCCCAGTTCGTAAATTCAGGATGGCGTGTTGTGCTTTTCAAGAGTCGTTGGGGGGGGGGGGGGGAGGTGAGTTGGGAAGAAGGGGTGGCCAGAGCAAAGAAGCCGAGATGATAATGACATCAAAGCTCTACCTCATCTGAAATGTATGACGGCTTGCCTCCACCGTAGCCGTGAAGACCCACATTCACAGTTAATGCAACCTTCATGCCAAAAAAAGGAAACAAGAAAGAATGTGTAACCTGACAGGTAGCAGGTGGTACATATGGAATTATCATTGGCTATTAACACGAGGTCGGGTATCATATTAGCCACTTTCAGACTGCATTTGCCAAACCCACATAAAAATATAAAACCAGGTATTTCAATATTCTGTCATTCCCTTAACAAAACAGATTTTCTTATATTACTCATAGTAGAGTCAGCCGGCTTTCATTAGAATTTTTTTAAGGTTTTTTTTTTTTTCCTTAAAGGAAGCACTAAACCTAAATGATATAAGAGAGAAACTAGGACAAAAATCAGGTCAAGAATTTGATACAAAAAGCATCCAGATAAAGCTAATAATATTCCAGAGTGTTGTCAGTATCACAGCCGATGATGACATTTGTCTAATCTCAACCCGACCCCTAGATCTACATGAGGTCTCAGGAATCAGGTATTATTTCTGATTTTTTTTTTTTCATTCAAACTTTGCTGATTCTAAAACCTCTCTTTACTTTCTGGGTATCACTCACTTTCTGGAAACTTCCAAATCTTAGTACCAAAAATGGAATCTTTCTTTTACACGCCACTAAGAGATTTTTTTTTAATCTGTTCCACTTTTTTTCATGCGGGGCTGGAACTCACGGACGGTGAGATCATGACCTGAGCCGAAGTCGGATGCTCAACCGACTGAGCCACCCAGGCACCCCCAAAACTCTAGTTTCTTAAATAACTTCCAAACCGATGAAAATCGGTTTTCTTTCTTTAGCCCGGTTTTATGATATGCAGTGTTTTACAAGTCCAGACCATTTCCAAAATTAAGAGTGGATTTTAGGTAATTATCCCTGCCCTTCATTAAATAAGATCTGTTCTTTCAGCCAGGGGAGTAGAATGCGTGCCTTCACAGTACCTTCACTTGAGGCCAGAGAATCACGATGACTCAAATAAAGAAACCTTTCTTCAGAAAAAGATTGCAAAGGTGTTGGGTATCTACAGAGATCCTCAACTTTAATGGTTCAAACGCTCATTTCCTTCACCAGAACAGATATCATTGCCACGTCAAAGTACACAGCACACACACATACACACACACGCGAAAACAGGGTAGCACAAAAAGTGCATAAAAGTTGCATATAGTCCCCAAAACTCTGTTGAGACTTTCAGTGCCATTGGCTTTCTTACTCTCCAAAATGCCTTTGAAGTAAGTGCTGATAAGCCAAATGAACCCACCGCAAGTTCTTTTTGGAACATGGCGGAGAATTCAATGAATGACTAAACTTTTAGCACCATGAGGGGAAGAAAGGCTTGATCATTGACACGCTCAATATTCAGCAATCTGCAAAAACTAAAGACTTGGATTGCCTCATATGAGCCGTCCCTTTCCCCACAGCTTAGAGTTGAGTTTGTGGTTTCTCCTCGTGCGGTAGATAATAGAACACAGTCATTAATGAAAAAAAAAAATCACTTCCCTTGGGGAGTCAGCAGCTGACCTGGAAGTAAAACGTCTCAGCCCTTCACTCAGAGGCCACAGAGCCTGTTCTGCTTTCTCAGGGAGCTGCCAGGACTCAAGCGAACAGTAGGACTGGGTCCAGGAGCATGGGAAAACGAGAGCCACAGCTCCCTGGGGAAGAAGCACAGAAGGTCGCACAGCCACGCTGGGAGAAGGGCAGCTCCGTCCAGCCCGGCATTTTCTGCTGACTCAGAACCCAGGGATCCAATGCCAGCTTCTCCCTGGCAAAGCCATCGGCAGGATCGCCACCCCCAGAAATGGCCCAGAAGTGCCTCTGGTCCAGCACCCTCACAGGGAAGTCATCTTGGCTCCTGGATGACTCAGAGCTGATTGGCTGCACATTGGCCCCCAATTGAAGCTACGATTCTACTGTTCCTCCTGATAGAATCCTGCCTTGAAATCTGACAGAACAGAAAGAAGAAAGCCCGTTTTTGTTACCATCCCTCAGCTTGCCAAGGTGATTACAGTTTAGCCATGCTGAGCAAACAGCTAATCCATGGCTAAAGTTCTTTGTTTTCTAAGAAAAAGGAGATTTCCTCACTCCCAGGAACATGACTACATTAAGTTTTCTTTAGATAGTGCAAGTTCATGGGGCGCCTGGGTGGCTCAGTCGGTTAAGCGTCCGACTTTGGCTCAGGTCACGATCTCACGGTCCGTGAGTTCGAGCCCCGCGTCGGGCTCTGTGCTGACTGCTCAGAGCCTGGAGCCTGTTTCAGATTCTGTGTCTCCCTCTCTCTCTGACCCTCCCCCGTTCATGCTCTGTCTCTCTCTGTCTCAAAAATAAATAAACGTTAAAAAAAAAAATTAAAAAAAAAAATCACCTTTAGATAGTGCAAGTTCTGAACTGATCAAAATGTGTTTCCACCTCCCTGCTTTGTTAGCCAAGGCCTTGAGTTGGGGGTAAGGGGAGCACTTGAGTTCAAGTTCGAGATAGAGTCAAACTGAAAGGCCCAGGTGTGGTTCATGGCCTTTCACAGTTGGTCCTCATCTATTTTTTTTACCATTATTTATTTTGAGAGACAGAGAGAGTGCGAGTGGGGGAGGGGCAGAGAGAGGGAGAGAGAGAGAGAATCCCAAGCAGGCTCCGAACCGTCAGCATAGAGCCCAAGGCGGGGCTCGAACCCACGAACCGCAAGATCATGACCCAAGCCGAAACCAAGAATCGGACGCTTAACTGACTGAGCCACCCAGGCACCCCTTGTCCTCCTCTTTAAGCTTATCGTTTTATTAAGAATATATTCTATTTTGAGGCTGGCCAAGATTATGATAGCAAAGCCTTGCTCGGTGAACGAAGCGAGGCAGATGAACTTTTTACACTACGATTTTAAAAAGCGATAATGCAGTTCTCCAAAGTTAGCGGACTCCTTTTGGTTTTAACTCGGCTATGTTAACCGGGGCTGAGTGTTTACCCTTCTCCTAATGAGATGACTCACCGAAAAGTGAAGATAAATGTCACCCACTTTTCATGTGATCTATAAAATTAATCTCCCATGCTTATGTTAATACCGATAACGTAGTGTAGGAGGCAGTGCGACCCACAGGATAAAACTTAAGAGGAAAGCGAGTGTGTTCAATTACTGCCTATATTACTGACAATATTTTCACCTCTCTGTTTCACTGCCTACTCTCGGCCCTCGTACACGTTCCCTCACATATCTTCCCTGTAAAATTGGGTATTACCTCAGGGAGATGCTGGGAGAATTACTTAGGTGCTTTGGGAAACAACTTAAAACACCTTTTAGAACTTTCTCGTGAAATAGCAGATATTGTTAACGTCCCTACCGTCGCGGCAGCCTTCGGTAAATAACCATGACACATTTAGCAAATTGTCTTTCTACTCGGTGAAAGACGATCCCACACAGGTAACCCTCCACCCAAAGGGTTCCGTTTATTTCCAGAGAATAAATTACACAGAAGGAGGGCACCATGGATAATAATTAAGTCACCAGGAAGAGATCAATGCTTACACGTCAGGGGTTAAACCGAGAGCTGATTACATCAAGAAGGAATTCATGTTCTGTATTCAGCTGTAAAAGAAACTGGGAATTCTGTGTTTGGCGTCTGAAACATCTTTCGGAACACTAAATCAATTTAATATCAATAATTGCCAGATATATGCTAGATTAAATGAACCAACACAGATAGCTTTGTTCACAGAGAAAACAGGGCCAAATGGCCTTCATTAGCATGACTAATCCCAAAGTTCTGTGTTTCGATAATCAGATGTCTAAGCCTGCATTCTGACTCTTGCAATATATATAGTTTGGCACAAGACATTATACGCCCAGCTATTCTTTGCCTTTCACGTGCATGCAGGATGTCAGAACAGCAAGGTGACATTTATAGCGTCCGTATTAGCCACAACTGCGCCCACTGGTGCTTGGAAACATACCAGACGCACAGAAAATGAGGAACCTGCTCTTCAGTGCAGGGCTGAGGCTTTTCCCAGACCCGTTTCTGGGGTGCTTTAGAAACACCTGCTTTGGCCTTGGGAGCCTTAGGGGGACCCTCTTAACAATAGTTTCAAAAACCAGGCCTTTCTTCATAACAACTCTCCAGCAGCCCCATCCTGCCGGTCCCTTTCCTGCCATGATTATAGGACCAAATGGGCCCTGTAACTGAAGGGTTGGTAGTATTTTCATCTCGGACCTGAGAATAGTTCCCTTTTTTTTGAAATTCTAACGTATCTTTTCTCCTTGTGACTTCTCAAGTTTGAAAATTATAACAAATTTTGTCCCTAAACAACCCTGTGAATTTCAGGGTTTCTCTCAGGATCTCTTAACTAGAAAAGAATGGGCTTTTCAGAAAACCAGGGGCGTAGAAAATGAGCTGAGGAAGGTCATCAGAATGACTGGTGTGGGTGGAAACTAGGGAATCGTCAGGGCCCGGCTTCCACCACGGACAATTGGATGTGCAGGAAAATGTTGGCAGAGCACTTAGAACCTTGTGGAAGGGGGCTGTGGACATTATTTGTCGGCCCTGGTTTTCTAATCCTCAAGTCCACCCCCTCACCCCCAACCCGCCATTACATCACCTCAGCCAGTCCTTGTGAATATACTTCACCAGCTGCCCTTTGAAGAGTGAGCGAGAGAGTGTGTGTGTGTGTGTGTGTGTGTGTGTGTGTGTGTGTGAGTGTGTGTACTGCCAGAAACACAGAATAGCTCTTCAGGGCCTAATCACAAGGCGGCCAAGCCTCTGGACAGTCTCCTTTGGAGGTCTGTGAGCCTCAGGTCAGAACAGCTGCCTCTGAGTCATGGTGGGCTGTGGGGCCCCAAATGCCTTCATAGCTGACCTCTTCAGAGCTGAGAAAATACTCAATTTTCATTTCCATGATAGAAAGGAAGTTGTTTTTTGTTTGTCTGTTTGCAAAACCCTTACAACCCAGGCAGGGAATTATTTATTTGGAGCAAGGGGGGTTGGGGGCGCACAAGCACAGGAGGGGCAGAGAGAGAGGGAGAGACAGGAGCCCAAGCAGGCTCGCACTACCAGCACACGGCTGGCTGCAGGGCTCAAACCCACGAACCCCAAGATCATGATCTGAGCCAAAATCAAGAGTCGGCCGCTTCACTGAGCCACCCAGATGCCACAGGGAATGCATTTTAGAGTCAAGGGGGACTGTCCCTAGACTGTGGTTTTGAAAATCACAGACTCCGATTATGAACGTTCCTGGAGCACAGCTCGTATGCACAAGTACCAGCCATGTCCTTGCAGGCTCTACTCTCCTTTGCTACATGCGTGTGCACACTTGTGCACTGTAACGGTTCTCTTACTTTCCCCCATGGATACAGCGGCAAAGGATTCCTCAACTGCCCCGCCTGGCAGGTGCTCCAAGGAGTCTTGACTCAAACATGCAGTCAGCTCAGAGGGGCAGAGAGAGTCCTCCTGATGGGAGGCAAAACCAGCAGGCGAGGGCTCCACGTCCCCAGGTATGGGGCCACAATACAGAGCGTGAGGAGGACGTCTTTATCCTCTCCACATGGTAGCCTGGCTGAGAAGTCAAGTGTTTCTGTGAGTTTTCTGGGACCGAATCCGAGGCAGGCTGGCTCATCCACTATAGATGCTATTGCAAAGAAAGGTATTTATTTATTTGTTTGTTTTTGAGAGAGAGAGAGAGAACAGGTGTGTGTGAGGGAGCAGGGAAGGGGCAGAGGGAGAGAGAGAACCTTAAGCAGGCTCCACACTCAGTGAGGGGCCTGACGCAGGGCTGGATCCCACGACCTCGGGATCATGACCTGAGCCAAAATCAAGAGTCAGGTGCTCAACTGACTGAGCCACCCAGGCGCCCCCGAAGGAAGGTGCGGAGGAAACATCATGTCTGGCCTATGAAATCTGTCCGCCCGCCCCGCCTCTCCCGTCTTTCCAACGTTCTTCTCAAGTCTCGCTAAGAGTAATCCACTAAGCGCTTGGACCGGATGGTGACGGGATCTCTTGAGAAACAATCTGGAGAGGAGGGCAGGCCTGGTGCCTTTGTGAGTGGAACCTCAGCCTTTACACCTTGACTTTGGCAAAGGAAACACAACTTTCTCTCTGGGCATCCCCTTTCTCTGATTCTGAGCAGGCTGTATTAACAGTTTTCATTTAGTGAGAAAGTGTGCATTGTTCCCACTCTCCGTGACACTCACTGACTCCCCCAATGTGTCCCACCAACTCACAGAGGCCCGAGTCCCTTCCACATATCGAGGCTACTTCCTAAGAGATGCGATCACCGTCAACGCTGGCAATAGTTTATTGTTGCATGTAAAATTTGAGAAGCACCCTGGAAAATTCCATTCATAATCTTTGCAGCCATCTACGTTCACCACACTTCCCAGAAGAAATGAGAAGAGAATCGCCACCAGCTCAGAAAACCCCTGAGATCAAGAAGGACGTGCACGTGATCTTTGGGGGCCAGTAAGGAGAGGCAGAAGTCCCAGGGAGAGTTTCAGGACTGTGACGGCTAGCGTGGAGTGTCAACTTGGCTAATGGCTAAGCTCCACTGTCCAGTTATTGAATCAAACATTAGTCGAGGTGTTGCTGTGGAGGTATTTCTAGGATGTGGTTAACATCTGTAGTCAGTCGACTTTAAGTAAAGGCAATTACCCTCACAATGTGGGTGCGTCTCATCCAGTTACTTGAAGGTCTAAAGAAAAAACTGGCATTTCCTGGCTAAGACATTCTGCTTCAAGATTTACGGCGCCAACCCCAGCCTGAATTTCTAGGCTGCATATGGGTTTTGGACTTGCTAACCTCACCGCACCAGTATATGAGCCAACTCATATATACATAGACATATATACACACACATATACACACACACATACACACACATATATATGTATGTGTGTATATGTATATGTATGTGTGTGTATGTATGTCCATGTACATATATATATATATATATATATATATATATATATTCTCTTATTGGTTTCTCCCGAGAGAGAACTTTTATCATTCTAGAACTTAAAGATGCAAAGAACCTAAAAGTACCAAAGAGTAGACACTTTTCTGCCTGAGTGGATTACTCCGGGGTGAGTTGTCCTATTCTTGGTACACAGTAAGCCTTCTGGGGACATTCCTTCTGAGTGGTACAAGAGGGAGGTGGGGGAGGGGAAGGGGGAATATTTCTTTGATTCATGCCACTGTGGCCTTATAACAGTAATTTTTACATACCTGACTGAAAAGTACTCAATTGGAACTTAAACCCTGAACAGAGTGAGTTTACATGACATTGTCGTTATTGTGGCCCAGCTACAATCAAATTGTGACAAGTACCATGGACATTCTTTCCTTCTCTGAGAAATCCCTATATTTCTCTAGAAGAGTTACATAACTCTGATGAGAAACCCTCGTAGAGAATAAAACCTGGCCTTCATGGTCCCAGGACAAGACCAGAATGTATGTATTCCATTCAGTAAAAATAGAAATGGAAGGAATCATGCCCGCTGTATAAAGGACGAAGGCTTGTCCCCTCCTCCCCATGCACCTGTAGCCAGAAGTTTGGAAACTGTCAGAAATGGGTTTCCCCTAGCTTAATGGGAAAAGACATGGGTTAGAATCTGGTAGGGGTGAATGTTATTCTTTAGGATGAATTCAGTTAAGAAAAAAAAAATACACCGTTAGCATGTATTCCTGAACTCTTTTCCCCACTTTCTTGAGGCTATTTGGCATCCTAGATGCACAGGTTGGGTCTCTACAGGCTGTAGGAAGAGAAGAACCTTTTAGATACCTGGTCATTACCGGCTTAAGTCTCAGTGCTAACTGTGGAAGAGAGAGAGAGAACCCCACAGACTTTTCCCTTGCTCTTTGACCCCTTTCACCTTGGAGATGGAAACTGGAAATGAAGTAGAGATCAAGCCTTCTCCACCACGAAGCAGACCACACTTGGCCAAACTACAAACACACCAGGAAATAGTCCCTCCTTTCCAAGATGAACCTGCTACATAGGAGGCACCTACTGTACGGAATGCTTAGCAAGATGCCTCCACATCAACACTCGATACACGATCGTTGTTAGTATTATCAGTTTTAATTCAAAAAGAACGGTATGGAGAGAGTTCAACTGGAAATAATACACCTGGTGAGGGAACCCTGCGGGGCCAGGGGTTGGGCCCACTGGGGTTGGCGGTCTATGTGGGCAGAGTTCTCCCCAGAAGTGTTGTGAGATGGGCCAGGGCCCAGATGCTGCAAGCTCACATTCCATCAGTGGGGCTCAAGGCCGAGGGCCCAGGTAGAGTCCATTTAAAAGAGAAGGAAGGAAGGAAGGAAGGAAGGAAGGAAGGAAGAAAGAGAGGGACAGAAGGAGGTAGGAAGAAGGGAGGGAGGGGGGAGGGAAAGAGGGAAGGAAGGAAGAAAAAGAAAGAAAAAAAAGAAAGAAAGAAAGAAAGAAAGAAAGAAAGAAAGAAAGAAAAAGGAAGGAAGGAAGGAAGGAAGGAAGGAAGGAAGGAAGGAAATAATACACCTACTTAGTGCTTACTGGATGTTGACCAGTGATCTGCTTCTAGTTCATTTGAATACTCACAACAATCTTGTGAGACAGGTAGCCATGATATCCCCATTTTACACAGATGGGGAAACTGAGGCATAAAGAGGTAAAGGCACTCGCACAGGGTCCCATAGCGACTGGATGGTGGAGAAGGGACATGAGCCCAGGTATCCTGGCTCCAGAACAGACTTGTTTAACCACAGCACGAGGGTCCAGCTCCCTACCTCGGGAAAGAGGGAATCGTTGCAATTTCTTTTTTTTTTTTCCTGAAGCATTTTATCACAGTTTATCAGGTGATTTAAAGCACTTAATACACTGTTTATTGAAAGCAGACACTCAATACAGCTATTTATTATATGATTAAGATTTTAAGGCAAGAGAACTTCTCCATTTTAGTATTTATTCACCTTGTTCCTTCAATGCCTTTCTATTGGGTACTTTTTTCTATTCTGCTTTTGAAACCTTGTAAGTTCTACCCATCTTTTGGGACACACACACACGTCCTCTCCTTTATAAATCCCGATCCTTCAGTCCACGGTGTTGTTCTCTCCTTGGCATATCTACACATATCCATGAGGAAAATAACACTGGTCCTGGGCCTCCTTCACAGCTCCTTCCTCCTCCACCCCACCCCCCGAGAGCTGGGCCTTACCCAGATCCAGATAACTAGTGGGGAGAAGAGTAATGGAAGGACTGTGTTAGGAAGGGCTAAGGTTTGGGGCACCCGGGTGGCTCAGTCGGTTAAGCGTCCAGCTCTTGGTTTCAACTCAGGTCATGATCTCATGGTTCAGGGATTCAAGTCCTGTGTCAGGCTCCATGCTGACAGCATGAAGTCTGCTCGGGATTCTCTCTTTCTCCCTCTCTCTCTCTCCTCTTCCCCAGCGCCCTCTCTCTCAAAATAAATAAACAACTTCAAAAGAAAAAAGAAAGGACTAAGGTTTATGAGAAAGAGAGAGAGAGAAACAGAGACAGAGAGGGAGAGAGGGGTAGAGGGAGGGAAGGGAAGACGGTGAGGACTTGAGAGAATGGACAACAGCAGTGAATATACAGAACTCATGACGGCCAAGGACGGGAGAGGGATGGAGAATAAAATGATGAGGCAAAAGCTTATGAATTGAATTCCCTTTCATTACTTTACCGTTCCTTAAACTATGCCTGGAAGAAAATGAATTACTTGCAATTACTTTTAGCTGCTGAGAGGTTTGGATGTGAGACCATGCGGAGACAGGCACGCACAGACTTTTGGTTTTATTCAGACTACACTCCAAGGCTCGGCCATGGTCATGGGCACTGCTGGGCTGCACCACTCACGGAGTACTTAATCTTATGCTGACTCACACTGTGTCAAGTAGGGTCAGAAACACCAGTGCTGGAAGACCTGAGCTAAGGTCCACCACTTCAAAGCTGCGTGACTTTCGGGAAGTCGCTGAGCCACTCTGAGCCTCACGAACAATTTCTGTCTATAAGAAGCAACGGGGACAGTATGTGTGGAAGCGTGCTGGGAGCCATCGAGTGCTACCTACACATTACTTGTCGCTCAGTGCCTAGCAGGGACTCATTAAAATCTTGCCGATTGACCGACCGATTGATTAACTCTCTGGCCAGCTTCCTTAAGAGTTTTCCTCATTCAGTTGAGAAACGGGATGGCCATTTGTTGTACGACAAGCAACACCAGAGACAATCCACTCGGCTCTGCAGCAGCTGAGGCCAAGAGATGTTTTAAGCTTATAAATTCACTTGTGAACACAACTTCTGCCGTTTAATGAATTTTACCTTGGTTGGGACGATGAAATTTGTCAAAAGAAAGGACGATGTCACGTTGGCTAAGTGCACGTTTGAGCTTGGAAGAACCCGGATGCCAAAGAATCTGAGTGCAGACAGCAAGAACACTAGTCCCCACCTGCCTTGCCCCACCAGCTCCGGACTAAGGTTTTTGAGAAACACCTCAGGGCTTCCCTGACCTCATGAAAACAAAAATGACTTGAAGTTAAATACAGTTGAAGCGAATGAAACTTCAAGGCACATTTTATTGAAATTCTCTTCATTGTCAGCCGACATTTTCAATTTCCATTTCCCTGCCTCAGCCCATTTTGCCGTAGAAACTTGGATGTTTTCATTGAACAGCAGCCAGTGAACATTGGACTGAAGGGGCACACTATAAATTTGGAAAAATAAATAAATGCTTCAGAACTTCCACTTGAAAACCACAGCTAAAAATGAAATCAAATCTGACCCACCCCTTTTCTTTTAAATTGTGGGAACAGACTCAGTCTGCCTCAATTTTTAAGCCCATATTAAATTTTATATAAGCACCTTGGAGATCAACGCATGGCCTGGTCTAAAGAAATTGTGGAACTTTTGACTCATACAGCAAGGTTGGGACGACTTGAACCAGAAGGTATCATCCCTCCTCCACCATATTCCTTAATAAACATGTGTGCTTAAAAAATAAAAAGGGAAGAAAAATCAGTTTATGGGCATAGAGAGAATAATTCACTCCAAATTGCTCCTTTGATGAATGTGGACAAAAGAACAAAATTTGTCACCCAGCTAATATTACCATCAATATTTTGTCCAGCTACATTCCTTCCAATTTAAAAACAGTTCAATATCCCTTTTACCTTCAAGTAGCAGCACTTAATAAACAGTGATGGATGGTTTTTATTTTTGTTCGCATTTCAGTCTTCCCTGCTTCTGTTACAAGGGGACTATTTTGCTTGGGGGAAATGTAGATCTTCAGTCTTTCTTGCATTGACATGCATCCCTCAAGGAAAGACGGCCATATTTAATTCATAACCCCCATCGGCTACACAAACATACAACTTCCCATCAATTAGGCAACACAGAGATGTTGTTAAAAATCAATGAGCTTATTATTAAATATATTTTTTTCATGTAGCAATAATAGTTATTGCCGCACTATTGTTATTACTGCAATGCCAGCTGTTTAGGCAGCTTTCAGAGAGTTTGATTGGTTTTGATGTTGCTCACAAGGCATTCTATGAAACAAGGGATCGAGGTGAGGCTTTCCTGTTCTGTCTCCTGCCTTCCCTAGAAGCCATCAAGAGAAAAGGGGGAAGGAGTGCTGTAGGGGAAGGAGCCCTGGAATGTTGGCAGAAGACCTGGGTTCCAATCCCCCCTTCTCCGCATAACTAGCTGTATGACCGTGGGTAGACCCCTTCTCTCTCCTGGGGTTTAGTTTCCTCATTTTTAAAAAGGAGAGGGCCACCTACAGGATGGCTGAGGGCCCCTCCATCCCAAAATTCAGGATTGTTTCATAACTTGTTTTACCAGCAAACAAAACAGGAAGAAACGGGTACAATTCAGCAGTTCTCAATCGTTCCTTTTCAAAAGAATCCTGATTTAAAAAAAAAAAAAAAAGACGGAGACAGAGTGGGGCTGGGTGGGGGGCGGTGGGGGACACTCCTGAATCTGGAACAGACATTAAATTGATCTGAAGACCAAATATGCCCATATCTGTGTTTTCATCCTCGTTGTGTGTTTATTAAAAATAATTTTGATATTTTGACACATGCCACTAACTGTGGGAGCCTCCTGCCTACAAACAGAGATGTTAAAACCGTGCCAGCACATGCAAAGGTTAAAAACAACATTGCACAGATTTTGGCAACTACATCATGTGCTGTCTGGCCGCAGCTGATCTGAACTGAGTCCCCCGTAATTACAGGAGAAGGTGGAACAGGTTTGCTGCTAATTGGAAAATTCTGCAAATGGCAGCACTGAAGAAAATTGACAGTCGTTAGAATATTAGCAAAATGAGAGTACTGATTAGTAAAAAGCTCAGATGCAGACTCTTTTTTTTTTTTTTTTTTTTTTTTTACTGCCGGATTCTACTGGCAAATTGATAATAAAAGCTGAACTTAATAATAACAGCTGTTATTTGACCTGCTAATATTTTTTTTTAATCTGTTGCTGTTCCCAGACCAATAACACATAAAAAAAAAAAAGGTCTGTATCCACTGTTGCAAAATTATTTTGAATCCCAAAAGGTGTATTCAGACTTCAGACTCAGTGAAGGAAAACTGCTTCAGGGACAACCCATCTACAGGCACATCCTAATGAAGGTACGTTCACCTGAGAAGCTGTCGCGTCGTCTTGCATTTGCCATCTTCCAGCAGGTCTTGGTGGACATGCCAGGGTGTTACACGTCTTTTCAGAACTGGGCCCGAATCCTACCTCTAGGACACTTTAAATCTGTGACTGGTGGGGCGCCTGGGTGGCTCGGTCGGTTAAGCATCCGACTCCTGATTCCGGCTCAGGTCAGGATCTCATGGTTCGCGAGTTCGAGCCCCACGTCAGTCAGGCTCTGTGCACGGACCGCGTGGAGCCTGCTTGGGATAGTCCCTCTCCTCTCGCTCTCTCTGCCCCTCCCCCGCTCATGCCCTCTCTGTCTCTCTCTCAAAAAAATTAAATACATAAATAAATAAATCTGTGACTGGTAAAAAGAAAATATCAAAGTTAACTTATTTTTCACTTTAAAGTGAATGGGAAAGGAAATTAGACGTTGTCAGACAGGCCATGAGGCTCCTATCAGCACTGAGCTGGTTCCAACTACTGCAGGCAGAGAAATACAGAGCGGGGAGGGATTTGGGAATATACGTGTTAATGAGAATTGTGGCCCTGAATCGATGGACTGTTCAAGACTGTGACTTCACCACACGTAGTTCCATATTATGTGGACACGCATGGATAGGCCCAGAAGACCTCCATTTTGGTACGGTCTTCTTGGCTGTATGGCAATGTGGGTCAAGAATCTTAAACCCGCATATGGCCTTTGACCCAGCAATCGTATTTTAAGGGTTTGTGCCAAAGAAAGAGACTTGGAAATGCCTAATGCTCCACCTCCAAAAGATATTCCTTGCATGCAGCATTGCTTAGAACAGCGGAAACCACATTTGTCCTGAAATGAATCATTGTCTCTGATATACAGAAGAATTCTACATAATTCTCTAACATATCCTGTAGAATATTTAATGACACTGAAAGATAGTCTAGTAAGTTTAAAAAAAAAAAAAAACAGACTACGGAAGAGCCAACATAGGATAATCACTCTTTTTTTAACTACAGAGAAACAGGAGCGGAAGAGGGCTGGCCAAGGGGATTGGTGGTTATTCCCGGCTGGTGAGCTCGCGGGTCGTTTTCATTTTATTCTCTTTTGCCTGTCCGTGTCCTCGAAATTTTCAAAAACGATCACATGCTGTTTCAGTCGGAAGAGAACGTATGCATTATTTTTCAGAGAAAAAGAATCTTGAGGCTTCCCGTTGTTGTTTTAAGCAAAAATTCAATCTGTGACGGTGGGAACCAACAGCACTGCTGAAAGCCAGGTTGGGTTCTCTGCTGCCTTACACAACGTGAGCCCACCTTCCATCAAAGTCAGGAAAAGGGTCAGCTGAAAGCAAATCTTAGAACCCCGTGTGAAGAACTGGCCTGCTCATTATGGTTAATCACACACACACACACACACACACACACACACACACCCCTTTTTTGATAGGTACCTGTTCTCCAAAAATGCAGGTAGGTCAGCAACACTCTAGGCCCATACACAGACAGATTTCCTGTTACGACTTTGGACTTCACACTCTGCTAATTTTGCCATTTCCTTCTGCCCTTATTATGGTAACGCAGAACCTCCCTTATTTTGAATCAGTGCAGGAGGGAGTCATTGCCATTTTCAAGTTTTATCTAGCCGTTAGTCTAGGGGGATTGGAGGGGAGTCCGGGGGTTGGACCCACACAAACCCAAATCCAGCCCACAGCCTCACAAAATACACCCCGTTCTTGCATTATAACAAGAAAAGTTCGCTCCTAACCAGACGCGGTCGCGCTGCACAGGGCCCTGTTGACGGATCTCTGCATAGTTCACCCTCAGCAACAAAATATTAGCGGCTTGAGCTCTCACAACACTCCCTGCACTTGAACATCAGCCAAGAAGTTGAGTGAGGCTGAAGCCTTTCGGAGCCGGCCTTACAGCGCATGTACGTTTGCAAAGATAGACGCGTTGCATTTCTTAACAGGTCGGCTTTTTAAAAAAATTCGCATTAACATCCTACGGGCGCTGTGGCCAAAAACATAGAATTCCAAAGGCAAATCCCCCAAGTTCAAGCGCTGCCAGAACTGGTCCGAGTAGGCTCTGCCCGGGGACCGTAAACTGCCAGTTTCTTCCAGCGAGGAGCACAAAGCCCACGCCATTAGTTTCAGCCACAGGACCAAGCCACTTTCAAGCTGCTTCTCGCCAGGAGTGTGGGTGGGCAGCGGGCAGGATCCCAGCGCGACAACTAGACTCAATTGACTGTAACCCGGAGTTTTTTTCTAAGCGGCTGTTTTGGACGGTGGCACCCAGGCCCCCCATCCTTCCTTCTCTCCAACAGTTATGCATCAGGAAAACAAAGCGACGAGGAGGGGGAGGTGGGGTGTGGCGGCAGCCAGTGTGTTGCCAGATACAGTTAAGGGTGGAGAGGGAGGGAGGATTGGAAAGGGGGGTAAAAATCAAGTCACTTTCAATCAAGTGTCGCACCTTTAAATAGTGGTTAAATCTTTGCATTATGCAGCTCATCCCTTTACAACATGGGGTTCCCTTAGAGAATTCCCTGTTTACACTGGGAATTCCTCCAGGGCCACATCAATAAAGCTGAACAGATGTCAGGGTGGGATGCCAGCGGCAGTGGCTGTTGTCAGGGGTACTGGGGAGGGAGGCACAGAACAATGAGAGAGGCATCTGCTACACAAAGCCCTCACGCGTGGGTCAGGTTCTGCCAGTGTGTAGAGATTCCACCCTACCCTTTGTCTGGGCACATTGCCTTTCTTGTTTCTCGATGACAAGGGTTGACACATGTCACCGGCCCTATCAGGAGTGTTATTTGTTTGCCACTTGCATATGCACCAGCGTTTCTGACCTCCCCCGCATCTCCGCAGAATGCAGCGAGCAATGCTGAAACTCTCCAGCGCTGCCCCAATCTACAATTTCATTATGCACTTTGAGTGGAAAGTGGGATGTAGATGTCCTTCTTTTTAATTAAAAACATGATTGATGAGACTTAACTGACAGTAGGAAATGCAATTTAAATATTCCTTAAAGAGGCACTAACCCTGTTTGTGTGGTGAGGGCTGCATTCTGCCTCCAAAGTTGCAACCAGCGGGAGAAAGGAAATTAAAATAAAAGCCCCGTTCAAGTCCGCTCGGCTGTGGAAGGGTGGTAACGGAAGCCAGCATCTGCAGGCTTGTAACCAGAAACTTCTGCACATTAGGAGCTAATGTGAGGTGTTACTCGGTAATGGTAATGTTCAGTGTGATGAAAGGCCGCAGATGAGTGGAGAAGACGACGATATGAAATCGTGTCAAAGCAAAACACAACTACTTGACCGTATTGCTAAGGGACAACCGGCTTCTAAAAGACCTTCTACCACAACTCCCCCATTTGCCGGCTCTACAGAAGTGGTTTTTGCCTTCGCTGCCGTGTTGCTGGGTTCCTCAATCCTTGGCTCCTCTCTTGAGCTCTTTTCTGTACGCTGTCCTTTAAATACGTGCATTTTAAGGAAAGTCCTGGATGCCCCGGGAAGGTTCATCTCCAGCCTGGACTCAGGCTGCGGCACTAAGGCAAACAGGAAAGCGTTCACAATTTTGTTTTAAAGGCCTTCTCAGATTTATTCCCTCGGTGACCGCTAAGTTATTAGGGAAAATTACGTGAACCACAGGATGCGGTAATACACAAATCATGGGAACCCCAAAACGCAATAGTCGGAGTAGGTTTTCCCAATCACAAGGCCTTCGCGTTGATATTTTCAGTCTAGAAATAATGGGCGACGTCGAATCTTGGTCTGTACCAAAATAGCGTTAAGCTAAACACCAACAACGATAGCCGTTCAAAATGTATTTTCAAAATCAATCTGCCTTCTTTTTCTCGGTATCATTTACAAAGGGACTTTTTTGTTGTTGTTTCCGGACGTTTGTTTTGTTTCGCTTTGTTTTCCATGGAAATAGTTATTTTCTGAGAAACAGCAACTTTGAGTCAAAAAAAAAAAAAAAAAGAGACTTTTTCCTAAATGTATATGCAAGAGTAGCCGAGTCTGTGCCATGGAGCCTACTAAGAGTCTGATCTTTGTATGTTGTTTGTGCCTAGAGATTTTATTCTATGTCATCAAAATCCCCCAAAGAGCAGTAGATACCACACAGTATAGATCTTTTCCACTTAATTCCTAATTAAGGACTGATAAAAAAAGAAAAGCTTTCATTGAAACGCCTGGATTAGAGGAAAACAATTGGAGTTGATTTTTGGTGAGTATTTAACTAGCAAAGGTTAATTAGAATTGTAGCAATGAGATGTAAAAGAACAGATTCTGATCAATTGATTAATGAGATGTCAGAAGGTACAAGAATTCACCTTTGGGAGAAACATATTAAAAATGAAATATATTTGCAAAGCCATAATGTCTTCCCTCTTATTGGGTTTATTAACACTCGCAGCAGCTGTAGATGCTTTTCCGTCTATGACAAGGTACAGAAAATTATGGCCCCCAAATCTACCAAAAGTAGCACCAAAATATTCCAGTTTCTCCTAACCAGTTTCTCCTAACACCCATAAAAGTTCACAGAGGCTCTAGGAACAGGGCAAAATCTCCAGCAATCCCTTTCTCCGTCCCTCTCTGCCTGTCCTCCCCCCCCCACCCCCACCCCCACCTATTCCCTTGGCTTTATATATTCAGATTAATTTAAAAGATAAGTGGTTTTGAAGTTCTGGATTTGAAATTATTAAAATAGGGCATGTTACGCCCATTCTGGATTTATTGATTCATTAGCCCCATGTCAATTTCACTGCCGACAAGGGCGATGGGGTAGGGAATGGGTCTCCCCAAACGTTTTTCCTTTCTCAACTGATGGTACCGGTGAACAGACACATCTCCCTGTTTGTGGCATAGATGCTCTTTGTCACAATAAACCACAGTATATTATGTTTATATATGTCCTTCAGGCATGTCACAACAGTTTGGCATTCTGAGCGGCTTTACCACTGTGTACATTAAATAGTCATGTAGTTACATTAAACAGTGGGGAGTTCACACTTCACAACCACTCAGTGTTTTAAAACAGATGTGGGCTGTCTGTTGTCAGACGCTGGTGGAAAAGCTCAGAAGGATCTTGGTGGGAATCTCCAAATGATTGAGGGCTCCCCAAATTTTCCACCCAAGTTCCCTCATCCCCACCCCGGCCTAGAGGGTGTGGGTGCGAGAGATTTGGGGGGAAACAGATGAGACAAGAAGGTGGGGGAAAGCAACAACTCTTAATGTCTTATAGTACAGAGATCTGAAAAAAAAAAAAAAGAATTCAGAATTCGGAATAGTTTGTGGCATGGAATATTTTGAGCGGGGTGGGCTTGCCGGGGTGTCGTGGGATTTACTGACAGGAGAATTTTTGACAGTTGATGGACAGATGAATTCCGTCATGGAAGCGTTAGTCGAAAGCGGCAAGGCCAGATGGAAACTCACAGCTTGTCTTTAATATTAATTTTCTTTTTTTTCAGGAGATCAGAATTCCCTAATTCCCTAAAATGTTTCAATGCATCTTGAGGTATTATTTTTCAGATGCCTTTCTCCACCTACTCTTAGTAAGAGTGTTCCTTTGTGTTAATGTTATTTTTCCTCCCTTACTTTGAAAAAGAAAAAAAAAAAAAAAAGCCTGGTTCGTTCTTTCTCTCTTTCTTTCTGTCTGTCCGTCTTTCTTACGGGAGTCTAGTTGTACAGCTGTTGAAATTCTTCCATCGTTTCCAGTAAATAGGAAAGACACATATCTTAACCTCATAAGATGCTAAATCTAAATGGGAGAAATGCTCCCAAAGTGATTGTGACTTTGCACCGTGATGACTGAACGAGCAAACGATAAGATTTTCTTTGTGGCCGAATGGGAGACGGAACTCTTCATGCTTTCAGGGGGTGGAAGGGGCCATTGTTTTTAGGGTGTCCATCTCCTGGATGGGAAGAAGTCATCTACTCTGTTCCGGGATGCAGTTGGGACTTGCTTACTGACTGAGTGGTGTTACACAGGTCACTACACTGGCCTGGCCCTCGTTGTCTCCCCTTGTAAACTACGGTTGGTATCGCAAGGAGGCAGCGAGGCCCAAGCGTCACGTCTCCCTTTAGGACGCTCCAAATCTTCTGAGGGAACGCCGAGTACTCATACCCAAAAGTCACAGACTGTGGCTTTCCTCCACTCACCGCCAAGCCCCTCAGAGACCGAGGCAGCCCCTCCACAGGAGCTCAGCAAGCAGGGACAGCACCCCACCTCTACTGTCACCTTTTTCCTTCTGTTGCGCACGAAACACAACTGCCATGCATTTCTCTGTCACGGTGACCTCCCTCTTAAGACAAATATCTAAACATTTAAAACTAAGTGACCCGGGGTGACATTCTATATTCTACCAAACCAAAGCTCAAATGCTCCTAACGTTTCTGTTCTATGATCTTTACCCCCTAGTTCCTTTATGTTACATCACTGGATTCACTCAGGTTGAGAACATTACTTTAGAACTCAGACATACTTCTTCTATGTCTATGTATTGCCTATTTGCCTAACATTGTTTCAAGTTTAATGTAAAAACATGAACGTGGGACAGCTTCCCCCAGAGTTTCCTACACATCACTTTGGTTGTATGTCAGTTCTGTGTGTGTGTGTGTGTGTGTGTGTGTGTGTGTCCGGACACACACATGTGTTAATAAGTTAGTCTTGGTCAACCAGCAAAACCTTTTACAATTAATGTAATGAAAGCATTTAGCTACACAAAGGAACTCAAAACAAAGCATTGGATTGTGGTTTGTTGGCAAAATGAAACAGAGACCTCCCTACATAAGTTCAAAGACAGTTTCTATGTGTCTCAGGAGGGGTGAGCAGCAGTCATGAAACCTCGTGCAGGAAGCTGTCACCATACCCTGATGTGTCCCCACTATGTAGACAGGGATGAGTCACTTAACTTTGTTCTTTCTCCTTAACTGTGAAGCAGAGAAAAGTTTATTAACCCAGACAAGAGAGATAGAGTGAACACAAATACCTTTAGGTTGTTTAGGGTTCCAGAGGACAGAAAGTAGGAGCGGTGGGCAGGATTTACCAAGGACTAGATCTGGCCCATTAGGAAAAAAATTTGGCTGAAGTGTAACACTGCTCAAAATCACGTTTGGTCCCCTTGTGACCCGATTTCCCCACCATGATAACTAACCCATTGTCCAGAATTCCTTAAAGATAATCACTGTGTGACTTTGCAGTTTCGCCTAGATGACATCTAAGCCCCTTGTAATTAAAAATACCTATATTTGATGATTCTAAGACACATAGCTAGACAATGGGGTGTTTCACAAAAATACCCGGAAGCATCCTCACGAAAGAATAGACTATTAAAACTGAAAGAGACCTCACGGGGTGGGGGGACTCTAGGCAGTCCCTACACCCCCATGAAGGCGGTTGCGGACCCAGAGACAGCAACAACCTACATCTGAAGAGTATCATACAACCTCTTTTGAGCCTCACAGCACCCTTCTAAGGTGGAACTCATGAGCTACACATTTTACTGTCATTGAAATCAAGGACAGGGAGGTTACATGGCTTGCCTAAGTCCAGGCAGCTAGCAAGTGGAAGAACCGAGGCTGGAACTCTGAGCAGCTTCCGTCCTGAGCTGTCCCCTCTGTCCCTGGCACTTCTCTTTCAAGGACCCGTGAACATTTCTCTCTCAGTGTCCACGTTCCCGGCAGCATCCCAGACATATGTGTTACAAATGATTAGCCACAGAGAACCGCTAACTAGACACAGAAAGGAAACTCTGTGGTCATGATGCTCCGTCCTTTCATTTACAAAAGGAAACTGAGGCTTGGAGAAGTCATCATTCAGCAGGCCACCTGAAATAAAAACCTTGATTTAAAAAAAAAAAAAAAAAAGAAAAAATCTTGATTTCTGCAGGGTTCCTCAAAGACCTTAAAATAGGCACCCGCCCCCTTGACCAGGCAAGTAATGATTTAAACCAGGTGAGTGCGAGAATGATTTCATACATTGCATTTTGCATGTGCCTCTGGAGGGAAGGCATGTGTAATACGTATGTGGAGAGAGACCCCCAACCTCCATGGCCTCCCCCTTCTCCCACACATGGTAGACTAGTAAATGTTTGCTAGCTATTTGTAAGGCTGACAGCAGGGATAATTTTTCCCATGTGCCAAACAACTTCATCCTAAAGGAAATATTTTGCTCTGGCGAGATTTAATAACAATTATAATGATACTTTATATAGCACTCTATCTCTAAAATATTTTTTCAAGCCTTATTTTATTGGTGAGTTGATAG
Organism: Panthera onca; assembly: GCF_046562875.1. Classification (NCBI taxonomy): domain Eukaryota; kingdom Metazoa; phylum Chordata; class Mammalia; order Carnivora; family Felidae; genus Panthera; species Panthera onca. The sequence continues at coordinate 172,770,602 of NC_138342.1, forward strand.
GGTGTGACAGCAAACCTCACGGGTATGAAGGGTGGTGTGGCAGTAATGGCCGGGATACAGGCCACTCCTCGCCAGTCCCTGGGGCTCTCCCTTCCCCATGCTTCCCCAGCTACCGAGCTGGATGACAACTGGCATCCCCAAAGTCATTACTGCACCCCCTCTTTTTCACTCACTTTCCTCATCTGAGATTTTGGCGGGGGGTAAGGGGGAGAAATGGGACAACAACACTACAGGAGAAGCAAAGGAGTCTGGGAAAGGAAGGGGCAGTAGAAACCGTAACTCCTCTATTACCTGACCCCCTAGTCTGTGCCTTATGCCATAGAGAAGTATTAAAGACACCCAGGTTGACCAGAAGGATTCAACAACAGTCCCAGACCATTGGCTGCTGATAGAGTGGCCAGACTCCATCCACACTGCCCATTGGTTCTGTCTCCTTCCCTTCTTTACAAAACTCCCCACTCTCACCTATGCATTGCTTATAAACACTCCAACTTGTTAAACTTGTTAAAATATGGTAGGGGGTTTCCAAAGTCAACCATTTCCATTCCTAAGATGGCCTGGGGTTTTAGTCCACATGGCAGCTAAATTATGGATCACTTGTTGATTCAACAAATGTTTATTGAGTAACTATTATTTGCTAAGACCTGTGCTAGAGACTAGAAATAGAAAGGGACTTACGGTCCAACAGAGGAGATGAACACTGGAGACAAAACTGTAAGATGGTGTGTTTAGACCCAAGACAGAGGGGAGTCCACGCTGAGGTAGAAATGCTTAAGAAGAACAATGGACTTCGTCGGGGAACACAGAATAGTCCTCAAGCATACCTGCCAGTTTGAAAACTAGACTTTTTTTTAAAGTTTTATTTATTATTTATTTTGAGAGAGAGAGAGAGCACAGGGGAGGGGCAGAGAGAAGGAGAAAGAGAATCTCAAGCAGGCTCCGCACTGCCAGCACAGAGCCCAACGCAAGGCTCGATCCCTCATAAGATCATGACCTGAGCTGAAATCCAGAGTTAGGCACTCAACCGACTGAGCCACCCAGGTGCCCCCAAAACTAGACTGTCAAGAGCCACCTCCAGCAACCTGTATTCTAATATAACATTTCCCCAGTTGAATTTGGTGTGTGTCTGAGAGGAACGAGGTCTAGTTAGATGGTAAGCTAAATTAGACACCTCTTTTTTTTTTTTTAATATTTTTTAACGTTTATTTATTTTTGAAAGACAGAGAGAGTGTGAGCAGGGAAGGGATGGAGGGAGGGAGACACAGAATCCAAAGCAGGCTCCAGGCTCTGAGCTGTCAGCACAGAGCCCGACGTGGGGCTCGAACTCACGGGCCACGAGATCATGACCTGAGCCGAAGTCGGACGCTTAACTGACTGAGCCACCCAGGTGCCCCTAGACACCTCTTTTTTGAAGAATGTACAATTCAGTCACCTACGTATAATGCTGGCACATTGTCAGTCCTCATTCTGCGGAGCAAAAGAAGCCCACAAGAAAAAGAGGTGTTTCCAGGATGGGGCATAAATCCTACTATGTTGCTAAGCATTCAGTTTCAGAGAAACTGATTGACATACAAACAATTTGTATTTGATACAAATAGGATCAAATCCTATTTGTATGATATTGTTTGGATATCATACAATATAGGATATTGTTGGGAGACGTTCATAGGATATTGTTGTAGGATATTGTTGGGAGACGTTCATAATTTGCAGTTTTGAAAATTGGTGACAAAAAAATATTTTCATTTTAAAAACCAGGTAACTAAAAAGCCTTATACACGGGCCCATGCGCTAACCACCAGGTACGGGAAGAGTATAGGTTTGTGGATTCACTACATGACAGTAACTCTGGGCACTTACTTGGGCATATGTGCACTCTGCAATTTGACCCTGTGAGCGGCTTGCATTTCATGCCTATTAAGTGCCCATGCTTCGATCCTGAAGGATTCTTTGGAGGGACACAGTAAGTGTCCTAGTACTTGACATGAGAAAAATATAATATATAGTATATAACATGTATCATACATAATAATATATAAGATATAGAACATAATAAACTCCATAAATGCTTGTTGGATTGATACACTTACTAATATATTCAATAACTGTAGCTGCTCCCTTTCTAGCCCTCTTGGATTTGGGAAGCAGTTCTGACACAGTAAAGAGGAGTCTAAAGCCATCTCCCCTCCCTTTGCTTTCCTTCTTGTATTCTGAGGCTTCCCCACACCCCTATTCTCCTTCCCTTTCCAGGGCTGAGCTCTTTATTACCTGGAGGTTCGTGGGTCCTTAAATAGTCTGAAAATTGGTTCACCCCAGTCTGGCTCGGGATTGAGAGAAGCTGCAAATTCCTCCATCCAGAGAAGAGAAAGTCTTCAGGCTGCAGCGTCGTGGAAATACACTGTTTTCCTTTTCGCTTTGCTGGGAGGGGCATTCCTCCAGCGCTTGGGGGGTTTTCAAAGCCTTTTACAGTCATTAGTGGACTGACACCACATCCCTATGGGGCTTATCCCCCTTTTAGAGAGGCTCCGTGGAGATTAACCGCTGTCTAAGGTCACCCGGGGCAGAGTCTAACCCCTAGCCCCCTCCTCAGGCAGCTTCAGAGATACATATATGGCAAAAATCATTCTGGAAATAGAAACTGAAAGCCTTTTCTAACTTGACCTAAGCCTAAATTGGAGATTCTACACATATCTTCTATCTTTGATAATTAAGTGAGGAGGTGGGGCCTGGGAGGGCCAGAGCAACTGCTCTGTAAAATGAGGAGCACTGCTCATGCCCAGTGACCCCCCAGCCCCCCCACTTCCCAGCTCAGCGGCCGCATCCCCCTGGGGCCACAGAACTTAATGACTATTGTGTGTGCTCTTTCAGTGGTCAAAGGCTGCTGTGTGGACTTTTGTGTTTGGGAAATGTTTCCTAGGCGTGAACGTGGTAAGTTGCGTGTGTTTTAAGTCAATGAAGGGGTAACTTCCTCGGGCACAGGGTTTTTCTCCACGAAAACTCGAGTTTACATCCATGAGTAACTTCATAGGACTCTTGTCTCTTGAATCCTAGCACCTTGCCTCCCCAGCTGTGTAGGAGCTGAACTGGACTAACGGCCAAATATTTGTTTCTTTTGTGGAATAAAACTGTTCAACTAGAGTAGAACTCCAGAGGCCACCCAGTGGAAACACCTCATTTAAGACCGAGGTTTCCCGGCTCCTAATTCACTGTCCTTTTCTCTCTACTATCTTGAAAGCAAAGAATCTCGTATGGGGTTGCCCGTGACTACTTTAGTTCTGGAGACCTAGTTCACGGGTACGTGACAACACTCAGCCGCTTACAGTGGAAACCTCTGGGTTTATCTGGGAAGCTGGACAGCCCCAGAAAAAATACAGTTCTTCCTCAAACACCAAAACACCACGAAAGAAGCCTACGGTAATCTGGAACATTCTTCTCCTCCTTCCCATTCCTTGGCGGAAATAGACCAGAATAGGACACTCGAGGATCCCCATGACTGCCGTGATATCTGGAAAGATCACAAATGTCCTTCACAGCCTTCGAGCAGAGGAGAAAGATCTAGGGGAGAACAGGGCTGCAGGGTGCTCCAGACTCATGGCCCCAGGGCCACACGCAAATAGACCCTTGTTCCCCTTTGAAAAAGGGCTTATCTGTGTGAACAGATAAGCTGAGAAAAGAGGACGTCTTCATAAAAAATTCATCCTCTTAAAATTTTTAGTTTAAGTGACGTTAAGCATTTGTCATTTGCTTGGTTCACAGTGGGCACTCTACAGGGGTAAGAGAAAAGCTGACGGCCAGGTCCCAGCCCTCCAAGAAACCACAAGCTAATGAGAGGAAAAGACACAAATGACACAGAGGTAGAAAGAAACTTATAACGTGTCTAAACAACGGTGTCACCATTCAGCTGAAGTTAACTGTCCTCGTCTCTAAACTCCCAAGAACATCTCCATCCTGCTTCTCTTTAGACCTCTGGTCGTTGCCTGCTATAGACAGTTCACTCCTCGTGGGTATCAGTTTTCTCTCCCCTGACAAGACTAGAAGTTTTTGCAGGCAGAGGGCAAAGGATGCTGTTTGAGTCACCCTTAGCATCTAGCATAGGACTTTGTACATGGCCAGCCTTGTATATATATATATATGTATATATATATATATATATATATATGTATATATATATATGTATATATATATATATATGTATATATATATATATATTTATTTATTTCTTTATATTTATAATTTATATATTATATATAACATATATTTATAAATATATATTTATATATTACATATATTTATAAATATATTTATATATTATATATATTTATATTTATAATTATATATTATATATAATATATAATTATAAATATATATTTATATATATATTTATATATATAAATATAAATATATATTTATATATATAAATATAAATATATATTTATATATATTATATATTTTTATATATTTATATTTATAATTTATATATTATATATAATATATTTATAAATATATATATTTATGCTTATAAATATATATATTTATATTTACATTTATTCAAATATGTATATATTCTTAAGTGCAGTGTTATATGCAGCCAAGGAGCCAGGACCTTAGTGGTATGCTTTTCCAGGCCCTCTGATCCAGACTGCGGGTCCTATCACCTGCATGATTCCAACTCTCTCTTTGCCATAGGCCCAGTTTGTCAATATCCTTCTGCTGTGGCCCCAAAGTTGAGCTCAATACTTCTGCCTTATTTCACACAAATTGCTTTTGGGCAATATCTCCCCTTGTTCCACATCATGAGGTGGTTGAGATCAGAAAACTTCTAACGTAATTCCGTGGGTTGCTGACTTTCCAGGGCAGCTGGCCTAAGGAAATCCAGGCAAAGATGCCCCCTTCTTCTGTATTTTTCCCTCATTTTATCCTCATTTTATTTAAGCTCTGGGCTTGAATGAACCTTCTTGCATCACCAGGTTAGAGAGGCAAAAAGAGTCACTGCAGGTTCACCCAACACTCAAGGCCTCTTATGCCAAAATCAAGATGTGAGAGGCATCATTTATATAGAATCAACTATTTGTTTCTCCTACTTTATGTCTCTCCTGTGTTTGGCTTCAGGGGTACAGTGAAAGCCTATGAAGTTTGTTTCTGATAATACAATGCTTTGAGGGCCCCTGAATAATGGGTCTGTAACTGGGATTACGGGGAAAAGACAGAGAGGGTTGGAGGGAAGGTGGTTCTGATTCCACCTCTGTTAAATGTTTCATGCTGCCGGAGGGTAACTAAATTGATTGGGGTAAAGGGAATTTTTATTCCTCATGCTGTCTAAGGATTCGGGGCTCCTCAACCTCTTAAAATCGTCTCTCTTTCATTCCAAAGATGGGAGAGCCTTTTGCTATTAATAGAGAATGTTGAAACGTAGTCTCAGAATGAGCAAGGGGTTGGAACTGGAAGGGGGTACTCTCTACACCCACTGCTATGCCTTCATCCAAGCCTCCCTCACTTCTTGCCTCAATCATGCCAAAGCTCCCCTAATTGGTTGCCCTGCCCCAGGCTCTCCCCTCTCATGTAACCCTCACTCCATACTCTAGCCCCAGTCAAAGGTAAATCCATTCAGGTTGTACCCCCTTTTAAAAACTTTTGATTCTTGGGGCGCCTGGGTGGCTTGGTCCGTTGAGCATCCAACTTCGGCTCAGGTCATGATCTCGCGGTCCGTGAGTTCGAGCCCCGCGTCGGGCTCTGTGCTGACAGCTCGGAGCCTGGAGCCTGTTTCAGATTCTGTGTCTCCCTCTCTCTCTGCCCCTCCCCTGTTCATGCTCTGTCTCTCTCTGTCTCAAAAATAAAATTAAAAAAATTGTTAAAAAAAAATTTAAAAACTTTTGATTCTTGTCCAACCACCCTCAATGCTGCCACCGTGTTCAGACCAGAGTCCATACTCCTTTGTTTGGCCTAAAAGTCCCTTAATAACTTGCCTCTATTGGTAAGAGCCCTAGTTGAACTTTTGCAGTGTGGCCTATTCCCCCTTCTCTTTTGCACATTTTGTTGTTCCTTCTACCTGGATGCTGTTCCTTTCTTCTTGCCTTAGTAGCACCTTTTCATTCTTCACCCAGTCTGGGCATCACACACTCTGATTATCCCTGATTCTTTTTTCCCGAGGCAGAGGTATGTAGGAGCCCTTCCTATAAATTTGGTACAGACCTCTGATAAACACTTTCATGCTCTTCGGTCATTTTTGGGTTTCCTCACCTGTTTCTCTAACTGAACCGGGACCCCCTAGAAAGCAGCAACTACGACACTCAACTCTCTCCATAGAACAGAAAATCTGTTCCATGGAAGATGTGTAATAAATGTTTCTTAATGGCACAATGATGCCAGAAAGTTCTTCCAAAGAGTTTAGTTGGCCAAGCATGCATTGATTTGTTCACTCATTCATTCAGCCATAGGATACAAGCATCCTATACTTCGGAGGTAGAATCTGATTAGAGATTAATCCTAAGGGAACTGGTTTTCTAAGTGATCTGATTTCTCCTTGGCCTGTCTTGAAGGAACCAAAAATGACAACGTGCAGTGTCTCTCCTGCCACATACACTCACCCCAGCTCAGGAGTTCTGTGGATGAATGAAAACTTGAGCAGGTTATTTCTCCAGAGAGCAGGCATTGTTACTCTGGGGAAACAAACCAATTCCATGACTCCGAGCAAGCATCCATGTAGAGCAGCTTAGACGATGATTGGCAAGAAGGCACTCCTTTTCCAGATACCTCTCTGGTCCAGAGGAAGCAAACCAGCTCATTGCTTCACCTTCCCCAGTTACAATGTCTGGTGAGGGATGGGCCCAGAGTCCCACTCTAATTATACCCTGTTTGACTAGGAAACAGAGTTCCTGATCCATTCCTAAATCTCAAGCTGATGTGACATTTATAACTACGTGAAAAAGGAAATGTTCTTTGCTGTGTGCCTTCACCTGAGATAATTGCACAGTGATAACACTGCTGAGGGGCCTGAGGCCCTTCCCAAAATGACAGGAGAGAGCCATGACTCATAAAAGCAGAGGAAACAGTAGCTCTCTCCCGGAGCCCTGGACACAAGGGAAATAAATGGAGCCTTCGCTGAAAGATGGACATGTCTCGGAGAACTCCTGAATTCTGGAAATCTCGGGGATCCAAAGTCTAATCCCGCATTGGTGCCAACTACCTCTCCCTTCCCTGTTCTCTGCTAAAGGGGACCAACCAGCGTGTGCCTTTAATACAAACTCCAACTATGATTGTGGACCTCTGGGCGGCTGGGGCTTACCGCAAGTGACCTAGGAATCCAAACACACACCCAAAATCATAGCTAAACAGATAACAGGTCTTGCACAAATTTACCCTTCTACTTTTCAAATGCTTTCAGTCGTGACCTTCATCATCATCATCTTCATCATCATCATCATCACCCTCACCATCGTTTCCCATACGTCAAACACTTTTCAAACACCATCCGCACATTAACTGATTTAATCCTCTGAACCACCCAATGAGGTACATGGCCCTCATTGTTCCTATTTTACAGATGAGAAAACTGAGGTACAGAGAGGTCACGTAACTTGCCCATGTCTCACAGCTAGAAAGAAGCGGAGCTGTGATTCAAGACAGGCAAGCTGGTTCTAGCATGCCTTATCCTTATTGCATCATGCTGCCTCTTCCGTTTCTAACAGTTATTATTAAAAGTACCCCCCCCCCCCCATAATGGCATTGGGAGTCCTGGTTTTTTTAATGTTTTTTTTTCTTTAACAAGGTCCTCATGTAGTTTGGAACCCCTAATTGGCTAAATAAGAAGGTTGCAGGAGCTACTCCCTGACAGAACATTCTTACCAATGCCTGAAAGCTGGCCATCAGGGATCCCTCCCATGGGTTTAAAGGTGGCCATCAACATGTCCTTGTAAAATGCAAGTGCCCCAAGGAGGGTAATATAAAAAGTCACTAGTACTTTAGTACCAGTGAGGTTTCTGGATCATTCCTTTATTAGCATGAAAGAAAAAATCAAGGGCATTAGAAGGATAATGTTGGAAGTAGAGGAAGGGGGGTGGGGTCCGGGGGTGGGGAGAAGAGAAAAGGAAGGTGGTCCTGAAAAGGATAGAAAATGACCATATTTGGAGGCAGTCAGGGAAGTCAAAAAATAAACTTGGCCTACTTCACAGTTTTGCCTAGAGCTGGCCTCGGGGCATTCATCAGTACCACACAGGATGCCATTTTTGGTGAGATGTTTTCAAACCAGTTAAGGGCTAAATCATTATTTCTAGAAATATTAACTTCATCACCTTTTGAAATAAAAACTGTACCAATAAGCAAGAGGCCGAGTAGATCTGGGATTTTACAGAAGACAACAGGGCATAGTTCGTCAGTCTAGAAATGTATTAATGGCCATGGTCTGAAGACCAACTTTGGCGAAGGGCAGCCTCCTTAGTCAGAGCATCTGAAATGAGCCACCTTGCTGAGCTGGCTGTTTCCCCTTTTATCACTGACTGATAAATAATGGACTGCTAGGTTCCATTACTTTTGCAAAGACCTTTTCCTTCAAAAATCATACAATGGCCTCTCAAATTCCATAGTTTGCTAAAAACAAGAAGGCTGCCAACTCCGATGCCCATCCATATGAGATTTACACATTTTATTTAAAAACTAATAGAAATATACAATAAAACTGGCCTCATGTTTCAATTACAATAAAGGCTGCAAAATACATGTGAAGTCTCTACATAAAGGATGCTTCTGCAACACATGGGTCCTCAGAATTTAAATGCCCCTATGTTCCAGAAGGTTCCTGGCTGCCGAGGCAGGTAACCAAACCACCTTTGGCCACTGCCCCAAACATCTCATCTACCTGGCTCAGAGGGAAACAAAAGTAACTATCAATGACACTTTATTCATTGCTGCATCTGAGGAATAAGATTTACTAGAGCTAAATGAATAAGAAAAAGATTGGGTCTCCATCTGGCAGGAATGGGTTAAAGTCTGTTAAACCATTGACCCTGGGTCAGAGATGTCACCATAATTGTTCATCAGCTGCCTCAGGCATAGAACTACAATCTTGGGTTGGGGCAACCTTCAGGCAATCTTTAATGCCTTGGTGCTCCAAATTGTACCAGAAATGCATAATTCACAGGCCAGTTAACAAATGAGGCCAGTTCTCCACAATTTTAACACAAACTGACAAGAAAAAACTAGAATGAAAATTGAGTGTAACTCAGAAATAAAATGAAAATAAAAGGGTTTTTGTCCTCCACCTACCCCCACACGGAGGGTCCCAGTCCAGGACAAAGTAGTTTTTTATAGATTTTCAAAGGAAAAACAAAATCTCCAAGCATGATGTATCTCTTTCTCTCCAAATGAAAACCAAAAATAGATGCTGCTTCCCTAATCTATCTGATTTGGAAATTATTTGGCATTTTTAGAAATTAATTTTTCCAGACAATTAAAGTAGCCAGTAATTTGATATCACCATCTTATGTCATTATATAGAACACATGCTGAAATGACACACAATCCCATTTTCATTTATTATTTTTGCAAACCCAGCACACATAAAAAGGTGTTGGATTGACTGTGCCAGCAACTAGAATCTTCCCTCCTAGCTGGGGGAGCTGAGGAGTGGTTACGTGAGCTGGAGCCCAGGCCCATCCGGGCTGGAATTAACAGCTGTGAGAGCAAGAGCAAGTCCCACATCGGACGGGACAGCCCTTTATTGCCTGCTCCAGAATCCTAGTTGGCCCATCCAAGTGAACATGATAAATGGCGCCACCACTGGATGGAATCCACCCCCTCACTTCCCAATGGCCACCTGGTATTTCTATGATGCCTGTGTCCAAAGAATTTTTAAACACTTTCCAAGTCATCCAACTCAGTTCTCCAACCCTTTTAGACAAAGACAGATCTTTAAAAACCTGGAAATTCACTTGGGAGGAGAGAGAACACACACACTACTACAGCAGAGATGAGTGAGTTTTTTACTTCTGTTCAGCCGGTAAGGGTGAATTGTTATGTTCTACCAAAAGCAGAATAAGGTTGAAGATTTCACTGGGCCCCGTAAGTCCCTAGGAAGAAATGAAAGCACCGAGTGTTTCATGGGTAAACAAAGGCACAGAAAAGAGGAGCGATGACTTCCAGCATGTGCCTAAGACAAAAAGGCAAGGTCAAAGTTCTGACATTCAGAATTCATCAGAAATGATGAATACTTGTTTAATCATTCTTAATATGAATACTTTGAAGAGTGTTCGAAGGGGGCTCTGGTAATTACACCAGGAAAACAGGCATGTAATCCAGGCCTGTCCAGGGCTACCTGAGACATGTGTTCACCCTGTATATGTGGAATTTACAATCCGGCTGGGCAATCATTAGGTTAAAAACGATTACAAATCATTTCAGCCTTTTGGCTCTTCCCCACTCTGCCATGTTCACTCCTTCTGCAGGCTTTGTTAATCTTTCCCCAACTCCCTGACTAGAGTATCCTCCCTAACCTGCCCTTCATCTAAGCAAATCTTATGCTTTATTTAAAATCCAAATGAATGTCCATCTCTCCCACACAGCTCTTTCGGCCTACTCCAACTCCTTCTACTCTTTCCCCATTCTGAATTTTAAAAAATATTTATTGTATGTATCGTATAACATAGCACTGACCTACAAAATACTTTGGATTTTTTCCTACTTGCTCTGTGAGTATGAAGTTCTTTTTCCAATTAGTCTTTAAGTCCCTGGAAGGCTGAGATCTTTCTTGTACTTTTCTTGCATCCTCCATTGGACAGCCTCACAGCTGATTCAGGAAGTTAGGATAGGAAAACAGACAAACAAGCTTCAAAGAGAATACCCAGTCAAGTTGCAGCTCAAGAACCTGGGATCTCCCAGCCCTGACATAGCCTGGGATAGAGTCCCCTGGTCCATGGGATCTTGTGCAATTCACCTCATAGCACACACATTGTGGTATTTCTTTACTGTATTAATTGGGTGGTAGTGACTTCTTTACTTAGCTGCCCATCACTATATTGGAAAGCTCCAGAGGGTAGGAACTCTGTTGGATTATCATATCCTCAATACAGATCCATAATACATAATAGACACTGAGTAAATATCGGTTGAATGAACGACGGAAGGAATGAATGAACGCATGGTTTTCTTTAAAGTAATAAAATAGGCATTTATTGGACTTAATCAAATTATTCAATTTAGTCAGGAGAGAAGAGACAGAATCTTCTCTTCCCTACAAGAGAAGAGACAAGTCATAGGAAGCAGACTAGGATGAGATAGCTGATTCCTGGCTTCTGCTCCTTCCACACTGGCTAGCAGAACCGGTTTCCATTGGCTTTTCAGCCTCATGCCATGTAGGGAAAAAGACACCGGATTCAAAGCCAGAGCAACTACATTGAGGCCTGCCTTCCACTGAGTCTCTGCACCACCAGCAGCAAGACCTTGTGCTTTGGACTTCAGAGTCTCCACCAGAAATAGGGGAAGCCTGGCCCCAAAGACTATAGAAGCCCCTTCCAGCCCCCGAACTCCCTGGCCCAGAAGCCTACTCACTGAGCACTCCTGCAAATAAATGGTGATTCCCAGGCAGGGTAACACTCCATCAGGGCTGGATGCACAAGGGCTCCTGCTCTCCACAGTCAGGGATTGACAGCTCAGCAGACAGAACCTCTGATTCTCCCTTCAGCTGCTTCCCAGTGGGAAAGTGAGCCTCACGGTAGCACATTAGGTTGCATATTAAACAGATGGGATGTGGATTTGAGACCTCTTAAAGGTGGGGGCTTTTCCTTTTTTTTTTTTCTTTCTTTTTTTTTTTTTTTTTTTTTTTGTATAAGCTGTTGTCAAGGTGCGTTAGTATCTCTTTATTTAAACAACCTCCGTAGTCTTGGTACACAGAGCTGGGACTCAAAAAAAAAAAAAAAAAGAGTAGAATAAATAATCTATCATGCCAGCAACATAATTATAAGAACATATGTTAGCTCGAACTAGCTATATTCTAGTCATAGTAAGGGTATGTGTGGGAGAGAGAAAGATGGCAGGAGAGGCTCAAAATAGTTCAGGCGGAGGAAGAGTGATATTGGGATACATGGAAACCCAAACTGCTTTCCTGAAGCCTCCATCGTGGCTCCCAGAGCACCCCAGAGGGCTGCCGGCACTGCTTGCAGACTGCTATTAAATGCAGCCGCCTGGGTCTGGAGCTCAGCAGCGTCTTGCTGCTCGGCGGCCCCACCTGAGTGCACAGGCCAGGGGAGCTGTGTGTTCCTGCTCCCCCACCCCCGCCCCCGTCTCTCTCCATCAGGTGTACAGATAGCACAAGTCCAAGGAGAAAGATCCCCAAGAGGCAAGGGCAACCTGTGGGTCTTGGTTCCTTCAAATGCCTCATACTTTGAAGCACGAAAGAAAAAAATCCATACATTTGACACCTTCCTCAAGGGAGTCAATAGGAAAAAAATATATCCTGTTTCCACCGCATCTTCCTCTCTGCTCATCTAGATTTTACCTGCCATTCAAGGCCCCACTCAAATCTCCCCTCTCACTGCCACCCACCTCCAGCCCTCCCCAGCCCCTCCCCTAGGGAACTCCTGCTCATCCTGCAGGAAGCCTTTCCTGCTCCCTGCCCCAGTTTGGGTCTCCTGGTTATTCGCTGCTGCAGCACCCTATGGTTCTGGATGATACTAATACCCACTGCACTTTTAATTATACCATGTCGGTCTTCCCCGAATGGATTGCAGCCCCTGCGAAGGTAGGAGCTGTGCCTAATTTGTTAAGCACGGTGACGGCTGTGCTGGCGCTGGGAGCTGGGGTCTCCGTGCTGAGGATGCAGACACAGCATGCCAGCCTGTGAGACAGCTGTAAACAAGGTGCCCCGAGAACTGAGAACTGCCGTAGGCCGGGAGGATCAGAGAAGGCTTGCAGACGACAGCCCAGTGCGCATCCCAGAGAAAAGCTCCAGGCTGCAGCTAAGTGGAGAAACTGGACCGATCGCTGCCAGCAGAGAGAGCCACGGCTCTATCTTAGCCTGACCGAGGCAGGGACCAGGACTGGGATGGGGGGGGGGGAGGGGGGTTGGGGGGGCTTTCCTCACAGGCACTAGGAGTTGGGGTGGGGTCCTGACACACAGGGCAGATGCCCTCAAGTCTGTGCTCTAGAAAGTTAATTTCTGAGCCAGAAGAAGAGCCTGGAGACAGGAAACCGACCGCAGGCCATTATATTTGCCATGATAAGAGATAACGGCCTAAATTAGCGGAGGCCTTGGGAATGGAGAGGGGGATGAAATTCCAAAAACATTTGGTGAGACTCTAAGCATTCTGGGGTCTTAAAAAGTTGAGGGCATAATAGAAGTTTAATAAATATTTGCCATCCTATAAAACACATACACTCACGTGTCCAGGAAAGTATAAGAATGGAAAGGGATTTTTATGAAAATATTTTAAAGCATTGTAATTTTAACACATTTTCCATATTTTTAGATAGCCCACTGATGTTGTTAAAAGGACAAGAAATAAAGGATCCGAAGGAAGAAAAAAGAGAGCACTCCGGAGAGCCGATTCTTAGACACTTAATATTTGCAACCACAAGCCACATTCAAGGGTACGTTCACCTAAACTATTCCCATTGAAGCCGGAGCCCTTTAAAAGCTATTATTTTGGCACATTTAAGTGCTACCTTCTGTGTTTGGTGACTACTGATACAGAATTAGGGTACTGATACGCCTTTCCTTCCCCTGGAAAGCATGACCCCGAGTAGTAGGATGTGCCGGTAGGTCTGCAGATGGAAAGGAGAGCCATGATTTCTGACCCAGGAACAGCAGAGAAAGCAGAAGGGCAAAGGTGGAGCCCTACATGGGGACGGGTGGCACAGCAGTGACAGGGAAGCTTTCACGGTCACCTGCCCTCCAGTTCTCGCCTAAGGGTCGTTTCAAACGCTGACATGTAAATGGTAGTCTTTCCCAAGATGACACAGCATCAGAACTGAATGTAACCCGAACTATTATGTCCATGGTGCTGATAAAGAACACATGACATCTGGGCTTCATCCCCAGGGAAACACTGCTGCCCATCAAAGAGAGGAAAGGAAGAAGTCCAGATTGACATATTACCCACCACCATGCAGTTGCCAATATCCATATTGATAAATCGGGACATTTTGCCAAGGACCACGGTTACGGCCACATCTTCCACTGCTCTTAAAGCGCAGGATGGAGGTGGGTCAGGGCACATGTCAAAAAGCCCCCACTTCCACTCTTTGAAAGAAGGGTACCAGTAGGACTTGTGTCCACACTGCCTTCCTGCCTTGCAGCGCCTCACCTCTCTCTCTAAAACTGCCCTCTCGCTTCCAAGAGCAAACTTTCCCGCCCCACAGATGACGAAGAGGGTAACACTGCACAGGATGATACAAGATAGCCTGCAAGACATTGTCACACGTATTTCTTCACAGGCGTCTCCCCAAACAAACGCGGGTCTCTAAAAGTCACTGGGAAGGTGCTGTTAGTCCTGCTGGGATGGCAAAGTGACCCTGTCCAGCTTCGCCCTCCTATTTCAAAGTCAGAGACTTTTCCACTCCCCCACGGGCCACCCCGTCACCGTCCCCCCTGCCTATAAAGCCCTAATATCTGGCCGGGTCTCCGGCGTTATTGAATTATGCCCAAGGCCGGACAAGGAATAGAAGAGAGCGGGATACAACCAAAAAGGAGTTCAAGGCATCCTTGCCAGATGGGGGCGGGAGTGGCGACTGGGACAGAACCAAACCGGCCAGGCTTCCTCTCCGGAGCCAACAGAGAGCATGACCGGTAGGGAGGGTCGGAGCTCCTGGCTGCACGTCCTTCCATGAGGTCCCCAGACAGACAACAAACCTGCAGGATGATGCGGGCTCTCCAGAGGTGGCACAGTCATTTCTAACTAAAGACGACGTGGTGCCTGAGCAGACCCCAAACAGAGACCAGCACCTGGCTTCAGCCTGCCTCGCGCCGCCCAGAGCCTCCCCGACAGAAACAGCCCCGTCGGCCCAGAGCAGGAAAAGGTAAAAGTAAATAAACGCTGCCTTAATCTCTCCCGTAGATTGGAACAATCTGAACCAACCTGTAATTTCATCCAGACACGCGGGGAGAATAATTTTTAAAGCTTTGCTGCACAAATGCACCTCCACTCATTATGATTTCCCCGGCATTTTTTTTTTTTTCCTTCCTGCCCCCTTCTCCATCTGCACTTTATTCAATGAACACATCTGCATTCCTTCTCTCTCTTTTTCTGGCCAGAAACTCTATACAACCTTATCACTGACACCTCTCTGCAGTTTCAAATTCCAACTTTGTGCCAAATCCCCATTTCCTGCTGCTTAATTTCCATTCATTTACTCTTGTTTTTGCTTCTTCTGCCATTCCCAGCATGGACCAGCTCCAGCCCAGCTTCTTCTAATTTTTTAAGGAAGGCTCCCCATCGAGTGCTATTGGAATCTGAGCCTGCACTCCATGCCAGTGACTGGCCATTGTTTATACTACCTAACGACAGTTGCCAATAGGAATGCTTCTTTATCTTTCTTTGTTTCACTCCCTGCGTGTGTAGACTAAGGCCCAAGAGAACTTTTCCCCACATATGGTGACCCAGTAGGTCTGGTTTTATTATTACTTCAGTAGACTCTGAAGTAGCCTCTTTCCATCTTTTTTTCGAGAGGAAAAAGGAAAGAAAATCGAGTCTGGGAGCTTTGTTTACAGTTCCGTTAGTAGAATGCTCAGCCCTAGCCCCTGCTAACCTGCTGTAAGGACTGGGTCCTTGGGAGCCTCATCAAGGGAGGCTCAGGAAAAAGATGAGGGAAAGGTACTGGGGGTCGGGGGGGGGGGGGTTAAGCTGAGGCCGAACTCTACAGAGATGTGGACAGATCACCGCTCAGTATTTCTTAGGCTCAAGGATGACTCGTTAAGATTGTTCGGCAAAGCCAGGAGCACCCTCAGGTTGGTTTCCTGGCTTCCAGGGATAGAACTCCTGTTTAAAATAAGCTCTTCTAGGGGCGCCTGGGTGGCTCAGTTGGTTGGACAACCGACTTCGGCTCAGGTCATGATCTCACAGTTCGTGAGTTTGAGCCCCGTGTTGGGCTCTGTGCTGACAGCTCAGAGCCTGGACCCTGCTTCAGATTCTGTGTCTCCCCTCTCTCTACCCCTTCCCCACTCACACTCTGTGTCTCTCTGTCTCTCGAAGATGAACAAACGTTAAATTTTTTTTTTTTTAAATAAGCTCTTCTAAGCAAATGAATTGTGGTTTGAGAAGGTAATGAATATTTCACTTCCCACAGTGGGACCGATCCTGGTCTGGTGTTTACTCAGTTTTGTTTTTTATTTGATTCTTCCGAAGTCTACAGATGAACAGAGCTCATCTGCCAGCTCTGTTCGCCACACCAGAGCCATTTTGCCATCGCCCCAAGCATCTCTACCCCCAGGTTCTGTTCCCCATTCCTTTCCCACTGGTTTTCATCACCTACAAACTACATCTCCAGAGCCCCATCGAAAACATGGCATCCAAAATGGAAGGATGAGAGGTCAAGAATGGAGATGACTCGTAGCAAATGTCACCAAGGAGCGAGAAGAGAAAATCATCAGTTATTGCAAATGCTTAAGGGACCCAAACACTCCTGACTATCTCTTCTCCCATCTGTCTCTGCTACAGACCCTAAATTGTAGACCAGCCTCCCTGAAATCCTACCACGGCCCCGTCTTTGGCCTCCTGAGACAAAGATTCTCCTATATGGCATTCCTTCTCTGAAGCTATAGTTAGAACATTCTGTATCAGGAGGAAATCTCCATCCCACAAAGTTTGAAATGTCCTCAGGCATGTTCTCTCTCTCCCCAGCTTGCATAGCAACAATATTACTTCTTAAGAGAGCAAAAGGAAGGTGCTGTTTTACGACACAGATGTGCCTGTAAAACATTACCTTTTGTTGATCTACTTTATTCACATTTAAGAGCAAAGTCCTTTTTCCAGTAGAGCAGAGTTGGGTTATCCTCTTGACCCAACTCGGGCCAACAGTCTCTCAAATGGTATAATTCACACTCGTATAATGCTAAAGACTTGAAAGCATTTGTCAGATTTTTAAAAAGTGAGTCGGGGGTACCTGGGTGGCACCGTCAGTTAAGCGTCCGACTCTGGATTTCAGCTCAGGTCATGACCTCAAGGTCATGGGATCAAGCCCGGCATCTGAAGTAGCTCCACACTCCGCATGGAACCTGCTTGAGATTCTCTCTCCCTCTCCCTCTGCGCCTCCCCTGCTCATGCTGTCTCATAAATAAATAAATAAATAAATAAATAAATAAATAAATAAATAAACAAATAATAGTCTGTGTGTGTATGGTTGGTCCTTCTCAAGAACAGGAATACTAATTAGGTAATAACGCTCCATTCTGCAGATAAGAAACCAACAGTTCAAGGTTGTACCCAAGGTGGAATAAACACAAATGATCCAAATTCCTGGTTTCTGATAGAGCTACCTTTGAACACATCTATCACCCTGAAGCAATGATCCTCACGCATCTAAGGTAGAAAGTGAGGGACTGGTGACTCAGAGATTATGACCATCCACCCTTACTTTGTTCCTCCAGTGCTGGGGTCTCCACGCCATGACAGGCGGATTCAGCCCTTGCTGTAGGAGTATTCAATACCATGGCCTCATTTCAGTTCCCGAGTGACGGAAAGTCTATCATCAGATGGGCCGTCCCGTTTTAAAGAAGTGGGATTCCAACCGGAAGAACCAATTCCATCCCCTCAGGCCAGCTGTGGCTCTCTTCACAGAGCTCAACACAAGGTACCTAAAGCTAGCTTGTAACAGTACCACTCATTCGTCGTCCCAACCAAAGCGAAACCACTGTCTCGGACAACGAACTTCACGTACAAATCAACAAATAGATGGCCAGGATAAATATTCATCAGATTTCGCCTGTGTAATAAGTGAATGAGGAATTAAAATCGGGAGGGTATCATTTGTCACATCAACAGCCAAGGGGAGCCCCATTGGAAAGGTTCAATTTACTGTAAATTTTCTTCTTTGCTGGGGGATACCTGTGGGTGCCTATCACAGCAGATGAATCAGTAAAAGAATGAAAATCCTTTGCATGTTCAAGAGCCTTTATTTTTTCCCTAAAGCACCATCAAAAAGTCTCCAGAGAGCTGGGTATGTTGGGTTGGGTGGATTCTCCAGAAAGCCAGAGTAGAATATGCACTTAATCAAACTCACTAAAATCTATCTTCCCCACTTCTTTCAGTTCCCCGTTTTAGACTCTTCAACCTATGGGTGAGTATGGTACTTACTGCTGGCATATGCACAAATATATAAATATAAATATAAATATGTATGCACATATCCACGTGAGTTTCTCATTATATTATTCTCTTTGCTTGTACATGTGCTTGAAGTTTTCCATAAGAGAAAGTTTAAAATGTAAACTTAGAAGATAAAAATTCCGCTCCCCTGGACTCAATAAAATGAATTTTATTAACTTGATAATTATGGGACAGTTCAAGTAATCCACATGGAGACCCTTCCTCATTATACTGGTTTTCCTAAACGGCTCTCAACTTTTTGAACAGAAAAGAGTAATAATGAGTCTTTTTGGAAAGGGCCCATGCACCAGGGCAGCCTACAGTTGAAAATGGGCGGAAGGTGGACCAAATGGTATTGTGTGATAGCCCTCGGATGGAAAATGCATTTGCCATTATTCTCATGAAGTTAAAAACCCTCATTTTTAAAGAATCTTTCTGTAGATTACACCCTCTCCAAAATACCCTGAGAAGATTTATAAGCCAAAGTATATTTTCCATAGTTCTAAAATGTCCTTCTACCCATTGCTGAACTGACCTGGGCATAAGGCATGCAAATTCTCTGGAGTCGCCAAATTTAAACAAAACTAATAAAGTTTTTGGGAACGTGCATTCTCAATGCCAAATACAAATCCTATTTGTTTTCTGCTCCATTCAAACACATATTGTAAGTTAAGGTGTTTACACATGGCAGGTAAAACAAAGAAATAAGAAGGTGGCCCAAATTTTGGTTCTAAGTCCTATCTGGATATGAGCACAGGGTGTTGGTAGTATTAGCTCACTGATGCACCTGGTTTCCCCTGGAACCCAGTTGCAAGAGGGCTATTTTGGATAACAAGTTAGTCCCAGGATAACAGGCCCCTCCAGAAGCAAGAAGCATTGGCCTCAATGTAAATACCCTGGGTCCCAAGGGCCGGCAACCCCCTCGGATCAGCTTCTAACTATTATCCAGACATAACTGAATCTAGCCTCTGAACCGAAACCCATCCATCTATCACGGGCAACACCACACATTTTCCTGGATCCACACAGCCTGACTCCCCCCTCCATCCCCCCCCCAAAAATTCCAGCAAGTGTGTGACATCAACATGTTTTCCTCAGCTAACAAGCTTCTCTATTCACCAGCAGCCAAAAATTTTAAGTGGCTCTTAAACAAAGACAGCCCAACAAAGAATAATGATGTCAAACCCAAACCATAGTTCCGTGGTGTGAACACAAAATCTACAGGACTCAAGTTAAAAATGATTTACACACAGTTTGATCAGAGTCAGATGTAAAATTGTATCTTACTGGAGACAAGCCAGCGGCTATCAATCCGAATCCCCTACAACAAGTGATGTCATTAGTCAGAATCAATACATTATGGAGACAATTTTCTCTTTTTGTCTCTTGGCCCAGGGAATTTTCTCAGTTGAGTTTCATCACTAGATTGCAAGGCACTCATATTACAAAGTGGCTGACAGGCATCGCAACCAGGACTCGCCCACGTGGCTCTTCTGGAGGAACAGGGGAAAAGTTAAAGGAATAAATCCAATGAGACATGGGAGACTGAGAATAACAAGTCCAAGGTCTTTGTTGGCAGGTCCATTTTGAACTTGTCTAGCCCATTCCTCTTGTTTTATCCCTTTTAAGGTCATGACTTTGGATTCTCGGGTATAAGAGCAACATTAGGGAAAATGCTTAGTTCCCCATCTCCCCTGGAAGGAACGACCTCATCACGTTGGCTTAGCCACGACTTAGAGAAAATGACTCGCTGATGAAGTTCAAGACTTCCAGGCTTTGACTCTGGCCTATATGCCCTCGTTTTTCTCCTCTGTAACACCAAACAGCCCCCGTTTACCCAAAAGATCTCCATGCCCATGCTCTCCTCTTTGAACCCTGAAAAATGGCCAGGATGTGGCCATCTAATATGAGGGTAGTTCTGTAAGATCCTTCCCAGGTGTCAACAGGTAGACAGGTACTTCTTCCGTCATTAATGTTACCAAGGACCTCTTGCCTCCCAGCCTTGGTGCCATCTCGTAGGACCTTCCAAAGCTCTCTTAAAGGCACGACAGAGAATAAGAATGAAAACACAGGAAAATTAAAGAAAATTAGACTCTTGTTTCCTTATTGCCTTCAAGCTCTTCCTAAAGAAAAATTCTCTATTCAGTCCCATGTGCAACTCCAACACAGGATATTTTTCCAGCTCACTGGTATTTCATAAACACCATTTGTTGTCATGTGGTTAAATTAAAACTGAGGATATCAAACATCAAACAGTATGTTAATGTCAAGTATGCTTGAATAAATAGTAAGAGTTCAACTGAATGAAATATGTGGATTGCTAGCTAATTAAGCAAGAAGCAGGTGTGAAAAAAATCTAATTTAGGCAATTTTTTATAATTAATAATGTTTACTTGTAGTACCCTTCTAATGGGGCTCTAGTTTAGCCTCTTGTGAATTGCTAGGAGTTTACTCCAGTATTTTAAAATTATAATTGAATGGATAATTTTACGAGATATCACGTTTCCTTGCTGATGGTGAAGCACAATGTACATAGAAGGTTCCTGACGGTACTTTATATCAATAGGATCAATTAGCAAATCGCCCCCAGCAATTAAAACTTCAAACACACACAGGCTCACATCCTCACCGAAAAAGTTCTCTTGTAAACTCCAGCACCAGTGAAGGTAGAAGGAAGCCTGGATGAGCCAATTTGAATGAGAATACGGTACCCATTCCAACGGATTGTTGGACATAGATGGTGAGGGCTTTGGTGAATGTCTGCAGAGAGCCGCGACAGCACATTTTGTTACAATTAGGTACAAAATATTAAGATCATATCTAAACTGTCCTGGCAAATTGCATACCAGCAATCAATTAGTCCAAGTATACATTTAAGGTTGGTTTTCTTTCCAAGAAGCCAAATGGAAGTAGAGGAGGAGAAAATGTCCACAGATGCGAAAGCAGACCTGGAATATTTCATGCACGTGACATATCTACTGCATTTAATTAAAAGAAGAATGTATGAGAACAATGTATCCTTCTCAATCCGGGCGGAGGGAACAAAACAGGACTGGATTAGATAGGACAACTGCGATCTCTAGAGACCGTCACATGTTTAATGGGAGCGCCACATGTTTGATACGTAGGGAAGTAAGTGGGTGTCCTGGACATAGTCCACTATTCATCATAATACCACAGCCCTGCTCATTCCCAGAGAGGAGACTTAAAACCATGAAACCATATGTAGAATATTAAAAATCATTTAACGTTAAAATACACATTATGAAAGCATGTACTTCGGGCAAGGCTGCAGTCCAAGAGAGCTCTGAGAAATCTCCAGTTCAGGAGATAATGGTTGTAAAGGTAAACACACACACACACACACACGCGCGCGCGCGCGCGCGCGCACGGAATTTCACAGAAACCTGGCCCTCATCTCTTCAGTGCTGCCTTTTATCACTCTGTTTTCCTTACTGATTTCTGCAGTGAGATCAGTATTAATAATTGATGGAGAAATGATACCTAGGGCATCAGTACATTAATTTATAATTAAAGATGAGAAACACCAGCTCCTCTCCCACCACCCATCATTTGGAATAGATCTATATGGCAGATACTAAATTGTTTCTCCGACAGAGTCAATAACCTTACTATATTTTCGTGGTCTTTTCATTGCCACTGAGTTAATCACAGCCCTGCCCCTAACCACATAGAATTTTATTTCCCATAAGAGCGATGTTTACTTTGGTTTACTTTGTTGGAACTCAGAGTACTTATTCAGTCTATAAAGATTTAGTGTAACAGATTGTGTTCAGCAACGTTAAAAGCGCTCCCTGACAGATCTTGTCTTACGTTGCTTTGCTTCCATGCAGATTCTGTGGGCTTTCGACGTCATCCAGTGCTCCAACAAGGCCGATGCTGAGGCTAGCTCCGGTTGCGTGGAAATGCCAACAACGCCTTCGGAGGCAGAGAGTTCTAGTTATTTTCCTCCGTCGCCAAAAATAATATATGAAGTGAAAAGTGAATGCTGCGAACCTGAGCATGCCCCCAGGGAGAAATCCTATTTGTCAACTTTTGGCAGGAGATGACAGACACCAGAGACGGTACCAACTCAAACCATCGGTACTTTCATTCTTAACCATTCCAGCTCAAAACAGAAGGACAGACAACTGTTGTAAAAGTTACCAGAAGAATGAGAGCCCCCTGGTCAAGGCGACGCGCCTCCTTCCCCATCCCATCCGTAAATTCATCGTAGGACCCTAATGTCACCCCTTCTGCGGGTTGCCTCAGTCTCCCCGGCTGGAGGATGGGAGGATATTTACTAGAAGGGCAAATAACAGATCGGGTGAAGCAGAGAGAAATCCAGAGGTCGGTACGTGACCAAGAGCAGCACAGCCATGATTTCCCGTGACAGGGCATCAGCAAAGAGTCTCCTGCCCTCAGCTCTATACTGCTGCAATTGGCCAGTGCACTCTGTGTAACTACATGTGAAGAAGGAGTTTCACATCCCTATCCGTAAGGTGGGAGAAGCCAAGGGGAAATAAGGATGGGGAACTTCTAGCAACCCAGATATGGGTACCTATTCCACCCCACCCTGGATCAGGCTGGCCCCTCCTCAAAGGGAAAGAGGGCCTTTGCCCCAGACCCAAAGTCTTGGGGACAGTAACATCTTTCCCATCAGAGAGGGAGCTATATAGGTACTAGAGATTTTGATGAGTAGTCTGGCACTAGAAGGACAGGTGTGTTCACAGCTCAACACCCAAAAAGCCCAAACAATCTGATTTTAAAATGGCCAGAGGACCTGAATAGACGTCTCTCCGAAGAAGACATCCAGATGGCCAACAGACACATGAAAAGATGTTCAACATCACTAATCGTCAGGGAAATGCAAATCGGAACCACAATGAGATCTCACCTTTCACCTGTCAGAATGGCTAAAATCAAAAAGACAGGAAATAAGAAGTGTTGGCAAGGATCTGGAGAAAAGGGAACCCTAGTGCGCTGTCGGGAGGAATGTAAATTAAGGCAGCCGCTGTGGAAGACACCATGGAGGTTCCTCAAAAAGTTAAAAATAGAAATACCATGTAATCCAATCATTCCATGACTAGTTATTTACCTAAAGTAAACGAAAACACCAATTCAAAGAGATGTATCCATTCCCGTGTGTTTTACAGCATTATTTACAACAGCCAAGATAGGGAAGCAGTTTCAGTGCCCATCAATAGACGAGTGGATAAAGATGTGGTGTAAACACACACACACACACACACACACACACACACACTGGAATATTACTCAGCCATACAAAAGGGATGGGCTTTTGCCATTTGTGACAACATGGATGGACCTCGAGAGTATTACGCTAAGTGAAGTAAGTCAGAGAAGGACAAATACCGTTATGATTTCACTCCCATGTGGAGTCTAAAAATCAAAACAAATGAATACGCAAACAAAAAAAAGCAGAAGCAGACCCGTAAATATGGGGACCAAACTGATGGTTGCCAGAGGGAAGGGGGAGGGGGAGGGGGGCAAACCGGGCGAAGGGGAGTGAGACGTACAGGCTTCCAGTTATGGAATGTGCTAGTCGCGGGAATACAAGGGGCACAGCTTAGGGGACGTCATCCGTGGTATTGTAATAGTGCGGTGTGGTGACGGAGGGTAGCCACACAGAGCACACAGCAAAGGATGCAGACATGGAGAATCACCGTGTTGTATACCCGAGACGAATGTAGCATTGCATGTCAACTCTACTCAAATGTAAAAAAAAAAATGTTTTTTTTTTTAAAGAACAGGTCTAGTTGATGTAAGCCATTCAAACCCGCCCCTCGCCCCAAGCAGAGGGAGAAAGGAAGGTATGGCAGGGGGGTAGGGCACCTCTTTGCCTGCACCCACTTCCCCCCTAAGCCCAAGCTGTTCCTAGGAGACCCAAAGGAAATCATTTCATGGACTCTGCCCTCACCCACACACTTACCAAACAACAACAGCCAAACATCAATCTCGGTAGAAAGAAAACGAGCAGTGGCTGCAAGCATGTTACTGCAATCTGAGAGGTGTGCCGTAAACAACAGGGGGTGGGGGGGGTGGGGAAGGGGAAGGGGGAGCTGTGTTCCATCATATAAAGCATGAGGCGGAGACTTCTGAAAGAACCTGAGTTCCTTTCCAACATCCCGATGAGATGGGCCCTGACTTCCCTGAATTCTTGAGAAAAGACAGCCCATTCTGCTCCCTCCTGATGCTCCAACCTGCCTGCCATTTGGGCGGTGAAAGAATTAACAGCACAAGGCCACCCACTGCTCCGCGAATGCAGTCAGAAAGTCTCACTGTACAAGAAGACGAGGAGGAATTCTCTAGACCAAGACAGCGACGCTACAAGCCTTAATGCCCTGCCAGGCACGAGGTTGGCCAGAGATCATTTTCTGTGGACCGTCTATAGACAGCTTGCCCAAATACCATCCCTGCCTGTGTATTCGTATAATTTCTTGAGCCAATGTCAGCAAGGGACGGGAGAAATCATAACGGATACGCTGCAGTCGACGTAGCTACAATAACGGAGGGGAGGCTAATCAATAAATTCGTCAGTAATGACGCAAAAAAAATGAAGATGAGTCTGTATGGTTGGGAAAGCAAACCTCTAATAAATGGCACACACACAGCCTGTTGCTTGGTGGGGGCTGACCCTGGGTGGAGGCTCAGAAGAAAAAGACGCTATATACGCGTCTTAAGTCATCGCCAAGGACGGAGGCAAGAGGTGAGAGCTGACGCACCTGCGGTTGGGTCCGGATTCAAAAGTAGAAAAATAGAGCACCACCTTGCGTAGAGAATTGGGATGTCTGTGGATATGTGCTGGGGGCGGGTGGACACACTGAATGGCTGGGATCCTCACCCACTTGCCACGAGAGACCACAGCTCTGGGGCCAGACCTCCTGGGTTCACGCCCTGCTTCCCCCCTCTGCTAACTTTCTGAGTATCTCTAAGCCTTAAGACAGCCATATGTATAACGTGGGTAATCACACAACCCGCCACACGGGAGTGTTGTCGGGAAGACGGAATGGAGCAGCCAGATGAAACCCTTATCACAGTGCCAGGCACACACGGGCGACTCACAATAGCACGCCTGCGCTGTCTACACGCACGCCGTGCAGCCTGCCTGAAAGAATCCGGGCAGAGCTCTGTTTTAAAAAATATATACGGGCTGCAGGTGGTACTTTTTATGTTCACTGGCTATTTAGTGAAAGACGAGGCACTTGAGACCTACTTAAGAATCTCAGTGAGTCACATAATCGGAAAGTCCTCTTCACACGGAGATTACGGTCCCGGTCTCTGGATCCTCCCAGCATCAAAGACTCCTCCTCTGAAGACACCCCAAAGTCAAACCCTGGAGAACAAGGAACTGTCCAAGAAGATTTAGGTTCGAGTCCGACTAACGACAAAATCCATCACTGAAAGTTGTCAAATTCCCCCATCCCGTATGTGAATTGCTTCCCCAGTGTCCAGAACTGGCTCCATTGCTGGTGGGCAGCCTGGGAATCTGGGGATCAAAGAATTCAGCAAGCAGCACGAGCCAGAAAGGGAGGCTCTGAAATCAATCACCTGTTTCAGAAAATGGAAGGCAACGGAGACTCTTGGGTCTGGTCTCCCCAGGCTTCCAAGGGCAGGGCCATAGACCTATGGACCCCTCTGAGTTCCACAGGGCCTGGGGCACTTTCGTGGCCGGCAGGAAAGGCGGTAGCGACACGTGTAGGGCCCCCATCCTGAGAAGTCACTTTCTAAACTGAGACCGTAAAAGGGCAAAGGAAATTCTAAATGAGAGCACGTCTGCTTAACCAGAGCATCTCTTAGGACATAGCAAATGTATGTTGCCACTGGAGTATTTGCAAGTTCTTTCTCAATGAGTCTCATATATGACAGAGCAGTTAAAAGCTCAGGCTCGGGAGTCCGAAGAATCTGGGTGGCAGAGGGGCCATGGGCAAGGAACGTAATCTCTCCTGGCACCAGCTGTCTCATTTATAAAACGTGGATGACAACGTCACCTATTTCTCAGGATCGTGGTAAAAATTCAACGGGGTGATGGGTAAAACAGGCTTCGTACATGGCCTAATACACAGCAAAGGCCTGGCGAATATAGAGACGCATGCTTGCATAATGCTGTCCTGTCTGCACTGTTCCTTCTTCTGGTTCCATTCTTTCTGGGCCGCGCTCAGAAGAGGCCTTCGGCTCCACTGACAGGCCGGGCCAAAGGCCCTGGTCTCCGGATACACCAGGAAGCTCCCTCCAGGTTGGCTGCGGACTTTCCTATCCTAGGGTAGTACCCAAATGTAAGTGAAACGCTGTGCCCTGTTCTTCCATTTGCCTCGACAGGGGCCCTCATCTGCTCTGCCTTCTGGGAGACTGTGTCAGTCTCGGAGCCCGGCACTGAAGCAGGTGCGGGCGTATTTTAAGCTCCAGCAAATAACTTTAATTGAGCTCTCCTTAGACATATGAACCCACAGAGCGATTTTTTTTCTCTCTCTTCTAATAAAAAAAGACCCACAACAAACCAGATGGGTCTCGGTCCCTCCCCAACACCCCCTCCCACTCCTCAGGCTCCCCTAATAAATCTTTTAACTCTAAAGAAATTACCTTTCTTGGAGTGGGTATTTTATTTGGTTGCATGTGTGGACCCAAGCTGCCTCTGTGGGTCAGAATGTGGGTCAGAAGGATGCAGGCCCAAGAACGAGGCCGGAGGATGCAGCCCACTGGTCCAGGCCCGGTTGGTACTTGAATTATGACTCATCCGGAACTTTTGCCAACTGCCTCCCTCTGCCGGCTCCCCTCACTCCCGGCTCCCTGACCACCACTGTCGCTTCCCCCATCTCTCCTCAGATTCAGAATCTTCACCTAAATCTTCACCTTTCATCGTCCTGACCTAAACTAAAATCTCCACCGCGGTGTGGGCCTTCCAAAGCAGCAGGCCAATGCACGTGGACCCGGACGGAATCTCTCCACCGGGAGCCAGCGAAATTCCTCGGCCCTGTGTCCCGAAAGAGCGACAAAGAAATAAGCCCAATACCTCCTGTCACCCAAACAAGGCAGTGTGGGGCATGGGGTTCTGTCTCATTTTGCAGATGTGTGTTCTTTTTTACTGTCCCCTCTGAAGATGGCAGCAGGGAGGAAGAGAGAAATGCAATGTGAATGGATTCCAGACTCCCCTAAAAAAAAAAAAAAAAGACTCCGAGAATCGCCCAGGGCAAGAGAGAGAGAAAAGCAACACGCTCTGGGTTCTGATTTATGAGCACTGAATTATTGGTAGGAGGGCCCAGAAGGAGTCGTTTACAACAGAAATTATTGCAGGCAAATGTTGGTTGGTATTTTAAATCACTCACTAATATTGATAGGTTAATGCCTGTCACACTTGCTTAAGGGTCATGGGGGAAAAAAAAACCCACACAACTTTATCTTAGACTTGTTACCAGCTAAATATAATGATAAATACACCTTTTTGGCTTGCTTTTGGGGTGTTTTTTTTTTTCCTCAAGCAAAGCTTGCTGTATTATTTACGGTTTTCTGAGTCACTAGCTGTCGCCTGTATCTGGATTTTGAAAAGGTTGATTTGCAAGAAAACAAAAACAGGGCACCCGTCTAGTGAGGCTGGTGGGAAGGGAGAGCGGCCCCTCCGAGGACCCTCGTGCCGCAGCGGCCTGGGCGCCTCAGGCGGCGGGGGCCAGATGGCCAGGGCATATTGTTCCCTTTTTGGTGACCGTCCTGCTGTGGCAAATAAAGTTAAATCAAAAGGTTAGTGCTCCGCAAGAGCATGGCCGCAGCCGACAAGGAGCAAGGACGCCGAGCAGTGAGGACACAGCGACTGTCCCCTCAGAACGCAAAGGCAAGGCTGTGGCTGCACACGTAGAGAGGAAGCCCACGGATCTCGGAGGCCTTTCCTTCCTGGGGCCTGAGAAGAGCCGAAGATATCACCTGGGTCTACCCAAGGCCAGGGGCTGAGGGAGGTACAGTTGCTCTCCGTCTGTGCAAGCTCAGAGGACCGATCTTGACTTCCCCCAGACAACAGCGCATTCCTCAGGGGCCGTGGGGTGGGGGGTGATCTGGGGTTATTCTGAGAGGGTCAAGTGCCTGCCACTGTTGTGAGTGGAACAGAACTTTGGAATCCAGGGAAGCAGCACGAGATCACCCTCATGGGCGCATCAGACTTTTAACCCTGACACAGAATTCGCGGATTATTTTGTTGCATGTCAGAGCTAGAAAGAAACTGTGGACACCCCACCCCACCCCTCCCACCCCCCCCCCCCCCCCCCGCCACACACACACACCTTTTTACAGATGGACAAAAAGGAGGCCACAGAAGTGAAGCGATCTGCTCAGGGCTCAAGGTCACATGACAAGGAGGCAGAGCTGGCACCAAGCGCCAGTTTTCTGCAGTGCACCTCCTGGGCGACCGTACCGGGAGGATACATGGTGGGGAGTGGGGTGGGGGGGGTGTCCATGTCTGCCAGGGATGTGCAAAATCACAGGATCCACAACCGCAGCATGTGCCAGTTTTAAATGGTGACTGAGAGATGGCGTTTTCCGCACAGATACAATATACAGTCGAATGCAGTATTGGCGGTGTTTTTGAAATCACCTTTTTGGTAAGTCATGTTTAAGCTCCTCTTACACTTCAAAATCTGCTACCCCCTCCTCAGCTCCAAAGGTGGGATCTCCTGGTTTCCTCTCCTCCCTCCTCTGGGCTCCGCCCCGTGCTCTCACTCAGTGATGCACAACTTTACACTCCTTTTTCCGTGGAGTTGCCAAAGCACACCGTTTACCCTCGAGGCCTGCAGTTTCCAGGGCTTGGAACACAATTAGGCGGTCTGCAAAAGCATTTGTTATTTACCTGTGAGACTCAGGCCATCCTTCAGTGCCAACCGGTCTCACGGGTAAATATGAACTTAGGCAGACTTTAAAAAAAGGCAAACATCAAAAGATTGTATTTAGGGATTTTTAAATGCTGATTTCATTCTTTTTGGTTAAGTACCTTTCTTTCCACTTCAGTCCCCCCCACCCCCCAACAGAATATTATGTATGCGATTTCAGTCCTTTCTTTTGACGCTGTTCTAATCTAGACCACGTTTACGGGTATTTGTTTCCTGCCACGTTCAACCGGCTTGAAGGCACAGCAATATTTCTGTTTCTGTTAAGTGATGTCTTGACTTCCCTTTGAAAATACAGGAAAAGGGGGAATTTCCAAAGGTATGTAACATCATCGATGCAACAAGTTTAACATTTTTTAGAAACGGGAGCTACATTTCCATTCAAGCAGAATTTGAAAACAGCAAAACTCTCAAATCACTACATCTCCATCCTTAAATCTGTTTGGTTAGGTTGGGTGCCCCCCTTGAAGCTACTCGAGGTGTGTCAGTTCCATTAGGAGACTGTACCGGGCTCTGTTCCTTTGCAAAGCACGTGAGGTCACGTGCCACATCTCTGTCTATTCCGAGTTCCAAATGGAAACTATTTGAGCGGTTTTGACTTCTTGCTAAGAATAAGAACTTCAGAGAGGGAAGAGGCAGGTGAGATTGTGCTGTCAGACTGTGATTTTTTTTCAAAGTTTATTTATTTATTTTGAGAGAGAGAAAGAGCACAGGAGGGGCAGAGAGAGAGAGAGAGAGAGAGAGAAAGAGAATCCCAAGCAGGCTCTACGCTGCCAGTGCAGACCCCGACGCAGGGCTCGAACCCATAAACTGCAAGATCACGACCTGAGCTGAAATCGAGTCAGACACGTAACCGACTGAGCCACCCAACAGCCCCTGTCCAACTCTGACTTTACAGATGAGCTCAGTAAATACCCAGGTGAATGGGCACAGATCCCAGCTGGAGTGGGCTGGACTGAGGCCAGAGGCCAGTACCCTAGTGCCTGGACTCCTCACTCCGTGCTCTTACCAGAACCTCCCACTGACTTCCTAGCCCCCCCCCCCCCTCGGTCATGATTGGAGCAACCAGTGACCTTATATTACTGGCCTGACGGCCACCAGAAAATAAGAGGATCTATCAAAGTCCACGGCATCCCCTTGTACTTACTAGTAGCTGAGAACACTGACAGATAGCCTGGTGATCAAAGTGAAAATCGGGGCGCCTGGGTGGCTCGGTCGGTTGGGTGTCCAGCTTCGGCTCAGGTCATGATCTCAGTTTGTGGGTTTAAGCCCCACGTCGGGCTCTGTGCTGAGAGCGCAGAGCCTGGAGCCTGTTTCAGATTCTGTGTCTCCCTCTCTCTCTCTCTCTCTGCCCCTCCCCCACTAGCACTTTCTCTCTCTCTCTCTCTCTCAAAAATAAGTAAACATTAAAAAAAATTTTTTTTTTTAAAGTGAAAACCTCCACCCTGATACCTGTATTTGGACAGACCTCTAGTTTGGACTAATGTCCAACTGTCTAGCCAGTGGCTAGAGCTGAAAACTGCATAATCTGAGTTTGAACTTTTAATGTTGGGAGAATCAAACAAGCAACCAAGAATTTTACCATTCAACTAAGTATTTCTAAATAGATGTTATAATTAATATTTTCAAAATATTTTTCTGACCATACACAAACACATTAGCAGTGACGTAAGTAGGACTTGAACTACAAAATAATGAGCCCTGCTCTCCTTCTACCCCCACCCCCTCCACTCCCACCCCAGCCAAAAAATACAGTTTTCCAAGAACTGCATTTTTCTGACATCTTGTACATTCTGATGTCCGGGGAGACTTCCCATTTTCTACACTCAGCACTTTGAGGGTCATCAGGGTCAAGGCACCAGTATTCCCAAAAGATCCCTGATAGTTCATCCAGAACAATCACGCTCCTGGCTGCTCCGCCCCTCTTGTTACTAGCGGATGCCAATTTCCCAAATAAGCATTACCTTTTTGTTGTTTTCGTTGTTTACCAGAGATCCAAAGCAAAAAGATTAGAGACACTGAGAAGTTGTAGCAGTTCCAGACCCTGCTCTAAATCCTATTCTTTAAACACCAGGTGCCCAAGTTTAAAAAGAAAAAAGAAAGAAAAGAAAGAAGGGAAGGGAAGGGAAGGGAAGGGAAGGGAAGGGAAGGGAAGGGAAGGGAAGGGAAAGGACCACATCCTGGTCTCAGCTTCTGTCAGCACAGGAACTACTGTACTGAACTGCAAATCACATCTTCTGCTCAACTCTGTGAGCAGGGACTACAGGGGAAAAGGAAAGAAATGGTCCATGTTTCAAATTTTACAGGAGTTTACATCATGCAAAATGGGAAGGGCCTTAGTGGTTTCATTTTGAAGCATGGTTGGTACAGAATCAAAGAGGTCTCAGGAAAACACGCCACAGGCACATAATGTAACATAGGCAAACATCGAAAGCAACATCAGATCCCTTTCCTACCATTCCTTTATCATAAAATTTAGATGCACATTTTCACTGGGACTATTACTTAAATAACGGGACAGGGTTAAAGCAGCATTCAAGCATTCGTAAGTTGAGTAATACGCTTTGTAGGATATCAGTATGACCACATACGTTGGCTTTGTTAAATGAAATATTTGATTCATTTAATACATAAATACATAAATACACAGCCTGCTTTTTCATTTCTTAACACTGTGTGTTTTAAGCCTGTATGTATATTTTTATATAAACAAGATACATATTTTCGTGTGCTAGATATCTTTATATAAGCAAGATTCTGAGAATCTTTCGTCCTTTTCTTGCCTAACCGCAAACTGCAGTATGATGTGAAATAAGTAGTTTTTATATTTCCAAGCAACCTGCTGTTAAATTTTTTTTTCTTTTCATTTCTACAGTAACTCAAACTGATCCCGAGTTGTAAAAATGGGCATTGTGTGCAGAATTACTGAGGAGAATTAATAGGCAGAAAATCATCATAGAATCTAAAAATTGTGTTTAAGCAGAGCTGGTGACTGGTGATTTCAGATCTAAATTTGCACAGCTGCCAAAGGAAAGTTAAAAATTACATCTAAAAGGATGAACAGCTGTGGTCAAAATTATGCCGCAGTGTTAATCTTTATGAGCTGCTTCGATAGGATTCAAACCAATGCCAGAAATTTCCAAATAGATTCTTCTTAGAGCATGAGTCAGAATCACCATGTTCTGAGGTTTGGGTCTTCTTTAAAATAAAATAAGAATAAATTCGATGACATTAAAACTCTCCTCAGACGAAAATGAAAAACTCAACTCTGTTGCATCATGCTTTTTTATGAAGATGAATTAAAATGTCTTCATTGCTTTTAAAGGATGTGGTTAAAATTATTAAGTTATTACTGAATCTCGTTCTCAAAAACCACTCGCAGCTTTTTTCCATGTTCTTCCACATGTTATAACGGAGATCCCTAAAATTTTGCCAATTTGGCAACAGGTCCCGTAGATGATTATTAAGCCGTGCTTGACTATTCAGCTTTCTAACTTCTATAATATTTTGTAGTCCTCCATAGAACTCAAGCTGCCATTCGCCATGTTTAGAATCACTCATAACGTTCTGGGCAAAACCTTAGGAAAATGACACAGCGTTAGACTTAGCTGCCAGGACACAATATATTTCAACTGAAGACTAATAATATTTGGGAACGATTTCCTGTATTTCTTTTCTACTTATTTGTTAATCTGATATAGTTTCCAGGGTTTGGAATGTTCATGCCTTTTGTGTTCTAAAAAGAGATTAGGGGCTCCCGGAGGAAAAAAAAAAAAAAGAATCAACTTACTTTCTCTTAGCTTGAGTCTCGATGCTGAAGGTCTTGCAAACCTTCTAAGTAAACATAAATGTGCATACATTAGTGGTACTTGCTTTGGGGGTGGGGGCGGGGAAAGGTTGGCCTTTTCCCTGTAAATATGGACTCTTAAGCCTCTAAATGATTTGCCAAACCGAATCGGATAATAAAGGGTTTAAACTTTGCCACTTTGGGGTTAATGTGAAAGGCTTGTCAACATCAGATTGTTTAGACATTAAAAGGAACGCGCTGTGCGCCTCCTTTTAAACCCCATGTTCACTGGAGTTGCAGCGCCCAGTG
Organism: Panthera onca; assembly: GCF_046562875.1. Lineage (NCBI taxonomy): Eukaryota > Metazoa > Chordata > Mammalia > Carnivora > Felidae > Panthera > Panthera onca. The sequence goes on from NC_138342.1 coordinate 172,803,871, forward strand.
AATTTACCCAGCTGTAAGTGATTCCAGATGCGCCGCAGTGACAAGCTTCAGTCTCAGGGTACTTATTCATTTCGCATTAAAATCTCATGTTCCCAGGTCTGAGCCGTTATCTGACTGAGATCTGATTAGGGAATACAGCAAAGAGGCATTTCCAAAGCCAGAGCCTGCCCTCGCTCCCTGGCACGGATCTCTGGCCAACAGGCACCTCCGATCCAGGGAGAGGTGCTGGGGGCTCAGAGCCACCTTTTCCAAACTACATCCCATACGCCAAGTGCTCCTCCCAGGCTATCTCATTTAATCCTGGACAGAGCCGCTGACATCTCAGCTCGGCTAATTCCTCAACCAAACACCGACTTCCTCCCCCCGGGGACTTTGTCCAGCACAGCACCCACACGCGGAAGGGCTCACAATCGGTGCATTATGAGAGATGATGGATTTGCCAGACCCGCCAGCCTTCCATTCTCTCTCTCTTGCCCCCAGCTCTGTTCGGACGGCGACAGCAGAAGGAAAGTAGAGGTGGTGAGGGGAGGAGGAAGAAACGTAAAGCAGGTCGGGAGCCCGGAGGAAGCACCTAAGTCAACCAAGTAGTCGCGCCTTTGTTCCCGGGCAGAGGCAGTGATGGACCTTCCCGGCCCCTAGAATGAAACAGGGTACTTGGTTCTGAGTCCGTTTTTACTTCTCTACCCCAAGTGCCGAAGCACTAATGCCGTTGCCTGACACTGTCTTCCATGACACGTGTCACGGACACATGGCTGGAGAACTAGAAGGTGCACTGAGGACTGTGGACAGAGCCTACAGGTAATGGGGTGCGTGCGGGGAGCATGCTTCCTCCGTGATGCCCACGAAAGGCAACAAAATTACGGATCATTATTATTTTATTTTCCCTTCCAGGCGGCCCTGTGGTTTGCTTTGGGCTTTCCTGTTTTGTTTTGCTTTTCTCTTTGCCCTACTCCGTTGTCACTTTGAAGAGGTAGAGAGAACCCCCAGCTGATCGACTGTGGTCACAGGCTGCTGGGCAGCCCCAGAGCCCGTCAGAAGCTCCTGTCACTGGACTCCCGTCACACTGGAAGCCCCAGAAAACATGCACTGAATACCGCAACCCCCTCCCCATGGGCTCAGTCTCCCCCAAGAGGAACAAAAAAGAATCACTCAAACCCCAGATTCGGAAGGGAGAGGATTTAAAAAGTCAGGGAATCCCCAGACCGGCCTTGGGAGGAGATGGGGGGGGGAGGCTTGAAATGCCGGCGGGGGGTGCTGGGGGGGGAATGAGCTGGCCACATGGAAGGAGAGCAGCGGCATTTGGTTTGGCGGTGGGCAGATTTTCTTTTATGACTGCTAAATGCCTGCCTTTCTCCCCAAGCAATTACAGTGCTGTTTCCCATCAAGATGGCTGTTAGCAGCAGATCTCCAAGTTGCTGCAAATAAATCACGAATGCTATTGGCAGCTGTCGGGGACTGTGGCCTGGCTGGTCATCCTGGTCATTCCATCACAGAGACGAGGGGCATGGCAGCAGTGGTCCGAGCTGCACCGTAGTCCGCAGCTCAAGAAAAGAGGGTGGCAGCCCTCCCACGGCCCAGATGGGCGAGAGGGGAAAGGTAGCCTTCGCCCTCTTGCTGCGGGGTTCAGAGCAGGGGCACCTACGAACTTGAACTCCCCGCCAGGGCCATGCTTCGCCCAAGGAAACACAAGGAAGGCACCTTCCTCCGGCACACAGACCGGCATCAAGTGCTGTCATTACAGTTAATTAGAAGCAACACAAAGGGGCGATTCAGCGCACCGTGGACACAATTCATCCAGTAATGAAAGCTTTTAAAAGACCGTGCTGAAGACGCGTGTTGGACACTGAGGGCGACTAATGGCTGTGACATACAGGGACTTCTCTCTACAACTTGCCGTGGCTTCCGGCTGGAACACAGGCAGCTCGAACCTCCCAGCGCCTTTGATCTTCTGGTGGCAGGAAGGGTTCTCAGAACCTCGGTACCCGTCTTGGTGTGGATGAGCGCACACCCACGCGAAGGCTCCACATGCCAAGGGAGGGTGAGGTCCCCGCATGGCTGCACGAATCTCTGCCCCCCGCCACACCCATGGCCCCCCAAAACCACTGCCGGCAACTTGCTGTATGCCCCACCGAGGCAGAAGGCATTTCCTCCGCGACAGTGTTTGGGGGTGAAACGAGAGTAAATGATTTGGGAAAGCTGCCAGGGGTGTTTGGAGGCCAGGTGGCCGTGTCCTCGATGGGCAACGCGTGCTGGGCTAAGTAGCGGTCCCGGCACCGGACAGGCTCCGTGTGCCAGCTGCAGACCGAAGCCCCGCCCCCGGCCCTCGAGTCACATTGTGTCGTGCCACACAGCCTTTGGATCAGGAGACGGCTGTGGCGTGCTGCATAATATTTTTAAAAGCCCATTTCCCTGTTCAGGGGGAAGCAGGTGGAAAGCAGGACCCCTGAAGGGCAGATACTTTGAAAGGCCCCACAGGCAATTCTCCAATAAAAGAGCGAGCAAAGCTGGCATATATCCCAAAGTTTCAAATTGACCTTCTCTCTTGATCTGGGACTTAATGCCTCCAAACCAAACTAATTCCAAAAGTCACCTTCTCAACTTCTCTGCACAATTTTTTTTTTTTTTAAACAAATGAAAGCTCAGGTACAGGCTCCCCTCACAGCCCTTCTGACGTCCTTAGCTGCTCAAATTAAATCTGAATGGTTCGTCTCTTTTTATTATACGATGGGCCATATGTCACCAAAATAAAAACCCAGCTGAAATCCCAGTACAGATAAAGGGCATGAAAGGCTGTTCCGGCCACAAAATAGAGACCCTGTTTAAATCTTATTAAACAATAACACCCACCCAACCATCCCCTCCCCCTCTGGAAAAAAAGTCAGGAAGGAAATTGTGGTTAAATCATCTCATAGTTTGGCAAAAACTTCTACCTCTGAAAAATGAAAAGAAAAAAAAAAAAACTTCATTCTGAGCTGGACTCACACAGGCTAATAAAAAGCAGGGCTGTATTGCTTTGCACTGTAACTGTCAAATTCTCAGCAATGAAATACAGATCCTGAGTCTCCTGGTCCCTCGAGTCCTACCCCTCCAGACCACCAAAAACGGAACGGCCGGGGGCGGGAGGAGGGGGGGCGGAGGGGTGGGTGCATTTATCCTCTCCCACTCCAGAGTGAATCTTGTTTGTTGCTTTGTTTTATTTTTAATTTGGGGGTTCTGGGCCCGCGTAGCTCCTTTTCCTGAATAAGGTTTCCAACTGTTCCTACCAACACAGTTTGATCGATGTGTCAGGGGATGTTTGGGGCTGCCGTTTTAAAGAGCTGTAATGCTCACTCTCGCCAAGACACCACACACGTACGTTCAGAGAAGTCCAGGCATTGCCACGACGGTATGTGTGTCTTTAAATTAAGAAAAAAAGAAAGAGAGAGAGATCAAAAAGAAAAAACATTTCCATTTCACAAGGTCCCCCAGTGGCCTCAAACGCTCCTCCTCCACCATCAAAAATTCATAAAGGGGATCAGCATTCTTTACCGAATGGATCCCAGTGGCACCATAGACCTTGTTGGGGAGAGAGGCAATAAATATCGAATTATACACCTCATGGGAAGAAAGGACTGAAGACTCGGCTTCAAGCCCTCCACATGGTCCCTGGGGGAGCTGGGTCCAGACTCAAGGTCCAGCACAGAAAGGAAATGGGTCAAGTGTGTCAATTTCTAGACTGATGACCTTTGACTTGCTTAATGACACTAGGAGGCCACCACAAAAAAAAAAAAAAAAAAAAAAAGATGCCAAATGCCTTGGAGGAAAGACATGGGGGGGAGGGGGGAGTTGGGGGCCACAGGGAAACTGCAGCCACAGCGCTGCCGTGGAGGATGGTCCCCGGACCCCCTGCTACCTGTGATCTGTCCTTGTGAAACTCCGACCAGGTGAGTCTCCACGAACGGAGAACTTGAATTCCCACCCACGTTTGGTTCCCGGGCCCAGAAACACTTCACCTTCTGACTGAAACTCCAAGAACATAGATTTCCCACTGAACCCCCAGAATTTGCCCATGCAGAGACTCCCCTCTCCCTCTCTGCCTGCTGTGCCCCCAGAGCCCTCATCCTCACCCCCCACTAACAACCCCCGCTTCCAGCGGCCCCCCACGTACGCTCAACTGTGCATCTGGCCTCAACGCTTTGCTGTTTTGCACCACCACCCCCCCTTTCCATGTGCGGGTTTTTTGCCATCTCCCCACTTCTAGCTCCCAAACAGCAGGAGCTCCCTGCCCCCCCACCCCACCCTCCTGCCCCACACACTGTGTCACAGACGCTGAGTCAATGCTCTGTCATCCACGTCCATCGACGCTGCACAGGAAAAGGAAGAGTCTGGCTTCCAAAGTGAAGAGAAAGTGGGGAAGAAAGCAGACACGAACGTGTTCACACAGCCCGCATCTGCGTTTTTCCAGTTGAGGAAAGCAATGCAGTCATTCACTCGATAAACAGTATACAGAAGAGGTACCCAGGACTCCTTTCCTTACGTTGAGCGATCTAGATTGAAATTTCCAAAGTACTCTCACAGCTTCGATGCAAATTAGGAGCCTCAAAGTTGGTGAATAAGACGGAATAACATTTTTTACGGACCAGAACACTTTCAGGTAGTCTCATATAGCTCATGGACTAAGCTTTAAAAAAAAAAAAAAAAAAAAAAAGACATTTGGCCACAGTTGTCCCAGAGGGAGGTCTCAGTAGCTAAAGCCCCTCATATTATATATAAAGTTGACCCAATTAGAGTTTGGATCGGGGTGGGCATTTTTAGCTCCTGCTCTCAGACACCTGGGCTGAAGTTGTCGTTTATGCTTCAAAAACGGTTGAAGTTCCTCACACTCTAGCTTTCTGAACTCTACTGACAATTCGGTGAGCTAGTCCTTCAGACATTCGCTAAAGGGTAAGCGGCAAGAAACCTGCCCAGAACACCCACACTGAACGGCTGTTTCTCCCTGTTTCCAGAACTCAGGCTCGGTGGGAATGAGCCTCAGCCCTCTGCCAGCTCGCCTGCAAAGCGAAAGCTTCCCACCCGGTTAGCCGTGGCCCTGCTTCTTCGTCCTTCACTCCTCCTCCTCGCTTCTTGTCACTTCCTCAGTGCATCTGACCCTCCACAACCAGTGGGCCTGGGAAGTAAAAAGTGAACCTCACACCAGTCCCAGGGGAAGAGGTTTAATGCCAGGCTCCATGGGGAAGGAGCCTGGGACTACTATCTAAAAGGAAGCTGGGGGATTGTGTGTGGATTTCATTGATCCGTGTTTACACCGCCCTCCAAGACCATTAAGAGGCTGTTCGCCAGCCCCTAACCTCTTTTAAGAGTGGTAACACACTAGCGCTGTCAGATTTTACCAGCACCTTTCCTTCCTCCCCTTCACCTCTACAAGGGGAAAAAGTATCCAATGCTTTTCTTTTTTTTTTTTTAAGGTTGGTTTAAATTATTTTGGTTTTTAGAATACGGAGCCAGTCATTAAATTGAACAGAAACACACAAGGGTGACATATGGGCCAACCTTTTTGTGTTTATATTATGTTATTACAATATACATATACAATACAGATAGTGTATATAAATGCGTAATTACGTATCACTATATTATATTGCCATATGACTAACATGTGTATATATTTCTAAAATTTTTTTTAATGTTTACTTATTTCTGAGACAGAACATGAGTGGGGGAGGGGCAAAGAAAGAGGGAGACACAGAATCCGAAGCAGGCTCCAGGCTCCGAGCTGTCAGCACAGAGCCCGATGTGGGGCTCGAACTCACGAACTGCGAGATCGTGACCTGAGCCGAAGTCTGTCGCTCAACCGACAGAGCCACCCAGGCGCCCCACATGTGTATGTATTTCTATTTATAAGGTTAATATTTATAGGTGAGATAGATACAATCATCTCAATTCCATGGTGAAAAAAATGAGACTCAGTAATTCTCTCCACAAATCACTTAGCTAATATGTGGCAGGATAAGGACCACAACTTCATCTTCTCCAATGAATGTGTTCATTACACCATTTTTAGAAACAACAAAAACATTAGAATTTCTATATACCAGAAACAATGGCAAAATGGTTATGCAAACTATGTCACATTCGTCCACTCAGTGGGATGGTATTTATTCATTAAAAAAAAAAGGATGCAGTCGGGGCGCCTGGGTGGCGCGGTCGGTTAAGCTTCCGACTTCAGCCAGGTCACGATCTCGCGGTCTGTGGTCTGTGAGTTCGAGCCCCGCGTCAGGCTCTGGGCTGATGGCTCGGAGCCTGGAGCCTGTTTCCAATTCTGTGTGTCTCCCTCTCTCTCTGCCCCTCCCCCGTTCATGCTCTGTCTCTCTCTGTCCCAAAAATAAATAAAAAACGTTGAAAAAAAAAAAAAAAAAAAGGATGCAGAATATATGAGCATGCCAAATGCTCACCACTCAGTGTGGAAGTTAAAATAACAGAATATAAACTCCTAGGTCCTCTATCACGCATAAAAATATGCCTATTTAGAAGACTGTAGGGAACACACAAAAGTGCTGAGAGTTACAGCGATGTCTTTCCCACTCTCTTCCAGGCTTTGCTTTTGTGTTGCTGTTTCATTTTATCATTGAAAACTTGGAACAAACCTCTTGATCCGAGCTCAGTGCTGCCTCCAGTGGGGAGACATCTTTTACACTCCCATCTTCTCCCTGGGGCCACCTACTGGCGCCCAATTTGGGAACTGGGCTTTGGGTTCCCAACACTACCCAACGAACTGGAGTCCAAGGAAGAGCCAGAACTCCTGAGGTCCAATCTCCAGTGCCCGCCCCCCGCAGCCCCAGCTTCCCGGGCACTACGCTTGGCTCTAGCTGTGTGTAGCCCCCGTTCATCAGGGGCCTCTCGGCTTATGAATTATGAAAGCTCTCTGGGTGTGCCCACTCGTGCATATGGATCAGCTGAGCCCCCAGTGCTGGAGACATAACCAAGGATTTCCCTCCTTGGTATCAATGTCAATTTAAAAATCAGAAACTTGACTTTGTGATCTATATCCTTCCACGTCAGTAGGGTGTGGTGTAAAAGGTACCGCAAGATAACTGTTCAATGATTGCTTCAAAAAATAATAAAATCTAAGCATTTTTTTAACCAGTGGATGTATTCCCCCAACGTTTGTCATGCAGCCGTATGCCGGGCTCGCTCCTCCAATCGGATGGTACCAGGGTCAAGGAGAATGAAAAGTAAGCCAAGAGGTGTGTACCTGTGTAGGTTTATGTACACACTTGGGTGCAACCTGGAATCCATAAAGGTTATATGTGGAATGTGAAATCGAGGAGGAGGTGGGTCTCCAAATTTACGAAGACTGTAAGAACTCAAGCATTGCATGGAGCTGTGCAAAAAAAAAAAAAAAAGGCTGTTTTGCTGAAACAATCTTGGCTGACTCAATTTGAGTGTCAGATTCACACACAGTTGCATTAACCATATCATTAAATGCATACGTAAACAGACCCCCAAGCCCAGGTTTACCAACATTTACAAGCAAACAAGGCACAGAGCCTGGGAAAACTCAGTGAAGTCCATCAAGCCTGCGAGGTCCTCAGAAAGCCCCGTTTCCGGGCGATGAAGTTTGCCCAATGTTCCTTGATGTCTAAATTTTGGGAGCAGCCCAGGGTTCTTTCTTCGGGTAGAGGCTGTTAGATTTTTACAGAATGAGATGTGCAAAGCTCAGATCTGCAGCTACCCGTCCTGGGTGTTCTCAAAGATTTTTATCCGCCTACTCCCTGAAATGGAGAAACTTTTCAAAAAACGCATCTTCTGCCAAAAGACAAAAAAAAAAAAAAAAGAAAAAAAATACACTTCTACAATAGGCAAAGGGAAAGGTCTCTTTCTTCTGCCCCCAGATCTCGGGGACAGTAAACTCCGCTCTTAAGGGAAAGCATTGTTTTATATTTGAAAAGTGATACAAACCGAACTGAGCGGAGCACGGGCTGTGATGGGAAAGGAGTGTCACCAAGGTGGGAATTACCCAGTATAATTCAAGCCTCCAATGAGGTCTCGATGTTCTCCAGGGCTCCATGTGGCCAGTCCCCTTTCTCTGCCAACATCATGGAAGACAAGCCCTTTAAAACTGGCTGGGAATTTAGCTCCTGTCTTCTCTGAAATACCCAGTGGCTACATATAAAATATATGGTGCCACAGCAGATTTCTTCACACATGATATACACATAAAATTTCAGCATATTCCGTCAGTAAACCAGGTGGTAGGCCCCCGGAGAGCAAAGATGACTAAATGATCCAGGGGACTGGAGAGGTTTCCAGAGTCAACTTGGCCGTAATGAGAAAGCCAGGCGCTTACTTGAGAAGCCAGACTTCTGAACGAAGAAAATGTTATAGTGCTGCCGCCAACTAGCTGTGTGACCTTGGGGGAGTCACTGAACCTCCCTGGCTTTCAGTTTCCTCCTCTGTAAAGATATACACTGAAGGTCCTTCTCAAGGCCCCGATGTTCCCTGAAATGCTACTCTTGGTCCGGCCAGGAGAGAAATTAAGGAGGACAGAAGGTAATGGGAATCTTGCTACTGAAAAATGAGGTGAGGTGCTAGAAACGGTTTATGAGCTTAATGGTGACGTTACATGGCCCTACGACGTGCACTCGTTTATGTAAAACATAGTCGTTGAGGAACGATTATGTGTATATGCTGGAGTGCAAAACTCCATGGTTCTTGCCCTCATGAAGCTTATGGTTGAGCATGGCCGCGGTCTCTGAGCCTATCAGGCACCCTCCTGGATACTCAGATGTGCCAGGGGGGTTCACCCTGTCTGCTTTTGCTCATGCTGCAGCCATCACCTGCAATGCCCTCTACCCATTTCAATTCTACCTCTGTTTAAACCCCCAGCTCCTCGATGAAGCCTTCCTCCGCTATTAACGCAGTCGACCCTGGCTTCTTTTGCCTCTGGGCTACCGTACTTCTAGGAGCACCGTTGAATATGAAATCGTATCGCTTGTGAACTGCTGGTAAGTGTCCCCAAATCGTTACCCTATGAGATTATAACCTCCCCAGAGACAAGGACGTGCCGCCTTTTGTCATGTCCCCCACGGCACCAAATTGAGCTGTGTCTCAGGACCTATGCCTTTGTTTGAACGCTACTATTGCTCCCTATTTTGCAGATGAGGAAACTGAGGCATAGAGTGGTTCAGAAGCTTCGCTTGCAGTCACAGAGCTGGGAAGTAGCAGAGCCGGGAGTGGACCCCAGGTAGTCTCAAGAGTCCTTCTCGTACTCACTCTCCGACAGCCGGCTCTACAGATCATTCAAGCCTTCAAAAACCGTCATGCCACCTTTCACCTGCTCCACACTTCAGAGTTTTCTAAGAATTTTTATGCATGGTATCCCATCTGAGCCATTCAGCGATCACGTATGAGGATTATTCCCTTAGTCCTTCGGCTGAGCAAACTGAGGCACACAAAGGTGAAATTCCATTCAGAGTAAACCTAGGTCTCCCGGCCTCTGAGTCCTGCGCTTTTATATCATACTAACCTTCTCTAAAACCAAACTTCGCAAGGACGCCACACCTATTTAATGCCCCTTCAGAAAGCTTCTACCGTGTTCTCTAGAAGCGTCTCCTCCCGGGTGGTTCCAAGCATTAACTTGGGCTCAGAGTCTACAAACACATCATCAACCACTCAAGTATATTTTATAGTAATACACCCCCAAAATAATTAAAGAAACTTCTTGAGGTTTGCTGATTTGGTAGGTTTTATTTTTTTGTTGTTGTTGTTTTACAGGTAACCTTAAAATACAATGAATTCTTTTATGACGCAGGGACACTCCAAGGACAGCGTAGTGCTGTCCAAGGGTTTTGCAAGAGACCTACTCTCTTAGAATTACCTGCTCCTCCCAGCCTGGTACGTCTTGTCTAGAGGCCCCTTTGGCCGGCCATTGGAAAGAAGGTTGAAGAGTGTGGAAAGGTGGGAAAACAAAGAGTTGGGGCACACGTTCCCACCCTGGGGCCCTTACCACAGCTCTGGGGGCCCTGGACACATCCAAGGGCTGCCCACAGAGCTGCCACAGGCACAGACAAGTAGAACAGCTTTGATCTTGCAAAAATACCATTGGTCCCTGCACATCAGCCATCAGTGACCCCCCCCCCACAACTAATAGTGAACTCCCCACACACATGCAAAAATATTCTACATGGTCACTCACGCACATGTTTAAATAAATGTTACACAGCCATGTACATCCCTATGAATGTTGATACATACGTGTATTAAGAAGCATTTTTCAATCTGCTAAAAGTCATCTCTGGGATGTCACCATTTGAATGGAAACGTATTACGCACGGGGGGGAAAAACACAAAGGAATGGGAAGGCATGATCTCAGCTTTCCATCAATCAATAAGTCAATCAGCTTATATGTATTGCATAGCTTTTATGTAGGTAGCACTACATTAAGCTACAGAAATGGAAAAGGAACGTGACGTGGTCCAGCAAGAAATATACAGTCTAGTTCATGAGAGAATTATAATAACCTTTTACATTTTGCATAATAGTTTATGTTCTATACGATGCTCTCCCAAACACTGTCCCCCCCTCCCCCCCCGCTTTACAAGACATCTATCACAAATCAGAATGGATTTTCTCAAAATTGCACAACTAAAGGGCCGAAGAGCGAGGATTTCCGCTCAGTTCTTCAAACTCCAAATCCAAAGTTCTTTCACAGAAGCCACACTGCCAAGCAAGACTCGCATGTGAAAACTAAACAGCCAGCATCGTATCATCCGATTATATTAAACTAATTGTGTGAAACACGACCATGAGAGGCAGCTGAGATGCAGAAGAACTGACACGGGACTTAGACAGAGTCAGACAGCTCGGACTCTGTCCCTGGTTGGTAAAAATCTATGACTTCACAGAAATCCCTCAGTCTCTCTGAGCCTCAGTTTTCTGTAAAATGGGAATAGCGGCAGCTACCCCAGAGAGCCGTCATAAGGCATAATGGCCATAATGTAAGTGAAGATGCTTTATAGGCAGGAAAGGAACGACTGAATATGACTCATTAGGGGTGGGGGGGGAGCACATTAGGAAGGGCGCTCCCCTCTGCTGGGCATGGAGACAGATGAAACACTCATCGCATGAGCCAATGGCAGTTTAGAGCAGTTTCGCCGTCTCGCGTGTGGCATGTAGGGCCAGGTTTTGGCTTGCGTCGCATTCAAATCTGGGCTATAAAGATCTATGTTGTAGTGAACGTGTGAGCAAGACCTCATCTGATCCACCTCCGAAGATGAAAAATATACAATGTGCAAAGCACATTGGGTGCCATGTGAAACTCTGGTTCTTTAAACAAATATCCATCTAACCAGGGGGTTGGGAGAGTACAGGCATTACATCGTGCGGTCTCATATACCCGAGGCCCCTGGGAATAAAAACGGTTCGGATATATGACAATCCAGATATTTGCAGAGAACTCGCCCACATTTACAAGTAGTCTACATTTTTGCTCCAGTCTCTTCTTAGCACTCCTGCCACAGAAAGATGCAATGTATTCCATATAATAATAGGAAAAAGGGCAAGAGAGCTTCCCTTTCCACAAGCTCAGTCTAGTTGCCTTTCTGGATAAAAGGGCCAGTGGGTCGCCCTGTTCCTCTACTTACCAGTAAATAAATGTGATGCAGGAGGAGAACCTGCCAGGAAGCCCTCCATTGAGGGTTAATGGTTTTCCTCTCTGCCAGTTCACTTGGCATCAGGGTCAACTTCTAGAGCATAAAGCTGCGTTAGGATTAGCAGGAGAATTCAGCTCCTGGCGACTCCTCCGCCCAGCCTCGAAATTCGCAGATAGAAAAGGAAGCCCAAGGTCAGGAACAAGAGGCATGGTCGTCTGCACATAGTAGGCGTACAATAACATCTTACTGAAACCACAGTTTTACACAACCAGTCATCCTATGTAATTGTGTCCTTATGCACACGCATGCATAGAATACACTGCTCCGGATGTACACACACACACACACACACACACACACACGCGCGCGCGCGCACACTACACGTAATCAATATACCCATTTGTACAATAGTGCATCTTCCCTCTGAGCTTAAAATATTCTATGTATATGTGCATTGCTGTATTAAATAATAATTTTAAAGGTCTATAAATAGAAACTTTATGAGATCATGTACAGTCCTGTTTTAAGCAGAAAGCTTGAAATGCACAACGTTGGAATCATCTGAGAACCCTCCTTGAGGCCAATCCGTAATGAAAAATAACAAGCTAGCTCCAGTCTTCCTGGGGGCCAAGCACTCGTGTCCAGGTTCTTAAAGACGGTGCGGCAGAAAAAGAAAAAAAATTGCCTGTCCTTCTTATCCCAACAAAAGCCACCATCTCCAGAGCTGAATTCAAATCCTCTGCATTTTTAGGCCAAGAAAAGGGAAAGGGGCTGTCCTTACCACAACAACAGAATAGCCTGGAAATATTAAATTGACTCAACCCATGTTTTATTAGACACAGCTTAACAACTCTGAGTTTACAAAACTCAGCCAAACAGCATCAGGCTTCAGCATAAACTTTTGCTAACTAGCCCACATAGTTCCCATATGCTATGAGATGTTGTTTGAGCCAACTCGGTACCTTATAATTATAAACACACGTCTTTCAGCTCTTCTGTGTATTCTTCCCAGGCAGAACGGAAATATGTCACTTAAATTAGCACTTGGAGTACAGAGTGGGTGCCAAATTTGGGTTAGCACAAACAGGGTAAATAAAGCAGCACCAAATTAAAATGGTAAAATAAACTTCTTTATGCTCCAGTGGAAACTGCTAAGTCCTAGCTGAATGGCAGCTAATGGGTCTGGGAAAAGGATATGCCTCACACTGTAGCTCTTGGCTTTTGAGTAAGATTTTCTCATCCAAGAATCTCGAAGCAATTTCTTGCAAAACCCGAGCGGTGTGAAAAAAAAAAAAAAAAAAAAAGGAGATGCCATCATTTTTCTTCATCATTCCTTTCCAATAATACTGGGAAGGTTTCTATTTTGATCCTTATACAACTCGTGAGGAAAAAGAAAGGTTTTAGGGGAATAAATGAAGGCAGATAGGTGTGACATAACTTGGCAAAAGCCACAGAGCTAGAAAATAATGCAGAAATCCAATCATAAAGTATCTTCCAACTGGAAGCCTCTGTGCCTTCTCTGTACAATCACAACTACCACTTATTGAGCACCTACTGTATACTAGGGACTTACTTGGGAGCCTTTCATACATTACCTCATTTTCTTCACAACACAACTTTGTGAGATAGGAATTATAGCCACACCATGAAGTATCACTTGGGCAATCAAAAAGGAAAAACTATTGGGGGTTGGACAAATCTTAAAAACATTGGTCTTTTTTGTTTTGAAAGAGAGACGGAGAGCAAGTGGGGGTTAGGGACAGGGAGAGAGGGAGAGAGAGAATCTGAAGCCTGACATAGGGCTTGAACCCACAAACTGCAAGATTATCACCTGAGCCAAAATCAAGAGTCGGACGCTTAACCGACTGAGCCACCTGGGCGTCCCTTAAAAACTTTTTTTCTGAGTGAAAGAAGCCTTCCAGAAAGGAGTACATTCTATTTGTTTCCATTTTTATGACGTTTTAAAACAGGCAAAACAAATCCAGAGTGGTAAATTATCAGAACAGTAGGGGTCTCTGGAGGGAGAAAGGGGGGACAGGGATTGGTTGTGAAGGGGCATGAAGGAACTTTCTGAGGTGACTGGAAGGTTATCTGTCTTGACAGGGGTCTGAGTTACCCAGGTGTATTCATCTGTCCCAACTCATCCAACGGCACACTTAAGACCTGTGCAGTTTATTGTGTGTAAATTGTAGCTTAAAAGTGGGAGCTGGGTGGGGGCGTCTGGGTGGCTCAGTTGGTTAAGCGTCCAACTTCGGCTCAGGTCATGATCTCACAGTTTGTGAGTTTGAGCCCCGCGTTGGGCTCTGTGCTGACAGCTCAGAGCCTGGAGCCTGCTTCGGATTCTGGGTCCCCCTCACTCTCTGTCCCTCCCCCACTCATGCTCTGTCTCTGTCTCAGAAATAAATAAACATTAAAAAAAAAAAGTGGGAACTGGGTAGCTCAGTCAGTTAAGTGTCTGACTCTTGATTTCGGCTCAGGGCATGATCTCACAGTTGTGGGATCGAGCCCTGTGTCACACTTTGTGCTGACAGCACGAAGCCTGCTTGAGATTCTCTCCTTCCCGCTCTGTCCCTCCCCCTCTCCTGTGTGCTCTCTTGCGCACACAAGCTCTCGCTCGCTCTCTCTCTCTCAAAAATAAACCTAAAAAAAATGAGTATCCTCCTTTAAAAAAAAAAGGGAGGGGGGAACTTTAAGCAAATATTGAATTCTAGCTAATGATACACATACTAAAGTACTTACAGGGAGTGTACTGGTCACTGATACCCGAAACTTATTTTAAGATAAAAAAAAATTATAGATTTCTGGATGGATAGAGAGATAAACAGATATGTAATTAACAGATATGTACATTTCATAAGATGTTAACAATGGAATCTGAGTGTAAGTATACTGGTATCACTGTAAAATTTTTTCACTGCTGTATACCTGAACATCTTCATCATAAAGTGTTGGGAAAGAGCAGGAGGATTGGGAGAGAAGACAGAATATGAGGGAAAGGACAGGAAAAGAGGACACGGAAGTAAAACATTCAAGAGAGGTCTAGGAAAGGAGAAGCAGAAGGAAGTCAAGTGGGCGGAGGCCAGAAAACACAAACAGAGATCGGGAAGGAAAATATAAAGAAAGGAAAGACAAAATAAGAGGGGGCAGGATATGTGATAAGAAAGGAGCAAACTAAAGGCAGATGACATGGACGGAATGGGACATAAAGGAGAAAGGCGGCATACAGACTGACGAGACATGTAGCCTAGGTCTTGTCCAAACCACCCAGCTCAGGGCAGCTGGACTGCAACTCGTGTGGCCCATCTTGCAGCTGCCGTGCCACGTGCATCCGGTGGTGCACTTGGTCAGAATCTGGATTAAGAGGGTGGAGAGGATTCGAACGTGTTTTATATTAAAGCCACTTGACTCATCAAGCCCAAGACTGGAGGCAACGTGGGATCCTGAAATGGTTGTCAAAATTTATCACTCATCAATAGAATCTCTTTCAATAAAATTGTATATGTATAGATTATAAGAATATAACAGGCAAAGGGGGAAATGCTCTGGCCAACATGCAGGTCACAGGGGCCAGGCCCTATGGGTAGAGTTGACCTGCCACCTCTCCCTGCCCCTCACCCCACCCTCAGTGACCATTCCAGAGCTTCTGCAGAAGCCCAAGGTTCTGAATACACTCAGTAGAAAGTCCACTGCGCTAAAAAACAGAAGATGAGGTCATGATTCCGCCACTAACTGTGACTTCGAGCAAATCATTGAACCACCCAGTATCTTAGTTTTATTATGTCTAGCTGCACTGTCAACCACTCTGGGTAAAAGGCTCAATTAAGGCATTACTCTATAAGTTTTAAAGCACTTTGCAAATGTCCAACTATTAAGACTCTTCTTTCCTACAAACTTGCCACAAGAATCTGTGAGCCAGCTTCTGGTTCAAAATGGCCTCCAGCTAACAGCTCCCTATCCTGTTTCTGCTACCTTGTTAATATCAAGATCCAGAAAGACAGAAGAAGGAGAAGAAGAAGAAGAAGAAGAAGAAGAAGAAGAAGAAGAAGAAGAAAGGGGAGGGGGAGGGGGGAGGGGAGGGGGAGGGGAGGGAGAGGAGGGGAAGGGGAAAGGGAAGGGGAAAGGGAAGGGGAAGGAGAGGAAGGAGAGGAAGAAAGAGGAGGAGGACAAGGGGTAGGAGAGTTCACAGCAACATGGAAAATTACTTATAAAATGTATCTCAAGTTCATTTGTTTCTTTCCTTCTGTACTGCCACCACCCTGGTCTGTGCCTATAAGAGCTACCATAACTGCTCTCCTCATTGCCTCCATCACAAACTACCTTCCAATCCATTTTCCACACAGCATCCAGGGAAAAAACTAAAACCACTATGTGGACCACAAGCTTGAAATGCTGTCCTAGAAAACATAAAGAAAGGGCAAAATAATAAGGAAGAAACATAAAAAACATAATAAAGAAATATTTTTTCTAACTTGAAGAAATGTATGCAGATTTTAAGAGTTCCTTATGTTCCAGGAATAATCAATAAAAGCAAAGTATTACCAGACTTTCACATCTCAACATTAAATACTAGAGTACACTGGGCTATGTCTAAGTAGTTTTCAGTGGAAAGGAGTATGACCCAAGAGTTTTATAGCCAATATCTTATAAGTGAAGACCTCAGAAAAAGACTCTTAAGTATACAAGTGTCAGAAAATATAGCACCTATACACCCTTCCCAACAAATTTATCGAAGATGTAATCCAACTCCTGAAAAATTAAACAAAATTAGAAGCTCAAAAATGTGAGTATTATAATATGAAGGAAGTAGTTGAGGATGCTGAAACCAATTAAAATAGAGACATGCCTAACAATACAAATATCACTACAAATTTAAATATAAATGCCAAAAAATAGATATTCAGAGGAGGATATATAATGAAAAAGTCTGATGTAATCACATTAATCTGGTTATAAAGGCCAAATTTATTATTTTAAAAGACTAAGAAATGACATAAGAAGAAAAGGGGGGAAAGGTGATTATATAAATGCAAAATTGTGCTAAATTATTTGTATCAAACACACAGAGAGAGGGAGAGAGAGAGAGAGAGACAGAGAGAGAGAGAGAGAGAGTTGCATTTCGCTTCTGGCTGACAGTAATAGAAATACAGCTTAGGAATTACTTTTGAAAAAATTTTGACCAATAGTAAAAGTAAAAGAAGACATATACATTCAAAGATATTTGAGATTAAAAACAAAGAAAACAGGATCAATATACAGAAAGAGAACAGGCAAAGGAAATGAAGTAGAACAAGATGACAGGTGTTTGGCCAAAAAATATCAGCTACAACAATAAATGTAAATAAGTTAAACTTTCATATTAAAAGGAGATTGAATGAGATATTCACATCGAATCAAAAATACATATTATTTAAAAGAATACTCAGATGTCCCATAACTCAATTTATTAAAAATCAAAAATATATACTTAAGGGGTGCCTGGGTGGCTCAATTGGTTAAGTGTTCAGCTTCAGCTCAGGTCATGTTCTCATGGTCCATGGGTTTGAGCCCCACATCGGGCACTGTGCTGACAGCTCAGAGCCTGGAGCCTGCTTCAGATTCTGTCTCCCTCTCTCTGTTCCTCCCCTGCTTACACTCTGTCTCTCTGTCTCTGTCTCTCAAAAATAAACATTAAAAAAATTAAATATATATACATATATATATATATATATATATATATATATATATATACACTTAAAATGGGAGGATTTTATTTATGTCAACCCTACCTCAATAAAACTGTTTTAAATAAAAAGAATGCTCAAGTCAGAGATTAGAAATAAAAGGATACGCAAGTGATTCTGAGGCAAAGGTAAACAAAAATAAAGCTGTCACGGGGCGCCTGGGTGGCTCAGTCGGTTGAGCGTCCGACTTTGGCTCAGGTCATGATCTCACGGTTAGTGGGTTCGAGCCCTGCGTCGGGCTCTGTGCTGACAGCTCAGAGCCTGGAGCCTGCTTCGGATTCTGTGTCTCCCTCTCTCTCTGCCCCTCCCCTGTTCATGCTCTGTCTCTCTCTGTCTCAAAAATAAATAAAAACATTAAAAAAAAATTTTTTTTTAAATAAAATAAAGCTGTCACGAAACTAATGGTAGACAAAGTAAACTTAAAGGCAAACAACACTAAACTGGATAAAGGAGATAAGTTTATAAACTTTATTGTTATAATAATAAAAAGAGCTAACATTTATATTGAGAATAATGCATAGTAATCCTGAATGTAAATGCATTACATGAAAATATATGAATCTTAAAAGTATTAGAATTCTAAGGATAAATTTGCAGAATGATAATTATAGCTAGAGATTAACAGAGCCCTCTTGCTCCTTGGAAAATAAAATAGACTAAAAAAAAACAAGGTTGGTGGGCGCCTGGGTGGCGCAGTCGGTTAAGCGTCCGACTTCAGCCAGGTCACGATCTCGCGGTCCGTGAGTTCGAGCCCCGCATCAGGCTCTGGGCTGATGGCTCGGAGCCTGGAGCCTGTTTCCGATTCTGTGTCTCCCTCTCTCTCTGCCCCTCCCCCGTTCATGCTCTGTCTCTCTCTGTCCCAAAAATAAAATAAAAAAAACAAAAAAAAAAACAAAAAAAAAAACATTGAAAAAAAAAAAAAAACAAGGTTGGAGATGATGTGAATAACATTAATAAAGTTGTGGGGTTTTTTTAGAATCACCCAAAATAGAAATGGTCCAAACCACATTTTCTAACCAAAATGCAATAATTCAAAAACATAAAACAAAACAAAACAAAAACCAAAACAAAAACCATTCAATCATTTAGAAATCGAAACTGCAATATGAGTACTTATAAATAAATAACAATTAGAAAGAAAAACGTATTAAAACTCACAAAAACTCATGGCCAAAACATGAGGCCACAAATTTTTCTTGGCCACAAAACATGAGGCACACAGAGGTCCCAAATTTTTCTTTTTGCATGGCCCCAAATGCCTTCTTTGAGTAAAAAAAAAAAAAAAGAAAAGACAGAACAACTAAAAAATAAATAAACTAAAAATTCAATCAAGGAAACTTGAAAGTGAAACAGACCCACAGAAAGGAAGAAGACGGATTTGGCAGAGATGAAAGCAGACCATAATTAACTAGAATTGATAAAGAATTTTAAATAAATAATTTAAATGTAAATTAGAAAAACCACCAAGGATGATAAGAGAAAGAGAGGGTAAGAAAGTGAAAGAGAACAAGAACACAAATGGGTCTAACTCCTCAAGACTGAAGGACCTGGGGAATTTACCCTCGCTTAACTGGAGATCTTTAAAACTGTAGGGTAACAACTGTGTTAGGGCCCCTGAGTGGCTCAGTTAGTTAAGTGGCAGACTGTTGGCCTCACAGTTTTGTGAGTTCAAGCCCTGCATCAGGCTCGGCACCAGCAGCGTGGAGCCTGCTTGGGATTTTCTCTCTTCCTCAGTCTCTGCCCCGCCCCTACTTAAGCTTTGTCTCTCTTAAAATAAACAAACAAAAAAAAAACTTAAAAAATAATAAAACTGTAGGGGAACACTATATACAATTACATGCTAATAAGTGTGAAAATGTTGGCTTAAGTCTGCTACTTTTAGGATAAGACTGAATTTGAGAATAAAAGGTCTTCCAGTAGAAAATGTAAACTGATCCAAAATCATTATGAAACTGGAAACGTTTTCAAAAGTCATCCTGAGTTGGCGCATGAGGTTCAATTTGAACGTGTGATCCACAGAGTTAGTTTTCAAACAAAACCTGAGAGGAAAAACAGCATTGTTGGTCCCAAAAAGCAGTTCCCTGTGCACACATATTTTATACCTTCTTCCCCAACCCCCTCACCCTCCTCACCCTCCATCGCGTTACTGAAAAGACTAGGACAGAACCTAGAAACTTCCATCTGGAGGATCACTGGACCCCTACGATGCAAAATAAGGTAAGACATAACCCTACTTGTGAGAGGCTCCCAATGTCACGGAGGGGATACAACTGACAACATCAAGCAGTGACGGACAAGAGAAGAGAATTAAGTAACCAAACGGGCGGTTTAGGCAATAGTTGTGAAAACAGACAGACAAGGATCTTGGCGCAAAGGGGAGTGAGTGCCGGCTGACTCCACGGCAGAAGCCAAACTTGAACTTCCTCGCAATATTTCAAGCAATACACAAAGAAGGACTGTCCAGTCTTGAAGGAGTCACAGGCAACATGAAGAGAGGTTAAGAAAGTGCATTTTAAGTGGTTATTTCAGCGCCAAATTGCCCTAATTTGAATAATCTCTGCCTTGTAACTGAGAGGGATCATCCCACATAAACTCCTCTTGGTAATGTTCTCCTTTCTTCCCATTTATTTGTAGTACTTTCTGGGTTGTGTTTCAGAGTGTCATTTAATGTCATTTTATGACTCCCTGGTTGTAAGTGTCTGAGTATTACCAGGGCTTAGAGATTTACAGCCTATTTTAAACTCAGATAATGATGTTTAATTTGTTATTGGCTGTGTAAAGGTTAACAAAGAAATAACTCAAATTATCATCTCAGGGATAACACATTACAAGAGGGCAATTAAGCGCAGTACCTGGCATTACACAAAAGATTGATATCTCGTTACCAGAGTGCAGATGAGTTCCGATTTCACAATACAGGAAGTACACTCGTCACCACCATCCCTCTTTGAATAAACAAATAGAACGTCCCACTTATCAGCGCCACTGAGTAACCAGTAGGGGAAGAAAACAATTTTCCAGCAAACGAAAGACTGACATACAGCCAATTTCTTGGAGAAGAGCTGGAGACGAAAGAAAGAAGCTTGGCCTCCTAGCGAAATGAGGTTGATGCTACTCAAGTAAAAGATCGGGTTCCCTCTTGGTTGTAAACAAACGACGCTAAGGGGCAAGCAAAACAGACATGGGGCCAATAGGCCCTTGAGAAGAGGAAGCAAAATAAATAAAAGCATCAAAGCCAAATTGTTATTAAATTGTCTCTGAAATGGAAAATGAAAAACAATCTATTGCAATAATCATTTTTGTCTCTTTTCTTCTCCCCCAAACACCTTTCTATGATGATCTGGTCTGCATTCCATGCGTTTCCATGCCAATGAAAATATAAATAGATAATATTTTTTAAAACCCATCAGATTAAAAATATATTTGTATTTCTCAGCTCCCTCTTTCTGGAGTAAGCTAACAAATGCAGCATGTCTCATAGAAAGTCTCATCTAACTCACGTTCTATTTATCTCCCTCAAAGAGAACATCCATCTTTTTTTTCCATATTCACTTTCCATCTCTTGCCTTCTTCCCTCTGCAGTCCGGGTCTCTCTCCATCAGGGTTTGTAATTTCCTCTTTCGTTTCCCTTCGCATCTTTCGCTTTCTTCCAGACTCTCACTCTACATCCCTTCTTTCCTTTTTTGCCCCCGTTGTCTCTCATTTCCCCAACCTACCCCCATGTGCTCACATTTTCTCTTCCGTGGGCGTCCCGCTTCCTGCCTGTTACATTCAGTCTTCCTACCCAGTTCTTCTTTGTCTGTTATTTCTACCATGCCATTCTTCAGCAATTCTCTACTCCTGCACCCTTTTCTTCGCTTCCCACTTCCCACCAAACTTCTCCAGTCCAAGGTGCTCAAACCCTGCTCCATTCGGACCATGACATCTAACCGAGGTCTCGGGAATGGGTGTTCCCCCACTTTGCTTTGACCTCAGAACTGACGGGACCAGCAACTCGAAAACAACAGGTCTGTCCGCCATGGCTGAAAACTCTCCAGCAGCCAGAAAACTCAGGTCATGACAACTGCAGAAATCACAGTGTCATTGTCTGGTATGGTTGGGGGGAGAATCCCACCCCCCCCCCCCCCGCAAAGTACAGTCCAGTAAGAAGCTGGCATTTTGGGTCCTTACTCCCAAATCAAGCTACCACTGGGGATTTGAAGCAGGCCCAGCTTTCTGTCTGGCTTTATATTGAAAGAAACAAGGGCTTGCCACCAGACATCACGTGTTCGGCTTGCCCAACTGGCAAAGCAACGCAAATACGAGCAAACACCCCCCTCATCGACGTCGTCGAGGAGCGTTTACGAAGCACAAACGTATCTTGCATCTGGTGCCAAGCCTTGTGGAAGACAGAGGGAGACGAGACACGGTCCCTGTTGTCAAAGTGCTTATGGCCTGGACACAGGTACCGCCAGCAATGATCGCCAGTGCTGAGGCCACACTGTATGAGGAAAATCAGATAGTCAAATTCAGTAAGTAGCCTCTGTTGACACATAAAGGAACGCGCTATTCATTTGTTCCTTTAATCAACTGGCTGTGCCTTAGTTCTGTAGCCCCTGATAAATGGAATTGTTCGTATTTCATAAGGATGTGTACATTCTACCAGTCACACCAGGGAGTCAAAGCCCAGACAACACTGTCATACGGGAACACCTGGGATCAAGGGATAACGCATTAGTTAAGCAAACTAACCTTGCGCTTTTGGAACTGAAATATCAACAAAAGGATAAAATAAATGTGCAAATTGTTCTTCCCTGTGGACATTAGCCAGGCGTTTGTTCTTTAGCCAACAACAATCAACAGGCACAACACAACCGTAAAAATGCCAGCCGAGGAGCTAATCCAATAAATAAAGAAAACTCCTTGTATTATGGATAGGCCACCAATGGTCATGCCGTCGAAAGTGAGCAGGGAGGGGCTCTGACTGCTGACATAAATTTCAGATTTAATGCTTTCTTTAGCATATGATTTCTAGCCTGCAAAGCAACCATATGCCACGTGGGGTACCTAAAAAAAAAATTGCAGTAAAGCCTAACTCAGTGAGTGCTGAGTGCATACGGAGAGCCAGGCACCGTGCCTGGCATTGGCTCGCTCAGCCCTCAAAAGGCCAAATCCTGCCAAGCCATTCGTCTAAGACCGGAAGGGGAAGGAAAGGTAACCATGAGTCAGCATTTTCTAAAAGTGGCTCCCCCACTTGAAAAATGCTTGACCCTTGAACAACACGGATTTGAACTGTGTGAGTCCGCCTATATGCAGATTTTTTCCAATCAGATACAGGACTCTACGTGTATTTTCTTTTTTTATTATTTTCTTAACATTTTCTTTTCTCTAGCTTATTTTATTGTAAGAATACAGGATATAACACATACAACAAACCAAACATGTGTTCGTTGACCATTTTATGTTATTGGTAAGGCTTCCAGTCAACAGTGGGCTATTAGTTGTTAAGTTTGGGGCAAGTCAAATGTTATACATGGATTTTGGACCGGAAGGGGGCAGTGGGTGCCCCTGAGCCCCCACATTGTTCAAGGGTCAACTGCATTGATAGGAAAAGAGGACAGAAGAAAGGGAAGAAGGAAAGAGGGTGGTACAGATCTAACTAGATTAACTATGTATCTGGAAAGATACTAACCAAATGTTATTAGTGGTTAATCCTAGCTCATAGGCTTTTTTTTTCCTTACAACGTCTGTAATTTCAAATCATCATTCTCCATTAAATACAGAAGGTGTAGAAAAGAAAGTAAGCTTACTTAATATATTTTTAAAACAGCTCTGTTTTCCCTCCCCCACCTGCTCCCCAAGCAGCCGCCGGATCCTAATGACGCTGTTCACATGGGGGCACCAGAAATAGGAAGGATGAAGGACAAAAGTGACCTGAAATAAACTGAACTCAGCAAGATGGTTATGAAAAACAAGACAGGGGGCGCCTGGGTGTCTCAGTCGGTTGAGCGTCCAACTCTTGATTTCGGCTCTGGTCACGATCCCAGGGTCGTGGGATCGAGCCCTGCACTGCGCTCCGAGCTGAGCATGAAGCCTGCTTAAGATCCTCTCTTTCTCTCTCCCCCTCTGCCCCCCCCCCAAATTAAAAAGAAAAGAAAAAGAAAGAGAGTTTCCTTTTATGAGGCTTGGTAGCCAGAAGAACCCCAGCGCTCCCTGACCGTCAGTTAGCATGGATGAGGTGAGTGAAGTGTTCAGAAAAAGGAAAACAGGGATTCGGGGCCTCTGGCCTGAAAGCTGCACTCAAGGTCCCAGCCAGCGCCGGGAGCCCACATCCGAGCCCGTGACCTCCTTGTCTGCGACTCCACTGGGAAGTCTGCCCGGGTGGGGTGAAGTGAGGGAGACGGTGCCCAGGGATGGGCTTGATAGGAGATGGATTCTATTTGTTGTTCGGTTCCTGGAGAAGGGTGTTAGGAAAAAATTATTGATGAACTACTTTGTCATCGTTAAGAGTATTGCTGACACGCTCACAGCAGGCCCACTGCGAGGCAGACAGCGCCAGTCTACCCAACGCCTTTTGTAGCCGAGACATGTGCTGTGCATTAGGCAAGGTGTGTAAATTATGACAGCCCGAGTTCTTTGGCGAGGGCCCGCTCTGAGCCCTCTTCTGCCTCCTTCTCCCTTCTGTGCTCTATTTCCCCACGGCGCTCGCCTCAAAGCAAGTGGCGCTCCTCGGAGAGAACGTTAACAGGCAGAGGCTCTGGCTCGGAGTAAATATTGCAGGATTGAAATGCGGAGGGAATTATACCCTTTTCCCTTGCAGACTTTGGAGTACTGGGTGAGTAATAAATAATGAGGGTAATAATGGGCCCGGTTCTTCTCGGCTGTGCCTCTTCCCCCCCGGGCGTCGAGCATCTTCTAAAGTCGGTGTGGCTGTTTGTGGTTATGGATTCGATCTTGAAGCCAATTCGATCTTGAAGGCAGTCTTGGTCAGGAGAGCAGGTGGCCAGAAGAAGCGGGGCTCCGGGACAGTTCCCAGATGCTTTCATGTCCTCCCTGTTCCCGGCCTCCTTTTGCAGACAAGGGGCCCAGAAAACAAAGAAACTCCCTGATTGTTTGGGGGAAGGAATATGATCCTAGCTTGCGTTCCAAGAGACTATTTTGAGTCACTCCTTCTGAAGCCAGAGTGAGAGAGCCTTGGAACTTTGAATAAAGACGGAACACTGGAAGGGGTTTGAGTACCCTTTGTGATGGATACGTAAGTGGTATAGCTCATCCATGGGCACTGAGCCCGTGGGAAGCCCTGCTAGAAAGTGGTTAGAAACTTCCAGGCCCTTTGAGAAGGCACTGAGTGTCCCCCTGCCTCTTCACCCCTACCCCTATTCAATGACTGCTGCGAAATTGTTTTCTGTGAGTGAGCATTTTCAGAATTCCTCCGATAGCTCTGTCTTTTCCCCCGATCCTCTCTCCAAAAGAGGGCAATGGAAGTCATTTACAGTTACTTCTACGCAGTGAAAGCAGAAGGTAGATCGATGTCCTGCACTTGAACTTCTGGAATCAAATCCAGCCTCGGGAAGACAGAGCCTGCGGCCTCAGGAGGATGGAGTTGTTTCTATGGTGAGTGCAAGCGGTGCAGGAAGGAACCTCCTCCTGGTCACTGGCAAGTTCAGGTTGAAATCTGAAACACTGTAAGAAGCAATACCTCCGGGAGGTGTTCGGAGGCAGATCTCACCGTGAAGAGCCTGCGGGTCAATAACCGAGCAGGTCTTAGAACACTGGGCCATCAGGACAGGTGAGCGAGCGATGTCCCTG
The DNA here is from genome assembly GCF_046562875.1 of Panthera onca. NCBI lineage: Eukaryota > Metazoa > Chordata > Mammalia > Carnivora > Felidae > Panthera > Panthera onca. The sequence continues at coordinate 172,829,010 of NC_138342.1, forward strand.
CTTCTGCTCAGAACTGACCCCTAGGAGCTGGTGACGGTCAGATTCGCTTCCAGCCGTGTCCTGAGAGGACAAAACGTTGATGGCCCTTCCCACTACCTCATTCTCAATTTCTTCCATCTGAACTCACGTTTTCTCCTGAAAAAACACCTCTCTGGCGAAGCACCAAGAGAACAGTTAGGGATTAACCGAAGTGCTGCCTCTTGCCAGCAAGAGTTTGGACTCTCAGGGGACCAGGGGCAGTTTGTACCAAAGCTCTTTGTCTCTGAAACTCCTTCGTCTTTGTTTTCCATCTCATTAGGAGATGCATTTTTCTTTCCACCGTGCAAAAAGACTTTTGCTTCTAGGTGTCATTGAATTGTTGACTTAGTATTTTCCCCATGTCCAAAGGCCTTAGGACAATAAGTGACCAAGTTGAAAAAAAAAGGGGGGTATTAAAATCACTCAAAATCAACATATAATTTGTTGTTACTATTGGCTTCAATATCTATAATTCCTTTACACACTGGCTTTTCCTAGAACACAATTTTAACCCCAGTGTCTCTAAGCCAGCATCCATCTGATAAAATTATTGCAAGAAAAATTAACAAGGCAGAATTTTTTTTCCTGATTTTTATTGATGCTCAACTTCCACATTGCACTCCAAGTGCAAATTACTTCAACTATTGAGACAGGACTAAAATCAAAGTGGTCCCTTATATAAAGTTACCTATAAACAACACTCCACCAAAATTAAAAACATAATTTTTTAAGCACGACAATCCCCTAAAAGACACCTAAGCCCCTCGACATTCCATAACCAGGGCTGAGAGATGGGTATCATAGCTCAAATTGAGCCCCACCTCACCCCACAATATAGATAACAGAATTATCTTTGATTTCTTCATTCATCCAGAACAATGGAATCATACACAACAGTCCCGTGGGGCTGCTGATATTCCTTTGAGGCACACAGGAGACATGGAGAAGATAATTGAGGCACATAGACGAAGAGCCACCTGTCCACAAACACAAATTTAACAGCAAAAAATCAAATTAAAGTGCAGGATTTCCTTTTCTTTCTCTACCAGGTCATAAAAAGCCTGTGGAACATTGCTAAGGAGTTACTTGTATGTTGGAGAGCAGCTGGGCTATTTTTTTCTAAGAGATATTTTCTGCACTGATGTACACAGCAACGACTCTATTATGAGACAGAGTATCCTGTGTGTGTGTGTGTGTGTGTGTGTGTGTGTGTGTGTGTGTGTGTTTAATGAGAAGAGTTTAAAATGATACTAGAAGCTGGACCCATTTGACAAGTGATGACGTCAAAGCATGAGTCTTCCCAAAAGTAGCCACAGTTTAATTTCCATTTTCAAATGGTCAGGGCCTCCATATAGCACGTCTTCACTGGCATCTTGGTTCCTCCTTAGCACGAGAAAAAAAAAAATCCCTTCCTGCAGGATAAAGATTCATTTTTTTTTACAAATGGCTAAACATCGTGGAACATGATGAACCCAGAGTGGGAATAGAAAGTTAAAACATACTCTGGGTCAAGATATCGAAAAGCCGGTCCGAGTGATCCTTCTTGGGAACATTGGTTGTAATTTACATTAAGGCAGGAGAATAAAAGTAGGAAATAAAAAACAGATCCCCAGCCATAACTGCACCACCTTAACCACTGACTGTTTTGACTTTCTCTGCTTCCTGGGGGCATACTTTACAGAGCAGCAATCTGTGAATCCATGATATACATTCCATTTTCCGCTAAACATCTTCCCACATTTCCTAGCCAGCCCCCATAATCCTCCTCAATGGCTGTTTACGGGTGCATCCAATTGCTGTGCTATCATGTGCCTACTCATTCTCTTTCCTCTACAGGATATGCTTTGGGTTGTTCAGGTCTTAAGTTAGAGAGGGAGGGAGGCAAACCATAAGAGACTCTTAAAAACTGAGAATAAACGGGGCACCTGGGCGGCTCAGTCGGTTGAGCAACCGACTTCAGCTCAAGTCATGATCTCACGGTTTGTGGGTTCGAGCCCCGCGTCGGGCTCTGTGCTGACCGCTGGCTCAGAGCCTGGAGCCTGCTTCAGATTCTGTGTCGCCTTCTCTCTCTGCCCCTCCCCCGCTCATGCTTTGTCTCACTCTGTTTCTCAAACATAAATAAATGTAAAAAAAAAAAAAACTGAGAATAAACTGAGGGTTGATGGGGGGTGGGAGGGAGGGGAAAGTGGGTGATGGGCATTGAGGAGGGCACCTGTTGGGATGAGCACTGAGTGTTGTATGGAAATCAATTTGACAATAAATTTCATATTAAAAAAAAAAAAAAGGTTGTTCAGGTCTTTACTATTCCAGATAATAAACAAGGTAATGAACATCTTCATGGAGGGAGGGGCTTTTTTCCGTTACGTGATCCACTATGAGTCTATTTTTAAATAAACAACCTCTTATGTACTTCCTGGTGGGAAAACTACATCGTCCGGTTAATTACCTTTTCTGGACACCCTCTCCTTGCCAGTGCTCTGCAGGGGTGCTTATAAAGCAAAAATGAGAAGCCCACTCGCAAGGCTGATGTTGGCTTTAGTGAGACATGGCATCCTGCCAAGACCTCATGTCTCTGTTTCTGAGACCGGAAAGAGTATTTTCACTGCTGACTTGTGTCTCTTCAGAACCAGAGTAATTCCTTTTCCCCTTAGAGGTCGTGGGACTCAGCAATATGAACACAGCAGCACCCACTTAGCACATACTTTTCAGGCCACAATCCAGGGCCATTACCATCAGGGAAGCGCTCCTCTGGCCATCTTGACATTGTTACCTTTGTGTGGCCCAAGATGACTGTGAAGTCTTCCTCACCAGATGAGACAAATAAATTTATCTGTTACTGAAGAAGTGACCTTTCCTCAAGCCATAGTAGCAAAAAAACAAACAAACAAACAAAAACTGAGTTAACAGAAGCCTTAAGAAATATTCTCCATGTGGGGGGCGCCTGGGTGGCTCAGTTGGTTAAGTGTCTGACTCTTGATTTCAGCTCAGGTCATGATTCCACGGTTCATGAGTTCGAGCCCCCCATTGGGCTCTGCACTGACGGTGTAGAGCTTGCTTGGGATTCTCTGTCTCCCTCTCTCTGTTCCTCCCCCACACGTTTTCTTTCTCTCTCTCTCTCTCTCTCTCTCTCAAAAATAAATAAATAAACTAAAAAAAAAAAAAAAAAAAAAAAAAGAAATATTCTCAATGAGAAAGGAAGTATAACCTAATGAGACCTACTGTTGATCCTTGCTCCTCCGGGCCAAGATTTTCCAGCGAAGGTTGCTCCTGTGGCCTGATCATTTCACATCACCATGTTTTAAGTGACTAGGCCAACAGGGAGAGAGGCTGGCCTTTTGGTGAGCTGTCAGGACACCAGGCTTTGTGTCCTGCCTTCCGCACTGACTCACTCCACAGCCTTGACCAAGTCCCTGAGCACTCCCTGTGGCCTCCAACATTTTCTACTCACAAGATATGAATCATTTTGGTATCAGCTCCCTTTGGGGAACTAGAGATGCAGTTTGCTTCATCATGTTTTCCTGCCGATATTGTCATTTACGATTTGTTCTCCTCTACTCCACTTGAGTTGTGCTTTGCAAATCACCTAATCCAGGCTAAGACTAGAACAGCCTTATGGAGAAAACAAAAGAACCCGTGGAGGAAGCCAGGAAGGGTGAGACTATGAGTATTCAGAAGTGTAAAAGACACTAAAACTTCGACACCCTTCTATAGAGGTCCCAGATCACACTGGGCCTCTAAACCAAGGAGTAGAGGCTGGGCTGCAAGATTGGGGTCATCCTGGATTCTGAGATCAGACTCAGATCTTGACACCCCCTGCCCCCCGCCTTAAGGACCATCACTTTCTCATCTGCTCGTGACTTTTTGCACGCCACCCACACAACATGCACACACCACAGAGAAAGCGGTTCCCAAGGTCACACCTAAGCCCAGCCTGATCCTATTGGAAAAGTAAGACACACAGGTTTCCCTGAAAACATAATTTTACCAGATATCTCAGCATTTTTCCCTGAAAAAAAGGAAGATATCACTGCATAGTTTCCAAGTGAAATCGTTTTAAATGTCCTACATTTGGGCCGTTCACAGAGGCTAATATTTGAATCCACTTGGGAGACTGTGTCCCCAATTCCGATGCAATCATCATGACCAGCAGGGCCTGGGATATCTTTGAGGTCAATACTAGTTTTCACAAATTGTGTACAAGACAGACTTCAGTGATACGTGGGTGTGGGCCTGTTTTCACCAAGCGGTATTTACAGCACATGGCAAGAGGCAGGGAAGTCTTCTAACCCCCGGTCCTCAGGAAGGATACGGAAAATCACAACACGTGTGTCAGCTGCATTTACGCTTTTTTTCCCACCTTCTTTTACTGCAGTCCCCTTCACACCTTTCCTAGTCTGCATTTCACCACGCAACTGCAAAACGCGTTCTGCCTTTGTCACTGCGAGAAGCCTCGTTTGACAAGGACCCAGGCAGGTCATGAGTCATGCCCACTAACCTGATGTTTAAGCTAGCATTCAAGAGCAAAATGTCAGCCTTTGGGGGGCCCCAGAGACAGACTAGGGTGCTGCCTGAGCTAGTCAGTGCCTCAACCTACTCGGGTAACCATCAAGATACTCACTGCGATAACTACAATTAATGCGGGGGAGGGGGTGCTCTTTAGAAAAGTGCAGTAAATTCAGTTAGAACAAAAGTTATGACTTTACATTTTATTTTCCCCTTTCGCCTGAAATCCTAATGCCAATATTAAGTTAGCGGCATTTGATCATGACTCGCTTTTCATATCCCAGGCATTTGTTCCCTTAGAAACTAAACAGAGGAAAAAAACTGACTCTATATAGAAATACACAGTTAACTAACTATCCATCCCCAAGATAAACAAACTACTCTTGGCCTTATTTATGCACCACTCAAAAATAAAAACCTAAAACTACAATAAAAACAACAACACACCGTGTGTGTGCAAAATTATAGGCAAAGCTAGTTAAGCCACAGAGTTTGTGATGTTTTATACAGCAGGCTCACAAACTGAAAACAAATTTTTGATTGCTTATATATTCTGAAGTGTTTCCTGCCTACATATCCTCAGAAATCCCAGGAGCTTTCCTGGACACATGGAAAATTTCAAGTTGAGCCATTTTTAAGTTATCCATGAGTGAAAGGGGAAAAAAAGGAGGAAAAAAAAAAAAAAAACCCAGCACATGGAGTGGGAGTTTGAATTTGTCATAAAAAAGAAGAAAAAAGTTATTTTGTTCTTTGCCTGTCTTTGAGTTACTTGACAATGGCTGAACATACTTTACCCAAGTTTTTTTTTTTTTTTTCATTTTTTTCAGAAAGAGGAGAATCACCTTTGTGCCGCAGCCAAGTATGAATATATTCAGCATGTTCTTTCTATACAAGTGCGCACCAGGGAATTCTTAAGGCAGATCTACGTGTAACCGTAAAACTAGCACTACCAGGCACAAATCGGATCGCACGTCATAATGACAAATAACTACCAGAATAGGAAAGCAAGCGTGCACTTGGCATCCAGCATCCAAAATAAGAATTCGACTTTTAAAGTTACTGTACAGCATTTAACATGGAAATAATCACCTCCGCGGTGGAGATCGCGGACGGAGACGCGAACCCCGCAAAAACCTTGGCGACCGGGCGGGGACCGGGTTTTGCGCCTTCCTGCCGCGCCTCTGAGAAACACCGCCCCCGGATTAAAGTCTTCCGAGATGCTCTGCACACGGCATCCACGTGGTAGATGGCAGGGCCTAACGGTGGCTCGGGTGCCCGTGACAGGCGGGGCAGGGAGGCGCGGAGATTCTGGAACGTTTAAAGTAAAAGAGTTGAACAAGTTATGTAGAGGGCAGAGGCCAAGACTGTTTTTGCAGGGAAACACCCCACTCAGAAATTCAGTTCCTGGCTTCATTTCCCGAATCTCACATAAATATCTGAGGACATTGCCGGCTTCCTAGAGCCAAGAGGGAAAACATGCATTGAAAAGAACGAGCAAGAGGAGCCAGATCGCGGGATGATCATTTCGCTGGACGCCCTCCCCTTCAGACACCGTTGGCTGGGGCTCCCGGTAAGAAGGGCCGGAGAAAATGGATGAGCGGTGCTCCCTCCCCGGGAAGGGAAGAAACTCTGCTTTTATAAATAAACTTGTCACGGAGATAGGCCACACATCAAAAAAGGAAAGTAGGGGGGAAACCTGGAAGGACAGGGGGCCTGAGGTAATGGAGCCCTCCTGTCTCCCATCGCGGCTGGTGCGCACGGCGAGGGGAAACCGAATATTAGCATTGTCTGGCCCTGGCCATTTTTTCCCTTCTCATAATATAACTTTGTGAATATGTTTAAGAGAGTGTCTGCTGTTATTGGTCTAATGAGCGAACTCTGAAATCTGAGCTAAAGACAGCTCCCTAGTGGCTGCTCACTGTTCCACAGACCGAAAGGAAACTCCTTTCAGGGGCCCATCAGGGCGAGCCACTGCTGACAGCTTGGAACGGCACAGCACACAGATTTATTTCACAGACAGCCACAGACAGGAATTTAGCACCCTGTGCTGGCCTCCTGCTTAGTGGAGAAGGTGTTAAAATGCAACCATGCAGAGCTCTCCCTTGAACAAAACCCAGTAGCGACTAATCAAGCGGTCACCCGTCCCCCGGCAGAAAATTCCGGGTGCCGAGCAGCTGAGCGCCGAGCGGGAGCACCATCCTGACAGCTGCTCGGCGGCCGCTGCAGCTTGAGAGCTGCCTCGGAAATCGCTAAATATTTTGCGTGACCTTTCAACTTACAAATTAATTGATTTATAAACAACGGCAAATGTTATTTATTTATTTATGACATCTTGGAATGCCTTCCCTCGATTTAAGGGCACAGAGCTGCCGAGAATATTCCCTGAGGCCTCCGGCGGAGCTTCAGACCCAGAGGGTGGCGGCTCTTGCTGTCCCTCGCCAACGCGCCTCCCCTGAACGTGCGGCTGAAAGGCGGGGACCAAAGTGGGTGCTGATGTGTAAGACAGTCACCCGCCCCCACTAAGCAAGTCTGAACCGTGGTGTCACCTGCAGAAAATAAGCACACTAGCTTTGTTCTATATGTATGTAGATAGGTACATATATGTGTGTGTACGTGTGTATTTCTGCGTGTACCATGTGTGCATATATACCTGTGTGTGTACATACGAAATATACATACACACATACACATAGGTCTCTAAGGCAGCCTTCACCTTCAGATTTGTAGCCAAAGTTACTCTCTCCCCACTGCTGCAAATTCTAAACAAGTACTCAACAGCTGAGGGGCTGAGCTTTTTAGGGAAAAAAGCGAACTACATTTATCGAAGCGATTGCTACCGCATCCTGGTCGCTGGGGGTCGTTCCTAAGGAAACTGCACACAGTCGGCAATATTGTTTATATTGATTAGTTTGCTCATCTCACTCTCCCTCACGTATGCCATGGTTTCTCATACTTAGTTGGTGTGTTTATGAAACTACCGACTTGTTCTGGCAAAAGGAGGAGAGAAAAAAAAAAAAAGAGAGAAAGAAAACAAGGAGAAGGCAGGAGGAGGACCAGAAGAAACATTTTTCTTTCGTATTTTCTGTGCTGGAAGTAAGCCCCTGGGTCTCTCGTTTTTAATTCCATTTGCAATGGCTCTGAAAGCTGTCCTCGCCTAGTGTATTCCCAATAAACGTATCCCTTCAGCTCGCTTCTCTTTCTCCCCACCTCAACTCTTAAAGTTTGCCAGTCGATAAATAATAATGACCAGATGCTCCCTCAGTCCGGTGCTGGAACCATGCACGATGCCAAAGGCAGGACACATCGGGTCAAACAACGATCTGCGTCCCAGAAGGTCTTTAAAGCAAGGGACACAAGAGTGAAACGCGATGGCACATGGACCGAAAGGACCCTGCCCGAGACCCCAAAATGCATCTTCACAGAACCAAGTCTACATTTGTTGCGACTACCCTGTCACACCCCCTCCCCTGTGCTATTTGCTAGTCTGCCAGCATTCTTAGCGGGAAATAATATTTATTTGGACTTTTTTTTAATGTTTATATATTTTTGAGAGACGGAGAGAGACAGAGCATGAGCGGGGAGGGTCAGAGACAGAAAATGAGACACAGAATCCGAGGCAGGCTCCAGGCTCTGAGCTGTCAGCCCAGAGCCCGATGCAGGGCTTGAACCCATGAACTGCGAGATAATGACCTGAGCCAGAGTCGGATGATTAAGTAACTGAGCCACCCAGACGCCCCTTGACTTTTTTTATTTTTTAGGCCAACATGTTATCAAATCTTGCAGAGCCAAAAAAAAAAAAAAAAGAGGGCACAGTATGAATAAGAAACTGATGCCTAGGCAAGTGCCCCTCCCAGAGCTCCTCCTCCAGAGTGGTAAAGCTTTCCCCACCTCACTGTGGTAACTTTACAAAGGGAGCCTTGAAAGAACCAGAGCGTTAGAAAACCAAAGTGGGGAAAGAAACCTCATCACCTTAGGAAGCCAAATCGGTCTGCTCCCATTCCAAGACAGAAGAGAAAAAATTATGCCCTGTTTATTTTTCTACTTCTCCCACTTCTTTGCAAGCATATCATTTTCCTAGAATTCTTGTGTCGTAGGTTTGGGTTAAAGGGATAAGACTGTATTTTTGTCCCTGAAGTCAAAAGGGGTGTGTGGGTAGGGTAGTGGTGTGGAGGAAAGAGGAAGGGAAGCCACAGGTACGATGTGACGGAGGAACTTTGTATGGAAGCTTCCTTTGCATGTATATATACATATATATTCATATATACATACAGATTCATACATACATACACATATATAAATATACAGACATACATATACGTTCATATATACTTACATATACACAAATACATATATATTCATACATACACATTCATATATACATATATGTATATATGAACGTAAAGTTCACATCACACTTACTAGTATAGGGAACGTGCAGAAAAGTATATTTTCACTTAGATGCAAATAGTTTATAGGAATCCTATACAAAGAAAAATGCAACCAAAAATAAGTAGCTTGAAATAGAGAAATTTGCCTTAACCCCAAGTTGAAAACCATCTAAGTGATTCCTGATGCACACTAAGCTTGTCCCTCTCACTCTTACTCCCTTGCTCTCTTCCTGGAGTCAGTATTTCGTATATTAAACAGGCCCTTTCATTCTATAAATGTGTTTGCATTCCAGATGAAATCTATTGAGGCAAGGATGAAGTGCGAGCCAAGATGGGCAGAGAGGGTTCTCAATTCTTCCACCAGTGGACATGGTTACAGTTTTTATTCTGGACTTACATAATATGTTCTGCGTTTGAAATACTTCCCCGTTGGTGCTGGTTGCTAGATTTCAAACAGGTGCTACCAGTGAGGCATCCAAGGTAAAAGGACATGTCCCTGTCCCCTTGCCCAGTGTGCATTATGTATACTCAAAGTGTCCCTGAGACCCCTGACCACTAGAACATGAAACAAAGACTTCCACAATGTAGGTCTTCTTTTATTCATTCATTAAATAAACGTTCATTGGTACCTACTATGTGTTAGGCATTATTCTCGATGTTGGGGATGAACTGCTAAACAGAAAAACAAAACTCTCTGCCCCTTTGTAGTGGGAGTCAGCGAGGGCAATATACACAACCAACAAATGAGAAAAATACAGAGCACGTTAATTAGTGAAAAGCGTGATGAGAAAAATCGAGCACGGAAGGGGGTTAGGAACTGCAGGATCGAGGAGGAGGATCTTCACCGGGGTGACATTTAAGACCCCAAGGACACTGGAGCAAAAACTTCACATTGAAACATACAGTCCCGGGGCGCCCGGGTGGCTCAGTCATTTAAGTGTCTGACTCCTGGTTTCAGCTCAGGTCATGATCTCACATCGGGCTCTGCGCTGACAGTGTGGAAACTGCTTGGGATTTTCTCTCTCTCCCTCTCTCCCTCTCTCTCTGTCTCTCAAAATAGATAGATAGATAGATAGATAGATAGATAGATAGATAGATAAACAAAAGAAACATACAGTCCCAATTAAAAAGTAGATATGAACTAACTAACGATAAGGATTTTTCCGTTGGTTTTTATCATGCCAATCACAGCCAATGGTAAAACAGCTGAATTTCTCCCCATTTTCCCTCCAGAGACCAGATTGTGCTTTCCCGCACCCTTTGCTGCTTCTTTCCCACTGAACCTGCACCATTTGGTTCCTGCTGTCCTAACAGTAGGTTCTGTCATTCCTTTAAGTAATATTTGCTGGGTGTCTACTCTGTGTCAACATTTGAGGAGGAAATATCAAAATGGTGTAAAAGCAACATCTATGGAGTTTTGCCTCCTCTGTCTCTCCCCCCAGCTCCATCATACCTGCTCCCCTTCCTACTTAAGGCAGAAACATTCCAAGATCCCAAATCAGTACTTGGGATTTTTAATTTCAGGTGCCAGTGCCTACATGGTAAATAGATGTGCTCCAGTTATGGCAATTCAGACTCCCTGGTTTTCAGAGACACCCCTCCTAAAATCACATGTCTACTCGCTATTAAAAAAATCAAGTCAAGCCACAACAAAATGACTCCGTGCAATTGTGTATCACAGGTAAAAGAAAACCTTGTCGATATGAAATCAGACAGTGTAAAATTCTCTCCCAGAGGAATCTGGCATTATTACATCCCCCATCAATCATGGTAGTCTCTCCAACAACTGTATCAGATGCAACATCCAGATATTGCTGTCATCTTACCAATTCAGCAAAGACTCCGGATACCATTACAAACAATTCGGCCCCACCAAAATCTAAACTCTGCCTAGAGATTTCAGAGTCCTCACTTGTTTCCAACAACTAGGTCCAAATTCTGGGACTTTGCCGTTGAGTGTAATGGAATTTGACCTAAATATATGCGTATGACCTACACACGTACATTTATGAGGAAATCATGGATCTGACCTTGGCATATAAAAGAAATACTCTATACACGTTATCATAGAATAATATCTGACAATGTATTATTGGATGGCATGTACTCTAAATCTTACCAAGATTAGTTCCTAGTCTGGGCATTCCATTTAACGACAGGCAATGATTCCCCCCAGCCCATATTACGGATCACGTTATCGGAAGCATCCAGGCAATGCTCCAAGTATACAGGATATAACAGGTAGACACACGGATGGACCCAGCAAAGCGTCTGCCTTCTGAATTTACTTTTTTTTTCCAGTAGGGAGAGAGTTTTGGGTTTTGTCTCCTCAGATACTCCCGACGTGGGTGAAAGTCACAAAACCAAGCTTAAACTGAAGTGCAGATATCAGGTGAGCATTCAAATCACCTTCTCTTTATCCCCTGATGCCATTAGGATAAAAACGCTTCCCCCTCTCCTCCTTCCTGCATCCTCACGCACATATGCGCACGCACAAAAGTTGACTTTGAAGCTTTCAATTTCGCTTAACGTCTTCCCTTTGTCCCCGCCACGGATAACCCAAAGCAAGCAAAGTGAGGATCTTGCCTTGGCCCCTGCACAGAAAACACCCACAGTGCTTTCACCTTATGTACCTTATTTATAATCCTCTGTAAATTCACCCAAAAGTCATGAACTACATAATACTAATTCTTATAGGTTGACATATTTCCCTGATCTTTCATGAGCCACATGGGGAAACAGTTTTCTCCTGATCTGAATGAAGAAGAAAAACAGTGATCCTAATCAACCATTTGCCCTTAGTGGCTTCCCTAAACAAATCTGGGAAAGCGCTTAAAGGCTTGGGAATAACCATGACCCTGCTTGATGCACTGTAATAACCCTACCTAATTATACTGATATAAAAACTAATTGGAAAGATAGCAAATGTCAGGGTAAGATGCAAATCGTAGGGTGTTAATTGCTGAACAGGTGCTGGAATAGAATTAAATGAGCATTCTGATTAAAAGAGTGGAGGAAACAAATGTGGACCCCCGATACAAACTTGGCCATGTGACTTCTTCAGCAGTCCATTCCACCAGGAAAAGGTCATGGTGCTGTGACCTCTGTTCTGTGATGGGTGGACCAAGAAAATAATAGTGACCACAGAAGAAAAAAAAAACAACAACCTAGCAATAATACCAACATGACTTCTAGAACCGACTGCTTGGTTTGAGCCCCAGAGACATGCAATGTGTTTTAAGAGTTCTCAGATACAGAAATAAGCCTCGCTACAATCAAGAATGCATAAATGCTCACCTTTCCCCTTCCACCTTGGACCAGAAGGGCTCCTATCCCGCCCCCAAGTACAGCACTACACAGTGCTAAGTGCTACGAGGGACTCACAACACACTTGGGAAGGGACGGAGTGCTTGATTAATTAACTGAATCCATAGCATCACTTGCCTTGAATAAGTTGAAGCCGTATACGAGCCATGGCATTGGAGTGAGACGACATGACAGAGAATATATCAGCGGTTCCAACTGCTATGAACAGCTCATTCTTATTGCAAACAGCATTTCTTGATGCTCTAGCCATCCAAACCATAAACTGTGTCTATAAAGGCGATTTTCTCCTTAGCCCGGCATGCCAGTGAAGAATGCTTCCTCCCAAATGCCTGGTGCCTTGGTCAAGCTCTCGGCCAATCGTCATTCATCTCCTGACATTTGGAGAAGCCTGGACCAACAGCACCTGCATGCTGACGCCATCCAGAGACGAAACCCTGAGGGCAGCCGCTGCATGTGGGTGCTGGGTGACAGAGATACAGCTCCCAAGCTCCAAGTCGGTAGGATCCCTTCCCAACACCATGACACCGTCCATGCTCCCACCTCCTAAAGAGGCCCTTTGCTTCAGCACCCCCCTCGAAGAAATGCTCTACCTGAAGTTCCTACCCCTTTTCTCGACATACAACCACAAACAACCCAGAAGGAAATGACTCCCTTTCCAAGGAAGGATGCTGCAGCTTAAGGGTTCTTTTCTCCCCGTAGTTTGCGGGGCTTTGAGATGTATGATGCTGGACACCTAAACTAGCTCTTCAGTGCAGGGAGAGGGAGGCAGCGCAGTTCTGCCCTGTTCTACTGGTGTTTCTCACGCTGCCCTGCCCCAGGGTAGAACAGCAATTCATTTACAGTGCTCGTTCCACCGGGGGGGGGGGGGGGGGGGGGGGGGGGGCCTCTTCACCCAGTGGCTGCCAACCGCACACCATTCTCCTTACCTGTATTTGCTTTTGGTGATAGAGCCCAGGGACGGCAGGGCGCACAAAGCAGCAAAGTTAATCCTTCTAACTCAGACCTACGTCTCCTAGAGTTAGAGCAAAAGCGCAGCAACCCAGTTTGCTTCCTTTTATTTATTTTTTTTTTCTTTGCACTTAATAGATTTGGCCTCCACCGACAGTGGGCAAAAGAAAATAATACGATGGTGACATGAGACAATGCATCAACTCAGCAGCCCAATTTCAAAGTGCAAACAGAGGAGCTCCCAAATGCTTTAAGAGGGAAATGTGGGTACAGGAGGCATGGGTGAGATTTCACCGTGTTTATTTATGCTTTTATAAGGACACTGAGAATAATAACAAAACAGGATGGGAAAGAGAAAATTTTTTGCTCCAGCATGGAGATGGAGGGGGGGGGGTGGGTAGAACCTCCTTGCTCTTTCCTTTTCTTTGATCTTAAGAGAAGCTCACTCTCTCTTGTTCACTCTTCTCTTTAAGGAAAAAAAAAATAAACTGTCTCCTGAGTAATAAAGTCAAGACACTTGCCAGTAAAAATTGGTTAAGGTCATCACTTCCGAAGGTCAAACGAGTTTTAGACAAGATGCCATGTGGGATCACCATTCAGCACATTTCGTTAAATGGTTAAAAATAATAAAAATAATGACAGTAGTGGAGTTATTTAAAAAAAAAAAAAAAAGCACAGAAGTCAGAGAGAAAATGAGAGAACCAGATGTCTTGAAGGAATGCTGGGAAATGCTTAAGAGGAAGATTTCTCCCACCCCAAACAAAAGCTTCCCCAAGGATCTTTTGAGATGCGCTGTCAGTATCTGATGCAACACCATATATCTTTTTTTGTGTTTTGCTGTGGGGTTTTCTTATTTATTTATTTTATTTTAACAAAGAAGACACAACAGGGAAAACTTTTTTAAAAGGATGGCGATTCACGTGGACCCCAAAGCAAGCATTTCCCCAGATCCCTTGTGCATCGGCCTTGTCGAAAGATCCAAAAGACGGCAGAAGCGATGTTGTTCCAATGGTAGGTTGGCATAGAGGGGCCAACCTCAAAATGACACCATCAGTTTAAGTGAGAAGATACCACGATCCATGCAGGTTCCGAAAGAAGAACTCTGCTTTAAACAGGTGGAGGCCAAGAGACTGTTACGAGATGCAAATGAACTCTCACAGGAGACCTCCGTGGCTCCAAAAACAAACTCGGAATCCACACTGACAGTGCAGCCCGCGTTCCAAGTTATGTCACATCCTTTTGCAGGGCAATAGTGGGCCGTCAGGCCTGGTGCTTTTTATGATCCGTTTGCTTTTTCAGGCCACAGCTCACCCACGGAACCAAAAAGTCTCTTGTGCCAAGGGATGCTTTAAAACTCCAGTGAGGCCACCGCAAGACTCCGGTTCCAAGTACTGTTCGTTGCCAGTGACAATTAGAACAATCTGAAAATGTTCCTCCCAGAAAAATACACTCTTTTTTTGTTGTAACAGGGGTGTAAACGCCAGCCAATCTCTTTTGGCACCCAGTGCCGTAAGAAGTGCTTTCACTGTGCCACCTCTCGACAAAAACGCCCTCAATGAGTGTCCTCTAAGGACCAGCTTTGAAAAGGGGTTTCGCGTATCAGGTTAATGCATGCACTTGGCACGGCCCAACTTTTGCACCAAGGCTCTGGGGTATGGGGTGATAAGAGCCAGGTTCTGTTTGTTAACGATAAGGCAATTATTTCTTTGGTACTTCATAGGAAAAAAAAAAATCTTACAGCAAAGATTCAAACAAGGATCCCTAGGGAGACAACGGAACTCGTAGGTTGGAAAAGTTTCTTTTTTTTTTTTTTCCTGCACAAGAGCAAACAAATGGGCCATTGAGAGCAACAGAACGGCTGAGACCAAGTTCCCGACAAACACACTGGCTGTCGCTCCTGCACAAGTCCGCGATAACTTAGGGAGGGGAAGGCAGGCGGCAAGGGGAAAGAGAGACAGGAAGAAAAGGCGCAGAGTGAGAGGAAAGGAAAAAGAAAAGGAGGCAAGAACAAGAACAGAATAGGAGTAAAGAGGCAAGAAAGAGAACAAAGGAGTGGAGACGGGATAAGAGAAAAGAAAGGGCACAGTACATCACTGGTGGAACTTTCGATGTGTTTGGGGATGGAAGAGATCCATGAACTTGGAAGGGTAAACAAATTAGATCTTTATTTTCACTGCCCCCTAATTGAAATTTAGCATCTAAGCATCTCTTTCCATTTTAAATGTAGACAAGCCCCAACGGAATTAGAGATCCACAGGCTTTCCTGGACCATCAACGGTATCCATGATGAAAAAGGAAGGGATGTGGTGGGGGAGATGAGAACACCAAAATCTTGGTATGGTATCAGGCAACCTCTCTCTCCATAGACATAGTATTTCAGAGGATAGATATGTATGACTTGGGTTTGGAAAAAAGGTCCTTTCATTTACTCCCTGGGTCTGGTTTTCTGCCTTCAAGCCCTGGCTCCTTGACCTTCCCCGGAACCCTCTAACATGCAACAAGTCTAGGCTTCCCATGCCAGGGAGCTTTCAGGAAGTTTTCTCAAGGTCATCACATCTGATTAACAGCTGAGAGTCAGTTCCACAGCTCTGCAGGTCAGGTCAAGCATGACAATCTTTTCGGACACAATTTTGCCCAGCTGGTTCCTGCTAAGGTCTGTAAAACTCAAAAAAAAAAAAAAAAAAAAAAAAGAAGAAAAAGAAGGTAGGCTGTGACTTCCCAAAGAAGCATGTCACTGACGCCTCATTTTTAGTTTTCTACTAGGGAAAAAAAAAATGCCGAAGGGACTGAGATTAATCTACAGACACAATGGGTCTCAAAACAAACAGCCTTCTGGGGCGCCTGGGTGGCTCAGTCCGTTCAGCATCCAACTTCAGTTCATGTCATGATCTCACAGTTCATGAGTTCAAACCCCGCATCCGGCTCTGTGCTGTGGGTGCAGAACCCCTTCGGATTCTCTTTCTCTCCCTCTCTCTGTCCCTTCCCCATGCACATGAGTGCGCTCTCTCTCCCTCTCAAAATAAGTAAATAAACTTTAAAAAAAAAAAAAAAAAAAAACCTAGCCTTCTGTCCAACCTTCCTTGTCCTCAGAATTACATCACAGAATCCCATTTCCACGGAACTTCAAATCCTGCTGTCAGGGTAGACTAGCATCCCGCAGTCAGTGGACCACTGACCCCATGACCTGTGCCGTAATGTACTAGTAGTTATGCCCCTTTACAGATGTGAGTGGGGAACAGCTGAGCCCCTGCCCTTGGAAATTCCCACCTCCTTCCTATTTCAGTATCACAGGTCAGCCTGGCCCGACCAATAGAAATCATGCCAACTCATCAAACTGATCTCCCTGCCCTCATCTGCAGATGCTTAGGTTTGGGCTCTGTTTCCAGAGGCTCCAAGCCAAAGCATCCCCCCCCTCCCCGTCTTTATGAAGCAAGAAGACCTAACACCTAACTTGGGGCTTCTTGGGGCTGGACGTTAGCATAGGTGTCCTGCTCAAATCCTGCTGCCCGCCCAGGGGTTAAGAATGAGGGAGGAGGCCTGTTTCAGGCCGATGCCAATTTTGAAAAACGTGACATACTTCTCTCATCTAAGGAGGGGAGGGTCTGAAAGGACAGGGGAGGGCCTCCCAAACAGGAGCCCACAGCTCCACCTCTTTGGAGAGGGCACGTTTCTACCTGGCAGTAAGAGTCCATGGGACTCCAAATGATAAGTTACACCCCCGTGTAGGCAGGTTCCAGCCATCAGAGTGGCGGGGGTCAGGCACGGGACGGAGAAAGACGCTAAACAAGATACGCCCTGACCAAAACCACATACCGGCTTCCCTCGCTGTCTGGTTAATTTGCTTCCAGTCTCAGTGATGGGAATTAGGCAATTGCTTTAAAAACTCAGAAGCCACCATAAAAATAGAAAATTATTGCTTCCTGTCATGACCAAATATTAAACACAGTGCACACCTAATGACTCTATCCCTCCCCAGGGAAGAAGCTTTATGAACAATAAAATCCCAGCAGACTTCTACTGTTTGGGTTTGGAGGTCTCATTATGGGCTCACTGATCCAATACAATTTACAAGCTCAATGGACTCCACTCGAAGTGAAAACCGCCAAGCCGGAGTTATAAACAGAACACCTACAGTGAAGCCAGCGTTTCATTCTTCATCAGGGAATGAAAAGAAGAAAGAGGGGATTGAGGAGAAAGGCACTCGGGTAACCAGTTGCTCCCGGAAATGTTTCTGACAGCCTGTGTCTGACTCAAGGTTAGACACCTCACTAAAAACGCAAGGCAAGGTGGGGGGAAGCTAAGGAGTCCCTAAAGCCAAAGGCAGGAAGTAAAAAAAAAAAAAGAAAGGTCAGCAAAGGAAAAAGAGGGAGATGGGGTCAGAGTGGGGCGCGACGGGAGTGAGGGAAGCAAACGCAGAATTTTAAAATCTGCCGTCCGGTGTTTCGACACAGGTCGACTCAAAAACGACACCAAATTTTCAAAGTTAGATTTTTTTTTTTCAGCTCACTAAATTACCCAGATATATGTCTAAATGGTGGTTATCCTTCATCTTGTGACTCAACATCTGGATGATAAAATGCATTAGCCACTCTACATTTACTTGGGCAAGCATCAAGTGGACTGCTAGCATTAAATCGAAGTCGAGTCTGGCTCTTGTTCAAACGTCAGCCAAGACCAAGTGGGGAGAGAGGAGCTTCCCCTTTACCTTCAACTCCGTGCAATTTATCACTCGAGCCTAAACAGTCCCACATGTTTGAAGCGCTGAAGGAGACTTGGGGAACGCTGAACAAAGGCTTTCAGGGAAGTCAGTATAAAAGTGAACAGTAGGTAGACAGTGGGCACTAAACAAAAGCAATGCAGGGGAGGCGACAAGTCCATAAAACAGGGTCTAGACAGAGCATGAGAGCAAGGCACCGAGAGGTGACAAAAAGAGACAAGAGACAGAGCGCCGAAGAGGGGACCTGGGTAGTGAAACTGGCAAAGACTGGCGGGGGAGGGGGAGGGCCGGCAGGGACTGCTGACGGTTCCCAATAATGTTTTCTGTTCACCTATCAGCTTCCTAACTGAACCCCCTAAGTGTGAATCAACTTCCACGTGGACAAGAAGATAATTATGAGCCCTACATGAAGGCAGAACACACACACACACGCACACACACACACACACACACACACACACACACACACACACAAAGGAAGGAACTAAGCCAGCATGAGCCCATCATGGTACAGGGCTCTCTCATGCATCATCTCCCCATCCCAGCACTGTGCGACAGTCCTCACTCCCCTATTTTTCAGATACAAACTGGGATTCAGGTAGGGTTGCCAGATAAAATATAGGATGCCCAGTTAATTTTAAAGTTCAGACAACAACGAATAATTTTTCAGTATAAGTATATCCCAAATATCACGTGGGAAAGGCTTATAATGAAATTGCATTTGTTTTTATCTGAACTACAAATCGAATTAGGGCATACTTGCACCAAAAAAAAATCATTCATGTTTATGTGATATTGAAATGTGACTGGACAGCCTATATTTTTATTTGCTAAATCCGGCAACTCCAGATTCAATGAGAGGGAGGAAATGAATGAATGGGTAAAGGCATGAAAGGTATAGTGGAGCGGTCAAACCCAGATCTGAAGCCAGATTTTGCCAGTTATCACACTCCAGGAATAACAACCACTTCAAGTATGCAACCCACATGTCATAAGTCTGTGTTACGTGCACAACCTTACTTCTTCTGAAGAAAGAAAAGGCCTTTTTTCGCAGAACAAACTGGCTACATACAAAATTACTGATTATAGGGAAGCAAAATGTCATCAGTCTGACCCATGGCATGGTGCTTGAAAGGTGATGAATCCTCCAAAGCTCCGGTCCAGTTAGAAGCTTTGCGATTCAGCGACACCATATTCATTGGGAATGTCATTGTTCCTCCTGTCCTCTCCTTACACAGACCATCACAGCTGTGTCCTGGGAGTGAGAGATCTTGTCTCTAATCCCAGTTGAGTCTTTGACCTGCCTGCTATATGGCCACTGAAGGAGTTGGTCTTCCACAGAGTTTTCTCATCTGAAATGTGGGTGACGGTCCCAGTGTACGGCTGAGTCATGTGCAAAGCTTTAAATCAATCAGGAAAATGTCCTGTGCAACTGTGCAAATCTGGACCAAAGTCAACCAACCAAAAGGCTTGCCCTTTCTCTCCATAGAGACCTACCTCAGGGCTTGATTGGAGGACCTATGTGTGAAGGACAGCATACAGAGCTACGATGGCCCAGACTGCATGACCATTTTGTGAGCTCTCTTTTCTAAAAGTCCTGGCATCCAATGTGCCTTAAAAAATGCAGGTGTTAACCCCAAAGTGCTGGCCGGAATCCAGATGGTTCCATCCCTGCAAATTCTTCCATTCCTGCCATGGTATCAGTGGGATTAGGAATTTCTCCCTATTTCCTTTTCAAAAGCTCCTGTTATATGTGAGCAGCTGCAGCATTTCTCACCAGTTCTGGCTCCTTGGTGGTCTTGAGGGGGCTGGGAGAGTTTGAGTTTAGAACAAAACCTTCCTGGAGGACAATCA
The DNA here is from genome assembly GCF_046562875.1 of Panthera onca. Lineage (NCBI taxonomy): Eukaryota > Metazoa > Chordata > Mammalia > Carnivora > Felidae > Panthera > Panthera onca. The sequence goes on from NC_138342.1 coordinate 172,848,765, forward strand.
CTTAATTAATTACCCAGTAGAGACTGACAAAATGCTGACTCCTTATAGACTTGGGTCTAAGCTGCCTGACGTGCTTTGAGCCTCTTGTCACTCGACCACTTTCCTTTCGATCAAATGCCCGCTCCAATCGCAACTCTAGGTCAACATGAAGAACAGGGCAACAAAGAACGATTCCTATAAGATTTCAATCAGCATATAATCTAATCAAGTCCTAACAGGTAGAGCTCTGAGTTTTATAAATCATCTGTGGATAACTTCCTTCTTATCTCCTTAGGATATGTCATATTTCCCAACCGTTTGGCCTGTTAGCCTCTTGGCTGGTCATAAATAGACCCAGAAGAACTCCTCTAGCCCCATTTGCTCAAATAGAAAGAAATAACTGGGAGTTCTAGAAAGTTCTCTCAGGATGAACATGTGGTCTTATCAATCTTTCCCAAGTTCTGGGTCCTTTGTTCCCCCTAAAGCCAGCTAGACAACTCTGGGAAGAAATACCTTTCCTAGAAACAAACATCGATTTCTTATTTCCAGCATGGAACAACCTCACAGTGCTGTTCTACTTCTCCTGACTCATCCCCTTTCTGGCAAACCTGCAACTTAATCACATCATACAATTTTATACGGGAGAAACCGGAAGTTGAAGCATACCATTATTTTGCTCTGCGTAACCGCATACATCCACTTGGTCCTCTGATTTTCCCTGGGAATTGATCCCGGGGACCTAACGCGAGCACTTCGAATGAGAGAATCCTAGTCAAAGTGAACTGGTGTGGGTTTTTCCCCTTTTTTCTAAAGAATTACTTGCAAATGGTTTGGATTCCGGCTTCCGAGTTCCTGCTCTCTCACAAACATCCAGGCTACTAAAAAATTCACAGATTGCCAGATGGTACAACAGCAGTTCTTTGCAAAGGATCTGAGCTTTCCAGTGAACAAAGGACGTGTACTCATGGGGACAAGTGGCAACATCAGCAAAAGCTTTGGAGTGGTGGGTGTATTGGGGGAGGGGAAGTGAAATGTGGAGAGGTGAGAAAATGGGCCTTTTACCTCCAGTGACTGGTATCTGGCAGGGAAAACCTAACTCCCAACCACTGCTGATGGTAGGAGGGAGCATATCCAGAAGAAGATGAAAGATATTAAATCAGAAACTAGGATATTTTGGGGCGCCTGGGTGGCTCAGTCGGTTGAACTTCCGACTTCGGCTCAGGTCATGATCTCACGGTCCGTGAGTTCGAGCCCCGCGTCGGGCTCTGTGCTGACAGCTCAGAGCCTGGAGCCTGTTTCAGATTCTGTGTCTCCCTCTCTCTGCCCCTCCCCCGTTCATGCTCTGTCTCTGTCTCTCTCTCTCTCTCTCTGTCAAAAATAAATAAACATAAAAAAAAAAAAAAACTAGGATATTTTTATAGGAAGTCACTAAATTTGAAGCCTGTGCCCATTTTCCCAATTCCTGGTGGTGCAGGGTGATAGAAATAATGCCCAAGTTTTGGCAGGTAAACTGATACATTCCCAAAAAAGTCACAGGAAGCAAAGTATCCGTGAACTATTTTAACGCCTTCCTACAAGTTTCCCCTACTTCCATTCTGCATTTTCCAATTCATCCTCAAAATCATCCCTCCAAAATATTGACCTGACCATAAAATTGCACTACTTAAAATCCTCTAATGTCTTTCCGTCACCAACGAAAGATGTCAAAATACTTTTGTCCAGGCATATAAAGTCTTACAAAATCTGGACCCAAATAATCTTTCTAGCTTCTCCTACTGCCCCCCTTCACATACATCCATGCACTTCTAAAACTATGAGCAGATTTAGGAAATTTTTTTCCTTTCCATATGTCTTCTCCTACCCACTTTCCTCCTAGAATGCCCTTTGATCTCAACTATGAATGTCCAAGTTATAGTCGTCACCTCTCGCACCTCTACCTAGATGAAAATAATCTCCCCGCTACAGGTCTTCAGAGCTTTAATCTCTGCCTCTCTTATGGCAGTTTTTTCTGCACACTTTTCATTTTTCCATCTGAACTATAAGCTCCTGATGGGAAAGCTTTGTGTCAATTCAATTTTATTATTCCTAACAGCACCTTGCAAAGTCCTTAACATAATAGACCCTTGATAAACATTTACTGAATGATTCATTCTGCCTCACAACCCTAGATATCTGTTCTTGGCATTGTTTTGTACCTACCTGTCCCTGGGGGTAAGACTGCTAAGCAGCAGTCAAATACAAGTAGTTACAGGAAAGGTCCTATATAAACTGGCAAAGGACTCAGTCATCCAAACTCTTCAATGCTTGGCAGTCACAGACTAATCTGCCAACTAATATTTACTGAGTGACTGTAGTATCCAAGCCACTGGACAGATGTTACAGGAGATACAACATAATAATTGCTATGACTTTTTTAAAGCATCTATTCAGTCATACGCTATGGTGGGCACCTTACACTAATATTCTTTTTTTTTAATTTCCAATAGATGTTTCTTTTTTTTATATTAAACATAATTTTTATCAAATTGGTTTCCATACAACACCCAGTGCTCATCCCAACAGGTGCCCTCCTCAATGTCCATCATCCACTTTCCCCTCTCCCCCACCCCCCTCATCAACACTCAGTTTGTTCTCAATATTTAAGAGTCTCTTATGGTTTGCCTCCCTCCCTCTCTGTAACTTCTTCACTACAAGCGTGAAACCTACAGATAACACAATGACTCTAAACCCATATCTTTCAATAATATTCTTAATACAACTCATTGAGAAAGAAGTATTATTAGCACCATCACAAAACCAAGAAATATCAAAGACTTAAGCCACATATGATGCCCGACATCCAAGAATTACAGTGTACTTGGAAATGTAAGGCAAACCCAAACAGGTAAAGAAGATAACAACATCCAAACATCCTAGCAAGAGCAGGCACAGGGGGCAAATGTCAAGTGAGAAGACTTGGGCTGTAAGAATTGATATCTTTGCAGGGGCAGAATCTGAAGCAGGTCTTGAAAAACTGATAGGATTTATATCGGCAGAGTTTGGGGTGGGTGTTCCAGGCAGGGCTGGTACATGCAAAGGGAGAGAGGAAGACATTTTCAAGGTCCGCTTGATGAAACAAACATTTTGATTCATGGGGAAAGACATGACTGGACTAGAAAGTTGGAACCCATCTACAATCCACTCACCTAGTTTTCACGTACTTTCCACAGTTTGTAAATAAATATTTCTCCGCGTGATCATTTAAGCTGTCCGCTCCATAAAAGGAGGAACCATGGCGGTCATGCTCCCCAATGGTCTCTTAGTGCCACGAGTTCACAAATATTTGTTTAATAACTGAATAACAACAGCAACAAAATCCTAAATGAATAAACGATGGAGTGAACCAACGTACAGATGATTGAGCCAGTGTGAGTCAAATCTTAAAGCTCTGAGAGTCTAGGAAGACCGGTGAGTTGAGCAGAACAAGTGTATTTCTTAAACACTAGCCCAACTACAGAAGTAAACATCAAAACTCTTCCATACCGGGGCGCCTGGGTGGCGCAGTCGGTTAAGCGTCCGACTTCAGCCAGGTCACGATCTCGCGGTCTGTGAGTTCGAGCCCCGCGTCGGGCTCTGGGCTGATGGCCCAGAGCCTGGAGCCTGTTTCCGATTCTGTGTCTCCCTCTCTCTGCCCCTCCCCCGTTCATGCTCTGTCTGTCTCTCTCTGTCCCAAAAATAAATAAAAAACGTTGAAAAAAAATTAAAAAAAAAAAAATAAAACATCAGAACAAAACTCTTCCATACCACCTCTTTGATCAGCAGGGGAAGAGTGATTTTCTCAAACGAAATATCATTTATTTACCACGTGGTCCAGGCTGTCATCTGGTGAAGTGCTTCAACCCAAAAGGAAGTATTTTCTATACCAGCAAATAGAAGAGTCCCTTCTCCTATCTGTGTCTAAAATGGCCAAGAAACTAGCAAAGATTTTACTGGAAAACAAAGGACAAAGAACCGGAAAGAATGATGCGCTCACTTCGGGTAGATAATCTGTGTTGTTTGGTGAGAAAATCTACACCCTTTCTGAGAGAATAGAATTTTCAGTAAAAAAAAGAAAAAAAAATAGCCCGGGGCCAGGCTTTTGTAGACTCTTCACAGCACTGGGCTCCCTACACTGGAGATGGGGAATCTGGGCATGGAAGGCACATATTAATAGCTCCCGTAAATTATTGATGAGCAAGGATGATGAATTAGCATGCCTGACACCCAAGCCTGGGCCCTCCGCTAGAATCAGAATTCAGAGCTGGAAGGTAATGCAAAGGTCAACCATTAATCCAATGCACTTCCTTTTACAGATAGGGAAACTAAGGCCCAGAGAGGCAACTCATGACCTCTGTAACATGAGACAGCTAGTTAGTGCATGATCCGGGGCCAAGAGCAGGCATCCTGATCCTAGTCGAAGGCCATATCTGCTACGAAATGCAGCCTCTCAGTCACGGAGACTGGGGACTGATATTCCATTACGCCCGTCACACACATGAATGTGACTTGTACAACCTCAGAGTTAAATGGCACTTCGGGAGCCAACAGTGCTTCCAGACCATACTCACCAGGCCTTTCCATTCTTACACAGCTCTAAATTCTGGAAAGGTTTTCCTTCTTTATCAAAATCTTTTTCTCTGGAACTTCTACCCATTAACTACATTCCAATTTCACCACTGAAACTGGCTATGTGACCTTGGCTAAGTTCTCCAGCTCCTTAAGATTCATATTCTTCTCCATAAAATTGAACTTTTCTTAACCACCAAAGATGAATTAAGAAGATAATTAACGCAAATTACATAGCCGAATGCCCAGCACATAGTAAGCGTCAATTAAAGGTTGAGTATCGGTCGTATCCACCCTTTTCAGGGACAGAAATCCTTGTTTGGGACTTGCCTCTACTGACATATCTGGCTTGTCCATTTCCAGGGAAAGGGAGGGAGTTGTCACAGATTGAAAACCAGTGTGAGTGGCCTAAGACGGCAGGAATCTACTAGGCTTTGTGGACATAAATCTCAGCAAGAGCTCAACTCCAACTACTATCCAAATACTGCTTCTGTGCTGAAAGGAACAGTGGGGTTAAAAGCTGAATCTACATTACAAATCAAGAAGAAATTAATATGGAGTTCGTTTGGTAAATTAACAAAAACTCTAGTGTTCAGGTTTAATGCAATACCCTCTAGCATGCCTGGGAGGTCGGTAAGAGCTTTACTCCCCACAGTTATTCTCTGGAAATTCCCATCCCACAAATAATACTTTCCTGGAGTTAAGTGATACACTGGAGAGAGGGATAACAAGCATGGGCCAGAGGAGAGAGGATCCAAACACGCACTCCAATGGAACAAGGTGGTCGATGAGGCAGAAAAAGGTGGGAAAAGGATGTGCCAAACAGCAGGAAAAGGGCAAACAAGAAGCCTGGACCAGAGGGGAAAGCAGCAAGTGAAGATGCTTACCAAGATGAAAAAAGGAGCAAAACTTGGGATTACAATTACTGAAAGAAAGAAGGAAAGAAAGAGAGAAAGAAAGAAAGAAGGAAGGAAGGAAGGAAGGAAGGAAGGAAGGAAGGAAAGAAAGAGGAGAGAAAGAGGAAGAGGAAGGGAGGGAGGAAGGGAGGGAGGGAAAGGAAGAAAGAAAGAAAGAAAGAAAGAAAGAAAGAAAGAAAGAGGAGAGAAAGAGGAAGAGGAAGAAGAAGGGAGGGAGGAAGGGAAGGAGGGAGAGAAAGAAAGAAAGAAAGAAAGGAAGGAAGAAAGAAAGAGAAGAAGGAAGGAAGGAAGGAAGGAAGGAAGGAAGGAAGGAAGGAAGAAGATAAGTAATGTGGGGATCTAGAGAAATTGGGGCCTTCATACATTGTGGGTGGGAACGTAAGTAGCTGCAACGGAAGTGGTGTGGCCATGACTCAAATTACTATTTGGTAGGAACAAGGGCAGAGAAGAGAGTTCCATATTCCACTTCTAGGTCTGTACCCAAAAGAATGGAAAACAGACAGTCAAAGAGATATTTGTACACCCCTGTTCACAGCAGCATTGTTCACAAATAGCTGAAAGACTGAAGCAGCCCAAGTGTCTGTCGACAGATGAGTGGATAAACGAATGTGATATATCCAAACTGGGATATTGTTCAGCTTTCAGAAGGAAGGCAGTTCTGGCACTCTACAACATGAAGGACCTTGGAGGACATTATGCTCGGTGAAATGAGCCAGTCACAAAAGGACAAATACAGTAATGATTCTGCTTATGTGAGGTCCCTAGAAGTAGTTAAACTCATAGAGACCAAAAGTAGCATGGCGGCTGCTGCGGGTGGGGGAGAACGGATGGTCACAGTTTTGCAAGGTGAAAAGATCTCTGCGGTGGCTCTCACCGCTCAATAATGTGAACGACCTAAACCACTGAACTGTACACTTAAAAATGGTTACGACGGTCAAGTTTATGTTGCGTGCATTTTTCCACAATTAAAAATTTATTTAAAACAAAGGGAAGATACCATCAGGAAAACTCACCCATGAGATACTTTTAAGTAAACCTTTTGAATAAGGTTCATTCTGTTGTTTGTCGGGCTTCTTGAAAAAGAAAGTAAACAAAACTACATCAACATTTAAAATGGCCCTCCAGGAAACAGCTCAGAAATATGGAAACCAATGTCCCAAGACAGAAGCTCTTGGCATATTTAGCGTATGAGACATAGGCTGATCTGCCCTTCTAATAGAAAATACCATACCAGTATGCACATGGGCACAGACAGCCTACAAAGATGCAAAAAGAACGTTAGCCCTCTCTACCCATCTGACTTTTTATGGGCTATAAGAACTGGTACTTTAAGGACTCTTTTGTCACTCTCCTACATCAGTGAAACTGTCCCTAAAGAGATCTTCCCACGGACCACCAGATTACCCCTGAGCCCCAGAGATTCCGCAGATACTCAGAAGAAGTTTCCAGACGGAGAAGAGAGTCTGAGAAGAATACAGCCCAGAAAAAACAAGCTCTGAATTAGCTCTGAAACCACAAAATGTAAATCGGCTTGAGACTTTTTATTTTTATTTACCACACACAGATCTTTATAGACAAGATTTAGGCCGAAGACCAAAGTAAGGATTATGGTTTCATTGTTGGTTTGGTCTGTTCCGGTTTTGGTGTTTGTTTTTTTTTTTCTTCTTCTTTCATACAGGAACTTTGGATTTTTACACTAAAAATTAATCAGCTTTACTGCCACTCTAGACACGCACACATTTGTACACAGAAGGAAGGCTCTACTGGAGGCCTGTGATTCAGCAGCAAGTCCTGCTGGGCTGTGCATTGGCCTGGCTTTTTGGAGAGGGGTGGGGCTGCCCAAGAATTCACAAAAGCATGCTGAAAAGACAGCTGAAAATAAAAATTAAATTTATGTTTCTAGAGAAATCAAGGCAGAGAGTAATTTAGTAGGAAAAAAACAAATCCTAATCTGGGGCTAAGTCTGAGGACCTAGAGAACTACATCTCTGATGGGGGGGCGGGCGGGCACCCTATTATAAAATCCGATGATTTTCAATGAAGGGCCACATGGTAGTAAAAGCTATCTTTCATCTTTTAAGCAGCCTATTGGAAACTGAATATCTGCCCAAGATGTGGTCACAGGGGCTAAATGAAAAGTCAAGTTGTTTGGCGTTTGAGCTGGAAGCCTATCAAGTCAGTGTGATAACACTGCTTGTCTTGTCCCCATCCAAAACTCTGACTGGCCATTGATGAGATCAAGGGCATTTCTGGAATGAGATTCTTCCTTCCCATTCCATTGTACGTCTTTGATTAATAAAAATGGAGTTTACAGCTGAATGGTTGGTTACTTGTCGATTGCAGTCCAGCAGGCAAAATCTGACAAAACGCTGGGCCGGCCAAGGAAAATGATCGAAGGGGTCTTTTGTGGTGAAAAGTTTGGGAACCACCCTTGAGGCTCCCCATCCCCCCCCCCCCCCGAACATGCACAATTCCAAGGGAATAAGCAGGCTCCCCAGAGCCAAAGTGGAGCGTGCCTGTTGTGTGAGAAAACTCAAAGAGAGACAGTGTAAATTAACTGCATCTGGTTAGATGAGCGAGCAGGGGGAGGAGATAATTAGTTGGCATTATAGGAACAAGGGCAGAGAAGAGAGTTCTATATTTACTCAGAGGAAATCCAAAATAGACTACTTTGCACCCGTTTGCTGCTCGTGGGGGATCTCAACATTTCCAAGTTGGCAGACGTTGAACACAGGGATGGGATGCAGAACTCAACCAAACCCCTGAATGACACAAACCACCCATTCCACCTCCCACAAATGGAAACCTGACTTCACCTCCTTTTACATCCACAGGGAAGGGAAGGAGGTGAGGGTAAGCCCAAAAGACATTCAGAAGTAATAAGACAAGGGCAATATCTCCAAACAAAAGCCCTGCAATGAGTAAGCAGAATAAATGCATCTGTTTACAATAAAACGGGTTCTCTAAAAACCTGATGATGGCCAATTTACAGCACCCTTTGGTATGTCTCCGTGTGTAGCTGCGCAACATTTCAAAAGTAACACATATTTCAAGTGATGCAGAGATATCACTGGGCTGTTTTATTGTGCACAGGATAGTAAAAAGTAAATGCCATCGTCCCATAAAGCTCTATAATATGCAGCCAAGATACAATTTCCACCTTCGAAGACAAATTTAAGACATTCTAGCACAAACAATGAAAGCACCTAATTTGCAAATCTTCTCCCTCTGTAGATGCTAAAAGACTTTCTTTTGTACGGGTGCCATGCGTATTACATAGGATTAAAACGTAGATATGTCAGGCTCTATCCGCGGGTGCAAGTCATATGCGGGTTCTTAAAGTAAGAACTGCTAAGTGCAGTCATTAGGATGTGTGCTTATGAGATGGAAGGTGCAGGTTAGGATGTATGGGTTGGCAACCATCTTTAAAGCTGATTTGTGGGGACCTTATTCCAAGAAAAGATGCCATAGTCATGAGGTCGGAAGACCTTCTTCAAAGGGGAGCCAAAGTGTGGGGAGGGGAGTTGAAGATTAGTGAGGTCAGCGTGCATTCTGGAAAGGACTGGGTCTGCATCTAGCTGTTCTCATGTGCTTCGAATCCCCCCAGAGGATCCTGAGGGCATCCTGGGAAGTTGGGAAATGGGGCCACGTGCGATCAACACATCCAACTCACATAAGTCAGGACAGACAGTGCTTGGGAGAGGCAGGCTGTGGCAGTGAGAGGAGCACGAGCCGAGAGGGACAGACAACTGTGTTCTGGAGCCAGCTCTGCTCCACCCAGCCGTGCAATCGTGGGCAAGTCACGTCACCATTCCCGGGTCAGCCTTCCGTCTATCAGATGAGGGAGATGGCTGACCCCAGAGAGTTCTTACAACCCCTGCATTGTAAGCTTCTATGCACTTTCAGAAAAACAAAAAAAACAACAACGGAATTCCAAACAGCTCTCTAAAATTGGTCCCCCGTGAGCCTCCTACGATGGCAAAAGCACCCTGCACATCCAACAGACATTTTACATTTGGTTCTCATCCTCTTCCAAGCACCTCAGAGAAGTCTGCAGAACCGCCACGGACATTTCAGGAGCCTCCTGAAACCTACAGCGGCAGCCAGTACCCTCCGATCGTACCGTGGAAGAACAGAGCTGCTGAGTGCTTTGTCCAAGGTCAGAGGCGAGGACAGGATCAGGATTCCAGCCTCCCCGTTCCTAGGGCTATGCTATACTTTCCACAAAGAAACCAAGCTGGCTTTCTGGGAAGAATGCCAGAGGTTCCATTCTCCCAACTGAGAATTCATTGGGATATTGGAATAACAACTTTGGAGACTGTGGTCTCTCCAATCCATTTCAGGACCTGGCTAGAAACACGAAAACCCAAAGAAAAAAGCAATAGGGAATTATTCCGTTTTTTAACGAAAGAGAAAAAATTAGCGGTGGGAATATGGGATTTCTTAAAAATTACATGATTGCTGGAAGTTAATTTGGTATTTCTTCGTTGGTTTGTAAGTTCTGTTTCCAATCACAAAAACAGACAGCTGAGGATGCCTAAATCACATTTCAATGAATTAGCATCTTGTCCCAGAGAATCTTTCCCACTCTGAATAGAACAGAAGACCCAGAATGCAATGCTCTGTGGTAGAAAGGAATCTCCCTCGATGCAAGAGAGAGTTTGTCATAATCCCCTAAACTGTAATCTAAACTGATAGTCTTCAACCCAACAGTCATCGCGGAGAATGACAAAGGGGATGACGCTTAACTCGGGGTACACTGCCTCTTCCAAGAAACTTAGCAAGACCCAGCTCTGCCAAATAGGAGAGCTGGCCTCCTTTGCCATCCTTTAATATCCACACACTCCTTATTAGGTTGACATCACTGCACCTGGAAAAGAATCCCAGCATAGATTTAGAGACACATGTTCAAAAAGGAAGGTTCTGACTTCTTCCAAGAAACGCCAACCAGAACAAGAGAACACATGTTGGACTAGCTCTGCCTTGAAGATAACATGAAACCAACCTTATGGCAAATCCCAAGTGATCGATACTCAGCGTCGAGGTTCATAAAGGAGAGAAACCAGAAATGATCGTTTTAATCACTTTTGCCCCCTACCTGTCGATGATGACAGGGTCTGAAGGAGTCTCATTTCGGTTTCCACAACTTTTCTTCTCGCAACATCGACTGTAGATTGGGAAGGAACCAAAAGAGTAAAAGAAAATTGTTAAAATCAGGAAGATACAATGAGCATACAGCATAGAAACATTCACAAAAATACATACGTCCTAGGTAGCCTCTTAGCGTTCAGAGGCTCGAGCACAGAGTTTATGGCCATGTTTCAAAACAATGCTGGACCTGAAGCCCAAAGATACTCCTTCAAATACTCTGTGGCTTATGACTGGGTAATTCTCAGCAAATCACAACTTTCTCAGGAACCATATTTGTATTCTGAGCCACGGGCATTGGACTTTTAAATCTATAAGGTCACATCTTATAGACCCATGTTGAATGATTTTATGATGGTGTATTTTAGATCTTTGTGTCTCAATAAATATTTGAAGACAGAAGGGGAAGGAGCACAGACAAAATAGACCCCCAAGTAGCTGCCTGGACTTATCAACCTTATTTGTGTAATCTTTCCAGAGAACTCTGTGTACTTTATAAACATTTATTTATTTATTTATTCATCTCTATCATTTTCTAAAGGTGACGGGAGAAGACCAGAACCATGGTATACATTGTGAAATAGGGGAGAAAATGAGGCAGGGAGCTATGAAATGATATCTCCAATGATTTTCGCCAAGTCCAGAACAGAAATGGGACTTGATGTGTTAAGCGCCATCTTGAAAACTCCACCTCCCAGGGCCTCCTCCTAGCAGAGTACCTGGTAGGGCCTCAAAAACCACCTGTGGAATTAGCTGGGAGGGAGAGAGAAAGATGAGGCCCGACGGCAATTACGACAGATAAGCGGGACCCCGTCAAACCTGAGCAGAGAACAAAATGCTCCCTTCCAAAGGTGTCCGCGTGAAAGACCTAGACAGATGTGAGAAGGGCAAAGGAAGCTGGGTGGTGGGGAAGCACTGAAAAAATCACCTCCCCACATGGCTGCCACTGCAGACTTCTGAATACCTCTTGGCTCATCCAAGCACATGGTCTACCATCAATGGTAGTTGCTTATGGATGTAGGCTTGCAGGGCATAGAAAAAAAAAATATTACCACCCACACTGGTGCGAGAATATGCCTCATAAACATTAGCAAAGTATATGTAAGCACTGCCTTCCCCCGATCTGTTGAAGAGTGAAGCAACACCATAGGAAGATTGCCCAAGTGAGAATCAGGGCTCTGGCGTCCAACCCAATGCTGTCACTAAGCAGCTGCGTGAGTTTCATCAAATCTGTTTAACCCGCCTGGGCTTTGCCATCCTCATATATAAAATTAAAATATTGGACTAGATTGAGGCGCCTGGGTGGCTCGGTCAGTTAAGCATCCGACTTCAGCTCAGGTCATGCTCTTGTGGTCCGTGAGTTCAAGCCCCATGTGGGGCTGTGTGCTGACGGCTCAGAGCCTGGAAGCCTGCTTCTGATTCTCTCTCTCTCTCTCTCTGCCCCTCTCCACCCATGCTCTGTCTCTCTCTGTCTCTCAAAAATGAATAAATGGTAAAAAAAAAATTTTTTTTTTTTTTAATATTGGACTGATTATCTCCAGAGTCCCTTCTAGGTTTACAAAGCCTGTGAGGCAGCGAGATCCCCAAGCACCCTTTGGAGGTGACGACAGAGTAAGAGGGAAGCCATGTGGCAGCGATACCGAAGCCTTATACCGGCCCAGACACAGATTTGCTTTCTGTCTCTTCTCCGTCCATTTGCCCTCGCTGGTCCGCCACAGAAGTACAAACAAACAAATAAAGAAGAATTTTTAAAACTTTTAAAGTTCCTCTTCCCTCCTTGCAGGGATGTGTGCGTGGATTACACGGCGAACCAACTCCAGCATTCTCAAAAAGCAAAATATACTTGAGAGATGCTAAACAAGTTCCACCAAATGATCGCTAGGAGCTTTTAAGAAACTTAATCAAATTAGCAGGAAGTAAAAGAGAAATGGTCTCCACTTCCCTAAATACCAGAGTTTGCCACTGGGGGCTTTCTGAAATAATATTTTGCCTTTGAAATTATATTAGGTCTTAACTTTTAAGATTTCAATCCATCGCAAGATTAACACCAATAAAAATGCCGGCCAGCTGCTTTCCTAGGTCCCAAAGCCCTTGTCTCTCCTCCCAACTCCCTATCACCACCCATTTCCGTCTCCCTCCTCTTCTGTTTCCATTGCTCATGTCAGCAGAATACCTTTGCAGTTCAGGCAAACCTTTTCCTCCTCAGCAACACAATTTCAAAAGCCCATACATGCTTGTTACCTAAAGACCTTCTAGCTAGACTCCCCTTTGACATCACCAGCATGTCAACATGACCCAAATTATGTGTACGATGCTGGGTACAATTTAATTACAAGAGCACACACTGTTGGGATGTGCCACTGTGTCTAGTTTGAGAAGGAATGATTCTGAAGAGGCCGAGTAAGTTTGCAAGAGTGCTCGGCCGAATTCAGCTGCTTTCCGTGGGGATTTTCTCTGAAGGAAAAGAAAAACAGGTAAAAATGCAAGCCTGGGGCCAGTGTGACACAATGTGGGGAATCTCATCAGGGAAGGAGCCGATGCTCGAAGAAAAATGCAGAGGAACTTTAGGACCCAATCTTCCATTTTCCAACAGTAACGTCTTTAAGCATAATCTCTAATGTTCATAGGGCAAAAAAAGATGGAGAAGACACTCACTTGGCAGCTGGACTGAAATAGTAAAGGTATAAAAATAATAGGAGTTGGGGCGCATGGGTGGCTCAGTCAACTGGGTGACCGACTTCAGCTCAGGTCATGATCTCATGGTTCGTGGGTTCGAGCCCCGCGTCGGGCTCTGTGCTGGCAGCTCGGAGCTTTGGAGCCCGTTTCAGATTCTGTGTCTCCCTCGCTCTCTGCCCCTCCCCCACTCATACTTGCGCATGCTCTCTCTCTCTCGCTCAAAAATAAATAAACATGAAAAAAAATTTTTTTTTTGAAATTAATTAATTAATTGATAATAGGAGTGTACTGTGTTTGCTCCCTTTGAACCCTTCTTAAAATTTCTCTGGGTTAGACAGAACTAACTCTTTTTCTTTCTTTCTTTTTTTTTTTTTTAAAGAAAATGTCTCATCAAGATGTCCTCACTATTTTTTTTTTTTCAAATCTGGTTTCTTAAATGACATTCCGTCCTCATGCCAATAATATCAACATAAGCAAAGGGAAGTGGGAAGTAGGAGACATTCGTGAACCCACAGTCGGTCTCGAAACAACTGCTCTGAGACCAGATATGTGGATGGTGGATGTGGAGGACTGGGACCCTGAATTACTCAGATAACAAACTCCATTCTCCCCTCCCTTTGCTGTATAGACAAAGCCTGTGCAACCAACTTCAGGTTCAGCTACTTTAGTTAAAAGGCTTTATAGGGTTACTTTCTAATAAGCAAGTCTCTAGGTCTGAAGTTCCTGGTGTTTCTAAAAACTGAACAAGACTGTGAAACAGGAAAGGAAGGGGAAAAATAAACAAAGAAGAGGAAACTGAACTTGGCATCACGTTGACTGTGTCCCTAACTACCATGGAGAGGCTCAGAAGTGCTTTTTCCCTAATGAATGAAAATGAAGGTTGGTCCTCCCCTCCTCACTTTGGCTGGGTTTGGTTTATTTTATTCTGATTCTGATTCAGAGAACCTTTTACCTGAAATCCTCTCAATTTGCCTACAGGACTCTGCCCTTCCGCATCTCCTCACAGAGTCTTTAGAGAGGGAAAGAGACAAAACAAAACAAAACAAAACAAAACAAAACCATGGGGACGAGGCTGGGGGAATATGGAAAACTGCATCCCAATCCTGAATCTTACCTGCATTTTTCAGAAAGGAAGAAAGAAGGGGGATGAGGGATGGCTGGAGAAGAAAAAAAAAAAAAAGCCCCAGCCACGGACACAGGGTGTCCAGTCAGTCAAACTCCTGCTCGAGACAAGCGAATGTGCCCTTTCCCCTCCAAAATCGTTTTTAAAATTCAACCCTCAACTTTCAAAAATCTGTCTCTAATTTCAAACTCAAATAAGCGCACAGCATGGTGGCTTTTGTTTTGTTTTCTTCTCCCCAACTCCTCCCTGCGATTGCATAACAAAAGTGTCTAAATTCACACCATCTGGCCGATAAAGACACTGGCCCCACTGCCCGGCTGGCCCATCTGATTAGGGCCCTGTCTAGCCTGCGCCTTGTGGCGAAAAGTCACAGCTGTGGGGTTTGCTCGCGCTCAATACAACTCTGTTATTAGCCAGCTGTAGGCCTTGAGACGACTTCTGTTCAAATTATAATATCTTTTAACCCTCTGAGCATTGAGGGCACAGGGGTGGCTGGCAGCGACATAACAACTAGATTTCTCCTTGCTAATAATTGGCAAAATGAACTAAAGCAGGGAAGAGGGGAGCAGAGACAATTGGGGAAGAGAGAAAAAGTTATTCCTAAAGAGATTTATTTTGTTCCCCTCCAAAAGCTAAACATCAATTTATGAGCTCTTTTTTTTTTTTTTTCCTAAGGATTACAGAAACCATTCAGGGAAATTCCCAGGTATGCCCAAGAACACCATGCAGATGGAACTAAGCATGAGCAGTAATCTCTGAGAACATCCCTCTATCACTGACTGCTAGCACTTGCCTTGAAAATGTGGGAGAAAGAACTTTTTTCCCTTCCTGGAGAATCAACCAGCTCTGGCTGACAAATTGAGATCTTCCCCTCTGGATACATCCAACATTTGCCATCATCCCAGTGATCTCCCAAAACACACACGCGTGCACACACACATGCACACTCCATGCACAGTGCCCATCCAATGGATCATTTATTTACCCATAATTAATATGTGTTTTAAATTCTAGTTTGGGGAAGAAAATAGCAGAGCGTCTTCCCTGGTCTCAAATGCGGAGAAGTTACAGTACATTAAATTTTTATATTGTGTTACTAATGCAGACTAAACTAGAGGCTTTAAAAATTGACGCTGCTACTTAGACAGCATAAAATGAGGAGGATTTGATTGGGCTTAAAAATAAAAATGTCAGCCTTAACTACAGCTGGATGGGGCGTGCGAGTGTTATTTAAAGTGATAGGTGTAATTCGTCAGACAATGGGCCAGTTTGGGGGTTTGTTTTCTTTTCTTTTAAGAAGATAATCTCTCCAAACAAAGACATTTAAAAGTATAAAGAGGGATAAAAAAAAAAAAAAACGCCCTTCAATTAGCCAACTAAATCAAAGTGTTCTGACTATTTAATCTCGGTATTACACGCAAGTTCATCTTGGAATTGTATTTTCTTTCTGAACGAATCTATCAGGGGCCCTGGGATCATGGAGTGGCTATCCGCTTACTCCATCACCCATCACCTCACCCGGCTACTCAGGCAGGGAAGCTCTATTCCCCTCGGCTGAGGCCCCTGGCAGAATTGAACTTTGCATTTGGCAAAGTTTGTTTTTCCTAATACTTGGTCAAAACCAAAACAAACATGGCTGATTGTTATGGTTTCTTTCTGACTGGGTTGGGAGGGAGCCGGGGCTGCTAGGAGCTGCCCATAAAACAGTCCAAGCTAAATCAGATGGCCTGCAATTACCCAAAACTAGCGAGTCTGGAGCTGGTAGACATTCACCGTAGCAGGAGCAGTCAGAGTAAGGAAGAACTGAGGCTTTCTCCCCAGTCAGGGATTTTGGAGAAAGAAAAACACGTATGGAATCAACGCTTACATTTTTACAATAAAATAACCACCTCTTTCAAGAGTGTCCTTTTTAAACCCTCTCTCGCGTGCTCTGAGTTCCCCACTACCCAAACGGTTGTTTGAAAGGATGAAGAATTAAGAACGGACTGCTCTTTCTACCCAGTAGTTTCTCCTGACCTCAGAAACTCCCCTGACACGTGAAATCTTCGGAGAAGCCACATCCCCGGAGGAAGGAAACCCTTCCGCATCACAGACAGGTGCCTCAGCGGTTGGGGATGGGGGTCTCCACCCTCGGGTGGTCCCTCTCCGGGAGTGCAAGGTTTTCTAGTGCTTTGACTCGGTATGCCACAAGTGGCCCCTCCTGGAAATCTACCCAGAGCGGGCCCGACAGGCGGGAACCTAGCGGTGCGGACCTCGGGTGGAGACCGGTTCAGGCAAAGTTCACGACCCCAAATTCGGCCGGGGGGCTGCCCGCCCCCTCCCCGCGCTGCCACCGACCGCTGGGCTACAGAGACTTTCCACGTAACGGAGGAGACTCCCGAGATGCCAGGGCGGTGAAATCCTGAGTGGTTGTGGGTTTCCTTTTAGCGTCCTAACGGATATGCTCTAAGAATCTGACCTTTAAGGGGAAGTTCTAGCGGATCGGCCCCCGGGGTAAGGCCTCCCTCCCTGCCAGCCATCATTGCTGAAAGGCAATGCCGGGGGCTCACGGGAGCGCGGCCAGCGAGGCTCACCTGCCCCGCTTTCCAGCAAAGCCCGCAGGAAAAAGCGACTTACCTGCACATCACTTCGTGCGTCAGGAGAACTCGGCACATTTCCGGATTCTTATTTTGTCCCTCGTAAGCTATGGGCTGCAGAGGAGTCGGGGGGCAGGGAGGGAAGATAGGAGGGCAAAGGAGAGACAAAGGAAAGGAGACTTCAGAGCAAGCACAGAATTGTGGGGTGGGTTTTTGTCCCCTCTCTGCCCACTACTTCATTAGGAGTTAGCACAGAACCTGAGCTGTGGCCCGGTTAATTCAGGCGACAATAATAATAGAGTAGCGAAGTTGGCCCTAGTGAAAACATATTTTCTGCAAAGGGGGGGGGGGGGGCGCGATCTCGCAACAATTCTCTCTTCGCTCTTTTGCTCCCCTGCCCCCACCCGCCCCCCACCCCCCGGCCAGAAAGAAACAGGACAAGGGGGAGAGAGAAGAAAAAAAAAATTGTTCTCCAGGTTGGACAGGTTCTTGCTATTCGACCTGGAGAGGCAAGTGAAGTCTGACCCTGGAAACCGCGGGGGGTGAGCAGAGGTCAGGGACAGACGAGGGGGAACGGGGTCTCGGGAAGAAGAGGAGCCGAGTGGACCTCCGACTTACCTGCTTGGTGACCGAGTCGATGAGCCTGACGTACAGGTCCTGCTCGGTGCGGACGCCTGCGGGGGGAGGGGCGGGCACGAAGTCAGGGCCGAGGAGCCCCTCCCCCGCACCCCAAACCCGTCCCCGCCGTGGGGGCAGAGGCCCAGGCAGCCACTCCAGGCTCCGGGCTGCTGGCTAGCCGGCGGGCTGAGCCGTCCAGGGGGCAAAGGCCCCCCGCCCGTCCCCTGCCCCTGACCGAGCCTCCCGCAGCCCTGCCCACCCCAGGCCTGGAGGCCGCCAGCCAGCGACGGCGGCAAGGTCAGCTGCCCTCCTCGCCGGTTACACGTGCGGGCGCGGCCGCCGGCGCTGGGCGCTCACCATTGCTGTAGAGGAGCTGTAACTTGTAGTGGGTGCCGTTGTTGGTCTTCTCGTTGCCTTGTTCCTGAAAAGACAGGCAGCGTTCGAGCCCCTTTGCCTTCCAGCACCCCCCACCCAAAGGACAGACTGGAGAGCGCGCCCCACACCGCCTCCCGCCGCCTTTCTCGCACTCGCCCTGCAGCTTTGAACAACCCCCTGCGCAGCCCCAGGTCAAAGGGCAGGAGCGTCTTCGGCCTGCCAACCCTTGAAACTTACTATAGCTCGGACCACTTGATGCTCTCCAACGCCTCTGTCCCTCCCCCTCAAAAATGTCCTCAGAAGTTTGCCTCCGGAGCCGCCACCATCGGACTCTGCGGCCAAAGCTGCCTCAAACAGGCAGCCCCTCCGGATCTCTCGGTCCTTAAGAAGCTCCAAGGCTTCTCTCGGCCGAAAGATACAGGTCTGTCATTTGGAACGGCAGCATCCCGGCTCCATCCCGCCAAGACTGGAGCTTCTGGGGCCACAAGCTCAGGGACCCAGGGCCAGGTTCGAGAGGGCCCTCCGGAAGCCCCTTCCCTAAAGCTCGCATTGTAGAGCTGAGGAGACTGAGGCCCAGAGAGGGCAAGAGACTTTCCTTTTCTCACACGTCCGTTTCATCTGGGATCAAATCCTGACCGAGCCTGGGTGGGAAGCAGGCACTGCGCTCAAGAGGGAGAGTGGGAGAGAAGGTTCATTGGGGAAAGCGGGCCAAGACTGAGCTCTGGGTTTGCACCTAGCAGCTCCCCACTCTGCTGGCGCTGGCAGGTGCAAAATAATAAATAATCCGGAGAAGGGCATGCTCTAGTCTGAAGGGCGTTTACTCCGCGGCCAGTCCAGGACCAGGCTCTACGATTGACCCCGAGGCTGGGTGCACAGAGCCGCCAGCGCCCCCCGCAGCGTGTGGTGCGGGAGCGGAGTCTGGAGGAGGCGCCGGGAAATCGACTGATTTAGAGGCTTGGGCCAGAAGCCTCGATTTATCATCCCTGATGATGTGAGTGGAAAAGTGTCGCGAGTGACAGATGGAATCTTTAGTGCTCTGCAAGGTGGTAGTTATTAGGCCGTGAGAAGAGGGGGGACCTCCGCTTACTTTGTCGTTCTCCACAAAATCTACGAAGGCTGTGCGCTCGATCTCCACCGGCTGCCCCTGCCTGTCATAAAGCGCCAGAACGAAGTGAAAGAAGTTGGATTTCCTCAAGTTGGAGGGAGGCTGCTTCTCAAAGTGGGCCCGGGACAGGGCGACTCCGCTGCGCAGGAAGAGACACCGAGGGGGCCACCGGGCAGAGGGAAGAAGAGAAAGACACAATGTTACCAACGTCCCACACAAGCACCGCGGAGGAGGGTCAAGGGTTCCGGTCCCAGGTCCAGAGCTCTGGGCCCTTCAGATCTTTTTTCAGTTCGGTTTAAGAAGAACGGACTCCTTAGAGTAGTCGCCGCGGCCACAGGGGCCGGTTGTCAGAGCCGACGCCCTGTCCACTGCCACGCCCGCTGTTCCAGCCTCCGGGCATCCCAGCGCCTGGCAGCTCACGGTCCGGCCTTTAGTGGAGCCCAAAGGATCTCGGGTGCGGGCCTAGGCTCAAAGCGGTCCCCCAAGGAGGCGGCCCAAGTTCTATCCCGCAGGGCCGCCCCTATCTTCACCCTCAGGTGGCGCCGCCGGCTGGATCAGGATTTGGAACTAGGACCCCGGGTTAGAGCAATAAATGCCTCCTTACTTTTGAAGAAGTGACTCTGTCCTGTCCTAGAGCTACTGCCCGCTACGCCCTCCTTGCTCTCTCCAAAAGTTCGTGGCTGGGAACGCCTTGGGGGCGGGCGAGAAACCCAGAGCCCAAGCCTTGGCCCTACAGGGAGAGGCCTCACCTCCGGCTTCCCTCGCTCTTCCGAAAAGTTGCGCCCCGGACAGTGGCAGAGCGGAATCCCTGGGACCTGGGATGGAGGGCCACTGCCGACAACGTGATACTGGGGACCCCGCCCCCAGAACTGCTGCGCTTGAAGCAGCCAAAATGTTATTAAGAGGCAGAGAGCGTCCTCGCCTGGGGCCAGAGGGATCCCCGCTTAAGCTGCATCTCCCTGCGGCGCCAGCCAAACCCGCTGACCGCGAAACCCATGTTGGAGGACCCGGGAGGCGCCCTCGAGCGTTTTGAGTGTGCGCACACACCTCCCTGCAGACCCGTCGCGGCCGGGGACAAACTAGCCGCCAGATCACATTTAACAGAAGTCTCAGGGCCCAGGCGAGCGCGCAGATGGCCAGTGCTGCCCCGCGGCGCCGGTATCGCTGGGCCTTCTACCCTGGGGCGCGAGCACTTTCACTCTTTTGAATGGTGTAAAATTTTGGCTAGAACCCGCCACTCGGGGTGCCTATTCCAAGTTTCACAATTATTTGATCTGGGGAAAGGAGGAAAGTAGGGAAGGTGTCTTTAAGGTGCTTGGCTAAGGAAATGCGCCTCGGAGCCTTCTCTGAGAAGCTGCCTAATTTCTCCCGGTTGAGCCCAGAGAGTACCCAGACGGCTGCGGAAAGCCGTCGCCGCCTTATGCTGTCTGCCTTGGGGATACTGGCGTGCCTGGGGCTCGGGCAGAAGGGAGGCAACCGCCGCCAGCCGCGGTCTCCTCTCCTCCAAGGGTGGAGGCTGGTTCGCTCTACCCGGGACACCTGGAGACACGGCTGGCCTGGGAAAGGAGTTATTTCTCTGCGTGACGTTAGGACTTAGAGGGAGATGGCTAGGAGAACGGATAGGAAGGCTGGAGTCGTGGGAAGAAGTTCGAGAGCACTTTGGGGTTGGGGGAAGGAGGCTGTCTCTCCAAGACAAGGACGCGCAGACCACAAATCCCAGCTCAGTAGTGCTGATGAGGGAAGGGGACCAGGATGTCTTCGTGGAGTGTCATCCTAGACAAGGCGTTTACTATCTCAGCAGGCGGACGCTTAGAAACAAAGTCAACTTCAGCAACTAGCAAAACTAAAAGCTGGTGATCCCTGCGTTTGCGGCCCATCTCCTCGCGTTTCTTCTGCGGCTCTTTCCACTGCTACTCCTTCGTCTTTTCTTTTTAATCTCTTCTCTCCCCTCACCCCCGCCTCCGTGCGTCTAGTCCACTGTTTTTATCTCTGCGCCTGGACCTCCAGCCTGCACCCCCTCCTCCCGGAGCTCCCAGCCGCTTTGCCTTCCCAGCAGCGGCTCCGGCCTCTCCCACTCCTCGCGTCGCCGCCGCCGCCGCCATCTGGCCGCGGGGCTTCCGGCCTCCAGGAATCACCCGGCAAGTTGCGGGAGGAGAGGCGCTTGCACGCGGAGTGGCGGAGCCCGGGAGTCGCCGGGAAGCCGGCTCTCCTCCGGCGGCCGCGGCTGCCAGCTCGCGTCCTCACGCTCCGCTCCGGGCCGGCATCGCAGGACTAGGGGCTGAGCTGCAAGGCGTTGGATGCCACTTTGCTATTTTTCCTCCCAAAGAGTGGTGTGTGGGGAAGGAATGGGGGAGAAACACAAACGACCCAGGCAGTTCGGAAACTTGAGTGTTGGCTAGGGGGTAAGTGTCCCCCTGACTGCAGCGACCTGCCTGCCCTGGGTCGAGCCCCAGCGCGTGGGGCGAGGGCGACAGATGGGGGAAGAGGGAGGGGACACACAGAGAGACGGTGAGAGAGAGAAAGCGAAGGAGGGAAAGACTTAAGAACGTAATAACTGTGAAGCCATATCGTTACCTCTGCGCCGCGACATTGGCGTCCACCACGCCGACATTCCGGACCCAGGACCTGACGGAATCCATCTCGGCACCCAGCGATTTGTCTTTCAGAGCTGGTCCTCTTCCTAAAGTATCTTGAATCCCAAACATTTAAAAAGTCTCGTCTACTGTCGCTTTAAAAATACGAGTTACAACACTGTCCCTACTGTTCCCAACGCTGTCACCAA
This sequence comes from Panthera onca, assembly GCF_046562875.1. NCBI lineage: Eukaryota > Metazoa > Chordata > Mammalia > Carnivora > Felidae > Panthera > Panthera onca. The sequence goes on from NC_138342.1 coordinate 172,870,647, forward strand.
ACGGTGTCCTCCAAAAGCAATCCAAGAAAAGGGATCAAGAGCCGAAGTTTGAGTCTCTCTGGAGGGGAGGGGTGGGGGGAGATAACCCGTCCTTTGCTTCGCGCGTGAGGTGCGGACTGATGTAGTTAAAGTTTGGGTTTTATCCTCCGCAAGTTCAGATCTGCCGCCTGAGGCCCTCCGTCCTAGGTCGCTCGCATCCTTCCAGCGGCAGCGCTGCCTCCAGAAAGTGATCACAATTTAGAAGCATCACCTGTTCTGGGAGAAACGGGAGATTGATGGCTGCCTAATCTCTCCCCTTCCTCCTGGTCCCCCCCCCTCCCTGCTCCTCCCCACCGCTCGAATTTAGAAAAAAAAAAAAATCCCCAACAGGATCAGTTGTAAAAGGAAGGGGAAGACCCGGAGCCGAGAGGAGGCGGTGGCTGCGAGCACCGCGGAGCCGGGCTGCAGCCGCGCGCGGGCCCCATGAATGGGTTACTACGGCCGCGGTCGCGGGAGGCGGAGCCGCGGCCCGATAAGGAGCCTCATTTGCATGGACGCTCGGGATTGGCCGGCGCTGGGCAGGCCGGGCCGACGTCCTCCGGCGGCGCGCGCCACGCTCGGCGTTGCCGGGAGTCCGGGAGGTGAAAGGGGACAGAAAGCTGTGGACGCTGCGTCCTTGTCCAAACTCTGTGTGCGTGCGTCGGCTGGGGGCCCCAAATCCTGCACTGAAGGCTAGTGATCCGACCCTGCAGGTTGGGATGCGCCCGCTCAGTCCGGCCGCGGGAGCGCGAAGCCTTCGTGGATCCCGCCTCTAGGTGCAGATTTTTGCAGCCTGCCGGAGGCATATTCATTCTCGGGGCTTGAATCTGCGTGCGTATTTGTGAAGAAGCGGAGAGTGTGACCACATGCACTTATGTTTTGTGCAAACGTTCCCCAAAGCAACCCAGTTCCCTGAATGGCTCTCCCAAGTCTCCTGTTTCATGGTGACACTCAGATTTTGTGTGCGGTTTACAAGTTGTTGAGAGAGGAGGATATATGAATGAAAGCGGCACGGTGGGGGAAGAGCAAGGCTCCAGTGCTAGTCAAATAAATACAGTGTCCGGGGAAACGGTCAAGGAGCTAAGGAAAATACCCCCGGGCAGACACTAGCGGGAGTCGCACCCGTGTGGATGAGAGCTTGCTGACAGATCGTGGTAGGCTGAGAGCGAGAGCTTCTCGGTGTCGTCCCAGAGGCCCCCTCCCGTCCCCCCCCCCCCCCCGCCAGAGCCCACCCCATTCCAATTCGCGAAGCCGGGGGCGGGGGGGAGGGGGGAGCCAGCAGGGAAGTCGCGGAAACTTTGCCCAGGGCGCGCGGTCGCCGCGTTGCTGGCCGCAGGCTGGTGGCTGCGAGGCGGCGGCGGCTCAGCCAAACAGCTGAAACCTTAGACGGCTTTTTAACTACGCCGGGCAGCTCCCGGTGCCTATTAAAAATCCTCCTGGCTGGGTGTTATTTTCTTGCTACTCCTTTTGTATTCTGATCTGCGCATAGATCTGCTGCTGAAATCTAGAACACCAGCGCGAAAACAGATTTGAAGACAATGAATGCAAATCTGTGCTCAAAGACCATCTGCCATGGAGGAGACAAATCAGCTGTTCCACAGTTCGAGCGACTGCGCCCGAGCCTCCCGGCTTCATTACCAGGAGGGCCTTGGCGAAAGCCTGGATTACATTCAGGAGACTTTCCCCTCACTTAGGACTCAAATTTGAGCGTGAATTGACTCTCGACCAGATCCCATAGGTGTAAGTGAGCGCTCAGAAATGAACTGCGAGAGTTTGCCGCTAGAGGACACAGCGCCTTGCTACTCATTGGCCTGGGCGGACTGGAAGCTCACACTTTCAGAAAATGTCGCTCTCTTGAGAGAGGGACAGGTCTGCGCCTCCACTCTACCCCAGGGGCAAACTGCGACCCTGGACTGCTCCAGCAGACCGCGCCCCAGGATGCGCAGGTCCCTACTGCTGAGATTCACTTGAAAACTAATGAGGAGGAGGGGAAGGCGAGCAAACCCTTTAAGCACAAACCCAGGGTGCAGGGATTGGAATAGTTGATTTAGGGGGCGGAGAACGTGAAACCCCAGCCTCTGGGTTGTGCTGACTGTGGCACTGGGACCCCAGAGCTCTGGCTTGGACAAAAGGGAGAAATGAAGGAAGATCGGGCGCCAGAATATGGAACGGGACTGTCATAGAAGCCAAGATAGAAGTTGTCCATAGAAAAAAGGAGGGTAGGAGAGAAATGTACAGGATTGAAACTTCTACCCTGTTTCAAACCAGCAATTCTCTATGGATAATTTCGGTTCCTGCAAAAACCAAGCCCTCGGAGTCTTCTACCCCGACCCGCTGTCCTTGTAAATCTCTCTGAACTTAAATCACCCAGCCCCATTCTCATCAGAGATGTGTGCCCAGCGGAGCCTATGCCTCGGGTTCCTCCCTCAAGAGGTGTTGATGAGCCCGGCGATTTTTTTCAAGGGGCCTCTCAGCTGCTGCACCTCGATGCTGCCCAAGAGAGGTACCCAGCGCAGTGCGAGGGACTGTGAGGCAGCAGTGGGGCCAAGCCCAGCCCGACCGCCTGCCGCTCAGGCCTGGGGTGGCTGGGGTTAAAGGGCAGAACCCGGGTCGAGGACGCTGGCTCTTCTCTCCCCCAACAGCTGCTACCCAAATTATGCCCCTCTGGATGTGAATGAATTGGTCCTTTCTCCGGGCTCCCCGCTGCCCTCCCCAAACCAGAGGGCCGCGCAATGCGGGCGCCCCCACCTCACCTCCCAGAGACAAGTTCAGGGGCCGTTGTGCCCTGCCAGGAGGTAGTTTGAAGAGTCGAGACCCCGGAACTTTGACCGGGGAGGGGATGGGAGCTGCACCGCACCCCTCCCAGCCGTCTGCGCTAGGAGCGCCCTCCCTGCGCGGGTTAGGGAGCTTGGGCAAACACCCGCCGCACCGCTGGGAGCCTATGGGCTGCGAGCCGCCGGCGTCCAAGTTCCCTCTGGGCGGGGACGAAGTTCCGGGGCCAGCAAGGGAAGGACAGCTGAGGGGACAGGGAGTGGGGGTAGCAGCCTTGGGTCCAGCAAGGGGGCGCCCGACCTTTGGGGAGCAGGGAGCGTTTCTGCCAACCGGGTTGGGTTTAATTCTGTTTGTGCAGATTTTGGGGAGGGCGGACGCAGAGTTGGCCACCCTCGCAGAAGGAGCGTTGGTTAGTGGTGAAGTGAGACGCTGCTCCTGGAGGGTCACTCCCGTCTCTGTAGCCTCTGGCTACCCCCAACAAACCTCCTTTTAGAGCACGCCACACAAATCCCGCCCCGAGCCGCGCGGGGGCCCGGCTGGCGCAGCTGCGGCCAAGGGAAGCCCGGCCCCGCGGGGGTGCCAAGCCCGCGCGCGCATCCCCGGCTCCGGCCCGCGAGCTTCGTTCCGCCCCTTGCCAGGGTCGAGAAAAATCTTAAATGACCTTTATTCCAATTCTAAACGACATTCGATTGACACAAAATTGAGGTGGGGGGTGGTGTTCCGTCTTTTACCCCCTCCCCTCCTTTGTTCGCTCTTCCCAAGGAACTCCCCGGGTTTCTTTCCGTTCACGTTTCACATCCGCACTTCAGTGCGGTGTGTTCAATTTCCTCCGGATCGGTTTGAAAGCCCGGTTCCCCAATATCGTTCGGTCCAGTCTTCTGGGCGCCGCATCTCTCCTTCGGGTCAGAGGTTCGGTTCGGAAATTTTTCTTCGAAAATTGCTCACCAAGCCTCGTTCTCGTCGGGCAGGACCCTGGGGTGAAATCAGAGGTGTGAGAACACCACCCTCCCCCCCCCCGCCCCGGCCTTACAACCTGACCTTCACCCCCACCCTCCCAGACACTCCGTTTGGGGCCTGGGTCTGCGCAACCCGAAGAACAGAGGCTGGTTGGTACCCAGGGAATTCGATCCTTAGGGACAGTCAGTCTGGGTTTCGTAAATGGAATAAGTAAGCCTCTCTTCGTGGTTTTTCCAGTTTGTTTGTTTTAGTTGGAACCTTTGCTTTTTTTTTTTTTTTTTTTTGTAATGGAAATAAAAGGATTTGCTCACCATCTCCGAATCCTGCCGAATATGTAAATCACAATCCTTCGTGGAATATTTTTTCTAAATATCCAACTCCACTAACCCCCACTCCAAATTTCAACGTTGGCATTTTTCTTACGAAAACTGGGCTTGTATGCTCCATAAATAAAAATTCCCTAGAGAAGGAGGGGGGAAAGTTACTACTGTACTCACAAACGCACGACAAATATTTCAGGAGGACTTCACCATCCACACCGAACACTTCTCTTTCGGGACAATTTGGTGTGAAGTTAGATTTGCTTCCTGATTTGCTTTTACTAAGTAAGGGGGACGGGAGCAGGCACCGCGGCCAAAATGCGGGGGCACGGAACATGGAACGACGTTTTACAGACACACGATATTGCTCACACCCAGGCCAGTCGGGACGCTGCAATGAGTTTACCCGAAATGGGCTGTGGGACCCAGAGTTGCCTCTACCCTAACACTTAAAAACTCCAGAAAGCACTTCCTCCCCCTTCTCTCCTCTTTTTCTTCCTCCTCTCTGGCTTGCTCCCTCTCCCCTCTCTATCCCGCCTCTGAAACACCCTTCCTTCCCGTTCTCCTATTCCGGGAGCAGAGAGCGAGGGAGCCGGAGCCGAGGCAGGGAAGCAGCAAGGTCAAGAGAACAAATTTTCGAAGCCGCGGCCGCGGTTGGGGGCTTGGAGAGCTGGCGTCGGCCCTGGGTCCGCGGCCGCGCGGGAGTGGCTGCCCCGGGAGGTGTGTGTGTTGGGTGGCAGGTGGTCTGCAGCCTCCAAGCGAGCCCGGGGGCCTGGCTTCCTGGGTGGGTGGGGTGGCACGCGCGTCAAGCCCCCCCCGGTCGGCGCTGCGCGGGGGTAAAGCGGCCGGTCGCAGGCCCTTCCAGGTACCCGTGCACGACGACGTTGGCATCTGCGTCGCCACGGCCCTGAAGGCGCAGCGACCGAGGGGCAAACTGACCCCGAATTAAGCGACCCCGGAGAGCAGGTCCTCACTCAAGAGGAGGTTGAGGGTAAGATACAAAGGACCCGAGGCAGGACGTTCACCCAGCACTAGCCACACTCTGTCTTACCCTTAACCTCGACAGCGACACTTTCAGAGGGATTTGCTGGCTCCCGGGATGCAGATGTACAAAATGAGAATGGGAGACGGCCTTTCGTCCGATTACTTGGAGAACTGGGAACAAAGACCCACGCCAGTCTTCGAATACACCACGGTGGCAAGCAAGATAAGGCCTTTCAACCAGAAAAAGTTTAATGTGACTTTTTCCCCCCTGTCCCCTTCTTCCGGTGTCTCAGCTCGGTTGAGGGGAAAGATAACTGAAGAGATACTCTGAGATGCCCCCGCTCTTTTCCTGGTGGTCCCCTCCCCCAGCCAGCCGGCAGGGGAAAGCCCTCGGGACCTCCCAGCTCCTTCCCAGCTCCCTCCCGGCTCGCGGCGGAGGTGTGAGCGATGTGTTGATTATTCATATTTTTGCCGAGCGTACACTCCGCCGCGGCCGGCGCCGCCGCATTTCACACGTACACTCACGTACACACATGCACACGCGCTCACTCCGGCCGGGCGCTCGCTCCGCGCCCGGTGCGCGGGGGATCGCGGCCCCCATCCGGCGCCGCCCTCCTCGGAGAGGGGGAAGGGTGGCCAAAGGGTCCCACTCGCCCTCCCCAGGTCGCCTCTTCCCCCTGGCCCCCAGAATCACCCTTGGCCTCCAGATCCAGCTCGCTTCTCCATAATACACTTGTCTTCCCAGCTCCGGGAGGGGGTCGGGGGTGGCGGAAACAACTACAAATATGACACCAGCTGGAATTTCCGTTTGGCACTAGGCGAACTCGTCCTCCAACCCACCCACACCACTGTCACCTCCACCCGCAGCACACACCTCCGAGAAAATCGAGAAAAAGGCACTTGAGTAAAATGCATGCTTTCAAGTTGTCTTTAAAGGTGTAAAGTGGATTTCTAACTGTGGAATTTTCACAAATGGTCCCCAAGGGCTAGAAATTCCATCTCTGGATCATGGGGACCCACCCCCTCCCACCCCCGCAACCTCTGGAGCTAGACACGCATTTCGTGGCCTGTCGATGCAGGGAGTGCGGGCCTGCATGAAACCTCAGAACCAGCTGGGAAAACAGAGCTAGCTGGCCCGGCTGGGCAGCTCCGTCCCACCCTCAAAGGGGCTGCTTACTTCCACTTACTCCGGTTTCCCGAAGGAGAGCAGAAGGGGATCAAGGGCTTGGCGGTCACCCGCGTGGGAGCAGTCCCGGGGGCCAGCCGCTCTTAGAGCAGCATTTTTGAGCAATGCCGGCCGCGCCAAGTAGGGGGCGCTGGACTCAAGGCTGCAAAGCCGTCGCAGCTCCGCACTTTCCGCGGCTCTGACCCAAGACAAGTTGGGGCGCTTCAGTTGCTCCTACAGGGCGGGCAGCGTGACGAAGGAGAAACTCTTGCAGCTGTGGTGTCCGCAGATCCGGGTTAGAGCCGCGCATTCACTGGTGAGGTTTGGGGCATCTGATCTGACTCCCCTGAGCCTCAGTTTCCTAACCGGTAAAAATGCGGGGCGTTATTCCTCCGAACCTCAGTTTCCTTATGTTTATTCCCCCTGGAGCCTCCCTTGCCCTACGGCGAGAAAGTGGGTTAGCTCATGAGAGTGAGCATCAGGCACGTAGTAAGTGTTCAGTAAACGCGAGTGTGCCTTTACCACCTGCATCTGTAACGTGCCCATGCTAGTGTTTGCTTGTGGCACCTCACTAGGTCCTGTGAGTCTCCTGTGGGGGTCGCGTTCCTTCCTACCTGGCCTTGGCGCTCCTCGAGCCCGCAATTCTGACTTGCTTGTCTTTACAGCTCCTCGGCCTGCTGGTTCCCGCAGTGGGCGCTGCGTCGTTTTGGTTAACCGTGGAACTGTACCTAGGAAGGCGCTTTGGAGCCTGATTGGTGCTCGCAGGTGTCAGAGGGCACGGAACGCAACCAAGTGGGGGCCTCCCGGGGGAGGGAATGGCGACTTCCTAGGGGTCTGCTTTCGGAGCTCAGCGGTGCCATTTTCCGCCGCAATTGACTGGGCGCAACCAGGACCTGCCATGCGGTTCGCTGGGAGGACCGCGACAGCAGGAGCGCTGGGATCGCGGAGAAGATCACCAGGGAATTGAAGAAAACCTCAGAGTTTAGGAAAGCTCCTTGGGTTCCTGTGACAAGCACCAGTCGATTGGTGGCTGGGGAGAGCCGGGAGCCTCTCCCTGCCCTGCGCCCTACCGGGAGACGCGGCTCCAAGGTCAGCGCAAAGGAGAGCTCGGGAGCCACGCTTTCCCGAGACCACGTTAAAGGAACCGGGAGGCAGGGAAGCAAGGAGGCTTAAGAACCCAGACGCAGAGAGCGGAGTTGGCAGAAAAGGGGGAGAAGGACAGAAGGAAGAGAGGGGTTCCAAAACTGTGTTTTCCACAAGACTAACGCCTCCCAGAATCCCCTTTTTTATTGCACCTTGAATGCCAAGGCAGTGCATGGTCCTGCAGGAAAAAAGTATACAAATACACATAAACAGCAACAGAATAAATTCAGGACCATCCCTAACCGCATCAACATAAACAAATGCTAATATTTGGGTGGGTTTCCTCCCAGTCTTTCTTCTATGCATATTTGTGTTTTCTAATTTGTCATCTTTTGACTGACTTATAAGCATATTTTTCCATACCATTAAATATTTTCCTACAGTAGCATTTAATATTGGCTTAGTATTTCATTATCCAGAAAAGATCTACCATAAGTTGTTTCATCAGTCTGCTGTTGTTGACCATTTGTTTCTAATCCTTCACCATTATAAACAACACTGTGAGGAACATCTTTGTGGCTTTTCACATAACTAGAATTCATTCCTTGAGATAAAGTCCTCGACATAAAATTGCAAAATCAAGACTATGCATGTTTAGAAGCTTTGATGCAGATTGAAAAATGGTCCTCTTTTTTTTTTATTTTTTTTAACTTTTTATTTATTTTTGAGACAGGGAGAGACAGAGCATGAACAGGGGAGGGTCAGAGAGAGGGAGACACAGAATCCGAAACAGGCTCCAGGCTCCGAGCTGTCAGCACAGAGCCCGACGCCGGGCTCGAACTCACGGACCTTGAGATCATGACCTGAGCCGAAGTCGGACGCTTAACCAACTGAGCCACCCAGGCGCCCCAAAAATGGTCCTCTTTGAAAGACTAAATGTACAGTCTCTTCTCCCCCCACCCCAACCTTCCTTAATCCTTGAAGTTATTTTCTTATTTTAAAAATTTGCCAATTGGATATCTGTTGGTGTTTTTATTTCCACGTTATGTCTCTTTCATGAATTTCCAGTAAGGGGAAATCATTTTTTCTTCACCCCACCATCGTTTGCATGTTGAGTTTTTAATCTCAATTTCACTGTCTCATGGTGTTGAGATGGTTGATGGAGGAGCAGACACCATAGCATACATTCAATGCAGGAAGCAAGAGGAAAGAGGTACCAGAAGATTCTGTACCTTTATACAGCAAAGTAAAAGCTTTTCCAGAAACAGCCCTTATGTCTCCTTGGCCACAACTAAGCCGCATATTCTTATCCATAGTCAGATGGGTAACTGAGAAAGCAAGTCCCCACTTTTCCGTAGTTGTGTGATAGGCCTCAGAGATGGGGATTGAGAATCACATTTGGATCAGACGAACAAGCCCTCCACAAAAAATGTGTCTTCAATTGCATGTGATTAAATCTATTCATCTTTCTCTTTATAATATCCTCCTTTTATGTTATTCTCAGGTAATCTGCCCCCATTCTAAAGTAATTTAAGTATTGACCTAAAACTTATGATGTCTTTTCTATGAAAAATTATCCCGTCAATAAATAAATTTGTTTCTGTGGTCTTGGTTTCACTTTCATCAATAATCGCCAACATTTTGAAAGCCTGATTTTAATAGAAGATTAATTATAAATGTATCTAAATATTTAATTAATTTGTTCTTTCATTCAAAACATATTTTATGTTTATATATCAACTATATGCCCATCATGATCGCAGGTCGTGATCTCACGGGTTCCTGAGTTTGAGCCCCACCTCGAGCTCTGTGCTGACAGCTCAGAGCCTGGAGCCTGTTTCAGATTCTGTGTCTCCCTCTCTCTGCCCCTCCCCTGTTCATGCTCTGTCTCTCTCTGTCTCAAAAATAAATAAACGTTTAAAAAAAATTTTTTTAAAGAGTCTATATATCAACTATATGCCATCTGGAATTTATTGTGGTTTATGTTATGAAATAGAAATCAAACTTCTGTCACCAAATAGTTGTAATAAATAGCATTTATTAAATAATCCACAATTTCCCCCAAAATGTGAGATGTTACTATATATATATAAAACAAATGCTGAGATTTTTACATTGGAATTGGAGATTTGTGATATATTTAGAAACTAGAAAAGCCACGTGCTATTCAGTTTGTTCATTTTTTTTATGCCCTACAGTAAACCTTTGTAGTATTCCTTATATAGATCTAGCAAATTTTTGTTTAAGTTATTGCTAGGTAGTTTGTGAACACACTTTTTTCTATTATAGTTACTAACTGATTATTGTTGAAAAATAAGGAAGTTGTTCGTTGTGGAATCAGTCATTTTACTTACCTCCCATTAGTTGCCGTAGTTTTTGAACTGATTCAGTTAGACTTCCCAAATAGACAAATATATTACCTACTTAATGATAACTTGGTTTCTTTCTTTCCAATAAATATGCCTGATTTATTTTACTTGTTTTATTGCATTGGCTACGACCTCTAATACCATGTCAAATAGTAGAAGTGTTGAAGAGAAACTTTGTCTTATGTCTGAATATTATGGATATTTTTGTAATATGCCATTATTAATTTAACTATTATGTCAGATATTATCAAATAAGTATGTTAATTCTTAGGTTTCTAAGAATTCTGAGCACAAATATATGTTGAACTGTATCAAATACATTTTTAGCACTTATTAGGATAAGTATAGAATTTTTCTCCTCTTTCTGTTATTGTGATTAATTATTAACATATTTACTAATGTTACCCTATCCTTGCATTTCTATAACAAACTGAACAGGGTCAATCATTTATTCATTCATCACAAATTTATCAAACCCTCACCTTGCTGGAGGCACCGTGCCCACCAATGCCCAGTCTGTGCCCTTGTGGATGGAATTTATATTCCAATGGGAAAGATGGAAACTGATTTATAGTTTTCTCTTGTTAATTCTATCTTTGCAAGTCTGTGATGTATTTGATCCCCTGACACTCAGCATTCATTCCCTTCTGCTGTGCCTTCTTGTCCTGGAGTTTAATGCTATGAAGAAGTGGTTAACTCGAGGGGGACCCAACGGGCTACAAATGATCTGAAGAGCTGTTCAACCACACTGGCAATCCAAGAAATGCTCATTAAAACAACAGTGAGGTATAACTTTAGATCTATCAGATGGACCAAAATTAGAAAGTCAAGTTTTTGGTACACTGTTGATGGGAATGTAAACTGGAATAGTCTTGAGTAATTAAAACAAAACAGAACACAACATTCAAATATGCTCTGTGGGTCATTCCTATGTCCCTGCTTAGAGTCTGCCTCTCCAATTATTCCAATAATTTTGTAAGCACCATATTTCTTTTATCAAATTCCTTTCTGCTTATGCTGTTTAAAGGAATTTATATTTTTTGTGCCAAACTCTAGCTAACACATCAGGTTTTGGTATCCAGGTTATACAAATACTGCAAAAAATAATCTGTATCTTTTCTTACATTCAGGATTAGTTTAAATAGCATATGACCTATGCTTTTTAAAATAAATTGACAGTATTTTCCCATAGGCATCTTATCTATCTAATTTATCTAATTTATTTGATAAGTTACCTAATTTATTTGATAGCTATTGATTTATTCAAGTTTTCTATCTCTTGGTGATTATATTTAGGTAACTTCTATTCTCATAGAAAACTATTTTAAAGTGTGCAATTATAGACATATACCTTGTTTTCTGCTGTAATTTACATTTTCTATATCTGAAATAATTTTTCTCATTTCCATTGTTGCATATTTGAATGTTGCAAATCATTGGATTTTCAGCCTTGGAGACTGTTGTTCTGAATGCCTTTTGCTGCTGCTGCTGTTGTTGATGTGGATGATGCGTCTTGTGTGTTGAGATGTTAATCCCTTGTTAGCTTTAGATGGTACAACTATTATCTCTTAATTTATCATTTATCCATAACTGTCAGTATTGTCTTTTTTTTTTTACTAGAAACGCTTCATGTTTATATTGTCAGTTCCATTCATTTTTGTGCTTTGCAGTCTTATTTAAGAAGTCTTTCTGTCTTCAAGGTCACAAAGAAATATCCCTATACTTTTATTATACTTTTCTCTTTCATATTCATGTGCTGAATCTCTCTTGAGTTTAACTTGTAACGTAGTCTACGATAATGGTCCAGATTTTGTTTTCTCCATTGACTGAGCCACAAAAATGGATGGCTAAATAGTAACATGGTAAGAAAGAAAATTGTCCCAAATCTGGTTTAGGACAGAATTTCCTTGTCTATGTGATGTAATACACAATTCCTCCTGGGCAATGATTAGCATTCCTAAGCAATTTATTGGTAGACTTTACTGAGATTAAAAGCACCTTCTGAGTTGTGGGTCTTGAGAAGAATCTGATATTAATTGGCACCCTTTTTATTGTAGCATCTTTTTCTGTGAATTTATTTTCCAAGAGAATACTCTTTGAAATTACTGGCTCAGGACACTCTTCCTTCCTGGAAACTTTGAAATAAAGCTTTGACCAAGGCTTATAATCATTTCACCAGAAAAGTTGTTTTCACGATTGTTTATATGCTCTTAGTTTATAGACACATTTCTCAGTTCACCAAAGTGCCTCCTGGAGTAATTTTTCAGAAATGATATGTGGATATTATCCTTTTTTCCAGCAATATCACTACCTTCATCACAGTTCTGTTTGATAATAATCCCCAAGAATTGTTTAGAATCCCTTCATAGAATGTTGACAATAAGTGTTAGCTCTCAGTGAATTCTTTACTCTCATTGTAGTGACAATTGTGTAAACAATAAATTCTTAAAACTGTTATTTTTCCAGTGATTCTACATTGCTTCAGCAGACTGATCTCTCTCTCTCTCTTTTAAATACAAACTCTCTTTAAATGTCTAAAGATTTCACACAATCTCAATCAAAATAACACCAGCTCCTCATGGAGCTAGAACAAACAATTCTAAAAATTTGTATAGAACCAGAAAAGGCCTCAAATAGCCAAAACAATCCTAAAAAAGAAAGCCAAAGCTATAAGCATCACAATTCCAGACTTCAAGCTGTATTACAAAGCTGTAATCATCAAGACAGTATGGCACTGTCACAAAAACAGACACACAGATCAATGGAATGAATAGAGAACCCAGAAATGGACCCACAAATGTAGGGCCAACTAATCTTTGACAAAGGAGGAAAAAATATCCAATGGAAAAAAAGACAGTCTCTTCAGCAAATGGTGTTGGGAAAACTGGACGGCAACATGCAGAAGAATGAACCTGGACCACTTATACCATACGCAAAAATAAACTCAAAATGGATGAAAGATCTAAACGCAAGACAGGAAGCCATCAAAATTCTAGAGGAGAAAACAGAAGACAACCTCTTTGACCTCAGCCACAGCAGCTTCTTACTTGATACGTCTCTGGAGGCAAGAGAAACAAAAGCAAAAATGAACAATTAGGACCTCATCAAGATAAAAAGCTTCTGCACAGCAAAGGAAACAATCAGCAAAACTAAAAGGCAACTGACAGAACGGGAGAAGATATTTGCAAATGGCATCACAGGTAAAGGGTTAGTATCCAAAATCTATAGAGAACTTATCAAACTCAACACCCCAAAATCAAATAATCCAGTGAAGAAATGGGCAAAAGACATGAATAGACACTTTTCCAAAGAAGACATATAGATGGCTAACAGACACATGAAAAGATACTCAATATCAGTCACCATCAGGGAAATGCAAATCAAAATCACAATGAGATATTACCTCACACCTGTCAGAATGGCTAAAATTAACAACTCAAGCAACAACAGATTTGGCGAGGATGAGAAGGAGGAACACTTTTGCACGGCTGGTGGGAATGCAAACTGGTACAGCCACTCTGGAAAACAGTATAGAGGTTCTTCAAAAAATTTAAAATAGAACTACCTTACGACCCAGCAATTGCACTACTAGGTATTTATCCAAGGGATACAGCTGTGCTGTTTCGAAGGGACACCTGCACCCCCATGTTTATAGCAGCACTATCAACAATAGCCAAAGTATGGAAAGAGCCCAAATGTCCATCGATGGATGAATGGATAAAGAAGATGTGGTATATATATACAATGGAGTTTTACTCAGCAGTCAAAAAGAATGAAATCTTGCCATTTGCATTTATGTGGATGGAACTAGAGGGTATTAGCGAAATTAGTCAGAGAAAGACAAATATCATATGACTTCACTCATATGAGGACTTTAAGATACAAAACAGATGAACATAAGGGAAGGGAAGCAAAAATAATATAAAATATAACATAATATATCCTGAATAAATTATTACTTAATAATATAACTATTTAGTAAATTATATAATAATAAATAAATTATTTAATAATTTAAATAATATATATTTTAAGTATATAATGATTTATATTATATATTATAATATATAATATAAAATATATATAATATAACATAATATAATTTATAATATAAAAACAGGGATGGGGACAAAACATAAGAGACTCTTAAATATAGAGAACAAACAGAGGGTTGCTGGAGGGGGTGTGAGACGGGGGATGGGCTAAATGGGTAAGGGGCTTAAGGAATCTACTCCTGAAATCATTGTTGCACCATGTGCTAACGTGGATGTAAATTATGAAAAATAAATAAATTATAGAAAGTAAAAAAATAAAAATAGATAAAATATGAAATAAACTTTTCCACATAAAAAAGATGTGATATATATATATATATATCACATCTTTTTTTAATATATATACATAATGGAATATTACTCAGCAATCAAAAAGAATGAAATCTTGCCATTTGCAACAACATGGATGGAACTAGAGTGTATTATGCTAAGTAAAATAAGTCAGTCATAGAAAGACAAATATATGATTTCACTCATATGTGAACTTTAAGAAATGAAACAGATGAACATAGGAGAAGGGAAGGAAAAATAAAATAAGATAACAATAGAGGGGGAGGCAAGCCATAAGAGATTCTTAAATACAGAGAACAAACCGAGGGCTGCCAGAGGGGTGTTGGGTAGGGGGATGGGGTAAACGGGTGATGGGCATTAAGGAGGGCATTTGTTGGGATGAACACTGGGTGTTACATGCAAGTGATGAATCACTAAATTCTATTCCTGAGATCATTATTACACTATGCGTTAACTAACTAGGTTTTAAATTTAAAAAAACAGTATTCAGATAAAACTTTAAAAAAAAAATAAATGAAATAAAATAAAATGTCTAAAGACTTCACATACCCAGTGATTGCTCGTCCTAGGGTGGGGGCAGGGGCAAGCACGTCCATTTGAGTTTCCTAGGTTCGTCCTCCACATTTCCATGCTTCTGTTTCATCTATAAAATGGGATAATGCCACATTTCAGCTCTCTTGCTAACGTTTTCAGGTGATGGGAGTTAGAATGGAGCCTTGTATGGATTTTGTCGAGCTGCTCCAAGACTCAAGGAAAGAAGAGAAATACTTAGAATTACTGTACGTTTTACTTTTCTAGATTTAGACTTTTCATTCTATGGAGAATGAAAAGGAAAGCTACTGCTAGAGGCAGTTGTACTCAAGAACGCCACCCTTGTGTCTGAGAGTTTTGTTTTTGTATTTAATATGTTAAACTGGGTCAGTGTTCCCTGGGGCAGTGACCTTTTGTTTGGGGACGCCGCTGCCCTTACTATGGCCAGCTTCTGCAGTGCCCAGGCTGTGTTTAGAATACAGCCCCAAAGAGATGTCTATTCAGAGTGCTAGAGCCATCCGCTCGCCCCGAGACTCTCACTGTGCCCAGCGGATGGCTCTGTGGCACAGATAGAACAAAATTCTCCCTGATCATCTCCAGTCCCAGCTGCTTTGAGTTAGGGCATGCTGGTGGGGTGACTTCCACTGGCCCTAGCAGTTTTTCAGTTGAAGAAAATGCATAAAATGACTACAAAGGAAACACCTGTTTAGGCAGACCCTTCCCTCAATCCAGTCTCACCTGCCATATATCTTGGAGAAATTCCTTGAAGTTTATAGTATAAGAATGGCAAATCTCTCTAGTTTCCAGCAATAATATGCCTTTTTATTATAATATTCTTTTGGCAATCTCAATAGGAATTTGAGGCATGGGCTCAGAGGACTGGAATCTCTTACTCAGTTCTATATCCCCAGCACCTAGTAAAATGTAATACGTGTAAAGAATGTGTGCGTGATGAAGAAGAGATGAATTCAGTGAATTATGAGCACATAATTCAAAGTCTAAATCAGGATCCTTTTGAGAATTAAAGGGGATATTTGCTAGATGAATCATCAGATTAGCAGTAGTAAAATAGTACTGTCCCCAACAAACCAGGATATATGATCACCCTATCCATAAGGAAAGTGAGGAAAAAAAGGAGAAAGAAAGAGGAAAAATGTGAGGCAAAAGAATGAGAGAGAACATAATGTCCTTGGATCCCTGGGAAAGTAACTCTGAGATAAAGCCTGGGCTGCAGGGAAGTTGATTGAGGAATGTTCTTGTCGACAGTCATTGAGGGGGTGTGGGAGAAGGAAGATTGGGCAGAGGGAGAAGTTCACTTCCATGGGCCACAGGGAAGTCTGAAACTGAGACGGCCCTTCAGAGATGACACAAATCAAGGCAAGGAGCCTGTGCCTTTGTACTCCAGCCTCAACTGTTCATGGGATGTGGTATGACCTTTGGTAAGGCCGCTTCCTTCCGTGGAGGTCAACTCCCCCGGGGTGTGCAGCTATGGGGTCTCACCGGAAAACACACCCAGCACTAGGGCATGCCTAGGGCCAGAAGGATGATCAGGTTCTACTCCCATTGGCCCATCACACTACTCAGTTACCTGCTTCATGGACGATGTTTACCCTCATCTGGGGAAGTTCCTAAAGGATTCAATGGGACAAACTATAGTTCCTGCACTGCAGCTGGACCCAAGGTCACAATGAATACTCATCATCTTTCTCTGCAACCTATTCTAGATTCCCTTCATTCTCAAACGGCATTTTAGCTGGTCAAGTTGACTTAGAGCACCATCCATGAGAAGTTTCAGTGTCTGGTGACCATACCTCTCTCAGGCTATGGCTGCTGGATTTTTCCATTTGCCATCACAATGGGGTAGGGTACCAAGAGTTTCCTCCCACTGGATCACTTGTCAGCCAAGCACATCCCTCGCTGTTCCCCTTATATAACAGCATCGCCCTCTTCTTCCAGTGATCTGGGCCAATCACCCGAGCCAGGAGAGTGGCTCCTTTCTTCAGTTGCTGGTTTCTTAGCACAAGAAGCCCCAAATAGCCAAGCAAGGGCCGTCGCTTAAAGTTTAAAGTTCTTGCCATGTCCCGTGTTGAAAGTTTCCTTCTGGAAACTAAGACCTCTAGGCCCACCTAGAGTTTCAGGGAAAAGAAGCCTAAGTTCCCTAAGTGGGTCACAGGAAGTGAAGAAATGGGGCTTTTCTTGCTGCCATACTGTGTTCTTCAGCCTATCAGGAGTGCAGTGCCACATGATGGCAGAGATGAAGGGAGGCTACTCATAGGATATCATCTCAAAACTGGCACCTCCATCATTCTATCAGGCCAGCAGTTTCTGGGTGATAGAACAAAATAGAGCCAGTGGGTCCCCTGTTTGCATACCCACCACCATACCTCCTTTGTTGGAAAGCGGGTCCTCTGGTTCGATGGGACGTTTCGCAGGATCCCACATGGATGGATCACTGTCGTACAAAGAATGAAAGTTGTGCTGGCGTGGGCGCCACAGGCAAGAAAAGCAAATTCACATCCCAATTCTGTGTTCATTCTAGTCAAGAGGAATAACTGGCCACTCTCCACCAAGTGGCAGTTCATCCTACTCCAGGGAAGCTGCTGTCAAGAGGACCAGCATTAGTCCATTGCCGGCAGGTTGGACATATGGCGGCAGAGTGGCCAATCTTTGTGTGTGGCTGCTCACGCTGTTGGCTCGTGAATCTCTGCTACCTTGGCCGTGCTGTCAACGTGCTCCTTGTGTCAGCACTGTGGCGGTCAGATACAGAGACGGGCTGAGTCGTTGTCTGCTTAGTTGTTAAGCACCTCTTTCCTGGTAGATGCTGTCTAGTGTGTGGTAACACGCACGTCAACACGTGACATAGATACCTTCACCCTTTATATCCACGCCAACAGGTCCAACCATGTGCCTCTTCCCCTGTCTTCTTTCTTTCCAAATCTTTCTCCTTCTAAAGCCCTAACAAACCACTGTTTTGCCACTGCCCACCAGCCTATGTGTGTTCTTCTTTTAGAAACTCATTTTTCGCACACAACACGGATGACCAGGCATACTGCCCAAAGCACTTCCCATTGAGAGGATTCTCCCTGCCACAGTCGTTCAGGGTCACCCCAGAGTGGGGCTGCAAGTCAGCTGTGGTCCATTTTGGACTTGCTCCACATACCGTGCCGATCCATCTGTGAGCCACACTTGGCCTTTTCCTACCTCCATCATCTGGCCGTAGGGAACCACCCAACTCCAGGCCAGCCAGAGGTATGAACTGAGGGAGAGACACCGCTACAAAGATAGTGGTGGGTTCAGCGAAGGCTTGGAGGTTGGGCTTATTGACATATAGCTTTCTAACGTTCTCTGGCCTCGAACATGCCCCACCCCAGATGGACCACTCCCGTCTCACAACATACGGCTGCTGGGACCTCCAGACTTAGGACTTCGAAGGGCTGACAGAGCCCAGCTCATAACAGGCAGTTCTGGCTGCATGATCACTTGATGTCTCATCGTCAGTTGTCCCCTCTCTGCCAGAGTCCAGAAGCCTTCCAGGAATTGTTTTGCAAACATATAGCTCTCTGCTGAGATGGCCTGCTTGCTCCAGAACTCTAAGGACCTGTATTGTGATTGTGCTGTTGGGGTTTTTCCATAAACTCTACCGGATGCCTTTGGACACCACAGATACCTCTCCTTCCATAGGGTTTATTGGACCATAAGGCCTGAGTATCACACTGCTAGAACCTCAGCCTGGACCTGAGCTCTTTCCTGCTCTGGGTACCACCATATTTGGCAGCCAATGGGAAAGTAGTATTCCTAGATGTGAAGTATGTGATTTCCAGAACCTGAGGCCCGCTGGGCATTGTGCTTCCTTCCTGGTGGTGAGAGGTACAAGATGTAGTAATTTGTCCTTTACTTTGAAGAAAATGTCCCGTGATGTTCCGGACCGACACACCCTTGGAAACTTTCCCGCCATGGCAGGCTCTGAATCTTCACTGGGTTTATCTCTCATCCTCTGAAGCACATGTGTCTTACAAGGCTTTCAACACATTTGCCTCCCCTTGTTCATCTGGTCTGATTAACAGATGTCAACGGGCACCTGGGGCGGCTCGGTCAGGTAAGCGTCTGACTTCGGCTCGGGTCATGCTCTCCTGGTTCGTGAGTTCGAGCCCCACATCAGGCTCTGTGCTGACGGCTCAGAGCCTGGAGCCTGGTTCCGATTCTGTGTCTCCCTCTCGCTCTGCCCCTTCCCTGCGTGCACTCTGGCTCTCTCTTTCAAATATAAATAAACATTAAAAAATTTAAAAAAAAAAAACAGATGTCAATAGAATGGGCCACTGTGATATTATAAGACTATGGATGGGAAACATATCCCTGGGGCAATATCATAAATGTATATACTTGCCTGGCCCATATGAATGTGAATTGTGTCTAATCTTCTTTTCTAACTGGCAACGGAAAAGAAAGCAACTGCTAGATGAACGAGTGTGTACAATGGCTAAGACCATCTTAAGTCACTCTAGCAAAGACACTGTAACCAGCACATCAGCCGAAATCGGAGCTGCCACTTGTTTTAGTTTGTGACTGTCTATTGTCACCCTGAGAGACCGGTCTGGCTCTTGTAGGAGCTGGGATGATGTGATTACATGACGATATAATGGGGACCACTGTCCCTTTATCCTTTGGGTCCTTAGGAATGGCATGAATCCCCCCCCACCCCCATCAGGACATAACATTGTTCTTAATTTCCTGTCTTGGTTGGGGAACAGGATCGAATTTCAGAGATGCTACTTGCTCTTCCCCACGACGATGCTTCTCATCCATGGGCCAAGGAACCGAGGTGACAGTTCTTCCAACTACGAAATGTGTCCATTCTGATAGTGCTTTCAGAGACTAGGGAAATGGCATGAGATCATGATGGGCACAGTGAGCCCACTGTGAGCCAGACTCAGAACAGAACTGTATGTAT
Source organism: Panthera onca (assembly GCF_046562875.1). Classification (NCBI taxonomy): domain Eukaryota; kingdom Metazoa; phylum Chordata; class Mammalia; order Carnivora; family Felidae; genus Panthera; species Panthera onca. The sequence goes on from NC_138342.1 coordinate 172,890,140, forward strand.
TACCAAGCCCTCATATGCCCCCTCTCTGACCCAGGGGCCATGATGACACTTCAGCTGCCCAGGTATCAGTGGCAACTTGGAAGCTGTAGCCAACAGTCCTCCAAATGTCTGAATGTGCACCTTTGCCCAGGGAACAATTATTCAAATAAATGGCCATCGATCCCCTTACAGAAGGACTTTGGCAATGATTATAGACTTGCCACGTGTCGTGGAGCCCATTCTTCCGAGGACCCTTCCTTGGAAGAGTAGGTCCCAGGTCCTTCCTCTTCAGTAGGTCCCAGGTCTGAAAACTGCTCAGCTCTGGAAACTGGACAAGATTTCATGGCTTTTATCTGGATGGCTGCCCTCAGTTGATTTCTGTTTATCCTATGCATTGAGTAACCCCTTTGCTGGCTGCTCACCTATTTTGTCCCTTGGGATAAACTCTAGTTGAGTTCAGGGATTTCAGGACGGGTCAAGGACAAAGATGTAACCACAAGGGGGCAGTGGCACACAATAAGCTTACTTCAGGCAGTGCTTTGATAGGATTGCTGGCAAGGGGACATCCCTGAGGACAGGAGACTTTCCCAAGACAGGAGGGGCCACTATCCAGAGAGGAAGAAGGTGAGAAAACTCCAAGGAAAGAGGGGAATGAGAGGGGGCATAGGTCTCTGGGAGATGTCCCTCAGCAACACAGAGCGCAGTCTCTGGTTTGGAAAAGTTCCAAAGGGCAGCAGTGGTGTGCCATGTCTTGTAGACATGGGTTTGTCTTATCAATGGCTAGCAGATACTGGGTACAGACGTTCTGGAAGGTATGCCAAGCAAGCAGGCCCTACATGGCTAAAAATCTATTTGTGCTACATTTAAAGCAGTTGGATGGTTTAAATTTAAAAGTTTGAGTTTGACTGTGGTGGGTTTTTGCGCTAATGATCTCAATCTGCTGTGAAGAAGTAACCAACTTAGAGGCAATACACAGGGGCTGCCTTTGGCTCATTTATATAGCAATGTTCACGTAACCATCTCTGTCCCTCTTCCTGAGTCAGGCCCTCCATTCTGATTTTGCTAATTATGATCATTGCCTCCACCTTTGTTTGTCTCAAGGCCACGTGCCTCTACTTGGCCTCTGCTATTTAGAGATCCTATCCCCCTTCCTATGGAAGCCCAGTCACCTAACGGTATCTCCTGTCACCTGCCCAGGCCAGCAGAGGACAGCCTCCTCCCCTCCCTTAATATCATGAATTTCTCAGAGTTGCTGGTGCCCCTCTTACCAAGTCATTTCTTATTGCTTTGGTGAACAGAATAACCTCCAGGTTCTCCCAGGGGACATGGTTCTCTGGTGAATCGTCCAGCCTTTATGTGGCATGCACTCTTCAGTGAAACTCTTGACCCCTTCTTCTATTGTCTTATCCAGGCTTCCTTAAACCATTCAAAGTATGCCAGCAATGTCTCCAAAGATCCCAGAGTCCCAGGACCCCAGGTCCTTGACAAGTATTTATACTGCAGTGTGCCCTCATATCCACACACTCACCTTTCCCCAACTTTATGGTCTGCCCACCTTGACCCAGTGGCCTCCAAATCTATCTTCACACAAACTCTCCCGGATCTTGCTGGTACACGGGATGTAGGTCCTGCAGCTGTTTGGATGCCTATTCCTCTGTTAGCAGGATCAGCACTTTCCTGGCCCTGTGACGTTGGGACCTCGGCCCAATGGCCAGGACTGGAGATGGGGTTAGGCCCTGAGAGGGGTGTGTGCTACCTTCAAGCGTTGAGGCCTATGCATTGTCTTCAAACAAATGGCGCGGTGACCACTATTTCAGGTCCAGGATATTCAAGGGACTCTGGGAATTCAAGGTGTGTGAATATAGACGTCATCGTCCAATCCCTCAGGGTCTCATTCTTCTTGATCGGAACTCTTGACATCTGAGACCTTAGCTAGTGATGAATCTCCTTCAGTCCTTCATTGGCTTCTCCAAGGCGTCAACTATTCTCAGCAATAGTGACCCAGATTCACAGAGCTTATAATTCCTTCTGCCCTGGTTGTTATTGAACTGAATGTCTGTGCTCCCTCCCCGAAATTCATGTTGAAGCCCTAACCCCTCGTGTGATGGTACCTGGAGGTAGAGCCTTTGGAGGTAATTAGGTTTAGACGGGATCATGAAGGTGGGGCCCTGTGTTGGGATCAGTGGCCTTGTAAGAAGAGACCGGAGAGCTCTCTCCGAACTATGAAAACTCTCCGAACTACGAAAACAATAACAAGGTGGCCATCTGCAAACCACCAAGCATGACTTCAACCCTCACTGAGAAACGAATCTGCCAGCACCTTGACCTTGGACTTTCCAGCCTCTAGAGCTGGGAGAAATAAATGTGTGTTGCTTTAGCCCCCACGTCTATGGTATTTTGTTACAGCAGCCCGAGTAGACTAAGGAACAGGTTCATCTCAAAGGCCTGAGTTATTTCCGTCACCACTAACATGTCCTCCCCCACTTTCTGACATGGTCGCTACCAGCAGAAGCTTTTACAAGGGCACCACAGACGCATGACAGGGCCTCTCCGTACTCGCCTGCCACCAGTGTTGTGGCCCTCACCCTAGTCTGCCAGCAGGTAAGCTCTCCCATTTTTAGCGGCTGCTTCCTAGGGCCACTCCCAATACCAGCCGTTATGGGTGGAGTTCCCAAGGAAACAGATTCTGAGACTCTTAGATTGGTGAGCAGGACTCGTATTGGGCAGTGCTCTCAAAATCCAAACTCGTGAAGAAGCAAGGGAATTAGAACCAGGCAGTGGAAGACGGCTGATCTGCTTCAAGGAGCCCTGAAGCTGGGGCGGCCCCTCAAGAGTCCCTCGTTGAATCCAAACGAGGGACTGGTCAGCTAGTTGCGGGACGCAGGGCTGAGGCAGGGTGGTGCCGGCAGGGGGACCCACCTTGCGTGAGATGACTTCCTTTGGCCAAGAAGGATTCACAGAGAAGGATCCAGCTGTGAGCTGGCAGCGGCCGCCCCTCCAAGCAACTGGGGGACCGAGCATCTCGGTGCTGAAGGACACCACACCACAGTGCCCGCTGCAGCCTGAATCACAGGCTTTCTTAAGGTGGGGAGGCCTGGGTGGATCAGGTAGGTAAGCGTCTGACTTCAGCTCAGCTCATGATCGCCCGGTTCCTGAGTTCGAGCCCTGCATCAGGCTCTGTGTCCCTAGCTCAGAGCCCAGAGCTTGCCTCGGATTCCGTGTCTCCTGCTCTCTCTGCCCCTCCTCAGCTCACGCTCTGTCACACTCTCTCTCTCCAAAAACAAATAAGCATTAAAGGAAATTGTTTTTAAAAAGGTTTCCTAAGAAGAAAAATGCAGATTCTGTCTCTCTTATACTCCTCAGCTTTTCCCTTTTTCTTAGCTCCTCACTCTCTTTCCTGGTACTACTTGCTTGAAGGTAAGTTTGAATTATGTCCCCCCATATATTGAAGTCCTAACCCCTCAGGACTTCAGAATGTGGCCTTATTTGGAAATAGGGTCTTTGCAGATATTGGTTATGATGGGGTCATTAGGGTGGCCTCTAATCCAATATGACCGATGTCCTTAGAAAAAGGAGAAAGAGGGGCACCTGGGTGGCTCAGTCAGTTAAGCATCCTCTGACTCTTGATTTTGGCTCAGGTCATGATCTCATGGTGGTGAGATCGAGCCCTGAGTATGGCTGTTGCACCCTGGAGCCTGCTTGGGATTCTCTCCCTCTCTCCCTGTGTCCCTTCCCTGCTCTCTCTCTCTCTCTCTCTCTCAAAATAAATAAATAGATAAGTAAACATTTTTTTAAAAGAAAAAGAAGAAAGAAATTTGGTACAAAGACACACAGAGAAAATGCCGAGTAAAGACGAAGGCAGAGATTAAAGTAATGTTTCTACAAGTCAAGGAAAGCCAAAGACGGCCAACAAACCACCAGCAACCAGGGGAGAGGCAGGGAGCAGATTCTTCCTCGTGGCCCTCAGAAGGCGCCAACCCCGCGGCCACCTTGCTCTCAGACTTCCAGCCTCCAGAACTGGGAAACCGCACATTTCCGTTGCCTAAGCAAATCACTTTATGGTACTTTGTTTCTGCAACCCCAGCAAACAAATACAGCAAGTTTGCAGCAAGTAAACAAAGTCAGTGTAGAGAGTAAGGAGGTTAGCAGATTTGGTGTCCCCTCCCCCCAGCAAGGGGCCTGGTCAGAATTGGCGACCCTAGGGAAACACTATGACATCCCCAAGTTCATTTTCTGTAAAGTTCAACTTTACAGAGCAAAGTTCTCTTTGCTGTGCCCAGAGTGTGTTTGATAAAGTGGTCTGGCCCTAGTGAGCTCCTGAAGGATCACTCTGGGACACTCAGGTAGTCCTTCTGAGAAACGGAACACCCCTCCCAGGGATGCAAGGATTTATGCCAAAAAGAGAGAGACAGAGATGGAAGGAAGGAAGGAAGGAAGGAAGGAAGGAAGGAAGGAAAAGAGGGAGGCAGGGAAAGAAAGAGAAGACAAACCTTCATACTCATGTGTCCAATTCCTTCTTGCCAAGACATCTGTCCCTTGGGGAACCAGGTCCTCAGACAGCCCTATAGGGTGGAGTTTGGGCACAAGTCACATTCCCCCGCTCTCCCCGCAGGAACTCACTGAGCAAGCGATGTTTGTGGGCAATGCATCGACCAAGTTGAGAGCCAATGTGAGCTCTGCATCTTAACGAACAAGGAAGCCCTGTTCAAGTAGCAGAAAGAACCACCTCTCAGATTTCTATTTGTTAAGTAACCCAGAAGAATGAGTGACAATACAGGGCACAGAAAATTGGAAACTTAGGGGCGCCTGGGTGGCTCAGTCAGTCAGGCTTCCGCTCAAGTCATGATCTCACAGTCTGTGGGTTCGAGCCCCACGTCGGGCTCTGTGCTGACAGCTCAGAGCCTAGAGCCTGTTTCGGATTCTGTGTCTCCCTCTCTCTCTCTCTCTCTCTCTCTGCCCCTCCCCCACTCATGCTCTGTCTCTCTTCCGCTCTTTCAAAAATAAATAAACATTAAAAAAAAATTTTAAGAAAATTGGAAACTTAAGCTGCATTTCTGTTGCACATTCTGTTTTCAGAGCACTTTCTCATCTATTATGCCATATATTTTACCACATTTCTGTAAGTCGCAGAAAGGAGAGTTATTCCCATTGAGCAAATGAAACACTGGGTCATAAAGAAGTTAAAGAGGTAAATAGTAATGGCTGCCGGGATTTGTTAGGATGTTTGTGCTTTCCTAGTGGACGTCAGAAAGGACGGTAAGAGGACAATTAGTGAATTTTCTAAACCTGTTTATTACTCACTAAGGTGTATTTGGTGTTTGGTGTTTAAAAGATACACCCATCAGTTTTTATTTCCAAACATTTATAAGCCTTCCAAAGCCTTCTAGCATCATGATTTTAGTTACGTAGGTAATGCTACTGTATCAGTTTTGTTCTTGCAACTGCCCTCTGTAAATAAAAGAAAAGCGTGGTGGTCCTTGGGAGTTCATGGAGTGTGCAAATCTATTTTGAGCCTTTTCCAAAGGTAATGGAGAGAGTCAACGTTTCCTCAAACTGCCCCCGCTGATTCGACTAGAAAACAACCAACAGCCAAAAGAAACACTACTTTGTTCCAGGATGGATCAGAGGGAAGGATTCCCCTCACCACAGCCAGGCCAATAAACCCTGGCCCACGATTTTACGTCCTGGATGAAGTCGGGAAGTGGCATGTGTATTGTTTCCGCACGATTCTGATAACGCACAGCCCTCGTCTTGGATGTCTTCAGAAGGGTGTCCTGATAGACTCCGGCTTGACTCCTGGAGTTCACCAGCTAGCCACATGGCATTCAGAACGTCCAGCAAAATTGTTTGCATCTGTGGGTTGAGTAACAGACACCCAATGATGGGTGTGGTAAGGGGATGGCTCTGGTAATAGTTTCAGACTACCTCCCCTCGGATGTATTTCACAAGTATGAGAGATACAGAAGGTCCGTGGGAGTGACTGACACAAAAACGCTTGATGATGATATTGGATAATAATAAAGATCGGGTTGTCTGGGTGGCTCAGTTGGTTGAGCATCCGACTCTTGATTTTGGCTCATGTCATGATCTCATGGTTTGTGGGTTCCAGCAGCTCCCTGTCCCCCTCTGTTTTGTCACTGAGGAGCCTGCTTGGGGTTCTCCCTTTTATCCACTCTCTCTGTCCCTCCCCTGCTCGCATGCCCTTTCTCTCAAAATAAATAAATAAACTTCAAATACGACTACTAATACTAATAATAAAGATCAAGAGGGTAGTCAGGGGACGCCCGGCTGGCTCAGTTGGAAGAGCACGCAACTCTTAATTTGGGGTTGTGAGTTCGAGCCTGACTTTGGACGTAGAGATCACTTAAACATAAAACCTTAAAGACGGAAAAAAGGATGGCAGTCAGGTCGGTAAGAATGTCATGCTCATGCAGCCACGGTCCTGCTTCCTTTTCCTTCATTACTGCTTGTAGCACCCACCCCATCTGAAATGCCCAGCGTCTGGACAAGAAGCTACAGGGAGGCCAAAGCAAACGTATCAAGGTCCATATCCCACTAGCAGTGGGATCTTCCCATATGAAGGACAGCACAGCTCAACATGTCTCACAGTTTATACCTATTATGGATTAAGACTCTATAAAAAACTTAAATCTTCCCTACCTCATCCACAAGCGGGACAGGAAGCAGAAGAGAGAGAGTGAACATGTTGTATTAAGGGGTAACAAAGAGTTAAGCTGTGCTGTCCAATATGGCAGCCGTCAGCCACATGTAGCTTTCAGCGCTGGAAGGGTGGCTGGTGCCACTGGGAAACTGCCGTTTCAATTATACCTCATTTTAATGAATTTGAATTTCAATAGCCACCTGTGGTGGGGACAGCACTGAGTTAGAGGCAGAGAAAGAACAGAACCCGCAAAATCATCGGTCCTGTTTCTCAGTGATCTTCGATGTCGAGCTTCTCATCGGAGTCTCGTAACGTTGCACTGTTGGGCAGGAAGAGAACGTCATGTCATCTGCATTTTCAACAGGCAGAAAAAAGACACACAGACTCACTTAGAGTCATTAGGTAGTTTGTAACGGAAGCATGCCTCCAGCTCACAATTTCTGACAACTGGGTCAGAGCGTTAGCCTCAATGTCTGTATAATAATGGTGACAATAATACATGAGCGACATAGCCAGTATTATGAACGGCTCGCTATGTGCCAGGGAGCTCTTGACACGTGTAGCTAGGCACTTGCCAACAGTTGCACATTGTGGCCCTCAAGGAAAGTGACACTGCAGGTATAGCACGTGGGGGAGGGGTGAACTGGGATAAACTACACCCCTCCGGTGTGCCATCTGAAACAATCCATTACACCCAATTTACATCTGATAATTAAGATGAAAATAAAATGCAAAGCAAAAGGGTAGATATTAGACGTCGATTTTATATAAAACTTCCAAATGTTCCATGAGAAATCTAAGCTTCCCTCTCTGACCATATATATCATTTAAATATCAAGTTTTTAAAAAACAATTGTTTTAACGTTTACTTATTATTGAGAGACAGAGAGAGACAGAGCATGAGCAGGGGAGGGGCAGAGAGAGGAGGAGACACAGAATCCGAAGCAGGCTCCAGGCTCAGAGAGGTAAGCACAGAGCCTGACGCAGGGCTCGAACTCACAAACTGTGAGATCATGACCCGAGCTGAAGTCAGACGCTCAACCAACTGAGCCACTCAGGCGCCCCTAAATATCAAGTTTTATGAACGAAGTATACACAATTCCTGACCAAAACTTTTTTCTAATTTTTTTAAGCTTATTTATTTATTTTGAGAGAAAGAGAGAGAGCACTGAAGGGGCAGGGAGAGAGGGAAAGAGACAGTCACAAGTAAGCAGAGCCTGATGCCAGGCTCGAACTCACAAACAGTGAGATTTTGAGCCAAAACTGAGAGTTGGCCCCTTGACCGCCTGAGCTATCCAGGCACCCCATGACCAAACATTTTTTTAAAGGTGACCTCTTGAGTTCTCGACGTTCACCACGGAAGAGAAATTTTGCCAATACAAATAGGTCACAAAAATTTTAAGCCATTTTTACAGCCATCCAAAAATGTACAACAGTTGAAATTATATTTATTTAAAGAATCTCCAAGGCCTTTCGTTGACAAATATAGCATCATTTCCTGTGATAGGGTCAGTGTTTTGCACCCAAACTTTCTTCATGGCAAATATTTCACGATCATGATGACACTGTAATTTGTAGAATACACATGTATTGTGAGACCGCGTCACTACAGCTAGCTCAGACGACATTGAGAAAGGGTTCGTTAGCCGCCGAACAGAAGCGAGGAACGGCCAAGAGTGTGACCCTCCCCCGAAGCTAGGCACACCAGGAGCACCTGCGTCCCCTGCCCAGGCCACCTCCCCACTGGTCCGCTGGGCCCTTGGCACATGAACGCTGCCGTTTCCCATGGGCCCCCTCGACAGTGGCAGGCAGAGGAACATTTGGTGCCTCACTGCCAATGTCGATTTCGATTTCGGGGCTTCAGACCACGTGACCAGCAGGTGCTGATGTCCCTCATCGTGCTCCATACCTGCAGGCAGAGCCAGCTTCGTGGACACGTAGCCCCGTGCAACCACCCAGGGCCACGTGATGAGAAAGACCCCACACTTGATTTCCCGTTCTCTGTCACCATCCTGAGAGTCTCAGCAGTTCCTTCCCAGGAGACCCTGCCTTTTCTTTCCACACTGGCGCCCACCATCATGCTGCTGGCCCTCTGCACGCGGCTCATGACCGGGTGAGCAGGCTGGCAGCCGGGGCCTGGTGGGAGACCTCAGCCACAAGGTTCACGAACTCCCAGCAACTTGCATGTTGGCGCACGGGTTGGGAGCCTTGGCGACACCTCATTGAATCCTTAGAGCCATTTCATGAGGCTGTTACTATTTACTGTTCCCATTTCAGAGATGAGACGATTAAGATGTCGAATGGCCAAGTAACATCCCAAAGGCCAAAAGGCTCTAGCGAGCCCCTAAAATTCACACACGCTTGGACAGATGGACTCAGAGACTGACTTCCTCAGTTTGCCTGCTTTCAGTCCTGGGCCTCATCCGCGGGGTCTCCATAATTAATACTAGAAAAGGTAGCAAGAAAAACAACGTGAAAAAAAGATTCGGGGGGGGGGGGGCTACTCTGAAAAAGGTATTTAAAAAAAATCACTGATAAGATGAAACTCAGGAGATTTTTCTAATGGTCATACATACAAAATACAAACTAAAACGCGTTCTGACACACTCATGGCATCTCCAAGACTCTTAAGCATAAAAAACTGATTTGGACAATTTGGGGCTCATAAGAACGGAAAGGCTGGCCCCACAACCTCCCAGGGAAGTGAGCTCAGGGCTCTGCCCCACCCCATGCAGCCCCTTTTCACATCCGTCCCAGCGTTCACACGCTGTCCCCCACGCCAGCCCTCAGCTTTTGTGACATCTGCTAGGCATGACTGTGGTGGCTTGTTTGACTAGGACACAACTCTGTGAAGGCCTGAGGCAGGGCGCGTGGACATTCGTGTGCTCCGGAACCTTCCCCACGTGTGCATGTGCAAATCAATATATCCGTGCACATGCATACACGCACACACTTACACGCACATTTATATGTACAGACACACATCTACGTACGCTGTGCAAGCCTGCACATTTCTGCGTGCACACATATGCACACGTATGCACACATGTACACGGGCACGCAGACATACACGCATGCCGGCATGCACACGCACATATGCATGCAGACGTGTTTGCGCGTGCGTGTGTCCGCGTATTACAACACGTGCACACATATGCACATACACGCAGACACAAGACACATGCACACGCAGACACACACAGCTCTGGCCCTCCGTGGGGAGCTGCGGTCAGCTCAGTCTAAACACTGCAGAACGTAGCACCCTCTCTCTGCCCACTGGTCGCTGTGCAAAAACAAGCTCTCGACCAAGTCTGGGCTTTCTTTCGGGATTTGCACGCAACGTCCCTCTGAGGGCCGTCGGAAAGGCTCTTGGACCCGACGGACGGAAAGCTGAGAAGCCGATGTCATTTCCGTGAGTTGCTGCGGGTGTCCTGAGCGGGTTGATGGCAAGGAACCGACCCCAGAGGCCGAAGCTGCCTTGCCCCCTCACACGGGGCCCCTGTGAGGGCCCTGGCATGGCCTGCCAAGGCTGGAAGGACTCGCTTCTCTGCCGTGTTGCTCACAGAGCCAGCTTCCATTCTACGAGCAGGCCTGTGCACTCCCTGGGCTGTGTCCACAGCCTCCAGACCCTCTCTTTTCAGGACTCCTGAGCCTTAGAAGAACAAAGCCTTTTTATTTATTTATTTACTTTGAGAGAGAGAGAGAGAGAGAGAGAGAGAGAGAAAGGCAGGGAGGGGCAGAGAGAAAGGGAGAGAGAGAGAATCCACACAGAGCCCTACGTGGGGCTCGAACCTGGGCACAAAGACTTTTATGACAAGTTGTTTAGCAATGCCTCCTGTGCTAACTCTCGGGGACAGGTCAGCGCTATTAACCCCGTTTTACAGAAAGGGAAACAGACCCTGAGAGGTCAGATGCTTCACTCAAGGTCACACAGCCTGTGCTGGGCGGAGATTGGACAATTAGCCCCAGGCTGTCTGTTGGGCCAAGCCCCCAGGATTTGTGAGGCAGGACTCTAGGGGTCCTGGAGCTCAGACTCCAGAAGGCCAGGGATGATAAGGGGGCAGCACCCTAACTGTCACCGCCCCTACACCCACTGCTCTGCCTGCCCCTCCCTCCACCAGCTCTCTGCCGGATTTCCACCAGCTGGGTGAAGTGCTCCAACGGCCCAAACACAGCGAGGCTGTGGCTTGTAAAGAACTTCAGTAGCTATCGGACCTTTGGGGTCATGAGCCGGAGTCCAAAGGCAGAGCAGAAAGAAACTGGATTCCAGCGTCTTGATTTTTCCTCCCCAGGTGAATCGCTGGCCCCTCACAGCTCGGGGCGGGGGACGTCGCGTTGTCTGTCCCACGTTCCTCCCTCGGTCCCCAGGCACTTAACATGTGGCTGGATATAAACAAGAGGCCGGTACCCACTTGTGAAAAGGAAACGAAAGAAGAAGGCAAGGCGAAGATGCCAGGCGTGCAAGCCGGAAAAACACAAACACCCAAGGCCACAAACCTCAGCTCAGAAAGCAGGTCCCTGCAGCCAAAGCATGTGTTTATGCCTGGCTCTCCCAGGGAGCCTTACAACAGGCAAGGCGGTCTGTGAGCGCTGGTCACGGGTGCGTCCTGGGAAGGAGCCCAGACCCGTGGTGCGCGCCACCGAGCTTGTGAATTTCGGCTGCCAGAGGCACACGCGTTTGCCAAAGCCAGCGTGGCCCTGCCAGCTTCGGAGCTTCCCAAGAACGCACCGACCCGGGCCTCCTAGGCTTCTCCACGCGGATTAACGGAGCACGCCAGAAGGTCGTCCGTAGGGAGCCCTCCGTGTCTTCCTACTTCAAACGCCACCCTCCCTCCTCCTCCGAGTCTTCCTTCCTGAAGTTCTCCCTTTTAGCAAATCCCCGCCCACTCTGGCCAGCGACACCAGACAAGTTGGGGGTGGGGAGGACACAGGCACGTTCGTCATCCATTTTGGCTCTTCAACATTCGAACCCCTTCCCTGGCTTGGCGCTCTCTTCTGTCTTAGTCCACGGGGCCACCAGCACAAAATACCACAGATTGGGCGGCTGAATCACCAGGCATGTGCTGTCTCACAGTCTGGAGGTCTGAAATCGAGGCGTCTACAGCATTGGTTCCTCCTGAGGCCTCTCTCCTTGGCTTGCAGACGGCTGCCTTCTCGCTGCGTCTTCACACGGTCTGTCTTCTGTGTGCACACACGCTTGGCCTCCTTGATGTGTCCAAACTCTCTCCTCTTACAAGGACACCAGTCAGACTGGATCAGAACCATGGGGCGCCTGGGTGGCTCAGTCGGTTAAGCGCCTGACTTCGGCCCGGGTCATGATCTCATGGACCGTGGGTTCGAGCCCCACATCGGGCTCTGTAAGGACAGCTCAGAGCCTGGAGCCTGCTTCAGATTCTGTGTCTCCTTCTCTCTCTGCCCCTCCCCCGCTCATGCCTCTCTCTCTCTCTCTCTCTCTCTCTCTCTCTCTCTCTCTTTCTATCTCAAAAGTAAATAAACATTTTTGAAAATTAAAAAAAAGAAACTACCCTAACCCCCTCACATTTTTTTTAAAGCAATCACTCTTTAAAGTTTATTTATTTATTTTGAGAGAACAAGTGCGAGCAGGGGAGGGGCAGAGAGAGAGAGAAGAAGAGAGAGAATCCCAAGCAGGCCCCCTGCCGTCAGCACAGACTCCGACTCGGGGCTCGAACCCACAAACCGTGACATGGGGACCTGGGCTGAAACCAAGAGTCTGCCGCTTAACCTACCGAACCACCCAGGCGCCCCCCCACCCCTCCCTTTCACGTGGTCTCTCTCCAAATATGTTCACTGAGGTGCTGGGGGTTAGGGCTTCAACATGGGAATACAAGGAGGACCCAATTCAACCCATGACACCTTCGTGGGAGTCTGAACAGGAGACAGAGTCTGATTTCCATCCGCCCTGTGCCAGCTTCCTTTGCGCCGGGCCGGGTGTGGGGCTGGGCACTGCCTTGAATGCTCGCGCTCTGAACGTGGGGTCTGGAGCACGTGAGGCAGGCACCGGGGCCGGCTTGGCAGCATGGCAGGAGCGGCCTGACCCTGTTCCTGGCACAGGAGAGGGGGTGTGGCTGGCAGGGCAGGCCATTTCCGTAAATCTGTGCTCCTGGCACACAGGACAGCACTGAGTACACAGCTGTGTCTGGTACTCAGCTTGGCCACAGAAGTTTCCGGTCTCCGCGGCATGGTTTGGAGCATGTCCTTGGCTGCTTGGCCTCAAAATCCGGTTCCCTAGCCCTCGCTATGCTTCTCCGAGCTGCCCGATAGGCTTTCTAGCAAGTTCCTTGTCTGCTGAAAACAGCTACAGCCAGATTCTGTTGCTTGCAACTGAGGATTCTAATACACAAGGGAAAACTTTTCACTTTAGAGGCAGACCTCTATCTGACTTTAAATAAAATAGAGCATAAAGTCCATTTCTATTACAGTTCAGGAACAAAACAGGCCGTCAATATGACAATTAATTGAACTGCATAAAAAAACAAGTGGAGGGGCACCTGGGTGGCTCAGTCGGTTGAGCGTCCGACTTCAGCTCAGGTCACGATCTCGAGGTCCGTGAGTTCGAGCCCCGCGTCGGGCTCTGGGCTGACAGCTCAGAGCCTGGAGCCTGCTTCCGGTTCTGTGTCTCCCTCTCTCTCTGCCCCTCCCCCGTTCATGCTCTGTCTCTCTCTGTGTCTCAAAAATAAATAAACGTTAAAAAAAAATTTTTTTAATTCTAAAAAAATAAAAAATAAATAAAAAATAAAAAAACAAGTGGAAGTTTCGCCTCCAAACCGCAAAACACTCCCCCTCAAGAACTTATGATGGCTCCCTATTGCCCAGGGTTTCAAGTGCAAGCTCCCTCGTCTGGGTTTTAAGAACCTCCATCATATATTGATAGCCTGTCCGGCCCATCCCATGGCCTGCTGCTGACATCTTCTGCATTAGAAGGGCCCCCTGCTCAGTGGTGGGCACGCAGCCTTTCACATCAGACTGCAGGCCTGCCGCCTCCTGGCTGTGTGAACTTGGCTACTTAAACTTTCTCGGCCTCAGTTTCCCCGTATGTAGAACGGAGATGACGGCGGTCCACAGAAGGCGTTTAGCTCGACCTCTCAACATCCATGCCGTCCCCGTACATGCGTCCGAACCAGCAAGTCTCAGGTGTAGTCACAGGAAGCAAGTTCTAGGAACTTGTCAGAGATGTCAAATGGCGGGCCATCCCAGACCTGCGGCCTCGGACGTGCGGGGGGTAGAGCCTAGAAGTCTGCTCCGACAAGCTGTCCGTGGGGTCCTGACGTAGCCTGTTCGAGGACCGCCAGCCACGCCAGGCCAATGCAAGCTGCACCCCTACCGTGAGACGCTGGTTCCAGGGCAGCCGGGGCGAAAGGCGACAGGACTCAAGGAAAAGGTTGCCGTGGCCTCGAGAAAACAAGCCTCTGGGCTCTTCGGTGCAAGCCGCCGGCCGCTGGCCCCCCTCTTTCCAGGGAACGTAGAGGAAACACGGAGGGAGGAGGCAGCTGGTGCATGGAGTGGGCAGGAAGGTGCACGGAGGAATGAGAAGCCCTCGCTAGCCCTCCGAGCTGCCCAATAGGCTTTCTAGCAAGTTCCCTAGCCTTCGCTATGCTTCTCCGAGCTGCCCGATAGGCTTTCTAGCAAGTTCCTTGTCTGCTGAAAACAGAGTGGGGGGGGAAACCCTGCCGGCAGCCCGCCCTCCTCCCACATACCCAGACAGACAGGCCAGGAAAAGGCCTTGCTTTTCGGCTGACTTCGAGTCCGGTTTCTGTGACGTGCAGCCAGAAGAACCCCAACGCTTTGCCTTCTAGGGTTGCTACGCGGGGAGATTACCTGGCACGGTGCCAGATGCCCTGGAACACGTGGGATGTGTCTCTCGTGGTCATCGCTGCCGTCATCGGCCCCTCCGGCCCTGAACACACACCCTCATCTGCTTTCCTAAATCTCCCTCCCTCGTTCAAGGCCCACCTCCAATGGGACCTCTTCTGGGAGCCCATCAGAATCCGCCAGGCCTCTCCTATGAAGGTCTCCGCCACCCCCCCCACCCCCTCCCCACCGCCCCAGGAGTCCTTGTTGTATCTCTTTGTACCCTCAGTCCCACCCAGTTTGGCACGTGACTGTGATAGCACTGCGTCAACCGGGGCTGTTCATGCAGCTGTGCAGAAACACTACCCGGTCTTTCCTGCCCCGTGGGTGAGGCTCGTACCGTTTTCTCTTCCCAACTGGAACGCAAGCTGCCTGCGAGCAGAGCCCGTGGTTCTTTCTTTCGCTCCTCTGCCAAGACCTGGCACGGTGCTGAGGCTTGGGCAAAGGAAGGAGACACCAGACCCCAGGGGAAGGCCCTACCTGTATTACCACGTTTAACGCACGCAGTGCTACGAGGTGATTACGATCTTCTGCCTTCTTCGGGCCACACCACCGTGGCGGTAAAAACAGCGGCAACAGGAATCTTAAAAGACTATCGTCTCCGGCTTCCACCTTACTGGGGATTCCAGCCCATCTCAGAGACCACCCAGATGGCTCTGAGATCCCCCCCAAAGTGCTCACCGGCACTCGGTGGACCATCCTCCCGGCTCAACCCCCGCGGCACCTGCCGTCCTCCTCTCCCATCTTCCCCAACCTTACTCCGACTTACTCCACGCCGTCCCTGCCACCGCCCCATAGCCAGGCATCAGGCCCGCTGGCGTCCAATGTCCCTGGCCCGCTGCCCCGCCCCCCAAGGCCCGGATACACGCACTGCGGGCCACCGCGCGCGGCAGTCATGCCTTCCCCACCCTCTGACCTTGACGGAAGTGCTCTGACCTTGACGATGCGCTGTCTTCCTTCTCGTGGCTTCTCATCCCACCGCGCGTCACGAATTCCCTTCCACCTGCCTCTTTGATGATTCCCAAACCAGCAAGGCCCCCGCGGACCCATTTCATCGGCTGAGCGCAGTGAAGAAAAGCCACAAACCTCCGCTGCCTGTGCGTGTTCCCCCTGACGCTCGGCGATTGATTCTTCCATTCATTTCCTGCCGCCTGTTAAACTCTTCCAGCTCGTGCGTGCTCCTCCAGAGACGCCTGGCCCCGCTGAGAAATAACTTCATCTGCCCCAACCTCCCAGTGTCTCCGAATCCTCACCTCCCTCCTTCATGTCCACGTTGCAGACCCTGCCGAAAATGGTGGCTGCTCTCGTTGCCAAAGCTAGTCTCCCCACCCCCTCCCCCCAAAGCTAGTCTCCCCCCCTCACCCCTCACCCCCCCCCCCCCCCCGTCCCCTGGAGCTCCCGGCCCCCTCTGGATCCTCGAGCTGTCGACTCTGCTCTCCCCCTTTGGCTTCCCCCCCCCCCCTCCCCCCCGCCGAAGTCCGCTCCTCCCGCATGTCTGCACAGGGCGGTGTTTGTTCTCACTGAAATGAAACCCCAAGCCCTTTCCCTGCACCCCTCCCTCCGCAAGCTTCTGCCGTCTTCTCTGCTGTTCACCACTCAGCCTCCAGAAACCACATCGCCTCCGCCATCCCCTCTTCCTTATTGCCCCACGTTCTCCTCCAGTTGGCCTCTCGCCCACTCTTGCCCCAAAACTGCTTCCTCAAAGGTGAGCAATGACCTTCTTAGCACCACCCCCGCCCCCCCCCACCCCCCGTTATTGATGGCCCTGAGCCTGCTGAATAGCATCTCTTTTGTGAGAAGCTTCTCCTGCTGCTCTGCCACGACCCCGTGGTATCCTGTGCCCACGGTCACCTCCCTGCCTTCCCAGGAGCACCTCCTGTCTCCACCCCCTGCCTTCTTCCCTTCTCCTCCCGTGCTATCCCCCCCAAACGATCTCCCTCCACCTGCAGTTCCGGCCACCTCTTCTCCCCAACGAGATGGGCCCCCACCCACCTCTCTTGCCTGACCTCTCTCCTGAGCCCCACACCCGCAGGCCAGCTCCTTCTGGAGCAACAACCCTGAGGAAGCTGTCTCTTCCTCAAGCTGAGTCGAATCATGTCACCCCCTTGGTCACGGCATTGTATTTTTGGACAGATGATCATCTGGTCTTTGCTTAAATATTTGCAGTGGTGGCAAGCTCCCTATTTCATGCGATGCCTTGCTCCATGTTTAAATGGTTATTAAGTAGTTGTTGAGTTCATCTACCCGTTGGTCCTATAAGGTAGAGTCCCTTGGCATAACATGCTTGTGTTTCCCTCTTCTCTCTCTCATCTGTCCTACGTGTTAGCCAAATTGGACTACTCACTTGGCCCTAACTCGTCCCCCTCTCCTGCTCCACACTCTTGCTTATGCTGATTCTTGTCAGAAACATCCGGTGCCTCAGCTCAGTGTTTCCGTCCCTCAAGATGGGGCAGATGCCAGCCCCCCCAGGAACTTCTTACCAGCTAAGTGCCCTTTCTCCCCTCCTGAAACCACAAAGACCCTTTGTTTATGCTTCTTATCCGCTCATTTCTCATTCTCCTCATTCACGCATTCATTCTGTGACATTTCAAGAGCTGACACCCCGGCCCAGACTCTGTTGGGCACTGGGGACAAGGTATGGAGCCCCTCCCTGGAAGAAACATGTCTTCCCCACCCCCCACCCAGGAAAGGCGGGCGTTAAAAATTGGTCACCATAAAAATGTGATGTGTTCAAAAAAGAGACTTCGGGATGCTCTGGGAGGGCACGGCAGGAGGAACTAACTGGGTCCAGATACGTCTCTGAAGAAGTTAGCTTCACTGAGCCCCCGAGGCCACAAGTACAGCAGGTAGCCAGAAAGGAGACAGGGTGTTGCTGGGTTGGGGGGCAGAACCACAGGAGCAAAGCCCAGAGATAAGGCAGCCATGCAAGGATCTGAAAGGACTTCTCCATCACTGGTATTCAGAAGATGAGCAGGGAAATCGTAAGAGATTTTAAAGGACTTGGGAAAGCAGGTTCAGAATACTGTTTTCGGGGCACCAGCGTGGCTCAGTCGATTACGTGTCCAACTCTTGATCTCGGTTCAGGTCATGATCTCGCAGTTCGTGAGTTCAAGCCCAGCGCCGGCTTCCCTCTGCCCCTCCCCTGCTCGTTTTCTCTCTCTGTCTCTCTTTCTCCCTCTCTCAAAATAAATAGACAACTTAAAAAAAAAAATACTGTTTTCATCTGGAAGGGAATTGGAGGCCCCCACAGGACGTTAGAGAAAAGGGGCGTCATCAGTTTATCAGTTCCGCAACATCTCTGACGTTCTGCCTTTGTTATGCTTGTGTTTATGGGTCTTCCTTCTCCCACCATTTGGTTTGAACTTTCTTGCATTCAGGTGGATGCCTTTTTTGGCCCCCAAAACGCCTGACCTGATGTGAAGGGCAGAAGGGGCGTGGTAATTCATGAATGCTTACAGAACTGACTGGAAAGGAGCTACCTGTCGTGGCTGTCTTCTGAAAGGCGAAACTAATAACTGTGTGACTACAGGCTATAAAACCAAAAAGGGCAACAACCAGTTAAATGAATGTATCTGTTCATTAAAACACATTTGGAGGCACTCCCTAAAACCTAAAGGGGATAAGGGGCACGTTAGTTAACACTTTGCCCTAGGTGTCTTGGGAGCGGCTTCTATCTGAACTTGAGATTTCAAGGGGCACACATGTCTGGCCCTCCTCTGGGTAAACAGCACCAGACTCTAGACTGGGCAGGGGACCTCTGGGATGGAGGGACAGAAAACGGGCAGGTTTATCCCCTAAATGACTCAGGTCAATGGGGAAGCACTGCCCATATCCCTCACGTTAGCTTTGACGAAATGGCCGTGACAATGTAAAATGATAGCAATGGGGAAGGGAAGCTGAGACTGGGGGGGGAGTGTACAGGAACTCTCCTATCTTTGCTTCTGTAAATATAAAAGGAAGCCCCTAAAAAAATATATTTAGAAGCAAGAGGGAGAGCAAATCAGGGACCCCAAAGGAGGGCAGGGCTGCACTAGAGTCCCACATCAATCTCCTGGGCCAGGACCAGCCAAGAAGGGAAGGTGAGAGCCCGGCCCTCACCGGGCGCGAGGAGAGCTTCGAGCTGAGTGAGGATAGCACTGCTGAAGCCTGAGCCCACTCGGGGCAGGTGAGCTGATGTGTTCCCACCCGGAAAAGCACCCTGATTAATGTTCAGGGTTTGTTTTTTTTTTTTAAGTGTTATTTATTTATTTTGAGGGATAGAGAGCATGAGTAAGGGAGGACCAGAGACAGAGAGAGGAAAAGAATCCCAAGCAGGCTCGTGCTGTCAGCGCGGATCAGCCCAATGCCAGGCTCAAACTCACAAACCCGGCTCAAACTCAAGAATCGTGAGATCAGGACCTGAGCCGAAATCAAGAGATTTACAGAAAAGTTGCTAAGATAAGAGAGAGAGATACCCTTCCCCCAGCTTCCCCTAATGTGAACCTCCCATTGCCATGGTACTTTTTTTTTTTAAGTTTCTTTATTTATTTTGAGAGGGAGAGAGAGAGAGAGCAACTAGGGGAGGGGCAGAGAGCACAGAGCCTGATGCGGGGCTTGAACTCATGAACTGTGAGATCGTGACCTGAGCCGAAGTCAGACTCTTAACCAACTCAGCCACCCAGGGGCCCCTTAATTAATGTTGAGTGTTGAACAACTTAGCGGATCGGCACCTGTTTACATGTGGACAGAACTGCGCCAGTGTATATGATCGTCAGTCTTTGCATGACTCTGTACTAACAGAAACGAATGAGTGACTAAACACAAAGATGGGGACAAGGGACACATCTTGCTTACAGAAGAAGTCTAAATAACATGTTGATAGCACCCAGTCTAGGAGATAGAGCTGGGTTAGGCTGCAGTTAGTGATTGCTTCCGGAGATTAGATTAGGGAAAGGGAAAAATAATAACTTCACAGTGAAGAAACCTGGCAAATAAGTGGTCAGGTTAACACGACCCATGATGTCACATGGCCATCACACACCCCAGACATGCTGTAATGAGAATGGCACGTCATCTCAGTGATGTCCCCATGGCTCCACCTGCCAGGAGGAAAATGTCAGACAAACCCCCATCGGGGAACATTCTAAAAATTGCCTGACCAGCTCTTCTGAAGAATGTCTCCGTAATGAAAAACAAGGAAAGACCGAGATGCTGTCCCAGCCCACAGGAGATGAGGCAGTTGTGACAACCAAATGCAGTGTGGTGCCCTGGACAGAGTACAAATGGAAAAACTGGTGAAATCCAAAGGAAGTCTGGAGTTTGGTTTGAAAAATGGACTGAGGAAGGGCGCCTGGGTGGCTCAATTGGCTAAGAGTCCGACTTTGGCTCAAGTCATGATCTCATAGTTCATGAGTTCAAGCCCCGCATCAGGCTCTGTGCTCTCTGCCCTTCCCCTCCCCCCCTCTTTCTCTCTCTCTCTCTCCCAAAATAAATAAATAAAATTTAAAAAAAAAAAAGTACCTTGGCAATGGAGGGTCACCTTAGGAGAAGCTGGAGGAGGGGCATCTCTCTACTATCTTAGCAACTCTTCTGTAAATCTAAAATTAATCCAAAATAAGAACTTTATTTTGAAAACAAGATATAGAAGAAGACACAAATAAATAACATGCGACAGTAAGTACTATTTTCAGTTGTGACAATGGCCCATGTTTGTGATTAATGGTCTTTGACATTAGAGGGCACGCTTCTGGAATCCAGGAGAACGGCCCCCCCCAAACCCCCTCCCCCCCACTGGGCAGTGGAGTGTGAACGGGACTGTCCTGTTTCTGAGTCGGTTTTGTACTTCTGCTGATGATATAAATCCTTGGTGAGATTATACAGTAAATGAGAACAAACAGCACAAGGGGCTCAGCTGTGGCTACAAAGTGTGGTACGACTGGACACCAACACCCCCCAATGGTTATTTATTTGAGAGAGAGAGAGAGAGCACGTGCAAGTTGGGAAGGGGCAGAGAGAGAGGGAGACACAGAATCCAAAACAGGCTCCAGGCTCTGAGCTGTCAGCACAGAGCCCGACGCGGGACTCGAACCCACAAACGGTGAGATCATGACCTAAGCCGAAGTCGGACGCGTAACCGACGGAGCCACCCAGGCGCCCCACCTCGTGTGCCTTCTGATTTAAAACTCTCCATTCTAGAGGGGCCTGGGTGGCTCCGTCAGTCATGTGTCCAACTTCGCCTCAGGTCATGATCTGCACTGACAGGGCAGCGCCTGCTTGAGATCCTCTCTCTCCCTCTTTCTCTACTCCTACCCCACCCCTCAAAGTAAATAAATAAACTTTCAACAAAATACAACCCTCTATTCTACATTTGTGAAATTCACAGCTCAGGGAGGCAAGTGTAACTGACCAAGGGATTTTGAGCTACGATATAAATAAGTGTAGGATGAGTGCCTCCAATGCGTTTCAAAGCTCATTCATAGATGCACAGGGCAGAGGTTTATTGGTGCTGTGCTCAGGCACTGTCCCACAGCGTTTACATTCTGGATGGGGAGTCAGCTGAGAGACAGAAATAAACAAGAAAGATGACTGTCCCCGCTGTCTCTCCCTCTTCAGTCCTGTTGGATTACAGCCCCACCCTGATAGTCTCATTTCACCTTAATTAGAGGCTCTATCTCCAAATACAGTCATGTTGGAGATCAGAGCTTCAACATATAAATGGGGGGGGGGGGGGGCACATTAGGTCTATAATATTGGTAGTGACAAATACAATGAAGAAAATAAATCTAAGATGACGAGTTTAGATAGTGTGGCTAAGGAAGGCTTCTCCTCGGAGAGCTGAGGCCTGACTGAATAGACATCTGTTCCCACATGTGCACCACGTACAAGACAGGCTGGCATTAGACATTCATAAAAATTAGACGGGGTGAGAAGATCACACCATTAAGCTGGTCCAAATCCCCCATTTCATAGATGATGGCAGCCCAGGAAAGATAAACGGTAATTCACAAGTGTTTAGCACTTAGAACATCTGTCTCCGTCTTTACATCAGCCTTGTAGTAGAAGAAAGTGTTCTAACCTTTTATTGTGGAACATTTTAAGCAGACCTAAAAGTGGGCGCACTACGGGGCACCCGGGTGGCTCGGTTGGCTGAGCGTCCGACTTCGGCTCCGGTCAGGATCTCACGGTCTGTGAGTTCGAGCCCTGCGTCCGGCTCTGTGCTGACAGCTCAGAGCCTGGAGCCTGCTTTGGATTGTCTCCCTCTCTCTCTGCCCCTCCCCTGCTCATGCTCTGTCTTCCTCTCTCTCTCAAAAACAAATAAATAAACATTAAAAAAAACAACAACAACAACAAGTAGGTGCCCTAGCACACAAGCCCTCCCTCATTCTCAAAACCTTGCTAGCCTCCTCTTCTTTATTCCCATTTTCCCCCCCTGGAATATTTTTAAATGAATTCCACTTCCGGTTCATGAAGTCACCATCCGGTTTTGGTCTGCCTCACCAGCGAATCAAGGAGAGTTTTGCGTTGTCGTTTGTGTTTTTGTCGCTAGTCAGGTGAGTATTATTGTCACCCTCGGTGAGGAAACTGAGACCCCGAGACCTGGCCAATGTCACGCCTCGGGAAGAGCCAGGTCCCCGACCTGCCTTTTCCAACTCCAATCCAGGACGCTTTCTGCTACACAGCTGAAGCAGTAGGAGTCATTGCCGATAATCTGAAAACCATTTCCTTAAGTGTGTAACGTGATCAAGGAGTTTACACACATCTTTTCAGGAACATGGTTAAATACATGAGGGAACATCGGTATTTCTTTTTTGCTGCCTGTTTAAAAAAAAAATGAGTATGGAGTGTCAGAGAGAAGGGAATTCTTCTAGTAGAAACTGAACTATCTAGGTGAAGAATCAATAGGGCTTGTGTTCATTTGCCTCCAGGACTTTGGCATGAATACCAAAATCTGTCTCTTTGCCAAGACCGGCGACTATTTGCCTGGACTGGGGCGCCATCTAGTGGGCATGTCCCCGCCGTGTCGGGAGCTGGCAGGCCGAGCGTCGCCCCACACTGAACGCAAGGTGGCCTGCTTGGTCTCTCGAATTTGCTCCAGGGAGCGCCCTTGGGGTAAAACCTTGATTTTAATCGGAGACGCCTATTTTGGTATTTCTTTGCTTTTGGAAGAAGCGTCTGCCTATCCTAGACCACTTGGCACGGCCTTCCTCAACACTTTATGTATGCGTCCTAATTCCTGGGCTTTGTTTTTGTTTGTCTGCTTGTTTTTTATGAGTCCCCGTTGTTCCCGACCCCCGGTCTCCAAGCAGGTGCGGGGGGGGGGGGGGGGGGGGGGGAAGGGGGCGACAGGGGGCGGTGCGCGCGCAGCGTTACTGGGAGGTTACGGTGCCTGGAATGGCGTGTGCCAACGGGACCACCCAGGACGGCAGTCATTGCACACAGAGCGTGTGGGCTGCAGAGATGTGCTCAGTTCTCTCAAACCGGGCCTGACGCGTACCTGACTTGATCTTTTCCAGAGGCTCGGGCAGCCCCTGCCAGGGCTGGGTCACCGCGGGGACTGCTGTCATAGAGGTGTGTGCCCGCCGAGGGAGGCCTCCCCGCACGGCAGTTAAGGCGGCATACTGCTAAGTCACTCGGAACACACCAGAAGGGGTGGTGTTTCAAGCCGATGGATCAATCTGGCGAATTTTATTAGCACTGATCCTCCATCTGGGGTCCTTTTTGTACCCCTGCTCTTGGAAGCACTTGGGAAAGGAGAGAGAACTTTTTCAAGTTCCTTGAAGGAATCAAGTGATATTTCTCCTTAAAAAAAAATTTGTTTATGTTTTTATTTTATGTTTGAGACAGAGACAGAGTGTGAGTGGGGGAGGGGCAGAGAGAGAGGGAAACATGGAATCTGAAGCAGGCTCCAGGCTCTGAGCTGTCAGCACAGAGCCTGATGACGCAGGGATCGAACTCATAGACTGTGAGATCATGACCTGAGCCAAAGTCGGGCACTTAAAGGATGGAGCCCCCGGGTGCCCCGATATTTGTTTTAAAATATCCCCACTGCCTCCCTGAAATCTAGGTCTTAAGGAGCGATTAAGTGAATAAAATAAGGTTTTTTTTGAGAAATCTTATTCTCAGGAGTATATTTTAGTAACAACAATGTTTCTTAATTGGGAGAGGCAGTTCTAGAATCTGAGTTCGATAAAAATTACGTATCCTCTCTAAAAAATATGCTCAAATATGCAACATTTGGATTCACTGCTTCCCAAAGGGGCTGAACGACTCTATCACTAGAGAAAGGGAATCTGTAGCATTGTGGTGACTTCAAGAAATATCTGAGTTTGTAACTTTTCCTCCGTAGAACTCAGTTTTGAAAGAATTTATTTACAAAACTCCAATTATTGATTATTCTCCATTTGTTCTTCACCGAAATAAGCAATGTTACTGCCATGAAGAATCCAGAGACTCACATAGAAATCTGGTACATAGCAGGTGGACGATAAGCGTTTGCTTTGTTATATTGACTTGAGTTGATAAAATTCTAATTAAAAGTGGGAAAAACCCACAATACTTTAAGTTTTACAATGGATAAAATCTTTTATTTTTCCAAAGGTTAAACCGATTTCTGATAGGCCTTTGAAATATTGCAAGTAATCTCTGAATACTGTTCAACCAGGTTGCCAAGAGGTGTGAACTAAAACTGAAGATCTGCTTTGAAGAAGCTCTTCGCCTTTTAAGAATTTTAGTTATTCAGTAAAAGTCACTGAGGTGTTTGGTTAACAAAAGAAAAAGTGCATATGAGTCCTTCTTTCATAACAGAATTCAAAACCAATTCTAGGAGGGTAAAGAGTTAAATGTTTTAAAAGGAAAGAAAGAGGAGAAGAAAGAAAGAGGAGGGGGTGAGGAAGGAAGGTCAGAAGGATGAAAGGATGGAGGGAGGAAGGGAAGGAAGGAGAGAGGGAGGAAGGAAGGAAGGGTCGAAGAAGGAAGGAAGGAAGGGAGGAAGGAAGGGAGGAAGGAAGGAAGGGAGGAAGGAAGGAAGGGAGGGAGGAAGGGAGGGAGGGAGAGAGGGAGGAAGGAAGGAAGGGAGGAAGGAAGGAAAGGGAGGGAGGGAAGGAAGAAGGGAGGAAGGAAGGAAGGAGGAAGGAAAGGAAGGAAGGAAAGGAAGGGAGGGAAGGAAGGAAGGAAGGAAGGAAGGAAGGAAGGAAGGAAGGAGAAAGGAAAGGAAGGGAGGGAGGGAAGGAAGAAGGAAGGAAGGAAGGAAGGAGGAAGGAAAGGAAGGGAAGAAGGAAGGAAGGAAGGAAGGAAGGAAGGAGGAAGGAAAGGAAGGGAAGAAGGAAGGAAGGAAGGAAGAAGGAAAGGAAGGGAGGGAGGGAAGGGAGGAAGGAAGGAAGGGAGGGAAGGAAGGAAGGAAGGAAGGAAGGGAAGAAGGAAAGGAAGGGAGGGAGGGAAGGAAAGGAAAGGAAGGAAGGAAGGAAGGGAGGGAGGAAAAGAAGGAAAGGAAGGGAGGGAGGGAAGGACAGATTGAAGGAAAGAAGGGGAGGGAGGGGAGGACAGATCGAAGGAAGGAAGGAGAAGAGGGAGGGAGAAGAGAGGGAGGGAAGAACAAAGGTGTACATATTTGAACATCTGATTTCTGGGTGGGGCAGGGATTTTCTAAGCATAAAAACAAGTTTAAAAATGCCAATAAAAATTAAACATTGGACTTTTCAAAAACCCTAAAAGGCAAGTAGCAAACTGGGAAGCAAATTCACAACAAATATGGCAAAGGCTGAGTGATATGAATCAAAAAACTCAAAGCATACTGCGAATAGAATAGACAATCAGGCAAAGGGAATGCCCAGTAGGGCAGACACTGAGGCTTCACTCCGCCAGTACAGCTGTCACCTCACGAGCCCATCCTGCACCCGGAGACGACAACCCGACCCCACCCTGCACCCCGAGACTACAAACTGCATTGCCCCGACTCCCTGACGGAAGGTGTTCATCTCAGCAATATGTGTGGGAATATATATGTGAAAAAATATGCAGGCCACCTAAATGCTCACAATTAACGGGAACGTTAAGCAAACTCTAGTGCATCTATAGAGGTTATTACATAGTCATTTCAAAAGATGTTTTAAAACGTTTTTAATAACCTGAGACTAGGGAGATTCCCCAGGAAAATTACCTCCGTGGACATGACCTTTCCCCAACCCTAAGTCCAAAACAAAATCATCTGACCTTCCCTTGAGAATCAAACAAAACTGACATTAACAAGACTGTGAATATTGCCTTTTGTTCTCTGTACTTTTTTTATTGTTTCTCCTTCTTTACTTAAAGGAGTATTCATTGTCAAGAATCCTACTCACCTTGTAATCAGTGATGGGGGAAATACACTTTGTTGCCACTGATGTGACGTGGATGGAAAAGAATAGGAAAACCAGATCCGTCCCTCTAGGGTTTTAGGACTGAGGCTTTGAGGCTCAAACCCTTGGAGGGGGAGGGAAGGCGGTGAACCAACAACAGTCTAAATTTTAATTCCTTATTCTTTTATTATTATTGTTTGAGAGAGAGAGAGAGAGAGAGCATGCCAGCTGAGAAGAGGGGCAGAGGAGAGAGAGAAGATCCCAACCACGCTCCGTGCTCAGTGCAGAGCCCGACACGGGGCTCCATCCCAGGACCCTGACATCATGACCTGAGCTGAAATCAAGAGTCGAAGACTCAACCACCTGAGCCACCCAGGCTCCCCTAATTCCTTGTTCCTAAACCAGACAATACAAGACCCAGGGCCCTTTCTGGATAGAAAGACAGATCAATGAAAATAAACAGTTGGTAGATAGATATGTAGATAGACAGACACAGATATATAATCAAATATGACAAGATATATGCATACAGTTATATATATAATAAGAGGTTAGAAAAAAGTTTTTCTATCAGCACTTCAAATAAGGTAAAAAGTTATAATTAGGTTAATTACTAAGCTTCTAATTTTTGCCGTAAGTGAAATTATAAAATATTTCCAGATGTTTCCCCGTCATGCTTGCGAAAACGGAGATGAAGGTTTGGGGTGAAACCTTTCACTCTGCCCCAGTCACAAAACAAATGGGGCTCTGACACGATTTGAATGAGGGTAGACTACCACTCACGGACGAAGCGCCAGAAGTGGAGGTCGTATCTGGCATGGAAAATAATAGGAATAAAGGTCAAGCCTCCCGGCGCCCAGGAGCTTCCGTGTTATTTAAATCAAAATGCTTTTGTGAATGGTCTTGCTCAGAGAGGAAGCGCGTCTAGTTTAGACCCCAAAACACCGAGTGGAAGTCTTATTCTGTATAGTGCATACGTTGAGTATGAAAACCAGGACACCAAATTCCTATGCATGTTAGGATCTCAACTTTCCAAACTAAGAAAAGCAAGGGTGCATCCCTAATGAGCCAACGAATATAGACATTGAACACCACAGTTGATGTCATCACAAAAAGAGAGCACACCAGCTACTGTCTGACTCCCGATGCACTAAGCAATCTTGCCAAAAATGTCAAAAACTGACTCTCATCACGCTTCTAAACTTGCAGGGAATCAGAAGCCACCGTAAATGACACGATGGAGGTGAAAAGAGCAGACGCCAGGATTCAAAAAAAAAAACAACAACAACAAAAAAAACGGTTCCTTCAATAAATAAATTTCAGCGTGCGGGGGGTGGGATAAAAGAATGGAGGAGATCTTCCAGATTACAATAGTCCTAGGGGCGCATAAACCAAAGACTTGCACTTTGGACAAAGAGAGAGTAAGGAGGATGGCCTTCCTAGAATAAACAACTATAAAGCTGTCCACTGACCAATATATTCAGAGAAATGAAAGCTAAAATAATTCTTTAAATTAGACACCACGGTCCGGGCGCCTGGGTGGCTCGGTCGGTTAAGCAGCCGACTTCCGCTCAGGCCACTATCTCGCGGTTCGTGGGTTCAGGCCCCGCGTTGGGGTCTGTGCTGACAGCTAGTTCAGAGCCTGGAGCCTGTCTTTGGATTCTGTGTCTCCCTCTCTCTGTCCCTCCCATGCTCTCTCTCTCTTTCTCTCTCTGTCTCTCAAAAATAAATAAAACATAAAAAAATTTTTTTGAAAAAATAAAGACATAAAGAAATTAGACACCGTCTACAATAAATGCCAAATAAAGTTCTTTATGCTTCAAGGAGCTGATTCCAGAGCAGGGATATACAGGAAGGAATGAAGAACACTCAAAATGGTAAATAAGGGCCTGACTGGAAAAGGTTATCTTCTTTCCCTTCTCTTAATTTCTTTAAAAGGCAACTGTTTAAAGCAACACTCGTAGCATAGCTTTGTAAGGTTTATAATATGTGCAGAAATCAAGATACTTGACCATAGTAACAGTAAGGACAAGTGTGGCAGATTGCTTTGTTTTTTGATGTTCACAATTAGTATCACATTTTCCTCCAGACTTTCTATGCTTCTTTCAAAAGTTGGAGTCCAGGGGCGCCTGGGTGGCTCAGTCGGTTGAGCGTCCGACTTTTGATTTCAGCTCAGGTCATGATCTCACAGTTTGGTGAGCTCGAGCCCCGTGTCAGGCTCTGCGCTGGCCGTGTGGAGCCTGTTTGGAATTTTCTCTCTCCCTCTTTCTCTGCCCCTCCCTGGCTTGCGCTCTCTCTGTCTCTCTCTAAATAAACAAATAAACAAACAAAAAAGTTGGGAGTCTAATGACCTTCTCCTTGAACATGCGCTGGATTCTATGACTTCTTCAATAAATAGAATGTGGCAAAAAAAAAAAAATGTTATGTTAATCATGTTTTTTATTGTATGATGTTTTGATATCTTGGAGGCCTGGCTGGCTGGGGAGATACTCCTCCCCCTAGGGCTAACTAATTCCCAAGGTCATACAGCACTCACTCAGAAGCATGCCCTTCATATGGAGACCGACTGCTCCTGAGGCCGTATCCCCAAACACCTTTACCTAACTCTCTCACCTTGCCCTAGATGATCCCAGCGCCAGGTTCTGGTCAAGGGGAGATCACCCCTGATATTATGCAAATTCTCCCAATCCTAAGCTATTGTCCCTGGCCTACCTTGCCTTCCCTGCAGAAAACACAATAAAAGCCCTCGGCCATGCTTCCCCCTCGCTCTTGCTTCTGCCTCTCGGCCAAACCTGGTGCTTCCCCATGTCACCCTGCATGGCGTGGCTCGCTTCCTTCTCTCAGAAACTGTCAGGAATGAACTGTTTTCAATGGCGTTGATCTCTCTGTGCCATCGCTCAGTCACCTCCGTAAATTAAAATCCTGTGGATACAATCACTGATCCAGATATGCCGCAAAACCTCCAATGCTAAGTCATAAAGGGCACCTGGTTTTTTTCTCCCCTGGGATGCTCACTCTTGAGACCCTGGGAATCATGTTGTAAAAAAGCCCAGGCCACCTGGAGAGCCAGCCCGAAGTGCTTCAGCTAATAGCCCCAGTTAATGCCCCAGGCAAGAACCAGCAAGGACTGCCAGGCAGATGAATGAATGATCTTTTAGATGTTTCCAGGCCCCAGCTTTCAAGCCCTCTGGCTGAGTTCCCAACATTGAGAAGCAAAGACCAACCATCCCCACTGTGTCCTGTCCAAGTTCCTGACCCGCAGAATTCATGAGCATAATAGGCATTGCTTATGCTTATGCAACCAAATTAACCACAACAGAGAGTGGCATACTTTGTAATATGCAAAATAAACAAACAAATTAAAGCAAAGCACGTGGGAGTGGCTCTGGGACCAGGCAGTGGGTCCCAGCTGGGAGGGACCTTCAGGCGAGTGTCAATGAAAGTGCCAAGGGCCTCGGAAACACTGTGAACAGAAGTCCAATGCCTCTTGAAAACCTCGTCAGTAAGCTTCCGGAGACATGAAGGAAATATTATTGGAAATTGAAGATAAAGGACTTTGCTATATATTGGTGGAAATTGTTGCACCAATGTTGCCTAGGGGAATGTGTAAAATATAAAGTATGCCTAATAATCCGGATGCTCTATTTAAGGAGAATTCCAGGTAGGGATTTGGAAGTGCTTCCTGGATTCTTCTAGCTCCCTGTAGTAAAATGAGGGAGGAGAGAGATGGGCCGAAAAATGTATAATTTCATTTTTAAGTGAAATTTGTAGAAAATGCAAAGGATTCAGAATTTACTAGGTTAAAAATCTATTACTTCCATTCCCCACATTTTCAAAGTTCTCAAATTTGCAAAGGGCATCAGAAAAAGGACCAAATCCAGTGTGGGATTATAGGATTATCTGTTAAGACCCTAGGAAGACCTAGTCACCTCCAGGGACTATTCAGTGAGACCAAAAGCTCTCTGAGAATCCTAGGAGCATACTACAAATATTTGCCTGTGACAGTAAAGTTTCTAAGCATTTTAAGGATGTTGACCCTCTGCAGCCTTACAAAAAATCTCAAAAGAGTTTATCTCGATGAAATTTCAGGGTATGACTTTTGTCTAATGTGACCTCTTCTAAATTCACAGAAAGGTCACAAAGTTTTAAAGACAATTGCAGTAATGAAAACACTACCAGCTTGAATCAAAAGAGACAGAGACAATACGACATGAGAAGCCCGTGGGCCTCCAAATTACTCCCAACAGGAAGCAGCTAAAAACACTACAGCTGCAAACGCTGGGCATTTCTTCTGAAAAAGAATGGATGACGTAGAGGGCAGAACAAAGAGCTGGAGGGTAGAGCAAAGAACCACGGAGAACCATTTCCCAGACAGAAGGCCCAAGACCTGATCAGGAAGCTGGAAACACGTACCTGGCTGGATTTCAGAATTGCCACGGACCAGGTACTCTCGTGCGTCTCCTGTGTCTTCTCTTCTAAATATCAGTGTGTGTGGTACTTATCAGGTCTGTTCCACCACCATTTGTTCGGTGTCGGGGAAGCAGATAACCTGTCCCTTTAGTTCACAGACTTCAGATGAAGATATGACTGGCTGGACGGGAGGCATCCACTCAAGGCGCCCCGTCCACGGCTGGATCTGATGCAGGTGGTGACATCCTAGACATTGAGACTGAGCCCGGTGCCATCAAAGGATGAGACTTTGGGAAGCCATAGGGAAAGAGTGAATATATTTTACATGTGAGAGGGATGAACTGTGGCCAGAGGGCAGACTGGAGTGAAGTGTGTTTTTTTCACAAAAGGCCGACAAATCCTTCTGGTCCCAGAGTTCTACCTTGATGCTCCTTCCGTAAAAGGGTAGAGTCCAATTCCCTTCCCCTTGAATATGGCCTGGGCTTTGAAGCAGACGCCTTGAGAAGAAGAATGTGCAAAAGATACACGGAGTGACTTCCAAAGCTAGGTCATATAATGGTAGCTAAGCTTCCACCTGACTTTCTTTCAGATGTTCATCCTGTAATTCAGCCCTCATAGGGTCACAAAGCCACATAGAGAGGCCATGTGTTGTTCCAGCTGAGAGACCCAGACAGCCAGAAGCAACTGCCAGATATACAAATAAATGAGCCTCTGGATAATTCCAGTCCCCGGGATTCAAGTCCTCTAGCTGAGTTTCTGGACATGAAAGAACAGAGACAATTCATCCCGACAGTGCCCGTCCAAATTCCTGACCCACAGAATCCACAAGCATAATAGATGTTTGTTTATGCCACTAAATTTGGGGGTCATTTGTCAGGCAGATGTAATAACTAGAACAAATTCCATAATTCCAGCTAATGGAATTATGCTGTTGTAAGATATTTATATTTAATGTGAAATAATGTGATATTAACTCTAAGTAGTCGATAGGTGAATGATGTATATTGTAATCTCTGGAGTAACCACTAAAACAATTTGGATACACCAAAACGTGTAAGTAAAAAACCTAACAAAGAAATTAAAATGGAATACTACACAAAATTTGGGTTTATTCAAAAGCAGGCTGGAAAGGAGAGACAGAGGAACAAATAGATAATAGATTCAGCAAATAAAAAACAAATAGTGATTTGGTAGACTTCAACCCATACCATGTCAATAACGCCATTAAATGTAAATGGATTAAATAGTTCCATTAAAAAATAGATGTTGTCGGACTGGATTTTAAAATCAAACCAAATACAAACTGTCGGCAAGATAAAAGCGTTCACATATAAACACAGAGATAGGTCATATAATAATGAGGATGCTATTTTTGATGGCTGACTGCTGAAAGATTACAAGCCCCGCCTTCTTCCTTTTGTCCCACATGCAGGCAAGTCTATAAGAAAGCCCGCAGGTCCCCTCCTTGGCACTGCTAAAAGCCAAACCACATAAGCCCCCCCACTCTGGCCTTCCCTCTAACCACAAAAAAACCCAATCTACATGCCAATCGCCCTCCTCCTTCCCTCAAGACAATCAGGACCGGCATGTGTCTACCCTGTTTGCCCCAGAAAGTCCCATAAAGAAAGTCATAAATCTTTTCATACCCTCTTGGTGTATATGGCATCCTCAGTCTTTACATTCAGACCTATTTTGGGTGATTGGCTCCCTGGGACAGCCACAAAACAATTTTGGTGGATGTGCAAAATGGAAAAACCACACTGAAAACAGTGTAAGAGTTTTTATAAGCTTAAACATACAGGTTCCCTATGAAAGTGTACACTTTCCCATTATTAGATATTTGCCCAAGGAAAATGGAAAAATGTGTCCATAAAAAGACTTGTATAAAATATTTTATAGCAGCTTTAACCATGTGTAAATATTATGTGCAATTGTAAATTTTTGTGTAAGTGTAAATCTTATCTCAATTTTTTTAGAAAGGCATACCAGGGGCGCCTGGGTGGCTCAGTCGGTTAAGCGGCCGACTTGGGCTCAGGTCACGATCTTGCGGTCCGTGAGTTCGAGCCCCGCGTCGGGCTCTGTGCTGACAGCTCAGAGCCTGGAGCCTGTTTCAGATTCTGTGTCTCCCTCTCTCTGACCCTCCCCTGTTCATGCTCTGTCTCTCCCTGTCTCAAAAATAAATAAAAACATTAAAAAAAAAAACAAAAAAAATCCAAACTATTAAAAAAAAAAAAAAAAAGGCATACCAATCTCGTATCATGTCTAAACTTTACATGGATCCAGATTGTCATTAAATTGTCATTTACGTGGATCCATGTTGTCATTGTTGAAGTAATTGGAAATTTGGACACTAACTGATACATGATAATACAATGGAATTCTTGTTTTTTACAGATGTGATAATGGTAATGTATTTATATATTTTTTAAAGAGTACTTATCTTTTGGGGCCCCTGGGTGGCTCAGTTGGTTAAACATCTGACTCTTGATTTTGGCTTAGGTCGTGGTCTCGCAGTTCATGGGATCAAGCCCCGCATCAGGATCTGCGCTGACAGCTTGGAGCTTGCTTGGGATTCTCTCCCTCTCTCTCTGTCTGTCCCTCACTCTCCCTCCCTCTCTCTCTCTCTCAAGATAAATAAAAGAAAAAAAACAGCACTTTTAGAGATACCTCCTGAATATTTTTGGATGAAATAAAAAATAAAGTCTATCAGAAAAACCGAAAGAAAGCACCATAGAAAAAAAGACTGGAAAGAGCTATACAATTCTTTGGATGATACGATATTGGGTGGTTTTCATGCTTTCGTGTTCTTTCAAAATCTTCTACAAGAAGCATATGCTGTTTTGCTAACACAACAATAAATAAACAAAACTAAAATTTAAAAAGCAGAGGAATAGACTAGAGTAGAAGTCACTAAACTTTTTCTGTAAGGAACCAGGTAGTAAATATTTTAGGCTTTGTCTGTCACAATACTCAGCTCAGTCGTGCAAAGGCAGCATTGACAATATATAAATGAATGGGCATAGTTGTGTTCCTATAAAACTTTTTGTTTGGGCAAAACCGGACAACTGGGACATTTACATGGATCTAGCTTAAAAATAATTAATTAATTTAGTAGAATTTAATAGAAACGGCAGGGGGGAAATGCCTAAAAGCTGGCGGGAAGATTTAAAAAAAAACAACAAAACAACAACACAGCAAGCTCAGGTGTGACCGGGTGAAGCATTAACGTTAGGAGGGTGGAACACGGCGACAAGAGTTCGGTGGGAATAACAGAGCCACAGTCGGAACAGAGTGGTTGTTCCGGGGGATAATCCCAGAAGCACCGCAAGACCAGCTAGTGACTAAGGCTCTTCGTCCACCTACCACAGAGGAGGGAACTAGCAAGAGCTAGACAAGAAAACGGGACCGGGGGCCAAGTACCTTTGCTTCATACCAAGACCCTTCTTCTTCAGGGAGCTGGGAGCCATAGGCAGAGAAATTGGGAAAACTCTGGAGAATGACCTGAGACAGGATCCCAATAGTACGGATTAGGTCAACGCTGGGAGGATGGAGTCCTGTGCGATGGAGCTTGGTCTGGTGCCCTGGGCTTGCTCCTCACACGGTGGGTTGGATGCCGGGGGTAAGGGGGTGGATACCATTCCTGAGTTGGGCCCAGATCTAAGAGTGGAGATCAGCAGCGGACCTAGTAGCCAGGAGCCGGGAAAGATAAAGCCCAGGGGACTGAGGTAGGGAATGACACCATTTATCATTTGGGTAAATGTGCCAACGATGAGCTTAAGACTAGACCTCAAGAGGAAGAAAAATGTAATTCTGGAAGGAGACACAGCATAAAGGGGAACTGGAAATATCCGTGAGAAGAAAACTTCCCCGGTGAGTGTCGAGTCCTAGAAGAGTGAGTAATGAAGTCACAAGGGACCCAAAAGAGGAATCTGGCAGGAGAATGATCCCAGTAATTTTAGCAGGAGGATAGGAAAGAGAGAGAGAAAAAAAAATGGAGGATAGACATCAAAAGAGACCAAGAGTTCTCTTCAGCTCTAAAAATCTCCCTCGTCTGAAGCCATAATCGGTTTGCCCACAATTCAACATGGCGTTTTGAAATACTGCAGGGTTTTGATTGGTTGATGTTCCTTCCTTTTTACAGCAATCCCTTTCTGAAGCGTGTATGATTACTACTTGCAAGGAGTATCTCCAAGCCATTGAGTGCAATGCATTTCCCAGGTTTCTGATGAGGAATTCTGGTCAAGCTAAGTATGACAGGAGATGCAGTGGCCTACCAGGATCCTGAAACATGACATCTGCTTGTCCCATTTGCCTGGGTTTGGGCCTAAATTCCCAGTTCCCACGCCTTTCACCTCATTTACCCCCAAGGCCCGTGTCCTGCACTGAACCTAGCCTGCCTGGCTGTGTTCCCAGTGCCTCTGTCTGCTCTCATCATTCCTCTGAGTGTCAAAGCTCACTGCTTACTTCCTGCCTTCCCCAGCCTCTGGAGGGTAATGTCACGAGGGTACATGTATTCCTGTAGCTGAAGCCACACGGTGACCTGATACCTGGAATCTCCAGCTGTCAAACACCGTCACTGGACTGGACATCCAAGTTCTGATGCTTAGAATGAAGCCTAAGCTTGCCATGCATCTGGAACACTACGACTTATACTGCATGTCCAGATTTGGTGGAATGGCCTCCATAAATGGGCCGGTGCTCCTACCCAAATGGTAACCTCTAGCTGAGGAAATGGAGTGTCATCAAAACAGCTCACCCCCACCCCTGCCGTCTTGCCTTCTTCCAGCACGCTTTGTTCTGGGTCTCATTCAAATCAGGTTAACACAAGATTTCACTTAAATAAATGGTCTTGTTTAAGACAGTTGAGAAGTCCTGATTGTTCCCAATTTTGTAGTCACTTCTGAGGATAAAGAATGTGTTCAGAATAACGAAGAAATGCAACTGAGAGAGCTGTGAGCTATTTTTTCTGATGGGTGGCACTCAATGTCATGTCAGCCCAGGGCGTTGGCAAAAGAGTGCCTCCTAGGGGGAAATAAGCTGTGTATCATAGAGGTGCAGGAAAAAAAAAAAAAATGGAGGACCAGGAAAAAAAAATGGAGGACAGAATGATACCTTTTACTGATCTTAGAAATGTTTGGAATCTCACGAGGACAAATTAACCTGCTAAAAACAGAAAGTAAGGTTAATCTCTTGAAGATAAAAAAATCATTTGGGTGAAACTATCTTGGCACCTTTTTGGAAAGAATATATGAATATGTTTTTAGGTAGACGCTCAAGTACTTTTTTAAGATATATTATTGAACTTCATACTCCCTATTTTTAGGCAGATGTGCAAATAACAAGTTAGAAACTAATAATAGTTCTTTCCTGAAGGAAATTGGATCCCATACATGTCAGGGAATCAAAACAATCTAGACTCAGTCTCCTACGTTCTATGGCTTCCATACAGCAAATATTCATGCTCATAGGGATGAACCAAAGAAGTTGTTCTCCAGTAGTGCACATAAGAGTCCCCTTTTTAAACATGAGAATGTATTTTTAAATTCCTGGGCTCGAATTCCAACAACTCAGATTCACTGGTCTGGATTGGGGCCCAGAATTTGCATTTTTTTTTTTTTACAAGCACACTGAGTGATTCTAACGCACATGGTCTCTTAACAGGCTTGAAGAGATGATTTAAGACACCGTAAGAGGCCACCAGTCTTCTGAATCATTAAAGAGCAATGAAAGTGTGTGCATTCAAATGTATTTGATTGCTTGGGAAGCTAGTAACCCCATGTGAGTCGCATGTAATAGCTCTGTGCAATCAGCATACTTGACGATAGAAAACAATTCAATACCTGAGCATGTTGAGTAACAGGTAACTCACTCCTGGCAACCACTTTTCTGATTTCAGTCTCTGGATCCACCTGTTTCGGATCTTCCATATAAATGGAATCATATACATTATGTCGCCTTTTATGCCTGTCATCTTTCACGTAGCAGACTGTTTTTGTGGTTGATCCATGTAGCAGGTATCAGTACCTTCAATCCTTGTTATAGCTGAAGAATACTCCAATATATGGATATACCACATTTTGTTTGTGGATTTGTTTGTTTGTTTGTCCATTCACCCGTTGATGGACATTTGAGTTGTTTCCGCTTTTTGGCTATTGTAAATAATGTTGCTATGAACATTCATATACAAATCCTTTTTTTTTTTAAGTTTATTTATTTGTTCTGAGGGAGAGAGAAAGCGAGAGAGCGAGCGGGGGAGGGACAGAGAGAGACAGAATCCCAAGCAGCCTCCAGGCTGTCAGCGCAGACCCCAGTGTGGGGCTCAATCTCATGAACCACGAGATCATGACCTGAGCTGAAATCAAGAGCCTGACACTTAACCAACTGAGCCACCCAGGCACCCCCATGTACAAATTCTTTCCATAGCAGCTATATCATATTACAATCCTTCCGATATTTAACTTACTTCACATCCTTACCAAATGTTGTATTTCCAACCCCTCTTTTTTTTTGTTATAGCATTCTAGTGGGTATAAATTGGTTTCCTTGTGCTTTTGATTTGCATTTCCCTCATGATTAATGTTGGTGAACATCTTTTCATGTTTTTGTTGGCCATTTGTGTATCTTTTTTGGAGAAATGTCCATGCAAGTCCTAGGATCATTTTTAAATTGGACAGCTT
This sequence comes from Panthera onca, assembly GCF_046562875.1. Lineage (NCBI taxonomy): Eukaryota > Metazoa > Chordata > Mammalia > Carnivora > Felidae > Panthera > Panthera onca. The sequence continues at coordinate 172,927,048 of NC_138342.1, forward strand.
GTCTTTTTGTTGTCCTGTTGAGCTGTAAGAGTTCTGCATATATTCTGGATATCAGACCCTTACCAGATATATGATGCGCAAATATTTTCTCTCATTCTGTAAGGGGCCTTTTCATTGTCTTGATAGTGTCTTTTGATGCACAATTTTTTTTTTTAATTTCGATGAAGGCTGATTTACCTATTTTTTTTTCTTTCATTGATTTTGCTTTTGGTGTCATACCTAAAAATCCATTGCCAAATCTGAGGTCATGACAATTTACCCCTATGTTTTCTCCTTGGAGTTTTATCATTTTGTTTTTACATTTAGGTCTTTGATCCATTTTGAATTATTTCTTGCATACGCTGGTGGGTAGGCATTGGAATTTTTTAAAGCTTTTGTAATGATTCTAATGACAGCCGAGGTTGAGAATCACTGCTGTAAATAACTGAGGAAGAAGGGCTGGAGGACACCTGCATATGTTTCTTTAAAGAAATTGTGATGAGAGGTGCCTGGGTGGTTCGGTCGGTTAAGCATCTGACTCTTGATCTTGATCTCAGCTCAGGTCTTGATCTCAGGGTCATGAGTTCAAGATCCATGCTGGATTCTGTGCTGGGCGTGAAGCCTACGAAAGAAAGAAAGAAAGAAAGAAAGAAAGAAAGAAAGAAAGAAAGAAAGAGAAAGAAAGAGAAAGAAAGAAGGAAAGAAAGAAAGAGACAGAGAAAGAGAGAGAAAGAAAGAAAGAAAGAAAGAAAGAGAAAGAGAAAGAAAGAAAGAAAAGAAAGAGAAAGAAAGAAAGAGAAAGAAAGAAAAGAAAGAGAAAGAAAGAGAAAGAAAGAAAGAAAGAGAAAGAAAGAAAGAAAAGAAAGAGAAAGAAAGAAGGAAAGAAAGAGAGAGAGAGACAGAGAAAGAGAGAAAGAGAAAGAAAGAAAGAAAGAAAGAAAGAAAGAAAGAAAGATGGAATTAGGCTGAAAGGCAAAAGCTGGTACTCTCTAATTGGTCAGTTCCATGACCGTTCATTCATTGAATAGATATTTTTAAGTGCTTACTATGTGCCAGACACTGTTCTAAGCCCTTCAGGAAAACTGAACAAGACGACGTTCCAGTTTGCATGCCACTCAGGGCAGAAAGATAAGCACATCAATTTCAAATGACAGCTATGAAGACAGTCAAAGAGGGCAAAGGATAGGCCATGTGATAGCATGAGGGGCGGGGATGGGCAGTGTGGCACAGCAATCATATACATTGGCCAGGGGGTAGTGACATCTGAGCTGAGGCCTGGGTCACTAAAAAGCTGGGCAAGTGAACACCTGGGGGAAGAGCATCTCACACTGGGGCAAAGGATGGAGGGCCACACATTCTTTCCCCCTCTTCCCATTGACTATTGGGATCTACAAATCTAGCTGAATCCTCAGTCTATCGGGGCTTCGTGACTGCCTGGAACAATTGAATAGAGCAGGACTGATGCTGGGCCAATTTCCAGACTATAAAAGACGAGTAGCTTCCACTTCTTTTCTCTCACGACCCTTATTCTGGGACCTCTAAACCACCAAGTGAGCAGTCAGACTCCTGAGAATGGCCCAGCCTTCTGGAACCTTCCAGAACCTTCCAGCTATCCCTGCCCAGAGACTGACATATGAGTAAATTCATCTTAGACCTGCCAGACCGGACTGGCCACCGGCTGAATACCAGCACGTGACTCACATCAAAACCATGAGGAACAGAACTGCCCAGTTGAGCTCTGCCCCAATTTCTGACCCACATAATCATGTTAAATAATAAAACGGTGGTCGTTGTAAACTGCTAATTTGCAGGGTAATGTGTTACACAGCAACAAATAACACGAACGCAGTCCGAGGGGATGACAGATGCCAACATTCTGAGGCAGGAACAACTTTTGCAGTGTTCAAGGGACCCAAATAAGGCCAGTATGGTTGAAGCCAAAACAAGGATGGAGGAGAGGGGCGCCTGGGTGGCTCAGTCGGTTGAGCGTCCGACTTCGGCTCGGGTCATGATCTCACGGTTCGTGAGTTCAAGCCCCGCGTCAGGCTCTGTGCTGACAGCTCAGAGCCCGGAGCCTGCTTTGTATTCTGTGTCTCCTTCTCTCTCTGCCCCTCCCCCGCTCATGCTCTGTCTCTGTCTCAAAAATAAATTAAAACATTTAAAAATTAAAAAAAAAAAAAGGATAGAGGAGAGTAGCAGAGGGTGTGAAAGCAAGCATTGAGCGGGGACAGACAGCATGGTGCCAGTGGCCATGCGGTGGGTGGACACTGAAAAGATATTAGCAGATAAGTGCTATGGCCTGAATTACAAAAGTTCTATCTGGCTGCCAGGTGGCAAATGGACAGTAGTGGGGCAACGGTGGACAGAGAGCAGCCAGTTAGGAAGCTGTTGCAACTGGTGATTTTTTCCTGGTTGGGAATTTGGCCCTGCGTCTAGAAATTTACCTTGCAACACTGTTGCCGACTTCCTGACCTTTGTTCCAGGTTGAGCAACTAGACCTCTGCCTTATTTCTGTAACTTGTCCTTGCAGGACAAGTGGTTCTACCAGTGGTGCCTCTCTCTTGCTCCCCAGTGTCCCATGTTAACAGAAGCGGGAAGGAGGGGACTCTCCACCCTCCTTCTGTGGGTCCTTGTGTGTAGAAGAAGCCCCCCTGGTGTGCCCCTGGGGAACAGGGTAACTCATTGGGAAATAAACATGTCGAGCATACGAAGCTCAGCTCCTGCAGGAGTCCTGCTCTGCTCTCTTCCATGTGATGAAATCGTCCTGTCCCCTGTAGAAGAGGCCCAGGGGAACCGGGGCCACCAGAAGTGGCCAAGTGTTCCTGTGACCTGGGAGTAGGTCTGCCTTATTCCAGGATTCAGCATTCGGACGCTCCCTCCCCTTACGGGTATGAGCCATTCTTCAATATCAGCTTCAATCAATAAGAAAGGTGACATTTTGCCTTCTGTCGCCCGATTCCTACCTTTTAATTGTCAAAGGGTGGAGAAAAGGGCCCTATTTACTGGGATCCTAAGTACACCTAAGATCCTCCATCAATAATCTGCCCGGGAGTCAGGACGCTTGCTTTGCTCACTCGTGCGCCCAGGAATTATCTGCCCCAGACTCCTCCGTCCGTCATCAACTGGATGTGTAGCTGGATTTTCACATATTTCCTGTTTCTAGACTTTTCCATTGCCATTCGACAGCCACCTGTCCCCAAGGCTGCCCATATCATGTCTGGTTGGATTTCTCAAACTGTGTGGCCCCCTTCCCAGTCTGTCACAGGCCACCTAACTCTGGAACTGGGCAGGGACTTCCTTCCATTACCATCGGCTGGGCCTGCTCCATTAGGTCTGTCCCTACGTGAACTGCAGTAGCTCTGTTTTAGTCACACTTCTGAGCCCCCCAACCCCCACCCACAAAATCCACGGCCTGTTGACCTAATAGCTCCCGACCTTACAACACGGATAAGAGAAGACAACAGTGTTGAGAGTTCTAGCATTCTACCAGAACCTATCTGTATGTCACTGGACCAGTTTCTTAATCTCTGTTCCTCAGTTTCCTCATCTGTGAAATGGGGGTAGCGATTATAGCATCTACCTATTTCTGTGAGAACTGAAATAATGCCCGCAAATAATTGGAATAATGCCATGCCTCGCACATCATAAGAGCTTGATAAATATTAGCTGATACTGGGCAAGCCATCTCCTCGGGAACTTTCAGAGTTGGTTTCGAATACCAGTGGGAAGAGGTGGTAGGAGAGAAGGAGGTCAAGAGCTACTAAGAACAGAAATTTCCCACTAGGGGGGCGCCTGGGTGGCTCAGTCGGTTGGGCATCCGACTTCGGCTCAGGTCATGATCTCGCGGTCCGTGAGCTCGAGCCCCGCATCGGGCTCTGTGCTGATGGCTCAGAGCCTGGAGCCTGCTTCAGATTCTGTGTCTCCCTCTCTGTCTGCCCCTCCCCCGCTCATGCTCTGTCTCTCTCCCTCTGTCAAAAACAAATAAACGTTAAAAAAAAAATTTTTTTAATAAAGAAAATAAAAATAAAGAAATTTCCCACTAGGATCAGAGGTGAGTTCATAGAGACCGGGGGCTGCGGCTTTTCATTTTTTGTATCTCTGACACATAGTGTGGTATTTAGCACACAGCAGGCGCTCAATAAATGGTTGGTGAATAATTCTAACGAGCATACGCCAAATGAGTGGACCTGACTGGGGAAAGTCACTTCACAAAAACTCCAGGGCACATTTGGCCAGACACGTGTGCCTTCAACTCCTCTCTCTCCCTCCCTTTTCCCTTCTGAGATCAGTGAGGGAAGACCCAGAGCTTTCTCCTGCCTCTCCTGGTCATTGCGGTCCCGCATTTCCAGATCTGGGCCAGGCCCAGCCTGTGAGGCCAGCGATCTGCCCAGGACGTCAGCCCCAAGCCGGGCACCTCCTCGTGGGGCACCGTAGGCAATGCTCTGTTCCTGCAAGGCTGACGCAGGCATTGTATTGAGGAGAAAACCAGGGAAATAATGAAAATCTGCCAGGTCTTCTAACTTGGGGACTCGGTGCCATTTAGGGGAGCAGCTGTGGCAGGGAGAGATAAGGACTGGAATTTGTCATTTATTGATTGATTGATTGATTTTGTGATTGAGCACACGAGCCAAGGGAGGGGCAGAGAGAAAGAGGGAGAGAACCTGAGGCTGACGGTTCAGAGCCTGATGCGGGGCTTGAACTCACGACCTGTGAGAGCATGGCCTGAGCTGAAACCAAGAGGCAGATGCTTAACCGGCTGAGCCACTCAGGCGCCCCAAGGACTGGAATTTGAATTGCTATCGTGCTGCCCTCTGAAAGCGCACTGGAGTTTTTTCTGTAGAGTCCTTTGTCCTTCGAGGTGGCGATGATTATGGTGAACTCAGAATGGGTGAATAATGAAGCTTGTCCTTTCTCACTGGTCCTTGTTGTACTCGAGCTGCCCTTTCACCAACAATGCCCACTGTTTGATATCAACAGAGGCACGAACGTGTGAATAGAGAACATCGAGGCGAGCGTCTCAGGCTCTGACTTCTCACCTCTACAGCCAGCCCACGGCTGGGGGGCTCTCAACCATCCCCTGCCCTTGCCCCGTGTCTGCCTCGGTTTCCTCCTCTTGGAACCCAGAGTTTGTCATACACCTGCCATTCCCTCTGTCTGGGTGACATTATGAGCGTCTCTGGGGCGGGCAGAGGCAGGAAGCAGTCTGGCCTGGGGTGCAGTGAGGGTAAACTGATACTGCCTATTTTGAGTTATGTGCCTGGTCTCCTCACCTAGATTATTTCCTCCCGAGTGCTGTTCCACCCTGCCTCTACCTCCTTACCGTGTGAGGTCCTGGAAGAGGGCTTACATCCAGATGATAAGATCTGTCTCAACTGGGAAATCCGTACCCTCAATTCAGCAGCCGTTTTGCAGTCCCCAAGCCCTTCGCTGATGCCTCTCCCAGTTCCTGATCTGAGCATGCCTCTTTCTTTCTTTCTTTCTTTCTTTCTTTCTTTCTTTTCTTTTCTTTCTTTCTAAAGAGTGCGTGTGTACGAGCAGGAGAAGGGCAGAGAGAGGGAATCCCAAACAGGCTCCGCACTCAGCACAGAGCCCGACGTGGGGCTCGTTCCCACAAACTGTGAGATCATGACCTGAGCCGAAGCCAAGAGTCGGATGCTTAACCAACCCAACCCACCGGCGCCCCTGAGGACGTTTCCTTTCCCCAACTTCGTGGAGGTGTAGCTGGTATACAAAAAAAAAAAAAAAAAAAAAAAAAAAAAAAAAACCCTGCCTGTAATCAGTATACACAATTTGGTGAGTTTGAACATAAATAGCACTCGTGTCACAATCAGGGTAAAAAAATGTATCCGTCGCCTCCAGAGGTTTCCTCACGTCCCTTTGCTGTCGCTGTGGGGTTTGTTTTGTTTTCCTTCGGCTTTGTCTAAGAGCACTTCACGTGAAATTTACCCTCTTCACAGATGCTGAAGTGCACGCACTACCTTACTGTTACCTATCAACCACCGTGTTGTAGAGCAGATTGCTGGAACTCGCTCGTCTTGTAGAACTGTAACTTTATACCCGTTAAACAACTACTCCCTATACCCCCCACCCCCGCCCGTGCCTCAGCAGCCACCATCCACCGTTCTGACCTTTACTGCTACCCGTGTGGCTATCTTAGCTGCTTTGTATAAGTGGAAACTGGAGTACTTGTCTTTCTATGACTGGCTTACGTCCTTTAGCATCCTGTCTTCTGGGTCCATCCGTGTTTCAGTAGGCAACAGCACTTCTTCCTTTATAAGGCTGAATGATATCCCATTGTGTGTATACACCGCATATTCTTTATGCTTCCATTTGTCAAACCAAGCCTGCCTCTTGCTCTCATGTCTGGAAGTTACCCCTTGTCCCCATCACCTGGTGGGGGCAGAGACAGGAACATAGCTCCTGCCCGGAGCAGGAGCCAAACAGGGACTTTCCTTTCAAATGCTGCCAGACAACAGAGTGGGCTGGAGGTCGCTCTTTGCAGACCACTTTTGGAAGTAGGGGCGCGGCGTCAGAGGCGCAGGCCAGGCGCGTCATCTAGGGGTCTGCTTCCCTTGGCAAGTTGTGGCCGCAATTAGAGGGTCGGCTCCTCTCCTATGAGTCAAGATCACAAGCCACAGCCATTGGTGGAAACTCTACAGCTGCCATTAGGACCCAAGTTTGAGGGGGAGGCTTATATTCCCAGGGGGCCCAGACTTTCCTTAGGCAGAATCTGGTTAAATCAGCTTGGATTATGCTAGAAACCCTGTCCATCTTTATAAAGACTTTCTTCTACGGATACCTGAGCTCCTTCATTACGTTTCTTTCTTAATTTTTGTTTGATTGTAAACATCAAAGAGATACAAAAGGGCAGAAAGAAAGAAAAAAACCGTCCATCATCTCACCAAAAGGAAATAATTTCTCAGTAGGCCCTTGTTTTTCCCTTCTTTTTCTGGGTGCGTTGTTTTATTCAATTAAGATTCTGCAGTGTACAAAATTATACATTTTAAACTTTAAACACCGTTATTTTAACTATAGAAATAATATGTATTTACTCCAAAAAGTTTGAAAAGCTTTTAAAATGCAAAAAGGAGAGTAGCAATCATTTGTGTTCTCCCTTAAGGTCTATTTTTTCTGCCTGTTCCAACTTAAGGTCTATTTTTTCTGCCTGTTCCAAATATTGCTGTTTCACATCTCCTAAATATTTGTATATGCGACCACCAGTATGTTTCATGTTTGTTTTTTCTTTTCACCTTTTGATCCCTTTCACTCATTTCTCCCACCCCCACCCTTAAAATCTACGTTAATCATATCACATACACTTGTTTTTAAGTGGTTAATAAGGAAGATTCCCAAGTCCTAGGATGGGCAATAATAGAAATAGGGGTTAATCGTGTAAGACCATGTGTATTTAAGTCTCTAAACTAAGATCTAAAGAGTGGTTGTCTCCTGCTGGTAGGATTTGGAAGCGGTTCTTTCCTCTTTTCACTTGTCGAGTTTCCAAATCTTCCACAATGAACACTAATTTAATAATAAGGGGGAAAAACACAAATTATTTAAGTCCCAGATAATCGCAATTCACAGGTGTGTTTCGAGGTTTTCTTCTCTTGGTTTAGCCCACCGCTGAAACGCTTCTTTTTCCCTCTTCTAACTCTTTTCTGGAAGCCAGTCTTTGACGAAGATGCTGGCAGCCTCAACGTGACTAAGGTCTGCAGAAAAGGGAGGTGGGTACTGCCATGAAAACGTCCATTGTCTCAGGGATGGGTCACTCCAAAGAATCGGAAGGGCTTGATGTCCCTCCAGGAACACAGTGGACGTTAGGGTCTGATGCTGCCTCCACACCCAACCCCAGGAAGGGGCTCGGATGCTGGGAGGACAGGAGAGGGATCAACAAGGCCATGGCATGAGAGAACAGAGGGCACAGAAGGAGGGCACCAAGGGAGAGTAAGCATTTAGATGCCTAGGAGGAACAAGCTCTACAGGGGTTAGTGGGTGATGATGGGATAAGTAAATCAGTGTTTTCTACCTCTGGGCTCCAGCAGTCTGCAGTAAAGGAATAGTATGGTCACTAAATTGGTCCACGATATTAAGAAAAAGAGGATCATGGTGACCACCAGGTGGCACATTAGTTTGTCAAAACTAATACAAATACAAATAAATTATATTGGCAAAAGAATAGACGGATCAATGGAACAGAAGAGAGATCCCGGAAATAGACCCGAAGATCAATATCATCAACTGATCTTTGGCAAAGGAGCCAAGACCAGGCAATGAACACAGGCACAAAACTATAAATCTCCTAGAAGATGACATAGGAGAAAATCTCAATGACCCTGCATTTGGCAATGAATGACTTTTTAGATAGCATACCAAAGGCATGATCATGAAAGAAAAACTTGATGAGCTTGACTTCATTAAAGTTAAAATGTTCAAGGGGCACCTGGGTGGCTCAGTCGGTTGAGTGCCTGACTCTTGATTTTGACTCACATCATGGTCTCACAGTTCATGGGATCGAGTCCCATGTCAGGCTCTGTGCTAACAGCTCAGAGCCTGCTTGGGATTCTCTCCCTCTCTCTCTCTGCCCCTCCCCTGCTTACTCCCCCTCTCTGAATAAACATTTTTTTAAAAATGTGAGGGCACCTGGGTGGCTCAGTCGGTTAAGCCTCCGACCTCAGCTCAAGTCATGACCTCACAGTTTGTGGGTTCGAGCCCCACGTCGGGCTCTGTGCTGACAGCTGGGAGCCTGAACCCTGCTTCGGATTCTGTGTGTGTCTCTCTCTCTCTCTGCCCCTCCCCCATTCTCTCTCTCTCTCAAAAACAAAATAAACATTAAATAAATAAATAAATAACAATTTTTAAATGTTAAATTAAAATGTTGTGTTCTGCAAAAAACAATGACAAAAGAATGAAAATACATGCTACTGACTGGGAGAAAATATTGATAAAGGACTGTTACCCAAAATATACAAAGGACTCTTAAAATTCAACAATAAGGAAACAACCCGGTGAAAAAATGGGCCAAAAACCTTGGCAGCCACCTCACCATAGAAGATACACAGAGGGCCAATATGCAGACAGAAAGATGCTGCACATCCTATGTCATTAGGGAAATGCAAATTAAAACAGCAGTGAGATGCCACTAAAGGTCCCATAGAATGGCCGAGATCCAAAACACCGGGAACACCGAGAGCTGGTGAGGAGGTGAGGCCATAGAAACGCTCATTCGTTGCTGGGCGGAATGCAAAATGGCGTGGCCACTTAGGAAGACCGTGTGGCTGTTGCTTACAAAACTAAACCTTCTCTTACCATACAATCCAGCAGTTGTGCTCCTTAGTACTTACCCAAAAGAGGTGAAAGCTTGTGTCCACACAAAAACCTGCACACGGATGTGTATAGCAGCTTTATTCATAATTGACTAAACTTGGAAGCAACTAAGATGTCCCTCAGTAGGTCAATAGATAAACCACGGTACGTCCAACAAGGGACTATCAGTCAACGCTAAAAGGAAATGAGTGATCGAGCCGTGAAAAAACATGAAGGCACGAACCTTGAATGCACATTCCTAAGCCTGTCTGTGATCCCAACTATATAACGTTCTGGAAAAGGCAGAACCACAGAGACAGTAAACATAGCAGCAGTTTCCAGGGGTTGAAGGAGGGGAGGGACGAACAGGCAGAGCAAAAAGGAATTTTAGGGCAGTGAAAGTCCGCTGTAGGATACTGTGATGGTGGATACGTGTCACACATCCATCCAGACCCATAGAATGTACAACACCAGAGTGAATCCTAAGGTAAAGTATGCATCTGGGGTGATTATGATGTGTCAGTGTAGGTTCAAAAATTGTTAACAAGGGGCGCCTGGGTGGCTCAGTCAGTTAAGCATCCGACTTTGGCTCAGGTCATAACCTAGCTGTTCATGGGTTCAAGCCTCGCATCAGGCTCTGTGCTGACAGCTCAGAGCCTGGAGCCTGCTTCGGATTCTGTCTCCCTCTCTCTCTGCCCCTCCCCAACTCACGCTCTGTCTCTGTCTGTCAAAAATGAATAAATATCGGGGCGCCTGAGTGGCTCAGTCGATTAAGTGTCCATCTTCAGCTCAGGTCATGATCTCACAGTTTGTGAGTTCGAGCCCCACATCAGGCTCTGTGCTGACAGCTCAGAGCCTGGAACCTGCTTCGGATTCTGTGTCTCCCTCTCTCTCTGCTCTTCCCCTGTTCATGCTTTGTCTCTCTCTCCTTCAAAGATAAATAAACATTAAAAAATTTTTTTAATGAATAAATGTTTAAAAAAATTTTTTTAATTGTTAACAAATGTACCACTCTGGTGGAGGATGTTGATAATGCAGGAGGCTGTGCATGTATAGGGGCAGGGGCCAATGAGAAATCTCTAGATCTGCCTCTCAATTCTGCGAAGCTAACTCTAAGAAAACTAAGCCTTGGGGTGCCTGGGTGGCTCCGTCGGTTGAGCATCCGACTTTAGCTCAGGTCATGATCTCACAGTCCATGAGTTTGAGCCCCACGTCGGGCTCTGTGCTGACAGCTCAGAGCCTGGAGCCTGCTTCACATTCTGTCTCTCTCTCTCTCTCTCTCTCTCTCTCTGCCCCTCCCCCATTCATGCTCTGTCTCTCTCTGTCTCAAAAATAAACATTAAAAAAAAATTTTTAAAAAGCTAAGCCTTAAACTAAAAGTCTTTAAAAATAAAAAATCAAACTAATGAAAATACAAATAAATAACTTCTGGAAGATGAGTTTTTTATGCAGAAAATTATTATCTTGGTCTGTGCGACTCTGCCCAGAGGATATCGGGTAGGGGAGTGCTTTTCCCCCCAATTACCTTAGCCCAGAGTTCCAACGTGCAAAATAAAGCCATTTTTAGATAGACTCTATCAGTTTAGGTTATTACTTCTAGTGGTCATAACAATAGTAACAAGACAAAACATGCTAATCGGGGGTAGAAGGACAGGAAGCAAGAAACCCATTTCCTGACCCTGGGGAGGAGTTGAAGCAGAAGGAGAATGGTTTAGGAAAGAACCCACTGGCTGAGTTTCATCCCCAGCCTGGAGTCAGCTGGAGGCATGCAGTCCTTACAGATTCCTGAGTTGTTGTTGTTGCTTTTTAAGTTTATTTATTTATTTTGAGAAAGACAGAGACAGTGCAAGTGGGGGGAGGGGCAGAGAGAGGGAGAGAGAGAGAATCCTAAGCAGGCTCCACACTGTCGGCACAGAGCCCGACATGGGGCTCAAACTCATGAAACTGTGAGACCGTGACCTGAGCCGAAACCAAGAGTTGGATGCTTAACTGACTGAGCCACCCATGCACCCCCATATGGATTCCTGAGTTCGAGCCTAAACCAAGAAAGTTCTTCACCTGGAGGTTCTTCTAGTAGGATAACTTTACCCATGCTTGAATTCTTAATTCTGATTGATCTTTAAGTGGACAGCATTAAGAAATTTTTTCTCAAGACGACATGGTTATTTTGTGAGCTCTACATACCAAAGAATATCTTTGCATCTCACCAGAGGCAAACTCAACAACATACAGAATTCTCAGAATGCCACAGCTGCTGATACTTTGTTTCTTCTGACATTCAATGTTGCAAAAGAGAAGTCTGTAGCCAGTCCACTTCTGTTCCCTTTTAGGATATCAGTTTTCAAGTCCAAATGAACACATGAGATATTTTTTCACAATCCTTATCATTAAAAATTTTTTCCTGGAAGTGAGATGCTCTTTTCAAAACTTCACTTTGAGGGGCGCCTGGGTGGCTCAGTCGGTTAAGCGGCCGACTTCGGCTCAGGTCATGATCTTGAGGTCCGTGAGTTCGAGCCCCGCGTCGGGCTCTGTGCTGACAGCTCAGAGCCTGGAGCCTGTTTCAGATTCTATGTCTCTCTCTCTCTCTCTGACCCTCCCCCGTTCATGCTCTGTCTCTCTCTGTCTCAAAAATAAATAAACGTTAATAAAAAAAAAAAATTAAAAAAAAAACTTCACTTTGAAACACAAGATTCTTTCTTATTTACATCCTTAATGCTCTTCCCCCCACCCCACCCCCCAAAAAAAAGCTTTCCTCAAGTTCATCTTTGATTCTTGCTTTTGAGCCGTTCTCTTTCTTAAGGAGCCGCCATAAACTTTGGGTTGGATCTCCCAACTCTGTCATCCACATCTATTATTTTAATTCGCCCTCACAAAAGTCTTTTTCTTTGCTTCTCAAGAACTTTTCCGATTTGTTTCCCACATCGTTGATTTAGCTCATCCGCTGTCGGCTCCAACCTTTGCTGCTTCACGTGGTTTTAACAATGCTCTGATGACCTTCCTGATCTTCAGCTGTCATCAACGGCAATTGACCAAAAATTCTGACTCCATTCAACTTACACAGTAAGAAAATCTATTCTTTCACATAACAAGGATATTAGGACGATGTTACATAGCTACTAACTCGATCTGCATTATCATCCACTCCGTCTCTGCCGATCTCAAACGAAATCCTCGCCCACATCCACTGCCTATTTCTCGGATTTAATGCTCAGTCGAAACACATAAAAAGATATAATCCTGGAGACCTGCCCCCCCCAGGCCTTCCTGACTTTGACTCTGGCCTATGGTATTTCCTTGAGGGAACTTGATTGTTCTTCCCAGGATGCACCAGGATGCAATGCGGTTCTCCCCAGCGTCAACTCATTCTCTCTTTCTCTCTCTCTCACACACACACACACTCACACACACACACTTCCTGTCCATCTTTGAGAGCTACCCTCATTGTAGAGATGTGCTCTGAACTGTAGTAATATGAGGCAAGGATTGAGAGAGTAGAATGGCAACGTATCGTGGCTGGCTCAAAGAGCAGCCTTAGAGAGATGGCTTCACCATTCTTTGGTTTGGTTTAACTCTTGAGGGCTTGTTGTTGTTGTGGTCGTTGTTTTAATTTGAATTCCAGTATAGTTAGCCTACAGTGTTACCCTAGCTTCGGGTGTCCAATGCAGTGATTCAACACGTTCCACGCATCACCCGGTGCTCATCACAAGCGCCCTCCTCAATCCCCATCACCTATTTCACCCACCCACCCCCATCCCAAGCCTGGAGGTTTTGGTCCAGAATAAGGACAAAGAGGCAAACATCCTCTTTCCGTGTGGGCAGCGGACTGAGCATGTGTGGTTCATTCATTGACTTTCAGTGTGATTCCCTTGGCCTTGTTCTACGTAGACACCCCATTCCAAATTCAGGCATTAGTCTCATTGACAGTTCTAGTTTATGATGATTAGCAAGTTTTGGCCTTTTTCTGCGTCCACATAGATGTAGATATCTTTATCTGAACTTGCACTATTCAGAAAGCATGCTGCCCTTCCCAAAAAAAAAAAAAAATTGAACCCCAAACCCACTTTCCAAATCTAAAATCTACTATAAGAAGTTTGCACAGGGGCACCTGGGTGGCTCAGTCAGTTGAGCGTCTGACTTCGGCTCAGGTCATGATCTCGTGGTTCGCAAGTTCGAGCCCTGCATGGGGCTCTGTGCTGACAGCTCGGAGCCAGGAGCCTGCTTCACATTCTGTGTCTCCCTCTCTCTCTGCTCTTCCCCCTCTCATGCTCTGTCTCTCTCTCTCTCTCTCCTTCAAAAATAAATAAAAACATTTTTAAAAATTAAAAAAAAAAAAAAAGAAATTTGCACACTGAACCAGTGAGGACATTAAGGAGCCCTGAGCCCGGATGACAGGATATAATGAGCTCTTGCCCTCCTCACCCCCTCCTAGGGAGGGATCCTTCATGGTTTCCATGTTAAATTCCCCAGGGCACCTGGGGGCACTAACAACCTGGGTCCACTGAAGACAGAAACTTTAATGCTTTGGACATATTATTTCATTACTGACTTACACCACAGTACATGGCCATTGCGTGGTGTAGAGGGAAAACATAATTAGCTCAGTAATGTTACATATGTATCCCTGAGTTCACTAACTGTTATGCAATTGAGGCTTCAAAGCACTTTATGTTATTTATAAATTCTTAACAGGGTTTTGTATAGGTGTTTAAGAGTATCTTAGTGAAGGTTTTTTTGTTCTTTGGTTTTTTGTTGTGGTTTTTTTTGGTTTTTTTTTTTTTTTTTTTTTTTTTTTTTTAGAAAAAAGACAGTGGAGGCTTTAGATGACTAGGGAAGCACTATTATTTTTCCCTAAAACAAAAAAAAATTAGGCTCCGACTCTCTAAAAAATTGTTATTCAGCACATTCTTAAGAATTAGATTTAGATATCAAGGAGTGGCTATATTTCAGTGGGAGTTGGGACCTCTGTCAAGTGCTCCTGGCCACTGGCATTTTCCCTCCCTTCTCGACTTGCTCTTTGTTTCTTCTCCCTTCTTCCTTCCAGAACATTGCAGATGGATGTGGCCCAATTCCCCACCCCCCCCCCCACACACACACGTGTGCATGTGATTTTCATGCTACAAACAGCACAAGGAATTAAATAGCATTAAAGAAACAAATCGATCTTCCCTCTCTCGAAATCCTCCCCGGCCTGGCAGCTGGTAAAGGTTGCTCTCACGGCCATCATGTGTCAGTGATAACTGAAATGATCTCATTATTCCCTCATCAAAATAGGATTTTCTCACATCACCATTGGCAGAAACTGACTTCTCCAAAAAAAAAAAAAAAAAAAGGAAATTGCGCTCATCTGGCATCTGATTTATTTTTTCCATCAAATATCCACGCTTAGACCAAATATATTATTTTTGCGTCCCCTTTCCAACGCCCCTCAAAAAAACTTCTGCCATCTTATTTTTGAAAAATTATGGATATAGAAAAGTGATTTGTTTATGTATAAAGCATGTGACATCATTTGTCAACCCAGGGAATGGCAAACTATAGCCTGCGGGCCAAATCCGGCCCACTGTTTCTGTATAACCTGCAAACTAAAAGTAGTTTTTACATTTTTAAATTGTTGCGGGGGGGGGGGGGGGATCAAAAGAAGAACACTTCATGACATTTCTAAATTATACAAAATTCAAATTTTGGCGTCCATATTATTAATGGGGACTCAGTCATGCCCGGGCATTTCCGTACTATCTGTGGCTGCTTTTGCAACAACGGCAAAACAGAAGAGTTTTAACAGGAATCAAGTGGTTCATAAAGCTGAAAATATTTCCTATCTGGTCCTTGGGGGGGGGGGGGGAAATGCCACCTCCTATGTTAGCCCATTAAAATAAACAAAGAAAATGGGGCACCAGGGTGGCTCAGTCAGTTAAGCATCCGATTCCTGGTTTCCGCTCAGGTCATGATCTCGTGGTTTGTGGGTTCGAGCCGCGCGTCGGGCTCTGTGCGGACAGCTTGGATTCCGTGTCTCCCTCTCTCTCTGCCCCTCCTCTGCTCACACTCTGTCTCTCTGTCTCTCTCTCTCTCTCTCAAAAATAAACATTAAAAAATTAACTAAAAAATAAAGAAAAAAGTCAAAATATTTACTTGCGTATTATTAGGATACGTTACATTATTGGTGAGCAAAGCACTGCATACCACAGCGTGTAAACCATCTTAACGAAACAATCCAAGGAATAATCACCCTCTCTCCTGATGTTATTTACCTACAAAGAAGCTCAGAGACGCCCAGCAAAAGTTGGTCAGTGAAAACCTTACAGAAATCAGAAGAAATCATGCACATAGGGGTTGAAAACTCTGCCCAGTGTATTTCCAGACGCCAGAAAAGTCTACATCTTTGCTCTCTGTAACTGTCACTCCACTCGTCCTTGGAGGAGAAGAGGCTGGAAGTTGGTGAGGAAGCATGTAAATATACCTCAGTCCTGTTTGGGTTTCTTTGATCTCTCCCAGGTAAAATCATCTCACACGATTTCTGCTCCCCACCCCACGTCCGTCCCACCGCCATCTGTCATTCAGCTGTTGCAGGGAAAAGTTTACATGAGCTTAGCCACAGGAGGAGAATCTCAGACCAAAGTGTGGATCCTTATGCAAGAGTCGGAGCTTCTCATCCCACCTGGTCATGGGCGCCCTACTCACGCCTTTCCTCCCAGCTCTGCCATCTTGGTTCTTTTTTTTCTTTTTTAAATTTTTTTTTTAATGTTTATTTATTTTGGGGACAGAGAGAGACACAGCATGAGCAGGGAAGGGGCAGAGAGAGAGAGGGAGACACAGAATGTGAAGCAGGCTCCAGGCTCTGAGCCGTCAGCACAGAGCCCGAAGCGGGGCTCGAACTCACGAACTGTGAGATCGTGACCTGAGCCGAAGTCGGATGCTTAACCGACTGAGCCACCCAGGCGCCCCTCTGCCATATTGGTTCTATCTGGCTCTCACTGGTGTTGCAAATGCTCTGAATCTTGACAAGCATCCTCCTTCCCTCCCTGGCCTGGCTGTCCACCCATGGCCTCTGCTATAGGGTCCCACCCACCCTCGATGGCCCCATAGCAAGTCTCCTGGCTCTCAATTCAGCTACCTTTTACATCCTCCACCAGGAGCACACAAGACCATCGGGACCCTTTCTGTGCCACATAGGAGCCTAGAAACACTGGCAGGGTGGGATTACCCCTGTCCTTTGTCTGTCTAAATCCTTCATTTAGCCCTTTCTAACTGACCATGGCACCATGTTGGATGTAGCTAGTCTCTGGGACTTGACATTTCCTCAGCCTATAACTGGAAAAACAAGGCAAGCCACTGCCCTGGGATTCCCCCAAACTACCTCGATGTTTCTACCACGGCCTTCCTTCCCGGGAAGGAGCCAGGACGCGGTGTCTGATTACTTTACCTCCCCTCTTACTCCTGTTGTCTGGTTAGCACCTCCCTTATGAAATAACCTGAGCTCTCACGACCTAAGGCTTATATGTCTCACTGCCAGCTTTAACTTTCCGTATATAAAGAGAGCTTTTAAAATTCAGAAAATAAACATTCTTTCCCTCCATAAAGCCTGGCTTTCAAAACTATAATTTCAATATGGCATCAACAAAGTCAGCTTTTGAAAATTAAAGCTCTTCAATGGCCTTTTTATTCCTGCCACTACCCCCCCACACCCCCCCCCCCCCGCCTTCCCTGCAGCTTATGACTTCGTACTCATGGCGGAAGGCCGTGGGGCTACATGATTTAGAGGGGTATGAAAAACATGTCAGTTTAGTATTTCCAAATATTATTCCTGTTACCTTTGCTAAAGGAAAATTCTTTCTAAACATTTTCATTCTGAAAAAAAATTATATACCTCAGCAGAATTATACCTTGTACCTTATATTATACCTTATATTACATTATGCCTTACACCTTATATTACAGTATATCAGATATTATACCCCGGCTTTGGACTAAGCTGTCGAATTAGTTTTCTCGGGCCGCCATCACAAAATACCACAGACTGGGTCGTGTAAACAGCAGACATTTACTCTTTCTCACAGTTCTGGAGGCTGGAGGTCTAAGAGGCCAGCAGAACTGGTTTCTCCTGAGGCCTCTCTCCTTGGCTCATGGACAGCCATTTTCTTGCTGTCCTCACATGGTCTTTCCTCTGTGTGAGTTTATGTCTGTGTCTTAATCTCTTCTTCTTGTAAGGACGTAAGTCAGTCATGTTGGATTAGGGCCAGCCTGGTGACCTCATTTCGACTTACCCACCTCTTAAAAGGCCCTCTCTAAACACAGTCACACTGGGGGTCAGGGTTTCCACATATGAATTCAGAGGGGGACACAATTCCAACCATAATAGTCATCGAAGCCAGTATCAAATGAAGATTTTATGGTTTTCCTGCTGGTACATTTTCTGCAAAAGGAGTACAGGAACGCAGACTTTAGTTGACAAACGTGGGTCGATCCCATGAATTTTTGCTCATGTGACAGATTCTGGATAGTGTCTGAGCCCAGGGTCCTCTCAGGTAGCAACACTGACACAATCTATTTCAGAGCAGTGGTGCTCAGCCCTGTCTGTGCCAGAATCACCTCAAGAGCTTTAAGAACAATGATTTGAAGCAGGGGAAAAAAAAAAAGCCACTATCTTGATGACTATCACCAGAGTTCCTGTTAGGGGAGAGACATCTCTGTCTCTTTGTATGGAAAACATGTTGCCATACAAAGGGTGAGCAGGGGACAGCCTCTGAGGGCCCAGATTAGAAGACTAGGGGCAGGGGCACCTGGGTGGCTCAGTCGGTTAAGCTACCGACTGTTGATTTCGGCTCAGGTCGTGACCTCGCAGTTCGAGAGTTCAAGCCCCGTGTCTGACTCTACCCTAACAGTATGGAGCCTGCTTGGGATTCTCTCTCTCTCTTTCCCTCTCTCTCTGTCCCTCCCCCACTTGTGCTCTCTCTCTCAAAATAAATAAATAAAATTAAAAAAATAAATAAATAAATAAAAATAAAATAAAATAAATTAAAATAATAAAATAAATAAATAAAATAAAATAAAATATGTATATATTCGAAAAGAAGACTGGGAGAGAAGCAGTAGCTAACTGCTGTGCGTAAGAAATAGACAGAACCGGGGGACACAAGTGAACAAAAGAGGAGGGAGGGGAGGGCGAACGGCTGGATGACAGGGGAGAAGGGTGGAGCCTGAGAAAGAAGGCACCCGAAGGAGAACCCTAGTGCTAAGTGGATGTTCCTCTGCTGGGGCTGCCATGACGCTGGGTGATTTAAACCAAAGAAGCGTATTTCTCACAGTTCTGGAGGCTAGAGGTATAAGATCAAAGTGTCGGCAAGGCTGGTTCCTTCTGAGAGCAATGAGGGAGAATCTGTTCCAGGCCCCTCTCTCTGCTTGGAGATGGCCGTCTCCATGCTCCCAGGGCGTTCTCCCCGTGCGTACCTGGCTCCAAATGTCCTCTTCTTATACCAGTCATATTAGATTAAGGGTCCACCCTAATGACCTACTTTAACCGATTACTTCACATTCTAAAAAGGCGAGGATTCCAGCATATCTTTTTTGGAGGGACACAACTCAGGCCATGTCAGCGGGCCAAAGAATACACAGAGATGTCTAACATTCAAGGCAGAGCTGTTTGTGTTCTAGGAGTAAACCTCTATTTCCTTGCAGTAAAAAAAACCCTGCAGATTTAGAGGCCTGACAGCCAAGAGCATCCTGCCCATGTCCACACTCCACTGCCAGCCAGGAGGTGAGGGAGGGTGATCAGAAGCAAAGCGGAGCTTCCCACAGTTTAGCTGAGAGCCGCCCAGAAAGCACCTGTGGCGAGGCCCAAAACTTTTTTCCCAAAAAGATCATCTTGGAAAGAAGGGAGATGGCCATCAGACCGTTAACTATAAGCAAGCAGTCAGGCCTCACCAGCCCTACGGAATCAGAATCTGAAGAACCCAAGAGTTTCTAACCAACCCCCCCAAGATGAATCTGATGCCCCGTTTTAGAACCACTGTAGTCACCCATGGCAGAAAGGGTCAGGATCACGCTTGTTCCCTCCAGAATCGTTTAGCCCTATCTTGCCTAAATTCTATACCCTTGTTACCTCCCAAGATGTAGAAATCTCCCAGGACTGACTAATACTACAGCTGACCCCATTTTCAAAATGGCAGCCAAGGGGCGCCTGGGTGGCTCAGTCGGTTGCAGCATCCAACTTCGGTTCAGGTCATGGTCTCGCCGTCCGGGACTTGGAGCCCCCTGTCAGGTTCTATCCTGACAGCTCGGAGCCTAAA
Organism: Panthera onca; assembly: GCF_046562875.1. Taxonomy (NCBI): domain Eukaryota; kingdom Metazoa; phylum Chordata; class Mammalia; order Carnivora; family Felidae; genus Panthera; species Panthera onca. Next base: position 172,946,610 of record NC_138342.1, read on the forward strand.
GCCTGCTTCCGATTCTGTGTCTCCCTTTCTCGCGCCCGCCCCCCCCCACCTCAAAAAGAAATAAACATTAAAAAAAATTTTTTTTAAATGGCAGCCAAAATTATGGCTGAATTATTTGGGGGAGGGAACGTCATGTTTTTTAAAACCCACACCAGCCTCTCTTCTGATTGAATAGTTTCTCATAAAGCCTTGCGAGGGGATTTAGGCAGGTTTTAGAGACGACTCCTACTGCGGATCATTTTTGCAACATATCATATGACGGACAGGGGACCAAGTTCTGCCTGACACTTTGTGCTGCCCTCACTGATTCTGGCTTAAAGAAATGGTGCTTGAAAAGAGGTGGGCAAGCTGAGCAATCTCTATACTGTCAGGATAAACAAAGCTAGACGGAAGAGGTAAGGACAGATTTTCATCAGTAAAATGATATGACTGCAGTAGGGAAAAAAGTTCAGCAGGAACAGAGCTTAAGTGAATCTTTATTTGCACCGAGGTTATTAGGTGTTTTAAAGGGAGAATGAGGGGATCGAGCAGCGGGTAGGGAGGGGCTCGGTAGAGCCAGGGAAATAAAAAGTTACAAAAAGCAGCGAGGAGGTTGGTACCTGGGTTTGCGAACTGGCACTTAGCCCCTCCCACAGATGCTGGGAATTGGAGCCCTATCTTCAGGCATTGACTGGAAGAGTAAACGGGGGGGGGGGGGGGGGCAGTCTTGAGTTTTCTCATGCTTTAATTTTTCTCAGATTTTAAAGGAGGCTAGGGTCATCCTAAAGGTGTGGCCTTGAGCTGTTAAAAACTACATTAGTGTTTGTTCAAGTCCAGGGCCGAGGTTGAGGCCTGGAGGAGAAAAGGGCTCAGAAGAGTCTGGCTAAGGTTTGGTCAAGGAGAGAGTCTTTGTGAGGCTCTAGCTCCCGAGACTTGTCCAAAGCCTCGCACCTGTGAACATCAGAGCAGGCAAGACTCTTTTTTTTAAAGACCAGCAGGGTTGGTAACGGGACTCTGAACCTCTTTGGTGTTTTTAAGTTTACATTTAAAGAGCAAGGCAACGCCAGAGAGATGAATTGGGTGTATGGCTGCAGGCATATCATATGGAATATAAGAGGCAGACTTCTGCTCTGTTAATGGCGTGGGTATATTATTATGAACCAGAAGCAGCCTTAAAAACAACTGAACTTGTTTAAAAAAAAAAAAGTTAGCAGGGCGGTGGGGGTGGGGGTGGGGGGTGCCTGGGTGGCTCAGCAGGTTAAGCAACTCACTCTTGGTTTCGGCTCAGGTCATGATCTCACGGTTCATGAGTTCGAGCCCCAAGTCAGGCTCTGCACTGACCGTGCAGAGCCTGCTTGGGTTTCTCTCTCCCTCTCTCTGCCTCTCCTGTGCTCTCTCTCTCTCTCTCTCTCTCTCTGTCTCTCTCAGAATAAATAAACTTTAAAACAACCTGAACGTGTTCCACAAGCCAGAACATTAGCTTGGATATTATAATTACAGTGTGAGAGAAACAAACAAACAAAAAACCTCTGCATATGCTACTGTATATAACATCCTCAACATGACAAAATTGTATAGATAGAAGACGTTGCTGGATGCCAAAGGCTAGGGATGGTAAGGAGGGAATGACGACCAAGGAGCAGAAAGGGAGATAACGTGGTTTCCATGTTATTCCTTTATGGTGGTGGTGGAAACGTTCTAGATCTTGATTCTGAGAGTGTTTATGGGAATCAACACGTGTAATAAAATGGCCCACAATGATATAAACCCATTGTACCAAAATCAAGTTCCTCATTTTCATATTGTACTATCCCCATATAAGATGTAACCATTGGAGGGCGCCTGGGTGGCTCAGTCGGTTGAGTTTCCGACTTCGGCTCAGGTCATGATCTCACGGTCCATGAGTTCGAGCCCCGCGTCGGGCTCCGTGCTGACAGCTCAGAGCCTGGAGCCTGCTTCGGATTCTGTGTCTCCCTCTCTCTCTGACCCTCCCCCATTCATGCTCTGTCTCTCTCTGTCTCAAAAATAAATAAACATTAAAAAGAAAAAAGATATAACCATTGGAGTCACGCAAAGACAAATACCATATTATTTCACTCACAGGAGGCAACCTAGGGAAGTCAAATTCATAAAATCAGAAAGTAGAATGGTGGTGGCCAGGGGCTGGGGGTAGGGATGTAGGGAAATTGTTTTTTAATGGATACAGAGTTTCAGTTTTGCAAGATGAGAAGAGCTGTGGTGATTGGCTGTACAACTATGGGAATGTACTTAGCACTACTGAGCTATACCCTTACATATGGCCAAAATTTATGTTATGTGTATTTGATCTCAAAGAAAAATTTAAAAAATAATCAACTTCAGGGGCACCTGGCTGGCTCAGTTGGAGGAGTGTGTGACTCTTGACCTCGAGGTCGTGAGTTCAAGCCCCACATGGGGTGTAGAGATTACTTCAATAAATACAACTTTAAAAATAAATAAATAAGGGTGCCCGGGTGGCTCAATTGGTTAAGCATCCAACTTCAGTTCAGGTCATGATCTCACAGTTCGTGAGTTCAAGCCCCTCGTCGGGCTCTGTGCTGACAGCTCGGAGCCTGGAGCCTGCTTCGGATTCTGTGTCTCCCTCTCTGTCTCTTGCACTCTATCTCCCTCTCAAAAATAAATAAACATTAAAAAAATGTTTTAATAAAAAATAAAATAAAAATAATTAACTTAAAAAAATGAAACCAAGGGAGGAAACTGGGTGAAGATACTTCTCCATACTATCTTTGCCACTCACTGTGAATCTATAATTATTTTCAAGGTTTGTTTGTTTGTTTGTTTTGAAAGAGAGAGAGAAAAAGAGCACATGCGCGCACAAGCAGGGGAGGGACAGAGAGAAGGAGAGACAGAATCCCAAGCAGGTCCTGCACTGATGTCACAGAGTCCGACGCGGGGCTCGAACCCACAAACTGTGAGATCATGACCTCAGCCAAGACCAAGAGTCAGACGTTTAACCGACTGACCCACCCAGGCACCCCTATAATTACTTTTAAATAAAAAGGTAAAAAAAAAAATCAGGGTGCCTGGGCGGCTCAGTTGTTTAAGCGTCCAAGGTCATGATCTCTGGGTTCGTGAGTCTGAGCCCCACATCAGGCTCTCTGCTATCAGCACAGAGCCAGCTTCGGATCCTCTGTCTCCCTCTCTCTCTGCCTTTCCCTTACTTGCACTCTCTCTCTCTCTCAGAAATAAACATTTTTTAAAATTATTTTTAAAGAGGTAAAAAGAATCAATGTATCCATATGTACCCACATTCACCGGTGTTTACCTATTACATCAAATATGTCATCTCTCTGTCAACTACAGAGGGGTAGAGCTCATTTCTCGTGGGCACATCACAACTTAGTTCTCCTCTGGGCAGATACTCTTCAGGAGTTTAACCAGGCTGTTTTATGGTTTGAGAGCTCTTCCACTTACTTTATAATATTTTATCATGAAAAATGTAATATATATGTGTGTACATATGAGTTGGTTTTATTCTACATCTTAGAGGCAGTGAGTTAACGCTTGAAGCACCCTGAGTCATGAATACACCCTCCAGTTGTGGTCATTTACCATGTGCAAGAATCAGCAGCCAGTGCACCCGGGCAGCTACAACCAACTTTTTTTTTTTTTTTTTTAATTTCCCTCTGCACTAGAGGGCTTGTTAACTAGCATAGTGATGTTAGAAATTAATTTTAACTGATGAAGTATGTCCTATTCAAGATACGTAGATTGGGGGCACCTGGGTGGCTCAGCCGTTAAGCATCTGACTTCAGCTTGGGTCATGATCTCAGGGCTCCTGAGTTCGAGTCCCACATCGAGGGACCTTGTGCCCTGCTTTGGCTGAACATGAGCCCTGTTTCAGGTAAACCCTATTTCCCTCTCTCTCTCTCTCTCTCTCTCCTCCTCCTCCTCTACCTTCTCCCTCTCTGTCTCTCTTCCTCTGCCCCTCCTGGGATTCTCTCTCCCTCTCTCTCTGCCTCTCCATCACTTGAGCCCTCTCTCGCAAAAAAAAAAAAAAAAAGAAAAGAAAAGAAAAGAAAAAAGATACATAGATTGATTATATATACTGGATAGGCACCTTCACCTTTGCATGAACAGGAGGGAAGAATTTGGCCACCCCGGAAGCCTGTACCCTGTCGAGTATCTCTATCCTCATCCAGCTAGAATATTGATTGAAACATGTCACCCAAATAGCATTCCAATCCATAAACTTCATTAAAGTTCTTGTTGCAATGTAGGAAGGGACAGAGAGCAGCAACTTCGTCAAATTTACAAGCTAAATAGATTCCATGACTCTGCGCTCCTTGCTAATGAACACTGACCTGTGTTGCAGAAAGCAGTCGGATACATGTTTTGCTGGGCACAGACCACCTGACGGCAAGATTAAAGGCAGGACCCCCATAGCCCTCACTTAGCTGCGACTTTTGAGGCTGCTGATCTCTACCAAAAAGGCCTCACAATTGCAAGCAACCAAATTGGCTTAGATCTATTCACAGTAGGTGCTCAGCCCTTGACATCTCTTGGCCTCAAACTGTCTTTTTCATGTTTCGGGACACAAAGCTTTCGCAGGGATTTCCACTGAGTATTTGTTAAAGAACTGGGTAGATTGACAGGTGTGGGTGTGTTTCTGTGTGTAAATTACCCTATGCTCCCTACACTGAGTAGCCTGCCCAGACCTCCTTTTTTTCAAGTCAGCATGAGTGCTCCCTCCCTCTTCTGAGGAAACATCCATCACACCGCATCTGTGTTTTGTTTGCCAGTCGGTCAGTCTCTCCAGGAAGCCTTCAAACTCCTTGAGGCTAAGGATCTCATTCAGCTGTGTGGCACCAGCTTGAAGCAAAGAGCCAGAAAGCATGTGAGCGAAGGGATACCAGAGTAGGGGGGGAGATGTAATATCACTCAGGTATCACATTGTATTCTCCTCTCAGCACAACAGCAGGCAAACTCCAAGCCTACACACACACACACACACACACACACACACACACACACACACACAAAATTTATATATTCTATAATTGATTATAGCAACATGCTTTCGTCCATTTAAAGTCTTGTGGCATTATGCACCCTCAAGAAAGACTTTGGGGCTGATCTAAGGAAGTGAATATTTTTTTAAAAAAATTTTTAATGTTTATACATTTTTGAGAGAGAGAGACAGAGCGTGAGTGGGGGAGGGGCAGAGAGAGAGCCACAGAATCCGCAGCAGGCTCCCAGCTGTCAGCACAGAGCTCGACGCTGGGCTCAAACTCACAGACCGCAAGATCATGACCTGAGCCAAAGTCAGACGCTCAGCTCAACCGACTGAGCCACCCAGGCACCCCTAAGGAAGTGAATATTAAAGGGGCAGTTGGTTAGGAGACAGTACCTATACTATGTCTGGCCTTTTTATTTTAAAGAAATCCAATATCTGAATATTGGACCTCCTGATGGAGGTCAGCCTGAAACAAGGATGTGAGTATAGCGGGGCCCCAAATTCTCACTCAGGAGAGGCCGGGGACCTACACTGGAGCCGATCATTTTGTTGAATGCAGAAAACACAGCTTTACTTTTAGGGGCCTGCCTAGATATAGTCTGATCGCAATGGCTTTGGATGCCCGTGCCGTGCCCATCATTAAATCTAAAAATCGTGGTGATTGCCACGGCCAACATTGAAGCCAGGAACAAAATTCCCTGCATGGCTGCACTGGCCAGACCACGGGAGTCAGTAGTGGTGACCAAAGAGACAACGGGTTCAGTGAGGACTTCCTGTTTGGGCGTGGACTGGTCACGGGAGGTTGTAAGCACTGGGAGTGCCCAGGGTTGCTCCAGGGAACTTGGCTTCCAGAGATACGTTCCCTCACACCTGGTCATCTGCGGTCTAGTGCCTGCGGGACTGAAAGAAATCCCTGATTCTCAGCCCTGCTGGGCCCAATGCCCTTTTTTAATAATAAATATTTTATAATGCCCCCTTTACTAACCTAAACTGAAATTAAGACCTTACTTAAACTACCATTATATAATTCTTTTAAAAAATGGGACGCCTGGGTGGCTCATTCTGTTAAGCGTCCAACTTCGGCTCAGGTCACGATCTCGAGATTCGTGAGTCTGAGCCCCGCACTGGGCTCTGTGCTGACAGCTCGGAGCCTGGAGCCTGCTTCGGATTCTGTGTCTCCCTCTCTCTCTACCCCTCCCCTGCTCATGCTCTGTCTCTCAAAAATAAATAAATGTTAAAAAAATTTGTTTAAATAATACTTTAACTTGGGAATAAAAAGGAATGTAAAATATAATAAGATAATAAGTATTTCAATATGTGAAGATGGGGACATTATTATATTAGGCAACATTAAAGTGACAGATGCTTGCAGCCATGTAGCAGGCTGACACGTGTCCATTTTACTGATGATTCAAATACCACGCATGGCTTTGTCACTGGTGATGGCAATTTTCCAATATGAGGAGCAACTCTTGGTCAAGTTTTTGATGCAGCAAAGGATAGATACCATATGATTCCACTTACATGGGGTACCTACAATAGGCAAATGTAGAGAGACAAAAAGTAGATTTGAGGTTACAAAGGGCTGAGGGAGTTGGGGAGCCCATTGCTTAATGGGTACAAACTCTGGGGTAATGAAAAAGTTTTGGAAATAGATAGGAGTGACAGTGGTAACAACACCGTGAATGTACTTAATGTCATGGAACCGTGGTCTTAAAAATCGTTAAAATGGGGGGCGCCTGGGTGGCTCAGTCGGTTGGGCGTCCGACTTCAGCTCAGGTCACGATCTCGCGGTCCGTGAGTGCGAGCCCCGCGTCGGGCTCTGGGCTGATGGCTCGGGGCCTGGAGCCTGCTTCCGATTCTGTGTCTCCCTCTCTCTCTGCCCCTCCCCCGTTCATGCTCTGTCTCTGTCTCAAAAATAAATAAACGTAAAAAAAAAATTTTTTTAAATCGTTAAAATGGCAAATTTTATGTTGTGCATTCTTACCCCAATAATAAAATACCTTTAAAAAGTCTTGCAGGAAGAAGGCTTTGTTTATACACAAAATGGAGTTCGATCGTAGCTCAGATAATTAATAATAAATGACCTTTCACTTACATGAATGTCCTACAAGACATCTGAAAGCCCTGCAAGAGAATTCTCTGTTGCGCAAGACCTGCCCCACGCTTTCCAGGGTGTCTAGAATCACCGGCCAACCCTACTAAAGGCCAGTAGGGCTCGCTAATGTGCCACAGAAATGCCCCCACCGCGTTGCAATGGCCCCCGGGAGGGGACATCCCTGAGATGCAGGAAGTGACAGCCAGGTAGGCAAGTTGTCTAGTTTGGGGCCCAGCGAGTGCCTGCAGTCCTCGCGCTGCGCAAGGAAAACCGGCAGAAATCCAGTTCTTGGATGGATCCAAGCGTAGCATGGGGAGAGAGGGGCGGGCAGGGGGTTGGGGGGGGAGCAGGCCAGAGCTGTGACAGGAAAGCCCCCCACCTCCGGTCCCCATCCCTGGCGCCCAGGCCCCAGGTTTCCCGGGCGGCGAGGCTATTGCAGTCCCCTGCCAGACGGTGGCGCTAGAGAGCCTCGGACACGCCAAGGTCCTGTGGGTTGGCGCAGCGACGGGCAGGGCTGACTCAGCCTTCGCAGATGATACAGCCGCGCGACTGACGGTGACGAGGGCAACAACAGCTACTATTTATTGCATAATTAGCAAGTTCTTTACTGTATTTTTCATGGCGTTTTAACAACCTATTTATTACAGGTGAGAAAACAAGTTCGGGCGGTTGCGAGGAGCTCGGGCACTGGAGTCACTGAAACAAGGCAGGGGCGCTGTCCCAGAGATTCCTGCCCCACAGAGCGACGTCTGCCCGTTCTGGTCTCGGCGGGCCGACTTCCAGGCCCGGCTGCTGCCAGCGCCTTCCCGCCTCCCTGCGGTTCGCGGGGACGTCAGCTGGCAAGGGGGCTGCCCCGCCCGCGCCCTCCCCTCCCGCGGCCCCCCGCCCCCAGTGTCTGGCTGGTGCAGGGGCACCGAGCTCTGCCCCGCGGCGCGCGCGAGGCGTGCGGTCAAGGGCGTAGAGCCGGGAAGCGGTGACTTCTCCCAGGATGCTTCTCCCAGGAGATCCTCCTTCCAGAACGATCGCGGTTGGCTGGCCCCCGCAGGTGGAGCCGGCTTCTTAGACTTCAAGCCTGCGTGTTTGCCTGCAGAGTTCTTCTCCGAGACTCAGGATCTCAGGCACGGGAGCGGCACGGAGGTCCCCACGTCGGGGTAGGGGCCCACCTGATGTCTGTTCCTCCAGAGAGGGGCTCTTTGATGTCAACCCTTAACTTTAACCCCTTCCCTGCACAAGCCAGCACAGTCTTTTTTTTTTTTTTTTTCCTGTGCCTAAGATCTCTGTGGGCAGGGCCGAATCCTCTCTGTCCTTTTAACCCTCGCCCACGCTCCATTGTAATTAATACAATGATTGGGTCCGCAGCACTAATAATTAAGGCAACTGCCTTTTTGAAACACTTTCACGGCACCTCATCTGTGCTCCGAACAACCTTGTCAGGCAGATATTGTTGTTATTCCCATTCTATAGATGAGGAAATGTGAGGCCTGAGTCACATACCTGGAATGAGGCAGAACCAGGTCTGGAGCTCCAGGTCCTCTCCTTCCAAGCCCCTGCCCTCAGCAAGAGATGCATTTCCTCTGCCGCGAGTCTCTGGGGAAAAAAAAAAAAAAAAAAAAAAAAAAAATCTTTCTTCTTAGAAGCACGGTGTCCAAAGTATCTTAGCAGTTCCTTTAAAAAGTAGCAAGATTCTGTACTTGCCAAGTATTTAAACAACTTCACACCCATGAACCAGTGTAAGGCTATAGAATTTCAGTACGACTCACAGAGCAGGTATTATGTCTCCTGTTTCACCAAGGGGGCAACAGACGGCCTCATCCCTGCCCGTGGATCCCGTCAGGATCCCTAGGCCAGGAGGGTGATGGAGAGCCCAGCTGGGGAGGGCCCAGACCTACACTACAGTGCAGTATTTGCAGCCAAGGGGTCATTATAAAAGGTAGGGGATACAGACTTCAGAGGCAGGCACAGAGAGCCAAACAGGGCAAGACAGCTGAGCCAAAAATGCCAAGCCAAGCACAATGAAATGATGGGGAGTCATATATGTATATACATGGAGTCAGAGGCCAGGAGTTCAGGAATTAGGCTCCAGGCGGGCGAGATTGGGTGTTCCCAAAGTCAGGCCAGTGTGGCTCCCACCCTCTCCCCCATGGTCTCGGTGTCTTGGGCCACAGGAACAGAATTACCAGCTTTGCCACAGAAAGCAATGCATAGAGCAGGGGGCACGGGGTGGGGGGGGGGGAGGTGGGGAGTCTAGAGTGAGTCAGGAATCCAAAGGAGCAGGCAAACAGAAAACCCAGATGTGACGGCAAACCCAAATGGGGAAACCGATTCACATCCTCACGGGGCGAGGCTGTGGCAACCTGAGTGTGGATCGAAAGGTTCCCCAGCTGATGCAAAAGGAACAGTAAACTCACACAACAAAGAGGTCTCAGCGCCAACAAAAGAGCTCTCATCCCTTCACAGTCCCCCAAACTGCTTTCTCTTCCAGACCCCAAGTTGCAGGGTGACTGAGGCATTTTTGAAGGAGGCTGTCATCAGAATGCCCATGTTCCGATTGGTCCCCAACACTCCATATTTAGGTGTTACTCTTCTCCAGATTGCGTATTGCCACTACAGACACGAAGGGCCTTTGAACTACCTGTAGACTTTCAGGCTGGAAGTGCTCCCAGTCAAGCCCACCTGTCTGGTAAGTAAGGCCAAGCCCCCTCCCGGAGCTCAGATGCACCTGAAGTTGGGTGCAGAGAAGATCTCAAAGCAGGCTCAGGCATTTTCATACTTTTCTTTTTATATATAACGGCCGTTATTTTTTCTTAAATAAATGACATTATAGAGAAAGGAATGCCAAGCAGAGGGGGGAAATGCACCCACACTATCAACACTCCAGGTTGGACCGGTTTTCATTTGTCCAGGTTTCTTTTCTCCTCATTGAAAGGGCATATGCCATTTTCTAGGCAGCTGAAATCATAGTAGTGTGTCAGGTATGGTTTTTATCCCTTCAAATTAAGTCACAAGCACTTTTTTAGGTTGCGATGGAGACTTTCAAAATGGCGGCTGGCTCCATCTCTCTGACGGGAGGTGATAGCGTATCATTTACCAAGCACCTCTCTACCAGGGCTCTTTCAGGTTGCCTCAGCTTTTCACGATCGCACCTAACGTTATGACGGACAGGCTAGTACAGTCCTCAGAGTGCAGACGCCTGCTGGAAGTTTGAAGAACGGGTGGTGCAATTTTTCAGGCAACTCTCTGTATGACATGACACGCCACGGGGAGTGGGGCTTGTTCGGGCTTCCCGGGGCGGGGGGGGGGGGGGGGGGTGGGAGGGGGGAGAAGATGGGGAGACAAAAAGGGAAGAGGTGGTGTTTGTTCCACAGCTGGCCAGAGGCACTGGGCCTGGTCCTTTCCAGAGACGGGGCGAACAGGCAGGAACAGAAAGCGCCTTTTGGGTGAAAGCTTTATGAGACTTGGGGCAAGGCCCCGTCCCTTCCTGGTTCAGGTAGGAAAAACACAGCGGCTGTAAGTCAGGGAGGCGAGGATATCAGCAGAGCTTGGTGTGCCCTGAAAAACGGCCCTGATGGTGCAGCTTTTTCCTGTGGGCGAAGCAGCCGGGGCAGAAGCAGTGTCACCCGCTCATGGCTCACGGGCTGAGAACTTCCGCAAGCCGGCTGGAGGAGAACGGAAGTGGATCTGGTCCTTGGCACGTGTGAGACGCTTGCAGGGGACTCTACGAGCCGAGTGCCGGACTCTGAGGCCGGGGCTTGTGGTCATCCAGTCATGCATGGGGCCAGGAATCCAAGGACTACGGACATCAACGCTAATGGACTCACGTCCAACCGCAGGCTGGGAGGAGTCAGGGGGTTAGACGTTACTTCTTTTGGATGATTTCCCTAGGAGAGCTTCCTAGAAGCAGGATTCGTGGGTAAAAAAGCAACCAAAGCTTTCTTCCCCCGTGGGAGTCCCAGAGCTCGTTCTCGGGCCCAGCGGCCATTTGTTTTCCGCCCTGCCCCGGACCCAGGGGCCCAACCACTTTGTGCTTTCCCTTTAGGGCCACCCCCCTCTCTGCCCCTAGGTTGACCCCCATCTAAGGGAGCTGAAATCGTAGCGGTGTATAAGGTATTCTTTGTATCCCTTAAAATCAAGTCATAAGCACTTTTTTACATTGTTATGGGGTCTTCCAAATGGTGACTGGCTGCACCTCCTACCGGCCCCCTCCTTTCTCACTGCCTCTGCAGACAGACGCGTGGGTCCATTCCATCCTTAAGCATCGCTTACAAGAACACAGTAACAATTACGGAGACGTGTAAAACAGGGGAAAAAAGTGCAAAAACTTCAGGAGCCTTACCAAGTTTTGTGAGCTATAAATCCTTACTTATAATCCCTGGTTCTCTGTCGAAATAATTACCAGATGCTCACTTAAGACATCAGACCTTCTTCATCTGGGGACCACACTGAACATTCAGGGGTCTAGGCCAGCCAGGGCCTGGTCAGGAAAATAAAACCATGCCAGCTGTTTTAACAGAGAGAATGTAATGTGAGGAACAGATGAATCGGGTATCGGAGGGAGCACGGGTCCCTGCGGACTTGTGGCCCCCCAGAACTGTGAGGGAATGAATCTCTGTGGTTTGAAGCCACTCGGCTGTTGGTGCATTTTTTGGTAGGCAAGAGGAGAGTGTCCGCGGGCGGTATCCCCGAGGGGAGACCCTGAGGCTGATTCTGAGAGTCTGGAAACACCTGGAAGCTGGAACGACCGCTGCTGGAGTCACCTGCTTCTGCTGGGTAGGAATGCTGTTGTTGGATGACGCTGACAGAGACAAGGAGCAAACCCGAACCACACTCTCCCACCTCCGGCCTTCCAGTCTCCCTCTCGTTTGCTCCTTGGCCAATGCCCGTGTAGCAGGGGGCCGGCTGTCAGGGCGAAACGTGGTGTGCTGAGCTCCAGCATCACCGACCTCACTCTGGCAGGTGGATGAGGAACTGAGAGACGAGAGCTTAATAACCAGCGTGGGGCATGTAAGCTTGGGCGGAAAACACAGTCACATCTTTATTGTCATTGTTCTCTCTCTGAGATCTAGTATGTCCTTCCCTTATGAACGTGGGCCAGAAATAAATGGATAAAACCAGAGTAGTATGAGCAGTATCTGTAATTCTATCACCAGTGTTTTCATTGCACATTAGAGTTGCTGCAGATATTTCAAAATACCATTTAGGCTTATCATCACTACTTTAAAATTATAGGTGTTAGGCTCACTGCTAGACCTAGTAATTTCGTGTGCTAATAAAGAAGCAAATACATTACCGACATGATTTTGTTTTCTGGGTTGGTTTTTTTTTTTTAATGTTTTTATTTAGTTTTGAAGGAGAGAGAGAGAGAGAGAGACAGAGCATGAGCGGGGGAGGGGCAGAGAGAGAGGGAGACACAGAATTCGAAGCAGGCTCCAGGCTCTAAGCTGCCAGCACAGAGCCCGACGCGGGGCTCGAACCCACAAACTGTGAGATCATGACCTGAGCCGGAGCTGGACGCTCAACCGACTGAGCCACCCAGGCGCCCCTCAAATTCCTCATCGGCCACATTTCCAGAGCAGCCCCACTATTGTTCTGCATCAGGGACTGTCTACCTGGAGCTAAGCTGTCAGGGATGGAGGTTGTGGGAAGCCACCAAGGAAATCCACAGGGCAGTGAGGATTCCTCAGTTGGGTTCTGAGGCTGTGACGTTTTTCTAACACCTGAGCTCGCATGCACCTCGTTTGATCACCCAGAGCCTATTTAGGGGACAGCTAAACTGTCTAGCTAGACTAGCCAGGCGCCCCTAAGTGAGTTTAATTAAACCACCCTGTGCTTCAGATGCCTCGTTCATACAATGTAAGTGATGGAGACGCGCACCTCACTGGGGTTGCTGGGAGGATTAAGTGAACAAACCAATGGAGAGCACTTAGACTAGAGCCTGGCGTCAAGCAAGTACTTTCTAAACGGTAGCTTGAAAATATGGCTGTCGTTTACCCACATCTCTCCAGGTGCCCTGGAAAGTACAAGTCGTGGTCTCTGTCTTCTAGGAATATGGTATTAAAATCGTGCTTCTCGGGGCCTTGGAGGTTGCCGTGATGTATATCCGCGATGACTGAGAAGGGTGAGGGGTGGGGGATGGGGAGCAGGTACCCTTTAGCTCCTACCCCACTCAAGAGTCTTTACTTTATCTAATGTATACGTTGAGTTTTCAGGTAAGATTTCATTTGAGGAAAACGTCCTAAGACAGCCTACAAAGAATTGGAAAACCACTGGTGTTGGAAACAAGCAAGACCAAGGAAAGGTACTCAGGAAACTAGTAAGAATCCTACGTGACTGAATGGGATTAGGTTTTGTGTCGGTCAGGGTCGTGGAAGGAACCAAGTGGCACACACTCAAATTCATTGTTAGACAAGAGCCTCATGAAGGGACTACTGGTATAGGTAGAGTTTGGGGAGCCATTACCACTCCTAGGCCTAGTAGATGCTGCTTTAAGACCAATAGGCTTGAGCAATGGAAACTTGACAAAAGGTCCCACAGTGACCACTGGGCTGAATGCAAACAGGCTCATTAAATGACTCACCTCGAAATAGCCATAGGCCCTAACTAACCAATGGGATACTTACAACCAGGCACAGTTACCATAAAAGGGAAAATTCCGTACTTCCTCACTCCACCCTATAAATATAGCCCCTCACCACCGCCCAGTAGCAGTCTCTCCTTTGTTGCCCTGCCCACTACTCCCTTGCACTGGATTCAATACGTTTCTATCTCCTTTGTTCTGCCTTGGGTGAATTCTTTCATCACCTGCACCACCGGCCCCCATCCAGTCAGAGCACAACACAGGCCTGAAGAGGGGAGGGAAAGGAGGGTCTGGTTTCTAGAAAGGATGGACACATAGAGAGTGTGCCTGACAGTAGCTGAAGTGTTTGTAGAGGGAGGCAGCCAATCTGTGGGAACCTGTTAGGGACGGAGCCAGGACAATGGATATTCTAACCATACTCTCCTTCCTGCCCTTCCAACCCTCAGGGCCCTCCTGATGGGCAAACCCAACAGGACGCCAGAGGGCAGTGGGCGTCCTTTGATATACTGACACAGCCCCAGTGCTGTGCTGGTAAATAAATATTTAACAACAAGCCTGAGATAGGTGTGTATATGCCTGTTTGTAGTGTTTGCCGATTTCCAAGGTGTAAATATTCCTATTATGGTCACCAAGCATGGAGTTAGGAAGAGATGTACATAATCAGCTCTTGCAGGCTTCAGCCCACCGCTGATGTAGACCATATGGGTCAGGATCCCAGGACAAGGAGCAGGTTGGGAAAGGATGGAGACTGGATCTGGAAAGGCAAACAAAAGACGGTGGTGTTGCTGTCCACACGGCAACTGCCGATATCAGACCAGGGGTTCTTACGTCTGGAGCAAGGGCCTTGGTGCCTTCCTCTTCACCGTCAACACAACTGCCATATGCAAGGCTAATAAAGAATGGTTAAAGCCAATAAGCATCTAGCAGGTGAGAGAGGGAATGAAACAGAGAATGAAAGAAGAGAGGGAAAGGGAGGTGTTAATTCCATTCTAGACTGGGACGTGTCCTCCTTCCTCACGGATAACAATGTTGCTGATAAAGACAGAAGGAAGCAGAGGTGGGAGTTGCACTTCTCCAACTTCAGTTAACTTCATCTGATAGCTCAACAGCATCCTGTGGCCAGCTAGGCATGTGTCCTGCGGAGGAAGGAAGAGTGACTTACTAGAAACGGGAGTCCCCAGGGTGGGGCCAGGACTTATGTGGCAGGAACTCAACGTCTCAGAGGTCACGGTATCACCCTGTTATCCGCTGCAGGGGCTTTGCCGCGGAGCCATTACGGACTGTTCTGAGCCTGTGTGGGCCTATCTTGGCTGAGCCATCGCTGAAGGGAGCGACATTCTGTGATGCTTAGGGTCCTAGTATTCTTCTTCTGTATGTGGCGGGCACGGCCCCAATCCTCAGTAACGGTGTGAAACAGGAGCTCCACAACCGCCACCACTTACCCACCAGACCTACCACAAACAGTCTGTCCCACTGCCACGGAAAAGGAGACTGATGAGGCAGGGAAAATGAAAAGCGAAAAATCCAATTAAAAAAAATTAAATGCATTAGTATCAGAAAAGAACAGGTGCAAAACTGCAGGAAAACATAATCCAAATATAAAGAGTTTTAAGTTTGCCCAACTCTTCTATCATATAAAAGTTTTTATAATATAAAAGCATGATAATATAAAACTCTACGATAAAATAAAAACTAGCATATATAAGAGCTACACAAGAGAGACCTGCCATACGGGCAATTGTCTTGTCTCTGAAGGAGAATCAGGAACCAAGGAAACAAAAACAAAATTGTAGAAATTATACAGTAAAAGAGCTCTTTCCTTTGAAAAAAACTGCATGGTAGAGTGACTAAAAGCTCAGACTCTATAGTGAAGTAGACTTAAGTTCCTTTCTCAACTCTGTTGCTGATCTTCTATGAACCCTTGAACCTCAATTTCATCATCTGTAAATTGGGAGGGATAATAGCTGTCACCCCTGCTGTTGTCACAGGGTAATACACAGAGAGCACTTAGCCCTGCATCTGGCAGAAGTTTCGTCATTTCAAAGGGACTCACTGAGTACCAAGCAGGGTTAATGACAAGAAACCAACCCATAGATACACGTGATAGTATCTGTAAATATCAAGATTACAGGAAAACAACCTTAAGAGCATTTGCGGGGGAGGGAATGGTAACCTAAAAAGGAAGAAAACCCGCCTAACTTCAATCGTCTCCCATAAAACCATATTAAATGCCAAAAGGAGATATGTCAACTATTAGAGTTTTGAGGGATTAAGGTAGCTAGCTAATCAGGATTACGGACTCAGTCAAGTCCTGTATAAAAACAACAAAGAAGCAGCCTCAGCTGTTCAAAGACTCTGAAGGCATAGCTTCTATGTCTTTCCTAAGACAAGTTCCAGAAGGCTTTTTACAGAAACCAAGACATACAGCAAAAAAAAAAAATTCAACAAAGGCTAGTTCATGTTGTAAAAGGATGAGCATCAAGATCTGTTACATGTTGAATGAAGCCTAAATAATTATTGGAAATATGATTACAAGATAGAATGCAAATGTCAAGAAAAATTAATTATAACCTCAGTGTAATTTCAGATTCTACCGACTGAGATAGGAGTAAAAATAAATGGAAGCAAAAACAGGGTAAGATTTTCATCTTACTAAGGAATTTATAAATACTGTTTCATTCTTATCATTGCTGATAATAGAACTGTGGGACAAGGATATTTTTAGAAATATAAAAAGTAGGAACTAGTACAACTTTAAATGTATCTTTTTTTAAAACATTTATTTATTGTCGAGAGACAGAGCGTGAGCAGGGAAGGGGCAGAGAGAGAGGGAGACACAGAATCCGAAGCAGGTTCCAGGCTCTGAGCTGTCAGCACAGAGCCCGACACGGGGCTCGAACTCACGAACCATGAGATCATGACCTGAGCTGAAGTTGGCCGCTTAACCGACTAAGCCACCCAGGCGCCCCAGAAATAGTACACTTTTAAAAGACCATTTGTGGGGGGCCTAGGTGGCTCTGTCGGTTAAGTAGCCAACTCTCGATTTTGGCTCAGGTCATGATCTCAGGTTTTATGAGTTTGAGTCCTGCGTCAGGCTCTACGCTGACATCATGGAGCCTGCTTGGGATTCTCTCTCGCTCCCTTTCTCTCTGTCCTTCCCCTGGTTGCATGTGCATGCTCTTTCTGTCCCTCAAAATAAATAAATAAACTCAAAAAAAGTAAAATAAAACGCCATTTGTATGAAGGTAGGCAAACTGCTAAAGCACAGAGTCCCACAATATCAGTGATGCATCACAGTAAACCTTATTTCTTGCTCACGGCATAATCCCTGTGTTAGGGAGAAGGTGGGGAAGAGTTCACAAGGCCCAGCTAGGTGTAAGGAAAGCAAGACATGTTGCTTAGCTATATGCTTATGATGAAGAGGAGGACTTGGATTCTGATGAATACCCGCAGTCCAATCATCCAATATCTGTGCTTCCTTCTTCCCTTAGAGAGAGGCCACACCTCTTCCCGTGTCAAAACTGTATGAGTCAGTCTTCAGCCAAGAAAACAAACACTAGGCTAGTATTTCAAATAAAGAAGACGACGCACAACTGGTGCTCACAGAATTGTTGGGAGGTTTTGGGAAGCAGGGGTCAGGAACATTGCGGTGGGCTGTCGGGGAATGATGATTTCTTCATGATCTCGGCCCACTGAAGCATCAAAGCAGGCACCATGGAAGATCTCACCATGAAGCTGCTCCAGGCTCCGTGTCACCCAGAATCCAGGATGCCCACGTGACTGTCGGCCGCTGGTGGTGGAGGAAGAGATGTCTTCTCCCTGTCTTCTATCTTCCTAATCCCACGTGACTACTTTTCGCCAGTAGAATCTAAACTGGACCCCTGATGGCAAGTGATTCTGGGGAATAAGCACTCAGAGCTGATGGCAGACCTTCTAAATCACTGAGGGAAAACCCATAGAAAACAGTTGATTCTCATTATCTGCAGTCTTTATGTATTTCAAGTCATCAAAAAACACTGAAATAGAAACTACCGAGCCATTGCTCCTAGGGAAAATATAGGGTTAGGTTCCTGCGCGCTTCTGCTCACAACATCTCATCGATGGATCAACACAAAACCTTACTTTATTCGTTTCTGTTTAAAGAGACCTTTTAAATATATATTGTTGATTCATGAACATTGAACTCACAGTCACTAGCACCGTAACCTGAACAAAGCTTATCTGACACAGTATTTTCTCAGTGAGGCACATCGTACCTTCCTGTACTTAGGAACACCAGAGAGCACTCACTATGCTTGGGGGTCATTCCGACAGTGAAATCTCCACCAAGAGGCCCAACAATATCAAACCATGACACTATATAGACCACACAAAGACCCTTGTATGTACATCAGACCACTCAAGTTTTTCACTGTGCTGTGCGTGTCTGCATATGACTGCAAAAATCCCATGCATGTGGACTTGGAGGTTACAAATCAATGTAGTTAGTAGATGAGTTTGCAAATACGAAATGCACAGGTAATGAGGGTCAACTGTACATATAACAAAGCAGAAAGAAAGCAAAGCACTAAAATGGAAAACAAAAAGTAAAATATGCATTTAAAATGATCAATGTTGGGGTGCCTGGGTGGCTCAGCTGGTTGAGCGTCTGACTTCGGCTCAGGTCATGATCTCAGTTTGTGGTTTCGAGCCCCACGTTGGGCTCTGTGCTGACAGCTCGGAGCCTGGAGCCTGGTTCAGATTCTGTGTCTCCCTCTCTCTGCCCTTCCGCCCGCTCACTCTCCGTCTGTCTGTTTGTCTCTCTCAAAAATAAACATTAATAATAATAATAATAATAATAAATAAATAAATAAATAAAATGATCAATGTTATCAAAGACAAATGAAAATCACGAGGCAAACATTCATAGCACACGAGGTAGTGCTGGTCGGCCATGAAATTGTAAGAACAGATTCTAATTCTGGGAAACTATAAATAGCTATCAACTTTCTTGAGAGAAATTTGACAGTAAATATTATGGCCTTAAAAATATTCAGACTCTGACCTAGCCTTACAAATCTACAAAATTTAGCTTAATAGGTGTACATGGACACCAAGATTTCATTTACGACAATATTTATCTCAACAAAATTTATAATAGCAAAAGAGAAAGTATAAATAACCTACATGTCTTACGACAGAAGACTGGTTAACTAAATTATAGCACCCCTATAAAACAAAATACTATGCAGCCTTTAATTGTAATGTTCCAGAATGATATTAAAGGCATGGAAAGATGCATTTAATATGCTCATCATAAAAAAGGCTATGCCCACAAAAACATTAGAAACTAGTATATAGTGTTTGTTTCCATTTTTGCGTATAAAAAGGAAAAAGGAGAAACATAATTATTTTAAAATTGTGATAAATATGTAATTTAAAGTTTAAAGGTAAATTTCTTAACAAAAATCTTGGCAAATTTGGATGCAAATAAGTATATATATATATTTTTAACATTTTTATTTATTTTTGAGACAGAGAGAGACAGAGCATGAACAGGGGAGGGGCAGAGAGAGAGGGAGACACAGAATCTGAAACAGGCTCCAGGCTCTGAGCTGTCAGCACAGAGCCCGACGAGGGGCTTGAACTTACGGACCGTGAGATCATGACCTGAGCCGAAGTCGGACGCTTAACCGACCAAGCCACCCAGGCGACCCAGAAATAAGTATATTTAAAGAATTAAATATTCTAAAGCCAATATTATCACTTGACATGAAATTGACTATGTTATAAGGAAAAAGACAAAAATACCACAATTTTTTAATTTTCTTTCTTTTGAGAGAGAGACAGCACGGACCCACATGAATGCATGCACACAGGTAGGGAAGGGCAGAGAGAGGGGGAGAGAGAATCCCGAGCAGGCTCTGCGCTGTCTGCTCATAGTCCAATGTGGGGCTCAAACTCAGGAACCATGAGCTGAAACCAAGAGTCAGACGCCTAACTGACTCAGCCACCCAGGTTTCCCAAAGACACCACTGTTATTTAAGTTCTCAACGATAAACAGAACTAAGACAGAATCCCTGAAAGGAGAAAAATATCAGAGCTTACACATGATTTATTTATGCACCTAGAAAACCCAGGCAAATCAATGTCTTTTAGAAATAATTGGAGTTGAGTGAGATCTGTAGAAGCAAAACCAATGAGCACATGAAAAGATACTCAGCCTTGTTGGTCATTACAAACTCTGACCACACTGAGTACTGGCAAAGGATATGGACGAACTGGAACTTCGCTGCTGTTCGGAATATAAAACGAATGATCATTTTGAAAAGAGTTTGGAAAACAGTTTGCTAAAAAAAAAAAAAAAAAAAAAAGTTAAACACATACCTCCTGTATGACCCAGCCACTCCACTTGTAAACATTTACCCAAGAGAAAAGAAATCGTATGTCCACACAAAGACTTCTTGTACACAGATGTTCACAGCAGCTTTATTTATAATTGGTCCAAACTGGAAACAAGCAAAGGTCCATCGGCTGGTAAGGGGATAAATAGATTGCGGTCCATCCAGATGATAGAACGCTACACAGCAATGAGAAGAAACGAATTATTGATACACAAAACAATGTGGATGAATTTCCACATAATTACGTGAGAAGACAAGCAAAAAGGGATGCGTAGTCTATGATTCCATTAATAAGAAATATTCAAAAATGTAAATTAATCTATAGTGCCAGAAAGCAGATGAGCGAGTGGTTGTCTTGGGCCAGGAGCTGGCACCGGGGAGGCATGGCTGACAAAGGGACATAAGGAAGCTTCTGGGTGTGATGATGTTTTTATAAATGAATACATATGTCAAAACTCATCTAAGTATACACTTCAAATATGTGTTTATTGTATGTCAATTATGCCTTAAGAAAGCTGAAAAAACATAATAAGTAAACAGTGGAAGCCATGCGCATTGTTTTTACATACCAGGAATAACCAGCTAGAAAATACTACGGGAAAAGTTCTTCGTCAACATTCCAACACAAAATACAAAATAACCTGTAATAAATTTAACACACAGTGCGGTGGGCACGTAGGAAAAAAAAAAAAAAAAAGATTTGTAAGTCTTTGTGATGATTTGAATCTTTGAAAATCTTTGGAAAAAAAGATTTGAACACATGAGAAGCCACAGTCTCTTCCCATTTTGTTGAGGTGGACACTGTGCTCATGTGCCATCCAGATCTCCCACCTCGGAACCCAGACACTCATTCTTTTAGCTGCAGAGAGTGTTGGCTGCTGATGACTCCTACCTGCTTGTTCCCCGGGAACCTCCCTTCTCTGAAGACAGCCACCTTCTCTCCCGGGTTGTTCTCAGGTGACGAGTCCGTGGGCGGGGGAGGGAGTTTTACAAAGGCCTGGTCCCCTTGCCGCAATTGGGGACAACTAGGACGTTCCATCCTAGTCCCAGAACTCCCCTGGGGTCAGCTGAGGCCCTGTCCATGACACCATTATGGTTCAACCACTTGTCCTGCCTGCTCCCACCTCCTTCATGCCCATGGAGGTTTTGATCCCAAGGGTACTTCTTAATAAACCTACTACATGCGAATCTTCCTCTTAGAGTCTGTTCCCCAGGGAACTTGACCTACAACAAAAGGTGAGGGTATCAGTTAGACCCAGATTAAAGTATGATTGACCTGGGGCACCTGGGTGGTTCAGTTGGTTGAGTGTCCCGACTCTTGATTTCAGCTCAGGTCATGACCTCACAATTTTTGAGTTCGAGCCTGGCATCAGGCTCTGTGCTGACATCCGGGAACCTGCTTGGGATTCTGTCTCCTTCTCTCTGCCCCTCCCCCACTCACTCTCTATCTCTCTCTCAAAATTAAAAAAAAAAAAAAAAATTGTAGGGGCACCTGGGTGGCTCCATCCGGTGAACGTCCATCTTCGGCTCAGGTCATGGTCTCACGGCTAATGATTTCGAGCCCCGCGTCGGGCTCTGTGCTGACAGCTCGGAGCCTAGAGCCTGCTTCGGATTCTGTGCCTCCCTCTCTCTCTGCCCCAACCCACTTGCATTCTGTCTCTGTCTCTCTCAAAAATAAATAAACATTAAAAAAAATTATTTTTAATTTTTTTTGGAAACTTAAAAAAATAATAAAATAAAGTACAGCTGACCCTTGAACAACTCAGGGGTTAGGGGAGCTGACTCCCCCACACAATCAAAAAGCCCCACATAACTTTTGACTTCTCCAAAATTTAACTACTAGTAGCCTCCTGTTGACTGATAACATATAAACAGTCAATTAACACGTATTTGTATGTTACATGTTTTATATACCGTATTCTTACAACAAAGGGAAGCAGAGAAAAAGAAAATGTTATTAAGGAAATCGTAAGGAAGAGACATTACATTTACAGGACTGCATTGTAAAAAAATCCTTGTATAGGCAGTGTGCTTGATGGTCCCCCAGATCTGTCTTTTGCTTCAAAAGTGCTTGGACAGAACAGACCCAGGGACACCCCTTCTTTTGGCCTCCAACCACTCTCCAACTTCTTTTCCAGTCACAACCTTTACAGCCATCTTTTCCCCCATCCTCTGCCTCCGGGACCAGCCCACACCACCTTTCGAGCTTAGCTCCTTATTGCCGATCCACCACGAACTCCCAGGTTCATCAGAATTGCTCCATCGACGTGGAGTTTGCCATCAACCACCGGGGCAATATGCATCTGCAGGCCTTCGACACCTACCTCTCTCTGGGTTTCTATTTTGACCATGAAGATCTGGCCCTGGAGGGCACGGACCACTTCTTCCCAGAATTGGCTGAGGAGTAATACGAGGACACCCAGTATCTCTGGAAGACGCAAAACCAGCCCAGGGCTGTGCCCGTTTCTAGGACATTCAGAGGTGAGTGGGGTAATGCCTGGACGCCATGGAAGCTGCGTGGTCCCGGAGAAGAATCGGAAGCAGGCCCTTTTGGATCTGTGTGCTCGGATTCTGCCCACTCAGACCCTCATCTCTGCAGCTTCCTGGAGAACCGCTTCCTGGGCGAGGAGGCGAAACTCATCGAGAACATGGCGGCCACCTGGCTAATGCCTCAGGCTGGCCCCCAGGTTGGGCTGGACGAGCATCTCTTCGAAAGGCTCACCCTCCAGCACACTTAGGAGCCTCAGAAGCCCAGCCGTCTTTGAGGGACCTCTCCAGCATCCCCCTGGTGCCAGGGCCACTGCTTGAGCCTCTCCCTGAAGCCACTAGGCAGCTTTTTAACCACCCTGGAGACCTCTCCCAAGCCATGGATCCAATGGAAA
The DNA here is from genome assembly GCF_046562875.1 of Panthera onca. NCBI lineage: Eukaryota > Metazoa > Chordata > Mammalia > Carnivora > Felidae > Panthera > Panthera onca. The sequence continues at coordinate 172,969,522 of NC_138342.1, forward strand.
CAATAAAGCTTTTCACAAGGAAAAAAAAAAAAAATCCACATGTAATCCACTCTGTGCCATTCAAACCTATGTTGTTCAAAGGCCCACTATACTCATTTATTGCAGTTTCTGTTGGAGTTAACAGTGAAATAATTTGATTAAGTAAAAATAACTAAGAAACTCTGGAGGGAAGAAAAGAACAACAAAGTTGGACTTAAAATGCCAGAAACTAAATTTTATTCTGGAGCTATAATAATCTAAACACTATGTTAATCACACTTAATAGAAAAAGTCAATGAAACAGAAAACACCGTATGCGACATAAGCAGCATCCAGGATGATATTCTCTTTCTATAATGTTCTTTTTCCTTGACTGTTTGAATCTTGTCGCTTTCCTGAGGGTAATATTAATTCCCTTTTTTGTGGAGGCTGCTCGTTTCCGTACAGGGACACCAAAGTCTGTATTTCTTTTTATTATTATTTTTTTTAATGTTTATTTATTTCTGAGACAGAGAGAGACAGAGCATGAGCAGGGGAGGGGCAGAGAGAAAGGGAGACACAGAATCCGAAGCAGGCTCCAGGCTCCGAGCTGTCAGCACAGAGCCCGACGCGGGGCTCAAACTCACAAACTCTGAGATCATGACCTGAGCCGAAGTCGGTCGCTCAACTGACTGAGCCACGCAGGCGCCCCTTGTTTGCATTTCTTCTCCAGGATAGAAGAGGAAATTCTTGCGCCTTTTTTTCTTTTCATTTACCTACTACTTTTCCATCCACCCTACTCAGAGCGAAAAAGTCGCAAAACAGATTGGTTCTTATCTAAGACATAGACTGAAGCACATTGACTGGTGGCATGAGATTACCATAAACCAAATTCTGTGTCTCCTCCACTCTCTGGCCCTTGCATCTCATTTGTGAAGGTGGTTGGACAGGCGAGTTGACTTGGCCGGCTTTCCTCTTCGATCCCACATCTAGATGTGGATGGTTCCCATACTGAGACTCAGAGGAAGAGGAGATAGGCCCTCATCTACATGCTCCAACCCCAGCACTGGTTCCAATAGGAACAACTTTGTCACTGCGGCTTTCTTGGCAACTGCGGTAGAGAGGCAGGAGAGGGTGATTGCCGAGACCAGTTTCTAACACTAGGTACTGGGCTACTAGGATCCTAATTACCCTACCTGACTGTGTAAAAGACAGATGCTGTGAAGAGATATTTCCCCCCTCATCGTGAAGCCCAAACTTGCTTGGCTAGCCCAGAGGAGCCACCACGATCAGGCCACTCCCCTCCTCCCGTCCCCGTGTTCTAGCCACAATTTGAAGGACGAGGTTCTGCCCTCATGAATTTGTATCTAAGCTTCCTCCACCCTCCTCGCCATATCACCTTACTCTTTCCAGACCTACTTCCCCGGGCAACACTAATTACTCCTGCCCGAAAAATCTTTATTGTCCTTATGCATGCCCAAGGCACTTAGTGCCCTCTCAATGTCAGAGTCCCCTACGAGACTGTCAACACCTCCGGGTCAGGCCGATGTGAATGAAGCGTTCATCCTAACATCACCAGGCCCATCACACAGAACGCGACACAAGGCAGATACTGGACAGACAGGAGCGATAGTTACTGTGCAGGATGGTTCTAAGAAACAACAGTGGGGAATAAATAAGGTGGTTACTGACATGTGAAGAGCACTCAATAAAGCTTAATCTCCTTCTTATGTCTTTCCTCCTTACCTCTTGTCCTCGCCCCGCCTCATCCCTTGCTTTTTCTATTCCAGGCTCTCATTTCCTTCCCTTCTCTTCGTGCCTTTGGAAACAGTAACAGGAAGAAAGAGATCCAACTTACAACCTGACCATCTCTGGCTTGGAAGCGCTCCAACCCCCCACCCATGAGTCAGCCAGTGTTCACCTCATTTTTGCTCCACCTTAATTAATAGCTGACCTTTTAGCTCATCTGCCAAGGAAGGGTTGCTAGAAACAAACTGAATGTAGTCATGGGGGTGTGTCCTAGAATCTTCCTAATGAGGAACTGAGAGTCTAAGTGCCTCACTTAGCAAGACTTGGGGGAATTCCTAGAGCCAAACCTAACTCTATCCTCAGTGATGTCCTGACTACTAACGTGGCCCTTGAAATCCACATGCTACTTAACATAGTACCAACGGAACGTATAGGGAGTTTCAAATTATTCTGGTGACTCAGAAAAGAAAATTGGCTGCACACAGAAATCACCAATTCATGAACTTCAGCCAGATGCCCATGTCGGGGTTTCCTTGATGCTCGTGGAAGAATGTAATATTATAGCTGAGCTCTGGAGATTCTATCTTTATAGAGAGACAAGGATGACATTGAAGCCTTAACATAGAAGAAATAGTAGAGACAGTTGCTGTTAGAAGTAAACCAGTAGAGCAGGGTACAAAAGAAATAAAGGACGTAGTAAAGGAGAGAAGATACCTCCTCACCGTCCTACCCAGCTCCCTCCTATTTTCTTTTTTTTTTTTTAATTTTTTTTAACTTTTTTTTTTTTTATTTATTTTTGAGACAGAGAGAGACAGAGCATGAACGGGGGAGGGGCAGAGAGAGAGGGAGACACAGAATCGGAAGCAGGCTCCAGGCTCTGAGCCATCAGCCCAGAGCGCGACGCGGGGCTCGAACTCACAGACCGCGAGATCGTGACCTGAGCTGAAGTCAGACGCTTAACCGACTGAGCCACCCAGGCACCCCAACTCCCTCCTATTTTCTAAATTAGAAATCAAAATAATAGCAGCAATATAATTCTCTAAGGAATATACTCGAACTTCCATTCTCTGTGTTAGAAAACGGATGCTCAGAGAGATTAAGTAACATGTCTAAAATCATACAGGCAGACATCAGTCACATCAGGCTTCCAGATCAGGTCCAACTCCAAAGCCCATGTCATTGCTAGTCTTTCAAGCTGTCTCCAATAAAACCTACTACACGCACGTGAAATGAATCCACCAAGGTAAATGAGGGTTTTCGAACTTTGCTGGTCATCTTCCGGCAGAGAAATCTTTTAGAACATCCAAAACTATCCAGAAGTCATCGCTCTGCCCTCACAGGTAAAAAAGTGAACAAACTAAAAATCAACAAGCCTTCTTAGATCCGTCAGAGATGTGAGGTCACAGGGCAAAGTGCTTCTCCCAAGCAGTTCCAGTGTGGTTCTGGGGTCAGGAGCCACAGTTTCCTTAGCAGGCTAATCTGTGGTGTGGTCTGGGGTGTCATTTCTAGAAGTTCGGCTTCAATCTATTTTCTCCAGAATGCCCCAAAATTCAGTTAAGCCACCTAGATCCTTTAATACATATGGGTTCTTTTTCCCTTTTTTAAATGGTTATTTATTTATTTATCTTGACAGACAGAGAGAGACAATGCAAGCAGGGGAGAGGCAGAGAGAGAGGGACAGAAAGAATCCCAAGCAGGTTCTGCACTGACAGCACAGAGCCTCATGCAGGGCTCAATCGCACAAACTGTGAGATCATGACCTGAGCTGAAACCAAGAGTCGGACACTTACCGACTGAGCCACCCAGGCACCCCTATATGTGTTTTATTTATTAGCAATAACAAAAGTCACTCTAGTTAGTTTGCTAAGAATCAGGGTCAACACAACTTATATTTCAAAATGTTCTTTAGACTTGGGGAGCCTGGGTTCCAAGCGTCCAACTTCAGCTCAGGTCATGATCTCACAGTCCATGGGTTCGAGCCCCATGTCGGGCCCTGTGCTGACAGCTCGGAGCCTGGAGCCTGCTTCGGATTCTGCGTCTCCCTCTCTCTGCCCCTCCCCCACTCACGCTCTGTCTCTGTCTAGCAAAAAAAATGAATAAACGATAAAAAAAATTTAAATGTAGTTTAGACATATGGAGGCAGATATTAGGAACACAATGGCTAACAGCGTTAAAAGTAGTTGCCTCAGAGAAGCCATCAAGGTAGGAAGAGACGGAGAAGAGCCGCCATTTTCTATTAAAAATAGAAAGTGTACTGGTCCTACCAGATCATTGGTACTGCCAGATCACTTTTTATTTATACATTGATTTTTTTTTTAACTTTTTAAAAAATAAAGTCGAAAAGGCTTAAGGGAACCATTAAAACATCATCATCAACAGTAATTACAAAAACTCCTCAGGCTAGTAAATGCAGAGAAAGACGTTTTATGATGCAACACGGCAAATATCCTACATTTCCTGCTTTCTTCACAGCGAAGAAATTCTTTTTAGATTCCACTTGCTCTGGAATGATCCTTCCTTTCCACTCCAGTCATTCGGAACCATGTCTATCACTCCTCATTCACCACAGAGCAGAATGCAGAGATGGGCCCACCTCAGCTGTGGCCGCTGTGGAGACAGAATGAGGAAGCATAGAACAGTCAATGTTCTGAGGACTTCACAATTAGGATTAGAGGCTACGACACCAGGAAGTGCCTGTGAGGGACAAAGGACATGCTCTGTGGGCGATATAGAACCAGGGGCACCGGACAGGGTCTGAGCCAGACTGGGCAGACATTGGTTTCCCTCAGCCGCCTACAGATAAGACACTTCACTGACTCTCCCAGGAGAGGGGGTTGGAAGTTAATAGTAAAATTACATGGTGGAGTACTCTATTTAGAGATGAGGAAACTGAGGTTTAGGAAAGTTAAGCAACCGGTCCAAATCAATCAAACTGCTTAAGAAGAAAACAAACGCCCCTCAAATGCCGTTGTCAGCTCGGTAATTTGGAACGCCCTTTTGGAAATCGGTATTCCTGTTCAGGTTGAACAAACGTGTGTTGAGGACTTACTAGGCACTAAACCCTTCAGCTAAGTGCTTTGCATGTATTCAAGAGCATTCCTGTTCTCCAACCACATACTGGGCGCCATCCAAGAAAATTAATCTAACAGGCTAGGAAAGTCCTATTCATGAGGAGGTTCCTCACAGCATTATCTATATGGGAACAACAGAATAACCAATAAGAGAAGAATGACTGAGTCAATTAAGGCTCATCTTCTTAAGTCATTTTTTTTAATGTTTATTTATTTTGAAAGAGAGAGAGAGAGAGAGGGAGATTGGGGGAGGGGCAGAGAGAGAAAGAGAGTGAGAATCCCAAGCAACATCCATGCTGTAAGCACAGAGCCCGACACAGGGCTCGATCCCACAAACTGTGAGATCGTGACCTGAGCCAAAACCAAAAGTCAGACACTCAACCAACTGAGTCACCCAGGCACCCCTTCTTAAGGCATTTTCTAAGGCCAATAATAACTTTTTATAAAAGCTATGTAGAAAGATAATAATCTAATTCAATGTTAACCTTAAATATAAAACAACTGGATTACTCTATGATAACTGTGGGGGAAAATAAATATATATATACAAGGTCAAGATTGAAAGTAAACTAAAAGGAGGGGCACCTGGGTGGCTCAGTCAGTTAAACGTCTGACTTCAGCTCAGGTCATGATCTCACGGTTTGTGAGTTCGAACCCTGCCTCGGGCTCTGTGCTGACAGCTCAGAGCCTGAACCGCTTAGGATTCTGTGTCCCCATCTCTGCCTCTCCCCCCACTCATGCTCTGCCTGTCTGTCTGTTTCTCTCTCTGTCATAAATAAATAAACACTTAAAAAATTTTAATAAAATGAAAATAATGATTTAAAGTAAGTGAGTGACCTTATCTGTAAAGGACATTATTGGGACAACTCGTAAAACTTGAATGAGAGCTAAGGATTCGATGGTAGTAATGGATCAGTATTAATTTTCTGGTTTTGGTAGTTGCATCGTTGGCTATGTAGAAAAATGCCCCTGTTTGTAGGAAATGTCCACTAAAGTATTATATTCGGTTGCTATGCCTGCCATACCAATGTATCACAGACCAGGCGGCTTAAACAACAGAAATGTATTGTCTCACAGTTCCAGAGACTGGAAGACCAATATGGAGGTGTCGGGAAGGTTGGTTCCTTTAGCGGGCTCTGAGGGAAGGGTCTGTTTTAGCCGTTGACATGTAGATGGCCATCCTCTCCCTGTGTCTCCCCATCATCTTTCCTCTGTATCATGCCTGTGTCCCAATTTTCTCTTCCCATTAGGACACCAGTCACATTGGATTAGAGCCACCCGAACCCCCTCACTTTAACCTAATTGCCTCTGAAAAGACCCCGTCTCCGAATTCAGTCACATTCTAAAGTCCCTAGAGTTAGGGACTCAACAATTTCAAGGGGATACCCTTCAGCCCAGAACAAATAGTAAGGGTGATGATGTGGCATTATGTCACCAATGTACTCTCAAATGGTTTAAGAAACACAAGTTTTTGTGTATTTGTTTTCTGTAATTTTCTTTTCCGTAAATTTGCTTTTGTTGAAAACAAAGAGAAAAATGTACTTGAAGGTTGTTCTTACAGTCTTTCTAGAATATTCTAAAAATAATTAAGGCAAGAGAGCGACTGCGTTTTATAAAGGTTCAAATGGAAAAGTGTTACTTTTATCCCCGACATAATAAACCTCAGTTATTTTGAAAATGCATTTCAGCGGAATACATTATGCCTTAGAGATAGTGGGTATGTGACATATGGTATAACCAATATGCTTTAACGCCAAATAACACAATCACAATGAACTCATCTGTCTCAGGTCCCTGCTGGATCTCCCTTACACAGTTAAGCTCAGGCATTTTGCAGGATTGGTGTGTTTATTTCCGGAGCAGCATCTTACATCATTTTATGGCTCCTTCAACAGGCTACCAGCTGTGTGTGCCTCCCACAGAACCACGACTCGCAACAGAAGGAAAGGGAAGACAAGGGCAACGTAAAGGAGAGTTTGATTTCATTTTTTCTGGTTTTTGCCAAATTACAACATCATGCCATATGGTGTATGTATGACGGTGTTGGATCTGGAAAAAGCGGGTAGAGTTAAAGGAAGAAGAAAGGAACAGATAAAAATGAGAGACTGGCACATAAATGAGCACCCGGAAAGAAAGAAAGCTCATTGGTGAGCTCACTGGGAGGTGCCAACATAGGACATAAAATCAATTCCAATTCAGGCCTTCCGTCTACCGCCTCCCTCCTCTACTGTCCCAGATGCACACCCTGGACGGAGATCCTGTTTCTACAGTGCTCACTTTCCCACCGTGATTAGGTGATTCTGTGCTCCAGCAATGTTCCCTGGGGACAAGTACGTTCCTTACGAGGCTCCTCGCTCAAGGTATAAAATCCCCCTGTAAAAACCAGATTCTATCCGTTCGTGCCATCATTGTGTTATTAAAGTTGTCCCTTTTAGGATGTAGACATACGCAGGAAGCATCAAGTCATGTTAGTATGAATCCGCGTGAGATACAAGCTCTGGGGGACAGCTGCCTGAAGTCACTCAGGTCTGAGGGAGAGGGGAAGGAAGGGGGACCCCCCCCGTCACGAGAGCCGCGACCAGTTTAGGCATCCCCTCTTTGGCATTCTCTCTCTCTCTCTCTCTCTCTCTCTCTCTCTCTCTCTCTCTCAGTGTCTATGCCTCTACTCCCCACCACAGCCCAGTGGTCATGGAGACTGGATAGGGTGCCATGTCACCCGACTTCGGCTCAGGTCATGATCTCACAGTCTGTGAGTTCGAGCCCCGCGTGGAGCTCTGAGCTGAGTGCTCAGAGCCTGGAGCCTGCTTCGGATTCTGTGTCTCCTTCTCTCTCTGCCCCTCCCCCACTCACGCTCTATCTCTCTCCCTCTCTCAAAAATAAATAAACGTTAAAAAAAAATTTTTTTTAAAGAAAGATTCAGCTGAAATACCGTTTATGCCCTGAAGTCTTCCCCCACCTTCCCACCTACATTCCTATCCCTTGTTCACCCTGCTTTTCTAGCACTTTTTTCTGCCACTTATTTGTGTACTTGCCAATTCTATTATCAGGTTGTGAACTACTTTAGTCTATGCCCCATATCCTGCTCCTCTTCCCCGCCCAGCTCCTACTACACTGCCTGGAACACACAAGTGTTTAATAGACGTTTGCTGAATTAAATAGGCGCAGAGTTAATGAGACCTTGGCTTTCCCGGAGCCTCATTTACACATTCTTTTCACACAAACATGTAGGAAGGCATGAAACCAAAAATGCATGAGAACAAGCCTCTTCGTGCAGGAAAATAAGTCTCAAAAACATTCATTAACAAGCATTTCCCACCAAAAGGGAAGAACAGATCCAAGAGAAGTAACTTCATCGTCCCATACCTCGCTGGGGAACACGCATATGCTTTTGTGCTGTGGATCTGAAAGTCATGAACTTGAAAATCAGTCCTTTGTGAGCTCTGAATTGCGTTTCCTTCCCCATTTGCCTAACATCAATGACACCCAAAACAATGCCAGGAAGGGCTCTGGAGGGGCCCATGATGTTATCAGTGGCTGCAGGGGAACCAACTTGGGAGCCTAAACTGGGACCTGGCCAGGAAAGAAAGTACATTTCAAAGGACTGAGTTACCACTCTCATTTGTTATATGAACCCAGCTCTGAAAGGTTTGATTCTGTACTGAAGCAATTTTTCACACCGAAACACTACAATTTCTGAATCTAAATGACTACTCTCCTCTCTAAAGTCTATACACTTATTCCATCGACGTTATCATCGTTCGCAAGGTATTTGGAATTTCTTCTTGCGATTGCCTCCGATTTGTGTCACCTAAGACTTTCTTTTGAATCCGAAATGACAATTCCCAGGTCAGGCCGCTCACCGTCTTTTACCCGATTTCACTCCGGATGACTTGGAACTGATTTCAAAAAAATGAAATCTGGGGCGCCTGGGTGGCGCAGTCGGTTAAGCGTCCAACTCTTGATCTCAGCTCGGGTCACGGTCTCACGGTTCATGAGTTCAAGCCCCGCATCCGGCTCTGTGATGATGGTGCAGAGCCTGCTTGGGATTCTGTCTCTCAAAATAAATAAACTTTCAAAACTATTTGTAATTGAAAAAAATGAAATCTGCTGTAAAATGACACCGAGTTGTGACCCCTGAGGGTATGTAAGAGAATGTGCCCTGACACTGACATGTTACAGCAAGAGTCACTTCTCCCACAAGCATCGTGCCAAGACGATGCTGTGGGAGAGAGGATATTCATTCAGATAGAATTCACCCCATACTGTCATGTTTATTTAAAGAGCAGGCTCCTTGCCTTCATCTGTAAAATAGGAATGAGGATTCCATCTCTAAAAGAACAATGATCTACAGGAAGAAAACGAAGGGTACTCTTGTAAGGCAACGGAAGTGATAACTGCTAAACTTACCGTGGAAGTCATTTTGCAATATACACACGTATCAGATCATCAGGTTGTACACCTTAAACCCACACGACGTTATGTGCCAATCATATCTCAGTAAAGCTGGAAACGACTAAAGAAGTGGAGAGTCATTTTGAGACGACAGATACCGATCCGCAGAGGTTAAATAAGAGGGAGAACGTGAAAAAGAGCAGAGCATCATTTGTTCACTCATTCATTCACTCAGTGCACATGTATTAGGCACGGACTCTAAGCAGGTGCTGCCCCAGGGGGCTAAGGATACGAATGGAGGGGAATCGGTTCTTGTTCTCTCAAAGTGGTCGCGTACTGGATGGGGAGGGAGACACGTAGATCATTTCCATGCGATCTGAGTGCTTTCAAGGAAGTGTGCTCAGAGGAACTGTAGGCGCATATAAGAGGGGAGCTGAGCTGCATAGAGCCTGTCGTATGGGGGGAACATGCCCGAAAGAAGCAGGGTGGGAAAGTCCACCCTATAAATATGAGCACCAGTCTGCTACAAGGGAAACCATGCTGTAACATCCTCATCCCAGTTTAAGATATCCCAACACCCCCAGAAAGGCTGTGCATAATTTATGCAACGCCTCATAGAGCGCGAAACATGGGAAGCCCTGCAAGTAGCTGTAAATTTATAATGAATAAACCCTAAGTGGCCATTCTATTCCGTGTGTGACATTGTAAAGCATCTCAGGTTTTCACCAGCTTGGAAACAAAGAACACAGATAAAGAATGATCGCCGCGCCCTGTTGGGTTAGACTACTCCCTACCCAACCTCCCTTTCCCCGGTCCAGCTGCTCCAGTTTGTAATGTGGGGGAGAAGAGGAAGGGGGTGTTGTGCCGTCTGAAAGTGAGGCATTGTCTCCACCTTCTAATCATACTTCCTAGTGGGGAGCTACCGACTAGCCCCGTCTGGTTCCCAGCCTCTTCCATCTCTTCCTCCTTCCAAAGCAGCTCCCACTGTGCGGATCCTGGTCTCGAGTCAATCCCACGGCTGGCCCCGGCCGCCGTCCGTGAGATTCCACCTTAGTGTCACGGTTAGTCTGGCCCCCAGCTTGTTCTCGCCCTGGTACCTGAACCTCAGACTTATTCTCTGATCAAACCACCAACGCACCACACATTTAACAGATCACAGCTCCAAGGTACCAGTATTATACCGCCAATCTTACAAATAAAAGTATCAAGGCTCAGCAGAAATTGAGATATGGCCCAAGGCCCCGTGGTCAGACAGCTCTGATTTGAAGCTTTGGGATTTGAACCCAGGTCTGTCTAACTTCAAATGTCCTGTTTCATCTTGCCGCCCAGTGACTTACTCGGTGACTCCTGAATCACTGGTCCCACGTGCCTGGTCCCTATTTTTCTCATCTGTAAAAGGAGAGGGCCATATCCACGTTTCTAAAATTATCGTCTCTGGGGACGCTCATGTCCACGAGCATCGGGCAAAAATGTGGCAGAGGATTCCTCAGTCAACTACATCTGAGAGCATGGAATTAAACAGAGACCAAGGTATTTATTGCAGGACTTCTGACAGCCTTTAAGGTAATGACATGCTTTGGGAATCTTTGAGACAGGGGTACAGTCTTCTTTCCCTTATTTAACCACGGAACTCCGTCTTCTCTGGAACACTAGCGCCCCTCGGAACCAGCGTGGGCAACACCGTCCTGGGTGATACACAAGGTGCTTCCAGTTCCTACAACCACCGTCCGGGTCTCCAAAGCCCCTGATCCTCCCTCTGACGCTACCCAGCCTTGAAGACCTCCAGGGAGGATGAATCCATAAGGTTTCTCCGTGGCCTACATTGAAGCCGCAGAGAAATTCTGTCGAGCCAATTAATGAAATCGTTAATTTTTTAGTTAGCCCAAAGCAGGCTACCTTCCCACTTCCTCGGTGAGGTCAGGAGCGAAACGGAAACCGCGGCTGCAAAGCGCTCTCATGCTTTCGCAGCTCCGTCTATTCCTGGTCATCTATTTCTCCCAGAGCACTTAGACGCGGACTCGTTTCCATCAACCCAAGGCTGCTATTTTGGGATTTGCTTTTGTAAGCCTAAATTGATTTAGTTCGCAGCGGACCTCGCTTCTTTGCATCCTTCTAAAAGGAGAGCTTCCCGTTTATCTGCATTTAGCCTCAGTGCAGTGCTGTCTGGACCGAAGAGGCTGGGCTTGCAAGGTTGCCGGAGGCCCTTCAAAGCCCAGGATTCTGTGATTCCCTAATTTCTCATCCATATTCTCATATCTTTTCAACTCCTTAGGAGAGCCATTGAACATTTTTAGTTTTATTATTATTTTTTAAAATTTTTAATGTTTATTTTTGAGAGAGAGAGAGAGGGGCAGAGAAAGAGAGAGACGCAGAATCCGAAGCAGGCTCCAGGCTCTGAGCTGTCAGCACAGAGCTCGACGCGGGGCTCGAACCCATGAACCGTGGGATCATGACCTGAGCTGAAGTCGGATGCTTAACCAACGGAGCCACCCAGGCGCCCCGAAATGTTTTAATTTAAACAAAAGGATAGGAAGGAAGGGGAACAAAAGGGAAGAAGCAAGGAAACAGAAAATAAAGGAAAAAATTCCTATTTCCTTTCTATTGCTTAATGCTTCCTATCCCCTATTTATTAAAAAAAAAAAAAAAAAAAAAATCTGAGGTTGTTAGAGCCATGGTGGCTCTAGCAGCAAGATGGGAATCTCTGTTTTCCTAGGTAGGAGTGTAGATTCGATTCAAACTTGTCCCCAGTTTTCTACAAACTAATGGCTATGTCACAATAATTGCATCTGTTTCCCCAACTATAAAATGGGATAATAATCTCTCTAGCCTTTTCTTCCATCTTTACATTTCCCCAAAGATAAATTTGGTGCTGTAAAATCGCTTTGGGCACTTCAGTGAAAGGAACTACAGAAACAAAAGACACAATTATAGAGCTGCTTGGTAAAACCCTATTACATTCTGACCACGGTGAACTCAGACCAAAAATTTTATTGGATTTTGTTGCTCTGTTTAACCACCATATAATATATGACACATCCTGTTTCCCACTGAAAGAACCAGGGCTGCGTGGAGAAAGGGCTGATGTCAGACCTAGGGCATCCTGTCGTGACAAGATGGCAAGGAAATTAACAAAGACCATGAGAGTTTTCCCAAAGGACCATGGGATAACCTAAATAAGCACCTGTTGTCCAAAAATGGGACCAGTGGAGCTTCAAAAAGAGTAATGCCTAAGATGGTTGAGAATGTCAACATGAGGGGCGCCTGGGTGGCTCAGTCGGTTGAGCATCTGACTTCGGCTCAGGTCACGATCTCGCGGTCCGTGAGTTCAAGCCCCGCGTCGGGCTCTGTGCTGACGGCTCAGAGCCTGGAGCCTGCTTCCGATTCTGTGTCTCCCTCTCTCTCTGCTCCTCCCCCGCTCATGCTCTGTCTCCGTCTCTGTCAAAAATAAAAATAAACATTAAAAAAAAATTTTTTTAAAGAAAATGTCAACATGTTTAAATTTATTGGCTTATAAAATACTTTTAAAAATCTAATTAATAAGCAAAATGTTCATTTTCATAATTGTGGTGACAGTTTCATAGATGTACACGTTTATCAAAAGTCATCAAATTATACACCTTAAATATGTATAGTTCATGCCCATTATACCTCACTATTCATATTAATATATAAATAGATTAAATAATCAAATTGTTTGCTATTGTTTGATAATGCTAAAAACGAACTCCTTATTTTGAGTAATTAGTAAAGAGAATCGAGCATTTTTTCTTTCCAACCCAAACTGTACTTAAAATAACCAAATAGTAGATGAGGATTCTCTTCATTGTTATATTCCCATTAATACATAATGAAGGAACTCCTAATAAATTAATGACTGTAGGCATAGATCAACATCTATAAACATCACAGAAAGAAGGGCAATCAGACATTATCTGCTTCCTGTTGGGAGAAAACACTACCACCTATGAAGCTGTCTTACCAAAAACAACTTAAAATTCTGATCAAGCCTCTAGGTCCAACCGCCAGGTTGCAGGAAACAAGAGGAAAGAACATGTGTAAATGTTAACACGAATGTATGGTCAGAAAAATCCAGACGGTCAGAACTCTGAAGGACAAAACCTGATTTCTTCACCAAATAAATTACAAAAGAGAGGGAAGAGCTTGCAGGTTTAAAAGAAACATGAAAGATATTAACCAACTCAATATGTGAGCCATATTTAGATCTTGATTCGCGACCACAAAATTTTAAAATGCATATATAACAACTGGAAACTAAAAACATACTGAATACTTGATATTGGGAATTTATTGCCTATTGTCTGTGATGTGATATTGTTACACGGTTGTGTGTGTGTGTGACAGTTCTTATCTTTTGGAGATACTGAAATATTTATGGACGAAAATGTATGATACCTGACTTTTGCATTTAAGTAACCCAAGAGGGTGGAAATGGGTAAAACAAGATAGGCCATGACCTCATAGCTGAATGGTAGGCACACAGATGCTCATTATACTCTTCTGTGTGTTTAAAATATTCCATAATGAGGGGCGCCTGGGTGGCTCAGTCAGTTAAGCAACCGACTTTGGCTCAGATCGTGATCTCCCCGTTGGTGAGTTTGAGCCCCACATCGGGCCCTGTGCTGATGGCTCAAAGCCTGGAGCCTGCTTCAGGTTCTGTGTCTCCCTCTCTCTCTCTCTGCCCCTCCCCTGCGCTCTCTCTCTCTCTCTCTCTCTCTCACAAAAAATAAATAAACATTAAAATATTCCATAATGAAAAGTGTTTCTGAAAATAATAATCTATGCATTTTCTTGGCAAGTTAGCTAACTCTCCATCAGAGAGTTACCCAGCAGAAAAAATGGATCCAGTAACATCAAACCCTTGGAGGTATTCCTGTCAATTAATACTTAGAAAATGCTTTGAGGTTTGAAGATGAAAGATACCATGTAATTGTAAGGTGTTATTACTATATTAGAATGGAATAAATTACACAGTACATTTGAAGATCCAAATATGATCACCTCCTAATTCGAGATTTGAGTCATGTGGACCATAAGCTTCCTGAGAAATGCCCAAAAAGGGTCAATGGTCAAAGACTGATTCAAATGGAATTCTTTCCATACAAGACACCCCCTTAAGACAGAGCAATGGCAGGGGCGCCTGGGTGGCTCAGTCGGTTAAGCGGCCGACTTCAGCTCAGGTCATGATCTCGTGGTCCCTGAGGGCTGTGAGTTCGAGCCACGCGTCGGGCCCTGTGCTGACAGCTCAGAGCCTGGAGCCTGTTTCAGATTCTGTGTCTCCCTCTCTCTGACCCTCCCCTGTTCATGCTCTGTCTCTCTCTGTCTCAAAAATAAATAAATGTTAAAAAAAAAAAAAATTTTAAATAAATAAATAAATAAATAAATAAATAAAGACAGAGCAATGGCAGAGTAAGGCAAAATTACTAAGAAAATTAAGTTTGCCTCCATTTCCCCCCAAACTTCCTCTTCAAGAACGTCGTCTCTGCCTTTCCTATTCCCTCCTCCGGCTCCTAATTAATTCATGCTAGACCTGAACACCCAAAATTGCCCTCTCAATCAAGACTTGCTCATTCATTCGTTTTACCAAAAAACACCTATCGAGTATCTACTCTGTGCTAGGAATACGGATATAAATAAAGCTCATCCTGGAGGAGTTCATAACATCCATCTGCTGATATTGGGGCAGCATGACATCTAAATAAATCATTACCGTGCACCTACTTGAGGTATGGATAAAGTGGGAGCAGAACAGAAGGAATTACTAACTCTTTGCAGGAGGGTCTGGTGAAGTGTCACCAAGGCAGTGACATTTAACCTGCCTTGTTAAATAAGAGCTCAGAAGCAGGGTCAGGGAGAAAGGCATTCAAGGTGTATTAGTCAGGGTTCTCCAGAGAAAGAGCCAGTAGGATATCTAGAGACCTAGGGAAGAGGAGATTTCCTGTAGAAATTGGCTCACGCAGTTATGGAGGCCAAGAAGTCCCATGATCTGCCATATGCAATCTGGAGGACTATGGAAGCTGGTGGCATCACTAAGTCTGAGCCCAAAGTCCAAGAACCAAGCCTGGAGAAGAGGGAGGTCCCAGGTCAAGCAGAAAGAGTGAATTTGCCCTTGTTCACCTTTTTGTTCTGTTTGATGGGCCCTCAGCAGATTGGATGAGGCCCACCCCCACTGTGGAAAGCTCTCTGGTTGACTCAGTCTACCAATTCCAACGCTAGTCTCTTCCTGAAACACCCTCACAGACACGCCCAGAAACCAGCTACCTTGGCATCCCTTAGCCCAGTCAAGTCGACACATAAAATTAACCATCACACAAGGCAAAGAGCATCATGTAATCAAAATCACCAGCGAGCCTAGGGATAACTTACTTGTGGACGGAGGGGACGCGTTTGGAAAGGTGGATGGAGCCAGGTCTTGAAGAGCCCCGTGCACTGCGCTGGGGACCCCAAACTTTATCTGGGGGCCCCAAGATACTTTCTGAGGAAACGATGCCTCATTCAGATCTGCATTAGGACTGCACATCTCCTTGCTGCTCTCTGGACCACGTGAGACTATAAGTTACTGGCCCAGGCTTGTTCTATCTTGTAACCCTTAGTTCCCAGGACAGACTTAGACCTTTTGCAAGGGTCAAACTTAAAGGCAGTAATTTCCTTTCCTTTTTTTTTTAACGACACAATAGCTATACACAATGCTTTGGAAAGGAGCTTGAGGAGGAAAAAAATAAAAGAGAACTCTATCCCTCAAAATAAGTGTAGCCTGGCAGCGAGTTCACGTGACTTTCATTCTCACTTCAGAACTCTGGGCTATCCCTCCTCGTGAGTGTCCCTTGGGAGAAACTGAAAAGGGACTTACAGGTCAGAGGCCACACCCCGGGCCGAAGTATTATGATTCCGGTGCAAGGGAGAGGAGAAAAATGCAGGCTCCGTGTCCCCTGAAAGGAAGGCAAACAGAGTCTGCCTTGAAGGAGGAAGAGGCTGGGTCGTTATGGGGGTTGGACCAGCGGGGGAGGATAACTGGAGTAGCACAGAGCAGTATTTCCCCAGAGAGCTTCCTTCCCAGTTCATGGGAACTTGGTCTAAGTCAGTGAGCAAGGGGGCTGGATGTCTGAAAGATCGAGACTACCTCTGGGAATTTGGAAAGAGCCATAAACTCTCAGAGAGCTCAGGGACCGGAGGACAGCAGGGACTCAGAGGGATACGGCTTTGCAGCAGGCCTCTGGATAAGAAGCAGTTTCTAGGGGCCAGGTGGCGGACAGAGAGCTGGTGAAGATTCAGCAGAAGTAGCTGGCAGTTCTCCAACCTGGGGACTAGATTTCCTGCCTCTGAACCACAGCCTCCTGGATGGCCCTGGCGCCGGTCCCTGCCTGGACCGTGGATCACATGAATGCCGACTCAGAGCGCATTGGATTATTAACACGTTTTAGTCCTCCGCGAGTGAGGTGGTCTTAACTCACTCTTTCTCCAGCAGACTGTTCTGACTCTGGATTCGTTCCCACTGTCCAACCGCAGCATTTGAAGCTGCTTTAGAGCTAACACAGTCCTAGTAAAGCCATACACGTGGCAAGTTGGGCTTTTCCAGAATCATTGACTGAGGTCTTTTGACATAACCTGATTCCCATTTTCTGCCCTTTTTACCCTCCTTCAATGGCATGTCGAGCGTGTGTGTGACTTTGTTACTTTACTGGTAATTCCCAGCCACGGATAATTCATCCTTTCTATTGTTCCAACAGCAGCCTGTCATCTTACTACCACCGTAGCTCAGTGACCAACTGCTGGCGTAAACACTGCTTGTGTGTGACCAGCTTGGACATTTTCACCGACTAAATCGATTTGTGGTCCAATTAGTCTAAACTCCAATCAGTGATGCACAATGGAGCACGATCATCACTTAGAAGTTAAGGTCATGGCGCCCAAAGTGTACATCTTACATCACAGCCAATAGTTTTTCTTTTTGTTTGTTAATTCTGTTGTTAGGGGTGCCGGGGGTGGCTCAGTCGGTTGAGTGTCTGTCTTGATTTCGGCTCAGGTCATGATCTGACAGTCGTGGGATCAAGGCTCAGTGCTGCGTGTGGAGCCTGCTTGGAATTCTCCCTCTCCCTCTCCATCTGCCTCTCCCTCTCTCTCTCTCTCTCTAACAATAAAAAATAAAAAATAAAAAAATTCTGCTGTTAATATATTGGAGTATTGTATTTGTGTTTTGTAAACGTTTAATAAGATTAAGTCCAAAAAAATGGGATGGGAATTGAACAAAAACCTTATGCTTATAAGCAGATGTTTTTGTTTCTTTCCTGGGTTTGGTCTATGCTAGAAACACATGTGGCTCAAGGATTTGAAATTCAGTTTTTAGGTCGCCTTAGTGCACAGCAACCTTTGAAAGCATCCTTCGAGTAACGCCTGGGCAAAAAGGGACACACGACTCTGTGTACGTGGGGGTAGGGGCAGAGAGTTGAGACAATCCTCCAAAATAAAAGAGTTCTGGCTCAGAGCACCATGTATTAGTTTTCTCTTGATCAATAACAAATTACCCCAACGTTTGATGACTTCAATCGACAATAAGCGTTGCTGTCCTGTGTATCATCTCTCCGTTTCCGTGGGTCACTCAGGAGCACCTTAGGTGGCCGTCTCCGGCTCACCGCTCACGGGTCTCTCCTGAGGTTATAGTCAAGGTGACAGGCAGGCCTGCAGTCACGGAAGGCTCGACTGGCACTGAAGGATCACACTTCACGGTTGGCAAGTCGGTGCCGGCTGTTGGCAGATGTCAACTCCTTGCCACAGGGACCTCTCCGGAGGGCTGCCGGTGTCCTCTCAACGTGACAACCGGTTCCCCCAGAGGGAATGATCCGAGAAAGAACCACATGGAAGTCACACTGTCTTATTCTTACCTGGCCTCAGGAGTCACATACCATCATTTCTGTGATATCCTTATTGATTCACAGGCTGACTATTCAGTATGGGACAGGCTGGAATACTAGGTGCCACGAATCACTGGGGGCCTTCTCCACCAGGAGAAGTCTGGCCACCATAGTAACCCAGACAGATGCTGGCCCCTCAATATTTCCAAGTCTTCTACATTGGTTGAGCTTCCTTGCCCTTCAAAACAAAATTAAAAATCCTCTTCGGGGCACCTGGGTGGCTCAGTCCGTTAAGCATCCGACTCTTGATTTCAGCTGGGGTCACAATCTCACGGTTCACGGGATGGAGCCCCGCACTGGGCTCTGTCCTTCAGAGGCTCAAGCGCTGTCATTCTCTCTCTCTGTCCTTCCAACAATAGACAAACTGTATTTTTTAAATCCTCTCAAACATGCATCCCAATTACAGTGGGAAACCTAATGGCTACCCCAACCTCTGCATCTAGTCCCAAAGCCCCGGGGCGCTATGCTGGACACTGAGATGTTCAGCCCAGATGCCCTTTGAGCAAGGACCTGTTGTCACAGCTGCTGTGTGGCCACCTCCAGCCCTCACCTCCTCCAGGCTGTGCCTCGGCTGCGCCTCGCCCAAGGCCACACCTTCTGGGGCAGCCCACGTCCGGTGACCGATGGAAGAGGGCATAGGAAGGTCCAGCCACTCAGCCCAACTGGGAACAACCCTGACAGGCCACCGCAGGCCCAGACTGCCACCGGGTCCCCTAAAGTCCAGGTCAGCTTCTGCCTCCCCTCGTCCTGACCCCACCGGCCTCCATAACACACATCCTGGATTCCACACCTGAGCAGCGGCCTCCTGGAAAACCCAAACTGGAAATATCCTTTCCCCTCAGAGCTCTTCCAGAGCATTCTCCCTCCTCAAACCAAACAGAGTTCTGTTCACGTCTTCGGTGGAGCCGATTAACTGACTCTGATTCATTCCTGGCCCTGGCCACACAGGTTCTATTTTGTCACAACCAGTCCGGTCCATCAAGTTCCTCATTAAATGAACTGTTCTCTCCCTTAGAAATTCCAAGCTCAGATATTAAAGCATTGATTTTTTTTTTTTTTTGTCCTTCACTCAAGGAAAAGGAAAGGGAAATAGAGGCATGTCTCCACTTAACTCCCAGGCCTCCCCACCCTGCCTCAAAACCAGCCTGGCTCTAACCTTGGCTCCCACTACTCCCATTACCGACTGCCCCTGCCATCTTGGTCGGGCAGGCCACTTTTCCATCTCGCCCCACGCACCTGTTTGCCAGCCCACCCCCATTCCCACCCTGTCACCCGTTCCTCTCCCTCTGCCTCCTTCCCCCCACGTCCCCGCAGCTGGCTGGCCACTCTCCCTCCCTGCAGACGGAGCCCTGCCCACTCCAGAGCCCATTCCTTCTAGGCCACAAAGGGAAGAAAAACGGAAAACAAAAAAAAGGACTTTAAGGCTGCAGCCCCTGAGCATGAAGAATCCTTCCAATGAAGGGTTTGTGGTATGCACGGCTTAGGAAGGCCCAGCTCACCCCTTCCAGTCTGGTTTTCTCACTACGCCTGAGTTCTTAGGGTCAAGCCGGTGCTCCCCACCTTCATTTCCGGTTCCTGCGTAAGCCCCAGGCCCTATCAGACCAGGGCACGCATGCCTTGCCTCTTCCGGACCCTCAGTCTGGGTGTGGACTCTCGCTGTGCCTCCTGGAGGGAGACAAGCTAGATTCACCTGCACTGCCCGCCTGCTTAATTGTTGGGTGCGGGCTCCTCCCTGGATCCCCCATGGCAGTGACCTATGCAACAGCTTGCTTTGGACCTCCTGGGCCCACTCCTAATCCACACTGCAGACTGCTGTCCCCGGGCCCATGTCTCCAGGCTCCTTAGCCACCCAGCACCCAGCCCTCCAACGGAGGCTTCCAAGAAAGAATCACAAGTGAAGCCTGTTTCCTCCTCTTGTGCGCTGCTGGTGGAAAGCACATAATTATATCCTTCCTTTATTTGCTCCCTGCCTTGTGTGGGTCACGTCTCACCAGCTAATTTGTAAACTCATTAAGCGCAGAGACTGAGTCTCTACAACGCCGTGTTCCCATCAGGCTGACTCATTCATTAATTCATCAGATATTTCAGTGACTACTCTGTCCCAGACACTGGTGTTCAAGACACCAAGGCACGGGATGCAAGGCTGCAAAAGTAAACAGGATCCCCGCTCTCATGGTGGGAAAACAGACAATCAAATAATCACACAAATCGATGTAAAATGACACCAGAGAGCTACCACTGAAATCACTACGGTGGCAGTTCCTAAAAAAGTTGACAACAGAATTGCCATACGATCTAGCAATTGCACGTGTGGGTATATAGTCAGAAGAACTGAAAACAGAGTCTCAAAAAGATATCTGGACACCCACGTTTACAGCATTATTCACAAGAGCCAAAAGACGGAAGCAACCCCAGTGTCCGTCAAAGGATGAACGGGTAAACAACATGGAGTCTATCCATATAATGGAATATTATTCAGCCTTAAAAAGGAAGGAAATTCTGACATGTGCTCAACATGAATGAATGTGGAGGATATTATGTTAAGTGAAATCAGCCCATCGCAAAAGGACAAATACTGCATGATTCCATTTATACGAGGTACTTAAGGGTAATAAACTCATAGAGACAGAAGGTAGAATGGAGGTTACCAGGGTCCCGGGGGTCGGGTGGGTGGTGGGGCGGGGGAAATGGAGAGTTAGTGTTTAATGGGGACAGTGTCAGTTTGGGATAATGAAAATGGTTCTGGAGATGGATGGGGGTGATGATCAGACAACAATGTGAACATATTTAGTGCCACAGAGAAGTATACTTAAAAATGGTTAAGATGATAAACTTTATGTGTATTTTAGCGTAGTTAAAAATAATTTTTAGGGGCGCCTGGGCGGCTCAGTTGGTGAAGCGTCCGACTTCAGCTCAGGTCATGATCCCATGTGTCATGGGTTCGAGCCTTGGGTCGGGCTCTGTGCTGACAGCTCAGAGCCCGGAGCCTGCTTCGGATTCTGTGTCTCCCTCTCTCTCTGCCCCTCCCCTGCTCATGCTCTGTCTCTCTCTGTCTCAAAAATAAATAAAACATTAAAAAAAATTTTTAATAAATGAAATGAAATAATAAAATAAAATAAAAATAATTTTTAAAATAACAAAGGTGCCTGGGTGGCTCAGTCGGTTGACTGACCTCAGTCGGCTCAGGTCACGGCCCCAGGGTCATGGGACGGAGCCCTGCGTCGGGCTCCGTGCGGAGCGTGGAGCCTGCTTGGGATTCTTTCCTTCCCTCTGGCCCGCCCCCGTGTGGGCACGCCCTCCGTGTGTGTGTCTCTCTCTCTCTCTCTCTCTCTCTCTCTCTCAAATAAAATAAATAAATAAATAATGAAAATAAACAAAGAGAACGCAATGACAAACAAAAACGTTACACCCGAGACAAGAGTTGAAAGAGCAAGGCAAGGCTGCCCAGCGGACGTGATGGCCAAGTTCTGAAGGGTGAGGGGTGGGTATCGGGGTCAGTGGTGCCTCCACCCTCGCCCACCACTGAGGCTCTCAGACTGCGTAGAACTTCAGGCTTGCTCGGCAACCCTCTTCACGAAGATTTAAGAACGACATACAGAAGTAGGTAGAGGAGCCTTCGACTACACTATCCTATGGTCGTGTCCAATGATACACGGGTTACCCTTTGGGCTTCGTGCTAGTTTGTTTTCCAAGGACTAAACCAGTGACTCTCAGGCGTCAATATATACGAGATTTATCAGAGGGGCTTGTTAAAGGCAGACTCCTACACCCCACCCCCCGCCACATTTGTGGGGGGACGGTTGGCATAAGGCCCAGTCATGCGTACTTTACATGATTTAAAATACACGTAGCCCACCCACCTCAAGTCACTCTAAAGACCCCCTGCAGACCACGCTTTTGTGAGACACTGGGTCTGTATTCATTTTGTAAGCCTCCAACTCCCGGATGAGACCATCATCACTAGTAATTTGCCAGTCAATGGTTAGGAACTGAAAACAATTTATTTCCGAACGGCCTCACCACCCAAAGAAAATAAACAGTGCAAATAAACCCGCATACTCACGTAGGGCCCATATTTCAAGATATTGTACTGACTTTACAACTTTCTGGGAAGCAAGGAAACATAGTTCAAGGCCGGTTCTATAAATAGATGAATGGAGGCAGGCAGTGATAGAAAAAGAGGAGAGCTCATCACGACAGATGGCTCTCAGCCACCTTTCTACGTAGCAGGTGAGGTCCAGCCGGCTAGTTGCGTGGGGCCTAATCCTTAGAAGCAAGTCTGTCAAAACCGCTTACTTAGAGGCATGCGCAGCTAATGTCGACCAGCTCATTAGCAAGCCACTAAAATGTGTCCCCAGCAATGATTATTAGGTCAGAGCTGGGGTATTTAGCACTCCATCAACCTGAAACCATGATCTTCCAATACTACCGTGCAGTGGGGATCCCTGTCGCCCTGTACGGCTCATAAGAGAGAAATCCTGCTCAGTCACTACGGGGCGACTCCCCTGTTCTATACAGTTATGCCATGAGCTAAACTTTACTGAATCTTATTTCCTTGAAAAGTGGTAACACGTATATAGTGATGAGGTATTAATCAAGAGCGCATTCATTTTATAAACTTCATACGCCATTCCCCCAGCATGGCGGGTTGCGGTCCACTTGTCCCTCTTTGTTACTGAATGACATGATTCATGTCACGGGCTCCAGATGGGGTTGGATACAAGGCGGAAAGGACACTCCTGCAGAGTTTGGGGAAAAAAGTTTCTGTGAATAAGCAGAGGCCGTTTCTTTGTTATATCTAGATCTTTCACCTTTGCAGAATACCTGTTGGCCAGACTTATTTAATTCCTGCTCTCTCTCAAGACTTTCTAAGAAAGCACTCATTGGCTTGACCATCCCATTTTAATACTCCACCTTTCTTCCCATCTCATTGGTTTGCATCTTCTTTCCCTGCTGAGTCGGTAAGTGACCTAAGGAAGAGTCGGGATGAAACTCTAGGCCTCCTGATGCTTTCTACTGCTTGATTCCACCTGTGAAAGTCTCCTTATCCCTGAGGAGCTTACAACTTTTTGAAAATTTTATAAGACGAGGCAGGAAGGTGGCCTGGAGAACATGTCCAGTAGCTCTTGGGTTTGATAGACATGTGTTTGAATCTCAGTCATACCCGCTGATACGCTTTTATCCACAAATAACAGAAACCCTATCCAGAAGGAGCTGGCATAGAGTGCATCTGGGTGGCTGATTGATTCAGTGGCTCAAGGTTCTTTCCATCTTTCTGCCCTGCCTCACTCCAGGCATTATACCGGACACAATGGCCAACAGAAAAAGACCATTAATTTCTTTGAATGCGGCCTCTTTATTTTGTAAAATAATCCTATCCTCTCTACGTACTTTATGGACCGGTAAGAATTAAGCAAGATAAAACACGTCCAAGCCCTAGGCAGAGCACATGGCCTATGTTGACGCTTATATACCTTAAGACTCAGTGAAGTCTGATCCGAGTCTCCTAAGGAATATAATTTAAGGGAGTGAGGGTGCGGGCCCTGGATTTTAAATCTACACACGTTTAAAAACTGGCACGACTGCTTACTAGCTAAGTGAACTTGGATCCATTTGCAAAATATTCCTAAGCCTGTTTCCTCATCTATAGCATAAGCAATTCTAGTATCTAGCAATAAAGAGAATATGGAGAAAGTTAAATAAAATGATGCACGTGAAACACACAGCATTGAGCCGGGTACCCTAGGGGTGTTCAATAAATACGAACCATTTTTTTATTATGCTGATCAGTGGGGGAGCAAAGAGGACTATAGCTTGGTGAGGTAAGGTGTTCTTGGGTCCCAAACATGCATTTGGGGAAGGGGATCTTACTAGCATACCGAAGGGTGGGGACTCTGTCCCGGGAAGGACACAAGGTTAGCTCGCTAGGGTTGGTAAAGCGAGACCTGCTTTTTACCGGGTCTGGGGTGGCCCGGGGAAAGAGTAAGCTTTTGTCATGGTAATGATGGGGAGGCCTCGGCGGGAATCCCTTTCCACCCCCAGCTCAGGCCAGTCTCCGCGGGAGGAAAGGGCCCGGCGGGGAGGTTGACTTGCCTCCCGAGCTCCGTAGGTGGCAGTGTGCGTGCAGCGTTGAAGGCGGGAGGCAGGCGTGGCCATCCCGCAGCCTCGCCCAGACCCCCAGCCCAGGTCCACACCAGGCACCCGGGAAATCGCATCCCCTGCGCCCCCACCCCCACCCCGCCAGGATCCAGAGAGCCCTCCGGCCACCCACCCGCCGGCGTCCCCCTCGCTTCCCAGTCCACCTGCTGGGCTGGAAACAAACCAGGACCGCCCAGAGGCACCTTTGCAATGAAAAATACAGCCTGAGAAAAGCCTCCGCTGAGTCTGCAAACCCCACTACCTACCCTTTGCTTTCAAAATGGATTTTTAAACTCGTTTTTCCTTTAACTGATTCCCTGGTCAGCCTTTGGGGCTGAGAAAACCATTCTACCAGGGAGAGGCTGAAAGGAAGGATTACATGGCTCTAAGAACTCAAAGTCAGGCTCATTCTTGCTCGGCTTGTCATTCACACTGAAGTAAATGCTTTGCTCACCCCACCCCTTCCCCCAACAAGATGATTTTAGGCTTACAG
Organism: Panthera onca; assembly: GCF_046562875.1. Taxonomy (NCBI): domain Eukaryota; kingdom Metazoa; phylum Chordata; class Mammalia; order Carnivora; family Felidae; genus Panthera; species Panthera onca. Next base: position 172,994,250 of record NC_138342.1, read on the forward strand.
GATGATTTATCCCTCTGGGCGCTCCACAAATTATTTCCTTCTGGCACCCCCCGAAAAGCAGTTGTTGCAGAGGCTAAGGGTACCAGCTGCCTGGAACACATATTAACAAATCCTGTGAAGGAGGAAGACATCAATCCTACAAAACCAAGGCAGGTGGCTACGGTCTTGGGAAAAGACAACAAAGTCCTGGGTTCAAGTTCCCTCTCTTGTCCACCAGAGTGACTTTATGAAGCTCTTTTGAGCCCCAATCTATGAAATCTACCTCGAGAATAGAACAACAAAATTGGCAGTGCTGTGCTCAGCCATTTGGAGTTGAGCCGAAGAAAGAAATCATGAATGTGGATATACTGTATTTAAAACCTTGATGTTTTTCGCATCATTGATTATTTTGCATTAATTTTTATTTTTTAAATACAGTACTGAAATCTTACTTATCTTGGGGTACCTGGGTGGCTCAGTTGGTTGAGCGTCTGACTTCAGGTCATGATCTTGTGGTTCATGAGTTCAAGCCCCACCTTGGGCTCTGAGCTGACAGTGCGGAGCCTGCTGGGGATTCTCTTTCTCACTCTCTCTCTCTGCGCCTCCCCCCACCTCGATTTCTCCCTAGAGAATTAGAGAGATTCTCTCTACCCCAATTAGATAATCCCACCCCAATTAGATTGGGGGGGAATCTAATCTTACTTATCTTGATTACTGAGCTGAGTGGGGTGTTTTGGCGGCCTCTCAAATTTTGCACAAAAGGCACCTCACCACCTCACCCTAGTCAAAACCTTGATGGTTAGGTCAAGTAATATATATGAACATAGCAAGCACCCTCTAGACTTTTCATGACGTTTGCTGACCGACTGCATAGAGAATTCTGAGCTGAGTTTGGGGGCTGGAGGCCATGGGAACAAGTTGTCTATGGCGAACCCTGCCTTGAAAATTTCACACAGTGTCTCGTTTAAAACCCACAACTTAGCTGAGCGTTAATGTCTACATCCTCAGACAAAAACCCAAGACTACAAAAGAGAGCATTTGTAGGAAAGTGACGCTCCCCGTTCTCCCTGGCCCAGTAACGATGATGCTTCTGCTCTGAGTCATCCGAATTCTTTCTCCTGCTGCCCCTTTTCTGCACACCCACTTGTGTGTGATATAGCAGGCAGGCAGGCAGGTGGGCAGATGGGGCAGACAGCACAGCATGTTCCTCTGGGCAGGGCCCTGGGGCAGCCAGAGAACCCCAGGAGAGGGTGGGAGGTGGAGAGACGATTCCCAGAGCTCACTGGGCCTCATGCGAGCATCTCTGGGATGCACAGACTTTCAAACTGTGGGCACCTACTGGCCTTGGGGGTAGCTGGGAAGGGTGGGAAGAAGAGACCAGGGAAACACGGATTCTCCGTGTAACGTATGCACTTTGTTTCCTTTCTGGAAAATAAAATACTATTATTAAGTCTCCAGGAGTTTTTTTTAAAAACTCTGGTGTTGGGGCACCCCGGAGGCTCAGTCAGTTGACCGGTTGACTTGGCGCAGGTCATGATCTCACGGTTTGTGAGTTCGAGCCCCGCGTCGGACTCACTGTTATTAGACTGTTAGTGCAGAGCCTGCTTCGGATCCTCTGTCTCCCTCTCTCTGCCTCTCCGCCGTTTGCGCTCTCCCCAACATAAATAAGTACTAAGAAAATAAAAATTAAACAATCAAAACTCTGGCACTGTGGCCCACCTTGAAAAAAAAATACTTAGAGTTCAGGGGTTTAAGAAATATAACCCCTCAATACATCTTATGAAGAAGCTGTGTCTGCCGAAGAGTTGGTCTTAAAGCAGAATGAAACAAAGTGGAATGGATGGCGTGCTTGCTTCCAGAGCTTCCACTGGCTTCAACCCCTGGGTGGGTAAGAACCTATTTAAAGCAATTTCCACGTCAACCCCTCTTGCCTCCTCCTTCCATTCTTGACCCTTTATTCTCTATTCCTCGTCTCAGGGAAAAGGAAACAAATTATCGAGTCCTTGCCCTTTGCTAGGCGGGTCGTTAGGGGTTTCCCATGCATTATCTAATTGAATGTCAAAATGGCGCTGGGAAGTAGACACTCTTATTGACATTTTAAGGATACATGTAGGCGCCACCCAGGTTCACCCAGAATCCAGTGGCTACAACCGGGCTTGGCCTGGCCTTCTGACTCCAACGCTTCCCAACCGCACCCCAACCACCGTCTTGACTTCTTTCTTTTTTTCTTTTTTTAATGTTTATTTGCTTTTGAGAGAGAGACAGAGCATGAGCTGGGAAGGGTGAGAGAGAGGGAGACGCAGAATCCGAAGCGGGCTCCAGGCTCCCAGCTGTCAGCACAGAGCCCGACGCGGGGCTCGAACTCACGAGCTGTGAGATCATGACCTGAGCCAAAGTCGGACGCTTAAGCAACTGAGCCACCCAGGCGCCCCCACCATCTTGACTTCTGACTTCACTTCTGCCATAGCCAACAATTAGTAGATGATGGGTGTCTTCCAAAATGCTTTTACCCAGAGTTTGCCACATCCAGCTGTTTGTTATTTTATTAATCTTCAGCTCATTACGTGAAAGGTAAGGGGGAGACATGAGTGCTCTGTGCTCAGGATGAGAGAACAGAAGTATCTTGGGAGAAGAGGACTTTGTGTAAATAATACGTGCAAAAGGGCGGGTCCAAATCTCAACCGAATTTCATTCTTCACCCAGGAGACACCAGCATGCGGAGTGGTTCCCCGTTCTTAGAGCTGCCTCTCCAGACGGAGAGGAAGTGCTGTGGTTCTGCCTTTGGCACGGAACGTCCCAGGGCCAAGTGCGCAAAGCCCAGTGCCCACTTTCAGGACAGCACCCATTTGCAGGGCAGAGGGCAGTTTTAACCTGAGCTCTGTGAACATAGGTGGGGAGAGACCGACACAGAGAGAAGAGGAAACCACATGGGAGAGAAAGAATACGCATGTGCACGTTGAAGAATGGTATATCGTTTCTTCTTTCCTTCTGGCCTAGAGTGAAAAACCTCAGCATCACGTCCGGTTCCCCCAATTGCAGATGTTAGGACATTAACGACGGTCTGTGCGGAGGGTGGCAGAAACACAGAAGGGAAGAGCAGCTCTGTGTCCTCTCCAGAGTGGAAGAGGTAAGAGAGATTGCAATTTGCCTACCTTACCTCTGGCCTCCTTTTTGTCCTTTGAATTTCTTCCTGGAATGTTCTTCCTTTAGAATTCCAGGTTTGGGCTGAGCACATTACTGCCCACCTAAAAGACTTCATTCTCCAGCCTTTCTTGCAGAAGTCTGGCCCTGTGCCTAATTTCTCACTGAAGAGATGAAAGAAATACTGTCTGGGACTTAAGAAAGGCTTTTTTAAAGGGCGAGAATGCTCTTTTCTTCTCCCCATGTTTCCATCTTGCTGAGTGGAACAGAGATGTGATGGCGGGGGCATTAGCAGCCACTGTGGACCAGGAGACCACCCTAGGGGTGGAACTGGAGGAGACATGGGTCTTTGATGGAAGTCCTGGAATGCCTAACTCTAGTCTTTTACACGAAAAAGAAATGTAAGTTTATCTTATCTAAGACTAAATGGGGAAAGGGAAGATGTGTGGGGAGGACTGTTTCTACATTATGCAGATTAACCTAATTCTTTTTGGTTTTTAAAATATTTTTTTATGTGTATTTTTATTTTTGAGAGAGATGGAGCACAAGTGGGGCAGGGGCAGAGAGAGGGAGACACAGAATCCAAAGCAGGCTCCAGGCTCCCAGCTGTCAGCACAGAGCCCGACGCGGGGCCCGAGCCCACAAACGGTGAGATCATGACCTGAGCCAAAGTCGGATGCTCAACCAACTGAGCCACCCAGGCGCCCCCAGGTTAACCTAATTCTAATTGATAGAGAATTTTTGTTGAAACAGCATAATCCTAGTTTGCTGGGAACTTTCTTTCCTTCACGTATAGGAAGAGACCGCGGCCAGAACAAGGAAAGTTGTATAGTGAATCTCAACTTCCTGCATTGTTAAAATGTCACACGCATTGCAGAGGCCAGAATAATTGGCTGAATGTATATTTACTGTGCATTAATAATGTGCCCGGCACAGGGGAGCCTTTGCCCGAGGAGGTCCTGCTCCCCTTGTTTTACCATAACTAATGAACCAAATCGGGGCCCCCACAACATTTCAGAAGCCCCCATTGTCTCCCCAGCGCTGCAAAAGAGAAGCAAAATAATCGGCCATCACTGGCCCTGGTGGGGAGGGCTAATGACATGACCATATGCCAAGCTTTTATGTGTTGGCCCTCCTTTGAACTTTAAGCCAACCTTTATGTAATAGGTGTTACTGTCCTCAGTTTATACCTGTATCAACTAAAATGCAAAGATAGGCCAACTGGCCCTTGGACAACCAGCCAGGAATTATCTGGGACACTGCTCAATAAATATCTGTTGAATGAAGGACTGAAAGTCCAAGTTTTGTTCACTAGCTTGCAGAGCATAGATTTGGGGGTGGGGGGGAAGCTATTGTGTGACATCCCCATTCTTAAATGTCTTTGATATAAATGAGTACAAATGGTCATGGTGCTTCCCTAGAGCCAAAATTGGATGAGAACATTTATCTACTTCTGGCCTCCACACAAACATCTTTATCAATCATTCCCCCGACTCACCTTCTAGGTGGCATTGCTGCTTCTCAGGCTCTTCCTGTGCTTGCCCGTGAGCCAACCATGGTACCAGGCACCATGAGAAAGCATAAGACACATCCCTTGCCCTCACTGTGGCTAGCAAGAGTGCAGCCTCACCCAACGGACACTGGCTTTTCAATACAGTTTCACCGCAAGACGTATGACCGCAAGCAAGCCACTCAACCACTCGGCCTCAAGCACTTTATGTATTTATGTGTTTGTCTGTCTGCTTATTTATTTTTAAGTAGGCACCATGGCCAGCGCCGAGCCCAACACGGGGCTCGAACCGACAACCCCTAGATCGAGACCTGAGCTGAGACCAAGAGTCGGACACTTAATCGACGGAGCCACCCGGGCGCCCCAAGTGCCTAATGTACAAATAAAAATTTAATTCAGTAAGTGCAGGTGCTCAGCATTACGCCAAGGGTGGAGGATGCGGAGAGAAAGATATGACACCTGTCCTTAAGGATGTGAGTCGAGTGAGGGAATTTGCAGATAAACATAATGGTATGGTTAATGCCAAACAGGCCGTCCTGCCCCTGAAGTTCCTGGTGTGGGGTGCATGAATGTACTCCAGCCTGGTTCAGAAGTAGGGGGGCGAGCGCTTCTCTCCATCGCCGCCATCCTGCTGAATTTCCAGTCATCAGGGGGCTTACAAATCTCCTGGCGTTCTAAGGCGGTGTCCTCTCAAAGTGCCCTAAGGCTCATGGCGCTCAGTGGTGCCCTCAGAGTGTCTCTTTTCCTGGCCTCCTGGCACGTCCCAGGCCATGAGAGCTCAAGGACAGAGGTCCAAACACCGGTCAGAGCTAGAGCCCCCTCTCCTGGGACTGTTCCCCCCCCAGACCATCATGGGGTCTACCCACAACCCGGTCAGTCCTCACTCCCCAAAGCCCTAATTTTACTTCTTCTTTTTTTTTTCCCCATGGCCTCTAGCAAAAGACATTAGGACAAAATCCAAACCCTCAGCCATACAAAATGGAGAATCCAGATTTTAGAAACAGATGGTCTTCCTTCCCAATAAGGGAGAGAAAATGATTTGACTCAGGTTGGAGTGGTACCAGTGAAGACTTGCCATTATAAGGAACATTCCAACTATGCTTTGAGAATGGTGAGCTATTCTCAGATAATAAGTGACATCTCACATTTTGGAGCGTTTCCAGGACTGTGTGCCAGGCACCGAGCTAAAGGCTTCACAGCGAGGTACGTTAGGCCTCCCTCCAGCAACCCTGCAGCAGAGTCTAATAGTAATAGCATCGTATGGATGAGAAAAACAGAGGCACCGAGTCATGTGACTTTCCCCAGGTTGAGTCCAGCCCTTTGGGTCCGGGGCCCACACCCCTCACCACTCCTCTACATTCGATTATGGCGATTTTATCCATTTCTTTGAGGATCCAACCAAATATTCTCTCCTCCGGCTAGAATGTCTTCCTGCCTCCCCTTATCTCACCAGCCCCTACTTAATCCCGGGCCCCAAATTCCGTTAGTCTGCCGGGTCTAACAAAATACCACACACTGGGTGGATTAAGCGACAGAAGCGTATGTTCTCACAGTCCTGGAGGCTGGAAGCCCCAAGTCAAGGTGTTGGTGGGTCTAGTTCCTTGGTTTGCCTTCTCGCCGTGTCCTCACACGGTCGCCTGCGTCGCGTTCTCACTCGAACATCCCTGCCTCACTGGTTATCTCTCTGCGTGCTCAGATTTCCTCTTGTTATAAGGACACTGGTCAGATTGGATTCGGACTCACGCCAAAGACTCCCTTTCACTTACCCACCTCTTTAACGACCCTATCTCTAAACCCAGTCACATTCTGAGGTTCTGGGGATGAAGGCTTCGGAACCTGTAACGGAGGGAGACAGGTAGAGAATTCAGCCTATAACACAGGCTAAATGTTTAACTAGCTACTTAACTGGCTGTTCGCTCTACATCTATCCTCCCCTTATGTAGACGCCACTGGGGGAGGGATCATGTCTGGCTTGTCTGCTCTGTGCCCTTTTTTCCCAGCACGGTGCCTGGTACCTGACGGGTACTGTCTCAGTCCGTTCAGGCTGATGTGACAGAACGCCAGGGACTGAGCGGCTTGGACAACAGACAACCCTCACTGTCCCAGAGGCTGGGAAATGCAAAATCAGAGTTCTTTTGAGGGCCTTCTTCCTGCTTGGCAGATGGCCACCTTCCGACTGTATCCTCCCATGGCAGAGTTAGGAGAGGGAGAGAGAGACAGAGAGGAGAGGGACAGAGAGCAAGAGGAAGCAAGCTGTCCCCCGTCTCTTCTTATAAAGACACTAAGCCTATTCACCAGGCTCCACCCTTGGCGGTTCTCATTAAGCCTAATTGCTTCCAGATCCCATCACACTGGGGATTAGGGATTCAACGTATGAATTTGGGAGGGACCCAGTCAGTCCACGGAGGGCACTCAACAAAGACTTTTTTTTTATTATCCAAAAATGTACTTTTATTTTGCTGTTTTCCCAGGCCCCCATACCATTTTGAGCCTGTTCATAGGCTTTCCTATTAATCTCTGACCAGCTGCTTTGTCAAACATGGAGGTTATTCCTATCCCTGTGACAAATTCTTACCTCTTAATGTGACAAAAATCCATTTCTGCTCTATCCTACCCAAACTCTTTTTTTTTTCTAGTGGATATCTCTATTTTCTTTTTTTTTTTCTTTTTTCTTTTTTAAAATTCACATCCAAATTAGTTAGCATATAGTGCAACAATGATCTCAGGAGTAGGTTCCTTAGTGCCCCTTACCCATTTAGCCCATACCCCCTCCCACAACCCCTCTAATAACCCTCTGTTTGTTGTCCATATTTAAGAGTCTCTTCTTTGTCGCCCTCCCTGTTTTTATATTAGTTTTGTTTCCCTTCCCTTATGTTCATCTGTTTTGTCTCTTAAAGTCCTCATATGAGTGAAGTCATATGATATTTGTCTTTCTCTGACTAATTTCACTTAGCATAATACCCTCCAGTTCCATCCACGTAGTTGCAAATGGCAAGATTCCATTCTTTTTGATTGCCAAGTAATACTCCATTGTGTGTGTGTGTGTGTGTGTGTGTGTGTGTGTGTGTGTGTATCACATTTTCTTTATCCATTCATCCATCAATAGACATTTGGGCTCTTTCCATACTTTGACTATTGTCGATAGTGTTGCTATAAACGTTGGGGTGCACGTGTCCCTTCGAAACAGCACACCTGTATCCCTTGGATAAATACCTAGTCGTGCAATTGCTGGGTCGTAGGGTAGTTCTATGTTTAGTTTTTTGAGGAACCTCCATACTGTTTTCCAGAGTGGCTGCACCAGCTTGCATTCCCAACAAAGACTTTTGAAATAGTGTGGAAGAAGGTAAAATATTTCTTTTATTTGTAAAGCATCATGAGAGTTCTAGTTACTATTAGGATCTTTTACAAAATGAAAGAATATTAGAGCTAGAATGATCCTGGGAACTGTTTCCTCACAGCAATGAGATAATTGCTAGAAAAAGATCCTTATGAAAATCGACACCCTGGCCCATCATGCCTTGTGTTTTTCTGGTTGGGTAGGGGGGGTTGGTTATGCTTTTGTTTTATTTTAAAGCAGTGCTATATTAAATTTTTTTATGTTTGTTTGCTTTTGAGAAAGACAGAGAGAGAGAGCATGAGCAGGGGAGGAACAGAGAGAGAGGGAGACACAGAATCAGAAGCAGGCTCCAGGCTCTGAGCTGTCAGCACAGAGCCCGACGTGGGGCCTCAACCCACGAACCTCAAGATCATGACCTGAGCCGAAGTCGGATGCTCAACCAACTGAACCACCCAGGCGCCCCAAAGCAGTGCTCTTTTATTTTTTTTATTTATTTTTTTTAATTTTTTTTAACGTTTATTTTATTTTTGAGACAGAGAGAGACAGAGCATGAACGGGGGAGGGTCAGAGAGAGAGGGAGACACAGAATCTAAAACAGGCTCCAGGCTCTGAGCTGTCAGCACAGAGCCCGACGCGGGGCTCGAACTCATGGACCGTGAGATCATGACCTGAGCCGAAGTCGGACGCTTAACCGACCGAGCCACCCAGGCGCCCCAGCAGTGCTCTTTTAAAACAGTTTGTACCAGCTCACGAGAGCTTACTTTTAAATCTTCAGGGATTTTTCAATTTAGCTGCTAAGTACAGCCGTTACTTAAACTTCAATTCTATGAACTTATGATTCACTAACTGATACTAGAAACAAAGGAAATACTCACGAGTCAGCACTTCCTAGTTCCTTTAGTACATTTCTTATGGACTGAATCGTGTCCCCAGCACTCATATGTTGACGATCTAAGCGCCGCCACCTCAGAAGGTGACTGTATTTGGAGAGAGGGTCTTTAAAGATGCAGTCAGGTTAAACGGAGGCCGTCAGCGTGGGCCCTTCATCCAATCTGACTGGTGTCCTAGTAAGAGGGGGAAATTTGGACACGCAAAGAGACACCAGGGATTCACACACGCACAGGCACGACAGCCATGTGAAGAGGCAGGCAGCAGGAGGAAGGCCAACTGCAAGCTGAGGAGAGAGACCTCAGAGGGACCCAGCCCTGCTTACACCCAGGGCGCAGACTTCCAGCCCTCAGAGCTGTGAGAAATTGCACGTCTGATGTGTAAGCCACCCCGTCTGCGATACCCTGTTACGGCAGCCGAAGCTGACAAGTACAACACTTCTCGGTTTCCCGCAATCTTCACCTACCGTATCGGTCTGGTGGAAATGCCATGTGGTGGACAGGGCACCCGGGTGGCTCAGTCGGCTAAGCGTCGGATTCTTGATCTTGGCTCGGATCATGATCCCACGAGTTTGCGAGTTCGAGCCCCGCATCAGGCTCTGTGCTGACAGCACGCTTGCTCTCTATCTTCCTCTCAAAAATCAATCAATAAACATTAAAAAAAAAAAAGCCACATGATGGTGTGCCCCTGGGTGTCTCTCCCCAGCACTGCACGCGGTGGGTGACACCACGTTCATAGCTTGAAACCCACCATGGTGGGAATATTTCTAGCGCAGAAACTGGCAAATATCATGAATCAGGGCTTTTCCCCGCAGGGAGCCACGTGTGAAGCATTTATCGGCACATCTCTGCTTTGAAGTGACCACTATTTTAAGTTATTTTAAAATTAAATAGTGACCAGTTATTTTAAATTAATTTAAAATAAATTTTTTTTTTAATTTTTTTTTCAACGTTTATTTATTTTTGGGACAGAGAGAGACAGAGCATGAACGGGGGAGGGACAGAGAGAGAGGGAGACACAGAATCGGAAACAGGCTCCAGGCTCTGAGCCATCAGCCCAGAGCCTGACGCGGGGCTCGAACTCACGGACCGTGAGATCGTGACCTGGCTGAAGTCGGACGCTTAACCGACTGCGCCACCCAGGCGCCCCAATTTAAAATAAATTTAAACTTAAAAAAAAAGGACCTGGAAAAACTATAAACCCCCCAAAAATTTAAATGAAGGGTGAGACAGAAGTTGGAATTTGCAATATTAACTTAAAAGAGACCAATTCCTTATACCTCTTAATGCACCTATAAAACCAAGGCAAACGCTGTACTTAGGAAGCCCAGCAAAAATACAAAACCGATAATATAAAGGAATGCTATCGATTTTTTTTTATTATTTTTTAATGTTTGTTCATTTTTGAGGGAGAGAGAGAGAGAGAGAGACAGAGGGCAAGTGGGGGAAGAGCAGAGAGAGAGGGAGACACAGAATCCGAAACAGGCTCCAGGCCCTGAGCTGTCAGCACAGAGCCCGACGTGGGTCTTGAGCTCATGACCTGAGCCAAAGTCGTACCCTTAACCCACTGAACCACCCAGGCACTCCTAAATGAACACCATCAATTTACTATAGGAGATCATGTTTTGTTAAGTTAACTCACACATGTTGTGTTTAAAAATAAGACCCTATGGCCTCAGGTCCATCCCTTTCTTTTAAACTGCTCTGTGCTTTGACTTCCATTAACAGGGAGGCAGAGAACCTCTATTTGCATGGTATGTTGTACAAAACGGCATTAATAATTTCAAAGCTTTGTTTGCCGGTTCAAGATAATCCGACCCTGTGCTTAACCAAAACTCTGCCAGCGGGTGATCTTCGGTGCCAATTTAATGCGCTGTCATTTGATCTCTGCCAAACAGTTTTGCTCATTTGAACGTGAAGTTCACATTGCAGCTTTATTGAAACCTGCACTAACAAAGTATCTAATCCAATTATTACTGGAATTGGTTACAGAAAATTTCTTCATGGCACATTTACGACTACACTTACAGCTAATGAACGGTCGCCAAGCTGGCGGGCTCTGTGATCGGAACATCTGATGGTTCTGCCAATATGAGACTGACGTCGCGGCCCCGGGCTCTTGAGGGCATGTGTGGTGGTTTACACCGCTCTTGTTTGCTCAATTCGAACTCCTGGGAAACTTTCCGTTACATTGTATACTGTGAAGTTATTTGAAGCAGTGTATCCTCAGTGGTTGAGGTTGTAGCTCCAGGGTCGCGGCGCCTGCGTTCAACCTCAGCTCCACGTTTCATGAGCTCCGTGGTCTGTGGCAAGTTATTAACCTCCCTGTGCCTCGATCTTCTCACCTAAAAGAGGGCCCCCCCCCCCCAGAGTATCATCTTCGTAAAGTTGCTGTCAGGTTACACGAGCTAATAATACCCGGCTTTGGCAGAGTGCCTGCGTAGCACATAGGACGTGCTCAGTAAACGCTTGCTGCTGCCGTTTTTATTGTCAGCATTCGGCTTTCATTTGACATGAATTCAGTCTTAAAAACAGGTTCAAACAGGGACACTTCTGGTGATTCAACTCAAGCTCCAGCACCTCCCAGAAAGCCTGCCTTCCACGCTCACTCCTGTACTGCACAGGACTCCTCTGACCCCACCTGGGCCCCCTGCAGCCCTCCAGCACCGAACACGGAAACGGTCATCGCCTTCCTACGTGGTCAGAGATGAATCCTGACCCATCTTTGCAGCCCAGCGTTCCGGCAGGATGTCCCAGGTGCGTTGCCATCGGTAAATGCTGGAAAAGAAGAAGGAGGGGAAGAGGGATGGAGGAGGAGAAGCAGGAGGAGGAGGAAGGAAGGACCTAGAAGGGAAGACGAGGATCTCCCACAACCCAGTGGTCCCAGGGAAATGTAGGTCTTGAAGGGAGTCGAAACCTTATAAATAAGGCGCCGATGGTGGCCTAGTAACTGTGTGTGGCAGGGAAGGGCTAGCAGGGCCTGCCTGCTCACCCTGGCCCCCAAGAGCTGATTATCCTCATTCAGGGGCGGGCAGCTTGACATTGGCAATGGGCGGTGCCAGCATTCTTACCACCAAAACTTTCTCCAATTTCCCAGCGCGCCACTGGCAACAATGTTTCTCCGCGACTGAGAAAGCAGCGAAATTTTACATACCGCGTGACACAAGAGTGTGAGGCGCAGAGGGACCCTCTGCTTTCAAGCAGAGCCACCATCCGCCTGGGCTGAGGCTGGCCCTGGGCGGGTACCAGCCCTCCGGGCACCCAACACCTCCCAGCCCCGGCCACACCTTCAACATCCCCATCCAAGTCATCGTGGAGGCATCCGTGGGGGTTCTCGTCAGGTCGCTGGTGATTGCGTCTCATCTGTTCAAAGTAGGCTAATAATAAAACGCATTATGTTAATGACTTACTGGTCATAAAAGCAAACAATCGAATGTACTATGGGCCTAATATTTTCATGAGAGAATGTGCACGTGACCCTGCAGCCCGGTGCCAGTTACATTTCTATTTACATGGAGACCGGGGACAATCAGGACATTTATCTCCCTTAGTCACTAGTCGCCCCTTCCCCCAGCTCTCTTCCCCCCTCATCCCAAAAGACATGAAAAAACGTTTTCATTATCAACTGCTATCTGTTGCTGAAAGCGGCTATTTTTAAAACATGATGTCACAGCGTCTAGAATGCTACATTGTTCGGTTGCAGAGAACACTCAATGGATTCTTCAGTTCTAGCTGTTTCTACATGTTAAGTGAACACGAAGTAATCTCCCCTTTTCATCTGGTATCTTCTTTTACCCGTTTTCAGAACTGTCACTTGATCCGTCGGGAAATTTCTGTGAGTTTATATTCCTGACCTTCAATTAATTTGCATTTTCATATATTGTATGTGCGTATAGCTATCTCCTTCCTTTATAGGACTTCAAGTTACCACCTTTATAACTCCAGCTCAGAAGAATATTCCTATTACAGAAGCATATATTTGTATATTTAAGCGACATTTCCCTGTTCTACTAAACCTAAGTCCTGAATTATTTTCTATAGGATACCCTCAGGAATGGAAATTATGTTTTGTTTTGTATTTTGCCAAAAGAAATTTAAAAAACCACCTCTTCTTTGGGGCGCCTGGATGGCTCAGTCAGTTAAGCATCCAACTTCAGCTCAGGTCATGATCTCACAGTCCGTGAGTTCGAGCCCCGCGTCGGGCTCTGTGCTGACAGCTCAGAGCCTGGAGCCTGCTTCCGATTCTGTGTCTCCCCCTCTCTCTGCCCCTCCCCCGCTCATGCTCTGTCTCTCTCTGTCTCAAAAATAAATAAAAACATTTAAAAAAATTTTAAACACTACCTCTTTGACCAACAACAACAAAAGACACCGACACGTAGCAACCAATATTTCTTATCTGCCTGTACAGAATTTTTTTTTAATTACCTTTAGGCATCGTTTTCTAGCTATATTCTTTCAAACAGTGTGAAGAATCCATTGCACTTTTCCCAGAACGATATTTTCTATGAGAAGAATAAACGTCTAATTCGATCTTCGCTGAGAAAATAATCTCAGTGTCTTGAATGAGTGTGACCCAAATGCCGCGCCTAACATGCGGGGCCCTCTGTTTGTGAGACTCCAGCATGAACTGCTAGTAAATTGAATTAGTGCTTCTGACAGGGACGGGAGGGGTATCCTGGAAAACTCACAAGCCAGTGGATTAACCTTGCCCAGATCTTCTTTGATGTGCTTCAGCTTTAATTTACCACCACTCTTACTCCCCCAGCCCTACACACACACACACACACACACATACACACACACACACACACACACACCCCTTCACTTCCTTTCTTTCCAAACCACTCACTGTGCCAACCAGCAACCCTGCTTCACCATGAACATATTTTCCTACCTTTACGCCCTTAGCCTCTTACCTGAGTGGACTCCCAGCTTTGGGCTTTAAGTAAGACTCAGCCATTTCCAAATTTCTCCTAACCGCAGTCGCTCATCCTGCCACACCTTGAGGACCTGGAATCCAGAGAGAGACCAGGGTCCTTCTCACCAGCTTGTGTTACCTTCAAATCATTATTCCTTCACTGTTGCGTAAAATTCCTGCTTATGCCATCTGCCCCCACTCATTGACATCATGTGCCCACATCCTCATTATCCCTGTTCGTTCAAGACCTAGCCTGCAGCTCCTAAGCTTTTTCTTCAAACTGAGTTCTGCTTTCATTTGGATCATTTTGCTGTGTATTGACATAACCTGGCCCACATCTCAGTTTCTTGAGATTCTCACAACCAGGTCCATCACTTTTAGCCCACGTCAGACAGCCCTTGCTATGGCTTCAGCAACCGTTATGCCCCTAAGGGTTTCAGGGGCAACCGTTCAGCCCCTGAAATCTGGAATTCCAATATGCTATGATCCGTTCTCATTCTGCAATTTTTCAGTGCCTGTATTGTTGTCTACTGGGGCAAAGCCAATTACCCCCAAACGTCGCAGCTTAGAACAATAAAACTTTATTCATTCACACAGTTTCTGAGAGTCAGGATTCCAGGAAAAGCTCAGCTGGGCGGTTCTGGCTCAAGGTCTCTTGGCAGGTTGTGGCCGAGATGTCCGGCCTAGCCGGAGGCACCTGCTTCCTTCCTAGATAGCTTGCTCACACACCTGGCAAGTTCATGGGACTCTTGAGTGTCCTCAAGACACGCCCACTAAGTTCCCCAGAGCAAGCCATCCAAGAGAGAACAAGCAGGAAGCCACAGTGCCTTTAATAACCTAGCACCATCTGTTTTTTTCCTATATGCTAGTTAGGAAGCATTATGTCCACCCCATGCTCAAGGAGAGGGCAGTTAGGCTCCCCCTTTTGAAGGGAGTGCCAAACAATTGTGTAGATTCCAATTTCTCCGCCCTATCCCATTTTCACTCCCTTTCACTTATATTCAAGGTCCCATCTGGTCCATCAGGTCATCTAGTTTCTTGCCAATATCCTCCTTCCTTTGTCCCGTCATCCTTCTATTGCTTCCACCTAAAGGAAGGGGGACAAAAGTGTGGTCCAAACCGAGCATCCACCTGATGCCATCCCCGGAGAGTTGGGGGGTGCTGGAGGTTATCACCATACCTGTGCAAACTGGTGCTACTCCATGGCCTCCTGGGTTGAGTAGGCCCTCAACACAATACAGCACTTCTGTTTCCCAGTCACCAGACCAGCTGTTTGCTTCCTCACCCGTTCCCCCAAACCTCCCTCATCACCATGACTCAGGTTCGTCATCTGATCCCGTCTCCCCAGACCTTACACCGTACTCCCCATCTTCCCCCCCTCCTCCCCTGAAACCTTCACACAGGCCCTCAGTCACAGTGGGGGGGATGAAGAGGGGACTCTGAGACCCAACCCTCTATGGAGTAGACACCGAAGGGATGTGTCTTTAAAACTAGAAGGACCTGAACTCTGGGTCACAAATACCCACAGCTCAGAAACCTCCTTGCTCCTCTGCTTCTGTCCTTGTGTCTTCAGCTTCCCTGTATGGACTCCTTCCCACCAGCGTTTACACAGGCTCAAATCTCCCCCTCGCACGAGGAGAACCTCCCCTTCTAGCCCAGCCCTCCTCAGGTTAACATGTCGTTTCTCTTCATACTTAAAAATGCTCAGGTTGACAGTGTTTTACGCTCACCTTCTCCTTTCCTAACTTTTGGCCACAGCCCCCTGAAAAGGCTGCCCTCCCTCGGTTTCCATCTCTTCACATTTTCCAACCACAGCAGACGGGCTCTATTTCCACTGGCCTGTCAACATTGGGGTTTCTCGGAGTTTGGCTGATGGCCCTTTTCCCTTTTTAACCTGCACAGCGATTCACTTCTGTGGCTTTAAACACCACCTATAGGCTGAGTAATTGCCAAGTCTGTATTCGCAACTCATATTTCTTGCCCGAGCTTCAATTTTGGAACCCCAGTGACCCACTAGACCTATTACCTTGGCTATCCCATAGTCCCCGAACAGTCACCATGGAAGCAATATGGAGGCCATAAATTGGTCCCAGTATTAACTATGGCACTCGGTGGCTGTGAGGCTTGGAACAGATCACCCAGTCTCTCTGAACCTCAGTCTCCTCGACTGTAAAATGGAGCATGATTAGAGCTCAACTCATACGGTGACTGAATAAGTCAACTTATGTAAAGTTTTTTGAATGGTGCCTGGTATATGGTGGTAGGTCTCTGAAATGTGAACGTTCGAGGATTAAATAAGACAATACGGGCACAGCACAGGGCCCATGGTAAGTGTTGAGTGGGCATGATCTGGTATGATTACATCCCAGCCTCAGCAGAGCTCCTTGGTCCTCTCTGTCTCCCTCAGTTCTAGCTCTTCTGCCATATGACTTCCTTTCTCATCAGTCCACTTCTTCCATCCCTGCTTCCATGCCACAAGATGTCCTCCCCAGATTCCCTCAAAGCCTCCCACCGGGTCTCTCTGCCTCTAGTCCTGCCCCTGGCCAATCCATTCTTCACACTGCAGCCAGAGCAATCAGTTCAAGATGCGCATCGAATCTCGTAATTTCCCTCAGGCCTCTGCATTGCACCCCCAGGCTAAAGTCCAATGCTCTTAATTGGATTACAAAGCCAATTATTGTAGGAATTTTGCTTTCCTTTCCAGACTGAACTCCCAAGCTCACCCTGCTTTCGGTGTCTCTGCTTTCTCTGGCCTGTGTCTTTGCAGATTTTTCCAAAACCTCCTCACCTTGCCGACGATCTCGTGCTGGTCCTGTAGCTCTCAACTTGGATGACGTCTCCTCCAGGAAGTGTATCTGCCTGTCCCCAAACCAGGTTAGGAATGGCCCCCAATTTACTCTCCTGGAACCATGTGGACTCTCCGAAATCACGATCATCATACTGTTATAACTAGCTGTTTATTTTCTCCCCAACTTATGTCATAAAGGTCATCACGTGATGGATGAATGCATATACAGACAACAAATGAGCAGCCGTCTTTCATCTTTAATGGCCTGTGACATTGTTGATGACTCTCAGCACATGGGGGGGGGGGGCCCTTTCCAACCTGTCCCTAACAACATAAGCACGATGCACTGGAGGGTCCATGTGGGAAATTGGGAGAGCTGAGTTTAAGTCCCATCTGCCATTTACTAGCTGTGAGATCTTGGTAAAGCCACATAAGCATCCAAAAACTGGGAACAATAATACCCTTCTTCCAGATTGCTGAGAAGCTCAAATAACGCGTATGAAAGCATTGTATATGGTACCAGTTCCAACCCTTTCCTTTTTGGGGTTTTGGTTTGCTCTCTTTCCTGCCTCAGGCTCACTCTCTCTTTTCTTCCCCCTCTCCTTCTTCTCATTCCTGCTAGAAGCTCCCATAACTTGGCTGACGATGGTTCTCAGAATATCTACGGTCAGGGAGTTACCAACCTTTGAGAGAAAGAATGGAAGACACAGAGTTGGAGCTGAAGCGTGTTGCCTCCTCACTTCTTCACTGGAAGCCTCAGTTTCCCCCACCCTTTAGGTGCTCGAAAAATTGCACATAGAGTTCCCAGAGTGGCATATGGCTTCCCAATGATCTCTAAACACACTACATCGTTACCATTCAGAGATCTCTACAGGACTCCCTTCTCCGAGTTAAGTTCTTCTCCAACAAGTAATGGAGTACTTAAGATGAAAAAGTTAAAGATTTGGAGATTTCTATTAAGGCAAATTGAACAGCTTGAAGCGAAAGAAACAATGTCTTTTTTTTTTAATGTTTTTTAATGTTTTTATTTATTTTTGAGACAGAGAGAGACAGAGCATGAGGAGGGGAGGGGCAGAGAGAGAGGGAGACACAGAATCGGAAGCAGGCTCCAGGCTCTGAGCTGTCAGCAGAGCCCGACGCGGGGCTCGAACTCACAGACTGTGAGATCATGACCTGAACTGAATTTGGATGCTTAACTGACAGAGCCACCCCGGCGCCCCAAAACAGTGTCCTTTTAAACATTTAATATGGCCAGGAGCATCACATATTTTTATTTCATTTACTTTTGACAACAACTGTGGAGGTACATATTATTTTCCTCGCCTTTCAGGTAGGGAAACCACATTTCGGGGAAGTTAAGTAACTTTCCCAGGAAAATACAGTAAGCAAACTGTGAATTCAAATCCAGTTCATACTTCTATCCTGACCTTTCTACAACAGAAAAAGTGTTTCGTTCATTTGATCTTGAGTTTCTCCTTACTAGCAATTCAGAATTGTTTTTCCCTCCTTCCATCGCATGGCCTAAACCAATCCCGACACAAACCTGAATATTCGATAGAAGTCGCCTACTTAAACTGTTGGTTGACCAAGGGCTACATGGAACTCACGCCTAGAAGTTGAAAGCCTAAGAACAGATCCCTAGTTTTCTGGAACAACGGCTACTCCCCATAACTCCATTAGTCTTTGAAATTGTGATGTAGGGGCTAAGAAGCAAGCTGGGTAGCCTCTACAGGGAGGATGGGAGTAGAGAGGGAAAAGGAAGAAGGGGAAGGGTCTTTCAATGTGGCCCAAAACCAAGATGGTGGCCAGCAATCCACGCACGCATTGCCGTATAACTCACAATGCAGCTAGCCAAAGGGGGTGTCCAAAACCATAAATACATTAGAGATTCAGAAAAGGGGAGTTCATCTAAGACAGCGTAAGCACAAAAGCCTTCAGCTGGCCAAGCATGGGGGCAGATTTGCCAATTCTCACTCCTGTCTGGAGTGAACTGCCTTGTAATATACATCTTTGCAGCAACTCCCGGCAAGACATGGAATCTCTTTCCCTGCCTCTGAAATCTGAACTTGGCCCGTGACTTGCTTCACCAAAGGAATGAAATGGGAGTGACTTCGTGCCAGTTCTGAGCCCAGACTTCAGGAGACCCACTCTCTTGGAACCCTCTTGCTGCCACGTGCATAAGCCTGTGCTAACCGGCTAGATGGTGAGAAACACATAGTCCAGTTGCCCGCTTTAACCCGGCCAATGGCCAGAACACCCTGCAGCTGACCAAAGGTGCATAAGACAGTCCAGGTGAGACCAGAAGAGCTGTTCATCTGGGCCAAGCTGAAATTGCGGATAAGCAACTGGGGACCTAAATAAGTGGTTGTTGTTTTAAGCCTCTCACTTTCAATGTGGTTATCATGTAGATATAAGCACTTTAGAGCATCAGTGTGAGTCTTAGTGTCCTCATCTGTAAAACTGGGATCATAATCTTTTATCCCACAGGCATGTTGAGCCACTAAGCAAATAGGGGGTCTCCAATAAGTGTTGCATCAGAATAAACATCAAAACCTGAAAACAAAAATCATTCGTCCATTGTGCGGGTATCCATCATCTTCCATGCCTTCCCTCTACAGGAAGCACGGCCCCCCTGTGTCAAGCCAGGCGTGCCCTCGGATATTCGGCTGGGGCTGTGTGAACCCAATTCCTGCCTTCCCGATTACTGGATCTAGTCGGTTCAGCAGCAGGTGAGTGGTGCAGGATTGAACCACTCAGTGCGCAAGCCCAAGCGAGTTTTAAGGATGACAGATCGATCGTTGCTTCCTGAAAACAAATTTAAATTGATGAGACCTTAATGAATTCTTTCTCCCATTCCTGGGAGAGGGGGAGGGTTCAGATAATGCTTTAATCACACTGTGAATGAGAACTGTTTGCCAAGCTCTCTTCTCTCTGAGAAGGCACTGGATTTCCCCTGCTGAAGAATTGTGTGCTTGTTCGGTGAGAGCAGTTTCAGGGGCTGATAAAAACTGTCTGCTTCCACTTTAGCTGTCAAGGACTCGCTCTTCAACTTCTATATAATATATAAGAGCGTGCCATGGAGCAGGTGGAGCATGGGGAGAGAAAATGTAGAGTGAACTGCAAATACCTGTTTTAAATCGGGTACTCGGGGTAGGCAGCTTGCCAGTCAGTGGTAGCCTCTGAGGCGGAGAGAGCAGTTGTGGGTCCAAAAGATGAGGGAGTCCAAGAAAATCTGAAGAAGTACATAATGTATCTCTGATACGCCATCGATATGCTGAAGTCCACTCGTGCTCGCTCACTAGAACCAATCATCCACACTCCTTCCCAACTCGTTCAGCGTTGAACAACTTGTTCAGCATTGTCATGTGGGGAACTTGAGATCAGTCGTGATGAGAGTATTTACACCATGGAAACCGGCAAGCCCTTTTTTGTAAAGAAGTAAGAGCTGTTAAGCATTTCTTTGCATCCCACTGAGTGGACCCTACCTCCTAGGAGATGAGCAGTTGTTTGCTCCTTAATAATAAGCATAAGCTTGCAGGGGGGGAGGGGGGGGTGCAAATTCAGTGTAGCCCTTACAGGGAAGGATCATTATGGCAAAGTTTCAAGGAACAGTTCTTTGGAAGAAGGGCTCTTAAGAGAGGAACCAGGCCAAATTTGCGTAATGGAGAAGAAAGAGAGAAGAAAGAGAGTGAGAGGGGTGATTGCACGGGCAAGGCATGCCCATCGGGCTGACATGATGTTACAGAAAACCTCCAGTGAGTGAACACGAAACTGACACCCAATTCGGTTTCTCAAAGGTGGGATGGGATGCTTTCCAAAATTGAACTAAAATTATCTTGTCTTTCACGCCCCCACCAAAATCATTCCCAGCTCTCTGAAAGCTTTGCAAGCCTTGATGAACATGGTCCACATGTATCTTTAGGAATAGAATGTGGGCTCAGCATCTGTTTTATTGGAGTTCTCTGAATTTTTCTCCATGGAAACACAAGCTGGTAAATAGAAACTAGAAAGCCGAACGTCTGTGTTCTTTTTCCATCGCTGTTAACTGCTTTGCTTGATAACATCAGG
The DNA here is from genome assembly GCF_046562875.1 of Panthera onca. Taxonomy (NCBI): domain Eukaryota; kingdom Metazoa; phylum Chordata; class Mammalia; order Carnivora; family Felidae; genus Panthera; species Panthera onca. The sequence goes on from NC_138342.1 coordinate 173,014,878, forward strand.
CACGTTATCTCAATGCTCAATTTCCCCACTTTAAAATTACTTCACTCATTGGTAGATAAAGATGAACAATATCATCTTTGGGAACTATTCCAAGCTTTTTAAAGAAAGGCATAAACAATTATATGCTTATGAGAAATGGAATCATCTTATTTTTATTCCAAATACGAATATAAACATACTCAAAAAGCTCAAGAGGGAGATAAATCCCTATTAAATATTTCTGTTGTCAGGGAAGCCTTTTTCTCTCCAAGGACTCCTCCTCCAGGCCATGAATTTGCAAAAGGGATTCCCGCACCAGACGGGGGTTCCTCTGGCCTCCCATCACTGGTTCAGAATACCGGGGGGCCAGCAAAAGAAATACAGGGAGTGGAGGAAATGTCCCATTGGGATGCCATTGTCCTGTTGGGCATGACATTCACCGTCTCAAATCCTCTCACCTCCCCGGCACCATCCTCCTTCTGTGACACTCCAGCCCCGGACGGGCCCGGCAATTAGCTTTGTTTCAACCCACACCTTTAAATTCTCGGTCACTGACATCAAAAGGACGTTCAGGATCCGCTCGACCAGGTTATGACGCTTTTCTAATGTGAGTTTTATCCCCCCTCCCCACAGAAACTAGTTCATATCTTCTCCACAGCTTGCTTCATCCTCGGTCCTTGACCGTCTGAGCTCAGGCTGCAACAGAAAAAATACCATCATCCGGCTGACTCAAACAACAAACATTTATTTCTACAGTTCTGGAGGCTGGAGGTCTATGGCCAAGACGCTGGTAGATGGGAGTCTGGTGGGAGTCCTTTTTCTGGTTTGTAGACCAACACCTTCTAGCTGTGTCCTCACACAGTGGCGAAAGTCAAAGGAAGCACGCTCTCCCATCTCTTTCTCTGTGGGCACTAATCCCTTTATGAGGGCTCCGCCTTCAAGACCTAATTATCTCCCAAAGGCTCCACCTCCGAAGACTGTCACCTTGGGGGTTAAGCTCCAACTTATGAATTTGGGCTGAGGGGACACACACCATCAGCCCGTAGTGCCAGCCTTGCCCTACTCCTAATATGCAACATATATGTCACCAGACAAAACTTTCCTCATTTTCCCTTCTCCTCCCAAAAACCAACACCTCCAGTTGGTCGTCAATCCCCTCTTCTCTCATTTTTTCAGAGACTCCAAACCATTGTTTATCACATCTCTTTCTTTAATCTTCCATCTCTTGTCTTGACTTGCTTAATTCTGTGAAGATTCTAAGATGTGCTAGTAATAAATATCTGGTTACTTTTTATGTGTGTGAGTATGTGCATGCGGGTGTGTGTGTGGAGGGAGGAAGGGAAGACGAGAGAGAGAGAGAGAGAGAGAGAGAAAGCACATGTGGCAAAATATTAAAAGTTGGCGAATCTGTCAAGTAAAATGGTCAAGTCACTTACAGGGGAGAGAAATCAGGCTGGCCTCAGAGTTCTCTACAGCTACAGTCAAGGTCGGAAGATTGGGGTGCAATATTTAAAAGATCTTCAAGGAAAAAAAAAAAGCTGTTACCCAAGGATTTTATATCCAGCCAAATTATCTTTCAACTCTAAAGATTGAAGATGGTCCTGAACATAAGAAAATTCAGGAAATATCAATTCTATGAATCTGTTTTTGGGGAAACTACCAAGAGATGCTCAACTAAGAGATAATTGGGAAAATTATGAAAAAAAAAAAAGATTGGCAACCAAGCTTAAATACATCATTGTAGATTAAAACTCAATTTCTGCACATTGGATCATTGAAAAGGATGTAAAATTGTGTGTTCTGTTGATACGTAAAGTATGCCATTAATAGACATTGGTGAAGGAAAAGAGAAAGTTAAGTGAGAGGTGGCATAAGTTTAGTGGTTTCTACGTCTGTAACAACAGGAAGCCAAAACACATTCCTTGGGGCGCCTGAGTAGCTCAGTCAGAAAAGCATGTGATTCTTGATCTCGGGGTCATAAGTTCAAGCCCCATGTCGGGTGTAGAGATTACTAAAAAAAATAAACTTAAAAAAAGAACATTCCTCAAAGATGACAAACCAGCTAATAAAAGAAACATTTAAAAAATATACACAAAAGATGTTGTCAAATCTGGGTGAAGAGTATTGAGAGTTTCGTGCCATTCTTATAACTTTTCTTGAGATTTCAGATTATTTCAAATGCCATTTCTTCAGAAAGGTCTTCTCAAACGATCATATCTAAAGCAGTTACCTAATATTTTCTCTCCTAGCAAGCTGTCGAACCACCCGTATCTCGTAATTCTAGAGCTACAGCAGCCATCTCGGCTATGTTTGTTTAACCGATGACACAGACACGGTGACATCCATCTGAAAGGTTGGTGGGAGTGGACCCAGGGCCAAGACTAGGGAAAGGCAAGTGAGGCACTCACCTTGGGTGCATAATTTACAGGAGCAACCAACACCTCAAAAATCAAGATAAATGATGTTTTAATATGGCAAAAAGTCAAACTTCATGCAAAAATCTGTGATGAACAAAATATCATAATTTTTTTTTTAATTTTTTATTTTACTTTTGAGAGAGAGACAGAGCATGAGCAGAGGAGGGGCAGAGAGAGTGGGAGACACGGAATCTGAAGCAGGCTCCAGGTTCTGAGCTGTCAGCCCAGAACTCACGAGCCATGAGATCATGACTGAGCCGAAGTCGGACGCTTAATTGACTGAGCCACCCAGGTGCCCCAAAATATCGTAATTTTAAATGAAGACAAGATCCAGACCTGTGACTTTCATGACTCTGCCTCACTCACCTTACCTTAATCCTGATGTTGGTCCCAACAAAACTTTATTTATAAAACCAGGCAGCTGGCCTATGGGCCATAACTTACCATTATTAAAAATATATATCAATCCCAATTACTAAGCTTTTAGTAACCCCTTAAATTCTGCCTCGTCTTAGTCCCAGCCCTGGGAGACCCCTCTACTGCTAAAAAGCATCCAGGAATTGGGTAGACGTTCACGTATTTGTTCGAAGATCATGGGCTAGCCTTGGAGAGGAGGGACAGTTCTGAACTCAGCACAGATGGTGGCTGTCTGTCTGCCTGTCACTCAAACTGTTGCTTGTCCTGGTTGATTTAAGGACCCCACGTACACTTTGTGAGCTGCGTATCTTCTGTGTATTCATGTATTATGCTTCATTGAAACTATTTGTAGTCTGTGTGCTCCTTGAAGGCGATTATGTCTTTTATCTCGAACTCTAGAGCCTGAGCTCTAGTAGATGTAACAGGGTGCCTGGGGATTCAGAATCGAGCATTCTTATGTGTGTCTAACGAGGGTGATGATGGCAAGGAAACCCTCAGAGGTGTCACAGGGAGGAGAATCTGAACTGGTGGCCTGGACCTGAATTCCCGGGGGTGAACTTCCTGGAAGGGGCAGCTAATGCGATGAAGTTGACCTCCTTGGCATCAAGGCCCTGCTTTATTAGGAATAATGCCTAAGTACGTAAGTGTTCGTTTAACGAGTTCCTAAGTTGGAGTCCAAAGTTGGGACAAACCAGAGATGCCTCAAGAGGGAGAAGATGTTCTTCCTGATAAGCAGGGCCCATGGGATCTTGCATGATTAACTGGAAAGCAGAAGAGATGTGATCACATGTGCACACCCAAGCTGCTGACCAGCCACGCTGGCTTCAGCAGATACTCGATAAAAGTGTGATCAATGGGGGCGCCTGGGTGGCTCGATCAGTTGAGCGTCCAACTTCGGCTCAGGTCATGATCTCACGGTCCGTGAGTTCGAGCCCCGTGTCGGGCTCTGTGCTATCAGCTCAGAGCCTGGAGCCTGTTTCGGATTCTGTGTCTCCCTCTCTCTCTGCCCCTCCCCTGTTCATGCTCTGCCTCTCTCTGTCTCAAAAATAAATACACTTTAAAAAAAAAATTTTTTTTTTAAATGTGATCAATGAAGGGGCGTCGTAATCTCTTCTGCCCCAGTGGCTGGGCCCTCCTTTTACCCTGCAGGATACCAGTTAATCAGAGAACGGGCTGGATAATGAGAAAGGAAGGAGAAGGTCGCTAGGAACTGTGATAATTACATTTACCAGCTACTCGATTCTTTTAGATAAAAAGTTTCTGTCTTTTTCAGGAGAGACTATATTTGCACACCATCTTCCCTCAAGTCAGCAAATATTTCTCGTGCACTCGTGCACAGTACACCTTTCCTCCAAAACAATTTGCCCATTAAAGCGTTCGGAATTCATCCTCCGTCGGCTTCATTACTATGCAGGATGACTCATAGATCCGCCTCCCTCTGCAGTATCGAGTAAAGAGGCTACAGTAGAATAGACACCACATATTTGAATATCCAGATTTTCTTCCTTATTTAGACGCACAAAGATCCCTTCACACGCAGTAATACTTCTGGAACCATAAATAAGCAAGATCTAAGTAGGGCAGGTCCACGTTTTATGAAGTCATAAGCCCGTACAATTTAGGGGGCCTACTTTCAGAGAAAAAAAAGATAAAATTGGATATGAAAATGAATATTTAATCAAAATGAGAAAATGAATCATAACAAATCGCCATTTTTAAAAGCTGGTACATCTAGAAAAGCTGGCCAAAAAAATAGCCCAGAGAAAGCAAGAGGATGTTTTTGTCAATTTGCTGCCTAATATCCCTCTGTAATACGGTTTTCTTATATTTTCTTACTGCATTATCTTTGATCATTTATTAACCTGGGGATTATTTTGTAATATAATTTATAGAGATAATAGAAAGATAAACCCATTTTTTTTCTAGCTTGGTTCTTGGAAATTTGGTTTTTTATTACTGATAATTCCAATTTCTAGAGTTGTCATCAAATTTAAAAAGTCCTTTATCAAATTCCTTTCATATGAGCTGTAGAAGTTGGAAGAATTATCCATAGACTGAATTTTGACCCAGCATTTCAAGGCTTGTTTCTCGCCACTCTCCTTCTGCTTCTGGAGCTCGGTGCGGTGGGACACGTCTGTACCGTGAAAAGTCTTCTAACCCCACGCTTTTATGTCCTGATGGCCAGCAGTAACTGAGTAGACATGGAAGTGACTGTGACCAATATAAATCTATCCCATTAAACTCAGATTAAACTCATCCAATCAATTTTCCCTTAATTGGATGCCCAAAATGCCCATGGCCATCCCAACACCATCAACATGAAGTGAATGTGGCGGAGAGCAAGACCAAGTCAACAGTCCCTAGGGCTGCTAGGGATAGCAGCCCTAGTCAACTATGGCTAAATTGTCTTAATTTTGCAAGTTTCCTAACATGTACGTCCATGGGAACACATTGCCAGGTCCCCCAATAGGATCTTGGAAGGGGACTGAGCAAATGAGAGGGCCCAAGGCTTAAGATTCATTGGCTTGACTGTAAATCTTCCTCTGTCAGCCCGTACCCTTTCCCCAGATCTAGGAGTTCTGTTGTGTTCTTAAGGCTCTCTTGCTGCCAATTGGACCCACATTCAAGATCTCCATCATCCTTGTTTCTCCCATATCCCTGGCCAGTTTCTGCAAAGGAGACTTCTGCTTTGTGCCAGCTCTCTATCTTATTCTTGACAGTCTTGAGTGCTCACCAATAACCCCAGCATGATGGTGGTCCAGGATGATCATGACCTCCCTGCTGGACTCTGGGAACCAGAGACTAGAGAACCAGAGAACTAGACTGTCCCCTCAGGTTACACTTGGAATACTTGATTATGACTTGGTTGTCTCTTGTCAGAAATGCTTTAAAATGCTGTTTGAGTCCAAGAGAAGCATGCCCAGGAGCACCTGGGTGGCTCAGTCGGGTAAGCATCTGACTCTTGATTTTGGTTCAAACCATGATTTCATGGTTCATGGGTTCAAGCCCTGCACTGGGCTCTGCGCTGACAGCACAGAGTCTGCTTGGGATTCTCCTCTCTCTGTCTCTCTGTCTCTCTGTCTCTCTGTCTCTCTGTCTCTGTCTCTCTCTCTCTCTCTGTCTCTCTCTCTGTCTCAAAAATAAATAAATAAAAATTTTAAAAAAAGAGAGAGAAGCATGCCCATACTCTTTGTACTCTGGGCTCTGTACCTTGGACTCAGGTCCTTGGAGCTAAATCCTCAGATATCCTCAATCATATATTCTGTTCCTGGCTTAACTTATAAGCCAGTCATAACGATGATGCAGAATTGGTTTTGGTAATCTCAGCCCTACTCCACTTCCCACTGTCCTTAGGAAAGAATTAACTTAAGTCACCTCTCCCTCCTTCTACCCACTTGCAACTTTGCTTCCAACGTACTTTCCTTTCCTTTCCAGTAGACCCATTATCTCAAAAGGTCTCTAATTATGACACTGAACATATTAATGACATTCAACTCATATCTGGGGTGGGGCGGGGGGGGGTGGTGGCTCAGTCGGTTGAGTGTCCAACTCTTAATTTTGGCTCAGGTCATGATCCCAGGGTCACGGGATAGAGCCCTGTGTCAGGCTCTACTCTGAGTGTGGACCCTGCTAAAGAGTCTCTCTCTCTCTCTCTCTCTCTCTCTCTCTCTCTTTCTCCGTTTCCCCTGCCCCCCCCGCTCTAAAAACAAAACCAGCCAAACAAACAAAACAAAAACCTCATGTCTTCTCAAATTCTTTATAATACACAAACTTTTGACTTCTTGAAACTCTTTCCTGTGGTTTCCACACCACCTGTGTCCTCACCTACCCCTCTTATTTCCCTATCGTCTTCCCTAGTTTCTTTCCCTCACTGTTGCTTGCATTTAGACCTTCTCCATTGATTTGCTTCTTGGTCCTCTTCTTCCAAACCATTTCGCTTTGCTTCAACTACAAACCCTAGAGATGACTTAAACCTGCATCGCTGGCTCTGGTATTTCTTCCAAATTCCAGACTGGTATTTTCCAACGGACTTTTAGACATCTCACATGCATGTCCTGCCTGGTATCAAGCTTCACATACCAACACTGATTTCCTAATCTTCACCCATCAAAAGCTCTATCTCCATTAATAGCCTAACCACTCAGTCCAGGCTAGAAATCTCTCATTCTCTCCCTCCTTCCTTCAACAAACATGTTAAAACAGATCATTGTGGGGTCCAGCTCCACCATAGCTCAAACCCACCCCTGTCCATCCATTCTCTGTGGCCATCTCCCCCAGCCAAGGAGGCTTTTCTGCAGACGGCCACTGTGGTCCCCTCCCTGATGTTCCTGTCTCCAAGCGTTCCCCAGTCCGATTCTTCCTGCACACTGCTGACTTTCATTCTTCTGCAACACAGAGTAGTCCGTGTCAGTTTCCTTTCAAAAACACCTTCACGCTCAACAAAGAAAGTTCAGGCTCCTGGGTGTGACCTTGAAGATCTCCGTAATATGCCCTCGATCTAACCTCCCTGCCTATCTCCTACCTAAGTCCCGTGCACTTCAAGCTCCAGCCACCTAATCACACGGGCCCTCCCCAAGCCTTGCGCATGTTGTTCTGTCTGCGCGATGCTCTCCTCTCCTGCAAAATCACCGTCTTTCCCTTTAAGCCTGCCATCTTCTTAACTCGAGAGAATCCTCCTCTCCTCAGGGCCATGGCATTGGTCTGGAATGATGACAGTCAGGAGGGCTGTTGTATGGTTTGCGTCTATGGAGATGGAGACCTGTCTTCCCCGTTGAGCCGCGAGTTTTCCAAAAGCAAGCAGCGAGCCTTCTTCCTACTTGTTTTTCTCCATTCTTGGCAGCGCGCCTCTGCTCGGTAAACTGAAGGTTGTTGTGGAGGCTGTGGTATAAATTCCTCAGGGACAGCGTGACTCACTATGGCATGGCCACGCTGCTCCATAGGAAGGACACTGGGTTTGCCATCAAAGAGACCCAGATTCCAAACCCAGTTACATCATTCATTAACAGCACAACTGGGAGCAAATCCCTTGCCTCCTTCTGGCCAGTTCCCTCACCAGTAAAAATGGGATAATCATAACTTTACAAAGCTTAAATGTCACAGGTGCAGGAGTGTTTGGGCGTAGAAGACTCTCAAATATTGATTGGACCTCATCCTGAAGTCCCTGCCAATCCCGCCTCGACTTTTTGTTTTCGTTTTCCTTGTCTTTCGTTCTCTTTCCTTCTTTTTCTTTCTTTTTCTTTCTTTTTCTTTCTTCTTCCTTCCTTTTCTTTCTTTCTTTCTTTCTTTCCTTCTTTTTCTTTCTTTCTTTTTTTTCTTTTTCTTTCTTCTTCCTTCCTTTTCTTTCTTTCTTTCTTTCTCTTTCTTTTTCTTTTTCTTTCTTCTTCCTTCCTTCCTTTCTTTCCTTTCTTTCTTTCTTTCTTTCTTCTTCCTTCCTTTTCTTTCTTTCTTTCTTTTTCTTTCTTTTTCTTTCTTCTTCCTTCCTTCCTTTCTTTTCTTTCTTTCTTTCTTTCTTTCTTTCTTCTTCCTTCCTTCCTTTCTTTTCTTTCTTTCTTTCTTTCCTTCTTTTTCTTTCTTCTTCCTTCCTTTCTTTTCTTTTCTTTCTTTCTTTCTTTCTTTCTTTCTTTCTTCTTTCCTTCCTTTCTTTTCTTTCTTTCTTTCTTTCTTTCTTTCTTAGGTTAATGTTTATTTATTTTTGAGAGAGAGAGAGAAAGTGTGTGTGTGAGCAGGGGAGGGACAGAGAGAGAGGGGGACAGAGGATCCAAAGCTGGCCCTGTGCTGACAGCAGACAACCCACTGTGGGGCTTGAACTCACGAACCGTGAGGTCGTGACCGGAGCCGAAGTTGGACCCTCAACTGAAGGAGCCACCTAGGAGCCCCTGTTTCTTTCTTTTTTAAGCCGGGAAACATATCACATTCCAAAAATGTGTTTTGGAATGAAAACACTTCAAAAATCTTTTCCTCTTTTTTTTTTTTTTTTTTTTTTAATTCACAGGGAGGGAATAAAACTCGTGGCTAACACAGGAAAGTGATGAGGGTCATAAAACCCTTATTGTGGTGCTTACCACATTACATTACAATAATTTATTGGCTGTGTGTCCCCTGTGAGCTCGTCAAGGAAAGGGACTGTGACCTTTTATCCCAGCAACCAGCACAATGCCGAGCGTGGAGAAGGCTTTCGGTTTACATTTATCGTCTACTTGGAGAGCAACTTCACAATCTTTCCCAGATACAGCCTCGCATGCCTCTTGACCTAAATATTCCACTCCTAGAGTTTATTTCACACGTAAACTCACACAAGCGTACAAGCGGATGAATCTCCAAACATGAGGGTTGTGGTCTTGTTCATAGTAACAAACCAAGCGAACAAACAAAAAAAATCCCTCAAACGTCCAATGTTAGAGGTCCGGTTAAATAAATAACGCACATGCACATCAAGGAACGCTATGTAACATTAAAAACTATGAAGTAGATCTCTAGGCACTGGTGTGAAAAGGTGTCCAATGTATGTTGTTAAATGAAAAAAGCTTCTGCATAGTGCAAACATATACGCTCACGCCCACAACACGCGCATATACACACGTAGGCCTGTATGCAGAAGAACAGCTTCTTCAAGGTCATACAGGAAACTGTATATAGTGGTAGTCTCTAGGGCTGCCTGGGTGGCTCAGTCGGCTGGGTGTCCGACTGGGCTCAGGTCACGATCTCACAGTTCGTGAGTTCGAGCCCCGCATTGGGCTCTGTGCTGACAGCTCGGAGACTGGAGCCTGCTTCAAATTCTGTGTCTTCCTCTCTCTCTGCCCTTCCTCTGCTCGCCCTCTGTCTCTCTCTGTCTCTCAAAAATAATGCATAAACATTTTTAAAAAAAATTATAGTAGTAGTCTTTACAGAACAGGACTAAGGAATTAGGAGAAAGAGGAAGACTTTTCAAGCTCACTGTATACCCTCCAAAACAATGTCAACTTTTCATCAGCAGCAGGAACGAATTAAATGTTTTGATAATAAACAAATAAGTGTCTGTTGAACAATTCTACTTTGACCTTGTCTGGGTAGAATTTGATTATTAATTTTCATCAGCGGGATACAGAAAGTGATACGCATAAACTCCTTTCTTTTCCCTTGACGTGAGTTCAAAGACCGTAGGCGCAATTTCCGGGACATTCGGTTGCAAAGCTGGCGTCTCTGGTGGTTTATCAATGTCACTAAGAGCACCAGATGCATTTATAATCCCACCCCTAAGAGTCAATTGTGGCTTGTTCTCTGTGATCAATTACCAGCCCCTTCTTACTCTCTTAGCGGAAAACACATCCTCCCCAGGACAAAAGGGAGAGTGGAGAAAATCAGCTTGCCGATTGTCTGTGCAGGCTTCACGCTCTTTCCCTGGAAGCCATGTGGCTGCCTTAACAGTTGTCCCAAAGCTGGCACTGCATAAGGGAGAGGCATCTTTAGCAGCAAGTGGTGGTGATTAATGTTAAGCTGTCATGGAAAATGTTTTTGCACTTTAATGTCAGAGAACTGAATTATTATTATAGGTCTGATGTTCCCTCGCCAAAGCTGTGTGTTTGCTCCCCGCCGCCCCCCCCCCCCCCCCCCATACAAAATGAACACAGAAAGCTTTCTGGTTGGCTCCCAGGAGCATCTTTTGGAGAAAAGACAAAAGGAATGCCGCCAAGCCAGCCAAGGCCCCTTGGGGTCCTGATGGGAGCATCAGACCCTCCCCCCACCTGCCTGCCCCAGGCTGGAGGAAGCCCTAATAAGCCCCTCTGCCCGCATGGATCCCAGCTTGCCTGCTTGAGCCATTTGGAACCCCCAGAGGGTGGTGGACACCCCGGAGGAGAAAAGGATAGAGAAAGTCCAGATTTGGTACAGGGAAGAGAAGTTGCTGAATGCAGAAACAGGTGGAGGGGAGCATGGGGGCCAAGGTCAAGCTATACACGGAGGTCTTTCAGATCCACGCCATCTGGATCTGAGTCAGACACAAAGCGTCACCCACTGGCATGCCTACGAACCCCTCCTCACTCCCCCCAAGCAGAGGAGGAGGAAAAGGGTGCAAAAACTGACTGACTTTTGCATTGCAATAAAATATTTATTTCTTGCATAATCTGCCAGCAAATTAGATCAAAGAGCTGTCAGTTTAAAATCATGCAATTCATTAAGGGAACAAACTTAAAATATACTTAGTCTAAAATAACATTTACCAAGAGGCAGGATTGATGTACGTAGCTAGAACAGATCTAGGAACTAGAAGAGAGTACCAAAAAATGGAACGTTGACTTTCTGGCACCGTATCAACTCTTTTCAAAAACGGAAGGTCAGCGTATTAATAATAACAACTACTATTTATTGAGATCCTACCCTGTGCCAGGCCAGGCGCTTTACAAAGTTTTTATCTGTAACCTACCACATGGAAAATGTAGTTATTCTCATTTTTCAGATGAGAGATCCGAGAGTCAGAGAACTTGCTGAAAAGCATACAGCAAGTCAATGGTGGATTGCCACGCTGTCTGTCTGCCTGGCTGTCTGTCCACCGAACCAGACTGCTTCCCAATACGTGCTATCAAAAGGGTACACATTGGGGCGCCTGGGTGGCTCAGTCGGTTGGGCGTCTGACTTCGACTCAGGTCATGATCTCGCAGTCTGTGAGTTCAAGCCCCATGTCGGGCTCTACGCTGACAGCTCAGAGCCTGGAGCCTGCTTCAGATTCTGTCTCTATCTCTCTCTGCCCCTCCCCTACTCTCACTGTGTGTCTCTCTCTCTCAAAAATAACATAAAAACATTTAAAAAATTTTTAAAAAAAAGGGATACACATTATGGCTAAACAGTCTACATTTTAAGCTAATCTTTCATCCAAATATTTGTTTTCATTGCATCTTATTCAACCCTTGACAGAAGGTAGGTCCTAACTTCAGCTTAAAAATACGGTCCTTAGGGTGCCTGGGTGGCTCAGTCAGTTAAGTGTTCAACTCTTGATTTCGGCTCAGGTCATGGTCTCATGGTTCCTGGGTTCAAGCCCCGTGTCGGGCTCTGCACTGACAGTGCTTGGGATTCTCTTTCTCTCCCTCTCTCTCTGCCCTCGCCCAAATAAATAAATAAACTTTTTAAAAAAATGGTCCTTGAAGCTATTCGAATACTGACCATGATAAAACAATAGGAGAAACTGACCTGGGGCCTTTGACTCAAGAAATATTGCTATATTTCATGTTTGAGTCTGCTGGAAGGGGGCTGCAAGCCAATCTTGCATATATTATATGCTTCAGTATCTATAGCTGTATTCTTGTCCACTGGGTTAATAGCTACCTCGCGAGGTGGTAAGAGAAGAAAATAACGTATTGGGTCAACTCTGGATTCGCTCTCTCCTCTGGGCTCCAGAATAGTATAACCAAAGCCATTTAGATGCCTCATAGGTACCTCCAATTAATTCATCACCTCTGGAAGTGAACACAGCATTTCCCTCCAAACTAACTCTTCCTGGTTTTCCGGTGAAGATCCTTCAGAGGGGGAGCAAACAGTTTGCTCCAGCCATGCGAGGGCCCCAGGGAGTAACTGGGGTGATAACTCCTAACTTCCCATCCCCCACATCAGATACTCACCAGGTCAGGTCACTTTTGTTCCTTAACGTCTCGGATGTGTCCGCTCCCCTCTGTGCATACGACTGCAGCCTTAGTTCAAGGTACCGTATGTCTCTCTCACTACTGCAACCCCCTCCTGACTGGCTCCAATCTTTCCAGCCTTGCCCTATCCCAACGACCTTCCATATTGATTCCAGAGAAAATGTTCTAAAGAGCAAATCTAATAATGACACTTTTCTGCTTAAAATCAAGTGACCTCCCTCTGAGCCCCCAGATTTTTTTAACACCTTCATTGAGATATAATTGACATATCATACAATTTACCCACTTCAACTGTTTAGTTCCATGGTTTTAAGATATTATGAGAGCCGTACGTCCATCAACACGAGCAATCTTAGAATATCTTCATAAAGTAAAAGGAAACTCCATAGCCATTCACAGTCACTCTCTATTTCTCTCCACCCCCAATCATCCCTGGCAGTAAATGATCTGCTTTCTGTCTCTCTAAACTTGCCTATACTGGCATTTTATATAAATGGGACCATACACTATGTGGTCTTTTAGGACTGACTTCTTTCCCTTAGCGTGATGTTTTTCAGGTTCATCCATGTTGTAACCTATATCAGTACTTTGCTCCTTTTTTATGGCTGAATAATATTCCACTGTATGGATATACCACCTCTGTGTATCTATTCATTCATCAGATCACCACCTTTTGACTATTATGAATAGTGCTCCTTCGAACATTCACATACAAGTGTTCGTATGAATATACATTTTCGTTTCTCTTGGCTAGACATGAGTGAAAGTGCTGGGTCATAGTTAACTTTTTTTGTATTTAACTTTTTAAGAAACTGCCAGGCTGTTTTCTAAAGTAGCTGTACTACCCTCAGATATTTTTAAATCCAAGTTGTTTAATGGGGTTTGCAAAGCCCTTCCTGATTACCTTCCTGGTTACAGCCTACCTTTCCGTCTTCATCTCCGTCTATACCCCAATGCAGCCCGTCTGCTTCAATTACACCCACTTAGCAATCCCTAAAAACAAATCGTCTGTGTCATTTGGCTTCCGTAAACATTGTTTCCCCATGCTTGGACCACCCCTCTCCAGGCTAATGCCCACTGGTCCTCAGGCCCCAATTTCTGTGACACTTCTCCCCAGAGCCCCCAACAATCCTGGCATCAACCTTTTGCTCTGTCACGCGGGCCCTGAATTTACTATTCCAGCAGCACTTGTCACACGTACTGTCATTGGTGACCTCATTGGTGACCTTGAGACTTTACTAAACGGTAAGCTCCCTGAGGGTAAGGATTATACTCTTTGTCCTTGGCCAAGAATGGTTCCTGGAGTCTTGGAGGTCCCCAATAAATATTTAGTGAGTGTACAAAGCCGCTGACATATAGTAGGTTATCACTCCTCTTCCCTGACGAATTGAGCTGTGGAGTGATGATCCCCATCTCCCTTCACCCAAAGGAAATCGTTCACCAATCCTCTCGGAAATGCACAATCTAATTTTTAAAATAAAACACTTGTGGTTCCTTCCTAATTCTGTTTTGCTTGGGCTAAGAATAAAATGAGTTGGCATTTCTTGGGTATATATCAACTGACAGTAGAGGGAGCCAAGCCAAGAATGTGTTAGGTAGCTGGTAGGAATCTGTATGTGATTAAAAATAGGCCATGTGTAATAATGAGACATTGAAAATTACTCAAATGACCAACAATTGGGGAATAACTAAATCGATTCTGGTCGTAGACAGATAGATGAATAATACTGCCATTAAAATTGTAAATACGGAAATGTCTGTTTGAAATGATCCTAACAATAAAACTGGAACACCAACTAGAATATACACATTGGTCACAAGTAGGCAACATTGTGCGTGAGATGACAACGAACAGAAAAGATCACGTCATAGAACCATACTAACGGTGGGTGTTGTCTGGTGAAATTTAGAATTTTGCTCTTTCAATGTTTCTTAGCTTTTGCCATAAAGATCTATAACAAATGATTGCCACGTATTGCTCTGAAAGTGTGTGTCACAAATTAAACCTACTGAAGTTCCCTAAGGTAACTAAGGGAAATGTTGAAACTAAGGGAAACTAGTTGAAAATGTTTTGGATGTATATATGATGCATTGCAGCCTTTAATGTAAAAATCTCTATATATGTACATGTTGCATACATATATTGTATACCTACACACACATGTATACGTGTCTTCCCCAGTGCTCATAAAGAAGGCAAAATATTTTCACTCTGTGATTCCTCCTTGCCCCTAGCACCTTTGGGAGTCAAACAAAACAAGCACTATGGTATCATCCCCTCTTCATCCATTTAACTTTAGACACAAGCCAAAACTGAGATTTGTGGGGCACCTGGGTAGCTCAGTCGGTTAAAGCGTCTGACTTTGGCTCAGGTCGTGATCTCACATCATGAGTTCGAGCCCCGCATTGGGCTCCGTGCTGACAGCTCAGAGCCTGGAGCCTGCTTCCGATTCTACGTCTAACTCTCTCTCTCTCTCTCTCTCTCTCTGCCCCTCCCCTGCCCACATTCTGTTTCTGTCTCTCAAAAATAAATAAACATTTAAAAATGAAAACAAAACACAAAAACTGAGATTTGTAAGGTGGCTTGCTCAAGGTTACACAGCGAGAACCAAGATTGGAACCAAGATTGGAAGATCAAGATTGGATCAAGATTGGAACCAAGATCAGAACCAAGATTGGAATCCAGGTGTCTCCACACAGACACAATTCCTTAACTCTGCCCAGAAACTGGAGCTAAAATGCAAGCAGGAAGGGCCCACAAGTACTCAGGATCTGCAGAGTTCTTTACTGAAGCATCTTTGCCCAATATCCTGCCCCAGGAGACGCTCCGGAAGCGTTTGTTCAAAACATCGATGGATCGATGGGTCCATCAATGGGCATGAGTTCAACAGGTCAACACTGCTCAGCAAAAATTCTTTGGTATTCTATGATGTCATTTTCACCAGACCCTCACTAGGACTTCCAACTTTTCCTCTACAAAAATTCCATCTATTCATTTATTCACTCGGCAATTGGTTATTGCTTATTAATTACCAGGCAACTGCTCTGTGCAAGAAGCTGTGTTAGTAGCTTAAGAAGTGATAGGAATAAGGTATTGTTCTTACTTTGATGTATTTATAATCTACTAGAAGAATGCGATTCATATTTTTAAAAAATCCCTAAATTTCCAGGCAAAATCTGAGGTCAAGAGAAGATGACAAACGCTGTTCAGAGAATCCGGAGGAGAGAGATGTGGTGTCTAATTGACAGGATAGAGGCAAACGCCATGGAAACGTGGCATTTCGGCGGGGCCTTGAATGACAGGTACAATTTCAGAAGATGGGCTGGGGGAGGACATCTCAGGAGAAGCAAAGCATTTTCACAAAGATGCGAGGTAAAAAATTCACAAAGGTGAGGATCTAAGAAACAGTTTCCTCAGGGAAATAAATGCTCTTCTGCTAACGTGGGTTCTCTTTTTCCACAGGTGCCTTTGTCTAAAGGTGAAGTGCACGGGTCCCCGGTCACCTCACGTGCCTCACGCAGATGCTGGGTCCCAGCTATGCAGGAACATGCTGTGAGGACTTGTGTGTTCAGTTCCTGTAGAAAGTAGCGTTAGTCCCGGTGTGCAGTGGAGTGTGAAACAAAGGTGCAGAGAGCCCGGGGCCGTTCTCAAGGTCACAGGATGAGTCAGCCGGGTAGAAACCCTAGAACGAGGGCTGTACCTCTCCAAGGGAGGCTGCATAGACATGTGTGCGGGAAAGCACAGTGTGTTCCCACCCCCTGCCCTCTGCGTCCAAGTGGTGCCTTTCTTCCTAGGAGCTCAGCATGTGCTGTAGACATGATTTGCTTCTCTCTCTCTCGTGGTTGAAGGAAGGTGAAGGCATATTTACCTTCTTTTCTCAAAGAGACGAACCAAAGTCCACAAGGAATCCTAAGCAGTTTATCTGATACCATGTAATATGTGCTAGAGTTAAGCAGGCTTCGGGCCCAGGAGTCATGTTCCATGTGGTTCCTGGGTTGAGACTGCGGAGCCAGGGGCCGGGCATTCGAAGACCTGACTCGGGATCCCGGCTCTTTGCCCAATATCCTGCCCCAGGAGATGCTCCGGAAGCGTTTGTTCAAAACATTGATGGATTGCCTCCAATTGCCTACATCGATTGCCTACAGTTCCAGCCTGGACAATTGCCCCTCCCCTTTTAATCTCTTCCTTCATCTGTCAATGGGAATAACACGATGCTTTTGTGTCTGTCTTCAACACACATTTTTAATGCTAAGAAAACACATCTGAAACCGTACCTGCGAATGAATTAAAATTGGTTACTTTGGGGGGCCGGCGCGGGCGTTCAGTCGGCTAAGCGTCCGATGCTTGGTTTCCGCACAGGTCATGATCTCACAGTTTGTGATTTTGAGCCCCCACGTCAGGCTCTATGCTGACCATGTGAACCTGCTTGGAATTTTCTCTCTGCCCCTTCTCCACTCGTGCTCTTTCTTTCCAAATAAGTAGACATTAAAAAAATATCAGTTACTTTGGGGAGGAAAGTGGAAGCGATTGACTTCTGTCTGTTCTTGACGTACTTCTTTTTCATTCGGGATGGCTGACAGTGACCTAGGCAAACCAAGGGATAAAAATAACAGCAATCTCATAAACTACCACACAGAAAAGATCTAGCCCGGTGATTGCCAAATACTGCCTTCTCCATAAAAGTTGGTTTCATGTTTTTTTAATGTTTGATTTTTGAGAGACAGAGAAACAGATCGCCAGCGGGGGAGGGGCAGAGAGAGAGGGAGACACAGAATCCGAAGCGGGCTCCAGGCTCGGAGCTGCCAGCACAGAGCCCCACACGGGGCTCGAACTCATGGACCGTGAGATCATGACCTGAACCGAAGTCAGACGCTTAAGTGACTGAGCCACCCAGACGCCCCTCATCTTTTGAAAATGAGTCAGTATGCTTTGTGGTGACGAAGAGGTGAAATGTGAGACAGAAAAAAAACAAAGAACAATAGAAGAGTAACGCAAAGTTTCTAATCAAGGGCTAAATTCCTTGAGAGATCATGAATGGAGAGGAAAGAGCACCGGCCTTGGCTTTGAGAAACAGACCTGTTTTCAAGGTCACTGCTGCCACACATCTGTTCTAGGACACGGGAGAAGTCATAACCTCTCTGGGCCTTAGTTTCCTTATCTGTAAATGGAGAGAAAAATCCTCATCGTATAGATTTACTGTAAGGATTCTATGAGACAAACACGTAGGATGCTCCAGAAGGCACTGAATATCACACACAGTACGGGCCACGGAAATAAAAACACCGTGTTTACCTACAAAGTTCCTATTTTACCTGCTTCTGGCACAGACTGTTTCACAGGGCGTCTCTAGGACCGTATCACAGGGGCTCACCTACACTGTTTTAGCCATAAATTATTCTTTTAAAAATACTTTGTATCGTACGCTTGAAAGTTACTGTGAGGGTAGAGCTTTCAGGTTCTTACCATAACAACAACAAAATGCTAGTTATGCGAGGGTGAAGATAACGAACCTTATTGAGATAAACATGTTGCCACGTGTTCGTATCTCAAGCCACCATCGTATTGTATACGCAACGTCACGTACGCAACGTCACGTGTCACTTGCCTCTCAATAAATCGAGGAAAAAACCGTTTCCACAGATACAAATTGAAGCCCAAAAAAGCACACCAAAGACCCGCCGGAGTGGACCTAACTTTCGATCTTTCTGATCAAGACAGGCTTTTCAAGCTCACATACTTGTGGTCAAGCGTTGACCTCGGTGATCTCCGGGTACTTCCGGGACATGGTATGTTTACTCTCCTGCAGCCTTCCATAGCAGATGTGTTTAAAGAGCAATAAACTCAAGAGAGTTGAAAAAAAAAAAAAAAAAAAAAGAGCTGTAAACTCAGCAATGAATGATAGGTAGGGACATGCTTGATTTCTTCTGGACCTCCTTGTTCTGAGTCAAAGAATTTTCCCTGGGTAGGAATTTGCCCCATGTACTCTGTTGGGTGTACCTAGCTGAGGTATACTTTTATTTTCATTTTTTTAAAGTTTATTTATTTATTTTGAGAGAGACACAGAGAGAGCACGAGCAGGGGAGGGGCAGAGAACGAGAGAGAGAAGGAGAGAGAGAATCCCAAGCAGGCTCCACACTGTCAGCTCAGAGCCAGAGGCGAGGGCTCAAACCTACGAACTGTGAGATCATGGCCTGAGCTGAAACCAAGAGTGAGTTGCTTCACCAACTGAGCCACCCAGGCACCCTGGGATATTTTTATAGGAAGCTGTAAATCAGGGATGATGTTTGTCCCTTTCAACTCAGAGCAGTTGGCTTTCTGGTTTCTTCACCTATGAAATGAAGCTGGCCTGTTGTCGTGACAGCTTGACATCATGGCTTGTGAGATTTAGATGAGACACTGTATGTTTGCACAGTGTTGTGCAAACTGGGAATAATAAACCATCCAGGACAAAACCCACAAGGGGAGCTGAGGTCCCAAATCCTAGAACCCCGGCCTCAGTTTTCTTGTCCGTGGAGAGACTTAACGGAAACGTTCCCGAAACTCAGTGGAAAAGGAACATTTTGCTGTTGAATTTGATCTATTCTTTTTTTTCCCCTAAAATCTCCCGCTTCGTGTGTTCTTGCTCTCAGTGTAATACTTTGGATCTTGGTTCAGTGTCCTGTGTGTCTGAGCCTTGATTCTCTCTGCCATCTCCCTTCCCCTTCTCTTTGCTATTGTGGGCTCTTCCAGGCAGAGGTAGGGGAGCAGTAGTTCTCAGAGGGAGCATAGGGGCAGGTCGTGGCGTCTCTTGCTAATTCCATCTCTTAATGACGCCACAAAAGGGCAAAACCAATCTTCTGAGAAAGCTTGTCTTCTCTCATTTATTGGGCCCTCCCCGTGTGCCAGGCGCCGCGCTTACGGTCGGCACAACAGTCTATGGGCGAGGACTTTTATCTACGTCGCGGTTAAGGAAAGGAAGAATTTAAGTGGCTTGTTCGCAGTCACACAGCTAATCGATGACAGAGGTGGGCTTAAAATCGAGGTGCATCTGACATCGAAGCTTTTAGCCCCTGGCCTCCACTGGCTCCTGTTCTACTAACACTTGCGTTTGACCTGGAGCAAATCCGACCCCCACCAGCCACCCCACCTTCCCACAGGTGCGGGGTTGTTGTTCATCCAGCTGGGACATCCTCTGCCCTCTCTTGAAAACCCTGGCTAACTCCTGCCTGCCTTTTAAGACTCAGTTCCGGAGATGCCTTGGCTGACATCCTCAACTTGACCTCAAGCCCCCCCCCCCCATCCCCCACCCCAGGCTCCCACGGTCCTAACACTATGAATTTTCATGTTTCGATTTTTGGGTTACCTGTGTGTGCTCTCACAGCGAGCAACCTGAGGGCAATTTTTTTGTGCATTCCCAACGCTTAGCCACTGCCTGGCACCGGCCCGAAATTGGCCCTCTGTACTTGTCCGTTGAATGAGTAAATGGATTAATATATAATGAATACGCGAACAGCAACAAAGGCTACAACAGAGAACAGCCCAACCCTGCTCCTTACTTCTTGTACCCTCATTTTTATCGACGCGGCAACCAAGTAGCACTAAATCAATTCAACAAAGATTTATTGCGCCGTAGGGAGGTGTCGCAGAGTGCTGGCACTTTGCTTCAGAGTATCTCAGAACCGAGGACCCTGGGCACAGATGTCTGGTCTGTAAGAGGAGTGTGATAATCATACCTTTATCACAGGATTGCCATGGGGTCAGGTCGCAGAATAGATACAAAAGCTCTTCTGAAATTGCAAGGTGATATGCACATGTCGGTGGTGATTATTTTACTGTTATTGCTACACACAAGGCACTCTGTCAGGCCCCGAAGGGGGACTTGAAGATGAGTAAACTACTGCCCACAGGACACTGGCCACAAAATGAAGCACTCAAAGGCCTATGAAATAAGGCAGAAGTTCAACGACCTAGAGGGGCTCGCAGGAGGGAGAAATCAGGAGTCAGGGGTCAGGAAAGCCCATTGTCTAAGGCTGTGGGAACTGTGAGGGAGGTTGAACGGCAAGGTCACACTCCGAAGCCATTTATGGTCATGGACAGTGTCATAAGCAACTGAACTGTGTGGTATTTGAACACAGCAGGATCTTCCAGGGTGTGGTCAGTGAAGGCCACAGAGACCTGGGCTGGATCTCAAAGAATGGGTTGGATTCAGGTTCGGGGACAGGTTGGATTCAGGTTGTCCTTGCTGGACAGAGGATACAAATAATGGCAGGCTGGAGCTTAGAGAGTCTGGGAGACTAAGGATCGAGGAGAGCAGAGCCAGGGCTCGTGGTGCTCTATTCAGGCCTCATCCCATGACCCCAGGCGAAGCATCAAAACCGTATGAAGGGCCACCCGGGGTGGATCCATAGTCCATTCAGTACTCTATATTTGGACCGTAACTCCAGGGGATATTTTGGGAGAGCTTCTGGCGATACTCTTTGGATGAGTCTTTAGTGATTGGGAAGATAAATTGTATAATAACCTACTCTGGAACAATCATTCATGACTTTTTATTAACCCTGTCTTCATCTCTAGGCAAAAACTCACAGACACACAAAAGACTATCTTCAAGGAATGTTCTATGATACAAAGCTGTTTCATAGGCTCTTGGATGGCTGATAGAAAAAAAAAAATTTTATATAAAAAGCAACCCTTAAAAAAAAAAACAAAACCCAAACTGTAGAGAATGAACAGCAGATCAGTTGCCTAGGGCTGGGGCTGGGAATGGGGATTGGATTGATTGTGCAAATTGATCACGTTGGCACAAGGGAATCTTTGGAGGATGGAAGGGTTGGAAATTACAATGGGTGGATTTTATGTTGTGCATATTACAACTCACAAGATTTAAAATAAAAGAACTATATAAATGCTTCCTTCAGTCCTTAACCATAAAACATTATTCTTTTTTTAAGTTTTTTTTAGAAGTTTATTTATTTTGAAAGAGAGAGACAGAGATAGAGCACGAACAAGGATGGGCAGAAAGAGAGAGAAAGAGAGAGAATCCCAAGCAGACTACGCGCTGTCAGTGCAAGGAGCCCAATTCAGGGCTCGAACTCACGAAGCCAAGAGATCGTGACCTGAGCTGAAATCAAGAGCCAGCTTAACCGACAGTCACCCAGGCACCCCAAAACATTATTCCTTACCCAGAAAGAAATGGCAAGGACAGAGACGAGAATGAGAGGACACCCAAAGTCATGTCACATCAGAAACGTAAAGACTTGGGGATGGTCAAGCTAGAAAGGCGAGGGGGAAGGGAAGAGAGGAACCCCGGGGGTACTCCGTGGGGGAAAGGGATTCGGGGTGATCTGTGTAACCCAGGGGAAGTTGAACTCACTGAGATGGATGAATGTCTACTTTGCTCTGAGAAGTCGGGAGCCACCCAGCACTGGGCGTGGGCCCGATGCCCTGCTGTTGATGTTGTAGGTCTTTAAACATTGGATGAGGGTGTGGTGTATAAAGACCTTAAGGCCCTTTCTCTCCCTAAGAGTCTATGATTCTCTAAACTTGGTGAAATGTGGCCTTGCCTCACACATTAGGAGAGAAGGGAGAAAGCAGACCAGATTTGTGTTCCTTTCCTTCCCAAAGCGTCCGACTACAAAATTGGGCAAAAAGATCCCACAACCAAGACAAGGAACTTTCTTTACAGTAGCCAGAGCTTGAGAGTCAATTCTGTTGAACTTTGGGGCCTTAAGGTCTTTGAGTTCAATCCTCGGCTTGGCATCTAGAAGCTTCCATCTGTAGAACTCTGAGCTCCCTTCGCAGCCTTTCTTCCATGTTCCCTGCTGCAAACCATCTGTTCCAGGGGAGCTGACCAACACACAGCCCCTCCCCCCCCCCATGCCTTTCACATTTTCCATTCTGCATCGTTCTTCAGATCACTACCCCTGCATGAAATGCCCTACTCTGATCATCACCCTTGCCTAAGCCTTAACCTACCCACAAGGCCAAAATCCAGTCGCATCCTGCCACTGCCTCACCAGTGACATAGTTGTGGAAGTGTATCCTGGGAGTACCTCACCGGGAGCCGTCTGCCGGCAAAGGTCAAAGCTGATCATTGGGGGGCTGAGACTACAATAGGCCCAGGGATGAACTGGGAATCCAAATGGGCCAAAGTCAAGGGGATGTTGACAGGATTAGGGGATCCAAACAGAACGCTGATCCAGTGGGGTTTTTGTTTTCTCTCAAAGTTTTAATTTTTGTATACTGTATATGTAATATTCAGAAAATCCAGAATGGGATGCCTGGGTGGCTTAGTCGGTTAAGCATCAGACTCTTGGTTTCGGCTCAGGTCATGATCTCGCAGTCCGTGGGATCGAGCCCCACGTCAGACTCTGTGCTGATGGCTCAGAGCCTGGAGCCTGCCTCAGATTCTGTGTGTGTCTCTCTCTGTCCCTCCTCCATTCATGCTCTGTCTCTCTCTGAAAATAAATAAATAAAACACTTTTTTTAAAAGTTCCAAAATAAATAAACAAACAAATAAATAAAATGATGTCCCTGCTGAAAATGTAATGGTCATTGAAATGCCATTTCTTAATTTTTGGCAAGCAAGAGAGGAATAGTTGTAATTTCTCTGTCCAAAGGTTTTTAAAAATCAGCTTACTAACTATTCTCCAAAAGGTATCCTCTTGGCCTTTGATGGTCTCTATTTTCAAACTGAACGGGAAAAATTGAAAATGAAGAGACTATATCCTAAGGGGGGGGTGTCCAAAATTGAAAAATGTTATAGACATTTCAGTTTATATTTTCATAACCAGTAATCGGTGATCTCTCTATAAATATTACCTTATTATTTGAAGATACCACAATATAAAGGCATGTTAGGCACAAAGCTCTTATGTGCAGTAAATATGTCATAAGCTGAAGTCAGTTGACACACTATTAGTTACACCATTCCCAACAACCAAACCCACAATCACTTCCCAGCCTTTGGGTGACATGCTTGGACAGCCTGTCATATTCAAGGTGATTATATCCTAGGAAGAAACAGTTGTATCCTTTGGAATAGGTCCAATTCCTGGAAATGCCTCAGGAATCAAGATGGAGTAACCAAGGTCCCCAAATTGTCTCCTCTCGTCTCACCTCCCGTGTTGTTTCTGCACAAGGAGGAAGGGCTGGAGTGGAAGGAAGGAAGTGGATGTGCTCTTGGCATAGTTTGGCTGTGGTTTTAAACCACTGATTAACCAGTACTTGTCATCTTTAAAAAGAAAAACTTGACTCCTGGTTCCAATTTCATATAGCTCAGGAAACGTCCACCAAAGGGCCCATCCTTAAAGAAAAAAATTTTTCCTCCAACTGCAGTGATAGGATCAACATTGAAATGGGGGCCACAGGTGGTTGGTCCCCTAGTGTAAGGATGCGACATAGCTTGGTGCTTTTCTGAGTCTCCTTACAAAGACTGGACGTCACAGATGTCATCCGTAGAGAGGAGAACATCTGTTAAAGTCAACGTAACTGTAGAGGGAGAACATGATAGCCTTTGGATCTTTGGAATGGCCAAGCTCATGAACAACAGCAGTAAACAAGTTTATGCCTTTGGTGTGTTTAACCTAGATTTCAGCCTCACCGAAACGCAAGGCTTCTCGAATGCCAGCTCGGGCTCCAGAAGCTTGATGGGTCCACCTCGGCCATCAAAGGATTGGAGCCCCTTGTGTGAGCTCCTTGTGTGAAATGTATCCTAACGTCGGCCTCACGGGGGCTAATCTGTCTGAATTGCAGGGGGTCACGTCACTCCATACTTGAAAAGCCTCCTGGATGGCATAGTCCATATCTTTCCACACCACGTCAGGAATGTAATTCTTGATTCCATAGGTTATGTATGTTCTGCCCAGACAGGCTTCCCCATCATTGTGCCGGACCAGTGAACATGGGGTCCTCTGCAGTGAGGTGTTTACATCATTGCCAGAAGAGATGCACCCGGTTGCCCCGTCACATTAAGCCCCAAGAACTGCTGCGTGTCCTGGGTTATGTCCACCAGCAAGTCGCTAATGACTCATTTTGAGCACGGGAGTTCTTTCCATCTCCATCTGGAGGCCATAAAAGGTGCCCAGGTGCCTTTATACCACATCATCTTCTTCTGGACTTGTACCACCAGGCAGAGGAACAGCTCCAGGGGCAGGAGCTTGAAGAACCAGACTTAAGAGTAGAAACTTCTAACTTTCTCTTGAATAGTTTAACCCAACTTACTTTGTTCCTTTTCAATCTCCAGCTGGCTTTTATTCCTGCCTTTTATAGATGCAGATATTTCCACCCCCAACATCCCTCCGTGTCTCTGACACCAGATCTCAGGGAGTACTCCCACCTCTAAATTCCTTATTATCTGTACTTCCTCTTTGATAACACTTTGTATTATCACTTAGCTTTTCCTCAAAATGATCGGATTTACCAACTGTGTTGTAAGACCCTCAATGGCACACAGGCCAACCTGAGTTTCCAGTTTTATTATTACTTTTTTTATTTGTTATTTTTTTATTTTTGAGGTTGACATCTCCCTCTACTTCCCACTCTCTCCTTTGACCCTGAATCTTCAAATTTAGACCAAAAGAGTTTTCGCAGGTGCATTCAAATGAAAGTGAGGTGAGGAATTTGGAACTGCCCTCTGGCCAGAGGGAAAGGAAGCCCCAGCATTCAGGATCAATGTCCTCAAATGATGGCATCATAAGCACCTCAGATCAAGCCTGATTTTTTTTTTTTGAGAGGAGGGGGGCACCTGGTGGCTCAGTCATGATCTCGCGGTTCATGGGTTCAAGCCCCGCATCAGGCTCTGTGCTGATGGCATGGAGCCTGCTTTAGATTCTCTCTCCCTCCCTCCCCTGCTTGAACTCTCAGAAAGAAAGAAAGAAAGAAAGAAAGAAAGAAAGAAAGAAAAAGAAAGAGGGGGAGGGACACACACACAGAGAGAGAGAGAGAGAGAGAGAGAGAGGGAGAATCCTAAGCAGGCTCCATGCTCAACATGGAGCCCAACACTGGGCTCGATCTCACGACCCTGGGATCGTGACCTGAGCCGAAATCAAGAGTCAGACACCCAACCAACTGAGCCACCAGGGGCCCCAAGGCTGATATTTAAAATTAGGACTCTCGGGGCGCCTGGGTGGCTCAGTCGGTTGAGCGCCTGACTTTGGCTCAGGTCATGATCTCACAGCTCTGTGGGTTCGAGCCCCACATCGGGCTCGGAGCCTGAAGCCTGCTTCGGATTCTGTGTCTCCCTCTCTCTGCCCCTAACCCACTTGCATTCTGTCTTTGTCTCTCTCAAAAATAAATAAAAACATTAAAAAATAATAAAATAAAATAAAATAAAATAAAATAAAATAAAATAAAATAAGGACTCTATATCTACACATCCAAGTCGGAAGTTTTAGGCTCGTCTGAGCCTTTGGTTGTTGTGGTTAAAGGAAACAAATGCTGTTGCGGGGGGGTCCAGCCTGCATGTAAATGATTCCCTCAGAATGAAAGGGCTTAATGTAAAACATTTTTCTGCAAGTCATTCCACATTCATTAAGTACTATCGCTTTTATTTGTCTTTTAAACCCCTTTTACGAGTGGGAGGACCCCAGAGAGTTTACAAATAATGCCAGTGCCAATGCAGGTGGTTAGTACGACCTAACACACATCCATCTACTGGGGAAGTCCTGGGAGGGGAGACTGCTTTACCATTTATTCCAGTTACTCTTGTTTTGGCCATCGAGTCGTGTTTAAAGGGGCCCTTCAAGGTTATTTGGCTCAAACTCCCAGCAAATTCTGGGATTTCCTTTCATATCTGACCACTCCGATATCTTTCATATCTGACCACTCATATTCGACCACTCCGAGCGTTGGCAGATCACCCCTGTGTGAGGCAGTCCCACCCCCCATGCCTAGCTATGGCGCTCAAGAAATTTCCCACGGGGGGGAGGGTGGGAATCTTCTTGATATTTGTCTGCACTTGCCCCCCGTCTGCTCCCTTCACTGAATGGAACGTCTTGACCTAGTAAGTCTTGTCCCACCCACCAGGGCACGGACACCCATGTGGGTGAATATCAGAGACGGTGTCGGAATATGCATGGAGTGCGTAGCCCCTTTCTCGTTTCTTCCTTCTGTTACTTCAGATAAGTTCAGTTTAGAGAGTTATATAATTCTCAGATTTATAAGGGGCCTCAAAGTTCATCTAGGACGTAAATTCCCAACATGAGCAAAAAAACCCACCTGACGCTTTTATGCACAGAGTGCAGATGCGCATACAGCACGTAAACATACACACGGCATATCACATATCAGGTGGTGGTACATTTTTATGGCAGAGGGTAACGAGGAAAATCCATCTTTACAAAGGATCTTAGGGGAGAAATAACGAAAACACAAAGTTGAGAAACACTGATGGGCCAGTGTCTTGAGGCCAATTAACTCAGAATCCATCAGGAGTGGGATCCAAACAGCACTTTTTTTTTTAATGTTTTTTATTTATTTTTTGAGAGAGAGAGCATGAGCTGGGGAGGGGCAGAGAGAGAGGGGGGCAGAGGATTCGAAGTGGGCTGTGCACTGACAGCAGCAAGCCGGATATGGGGCTCGAACTCGCAAACCATGAGATCGTGACCTGAGCCAGCCTAAGACGGACGCTCAACCGACTAAGCCACCCAAGTACCCCAAAACAGCACAATTTTTCAAAACTAGTTTTTGACTATACAGCTGAGATTGAGCACCAGTGACCTAGACGAACCCTCCTCTTATCCCATGGGGCATTTGGGGACCGAGAAAGAGAAATAACCTGTTGTGATGAGCAAACTAGACAGGAGTAGAGTCCCTCCCTCTTGACGGCTATTTGAACCTTTTTTTTCACCGTGCCATGATGTTTTTTTCAACTTTTTTCTGTACCATTTTGTTATGCTTTTATAACATGTTAGCCTGTGGACAATTTGGCCCATGTGTTTATACCACACTTTATCCTGACAGCTTGAGTAATGAGGTACCGCCCTTTGTGAAAGTGGAAAATGTGCTATCTGCACATGGCTTTTAAATTTTTCAAATATAAAACGTCTATTATAAAACCGAAGTTTCTATTTCTCAACCCCGACTCCAGTATCCCAGTCACTGACTTCCTCCCCCAGGCGTGGGCTCTGTGCCAAGCGTCTTGACTATCTTTCCGACAAAATTGTGTGCCTCCTTCGGTGGCTCTTAAATAATGAAATCGCTTGATAATTAAACAGAAAACGATAGTGTTCAAATCAGGGCTCCCAAGTGGCTTTACTCCCGGCTTCATTATATCTTCCTCGGGGTCTGGTAAGAAGTACACACTCTTCACCAGGAGTGAAAATAGCATCACTTTGAGCAACGCCACTCTTACACTTTAATTTTATACCGAACCTGCCCGTACTGAAAATATCCCTGTAAACTACGACCACAACAGGCTGTCTCATGTCCCATTAGATGGCAGCCGGATGGTAAGTTACCCAGCATTTCACAGAACAATCTAGAAAACTTTGCCTATCACAGACTTCCTCTTTTTTTTCTTCCTTTGAAAGCAAATTGCTTTAAGCACACATCAAAGTCCTGAATAACTGATATATTTAATAAACTGTAAAAAGTCATGGTGTTTTTTCAAATGCATATAATCGTATGTCATGCTTGTTGGATAATCTGGATTACTTGGATAGTTGGATTATTGATTCCTCTCATTCATGATGAGAGTTTTAAATTAGAATCTTTCAAAGGAAAAAGAAAACATCCATCTTTTTTTTTTTTTTTTTTTTTAGAGAGAGAGAGAGAGCAAGAGAGAGCGTGTGCAGGAGAGGGGCAGAGGGAGAGGGAGAGATCATCTTAAGCAGGCTCCATGCTCGTTGCAGAGCCCGGTGCCAGGCTTGAGCCCATGACCCTGGGATCATGACTTGAGCCAAAATCAAGAGTCAGAGGCTCACCCAGCTGAGCCACACAGGGCCTCCTAAGTGTCTTTCTTAACACAATATTCTCGATGTCCCAAAAGATGACCTCTGGCAGTGACAAGCAATCATCTAGAGACTCAGGCTAGGTTGATAACTAGTGTCCAAACTTCCGCTCCTCTTCCCCACCCAAGTCTCAACTCTGAGGTGCTACCCTAAGGAAAAAAACAATGTTATTTCCCTGGGAAGAGAAATTTTTAAAACCGTTCTCTTGGAATTGATCCCTACCCTGAACATGCTGACATAGAAGTGATAACAGTGAAATTTGGAAAGTTCTTCCTCAAATAAGAGAATACTCACGCTGAGAGGAAAAACAGAACGCATTCCACCCCGTTATTTCATTTGACAGAAAGAAAACTGAAGACGAGGGAGGTTATCTGATTTGTCCAAGGTCACGTGGGAAAATTCACTCTTACTATGTAGTTGTTGGGGGTCTACTGTGTGCCCAGCATGTCCCAGGCACGGGAGTACAGCCCCCAGTGGGTTTCCATCAGGGGCACGAGCGGCAGCCCCAGGGCCAGGATTTAGTTCTGTCCTCTCCCACCATTCTCCATTACAGTCCCCTCTGGGGGACCGCTGGCCTTGCCTCCTCAGAGGATCAGCATTCAGAATGATAAAAATAAAACAATTTCCAGGAAGATGGAGACTCATTTCTCTCAGTCCCTTCTGGCAGAAATTGAAGGATATTTGGGAGAAAGCCAGGGACACGAATGTGTCCTTATTTGTGGAGATGATGCCACTGTCCCAAAGCCCATAGGACATGGCCTTGACTAATTTTATAGGTAGCTCTCCTATGGTTATGCGTCCCCTTGTGAATCAAGAGGGTTGTGGGGGCTAGATGGGTGCTGTCACCCTAGAACACACACGCCACCAGAAAGCTGACCCACTCGGAGATTACAACCAAGACTTATCTCCCTAGAACGGTACTACAGCCAATTGGGCCATAAACAGAACAGCCCTCGAGTCTGACTTTCAACCAACGACTTACTGTTCCTGAAATGTCTATTTATTTTGGCTTCATGACTTAAAAGAAATAGTGTGAGGTAAAATGACATGAATCACTTAAAGCCTTTCAGATGGTGAAGTACCAGTCTTGGCTGGAAATATAAAACAAGCCATACAGGCACAAGGCACGCGCACACACACACACACACACACACACACACACACGCGCACACACAGAAGTTAAGACTTATCCCTACGAAAATAAAATCTGACAATGGGAAACTTCTTGGAAGTGTCACCCTGGTACCTCTCTGTGAATGGATATCCGTTTTGTTTAAAAAATTCAAATAGATGGCTGAACCTTGAGAACATTACGCAAAGTGAAAGAAACCACTCACAAAAAAAAAGGCAAAATCTATAGGATTCCACTTATGTGAGGTATCCAGAGTAGTCAAATTCATAGACACAGAAAGCGGAACGGGAGATCCCAGAGGCTGGGGGGGAGGGGAGGATGGGAGGTTGTTGTTTAATGGATACAGAGTTTCAGTTTTGCAAGATGAAAATGCTCTGGAGATTGGTTGCACAACAATGTGAATATACTTAATAATACTGCGTTACACTCTTAAAATTGATTGCGACGGTAACTTTTACGTTATATGCATTTTACCTTAATTTAAGAAAATTTTGAAATAGAAATGAAGTAATACATGTTCTCCATCAAGAATTTTCTATCTTGTATCAGTGATATAGGTGTCACAGAGGAAAAACTTTTCCTCTACCCTCTTAGGGGTGTTGCGAGGGGCCTGTGAATTAAATTGCCAAAAGCCAGATTGGCAGGAGAAAAGATGATGTTTCTTTACATAGGTATTTGAGAGCTCACAAAGAAACCAAACTAAACTAAGGGTTTCTGTACCTGACTTAACAAGGGGAAAGGAATGGGTCGAAGAAAGCTCCTAGGGGAAGAACGAATGGTTTCTTTAGGAAAAACAAATGGGCTCTTAGTAGAAAAAAAAAGGGAGATAAGATAGTCTGAGATAATGTTTATTTATGCAAGTGCGAGCAGTCTTCTTTATCTTCTTTGGGGCCTGAATCTTCCCTGGAGAGGGGATTTATGATCATTTCATTCTAGATATCCTTCCTGGGAGTCAAACTGCCCAGAAGAGGGGAATTATGACAATCTCATTCCCAGGAGTTTCTGCTTTTAGTCAGATACATGTGTGAAGGTGGGACGGCGGGCAGTCAGACAAAGCTTCTTTCTGGATCTGTTGATTGTCAGATGTCTTCAGCTCAAAGTAATTTTTATGCCACTGCCGTCCGATTTAGACTACTTCCTAAGCGTTATTCCAAATATTAAAAAAGGAGCAGTTCGTAATATTTCCCAAAACGTTAGTTACCATGTCTGCCAAATGAACCTCTTCTCTCCTTGCAAGGGGCCCAAAATTATAAACCTCACGTTGTAGTTCAGTTTCAGTCCACAAAAAGCTGAGAGTAAAAGCTCAAAAGATCTTCTGAGATCAATCGTCATCAGCAAAGGGCAGCGAAATGATAAAATGGGGGGCTGTCATTCAGTACAAAACCATGATTTTACCCCTGGGAGGCACCCGCTGGGTGGCACAGAGGATTTTAATTTTGCTCCAGATTCTAGAGCCCAGTAGAAATGAAATCATAACATGCCCTCTTTGAGGGGGATGCTCATTGGTGCTCGGGACCAAAGAGATACAGGTCTGAGTTGCTTTTTTTTGGAAGGCATGTTTGTCTGTCTATGTATGGGTATTTTTCAATATTGCTTTCATTCTTAAAATTCTATATGCTTTACTGCTTTGCAGCAAGTGCTGGAAATAAACCTAAGGAGTTTTCTAGGCAGAGTAGAAACCTACAGAGTATGATCCTGGAACAGCAGCATGTGGGAGCCAGTTAGAATGCAGAATCTTGGGTCCCACCCCAGATGTACTGACTAGAATCTGCATCTCTAAAGAATCTCTTTAGGGGATTCTTGTGCCCTTAAAAGGCTGGTTAGAAACATGGAGTTCCAGGTAGGCTTGGGTGGCTCAGTTGGTTAAGCCTCTGACGTAGGCTCACATCATGATCTCGTGGTTTGTGGAGTTCGAGCCCTGTACCAGGTTGTACAGGCAGGGAGCCTGCTCGGGTCCTTTGTCCCCCCTCCCCCCCCCCCCCCCCACCGCTCCTCCCCTGGTGGCGCATGCTCTCTCTTTCTCGAAATAAAATTTTAAAAGGAAAAGAGAAACCTGGAGTTCTGCGTTCCACCTCAGTGAATCTTTTCTAAAGTCTGAGACTCCTTGGCCTAGGAGTTTCAAGTTACTTACCGTGAAATTTCATACCCATAGAATTCCTGTGACAACAGTGAATTGCTTGTGGAGGAGAGTACTGGGAGAGGGACCCTTTCACTGTCATGCCCTTTGTATGGCTTGAATTTTTTTTTTTATGTGTCTATATTCTCTTTTTTACGTTTATTTATTTAAGAGAGAGAGTGCGAGCATGAGTGGAGGAGGGGAAGAGAGGGAGAGAGAATCCTAAGCAGTCTCCATGGCTTGAACCCACGAACTGTGGGATCGTGACCTGAGCCGAAATCAACCGACTGAGCCGCCCAGGTGCCCCTTAGGTGTCTATATTTTCTTTATTATGATTAAGTAATCATGAGCTGTCTCTAACCACCACATTTCAGTAGGACATTATAATTTACAAAGGACTTTCGTGATTGCACAAATACTCCAAACACCCATGAACCAAGAAGTGACACATTCGGGTATCCCTAGACTACAAAGGAAGATTCTGAAGTACAGAAATAAAGAGCATAAGGAAACATTGAAAATTAGAGCCAAACATGGGATCCAAGTGTTTAAAATGTTTTTATTTTAAAAAATTCAGACATTTATAAAGTAATAGAATATCATAATGGACTCCCATGTTCTATCATTCCCACCCCCTATTCCATTATTTATATGTATACTTTTTTAAGTAAAATGTACATACTTTGAAATGCACAAATCTTACCCAAGTCCCTTTTTTCCCTTAATTCCAATCTTGTGTGGCAGAAATCTGGCTCTATCACCTCCCAAATGTAAATGCTATTGACGGATTTCCGGCTGTTTCCTACACTGAGTTGAATCATCCTTCCCTCGATTTAGGTTTGGCCAGAAACGGAATGCCTTTGTTCTCAGTCAGAAAGCATATGGGATTCTAAGTCTGACTGCTGCATTGTTACCCACTCCGCAAGTGAAATCGGGGCCTGCCCCCTTCAAACTGGCCTCCTGGCCAATAGCCTCCCTCCAAGACCGAAGCTCAGAGCCCCTTGGCTGTGCTGCACCCCCACCCAGCCGTGCACCCCATCCGCACCGCTCTGCGTGGGCTCTCGGGCCATCAGAAATACACTCGCCGCTCATGTAGTCTTATGTGCCAGGCGTTGCTGGCGCATCATCTCATCTCCAAGAGACCTGACCTTGCAAGACTCCCATTTCCCTTTAAAAGCTGGAAAAGAAACTCTAAGCTTGCCTTCCATCTCATTGCAGGAGATGAGTCAGCAGAACAGGAAATTCTCCCCGCACAAGCCCTTCTGATCCCGTGGGTTGGGCGTGTGTGGCATCGAGAGCGAGGGCTGGGAAGGGAACCGGCTTCTCCCCTGGAACCACTTTGAAAGGCGAACAGTGTTAAGTTGGCCGGTGAGTTTAGAAGTGTTGACACACACCTTGCCAATTAGGACTGTCCCGACATGTTTTGGGGAAAGCTCAGCTGTTTCCAAATAAGGAACAAGGCAAATAGGGAAGCCGGTGGTTGCGAAAGTCTAGGTGGCTTTAGAGCCGGAGAGGTGAGTGGAGTTGCTGCCCGTGACACTCGCCGTGCATCTGAGCGGCAAGGCCAGCTTTCTGGGATGTTTGAGGAAAGAAGTGAGTTAAGGGGAGGGGGTCCCCGACAAGGTCCTTAAATGCCACGGAAGCCCTAGTGGTGCAATTATGCACACGTGGTGGATTACAAAACAGCAGCGAAGAGCTGCGGGCACCGGAGCCACCTCTGGCCCCATCTGCATGACACTGCCCTGTCCACCGAGGGCGCTCAGGTCACGGCCTGGGTTCTGCGCCTAACCAGCTGTGGGGCACTTGGAGTAAGTCTTCCAACTGTGTGGGGGCCCAGTTTTCTCAGCTGCAGAAAGGAAGTGCTTCAGAGCACAATAAGCTCTTCCATTTCTAAATCGCAAATCTTTCTCGACCTGGGATGCAGTTACGTCCCGGGGAAACCCCATCGTAAGTTGAAAACATCGCGAGGTCGAAATGCATTTAACGCTCCCAACCTACCGACCGGCACCGCCCAGCCGAGCTGACCTGACACGTGCTCAGAACACGGACACGAGCCTACAGCCGGGCAAAAGCGGCTCACGCCAAGCCCGTTTGGTAACACGCTGTTGATCGGCTCGTGGGATGGATTGAATACCGTACCGGAAGTGAACAACAGAACGGCTCTATGGGTGCAGAAGGGTCCCGAGTACCCGGGTTGTTGGCCCTCGCGATGGCGAGGCTGACTGCGAGCTGGGGCTCGCTGCCACGGCGCCGCATCACGAGACACGATCGTGTGGCACGTTGCTAGCCCGGGAAAAGATCCAAATTCAAAATTCGAAGTATGGTTTCTACGTGTGGAATACGTACAGTGGGAAGATGTGAAGTCGAACCATGGCAAGTCGGGGACGGGCTGTACTGCTGCTCCCTCACCAACTCAGACTGGTGTAGCATTAACCCCACACTCTCCTTCCTTTCATGACTTTTCCAATGGGACAGGGAGAGAGAAGTGGCTGAGTGCGGCCGTGAGCGAAGCCAGGACTCTTTAAAATAAGTCGCCTGAAAAAAAATAATAATAAAATAAAATAAGTCGCCTGTGGGAATCAGGCGCTAGGTGCGGTGTGTGTGTGTGTGTGTGTGTGTGTGTACATTTCTATTGTGTGTGTACATTTCTATTGGGTGGGGATCTGTAGAGGGGAAGAGCATTCAGCCTGCTCTAAATGTTTCAGCTTTGCAGGAAAATAGATGCAGCAAAGATTGAGGAGTGAGATTTTGCATATGAGGAGGTGGGGGAGGAGCAAATGCGCTGAGATTCCAGCACTGAATTAAAAAAAGAATGAGGACACAGAAGGGTAGGCTGAAAATGAGCCAAGAAGTAAAAATATGCTGGGGCTTTTAAATAGGGTGTAGCCAGAGCCGGTTAAATCCTACCCTTCCACTCCGACTGGCCTTCCCCTCACCCCGCCCGGACCCATTCTAAATTCTTTCAAGGCGCGGGTCCCTCCCCCCCTCCTCCCCCGCAGAGAAATGATATAGGAGCCAGGAGGAAGTGACACATTTTCCTGCTTGAATGGAGCAGGCCCCTGCTGCAGCCTCGCAGCCATCGTCAGCAATCTTATCTCCCCCCGGCCATCCATCCATCGTGGGCGCCTGGTTCCTCAAACAATGCTTTCCTCTGGCTGAATGAACCCTGGGTGATGACCAGAACACCCAGGCGAGCTCCGTGCTGAGAGGTTCGGGACAACCGTGCATGGTTCATGTTCCTTTCCAGGGCACCACCCCACGAATAATCAAGTGCAGAGGGTAGCACTTAGCGTTTCCAAAAACGGGTCTGAGTCTGGACCCTGCACCGGGCGAAGTGCAGGGCCCTTGGGCGGTGAAGTGGGAGAATCCTAAGGTTGGTATTGAGGACTGAATTTGAGTGCCAGCTGTGTGACCTTGGGCAAGTTATGCGGCCTCTCTGAACCTCTGTATCTTCCTCTATAAAAGGAGGAGGGGCTGGTAATAATAACTGCCTTGAAGGTTCTTGTGAGGATTTAATAAGGTAGCAGGTGTGAAGGGCTTGGAGTGTTGTAAATATGTAAAGTTCATTTCCCTACCCCGCCCATCTTAGACACCCCCCCCTCACCGGCCCAACCCACAGTACTATTTGCTTACCCTTTAATAGCACTTTTTATCAGTACCTTACCAGCATAGCACTTAATTTTATACAGTTATAGTGTAGTTTAATCATGTAGGCTTCATTTTGTCAGTCACACCGAAAACATAAATCAGTATTCCAGGCGAACATCTTATTAGCGGCTCCCAAATGACTAACTAAATGCTGTACTAACTAAACAATAAAACTACATAAGAATAGAGAGTGCATCACAGGCAAAAATAACCTCTAGACCTCCCTGTTCCCATACTGTTTTGTCCTGCCTGGTATGTATCTCCACTTTGTAGGATTTTCCTTTTTTTTCTTTTTTAAATTTTTTTAATGTTTATTTTATTTTATTTTATTTTATTTTATTTTATTTTATTTTATTTTATTTTTGAGAGAGAGAGCACAAGCAGGGGAGGGGCAGAGAGAGAGAGGGAGACACAGAATCCGAAGCAGGCTCCAGGCTCTGAGCTGTCAGCACAGAGCCCGATGCAGGGCTTGAACTCACAAACTGTGAGATCATGACCTGAGCTGAAGTGGGACGCCTAACCGACTGAGCCACCCAGGCGCCCCAGGTTTGTTCTTATTATGTTATAATCACCTGGCTCCATACTTGTCTCTCAAGAGTCTATAAGCTCCTTGAAGGCAGGGACAATGTTCTTTTATCTTTGTATTTCCAGAACATAGATTAACAAACTACGTTGTGGGGTGCATAATAACTTTAATCAATTACTTTGAATAAGCCATTAAACTAGTAGATTTTTTTTCCTGTTCTGTTCACTGATGTAGCCTCTGCACGTGGAATCGTGCCTGGCACATAGCAGGCTCTCCTAAACGTGTGTTGGGTGCCCTGGGACCTTCCTGGGTTGCACTTTCTTCATCTGTATGAGGCTGGTTCAAGGGGGGGGGGGGGGTGTCAGTGGACTAAATTAGCAGTTCTCAAATCCTGGTTCTCCAATGGGCCACAGCAGAATTGCACTGGGATTTTAAAAGATATAGATGCCTGGACTCCCCTGCTGAACGATTCAGTAGGTCTGAGATAGGATCTATACATTTGTAGCTTTAAAAAAAAAAAAAAAAAAAAAAAAGGAAGAAGAAATCTTTCCAGATGATTCTGGACAAAACCCAGGCCTCACTATGTTAAATATTTCTAACAGTTCTCATGTAGTATGATTTGGTACATCATTTTGACTGTTTCAAAAGACTGCATGCAGATCATCAGAGGAGTTTGCTGGGCTGATATAAGGAGAATATATAGAGCTTGATTTAAACAAAAGGTGCCTCAGGCAAACTGGTAATCATGCACTCTTTAAGCCAATGTACTTTTTTTTAAATCATGTGTTCAGAGGAGTTAGAGAGGAACGCTTTTGGGTTTTTTTTTTTTTGATGTTTATTTTTGACAAAGAGAGAGAGAGAGCGCGCACACGCAAGCAAGTGGGGGAGGGGTAGAGAGTGAGGGAGACACAGAATCCGAAGCAGGCTCCAGGCTCTGAGCCATCGGCCCAGAGCCCGACGCGGGGCTCGAACTCACGGACTGTGAGATCATGACCTGAGCCGGAGTTGGACACTTAACCCACTGAGCCACCCAGGTGCCCTGAGACACATTTTTTTTTTAAAGAAATAAATACATATTGCATACATCTTTCTGTTTAAAATAAGCAATTTATGACATGTATTTTTTTTTTTTTTTCTGATTTTCTGAACCAGACAACTTCTTCGGAGGCAGAGAGCATAGTTTCAAACTTCAGGTAAGTTGTTTCAGGTAAACGTCCATTATTCAGACCACCATCAGCTGGCTGCTTTCGGGGTTCAGACAGGACTTGAGTCAAGTTGCCCCTGGACCTTTGCATGTGCCACAAAATCCTCAAGTTACCAGGGGTACAGAAACCAGGAAGGGTTTTGCATTTCTTCAAGGACACACTCTACTTTGGTGGTGGCAGAACCCATTTAATATTTCACCGACTTGGCATTGTCACCTGGCTGGGGTCGTTCAACTCTAGTACTGTACTATACTCCGGCGATGGTTGACAGCACCTTTTAGACTGATGCTGACCGGCTGGCCCAATAGTCCTCTTAACATTTGGGACATGCTAATCAAATGACAAAGGTCACTTCTATACCCCCACAAATATTTTTTCTCTCTCTCTCCCAAGTCAAAGAGTGTCCTCATCTGTTATATAACGGTACAAATTGGGGATGAAGAGGCTGGGGCGAAGGAGGGAAGTAGGTCTATTTTAACTGGATCAAGTTCCCTCCCACTCAGTAGTCAGGGCATCCGCGAAGAAGCCACGTACTGGAGGGAAGAGTCCAAGGGAGACCTGCAGAGATTAGCATCTCTTAGCAGCCAAATAAGGATGGGTCCATGAAGGCACGGCAGTCATCTGTTGAACTACACCAGTTATTCATTGTTTTTCTTTCCTATGTTGATGAAAAATTTTGTGGCTTTGACACTCTCCCTGAAAAAAAAAAAAACCACCTGTGACATTTCACAACATTTAGGCCATTCAGTCAACTTTTCTGACACAGAAACATGTTCAACCCCTCCGGGATGGTAAGGGTGTCACATGTCTGCCTTTCTGTTCCCCTGTGCTTTGTTTATATCACTATGTGACTTCTGGTACTAACACAGCCAGACAAGATCAGTGACCTGGTTGCACAGTCCCCCAGGACGTTCTGTGTGGTGACAGAGGAAGGGATATCCCTCAACACCACTGCCCACAGGGGTGCTAGGGAGAGGGCTTCTAATGAGTCACTGGCAAAACGAGTGCTTGCCATTGAGCTGCACGAGAAAGCTCAGGATTTAACAGGGAAATGCCAAACTGCAAGGTTCTGGCTGACGAAAAAAATTGAAAGAGACCGTGCACAAATCCCATAGCACTTTTCAGGAATTTTTAGGAGCTGGAGTGACAAAACGGAAGTCATAGGCATTTTGGATTTGGCCACAGAGCTGATTTCTCTGGAAGGACCAGAAGCTCACGCTGCAGGACATCCAAGCCCTTCCTTCTTTGAGATCCAAGGCTGCGAAGCACACCTCCAAGCACGACCTGGGAGATGTGGCTCCTTTGGTAACCGGCAGGTTATTGAGCGTATTGAGCTCAATTGCGTGCATATTGAGCACGCAATCATTCAAGAAGTGCCAGCTGATGGGTGGGGGTGGCATAAAATGGCATGTGCTTCATGACTGTACTCTCAGACTTCTGCAGAGGGATGAAGAAAACCGGGGGTGACTCTTGCACGCGAAACAAAAGTAGCCTGCGTGTCATTTGCAAGGTCTGGAGTAACCATCACCCTTTCCTCAAAAATATGTCTCCTGTGAGCAGTTGGGAGAAGCAGTCGTGTTCTCAGCAGCAGCTTTTAAGTGACTGGAAACTCTCTGTAAATAAATGGAAATAGATCACATTCTCTGGCATCATACTCCAGTTCCCTCAACTATAGTACGGTCATCCTAATGTATCCGATTGTATTATTGTGCCCTTGCATCCGTAGGGCTGTAATCATGAGAATGAGGGTGACAAGCAGCACTTGCTTTGCAGCAGTGATATCTTTTCAAAACATGTGTTGCTAGTTGTGGGACGGAACAGGTGGTATTCACCCCATTTCATCAGGGTGTCGGGTCTAATAAAAATACAACACTTGATTGGGAGTGATACCTTTTTTAACCAGGAGCGCTGATTCATGGGAAATAATCTTAAAGGGCCTAGATTCTACTAATATAAGGATATTTACTATTTGCTTTGAAGCATCTCATATGACCTCCCCCCATCAATAAAGCAGTGGTTCTTAATATTTTAGGCCACAGACCCCTTTAAAAACCTGAGGAAAACTGTGGGCCCTCCACTTGGAAGAGTGCACATTCACATATGCATAGAATATTTTTCAGGCTGTATCACGGGGCTCATTCACCCCAAGTTAGAATCCCCCTGCTATAGACATAGGATAGATAGAAAAAGAAAGATCTGGAATGGATCCTCTTTCCACAATTCTTTGGGGCCCATCTCCATGGTGACCGTTTGAGAGTCCAAGTTCTAGGGCCACACCTTTATAAGGTGAAACTTGAGATCCAGCTATTTTTGCCATTCTTTTTAACTTCTCTTCTTGCAACGGTTCTCTGCCTTGGCCATATGTTGGAATCATATGTAGAATTTTTAAGAATCACAGTGTGTGCCCAAAGCCATACCCCAGATCAATCAAATCAGAATTTCTGGAGGGTAGGAGCAAGGCATCAACACTATTTAAAGCTCCCAGATAATTTGGATGCTAAACCGAAGTTGAGAAATCCTGCTTTTCTGCCCCTCCGTACTTGAGAGAATAATTCTGTCAATCTGGGTATTCCAGCCGCTTGCAACCCCCTATATCTTCTGTGTCTTTCTGTGACACTTCCAGTGTCTTTTCTGTGTGGGGTATAACAATTTCCTCTTTAAGCTAATAATTGCCTTTCACCTCGTTATCTAGAATGTCACTAAGAAATGTATTGTTCAGCTACCACTTAAGAAAGATTTCGTTTGACTCAGAGGTTACGATGGGGGAGAACAAGAAGCAGAAGAAAACAAAAGCTATCCCGAATCGTTAAACTCCATCCAACCTCATGGGTATGCTTTACTGAAAGAACAGAAGACAGAGAGGAGGTGGTGGCCCAAAAAAATTCCTCAAGCTGATTTTGAAGAGGTAGATGACTCAGTTAAATCTGCAAGAGTGAAGAGGTCCAGAGAAAAGGCAGAAACATCTCAAAAGTGATGCTCCTTTCATCGGCAGAGGTGAGGAATAAGGTGAATAAGGAGGTGGGATTGAGTAGGCCAAAAAAAAAGTTCCTACAAAGTCATGATTTTAGAGCTAGAAGAGATCACTGAGATACTCAGAATTATTTCTTTCATTTTATAGGTAAGAAAGCAACCCAGGTTGGTGATGTCTCTGCCTGAAGTCTCTCAGCTGGTCGTGGTGGGGTAGGCATGGGCCCAGGCCTCCTGAATGCCCAGGCCTCTCTCATCTTCAATGGCTAGAGCTCATTAATACAGTGACCGCCCACTTTGTCATCTAAACCTAGACACTTTTGAGAGTAAAAGAGGACAACAGGCAAACCTAAATTTTTTTTTTTCCTCTCTAAAACTCATTTGTTGGGGCTCCCGGGTGGCCCAGTCGGTTAAGCGTCTGACTCTTGATTTTGGCTCAGGTCATGATCTCATGGTTTGTGGGTTTGAGCCCCGCATCGGGCTCTGTGTTGACAGCATGGAGCCTGACCGCTTGGGGTTCTCTCTCTCCCTCGCTCTCTGCCCCTCCCATTCCGACCCCCTACCCCCATTCACGCTCATTCTCTCTCTCTCTCTCAAAAATAAATAAACATTTCAAAAAGAGAAAAGTTTGCTGGTTCTGAATCCTGTTCCTTATATCTTTCCATCCTTTCATCTGGATTTTAGCATCCCTGGAGGGTAACACATGGACACTTGAGAGAACACTCCTACAAAGGGAATAAGGCCCCAGATGTGTGTCCTATGCCTCACTCTCCACCTCTTTCCTTATAGAGTTTCTTTGTATGAAAACTGGCCTTTGTAGGGGAGCCTCTGAGTTGACTTCTCCCCTAGAGATATAGTGTTGTCCCTCAGGTGAGCGCTATTTCTCCTTCCGCCAGTGGTTTTCCTTTTTGAGAAAGCAATGCTCTGATTTCTGTGACTTTTTGCTTGTTGAAAGACAGGCCGGCCCTCTTTCCCGATTAGGCCTTGTTTACTTAGGGCTGGGTTTAAATATCTGCCACAAATTGGTCAGTGATGACAACGGCATTTCTAGTGAGTTTTCTGTAAGTGCTGCTTTTCTATTAGCCTGTTAAAAATTTACTGTTGGGACCTTCCAAGAACAGAGTACATTTCCTTATGTGACAGTAATGCGGTTTCCAAATGGCTAACTACGAATGTCTTCTGTACCTTCTGCTTTTTATTTTTTTCTAAAAGTGTCCAAGGT
This sequence comes from Panthera onca, assembly GCF_046562875.1. Lineage (NCBI taxonomy): Eukaryota > Metazoa > Chordata > Mammalia > Carnivora > Felidae > Panthera > Panthera onca. The sequence continues at coordinate 173,056,045 of NC_138342.1, forward strand.
AGTTACCAGACTCTGAGATACTTGGTAAACTCCTTTGTAATCGCTCTGGACTGATATAGAGTGAATTCCTGTTATAAAACGACATTGGCTAAATTTTAGGACTCCATTTCTAATCAACATTGGGACCAATAAGGAGCAGGACTCAGTCAAGTTAATACAATCCCTGTAAAATACATAGATTTCAGTGATCAATACTCCAATGTCCACTCAGCTGAGGTAGCCTCATTTTCCGATTTCTTAACATAGCAGCTGATTAATTCAATTATCTTAATTATTATCATTATTTTAATTTGAGAGAGGGATATAGCACAAGCAGGAGAAAGGAGCAGAGAGAGAGAGGGAAAGAGAATCTCAAGCAGGCTCCATGCTCAGCGTGGACCTGGGCTGGATCTGGGCTCGACCCTGCCACCCTGGGATCATGATCTGAGCTGAAATCAAGAGTCAGACGCTCAGCTGAGTCACCAAGGTGCCCACAATGATCTTAATTCTTAGTGGCTTGCCAACCACTGGTACCCCTCAGTTTGCTGTTACTGTAGACTTTTGCTATGTGGATGCAGCTTAAGCCCATTTATTCCTGGATATAACAGGATTTTAGCTGAGGACCTGTCTTCCAACTTTGATGGCACTGTCACTACCTGCTCATGTTGTCTTGATTTTTAGGAGCCTCCTTCTTCAAACACAAGCTGTATTTTCCCTCGGATGATTTGCTTGGGACCATGAAGCCTCCAGTGATTAGACAGGCTTATTTGTAGAGGTAGATACCTGTGTTGGAGAGAAGTCTTCTTAGGTTGGAAAGGACTCTGGCAGGGAACATAGGCGGGACACTGAATAGCGTTCTCACATCACCTTCAAAAGAATCACACATTTTTCCTTCTGCACCTTGATGGGGACGGCTGAGGTGGAGGAGGTTAAATCACGGAGGGGCTCCTGGGTGGCTCAGTCGGTTGAGCGTCCGACTTCGCTCAGGCCGTGATCTTGCGGTCTGTGAGCTTGAGCCCCACAATGGGCTCTGTGCTGACAGCTCAGAGCCTGGAGCCTGTTTCAGATTCTGTGTCTCCCTCTCTCTCTCTGACCCTCCCCCATTCATGCTCTGTCTCTCTCTGTCTCAAAAATAAATAAATGTTAAAAAAAAAAATTTTTAAAAATCATGGAGGTGGGTGCCTCAAATAGCATTTGCCGAGTGGCGTCTTATCTCGTTTCCCTCGCTGAAAGCAATTTTGAAGTTTAACTTCTGTTGTAGCTTTATTGCCTTCCAAATTAAGAAGTTATTAAATTTAAATTTTTATTGCAAAGCTACCAACATACCATGTCAGAGAGGTTTTTGCAGGTCTATTAAGTATGAGCTGGATTTGATTCATTAAGCTTTCAATTTTCTCCAAAGCCGTCTTCAAGTGTTTGCAGAAGCATACGTAACCTTTTTCGGGGGTAGGAGTCTGTCTAAGGAGGAGCGATACGGTCATACCGGGCCACATTTAGGGGGTTTCATAGATGGGTTTCTATGTTTCACCCCCAAGGAATTTTTACCCAGCCAGCTGTAGTTTGATTGTTTTTAAAATGTGTGTGTTTGAGGGGGCGCCTGGGTGGCTCAGTCGGTTAAGCATCCTACTTCAGCCCAGGTCATGATCTCACGGTTTGTGAGTTCGAGCCCCGAATCAGGCTCTGTGCTGATAGCTTGGAGCCTGGAGCCTGCTTCGGAGTCTGTGTCTCCCTCTCTCTCTCTGCCCCTCCCCAGCTCATGCTCGCTCTCTGTCCCTGTTAAAAATAAATAAACTTAAAAAAAAATTTTTTTTAAATGTGTGTGTTTGAGGACTTATCTCCTCTAAGTGTTCTGGGTCAAGGTATGTGACCAAGATAAACAGTAGTTTCCTGGGAAAATGGAAGGAGTACTATACTGAGTGGATTGAGAGCCAGAAACTAGTTTCTAGCTCCCAGACTCTCCACTAACTAGCCCGGGTGACCTCAAGGAAGCTACCGGCATTTAATAACGAACACCTTAACCTCTTAGAAACCCAGTGTCCTCATTTATGTCATAAAGGTCTTTGAGATAACGTACATGACGTTATAAATAAAGCTAACGTACTGTCCAAATGCAGAAATCTATTGTTGATCTCATTGTCATGAATAATAACATGAGGTATGAAGCCTGAATGATGGTAAAAACTGAAATGAGCAGACCTTTGGCTCACTCAAAAATTTGGGAGGTGAACACAGGAAGACCCGCATACACTTTCCCCCATACTCTTCAGGGACTTCCAGGGTTCCCAGGCAGACTCAATGTTGGACCAGGCTTCGAATTCAGAAGTGCATTAAGGTAAGACATTGCGAGGTGTGTGTCAATATCGAAGGCTATTTTCTGAATGGCTGAGTGACAAACTCTTTCCTGTTCGGAGGGGCCTGGAAACAACATGGACCAGACTTGGATACAGCAGAGCAGGGTCCAGTCATCAATATGAGAGGAATCCTAGGTTCTTGAATATACTCAGACCCAATAGTTTATCTGAATAGCTAACGCAAAACTGATGAATAGAAGGTCTGGTGGAGGCACATCAAAGGATTTGATATTTCAGGTCGAATGTTCCAGGCTAAGAATGTATGTGAAGGAGGAAAGGTGTGTGATAAGGACTCATGGAGTACTGTTTCATCACTGTTGTCGATGAGTCCAGGGGAATAATGAAGGACAGTGCAGGATGTCCAGCCAGGAGGCCTGGAAGAAGTATTCGCACCGAAGGGGTTCTCATGACTTGGTGCAGAATGCCTTGAGCTAGAAATGAGCAGGCAGTGGGTGATGGCAAGATACAATACACCTCATATACTGGACGTATGAGGTTAAAGCACAGAAACAACGGCTTAAGCCCGAAAGTGTATTACCAAACATCGGGGCAGAGTTGCGCGCTGACTTCTGGAAAGAAATACAGGAGCGATCCCTAACTGACAGTGTGGTGAGAAATGAATATGGAACAGCTTCTAGCATATCCAGATCGATCTTTATCGCAACTCAAAAACAGCCTTTATGTGTGAGCATAGATTTCTTTTGCTGCTGGTTGGCCATCAGTCATGACTACACTTACCCTAACATCATTGTTTTGCCATCTCAACAACAGAAAAAGACATTTACTTATGTGGAAGTCACTGAATCTATGAGTGGTGATGTGCTAATAAACATCTCATCACTGGCCTTCTGGCGGGGGGGAAGGGGTTTAAGGAGTATGGGGAGGTGAGCTACTTTCTAGCATTTGCTGCTTTCTGAGGTATAAATAGTTTCATCATGACCAATTTCTATCCCACAGGTACAATAGATGTAAATAACCTCCAAAGCATAGAAAATAGTAAAATGACAAGATGATTAGGAAGTGATGAGTGTTCTATTATCTTTGTTTATAATATGAATAATTTGATTGTCAGTGTACAATTTTTCCTTCTTAATAATGTCTGGTTTTTAACAACCGGCTCACAAAATTCCTAAAAATTTAACAACTAGCTCTTGAGAGACAGTATGAGAGGCTCCAACACACCACTGCCAATGAGTGAAAGAACATCAGAGCATCTTTAGGGAAAGATAAAAAGAGAAAGGAAGAGCAGTGAAATTTTTTTTTTATTTATGAAAAAAAATATGGAGAGATGTGGGTTTAGGTCCTTCTCCATTCAAGTGAATACTTAACTGTAGAATGATAATGCTGGTTTGTGGATCAATGATTTTTGTCCCATAAGCTTGGGGAATGTTTCATGTTAGATCTCATTTGCTGCGTATTCACAATGTACATTTAAACATTACATAGTAAAGAACCCTTTTATACCTAGTGTTCCCCAACTTTTTTGACTGGTAGAATCATTTTTTCCCCACAGAGTACTTAATATTTCATGGAAAATAGATTGAAAAACACTGCCTTGTGGGTATGCTTAAGTATCCCGTCTCTCAACATGTGTCATTGATGACTTCAATCGGACAATTTATGGCATGTCAGTCCAATCTGTGGATATACTAAATCAGTGATTCTCAAATTTGACTACCTATCAGATTCACCTGGAAGCTTGTTTGCCTATTTTATTTAAAATTTAAAATATGACCCCCTTTGGGAAAAAAATGGAAAACATGACTGTATGAATAGTCTAGGATATTGAATAGGATATTGAATGAGATAATGTATTGATACATAGATCAAAGCTGGGTCAAGGAAGGAAGCTTTAAGGAAGCTAGGGTGATTATTGTAGAGAAGAGAACATTTGGGAGACATAGTTATCTTCCAATATCCAGATGACCTTCATATTCATGTTAAAGATGTCCCAGATGGGAGAACCTGGGTCTATAGAACAAAGTTGCCATGAAGTGCATTTCTATACAATATAGGGGTGAATTACTTAGTGGGCATAGCTGTCTAAAATCAGAATAGATCTTAATTCTTGATTAATTGGACATTTTTAAGCAAAGGCTGAACGAACACTGGAGGGCCTGTTGAATAGGGAGTTCATCCATTGTGAGGATTGAACTAGTTAATCCCTAAAGTTCCTTCCCGTGTTGGGTCCATATGTTTCTGTTATTTGGGCATAAAACACATACTAGTGTCATAGCTAAACTCAAATGCCGCCTAAAAAGTCGGCAGCACAGAAGTAGACTTATACTTCAAACAAATAGGCCATTTGGATAATAGTTTGTCAACATTGCAGAGCATTTATGATCATCTAATAAGCAATACTGAAAATAGATTTCAGAGATAATGTTTAATTTCACAGAGTTTGCATCTCATATCGAAGAGATATTCAGCTATATATCTATAGACTGTATCTCCAACAAAAGCATAAAACAACATTTTCGGTTGCAATTTACAAACTCAAGGTTAGTGACATGAGTTTACTCATGAAGATCTTTTTTTCATCTTTAAATATTCACACTATTAAGAGACGAAAAGAAACTATTTCTGTTTTATGGTTGAACCATGAATTAAATCATATCTGTGAACACAGCTATAATGGACTACAACTTTTACTTTAATGTGGAAAACCTATAACATAGATTTTATCATCAGGCTCTTATACCAGCAGTAGAGTGGACTTTTAAAGGACTTTTTAAATTGAGTTTATTCTTTCCCTTAATATATACTGATTATAGACAATTTGGAGAAACACGAATGTCGAAGAAGAAAAAAAAAATTGCCAGTTTGCCGCTGCCTCGAGACATTTCTGGTGAACACCTTAGTACATTTCCTTCCTGTCTTTTTCAGCTCTATGTATTTTGTGTATGTTTGTTGTACAAATGTGATCATATTGTATCTGGATTTTGTATCCTGTTCCTAAAGCATAAGCAACTTCCTCTGGTTTTCCAAACATTTGGCTACATAATAATCCTCCTGGTGGCTTCACTATTGTTATTTTTGAACACCTGCTAGTGTAGGATATTTTCATGATTTGATAGTGCATACTATACCTTGAACATTGTGGCGTGAATTGTCAATACAGTCTAGACTATGCAGGGTTTTGGAAAACTGCCTTGTAGGCCAAATTTGTAGATATTAAGGAAGTATGTAAAAAGCTGACATCTGCTTATAATTTTCCCTATAAAGCCTTTGAGCATATTCCATGTTAGAAAGCATGGCTGTAAGTAGTTTGTCAAAATTTTAAATTGTATCACTCTCCTTTTACCCTTGAGTTCATGGTCCTTCCTAGATACCTCTAATTTTTTTTTTTTTTTTTTTTTTTGAGAGAAAGAGAGAAAGGGGGAGGGGCAGAGAGATAATCTTCTTTTTTTAATTTTTTTTAAGTTATTTACTTTTAGAGTGAGAGAGCATTCGAGGGCATGCCAGCAGGGGAGGGGCAGAGACAGAGGGAGAAAGAGAATCCCAACAGGCTCTGCACACCGTTAGTGTGGAGCCCAGTGTGGGGCTCAAACCCACAAACTGTGAGACCATGACCTGACTCGAAATCGAGAGCCGGATGCTTAACCAACTGAGCCACCCAGGTGTCCCTAGACACCCCTAATTCTAACTGCCTAGAGGAGAGAAGCATCTGAACTTCTCATTTAGTGTGGAGGAGAGTTTGTATTCATCTTAACTCCAAGGAAACACACAACTTTCAAGTGATTCTCCCCTCATTCTATAAAATTCTTTAAAAAGCCAGCTTGCAAGATCCCATTAGCTCCATTCTTTGTTGAGATCGTGGGTGTCCTTAGTACCTCTCAGCTTAGATTTGAAACAAAACACCTCCGAGACTCATAGATTCTCTGGGACCTTACCAGGAAGAGTTTTCCTCTGGGTGTTCCCAGGCTGAACTCAGTTTTGCAGGGAACTATTATTTTGTGCATCTTACACACGGCTAGGTGTTGAAGTTCTGGCGAGGGGCTTACATGGAAAAATGTTTATGTGAATGTGTGTGGATCGTGTGGATGAGGGAATGATGTCCTATGGGATTCTCTTGGATGATATGTATTCAGGGACAAAGGACCAGTTCGAAGTAGTTGGGATGAATCTACCTATAAACAACTTACATATTTAACCAACCATGCTTAACAGATATAGATCCGAATGACCAAGATAATGTGTAAAATGCCTTTTTTTCCTGGGTCAGGAAGGGTGAGTGAAAACATTCACGACATAGTAAGCTTTAAGGAGGTGACACTTCACTGGTTTCCTTCCCAAGCCAGGGAGATTTATTCATTCATTGGTCAATCCAATAAATTAGGTGGTTGGTGATATGGAGATGAATAAGACATATTTCCTACCTCAAAGAACTCAGTCTAGTAACAGACACATATTTAGATAATTTTAACATGATCTAGTAAGAGAGAAGTACATTCGATTTTATGAAACTATTTCAGAAGGTAGGGAATGAGGGAACATATCAGAGAAAGCTTTCTGAAGGCAGTTACATCTGAATTGGTTTTTAAAGAATCAGAAAGAGTTTTGCTGGCTGAGGAAGGAAAGAGAGATGGGTAAGTGGGACTGTTGAGGCAGGGGTGTGGTGAGTAGATGGTGACATTCCAGGGGAAAACTAGCATCATCCTAGATATGAAGAAGACACGGAATCAAGACTTATGTTCTGCCAGTGCTTATTTGAAGTGCTTATTAGACATCTGTAGAAATGTCAAGCAGGCAGGTAGAAGTGTGTGTCTGCAGTTTCAGGGTGAGGACAGCGCTGGAGATCTAGATTTGGCAGGGACTGGTATATACGTGGCATTTACACCTATAAATACTCGATGAAGTTGCCTGGGACAGAGAAGCATATGCAGGGCAGAGACCAGGAAGACATATCGTCCTAACATTTAGAGGGTGGTCTGGGAGAAGGATCTAGCACCCTGAAAGGGGTGTATAGAGAGACTGGAGGTAAACCAATCCTGTAACACGCAAAAAAGGGTCTCAAAAAAGCATGGGATGGTTAGTGGTTTCAAATGCTGCTGGGAAGCAGAGAAAGAGAAAACCAAAGTGAACCATTGGAAGATCATTAGTGACCTTGGTGCCTTTTCATGAAATGGTAGGGACAGAGCCCTAGTACAGCAGCAACCCTTGTCTTTGGGCTAATAGGTATTTGGGCCTCTCTTCCCAAGAGCCATTCAGAAGAAAGGGAGGCAGCTTGTGGCTGAAATTACTGCTTAGGGTCACTGATCCTTGATTACTGGCCCCATCTCAGCTTGTCCCAAGATTCCATACAATGTTCTTAGAACAGTACCCAGCACATAGTGCTATATGAACTTGTTGTAATTATCTCCGTTTCTAGGCAAGCCTTACTGGCTTCCCAGAGGAACAGATCATTTGTGTAGACCAAATCATTTTTCAGGAAGTGTGAATATACCAATCTTACACGTGACAAAAACTGAAGAAAATGGCTTACGTATAGGGGTTCCAATCCTCTGGTTTATTGGTCTAGTCCCTCCTTCTCTCTCTGTCTCTCCCTCTTAGTTCTGATTGAGGCTCACTGGAGAGCCTAGGATTGAATTATTAAACAAGGGCAGAGAACGTAAAAAGGAAAACAAGTAATAAAAGGCAGATGCAGAGAAATGCATTTACAAAATCAGCCAAAATAGAAGTACATACAGCACAGTGCATTAAAGTTTTGTGCCTGTTTGTACAGGTAGCTGAAAGATGAAAATACAGGGTGGATTTTTAGTTTGGGTTTGTTCTTTGGTTAAGTGAGAAATACTAACATAGCAATGGAGGAATAATAATACAATGGTACAGCTTTTTTGAGTGGAGACATTTTGAGACTTATTTTACAACTGAACTGTTCTGGAAATCAAGAACAAGGTAGAAAGTGGAGATAATGGAGAGAAGGTGTAAATAATGATAAACTTCCCCTTGGTCTCTCAATGCCTGACCAGTCCTTTCAGCCTTAAGGTCAAATTCTGGATATTTTTACAGATATTTTTCACGTGCAAAGTAGAAATCTGTCTCCTAGGAGCATCGTGGGGATTAAGGGAGATCTGCAAAGTGTCCAGTTTATAGTGAGTGCATCATTAATGCATCTTTCAATGACGTACATATACATCTTTTGGCTGATGACAAGTGTTTCCTGGTTGTTTTCCTTATACCTCTTAACTATTGAAGATGCTTTCAATACAAATCTAATAATAACAGCAGCAAACATTTATCTCGTATTCTAAATCATTTAATCTTAGAAACAATCCTATGAGGTAGGATTGTTACCCGCATCTCATCACGGCCTCACCATTTGGCAGCCTGGCTTCGGGGCCCAGTTCTTTCCTCAACCACCGCTTCCACTTTTTCAGCAGGACAGACCTGGGCCGCTTTTTCGGCCATGTTCTGCTACTAGCAAACTCAGTTTTCTGTTCAGAAAACACTGAACCGCTTTCAGTCGCCAAGGGCTCTTGCCTCAGTTGCCGGGACCCATCAGAAGGTAATTTATTTCACCCAGATGGAACCAGCCCAGCTGCGTCTTTCTCAGACCCAGGAACTGTTCCCCTGGCCGAGCCGCAAGTCTGCACACACCACCCCCCCCCCCCCCCCCCCGGTCTTTTATTTCATCGGCCATAGTGTCACTATTTTGAGTAGAAACACAGTATGCTCAAAGACACAGGATCCCGCGAATCCACCGCGAGCGAGCACGGTAACCGCACGGCTGAGCCCGCCCGGGAATCCATGCACATGACGCGAGGGTTTGGGACACTGATGTGCGCGGGACCGCGGACTGGGCCAGGGACAGAGGGCAGGACGAGCGCGGCAAGACACCAGACCACCAGCTCGCGCACCAGGGCGCGGCGAAGGCCAGGCAGCCCCGGCGCAGCGCGGGGCGGAGAAGGAAGGGGCGGGAGCCAGGAGCCGGGCCGGCCGCTCCCCGCCCCGCCCCCTCTGGTCTCCGCCCCGGCCCTCGCCCCGCCCCGCCCCGCCCCTCGGGCCCGGCCCGGCCGCTCCGCCCCTGGGTGACGTCACTGGCCAGGCCAGCCGGCGCCATTTTGAAAGTAGAGTCGCCTGCCCCTGCCGCCGCCGCCGCCGTCCCTGTCGTAGCTGCCGCCGCCACTGCCGGAGAAGGAGAGAGAGCGGGGAAGCCCCAGAGTGAAATCCACCATCCTCCTGACTGGTCTGCCCGCCCCTCCTTCCTTCTTCCCCGACCCCCGCCCTCTCCCCCCACAGGTGCCATCCGCCGCCATCCGCCCTCCCTACCCCCCCATCCCCAGGTGAGGGGGGTGAGTTCAGGAAGCGGCGACCCCGAGGAACCCAGCAGGGTCACCATTTGCAGCGCAACATGGCAGGTAAAGGAGAAATCACCCTCGTCCACTGACAAGGCACCGCTTCCTTCCTCCTCCCTCCATCACCCCCTAGCGACCGTCTGTGCGTCGCGTAGAGCCACGGGGCGCCCCTTGGATTTCAGGGAATTGGTCAAGTGGGGGGGGGGGGTGGGTGGGGAGGGCTTGTTGAGGCGAGGGGCGGCAGTGATACCTAAATGGCTTTTTAAATGAGGGCTGGAACCTTGGCATGGGTGGGGGTGGGGTGTGTGCTGGCGAGCCGAGGGGTAAGGCGTGGGTGGGGCGGGGTGGGGGCGAGTGCAGATTTGTTCCTACTCCTTTGGACCCGGTGTAACCTCTGCTCCCCCCACCGTCTCCTCCCCGTCCTTCCCCCCCCCCCCCCCCCCCGCCCCGAGCTTTTTATATGGATCTTTCTCCATATAATTCCAATTTTTTTTTTCCTGCTGCAAGCCTTCTTGGGTGTTTATACTAACCGTATTTTGTACTGAGAGGGAAGAGTGCCTTACAAGTTAAAATACAATGGGGACCTATGTGTATTTTTTCCCCACTGTGGATACATGTATTTTTGAGACCATGAACCTTTATTTTTTGTCTTGAACCAGCTCCCTTTCGTTTCTTACCCTTCGTGTCCAAAGAGTGCAAGGCCTTGTTAATCCACCAAGTTGCATGAAAAATGTGATTTAAACTTTCCGTTTTGTATGTTAGTTTTTGTGCAGATGTCCTTTTCCCAAAAGGGTTTCATGGAGTTAGTTAAAATAGTTGTGGAGTTCAGCGATATAAATAGCCAAGGGGATTGATTTAGGTAAAAGCTTGGGAGGGGGGGCGGGAAGGATGCATGGAGAAAACCGGCTTGGAATATTTAGCAAGGAATGATGGTGAAGGAAGGAAAAGGTGATTGCTTTGAGGATTATCTTTATACATTTTGATGTTGCTGAGTATCTTCCTGCTTCTAGTAGAACCAATTCTAGTTCTTGATTCAATTTCTTCCTTTATAGCGCCAGGGCATTTCCTTCTTAGTGCTTGGAAGTGAAATAGAAACATTGAGGAACTAAACCAATTCTCCATGCGTTTTCTAATATTTAGATAATCTTTAAATAATCAAACCTTTAAAAAAGTTAACATGTTGGATTGACTTAGGGTTTGCTGTAAACAAGTTGCTCCTTTGGCCTTGTCGAGTAAGCGAAATTAAAATTGTTTTGCACAAGATGATGACAAATGAGCAAAATTGTTTGCAAGGTCCTTTGGACTCTGAGGGATAAGGTGGAGGGAGGCAAAACAAGCTTCCTCTGACAGGCTCTTGAGCTTTTATTTCGGTTTCTTTTCCTGTCTGGAGGCCGTGATGTGCTGGTAATGAAATGCAAAGAAATGGGTGGTGAGTGTTGTGTTTGCTGTGTGTGTGCTCTGGTGATTGGGTTCACACGAATCATTACTCCTCACCCGGGCAGTAATGTTTCTGAAGTTTTCTCTCCGTTCCGTGTTTTATGGTAGCTTAACCTTATTAACCCTTCTGTAGGCTTAAAGGAAAACTGTCTAATTGGTGGTATTTACTTTTCTCTGGTAGGTCTTGCGTGACCGTAAGGCTTTTACTGTCTTTGAGGGGAAGGGAAAATGGAAGTTCTGAACACATGTGCCATGTTAATGGTAGTACATGGCCTTTAGATTATCTCATACCTGGGATCTCTCTCTCTCCTTGAATCCAGTGCCAACTGTTGGAGACTAACCTTCCGAATTAATGCTCTGGGCTGGTGGTTGTATGTGTGGGCAGTACTAGGCTATTAGTATCATGCCAACCCTGGATACCATCTCTGTGTTTACGAGAGTAAACATGAACAGAACTGGGTTTTAATTGGTATGTTTTCTTTTTCCAGGAGCTGGAGGAGGGAATGATATTCAGTGGTGTTTTTCTCAGGTGAAAGGAGCAGTAGATGATGACGTAGCAGAAGGTAAGAAAGCATTTAATAATGCAAAGTTTGAATATGGAATCTTCAAAATCTTGATACTGAAGGATTTCTTTGCAGCTGAGTCTGTTCCAGGTTAAGAACATACTGTGTTTATTGCATAAGCAATGGAGGAACAGTTTTAAAGTCATCTTTCTGGAAAATAGTCTTCAGGTTTTTTTTTTTATTAATACCTTGTATCATTATTTTTTATTTCGATTAAATGAAAGGAGCACTGGATGATGATGTATTTAAAACCGTCACAAGAAAAATCTAAGGCTTGTATCATAAGGGTTTCCTGGCTGTATAAATTTCTCGTACAAATAAACGGTGATGCATTTTCATGTTTGTAAATCATTTTTAGATAATTGTGTTGAAATACATATCAGCATTTAGCTCGGAAACATTTTTCAAAAATGAGTATCTTTTTTGAAGGAAGATTTTTAGTTTTGTTTTTTTTTGTGTGTGTGTACTTTGAGAGGGTGATGTTGGTTGACATTCTGTGAAGAAATGCTGACTCAAATGATACATTTTATTGTCTTGTAAGGATTAATTTAGGTGGATAAGAAAACAACAGTGTTGTGGATATATAGCATGGCTTCCTGGGAGCTTATTCTGGTGCAGTTAGAAGCTGGCTTTGATCGGTTGAAGTATTTAAGTCTTCTCCCAAATTTCTTAGTGTATTTCAAAAGCTTAACATTTTGAAACGTTAGGGTTTTGCACTCATTTGAGGTGGTCTTAGGCGCTGGAGGCATTATTTCCCATAAAGTATTTGTATTATTTCATTGTTCAGAAATATTATTTAAAGTTTGAATTTTAATGGTATCCTGTCTTGAATTACAGTAGGAATTTTTGAACAAAATTCAAACGAATTAAAATGTACTTTTAATTAAAAAAAAAAATGTCTAGGGGCACCTGGGTGGCTCATTTAAGCGTCTGACTCTTGGTTTTGGCTCAGGTTGTGATCTCACAGTTTGTGCGATGGAGCCCTGTGTTGGGGCTCTGCGCTGAGAGCATGGAGCCTGCTTGGGATCCCCCCCCCCCGGCCCCTTTCATGCTCACACTCTCACTCTCAAAATAAACTTAAAAAAATTTGTCTAGTGAAAGTTTATAAATCATCTTTCTCTAAACAGTATTGTCCTATTAAGATTCTGTTTCTCACCTACTGCCTACAGTGCAGTTTGTTTTCAGGATTTCTTTGATGATAGGTTGATGACTTTGTATTGAGCCAGTGAAGGGTTTGGATTTGCTTGTGCCCGTGTCTTTCTCAAAGAAGTGTCTGATCAGTTTGGCGGGTCCTTTGGGGAGCCAACTGGTATCCATTATATTTGTGATACTTTACAGAGCCCTGTCACATTTCTGATGAGTCCTCATCTGTTTTTCAGATGAGAAATTAGACGCTTTAGTTAAGAGAGTTACTGATGGTCACACAAATGGTACAAATCAAGGTTTTCTGGTGAAGCCTATGGTGTTTGACTTGAGAGATCCTAAGTTCAAGGGAGGAGCCATATGTGACTCATTTTGTGATTCCATTACCTGTTGAATAGTAGGCACTCGGATATTGGACCATGCATTCTGTGCTGTTGTGTAGTATGCACCAAGTTATGAGAGTGGTGTATACTAGAAAACTTCTTTTGTTGATTGCCATTGATTTTTGTATGAAAGATCTGTTGGGGGGCTTCCTAAATGTTGAGCACTGGGGCTGCGAGGTGTCTGAACATAAACCCTGCCCTGAAGGAGCTTGCAGTTTACTTGTTAAATGGTAGGCAGAAAGACCACGTGAGTTTTATTTAATTAGAAGAAATTGATGGTTCCAAACTTAACCTAACTGAATCAAATGATAGTTTGTGGTATGTATCATGGGATCAGTTGTAATTCTCTTCTTCTAATGCTTAGGAGCTGTATTTTGCTATTGATTCATCAAATAATTTTCTTTTGAGGTTGTTAAATAATACTTTAACATACAACCCCATCATCTTACCATGTTGAGGCTTAGTATGTACATTTTAACGACTTAACTCTAGCACGTATGTGTATGCTAGTGTATTAAGCATAACAAGCACCCAGTTTTCAAATGATACTCTGTCAATTTGGGGATTTTTGCATATGGCAGCTTACTTGTCATAGTGTATTATGTTTATGTTACTAAGGGAAGGTTTGCTTTTCCAAAATAAGATTAATATGTTTTCTCCTTTGGTTTAGACTGTAATCTGTAAACAGGTTACATCTAGCTCAATCTTTAGTTCAGCTTGCCTGTTTTCTGTTAATGATGCATTGGAAGTTCTTCACCACCAAAAGCTCCAAATTGTCTTTCCTCCTACATGCAGTTAGCTGTCATGGCATACCATTTTTACTTCTGTAATGCTTTAATCTTCTTTCCGTACCCACTTTCAGCTTAGTTCAGGTTCTCAGTATCTTTCTTTTCAGGTTGCAGTAACTTCCTAAATTTCCTAAACTTCCTAAAATTTCCTGCTTCTCGTCCTTTATTTTGCTTCTCAGTTGATCTTAAATGCTAACCCAGTTTTATGTTCCTCAGAAATCTTCAGTGGTCACTGCATCTGCAGGGTTACATTCAAATATTTCAGCCTAGAGTACCAGACCTGTCACCAGTATGACCCCTGTTTCTCTCAGTTCATTGCTGATACGGTTCATGATCCAGCTCAGTGGATGCTGTTCTTCAAAAAAATTTTGTGCGCTCTTACTCGAGGGTCTTTGTTTTTGCTCTTCCCACCTTGGAATGCCTGACACTCCTCCCATACTTCATCGCTTATCAGAATCCTTCAAGTCACATTTGTAACTCTTTTACTTCTCTTCCTTTTTTGGAAATATTTTTTACAGTCTTTCTTCAGAGCACTTTGTATTTATAATTTACCCTAAACCTCTGCGGTTATACTGTAAGCTTAGCGCAGGACTAATGCATCTTTGTGCTCTGTCCAGAACGTCCTATACAAACTTCTGTGCTTAGAACGATGCCTGGCACACAGTAGGTGTTGAGTATTTGTTGAATGAGGGAATGTGAGTGTTAGGAGGCTTTGAAGGGGAAAGAGATGGGGTGAAAAGATGATTGAGACATACTTCTGGAAATCGTAGAGGTATTTACTCAGCAGGCTTTGTAACTGGATTGATGTTCTACAGCTGTGTAATGGAAAGAAGTCAGGAGACCTTGGGCTTTTATCCTGGTGACAAACTAGTGTATGTCACTTGGGATAAGTGCTTCTCTGGGTTCCAGTAAGCTTAGCCTTAAGGTGACAGGACTGGATTAGATGATTTCTGTTGTTCTTTATACTGTAGTCTAGTTAATTCTGAAAGATGTTTTAGAAAAGAAGCAGCTCAACATTATTACTGCGAAGTTAAATTGTGTGAGATGTTGGGCTCTTTGGGGGCCTTAATTTAGAAAGAAGTCTCTACTTAATCAAGGCTTAGAATTTTTCATTATGTACATTGCAGAACTAAGAATTTTAATGTTTGACCAGATACTCTTATAGACCTTTGGCTCACGTAGACACTTTTTGGGATACTTCTTCTGTGCATAGGTCTTTTTGGGCACTTTAAGTGGTTTACCTTTGGTGTAGCTTCTTGTCAGAGAGAAGGGTGAGGTACTAAAATCTCTATCATTCAGATGGTCTCCTGTCCTGCAGTTTTCATTTTAATCTTTGTGGTAGTAGTAGTAACATTTTATCATCTGTACTTGAAAATTTTCCTTCACTGACAACTTTCTCTCATGAGACTATAGGTAACATAGACACCAGTTCTAGGCTACATAGTTCGAATCCTGCTCAGTCCTTTACTAGCTGTGTAATCTTGGGCAAGGTAACTCACTTCTTTGTGCCTGTTTTCCTCTCTCTAAAATGAAGATAACAGTAAAATCTATCTGAGGCTGTTGTTTTGTTGATTAAATGAGTTAATATCCAAAAAACAGAAACCTGGCCCACAGTAAGCGTGTTATAAAGGATTTAGCTGTTATTATTTGAACACTTACAGTAAGTAAGGAAGAGTTGGGAGAATGTGAAAACTGGGGAATTGTCTTTAAAGGTTACTAAGAATTTCTCCTCAGCCAAAGTGAAGAGATTTATACATATTCTTTGGTTCCACTAATATAAAGCTCAAAAAACATTCAGCACTAAACCATAGCCTTAGAGACACATATTAAACTGGTAAAACTTTGAAGAATAGCTACAAAATAATTGCTGTAAAAGCCAGTATGTGGTGGTTACCTTTAAGTGATGGAAGGGAGTCGTTCTTGAAAGGGTCTGGGGGGACCTCATGGAGACAGTGTCTTGACCTGGGTGGTGATTGTACTGACTGATTATCCTGGTCATTTTTCTGTTGATTTGTGATTTGTGTGTGTTTGTTAGATTTCACCCAAAAAGGTGTATGTTTGTGTGTGTGTGTGTTTAAATCAATACTGTACTCTAAAAAGGGTTTAGAGTGAACACTGGCCATCCCCACCTTCACCCACTCTCTAATCCTCCCTCGTCCTTCTGAAGGCGATTAAATTGAACTCCTCTAGTTGTATTCCTTAGTGCCTAATTTTTGTGAATAAAATGATATTTCTATTTCTCATCAGTTTTAGACATTTCCAGTTGACTTTCTAGTAGATGAAGATTAAGCTGTTGTCATTATCACCCCCATACCCCAACGTTATAGCACATATTATGGGTTAAGAAGTCAGTGCCCCCAGGGGCACCTGGGTGGCTCAGTCGGTTGAGAGTCCAACTTCAGCCCAGGTCATGATTTTGCGGCTCCTGGGTTCCAGCCCCACGTCTGGCTCTGTGCTGACAGCTTGGAACCTGGAGCCTGCTTGGGATTCTGTGCCTGCCTGCCTCTCTCTGCCCCTCTTCTGCTCATGCTCTGCCTGTCTCACTCTCAAAAGTAAACATTTTAAAAAAAAAAGAAGTCAGTGCTCACATTGTTATGACCATTCAGATATGTATTGAACCCCCATCACCTGGCATCATCAACCCATGGCTCGTGCTGTCCTATGTATACATCACTTGATCCATTCCTAGTCCTCTGTATTTAGTAATAGAAACACTGATTGTATTTTTAAAATCTGGTTAAACAAATTAGAAAAACCAAGATCATCATTTAAAGTGAAACAGTAAGGAATTTTTCCTAATTTTTTTTTGCAGTAGCAATACCTGGTAATCTGTTATTTGCTTAAATTTTACTTGTGGAAATATTAAACATTCAAATACATGTGGATAATCTGAAGTCTGTAATTTTTGGTTAAAAATATGGAACTATTGTTAACCATTCAAGATGGTTATTTTAATTTAATGTAAATTTTCATTATTTAATAGTTAATATTGTTAACTATTAAATAGTAATTTTAAATATACATCATTTTAATGCGAGTATAATTTTCCTCATTTCCGTATTTGACATTCTTAATTTTTTATAGGAAATTGTTTTAGGATATGAGTTTATTACACGATGCCTGTTTTTATGAAACTTGGATCCACAGGCATAACATCTTTTCAACGCTTGGCTTCCTGTTTACTTTTGGTAGGACTTAGACTTACAGACTGGGTCTTGGGGGAAAAAATTCAATAGTAGAGCCTAAATATTCCCCAAATAAAGATATAACTAAAATTGTGAAAAACAATTTTTGAGATACCACATGAAATTTAATGTTTTTAAATCCATTCCATATATCTAATGCTACATACAGTGTAAACAATTTAAGATCATTTGTGTTCTGTGTTTCTTAGAGTAGTATGCATGTTAGGTTTAGGCACTAAGGCCATTAGTAGGAAAAAAATAGTAGAACCCTGATATGTGTGGATTTCAAAATAGTGGCACATTAGCTATATTCCAAAACCTAATGACCCATAGGAAAGGCCTTATTTAACATTCTTGTATCACATGTGACACTCCTCCTTGCCCTTAACACACATTACTACTGATAGAAGTCTTGTGCTCATGCAGTAAATCACTTAGTGTAAATATGCCCATTAAATAATGCGAATGATTGTATTTATCTAGCATTAGGCAGTATCCTTGTTTTTTGTTTTGTTTTGTTTTTAATTTTTGGGGGGTGGGGTGGTGGCGGGCAGAGAAAGAGGTAGACAGAGGATCTGAAGCAGGCTCTGAGCTGACAGCAGAGAGCCCAGTGTGGGGCTGGAACTTGTAAACTGAGATCATGACCTGAGCTGAACTTCAGGTATGTTCTGATACTCTTAGTGAACTAAATTTTAAAATTCTAGAAAATCGTGGAATAAGCAGCATGATGAGAGGTTGTTTGAAGCAAAGAATTTGTTATTAAGTCAGTAAAAAGATTCCCATATATTATGTATTTGCACATCCGTATTTTCTTAGTTGAGTTGCAACAGGAAAGATAAGCTATATTTTAAGTTTCTTTTGTCGTTAATAGGAAAATTGAATGGTTGGACATAGATGTTTTATTTATTTTTTATTTTGTTATTTTTTTGCAAAAGTTTATTAGAATGTAAGATTAGAAAGGAAGAATAGTAGGAAAGCTCTCTTTACAGAGAGGGGACATTTGGAAGTGAGTGCCCTGGACATAGATGTTTTAGCTAATCTCCTCAACTGTAGTCTCTTTACCTTAGGTGATAATGGAAAATACAATTTAGTAACCAAGGGTCCACAAGTGGCTTTTTAGTAGTAGTAGAGAGAAAGTCTTGGTGATACTTAAATTACATTTCTTATAAATAATTGAATTTGATTATTATCACTACATAATCAGCATGAGGAAGAGATGGCCTGGTCATCTTAATCACAGCGGTCAGCATTTATTGGGTGCTTAACTATGTGCCAAGTACTATGTTAGCTGCTTTATATATTTCATTAATCTTCACCAAAACTGAAATAAGTAGATGTTGTTTTTCCATATTATAGATGAGGAAACTAGGCTAGGAAGATTAATTGTGTATCCTTGAGCAGGTGATGGAACTGGGATTCTTAATTTCAAATTTAATTTCCCTTCTAATGTCCATAATGTAATTTTTTAATTTAAAAGCTTGCTATTTCTCTTCTTAGTTTAAATGAGGGTGTTTTGAGGTTGTTGGAATGTGACTTGTTTAACAGAGTTGTTTGTAATGTCCAGTAGACGTTGTTTTGAAGTAATTAAATCCAATTTGGAGATTTTCTGGATTTTCTAATGGAATTTTTAAGCTAGGATGTTCTATAAGTGGGCTATAAGGGTTTTTTAAATCTTCTGAGGTCGTATGTCACATATTGTGTATACTTGTACATATGTGCATTTTTCTGATCAGAGAGGTCCACACCATTGTCAAAGCAGCTATTTTAGAGTGTGGTCTGATGACTTCTCAACTCTTTCAGAAGGTCTATGAAGTGGAAACTATTTTCATAATAATATGATGCTTGCCTTTTTGACTGTGTTGACATTTGCAGCAGTGGTACAAAAGCAATGTGGGTAAATATGCCGGTGCCTTGGCGTAATCAAGGCCGTGACACCAAATGGTACCAGTAGTCATGGTGATCTTCACCATATACCAGTAGTTTAAAAATGCCAATTTTACATATGAATGTCTTTGATGATGCAGTAAAAACTAATTTTATTAAATCTGACTCTTGAGTACATGTCTGTTAAACATTCTTTGTGACAAAGTGAAAGGTACACCAAAGCACTTCTACTACAGACCAGAGCACAGCGGTTGTCTGGAGGAAAAGCATTGGTGCAGTCACTTGGGTTTTAAGGTGAACTAGCTGCTGCTTTCATGGACCATTATTTTTGTTAGAAATAACTATGGACAAATAAGTGATGATTATTCAGACTTGGATATTTGGCAGAAATTTTCTCAAATGGACAGTGAATTTGTTGCCTCAGTGGACAGTATCTGTTGCCCATGGTAAAATTTGAGCTTTCAAGCACAAATGAGAATATTGGAAAACATGTATCTGCCATCCTGAGTTGGATAACTTCCCAATACTCAAAGAATTTTCAGATAAGATCAGTAGTAATATTAGTGACTGCAGTTTTTTGATGTTATGTAATGAAAGGTGTCAACATTTGGAAGCTCTGTATAACTCTGAATCAGTGTTTTGCAAATATCCAATGCTTGTGAGGTTAAAAAATGATGCATGAGTAAAAATGCAAGACACAGCATTGGATTTTAATGGAACAGACAGCTGATATGGTTTCAGATTCCACAAACCTTTAAGAAACTACTGCTTGTCCAGTTTTGGTGTAGTATCAAAGGGATAACCATAATTACCTGAAAAGCCTATTAAAATACTCCTTTTTCAACTACGTACTTGAATGAACGTGGATTTACTTCATACATCTAACACAACACACTGTGGTGTGTTGAATGCAGAAACAATCAAGAGACAACAGGCATCTTCTGTTAAGCCAGATTTGCAGCAGTGTAAAAACAGTGGCATTCTTCTCACTAATTTTTTGGGGAGCAGGGGAAGTAAAATCTCTTTCTTTTTTTTTTTTTTTTTTTTGTTAACGTGCAGGGCTTATCATTAATATTTTTAAATTGATAAATATTTTAAAATTTGAAAGGCCTTTGGGGACCCTCAGATTTTAATTGTAAGGAAATCCTGCCACCCAGAAATACCTGACAGTTGTTGGTTTAGTCTGTGAGTAGATTTCACTGTATTGATGCTTTAAGAGAGTCTCACAGACCACTGGGTAAGTAATCAGAGTAATATGCTGCTTTTGTGCATGAATGTCCAAAGCTTTCCCATAAAAGCTTTCCTGTGACTTGATATTGTTTCAGCCTACTCCCTTGCTGTTCTTTAGATACCAAATTAGATCTGCTTAAGCTCTTTCAATCTGGTGATCTTGGTGAAGGAAGGATACCTTTAGGACTTTAAAATTATCTATTTTTAAACTTAACCTCCCTTACAAAGATTACATACTAGTGCATATTTGCCAAAATACTTCAGCTTTAAAAGTTTTTGAGGTCTTTTCCCACTATCTGTTCAGGTCCTGTTAACATTAATACTTAATGAAGGATTACTGAGTTCCTCAGAACCTGGCATGGTGCCATTTCTGGGTTGCTGCCTGGTTATTAGAAATGAGTTGGTGCCCTTGGCATTGTGTTTTATTCTGAGCCCAACATGTAGGAGTTTGATGTATTGTTTTTTCTTGGAAGAAAGGCATAAAATTGCCTTGTTAACTTTCTACTTACCAACTCTATTACTAAAGAGAGGGCATGGTGTTTTCTTTAAATTTTACTTGAAAGCACAACATAAGTCTATTTTAAAATAGATGCTGAATTTGCCATTCTAAGAATTCAGTATCAACTCTTGATTGCTTAGTATTTTCAGTACTTTTGTAGTTCTTTTTCTACCCTTTAAAGAACATTTGTCAAAGAACTTTAGGACTTTTAAAACTAGCTATACCAGTTTCTCTTCCATGTTCAAATGCTGGGTTTATTAAAAAGGAAAACTAATTTTTTATAATATATTTTTTAGTTAATATTAGCAGTAGTTGATGGAAATGTCATCTAGGTCTTTGCCAATGTCCTATGTAGAATCCTTGGCAAATCATGATTGAATGGTTTTCTATAAGCCACTATACCAGGAGTTGTAGTTTTGGAATTTTAGTTTCTCTTGGTTGACTTCCTCTGAGAAAACTGGGATTTTCTCTTCTGAAATCTTTGAATAATATCTTTTATACAGTTCGGGGGTGGGGGTTCATGGACCAATGACTGTGTTTAAGAACCTTTGCTTTAATTCAAGTTTTGCCTATGGTTATATGCCTACTGAAATTGGGAGGAGTTGAGGATATTTTATATGGAAATGATAACTTTTAGACTGTTAAGAGGGTATTCTTTCTTAGGAATCCTTTCAGTGCTTACTGTTTCTTCTATGATATTAGAGGGATGAATCTTCTCTAAGGTACTGGACTTGACAACTTTAGTGTGTTTCCATCTTAATTTTTTTTTTTTTTTTTTAATCAAAAACTTGTCTCTATAACCATGGGTAAAACTGTTAGAGGACTATATTGAGTTTTGAACCAGCTGCTTGTTCTATACTTCATTCAGAAGGAATCTAAATTCTTCATTAGCCTGTATTAAGAGAGATACCAAAGTAGATAACAGGGATTGGTAAGAAATAATTTTTAAATTTTCTAAAGATATGGAAAAATTTTAACTTATAGAACCTGACATTGTAGAGCTTTAGGTCTCCTTTGTGTGAAAGTGGAACCTTTTTGTCTCCTTTTTTCCAGCTTACCACAAAGTAAGAGTTCTGTGGGTCTGGAATAGATGTGTTTCTAAGATAACATAAGGGGAATAGTTAGTACATTTTTATTGACTCATTGATTGGGAAGGCTCTATTTCAAGAGAGAAAGGCTATTGTAGGCAATAAATAATTCCTCATCTAGGGATGCAACATGCAAAAATGGTTATTATAGGAACTGGTAGGCTTTTCCCCCTTAACGTAAAAGGAGAATTAATTTTTTTCTAGCAGCAGAACCAATTCTTCAAACGGAATATGTTTTAGCCTATAAAATAAAAAGCTACTTTTAATTTTAATGCATTTTTATTGTTAAAAATACATAACAAAAACCACATAACAAAGCTTACCTTACTAACGATTTTTAAACATACACTTGAGTAGTGTTAACTATTCACATCATTGTGAAACTCTCTCTAGATCTTTTTCATCTTGCAAAACTGAAACTGGACCTGTTAACACTTCCCTATTCTCCTGTCTGCCCCTGGTATCCACCATCTTACTTTCTGTTTCTATGAATTTGACCACCTTAGATAACCTACAAATGAATCCTAAGACAAAAAAGTATTTGTCTTTTTGTCACTGGCTTAACTTCATGTCCTCAGAGTTCATCCATGTTGTAGCACGTGACAAGATTTCCTTCCTTTCTAAGGTTTAATAATGCTCCATTGTATGTAAATACCACATTTTGTTTATCCATTCATACCTTGATGGACATTTAGGTTGCTTCCACCTCTTAGCTAGTGTGTGCTTTTTTAATATATGTCTTTTTATACATGGCTCGGGTTCTATGGGAAGGAACAACAGAAATACTTTCTTTAAAATTGTTCTTTATGTTTGTTTCTGAGACAGAGCATGAGTGGGGGAGGGGTAGAGAAGAGAGGGAGACAGAGAATCCGAAACAGACTCCAGGCTCTGAGCTGTCAGCACAGAGCCCTAGGCAGGGCTCGGACTCACAAACCTTGAGATCATGGCCTGAGCCGAAGTCGGTCGCTCAACTGACCGAGCCACCCAGACGCTCCAGAAATACTTTCTTTAAATGATTGGAGGTTGGGGTTGTAGACAAGGAATGATCAAGATTGTATTTTTTACAACAACCTTTGAGGTAGACACTGCCATTTTGTACACAAGGACACTGAAGCTCAGAGTTGAGCGTCGTTAATCTAAGATTGAGTCAGTAAAACTGTTCTGCTTTTTAGGCTTCCATGTTTCTTCTGTGTGGTTCAGTTTTTAAAAATAACTATTTGATTACAAATTTAAATCTTTTGTTCTCATAGGGAAAGGGTAGAGAGCTAAGGTGAGACCTTAGTTAGTATCCACAAGTGAACAAGAATATGTAATATTGAGTGCCCAGTGCTGTAGAGAATGTGTAGGAAATAGAACAGATCCTTCACTTCAGGTGTATTAGGAGGGTCAAAATTATTAAAATAAGCCTTTTCCATAACTTTGTGGCTTTTGGTATTAACCTGTTGACATTACTGGGAGATCTTTGCAAATCCTATGTAAAAAATTTACAGGTAATGTTGGGATGTAAGAAATTATTTTCCCTTTTCTAAGTTGGCATTGTTTTTAAAGTTTATTTTTGAGAGAGAGAGACAGCACGTGAGCGCACATGCAGGCCAGCAGGGGAGGGGCAGGGGGAGGGCGGGAGAAGCAGAAATCTGAAGCAGGCTTCAGGCTCCAACCTTGTTAGCACAGAGGCCAACGCAGGGCTTGGACTCAAAAACCGTGAGATCATGACCTGAGTTGAGTCAGACACTGAGCCACCCAGGCACCCGTCAGTTGACGTGCTTTTTGATGTTGAGATGGTGATGTAGTACAAATACTTAGTTGTTCTTGGAATTAAATGAAAGAATCATCTTTATCTCAAGTCTAAGACATAAATATGTCTTTCAGTGATTTCAAATAGCTGTGAATCGAATTTACTCATGAGTATCTTTGAAGATCTCTCCCAAGTTAAATGCCCATGGTAGTGTATAAGCCTTTTCTTTCTTCCGTCTTTCCTGTGTGTTTCAAGACCTTCATTTTAACAGTTTGGCCATTCCTTAAAAAGTTAAACATAGATTTAACCATAGAACCCAGTAATTCTGTTCCTAGGTATATACTTAAGAGAATTGAAAACATGTGTGCACAAAAACTTTTACATCAATGTTTATAGCAACGTTAGTCATAATAGCAGAAAAGTGGAAACAAACCAAATGTCTATCTACTACTGACTATGCATAAAGAAAAGGTGGTGTATCTATACAATGGAGTATTATGCAGCCATAGAAAGGAACGAAATGCTGTTAGGTGCTGCAGCTTGGATGAACTTTGAAAACATTATGCTAAGATGAAGAAGGTGGTCACAAAAGACTACATATTATATGATTCTATTTGTATGAAATATCCAGAAGAGGCAAATCTATAGAGACAGAAAGTAGATGAGTGGTTGGTAGGGCTGGTGGATGATGTGACTGCCAGTGGGTACAGCATTTCTCTAAGGGGGTAATGAAAATGTTCTGAAATTAGATAGTGACGACGGTTGCACAGTTTTGTAAATAGAGTAAAAAAGCTGAATTGTGCACTGAATCTGACAAATGAATAATAGTAAATAAACTTATTAGTTTACACATACAAATGGTAAATCCAAACAGTGCAAGAGATACAGAGTGAAAGTATGTCTCCCTCTTAACCCCCTTCTCCCAGGTTCTGTGTCCCTAGAGATACTGTCACAATTTTTTATGTGTTTCAGAAGTGTTTCACAGTTGCAAATTGTTACCTTTAACAGAGCATGTTCATCATTTTAGATTTGAAAGTGGGAAAATACGTTCCAGAAATCCGTGATATGCAAGGTTTATAGGTCCTGTCTTAGGATCAAAAAAATTGCCATAGGATCAAAAAAATTGCCAGGTAGCTACCATTT
Source organism: Panthera onca (assembly GCF_046562875.1). NCBI lineage: Eukaryota > Metazoa > Chordata > Mammalia > Carnivora > Felidae > Panthera > Panthera onca. Next base: position 173,080,751 of record NC_138342.1, read on the forward strand.
TCTTTTAACTGTCCTATGAGGTTTCTGTAGCTTCGGACTGAAGAGTTGCTGAGAAGATTGTACATATTTGGGATGTGCATCTAGATGTGCAATTAGTAGATTCTAAAGCTGAGTAAAATTTGTGAAATAACAATGTCTAATACCAAAGTACTAATGTCTCACATATCCAGATCTTTAAAAATAACAATGAGGGGGGGCACCTGGGTGGCTTAGTCGGTTGAGCGGCCGACTTCGGCTCAGGTCATGATCTCGCGGTCCGTGAGTTCGAGGCCCGCGTCGGGCTCTGTGCTGACAGCTCAGAGCCTGGAGCCTGCCTCAGATTCTGTCTCCCTCTCTGTCTCTGCCCCTCTGCTTCTCATACTGTGTCTCTCTCTCTCTCTCTCTCAAAAATAAGATAAACACTAAAAAAATTTTTTTTAAAATAACAATTTGGGTTCATTGATACCTGAAGTCTGTGTCTTATCCCTCATTAAATTAGACCTTGAGTATTTTTCCATCTAGATCTTACCGTTCCTAATGATGTCTGTAGTGACTAGGTCCTTTTTTGGTGATTATTTAATTAGGACTAAACTGGACACTAGTAGGCTAGATCCTAAAGACCAAATGTGTCTTTTTTCCCCCCTCCTTATGTGTCTTTTTGACTATTTGGTAAATACATAGCTCCTTGTTATGTCTGCCATCTCTAATTCTCAACCAAATTTCTTGGAAATTTTGTTAACATTGTACAAATGCCAAAATGTGACGGTTTTTACACTGCTCAGTTTGGTGAGAATACAGTTTCATTAAATTCTTGTTATGCGGTAATTTATTAACATTAATAAGGATTTTTATCTAAGGAAAAAGAATTCTCTGAATGCGAACATAAACTGTCTGATGTATTTTACATAAGCGCTCGAGAAACTTAGCTAACTGCCTATCACTATTGTTTTGCATGCATTATCATTTAATCTTCTCAGCCAGCCTCTGAGGATAGGTATTTTTATTTTATAGATGAGGAAATCAAGGATTAGACAAAGTAACTTGATCAAGGCCACAGTGGTAAGTGGGGAAGCCAGTGGTTGAGCCTTGGTTCTTCTCACTTTAGAACTACCATAAAGTGGGGCGCCTGGGTGGCGCAGTCGGTTAAGCGTCCGACTTCAGCCAGGTCACGATCTCGCGGTCCGTGAGTTCGAGCCCCGCGTCAGGCTCTGGGCTGATGGCTCGGAGCCTGGAGCCTGTTTCCGATTCTGTGTCTCCCTCTCTCTCTGCCCCTCCCCCGTTCATGCTCTGTCTCCCTGTCTCAAAAATAAATAAACATTAAAAAAAAAAAATTAAAAACTTGTTTTACATGTGTAGTTTTGTATAATGCTTTTTTTCTATTTAACATCTAGAAAGATAAATGGCTCTTGTACTTAATTTGGGCATTTTAGTTTTCTACAGTTTTTGCTGTTGTAAATTTATGATGAACATCTTTGTGAGAATCTTAATACTTTAGGGTATGTTTCTAGAAATGGAGCTGCCGGTCAAAAGATACGATCTTTTGATGGCTTATGTAATGTATTACCAAATTGCCTTAGAAAGTTGTTGTTGGTTTTCTCTTCCTCCAGCAGTGAATAGGAGTACCCATTTCCTAACCTGTTGACAACGTCTAGCACAATAATACCATTCAATAAAATCTTTTCCGCTTATTTGTTTGAGCATGTTTAACTATGTAGGTTCTGTTCATGTCCTTTATTGTTCTTTGGGGGTACTTTTCGTATTCATTTGTAAAAGGTAAACTTTCCCCCCACCCCGCCCCCACCTTCCATCATCATAGCTAGCGAAAGTTGTATGGAAGCTCAAAGAAGTCATTTGGGTCTAGAGTAGATGGGAAAGTCTTTTCTAAATGAAGTGGTTTTTTGTTCTTGCCAGGCAATGGAAGGCAGAGGGTAAGAAAAAAACATTTGAGAACTATTACTTGTTAGTTTTCTTATCTGCAAATGGGGCTGATTAGTAGTACTGGCTTTGTTATTCAGAGGATTAAACGTATAGGAGTGCTTAGTTTTGGCATATCCTTACTGCTTGGAAAATTTAGTTGATGCAGTTATTTATTGCATGATTAACAGAAATAACACATTAAAAATTAATGGAGTAAATGCCTATTCAAGCCCACAAATCAAGATAAACTAGTTGTTTTTGAGATTTGGGGCAGGTTATACAGGCACTTGCAGTAAGTATATGTTGCATTAATGAATACAGCTTTAGCTTGGTTGAGTTAGGAGTTTGGGGAATCCAAAGACAGAAGTAGGAAGATTAGTTTTATCGGAATTTGGGTTAGGCAGGGGTCTGGCACTTTGAGAAATTTAAAATAGAAGTTCAAGCTCATTCTTTAGGGGTTTTTTTTTGTTCCATTTTCCTGTTGTTCTCAAGTCTCTCCATTGTTTTGTTTTGTTTTTTTTCTTTCTTTCCTGTGATTGGATACTCTACTTGAGGGGTGGGGCTTTGAACGCACTAGAGCCAAAGCAGCCTTCGCTGCTGGTTTCATTTTCCTCTAGCAGGTAAGAAATGGGAGTTTGGGAGCATCTGAAAGTGTGATCTCAGGAAAATCCCATTAAAAGTGTTGACCCTTAACTGCTGAGGCTCTTAAAAAAAAGCCCTTTCTTCCGCCTCTCTTTGGCGATGTTCTCTATTTCTATCGCGTTATATGATGATCTGAATCCTTTACCAGACCTTGAGCAGACTGATGAGTAGGTGTAGAGCCCATTAAAAATTTTACAGGAGTCTGGAGAGAAAGCACATTTTATTGTACTGGTGAACACCCTTATTTCTCTCTTTGATTCCTTATTCAGAAGTTGTGCTGTGTTTTATTTTGTCAAAAGAATTCTATTAGCGGATACTAGTACTTCTCAAGCTTTCTGTGCTTATGGAGATTATGCAGATTATGATTCTGGGTGTACATCTGGGGTGGAGCCTGTGATTTTTCATCTCTCACCCACTCCAGTGAGAGGGCCGTGTTGCTGCTGTTGCTGGTGTGTTGGTGTACTATCTACACTTCCAGGGGAAAGGCAGCTGGTTTATAGCTTTTGTAGGGGAAGGGAGAACAGGTACGGTAGTATCTTAATTATTTTACTCAGCATTTCTGACAGACTGAATAGATTCATTGTGTTGTTCTCACATCATTTAACATTTGCTCAATAAATGAATAAACACCTCCTGGGGAGCTTTGTACTAGCTGTTAAAAGAGCAGCTTGCAGCACAGTGTACTGCACGTTAGCCATCCCTAATTGTCAGATTGAATTTGTGTTTGTATTTCAAGTTTAGCTCAGGCCAGTATCTTAGCATACATAAAGGTTTGCTTTTGCTAGTAATTTGCTTTTTTAAATAGTTTGGCCCCCTAGTGCTGTGAAAAAGATGAATTTAGGAAATAAAATTTTAACGCCTTAATTGGTTATTTTATAACTGCTAACAGATTTCTAATAAGTATAAATTCTGGTAAGTATAAATGATTAAGTTTTGAATTCTTTATGATTTTCTGTTTGCTTTGTTAACACTGGAGGTACCTTTTCAGTCTCCTATCAGGATTTCTCTCTTCCTAACCACCCAATCTTAGTTTTATTTTAAGTTGATTTTTATTTTATCTGTGTAGCTCAGGTACATAGTTGAACAAGCTGGTAAATTCAAAATGCTTATGAGGAAAAGTAACCAGTTTCCTGCCCCTTTAACCTGTAATCACCTTGAGTCCCCTTCCCCACACTTTTCAACTGGTTTATTTTCCTATTTCTAAGTACATAGCAGCTGTTTATCCATTTTAGATGTCCTCAGAAGTAAATGGTAGTTAAGAGTTTCGTTCTGTTCTGCCTCTCTTACTGCTCCTGTTTTCTCAGTATTGCTATACCATTATTATTGTTGTTTAAACCAGTGTTCAGTGTTGTGGTAGGCTGAGTAATGCTCTCCCCTGCCCCTCAAAGAAAGCCACATCCTAATCCCCAGAACAAGTGAATTTACTTCACCGGAGAGGGAGCAGAGATGGGATTAAATTAATGATTTTGATCTAAGGAGGTTATTTGAGATTATCCTGGCCCTAAATGTAATCACAAGGACCCTTGCAAGGACAAGAGGGAGATAAGATCTAAGGAGGAAGTAGTAGATGTGATACCAGAAGCAAGAGGTTGGAGATACAGGGGAAGGGTCTTAAGCCGAGGAATGCAGGTGGTCTCCAGAGTTTGAAAAGCAGAGAAACCAAATTCTTCCTCGAGTCTCTAGAAAGAAGCCTAGCCAGGCTCGTACCTTGAATCCAATGCAACTGAGTTTTGGGCTTCTGGCTTCCAGAACTTCAGTGTGCTGTTAAGCCACCAAATTTGTGGTAATTTGTTACAGTAGCCATAGGAACCTCATATAAGAGTGGACATACTTGTGTCCATATACCCTGTACTGCTATGCTGTTTTCTCCAGAGTTAATAATTACCTTGATTTTAGCTTGTTGTTGTTTTTAGTCTGTCGCTGCTATTTTCTTTCTGCACCTTTCAATATGATTTTCTTCATTGTCAAAAGAATCAGATAACGTACATACACACCCCACCTTCTGGTGTTTTCTCCATTTTGTTGTTTCAGTCTAGAGTGATTTGCTTTGTTTTCTGTGAATCTATCACTAAACTACCTTAGCTTTTCTGACAGGTGACTAAATCTCCTGTCAGTATATTGAAGTACATCAGATGTTCTATCAGTTTTACTTTTGCCTTGAGCTCTATCCTTCGATATGGCCTGGCTTTTTTCTAAGTTTATTGCATAGCTGTTGTCCTTGTCCTTTCCTTCGTTCTTGTATTTACTTCACCATCATGGGAATTCCTTTTGCTTCTTCTGTGTTGGATCTCCTTATTTTCCTGGATTCCATAACTTCCTTTTTTGGTTTGCTCCCTCATTTTAGTGGTGTGTACCATCCAGTATTTCACAAGAAAGATTTCATGGGTGGTACAGGCTTTGAGATTTTGCTTGCCTGGAGAAGTTGTCTTTACATTACTTTCCCACTTCAAAGTTGGGCTGGTTATTGGAAATAATTTTTCCTCAGAATTTGGAAGGAGTTTTTTCTTCTTTTTTTTAACGTATCTTGAGAGTGTGTTGTGCGCACGAGCGGAAGAGAGGGAGAGAGAATCCCAAGCTTATAGCACGGAGCCTAATGTGGAGCTTGAACTCATGACCTGAACTGAAATCAAGAGTCAGATGCTTAACCGACTGAGCCACCCAGACACCCTGAAAGGCATTTCTTTTGTCTGCTAGTGTCTGTCACTGCATTTGAGAAGCCCGATGCCATGCTGTTTACTCTTCTTTTTTCCTGTTTGGATGATGTGCCTTGATACTGGGCTAGTCGTCCTTGGGCCGTTTCACCTTGTGGATTCTTTTCCTTTAGGTTTTTCCTTCTCTATTTTATTTGTTCTTTCTGTAACTCCTATTATATGGATCTTGGGCTTTTTACACCGATCCTCCAACTTTTTTCTTCTCTTTATGTTTTGTTCTGTGTTCCAGAAATTCTCAGTTTTGCTTTCAACTCTTTCACAGATGTTTTACATTTCCAGTTATGTTTTAAGAGCTCCTTTGTTCCTTTTTCAGCAACCTTTCTTTTTGAGAAGATTGATTTTTTTTAGTGGTCGTTTATTTTTAAGAGAGGGAGAGTGAGCACACGAGCAGGGGGGGGACAGAGAGAGAGGGAGTCACAATCCGAAACTGACTACAGGCTTCGAGATGTCAGCACAGAGCCCGATGTGGGGCTCGAACTCACAAAACATGAGATTGGGACCTGAGCCGAAGTCAGAGGCCCAACTGACTGAGCCACTGAGGCGCTCTGAGAAGACTAATGTTTTAAATTTTTTCTAATCTTGGCATTCCATTTCTTTCACGTTCCTTTTTTCTTATTTATGTCAGCAGACTGCACTATCTGGTAATCCTTGGTTGTCCATAGCATTTAAGAATGAGGAGCTGAGAAATAGATTGGAAATGCTGTGAGCACTGACAGATCTAGTCAGCCTTGAGCTTCACAGTAAGGTGTTAAACCTGGGACTCTCACTGTTTCAGTGAGAGGGAACTTCCAGTGTCCTGTCTCAGAAGGAAGCTTGTATGGGGTTGGGTGTGTGGGGGGGGGGGGGGGGTACTTATATTCAAGCCTGGCTGCGGATATTTTGGGAGCCAAGAACACGACTGAGCAGCTCGTTGTTTTAGTACGTGCCCTCTAACTTAATCTTGTTTTCAGTGTGGTACTTCACCATCAGCCTTAGCTCCCAACTACTGTCTTCTCTGATCCAGCCAGTTCAGAAAGCTAAAGTGGTTCTTTGAGAATGGGGCTTCTCGCATCTTAAACAGATGTTTTAACTGGTAGTCCTGTTTGGAGCCTTATTCCTCACTGTCGTCCTTTCTTGACCGTTTGCAGGGTCTGCAGGGTGAATCTGCTTGCCTCTCTTGGCAACTCCTTCCATACGTTCTTAGGTTTCAGTTTATTTTATTCTGTGAGTTACCTGCTTTCCATTTCCCATCACATTTGTTGTTGTCTTCCTTTGGCTGTTTCCCTGAATGTTCCTTTGTTCTTACTGTCTTAAACTGTTTTTATTCATTTATTGTCATTTTAGTGGGATCTAGAGGGGAGAGAGAAATGAGTTTTGAATTTCTGTGTTTAACAAGTGTATCAATAAAATGTTTATAGTACGATTTTCCTTCATGTCCCAGAACACTTGGTAATCACTTCGTCTACCATGAAACAGTAGAATTCACAGAATTTGTATTTGTTTTTTTTCTATATAAAAGTAGACGATTTTTTCTTAGATCTAAATTCTAAGGTTGTGTACTATTTGTTTTTAATATAATAAACTTTAAAATACTGTGTAATTCTTTCCCTCAAGTACAGCAAAGGATGACAAGTTAAAAGACACTAACTTGCACTTTCAAACCTAAGTTTTAGGCATTAAGGAATCAGCCAAAAGCAGTGAGATTTTTAAAAATTTATTACTATCATTTTTAAACTTTGACATATATTCTGTTAAGCTCTGTAAAGGGTGGATCTTTATTTACTGTTAATAAAGCACTTGCCACCACATGTGGCATACATAGTAGGTGCTCATGAAATATTTGTTGAGTGAGTGCATATGTGAAATTTACTCATGTATTTAAAATATCAGAGGTGTTAGCTTTATTAGATGCAAATGAGTTTAAGTTTTATTTCTACTCCTAAAATTGGTTTTAATTAATTAAAATGTTTATGAGTAAAGACATTTATAAGTAGAATGTAAGATTATAGTCACTTACTGATTGCAGGGCAGCTAAGATCATAATTTTCTGTTGGGAATTATCATTGTTCCTGAAGCCACGACATAGAGGGAGTAATAATTTTTCTCTGTTTTTCAGGGGGAGCTCTCATCCCCTGATATTAGTAATAAAACAGTTTTATACTTTTTCTGTTTTATAGATTTTATTTTTAAGTGATCGCTACACCCATTGTGGTTTCAACTTAACGACCCTGAGATCTAGTAGAACGCTGGCCCAGCCCCACTGGGCTAGATCTAGTCAAATGCTGGCCCAGTACCATGCTGCCTCTGCCTGCCTTAGATGTTTTCTTTCTTTCCTTGCTCACTAGTAGCTCCAGTCACCTGGGCTTTCTTGGTGGTCCATGAACAAACACCGTCTTGTTCTTGCTGAGGACTTCAGACTTGCCCTTTTAAATCTGGAATAAACTTTACCTAGACTTTTGTGTGGCCCTGTGTAAATTAACTGATTCCCCTCCTAACCCTAGATAACTCTGTGTTCTCTGCTTTTTTTTTCTTTTTCAAATACTCTTGCCATTATTTGGAATAATCTTGTTTGTTTATTGTTGACTTGCATATTGTAGGCTTCCTCTCATATTTTCAGTTTCATGCACAAGGGAATAAACTTTTGTTTTATCACTTTATTCTTAGCATTTTGAATAGTTGCAGGCACATAACAGTATTTGGCACTTAGTGGGAATTTTGTAATTATATTTTGAATGGGCAGGTAAATTGAACAAGGTGTTTTCACATGTCATTCCATTTTTAAATATTTGAGACTTTAATTTTACTAAATGTACATACTTTTATTTAAAATAGAAAATACTGTATGCTAAAGAATTTATAGCGCTCATAATCATTCTCTCCAGTTTTGTAAACCAGTAAAATGAGGCCCAGAGAAGTGCCCAGAGTCCTACAAGCTATTATTTATTATAGGCCAAGCTGCTATAAAAGACCCATACAGTGGTTCCCCAAATTAGCTAATTTCTCTCTCCTGTAATCCTACAGTGGTAGAGAGTAGTCCAGAGTGGATAAGCTGCCTTTGCCAGTGATTTTCCAGGATCCCAGGTTTCTTCTGTCTTGGTGTTGTAGTATGCTCTTGTCTGCATGGTCAGAATTAGGAAATTTTCTAATTTTTTAAAATAAGGAATTTTCTAATTTTCTTTAACCTCTCATTTTCTTTAAAACACTATGTGGTTTTGCTGAGGGACAGGGGTACCTGGAGACCCTTTCTTTTTTTTACTAAAAGGAGAAAAGGGGGCATGGCCAGTTGCAGGGATAGTCTCTGTTATAGCTAGTAATTGTTAGAACTTTTACTCAGGCCTGTTTACTCCTTAGTGCATTGCTCTTTCCTTCCTACTTCATCTGTACATAATAATAGACATTTTCTTCAGGAAGTTCAAGAATAAAAATGTTACTGCACCTTTCATTGTCAGATAAAATGTTGGTTAATCCATAATGACATAGGTTCTAGAGTAGTAACAGAATGATAACAACTAATGTCTTCAAATTTAGTTTGCTTGTGTCTTGTTTGATGTGGGACCGGATAGGCCTACATCTCCTTTTTAGGAGGCAAGAATCCTCCTCCCCCATTTTGAGTGCCATTATATAGCCTGTTATATATGTTGCCATTTGCAACAACATGGGTAGAGCTGGGAAGTATAATGCTAAGTGAAATAAGTCAGTTTGAGAAAGACAAATACATTATGATTTCACTCATATGTGGGATTTAGGAAACAAAACAAATGAGCACATCAAAACAGAGGGAAAGAGAAAGCAAGAAACTCATAACTGTAGAGAACAAAATGGGAGAACAATAGGGAAGATGATCTGTCTCAGTAATGGTTTGGCAGGAACTTGCCAGCTTAGATCTTGGTTTTCATGCTGCCTAGGTGGGAGAAGTCCAGTCTGACATTTTTTGTCATTGTAGGTGGATTCATGGTTTTATAGCTAAGCTAAATATGAAATGAGGTCAGACAGATAATATTAGATCTATACAATGATATAGGAAGAGCTCTTTGCTGGGGGTAGGAGCGGGGGGGGGGGGGGTGTGTGTGTGGAGGGGTGGTAGGGTTCTTTGAAAGGCTTCGCAGCCCTTTAAAAAGAAACCCAAGGAAGAGAGAGCTGGTGCTTTTTTCTTTCTTTCTTTCTTTCTTTCTCTCTCTCTCTCTCTCTCTCTCTCTTTCTTTCTTTTTTTGCTGTAATGTATGAGAATATATCTAGAGCTGCTATAGTCTGTCTCTCCCTTGTCCCAACTTTTTATTTTGAAAAAAAAAAATTTTATAATTTTTTTTGACATTTGTTTATTTTTGAGAGACAGAGAGAGATAGAGCACAAGCAGGGGAGGGGCAGAGAGTGAAGGAGACACAGAATCTGAAGCAGATTCCAGGCTCTGAGCTGTCAGCACAGAGCCTGACACAGGGCTCAAACTCACAAACCATGAGATCATGACCTGAGCCGAAGTCAGACACTTGATCGACTGAGCCACCTAGGCCACCTCTATTCTGAAAATTTTTAAGCCCGCAAAGAAGTTGAAAAATACTACTATAACTATTATTTAATCATATTCACCAATTACAAGCATGTTGGCACGTTTGCTTTATCTCTTCTCTCATACTTACACCTGCATTCTTGTCCCCAAATCTTTTGAAAACATGTTGGAAGCAGCATATGCTTTACCCTTAAATAACTTAGCATTAATCTCTTAAGAAGACTTTCTCTTAATAACATTATCATACCCAAGAAATTTAACATAAATGCTCTCTGTTACATAGTCCATATTTAAACCTCCGCAAGTGGCTCAAAAACTGTCCTTAAAAATTTTTTTTTTTTTTTTAAGTCCAGGATCCAGTCAAAGCATCCTGTTAATTTTGAAGAGTCAAAGCTTGTTTTCTAACATACCATACTTTCTGGATTTTGCTGTTTCCTCGTATAAAATCCAGGTTAAACATTCTTGGCAGAACATCAAATCATGTAAATTTGTCCCATTATTGACGATTGTTAATTTGATCACTTGATCATGTAGCGGTTGCCATATCTCTCAAAAAAACAAAGCAAAAACTTTTTTTTTTGTAATTAATTAAGTATTCATTGATGGTCCTTGCCTGAGGTAGGTAGTATTTACATTGGTGCCTCAGAATTTCCTAATACCCATCTCTCTCCCTTTTTTAGTACCATTGTGGACTTACAGGTTCTTTTGTTATTCTGCGTATTAATCTGTTAATGTCCCCTAATCTGTTAGTGCCACTGTTCCTTTTGATGCTTAAATGGTCCTAAATTTGGTCTGTAAGAGAGACCTATTAAGTCCCTCCTGTGTCCCCCATTGCATGCCCAAGTTAGTCTTTGATCACTCCCTATTTTTCTGACACAAGATGTTTCAAGAGTGTAACTTTTCTGCCTCAGACTTAGAATCAATATTTTTCCAAGAAGTTTTGGGTTCTTTTAATAGGGAATGGTATTTAGAAGCCATTTTAAGTGCTAAGTGTTTTCTTTATTACTGGAATGTCATTTTTTTCTAGACAGCTAGGAAATTAAAAGGATTTTGCAGTTTTTAATTTTTGAGTTTGTACAGGATGAACTATAATACCTTGTTTTTTCAAAAGGGACTTACAAAATATATCAGTCAATTGTAGTTTGTAAAACTTACTGTGTTGTAATTCAGACAGCTAAAAAAGTTTTAAAAAATTATCTTCCATACGAATTAGAAATTTGAACATATACAGTATCGTGGATATTTGATATTAAGGAAGTACTGTTTGCCTTTTTTCCCCCAGGTATGATCGTGTTTGGTTATATTAAAAATGGTGCCTTTATCTTTTAGAGATACCTTTGAAATATGGATGAAATAATTAGGTATCTGGAATATGCACAAAATAATACGGGATGGCTTTATGGATAAAACAAGAGTGACCCTGAGTTTTCTACCTACTGTTGCAGATGACTAAAATAGTTTGTGATGGAATTAGGAAAATACTAATTTCTACATATCTGCCAATTTAGATTGAATACCGGAGAGTTCTTTTTTACCTCCCCCAGCCTATATTTGTATCTTTTTCCTCTTACAGTGAGAACCTCAGTTCCCAAATCTGTAGCTATCTTTTGTCAGAATATGAAGATGATAAGAATTTGGATCTTTGATGAAATAAACCAGTGGATTAACCCTGCATTTAATTGCTCTATACTGGGATTTCTTGTGAGGGATAACAAATAATTTTTTTATTGTGATAAAATATACATTAGACTTACTGTTTTTTAATCATTTTCAGTGTACAGTTTATTGGCATTAAGTATGTGCACATTGTGCAACCATCACCTTCGTCCATCTCCAGAACTTTTTTTAAGATTCTATTGTCAAGTAATCCCTACACCCAACATGGGGCTCGAATTTAGAACTGCGAGATCAAGAGTTGCATGCTTCTCCAACTGAGCCAGCCAGGTGCCTGAGAATTTTTTTTATCTTACCAAACTGAAACTTCATTCCCATTAAACAGTAACTTCCATTCTCCCGTTTCCCAATTCCTGGCAACTCCCATTCTACTTCGGTCTCTGTGAATTTGATTGCTCTAGGTACCTCATAAAAGTGCAATTATACAGTGTTTGTCTTCAATATACCAATGTTTGACTGGTTTATTTCACATAGCATAATGTCCTTGCCTTAATCTGTTCCGTCTGCCATAACAAACTACCATAGACTGGGTCGCTTAAACAATTTATTTCTCACAGTTGTGGAAAGTCCAAAATCAGGGTGCCAGCTGATTCTGTATCTGATCAGGGCTGGCTTTCTTGGTTCACAGATGGCTGTCCTCTCACTGTGTCCTCATATGGCAGAAGGGGTGAGAGAGCTTTTTGGGATGTTTTATGTAATGACACTAATCCCATTCATGAGGGCTCTACCCTTATGACCTAATCACCTCCCAAAGGCCCCACATCCTCATATCACTGAGGATTAGGATTTCAACATGAATTTTGGGCTTATTTCATCAAAGATCCAGATTGTTTTCACCTTCATATTCTGATAAAAGATAGCTACAGATTAGGGAACTAGGGTTCTCACTGCAGGAGAAAAAAGATACAAATATAGAATGGAGGAGGTAAAAAAACTCAGCATTCAGTCCATAACAGCGCTCAGAGCTTATCCATGTTAGAGACTGTGTCAGTTTCCTTCCTCCATTGTATTTAATACCACTTTGTTTATCCAATCATCTGTTGATACATATTTGGATTGTTCCCACTTTTTGGCTATCATGAATAATGCTGCTATTCAACATTGGTGTTCCAATATCTATTCAAGTCCCTTAGAGTATTTGGGTCTGTAGCCAGAAGTGCAATTGCTGAATCATAAGCTAATTCTGTGTTTAACTTTTTGAGAAGCACCATACTGTTCCACAGTGGCTGTTCTGTTTTACATTTTCACCAGCAGTGTACATGGGTTTTAATTTCTCCACATTCTCCCCAACACTATTTTTGGTTTTTGGTTTTTGGTTTTGATAATAGCCATTCTAACAGATATGAAGTGGTGTCTCGATGTGGTTTTGATTTATATTTTCCTGATGACTGGCTATGTTGCACATCTTTTTATGTGTTTTTGTCTGTTTGTATATCTCCTTTAAGAGAAATGTTTTTCCAATTCCCTTGCCTATTTTTAATTTTTTTTTTTTAATTGATGAGTTTCAGGAGTTCTATGTATATTCTGGATATAATTCCTTGTCAGGTATATGATTTGCACATATTTTCTCTCATTCCATGGGTTGCCTTTTCACTTTTGTGTCCTTTGATGCACGAAAAGTTTTTATTTTGACGATGTTCAATTTATCCTTTTTTCAGCATCATAGTCAAGAAATCATTGCCAAATCCAATGTCCTGAGGCCTTTTTCCCTGTTTTCTTAAAATTTTATGTCTAATGTTTAGGTCTTTGATCCATTTTAAGTTAATTTTTGTAAATGGTGTAAGATAAGAGGTCAACCTTCATTCTTTTGCACATGGATATCTAGTTTTCCTAGCACCAGGTGTCGAAAAGACGTTGTCAATAAGCATTTGACCTTATGTGGGGGCCCATGTGACCATAGGCAGAATAGAATAGTGATTATCTCTGGATGCTGTTTCATTGGTCTGTGTGTCTGCGTTTATGTCAGCATCACACTGTTTTGATTATGGTAGCTTTGTAGTGTTTTTTGAAATAAGGAAGAGTGAAACCTCCAACTCCCCCCTCCCCCTGCCCAAGATTGTTTTGGCTATTCAGGTCCCTTCAGATTCCAATGTTAGGATTGATTTTCCTATTTCTGCAATAAATGGACCTAGACATTGATAGGGATTGCATTAAATCTGTGGATCACTTTGGGTAGTATTGATATCTTGACAGTAGTAAATCTTCTAGTTCGTGAACAAGGGATGTCTTTCCATTTTTTTTTAAATTTTCTTTTAGCAATGTTTTATAATTTTCAGTATATGTCTTTCACCTTATTGAGTAAATTTATTCATAAATGTTTTATTCTTTTTGATGCTATCATAAAGTGATTTGTTTACATGATTTCCTTTTGGGGTTGTTCATTGTTAGTGTTTAGAAGCACAGTTGAGTTGTGTGTGTTGATTTTGTGTTCTGCAACTTTGCTGAGATTATAAGGAATTGTATTCCTTAAGTAGAGTGCTAAGATGTTTGAAAATCCCTTTTCTTTGACTAAGAACGTATCACCTAGAAATCTGATGAGAGCTCAGATACAGGGTTTACCCCTCAGACACTCTGCCCTACCTGTCTGTACAGGTTGGCTGCTTGTGTAGGTTAGGTCTCGTGCAGTAGTATGTTATTTGTGCTTAATGTCATTGTGTTAAGTCCCTTCTTAATTCTGTTTCTTGCATATTCATCAGCACAGGACAAGAAACCTGAAGTCTGATTATCCTGGAGAGTGTACACCCTATACCAGTGTGTCATCGGATGAGAAAATTTGTTGCCATCTGATTTAGTTTTTGTTGGTTCTCCTAACCTGTTTATTAGGATTCTAAGAAAATAGGGCAAATAAATTATTTCCAGGGGAATGTGGATGGGGTAAAGGAGTAACGTGGTAGGGAAACTTTTTACATTGTTAAATAAAAAATGGATATTTTGGTTTGTGAGTTAGAATGCTGTTGGTGTTCTGACTTAAGGTTTGTGTTTGATTAATGTTAGGTTCTTTTCGCAGTGCAAGGTATCTACTGCTGGCATGTAGTTGTAGGGGCTTCTTTACAACCATGTGTGATGTGGTGGTTTGTGCTGCTGAGCAGCTGTGTGTCTGATTCCTTTTAAGATTATATGGGTATATTGTTAAAGTGTTTCTGTGCTAGGCTTGGTGACATTGCATTTTTTGGAAATCATCAAAATTTAGTTAAATTACCATAGTAGGATGTTTCCTGGGGATTGATGATGTAGATTAAAACATCTTTGTTTTATCCAACAATAGAACTGAATTACATGGGTAGGAAAACCAACAGGCATTTCCTGTCCTGTTTATCAAAACAGAGTCTTTTAAAGAATGTGTAAAGTGCTTTACTTAAACAAATCCGCTGTGTTGACTTCCGGTGGAAGATGATGATCTAAGTCCATGTGTTAAAACAGACAAACACACACCGAAATGACCAACAAGATAATGGGAGAGTTCAGTCTCCTTGGAAACCCTGGAAGCATGCCATAACTAAACTAAAAAGAATTTTGGCAGGAAAAGGTACAAATGAGAAAGAAATATAGTGAGGGAAGTTCTTTCTGGTTAGCTTGGTGTTCATTTATGTGGTTGAGAAGCCATCCTGGGGTATGAGGAAAGACCTATTTTGAGCTAGAATTTAAGGGTGGTCCATAGGGTAGTTGATTGGTATGAGATTTTGTACTTTGAAGCAAGGATTGAAAACTAAGTGACTCAATGCTTCTCACCAAGGAGAATATCTGTAAAGAGGGGCTAGCTCCACATGGTTGTAGGAGAGAGACTAGCCGTGAAGCATAGAGTTGAAAACTTCCTGCTCTGAAGCTACCTTATTTGGCCTGCAGGGCTGTGACTTGACCACTTACTGCTGAATCTATATGGTGACCAAGGAAGTGTGGCGGGCGGCCTCTAAGATTGCCCCCAATGATCCTTGCCTCCTGGTATTCATGTCTTTTATCTAATCCCCTGACCTTGAGTGTGGCTGGACTTGGTGGTTTCTCCAAGTATGACAAAAGTGAATGGATTAACTTGATGGCAAAACTTTTGAGGTTAGGTTACAAAAAGGCTTTGGCTTTCATGTGGGGCTGTCCTCTTTCATTTGCTCTGAGGGAAATAATCTACCATTTTGTAAGCTTCTCTGTGGAGCTTATGAGGCAAGGAGATGGTGTTTCTGGCCAACAGTCAGTGAAGACCTGATGACTGCCAGCAGTCACGTGTTTGAACTTGAACTGCAAGCAGATCCTTCCACCATCAAGTTTGAAGATGATAGAGGCCCTGGCTGACACATTGACTGCAGACTTGTGAAAGATCCTGAGCTGGATGCCCCCAGCTAAGCCACACTCAGATTCCTGATCCACAGAAACAGAGGGAGTAGAGTACACGTTTGTTGTTTTAAGCTGCTAAATTTGGGGTAATTTGTTAGGCAGCAGTTGAGAAACTAATACAGGAAGTAACCATGTGAACACACACACCCCCACCCTAGAGGATTGAACTTGGTTCTAAATGTTTTCTGATTAACCTAAGACAATGCCCAAATGTTACATAAACATACACCTTTCTCTATAAAGATGAACATATGAAAAGGTGGACACATACAGGCTCAGTCTAAAAGAAGGTGACCAGTGTGAGCAGGTGATTTCCTGTGATAGGGACTTATTTCAAAAAACGAGAAAATGTTGCAATTTAAAAAACAACTAATTACTGTTCTCAAGGAGACTCCTGAACACTTGAACAACAGCAACAACAAAAAAAATCAGAGAGCAGGAAAGAGTTCTTAAGTGAAATTTGTGCTTCTTAACTGTTAACTTTTTGGAGTGGTAGCAGAGGGTTTTAGAAATAGTCCCACAGTTCAGAGGAGAAAATGAGATGAAAATTATATAGGCATAAGTATAAGAAACACAAAGAGTAGATCCAATGTATAATAAAGGTTCAGAGTGAGAGATCAGAGCAAACATATAAAAGATAAAGTCAGAGAAACAGTAAAAATTTTCCTAGAGAGAACAGGTCAAAAGGGCTCAGGGAATATATAGCTAACATTTATTGAACACTTATTATGTACCAAGTATTTTTCACATTGAAACTCATTTGAAATTCTCTACAACCCCCATGAGATAGGGTCTTTTAATATTCTTCTACAAATAATTAAAGTGCATACCAAGCAAAATAAATGAGATCCATACCTAGGAATAGCCTAATGGATTTCAAAGATTTCAAAACTTTAAGGTATAGAAATAAATAGTACAAGTATCCTGACAAGAAGCAAGTTACCTGCAAAGGAAGGTGTATCAGATGAGCATTTCATTTGTCTTCTGTATGCTAGCACTACGTGTGGCTGTTAAATCCGTTAGGTAAAATACAATAAATTCATTTCCTCAGTTTAAGTGCTCAATAGCTATGCGTGGCTAGTGGCTACCGTGTTGGACAGTGCAAAATAGAACATTTCTGTTACAGTAGAAAGTTTTGTTGGACAGCACGGTGCTAAAAGATAGTGGAGTGGCATTTAGAAAACCCTGAGGAGAAAGCTGTTACAACCTAAGAATCTTAAATTGCTAAAACTTCACATGGGCAGGATAACAGAATGGCAATTTTCAGGCTTGTAATGATTGAAAGTGTGTCACTCGAGTACTTTTCTTGAAAAAATTCTACTCTTAGTATATCCGGGCAGCTGGGAAGTCAGCAACTCAGAAGCATGATGAATCAGCTTCAGAGTCCTGTTTGTTTAACCCTCTGTTTCTCAGAATAACCCAAGATACACAAAAGGGAAAATCTCCGTTCATGGCAGATCTGAAGAGAATGTCCTTCATAAGCTAAATTTCAGAGTGTCAGAGCAATGATTACAGCCTCCTACAGCTCAACTCCAGAGCTAGCCACAGAAAACAGCTTTTATTTTAAGGACAATTAATCCACTGAAACCGCTTTTGTTGAACTCGCACAGAGAATCTTCATGCCACCAAATCCAAGCTTACTTCTCAGCCCTCACTTTACTTGATCTGGATACTTTTTGGACACAGTTCATCCTGCCTCCTTTTAGAAACACTTTGCCTGGCTTCCGCAAAAGCTCTTCCTACCTTACTGGTAGTTCCCTGTGCAGTGTCCTTTACTAGCTAGCTTAGTGCTAGGTGCGGGAGAGCTCAAGGCCCAGTCCTCAGGCCACACCTCTTATTTTCTGTAATCATTCACCAGGAAATCATATCTAGTCTTTAAATGCCTTCTGTTAGCCGATGATGCCTTAATTTATGTCTCTCCTTCCTTCCCTAAACTGCTCTCAAATCTATCTAGCTGCCCGTGTGACATTTCTACTGCATGTGTGGTTGAAATCCATACTAAAGTTATAAAAATGAAATTCTTGGCTCCTTTCTTAACCAGAACCTGCTATTTGCTGGTGTGTCTCTTGCCAGTAAATGACACTGCTTTTCCTCCATTGGGCTGGGTTCCTAGACCTTGGAATCATCCTTTGATAACCTCCATCCATCCGTTAATTCTGGCAGTGCTCTCTTCAGAATGTGTTCTGAATCTGTCCATCTTTGTGGCCACCACCTTAGCTCAGACCATCATCATCTTTGCTTATGCTACTGCAGTAATTTAGGAACCATTCTCCTTCCCCACCCCCACCCCCCATTTTGTGCTGCAGTCGCACAACAGATAATCCCTTTAAAACAAGATAGAAATTCTGCAAGGACTTCTTCTCATTCTTAAAACAAAGCCACAGTCCTTCTACCATGGCCTACGAGGCTGTATGTATATCTGGCCTAGGCCAAATGCTCCGTCTCCTCTACCACCTTATTATGTAATTAGTCTTGTCAAATATAGCAACATTTCTACTTAGGCTGCCTGCTTGAAATACTTTCCTTTACAGGTTTGGATGACTAATTCCCTGTTTGGTCTCTGCCTAAGTTACCTCCTCAGAGAGGCTTTCTCTGACCACTCTACCTGAAATAATGCCCCACCCTCATTACTTTTATTCTCTTGTTGGTCTTTGTATTTTTCTATTTTTATTTCTGTTCTATTTATACTGCCCTGATACATTTTATATTTATTTGTTTATGTCTCCATCGCTAGCATGTATGTTCCATGAAGGCAGGGATATTTATTTACTCTTGTACCCCCAGCAGCTAGAAATGCTAGCTTGACCTAGAGTCCCTAGCATGTGGTAGGTGCTCACTCAAATATTGTGGAAGGAATGACCGTCCTAAAAATGAGCAAAACAACAAGTGCACAAGATTTATAAAAAACACCAGTTTCCAGAATTAGAGGAATAAATCTTTAGTTCAAGTAAATGGAGAAAAACCTTTAATGTAGAACTTTATTTTTCAATGAGATTCATGAAAGAAATTGCATCTTTGAGAATGGAATCATGTGAAAATCTCAAATCATTGGAAAAGCATGATTACAATTATTTTAAAAAGTTTAGTAGAGACCATGAATTGCAGTGCAAATATAATTTGCACTGGTCAGGAGTATCACTTTGAACAAACTAACCTGCCTCAGCTGAGAGAAAAAGGATGAAAAAGGGAAAAGATGGGGAAAAAGAATTTTCTGGACTAAATGTCTTTTTTTTTGTAGTAGTATGTGATGTATTCCTTTTGGTTGAGAATTTTGGTGAAATCATTCATGACCAATGGAAGTTAACTTCTTTCTTTAAACCTGCCATTTACACGCTATTAAAGAATACTTGATATAAGGCAAACATCAGTCTATTAATGTTCCTAAGTACATTCAACCACCATGAGAACCTGGACATTATTCTTCTTGCTTTCATCTTTAGCTCTCCACACCTTATCAGTGATCAAGCCTTGAGAAGCCTTGCATCGTATACTTCATCAATGTATTTTAAAATCTGTACACTTCTGTCCCCTCTTTGTGTCTCCATGGTTTAGTTAATGGAACAGGTGATATTAGTAAAACCAACTTTATAGGTTTGTTGTGAGGGTTAAATACCTAACATACAATAAGTGCGTTTTAGATGTTTGCTACTTATGATAATACTGTTACTGCACTGTCCTGGCTCAGATCACTGTCATTGCTTACCCCGATTTCTGGAGTGACTCCAGATTGGTCTCCAGACTTCCCTCTGCTTACCCTTCTCCCAGTTCCCACTTCTCTTCACTTCAGTCCGAGTAATCTAAAGGCACGTCTAATTGGATTACTCGTATTTAAAACGGCACAGTGAGCTCCCTTTAATCGTTGGGGTAAATAAAGTCTGTAAAATTTTCTGTAACATACCTTAATGATCTCTAACTTCTTTCTGTAAATAGGCTTCCCCTTTGTACCGGGTTTGTAGGTGAGCAGGAGGAATCCTGTCAAAACAAAGTGGAGTTGGGTGTGACTCTGCCAAGACAGATGGACAGTGAAGGGCTTTCTGGTTCTTCTAGCATGGCCATAATAATCCTAGTTTGTAAATATTTTAGGCAGATACTAATAACCAGGTGCCCATTCTAGTTAAAAAATACCTTAAGGCATGCATACATAGATGCACAAGCTTTGTGCAGTACTGCTCTGTATAATCTCCATGGAAACTATTTGGATTATATTTTGATAAGGCAACTTTAATGAGGTGATTTGCTTTGTGGTTTGAATTATGAGCCACTTAAAAGTTAGTGAACATCTAATAAAGATGGTCACTTTAGGTTTAGAATGGTCAGTTTCAAGTTCTTCATTCTAACATTATATATAACATAAATACACCAAGGCTTGTTTGTTACGATCACACCTGTAGAGTAAATGTATTAGCAACTGTTTATCTTTCTGTTCTTTGTTGCAGGAGGGTATGGTTCCATTCCATTTTATCCAAACATGATATCAGATTATCCAGGAACAAGTTAAAAAGAAGGGAGACTGGTTCCAGAACACATCTCTGGAAATTACCCTATGGACCCTGACTCTCATGGCAACATTACAATGTAGGTTCTGTATGAGCATCAATAGCCAGTGGTCTTTTTTGAGCCTATCACATAACATGTTCCTGTTCACTGAGTCAGAGGTTGAAAAAGGGTGTTTAAAAAGGCTGTTAGCACTTACTTTATTGTTGAAAATCATAATGTAATCAAAGTGATATTTTAGTCCAGAGACCTAGGAGTACAGAATCTTAACCTGCAGCCTGAGGCTTCTTGAGTGTACAGACGGTCGCTGACTTAATGATGGTTTGACCTACGATTTTTCAGCTTTATGATGGTACGAAGGCAATATGCATTCCTAGAAACTGAACGTTGAATTTTGATCTTTTCCTGGGCTAGCAATAGATGGTAGGGTATTTGCTCCCAGTTGGCCATGTGATCACAAGGGTAAACAGCGAATATGCTTAACAGTGATTCCGTATCTATCATATAATCATTTTGTTTTTCACTTTCAGTATAGTTATTCAATAACTTAATGAGCTATTTAACACATTATCAAAACAGACTTTGAATTAGATAATTTTCCCAATTATAGGCTAATGTAAATGGTCTGAGCACATTTAAGGTAAGCTAGGCTGAGCTACGATGTTTGGTAAGTTAGGTGCATTTACGTGCACTTCAGCTTATGATGGGTTTATTGGGCTGTAACCCCGTCTTAGGTCGAGAGTATCTGTATATGCAAAGAAGCAGCAAAGCAGGGCAGTTATGACACTTTACTACTTTGGGCTTCAGCCTCAGTCTCCAGGGAGCTTTGCTGGACCATTTGGAGAACTTTACCTAAGCTAGATTGGCCTCAATAGCCTAGAAACAGGTAAGGTTACAATGCTTGCTTCTGCTTTGTGCAGCAAAGCCCAAAGCCCAGCCAACATCTCCTGCCTATCACGTGCCTGATTCAAGGTTCATTTCTTTACATGTATTGCTTGTTTAGCCCTCAAAGCTACTCTGTGAGATAGGTATTTAAAGATGAGGAAACTGAATCTTTAAGAGCCTTAGTTACTTCCTCAGGGTCTTAACAGGCAGGTGAAGTGAAGAAATGTCCAGTCTGACTTCTCATCATTTCCTGCACAGGTTTCTTATAGATACGGCCCCAAGAATGTATTACAGGTATGCTAAGACAGTGATCCCTCAGTTCCTGTGGGGTGCATGCTGAGCTGGATGGGGGGTGCTTCGCTGACTAGAGTTCCTGAGCAGACATGAACAGCCTAATCTTATCTTTACACTAGCGTGCCTTACAAACAGTGTATTCTGTGTGTGCCCTGACATGAGAAAGATCGACACACTGGCCTGCTCCACTGAAAGTAACAAGTCAGCAAGGGGGAACATTAGGCGCCAGTTCTTATAGCCATCCTCCTTTCAGCCTCTCAGGTTACGGTAATAACCCCCAGTCAGTGCCAAGTAGGCAAGAAAACTTCAGGATGGTCTGGAAGGGAGAGAGGAAGAAATGGTTGGGGCCCACTTCCCCAAGAGCAGGTGAGTAGGTCAAGCCTTACTTACTTCATAGGAGCAAGAGATTCCTAAAAGGATGGCACATACTTCACTTGCTTTTTAGGCCGAAATAAAATGTTCTTAAATCTTGAACAGAGCACTTTAGTGGAAGGGGTGGACCTGACCTTTCAGAAAAGGTAACAAAAACTTTGAGCTCCCTCTAGAGGTCAACAGTGATAAAGGAGCATCATAATGGGAAGTAACCTAAAGCTAGTCTACCCCTTCAGCAAGAAACTAGCATTTTATAGATGTATTATCCAGGAAAATACTTTCTTACATTGGGGAGTAGTTAGTTGCCTTTGAGAAGAAATTTGGGTTAATCATATTTTAATAGCTATGTGGGGTCATTCCTAAAATTCAGTGTTTGCTGTGTTATGGTATATTGAACTAATAAAGGAGAAAAGATCATGATAATAGATTGTGTCCAGACATAATAGCATGCTTTTAATTTACTTTTTTTTTTTTTTTTTTTTGAGAGAGGGTACGTGTGCAGGGATGGGGGTAGGCACAGAGACAGAGGGAGAGAGAGAATCTTAAGCAGGCTCTATATCCAGGGCAGAGCCCAGTGCACGGCTGGATCTCACAACTGTGAGATCATGACCTGAGCCAAAATCAAGAGTTGGATGCTTAACCAACGGAGCCACGCAGGTACCCTCAAATTAGCATGCTTGGAGCTCTGAGTGTTGAAGCAGATCAGATCAAAATGAGAATTAATTTCTGTGCTATTGTGTGCCAGAACATTTTGACTTTAGCAGAGATAAAGGTGATGAGTATACCCACTGTGTTCTCATCCCTACCTCTCCAACATCTGAAAAGAAAAGAACAGTGAATACCAGGAGATTAATATTCTGAGGTTCAAGTTGCCAGGCATATGTTAAAACTTCTAAGAAAGCTAACATACAATTTAAGTTTTAGAACCTCAGTTGATCAAATGAGAAATCTGTTTCAGCACAGATATCTTCCTCTGGATCAGATACTTCATGGATAAGAATTAGTTATGGTGCTGACCTTTACTGTGTTTACTCCTTTTGTTCCCAGTATTGTTTATTCTTCTCTTCAGAACTCACCGAGAAAGTTCAGTTCTTAAACTTTAGTGTGTAACTATAGAATGAAGAAGTTAAAAGTCATGTTTAATTTGTGGTAATATTCAGAATATATGAAAGTTACATTTTTTTAAAGTTCCTGAAGTGCTTAAAAAAAAAACCCAGAAGGATGGGAACATCCCACAAAGGGACCCAGGAGCCAACCTGAATGCTCTCAATGGCCAAATCTGGAATAATTTGAACAATACAGTAAACTTCATAGTATGATTATAACCCAAAATATGAAATA
Organism: Panthera onca; assembly: GCF_046562875.1. Taxonomy (NCBI): domain Eukaryota; kingdom Metazoa; phylum Chordata; class Mammalia; order Carnivora; family Felidae; genus Panthera; species Panthera onca. The sequence continues at coordinate 173,103,866 of NC_138342.1, forward strand.
AATAAATATGAGTTCATACTGATAACTAAATAAAGAAGTGGGAGAGAAAAGACAAATTTCCCCTAGAGAAGAATTCTGAATATGTAGATATTCCTCCTCAAGGCAGTAGTGCTTAATATCTCCATCCCTTAAATGTAGGCTGCGCTTAATAACTTCCTACCAGAGTACCTTACTGGGGGACGGGTACTTTATAGTGGAGAAACCTGGCAGACAGCATCATGGCCAGATAATCTAGGTTATCATCAATAAGTCCATATTGATAAGATGTAACTTCGCATGATGTAGTGAGAATGACATTTCGTCTCTGTGATCTTCCTGTCAATAAGCCATAATGGCAGTGTGGCCAGGAGAAAAACAATATCAAATTTAGGGACATGCTGTAAAGCACCTGGCCATTACTCTTCAAAACTGTCAAGGTCACCACCGAAGAGAAAGTGTCACAGACCGGAGGAAGCTAGAGACAAGATGACTAAATACAATATGGAATCCTACATGGGATCCTGGAACTGAAAAAAAGGTACTAGGGAAAGATGACTGAAATCTGAATAAAGTGTGGAGTTCAGTTAATATTCCAGTGTTGGTTCTTCATTTGTGACAGGTAAACCATAGCAATGTAAGGTGAAGGTGTATGGGAACTCTCCATACCGTCTTTGCAACTCTTAATGTAAATCTAAAATTAGGCTAAAATTAATTTGTGGAAAATAAAGATCCAGCTCAGTTAATTCTTATGCTGTGTAGCTTTTGTTCAGTGATGTTTGAAAACTCCCCAGGTGTTTTGAAAAATGGAGAACTTCTCTGCTATGTGTATATGTATCATCACTTGCAGTTAAGTAGTTTGTGACTTTTATGTATAAAAGTGAGAAAGACCCTATCTCATAGAAGTGTAGTGAGTAGTTTCCAACGATACGAGCATATCCAGCACCATAGTTTCCTGCTGTAGCAGCGGCGGGAGTTGAGCAGAGCAGAATCATGCTTCATTGCTTCAGTCCCATTCTGTTTTCACATTGATTGGCTTATAACTTACAGAAAGTAACTTTCATTAAGTCACTATTGTTGTGAATTCCAGGTTACAAAGAAATAAATCTGAGATCAATTTTTGTCAGAGTGAGGTCCCTGACAGAGATCCATGGTCATGGGTGGAGTTAATGCAGTTTTTGCAGACGTGTTGTCTTACAGGTCTTTAATTTTCCATATTTGAAGTTTCCTGATAAAAGCACGTTATTTTTCTCCAGCCATCATTCTGTTTTCTTCCTCCCCTAAATGTATGAAGTGTCTGAATACGTGTTATATGCTCTGTGAAAGATAAATTCTCTGAAGAGAGAAATCATCTTTCAGTGTTTCTTGGCAAATGAAATTTCATTGCCAGTTTTGAAGTTCACAATTAACTTATGGTCGAATTATTTTTTTTAAGTTTATTTATTTATTTTGAGTGAATGAGTGAGTGAGAGGAGGTGCAGGGGAGGAGCAGAGAGAGACAACCCCAAGCAGGCTCCAGGCTGTCAGTGCAGAACCTGATGTGGGGCTCGCTCTCACAAACCTTGAGATCATAACCTGAGCCAAAAATCAAGAGTTGGACACTTAACTGACTGAGCCACTCGGGTGCCCCACTCGAGGTCGAATTATTAATAGCAGAGCTGAGACTACATCTCCAGGTGTCTTACTGTTTTTACCTAGTAGTTAATGAAGGGCCAAGGGAAAGTGTGAAAAGGGAGGAGGATTTAAAGAAAAATTAGAGCAAAATGTGAAAAGATATTGGCAAAATAAGAACATCTGATGTTTCCCTTGTATTCTTATTCTTCTATTCTTTAATGGTCTAGACATCAGTGAGCATCTTTATACTTTTTTTTTTTTTTTTTTTTTAATGTTTGGATTATTGGGGCGCCTGGGTGGCTCAAGTCGGTTCAGTGTCTGACTTCAGCTCAGGTCATGATCTCACATCACAGTCCATGAGTTTGAGCCCTGTGTCGGGCTCTGTGCTGACAGCTCAGAGCCTGGAACTTGCTTTGGATTCTGTGTCTCCCTCTTTCTCTGCCCCTCCCCAGCTCGCTCTCTCTTCCTCTCTCTCTCTCAGAAGTAAATAGACATTTAAAACATTTAAAGTAAAATAAAATTTTTGGATTATTACAGTAGGATGATTTCTGGAACTGACATGAAGTTCCAAGAGAATGAATGCTTTGTGGCTGTTGGTATAAATTATGAAATAGTTTTCCAAAATAACAAGATATACTTCTGTACAGTGCAGGTAGAGCAATTTATATTTTTCCTCTAGATTAAGAGATAGAAAATGGTGTGTTATTTAAAAATTAATTTGAGGGGCACCTGGGTGTCTCAGTTGGTTAAGCATCAGACTTTGGCTCAAGTCATGATCTAGTGGTTTGTGGGTTCAAGCCCCACATCGGGCTCTGTGCTGACAGCTCAGAGCCTGGAGCCTGCTTCAGATTCTGTCTCCCCATCTCTCTCTGCCCCTCCCCTGCTCATATTCATTCATATTCATATTTTCTCTCCCTCTCTCTCAAAAATAAATAAAAAAATTAATTTGAGTGGATATTTTATTATATTTTACGAGTATTGCTCTTCTGTGAATGGTCTTCCCCATGTTGTATGAGCTGTTTTTGGAAATACAGGTATTTTTCTTAGCCACTTGTCTTTAGTTATTGTGTAAAAGTCACATTTTTCTTTCATTATCTATATATATATGCTTCTTCTGATGTATTTATACCCCTCTAGAGATCTAATATACATTTTTCCCCCCGATGGACTACATACAGAAGGGGTAAAGGATTGGGGAGAGGAAAGGTGATATTTATTTATCAGGCATTGTCATCTTTTTTTTTTTTTTTAATTTTAGTCATTCAACGTTTATTTATTTTTGAGACAGAGAGAGACAGAGCATGAACGGGGGAGGGGCAGAGAGAGAGGGAGACACAGAATCAGAAGCAGGCTCCAAGCTCCGAGCCATCAGCCCAGAGCCCGACGCGGGGCTCGAACTCAGGGACCGCGAGATCGTGACCTGAGCTGAAGTCGGATGCCCAACCGACTGAGCCACCCAGGCGCCCCTAATTTTAGTCATTCAAATAGTGTGTAGTGATAACTCATGACTTAGAGATTCATCTGTTGTCAGGGTTTTCATGTTACTCTTACGGTAATGGTTATAGGCATGTTAACCTGGTCTCCCTCCCTGTCTTGAGCTTTGGAAACAAATTCCATAATGCTCTGATTGTTTTCATTTATGTTGTGTACAAATCAGATCAAACATGCTTTATATCTTTTTTTTTTTTTTATCTCCATGATATAATGTAAGCAGCATTCTTTCTCAGTACAAATAGATTTTATTTTTTTGTGCTGAGAATGTAAGGTACACATAGACAAACTTTGGAAGGATGTATACTAAAATCATAGTCTGTCAGTAATGGGGTTAAGAGTGATGATTGTCTTTTTTTTTACAGAGCAGTTTGTGTGATTAAAAGAGTTAAATCCCATTGCAGATCTTACACAAATCATAGTATACATAAATACATCTCTACCTGTTTTATAGTTTGCACATGTTTGTTGAAAGACTGTTTAGTTATTATCTACGGTTATCTCTTAGTGATGGGATTTCAGGTTTTTTATTCTTTAAGTTGGTTAAAATGATCACTATATTATTTTTTTAACAAAAACAAAAAACAAATATTTTCATACTTAGGTTCCTGTAAATCTTTTTAAGTATTTTTATTGCAATACTGGTTTTTATCTTTTGCCTTAGAGTTGTAAGATTATCAAGTGGTTAGTTAGAATCAGTGGTTCTTAATCTTGAGCTAATTTTATTGTGGTTAGAGAATGTGGTCTTTAAATTTGAAATTAGAATTCTTTAAGGGACTGTCTGTGGCTCAGTGTATGAGTTTTTTAATTGCATAGCTCTTTGGAAGATACATGTTCTTCTGTATTGGTATAAAGTTCTCTGTATGTGTGTATCAGTTTGATCTTTCAAGTGTGTATATTTTCTCCTCCCCTCCCCCTTCTTCCCTTCTCCCTTTTTTGATCTGTCAGGCATGGAGAGGGATGTCAGTCTTCTGCTGTAGTTACAATTTTTGTCAATTCCTTTATTTCTAAAACCCTAAAATATATATAGTAAAAATATGTGGAAAGATTCATGGCTGTTAACGTCTTTAGCTTACTTTTTATCATTATATACATATTATAAACTCTGTCATACTGAATTTCTTTTTACTTAATTTAACCAGTGGTTGGAAGCATTAGTGGCATTTACTAGGCATGGGCCAAGTGTGCTAGCTCTTTGGCAGTTTGCGGGACAATCTTGAACAAAAAAAAATCGTCCCATGGTCTGCATGACTTAGAATATTCTGCCAAATGCTTTTGGTGCTGGAAAAAACTTACTAATATTTTCTAAGCCTAAAATCTGTTTTATTTATCACATAGTATTTTGCATGGGTTTAATATATATACTGATGTGTGCTATGTAAATCAAGGGAACATTGTACTTTGAAATACTAGAATTTTACAAAGAATTCTTCATGATTTTCCAGTCACATCACCAGTGCAAGGCTGTTGATGTTTTTTGAGTTACCACTATTGTATACCTGTATAAGTCTGCATTTATAACTGATCTATTGTGATTATTCTACATAGAGTGTCGTCATGCTCACATTTACATATTGGTGGAGGGCTTTTTTATTTTGTTTTTCAGTATTTTCCACCTTTTTTTTTCTGGGACTGCAGTGATCCACATGGTAGAACACTTGATATTATCTTACAAGTCAGGTCTTTGTTCTTTTTTCCTGCTTTGCTCTTGCTTTTTTTTTTTTCCTCCCCCCTATAATAGCCCTTTGAGTTCTTGATCTTTCCTACTGCAGTATCTAGTTGGTTAATGCCACCCAGTGTATCTTCATTTCAGGTAGTGTATTTTTCATTTCTAGATGTTCCTTGTCTTTTCTCTTACATTTCTCAACATGTTTATACTTCATTCTGTGTTCTGGAGCATATTTACAATAGTTGTTTTAAGGTTCTTGTCTGATAGGACCTTAATTCCATCATTTTTGTCATTTCGGGTCCTTCTGGTTATGGGTCACGTATTGCTGCTGCTTTACATAACTGGTGATTTTGGATTAGATGCCAAACGTTGTGAATTTACATTGTTGAGTATTGGGTTTTGTTCTAGCACATAGTTAAGTTGTTTGAGATACATTTGATTCTTTCAAAGTCTGTTTTTAGCTTTGTTAGGACAAATTCAGTCTTTTGTGTTGATGTAGTTCCACTTACTAAGGTGATGCTCTTCTGAAGACTTTACTTGGTGCTTCATTAATTATGAGGTTTCTCTACTCCAGCTGGTAGGGATCCCCTAATAGTTCTGAGCCCTCAAAAGCTTTCTAGTGGTTCTTTTCTAGGCCTTGTGCAGTGTCACCACAAATGCTCAGATTCAATTAAAGAACCCAAGTGTCCTCTCTCTTTCTGTGCTCTGCTTCAAATTCCCCCTGATTTCTGTTTTCCATAACCCCCAGTTTCTGTCTCCACAACTAAGTGAGATTGCTGCTCTGTCTGTCTGACTGCCCTGTCCAGAAAGTAAAGGGCGTTAAATATGACTCACTTCTTTCTCTTGTCTAAGGGTTCACAGTCCGACAACATTTTTGTTCCGTTTTCTAGTCCTTCCCAGCAAGAGGATGCATCCAGATTGTCTTAGTCTCTCCCTCATGGCCAGAAGCAGAAACTAACCCCTAACCCTCATTCTCACCCTCACCCACATGTCAGAGCTAATAATTATTTGCTCACCTAATACATAGTAATTTTTGTTAATTACTACTATTGATATATACCATCTGCTAGTTTTCTGGCTGTACCCTGTTCTGTTTATTATACCACTTAGGAAATAGGGAAGACAGGTAACAAGAAATGTTGTGCCTGGTGAAATAAAAACAGACCAGTAATACTACTGTTGTCACTCATACTGCCACCAACCACCACTCTGCCCCCAGAAGAAAGCAGTGATTTCGGCTTCCGAAAATGAAACCTGGCTGCCAGTGGTTTACAAAGAAAGGAAAGGGTTGGAAGAAATGAGAATTCCATTTTATAGAATACATTTTAATCCTTGATTTTATAAGATTTAATGAGTCAAAAACATTGTGTATATTGTTTTCTTACTAAAAATTTGTGCCTTTTAAGTGCTGTTGCCTGGAATTCGATCTATGCCTAAAATTGCTCTGTGTTGACTTCGGGCATAGTAGGGCAAACTGACTGATGTTCTTATAAAAAGATTAACATGGACAGTTTTTTCATTGTGAAATAACATTTTATTGGCCATAGGAAATAATCTTTTTTTTTTCCCTTAAAAGAGGAAGTTTTTGTTCTTTGATTTTTGTTGTTTGTTGCTTTACACTGTTCAGCTAAGCAGTGGCTTGGTTGGCTGTTTCTCAGATTTTCTCTTAATTCATTGGCTTTTAGCAAGATGAAAAATAACAGACACCAATGTATTAAGAATATCTATAAATGGGGGCACCTGGGTGGCTCACTCTGTTAAGTGACCGACTTCGGCTCAGGTCATGATCTCACGGTTTGTGAGTTCGAGCCCCGCTTTGGGCTCTGTGCTGACAGCTCGGAGCCTGGAGCCTGCTTTGGGTTCTGTGGCTCCCTCTCTCTCTGCCCCTCCCCCACTCATGCTCTGTCTCTGTCTTAGAAATAAATAAACATTAAAAAAAATTTTTTTTAAAGAATATCTATAAATTGAGGGGTGCTTGGGTGCCTCAGTCGATACAGCGTCTGACCTCGGCTCAGGTCACGATCTCACAGTTCATGAGTTCGAGCCCCGCATTGGGCTCTGTGCTCACAGTTCAGAGCCTGGAGCCTGCTTCAGATTCTGTGTCTCCCCCTTTCTTGGCCCCTCCCTCACTTGTACTCTGTCTCTCTCAAAAATAAACGCTAAAAAATAATAATAATAAAGTGTGTATAAATAGAGAAAGTTGTATGCCTTTCACCCAATATTTTCCTTCCTCAGTGATTTACCTCAGTGATTTAGAGTGGGTTGACTTCTGTGGTATATAGTATCTTTGGTTCTTGGCCCTTTTTTTTTTTGATAGGCTGGTGGTTAGTTTTGTTTCTAGGATTCCTCGGCCTGTCTCAAGTGTGCCTGTTAAAATTTTGTACCCTTGCTGTGAAGCTGCTTCAGTATTAAGCATTTATGACATCACTTTCTTTGGAGTTCTAGTTGTAAAATAGCCATTCCTGGGATAAGTGACCATTGTAAGAACAGATGTCGCCTTATTCCTGTTACAGTTGGCGCTAAAACACTAGTCTGTTTCTCTTCTTCCCTCCCCTTCTCTTTTCCTCCTCCCTTCTCTCTCTTACATGCACACAGACACACTTCTCTTTTCTTCCCCACCCTGTCACAGATTCAGTGACTGCATTATAACCAGCTATAACTAGTACTATCTTTAGCACCTTGGGGTATTATAATAAAGCCTACTGTTTTATTACTTGATTCTTGTTCTGTCTTCTGAGGATAACATAGATACAGAATCCTATCACCACCATTCCTATCCCACATCTCTTCAGTACTATTATAATGACCTCCCTGTTGACTTAATCATCTCTAGATTTTTCTCCTGTCCAGGTCACTTTAGAAGGATAAGATTTCTCCCCCATTGGAAATTAAGCACATCTTTCAGCAAGTCCCTCTTGCTTTCCAGTGCTCAGCAGGAAGGCTAGTCAGGCTAATTATACTGATCATTGACTTATCCTTTATTAAGTTACAGCCATAACAGCTCATCTAACTAACAAGAGTTGTAATTTCTTTAATTTAGGTGAACGCAACAATTTGGGAAAAAGATGAAGTAATTTAAATACTGAGCCAACTCTGCCTGTTATTCCATTGTGTGAACAGGAAAGTGAATCTGGTGTTGGTGTTAGGTGTGAGCATTTCACCAAGTTGAGAGTCAAAGAGAAGTATTTTTGGTGCAGCATGACTTTGTATGCAAATTAACTAGTTCATCTGGTGCATTAGCTAAAGAAACCATAAGCTAGCAATGCACTGGGGGAAGTTGGCTGAGCTGGACTGACAAGAGAAAGAATTTGCGTCTCCAAAGTGATGCTTGTCTGAGTGGTTTGAATTTAAAGGTAATTTTTATGATGTATGGTTTTTAACCTTATTCCCTGATTTTAAAAAGAACCTGACCTTCAGGTAAGAAGTGACTCCATATATTGTGTCTGCTGTTGTTAGCTTCTATTTATTTTCTCTCTCAAAGTGTACCCTAATGTACTTTAAGTGCAGGGCTCTTGTATGGTTTTAAACCTTCACTACAGAATACAGAGCACCCAATGAATGGCTTTTATGTGTGATTTCTTATTTGGCTCATTGCTTGTGCGACAGTATGTTGTTTAATATTTACATATTAAATATTTAATAATTACATTGTAGCTTTTCCAGCTTTGTTTTATTGCTGATATTTAGTTTTGTGCCGAAATGTACTTGGTATCATTCAAGGGTTCTTAAATTTGTCATATTCGTTAGGTCTCTTTTTTATGTGATTTAACTGGGGGATTCCCCTGTGTGTACTTGAAGAAAATGTGTATTCTGTTTTTCTTGGATGGAATGTTTTATATATATACACACACGTATATATGTATATATGTGTATATATTTATATATATGTACATATTTATATATGAATATATGTATTAGAAAAATATATACATATATTTTAAAGTATATATTTATATATTTTAGAACCCTGTATTCTTAAGTATGCTTCAAGTAAAAAATGTTGTTGAAAAAGAAAAAAAATAACTGAGGATACTCACTTAAAGCATGTCAGAGGGGAGGTGGGTGGGGGAATGGATGAAATAGGTGAAGGGGATTAAGAGTACACTTAATCTTGATGAGCAAAATAGAATGGCTTTTTAAATAATTATGTTTGTCTTTACAGATTAGTCTGATATATTCAGTTTCACACTTTTATGTTACATATACGAACACTAAATTTATTTTTTCCTCCTGATACCGCTGACCACGGTGGGCTTCTGAGATGAGGTGGTTTTTTTTGTTTTTTGTTTTTATTTTTTTTTAACATTGATTTATTATTGAGAGACAAGAGAGACACAGAGCGTGAGCATGGGAGGGGTAGGGAGAGGGAGAAACAGAACCTGAAGTAGGCTCCAGGCTCTGAGCCGTCAGCACAGACCCCGACGTGGGGCTCGAACTCACAAACTGTGAGATCATGACCTGAGCCGAAGTCGGTCGCCCAACCAACTGAGCCACCCAGGCACCCCTGGGATAAGGTTTTTAATCTGGAAGTGGGGTGCTGTCCACACCTTCTGAAATTACATGCACATTTTTGTGTACACTTAAGCATGCAGTTTTTTGGCACGACACGTGTAACTTTCAGTAGGCTCTCAGAGTATTCCAAAAAGGTAAAGTGCCTTGGACCTAGACAATGAAGGAAGCAAAGAAAGCTTTCCAAAATCAAGCTGTTCTTGGAAAAATCACTAAAAAGAAAACTATAAAATGGAGTGTTGGACAGGTTATTAGTAAAGATAACGTTGATCAGTAATTTTTAAAATTGAAGATGTATAGTGTTCTTTATTATAGCAAATCAACATTCTTAAATTGTGATAGTGAGCTAATATAGGTCAGAAAATGGCCTTTCTCTTGTAAAAAAAAAAAGTTTATTTAAATTGCACATGATGAAATCTTTCCTAATTTGGCATAATGCCTTATAGTGAAGAACTTGTTAGTAACAGTGGTGAATTTTTCCAGTGTAGTTGCTTTATCTTAATACCTAATTCTGTAACTTAGATTTTTTCCCTTAGAAAAATGACTCTGGTGTCAGTAAGCAAGTGAAATACCCTATAATTTTATTTGAATTTACTGTGAAATTAGCACTGACTTTGGGTGTAAAAGGACTGCTTCTAGTAGCCTGTGTGGTGTTTGGGAGCCACAAGAAGAGCTGTGCATATTGACGGCGCATAGCACAAAGTGTTCCTGATGTGTGTGGGTTCTGTTTGCAGACTTTTGTTTGAGAGGCCATAATTTGAATATTGATTTATGACTGTTAAAATTTCATCTAAAGTTACTTTTACATTTAAAAATTTCCCCCATTTTAGTTATATCTGCCTTAGTTCCAGAGGCCACCTTTGGGTTCGCATAAAGAAGCTTATCAAAAGTATATAAGAAGGAAAATTATCAAGATAATTATTATAATGGTTAATGGTCCTATTATAAAATGTTTCACAAATTGTTGATTACACTCATGATTTTAGTGAAATACCAGTAAACCACTAGTATTTAAGTATAATTTGTATTCCTGTTACAATAGATTCATACTGATTTATTCTAGAGAGAATGTGTTTTTGGAGAACTAAAATATTCATGAAAGAACCTTAGATTTACTTATTTCTGATGGTAGGTTCATCTGTAGGCCTGGAATGTGTTAGGGAAAACATGCTAAGTTCTGTGTAAGTTGGGAAAGAAAAACTAAAATCATTTCTTCTTTGTTTTTGTTTCAATTATACAGCAGATATAATTTCTACAGTAGAATTTAATCATTCTGGAGAATTACTAGCAACAGGAGATAAAGGTGGTAGAGTCGTCATCTTTCAGCAGGAGCAGGAGGTAAGTGTTGAAAGTTTAATATATCTAAATTTCAGTTTGCTTTTGGGGCTAGAACTTGTATTGCACTCGAGTATTTCATCAGAGGATTTTGACTTTTTTTTTTTTTCCTTAATGTTTATCAAGCAGAATATCCCAATGGATAGATGGCTCTGCTTCTCTTAGCTTTGTGTGTGTGTGTGTGTGTGTGTGTGTGTGTGTCTGTGTCTGTGTCTGTGTGTGTGTGTGTGTGTGTGTGTGTGTTGTTTTGACTATAAAAACACAGCACTTTGTTAGATTTGGTTAGAGAAAGGAGTGGGAAGTGGTGTTAATTCAAGATTTTAACTGGTTTTGAAGCCTTGGCCCTCATTTTTTTTCTCTTAAAACTCCGTAAAGCAAAATTGCTTTGATCTCTTCTCAATGCTTAGTTTGCTTTGCGTAATTGGGGGTGGGAGGCTAGTTTAAAGAAAAAGCTGTTGAGTTATTTTGACATCAGTTCATACTAATACTGTTACTGTGGTTTAAATAAAACTGTTTTAAATGACAATTGCATGTATACCCATGTAATGTAATTTATAAGCTCAGTACCCCTTTTCAAGCTTAGTTGATTTGAAAATTGTTTTCCTTTTCTCTTTGAAGAAAGGAATTTCTCATTGCAGACTCTTGAGATTAAAGTGGGTTTTGTTTTGTTTTGGGTACAGCTTAGGCACACTTCTAAATCCGATTGACAAGATTTCTCACTAAAATTTTATGTTAAAATTTGTCACACTAGATTTTCCTTTACTCTCTCTGTCCATTCGTAGATCAAAGTTAGACATTATTTAAAATCGTCTGTTTTGAAACATCCTATCCCTGTTTATATATCCAAAAAGAGTTAAAAGTAATGTGCATAAATGGCAGGGTTTTACAAATAGATGTCTCAATCATAACAGAGAGTTAGGTTTTAAAGGATTGTGAAGTTCCTTAAATAAGCAAAGAATCTAGTAATAATACTACTACTTTGCACTTCTATAGCGCCTTTGACCTGAGGATCTCAAAGTGCTTTACAAACACTAATGAATTAATCCTCACAACACCCCAGTGAGGTAGGTAATTTAATTTTAAAAGAAATGATTAATAGTGTCTGATTAGAAGATGCACAAACACTAAATATGTCTCCTTTTATTTATTTATTTATTTTTGGTTGGAAGACAATATGAAAAGACTCCAGCTTTTCTTGACAAAGACTGTTCTTATGGGAAGGGGGGAAGCAAAATCAGTTTTCTGTTCCTATTTTCAAGCAACTAAAATCTTGACCATAGGAATCTTGAACTACTTGGAGTTGAAATGGAACCTTAGATCATTACAGTTTCCCTTTCTATTTACAAATGAGAAAGTTAGGATATTAACAGACCACTTGATTAGTGTGGCAGAACTAACAGCTAGGACTCAAAACTTCTGACGCACCATCTTTTAATATTCTTCGGTGCCTTTCACTTTAGATAACCAAAATATGAATGGTAATTTTGTTATTCAGAAGTTAGAGCTGGCATTCTCTGCCCTTGAGTGGTTTTTTTGTTTGTTTGGTTTTGGTTTTTTACTGGATGTTAATGACTGTCTACAACTTAGCTTTTGTTTTAAAGAAAGGTGTTTGGAGCTTTCGATAAATCTAGTAGGGGTTTGATAAGTGTCCTCAAAGTAATAGTTGAAGGCCGTCAGTAATACGATAAATTGGAATAAAAGATCTCACACAGAGTTACTGCAGCTGCTCGAACGTTTTACTTGTATTGGCAAACAAGGCCCCAGATTTGAAGGATAGGTTTCCTTTGATTCTTTTCTGAAATTCCATTGAAGATTCTAAAGTGCTAAAATTTAAGATACATACCCTTATAACAAGGAATGAGCAAAATGACTTTTTGAGAAGGATCATTGGTACCAAAAAAGGACTTCCTTTTTCATGTATCTGACCTTCTTAACTGCATTTAAGAATTCAGATAGATGCATTATCTAGAACCTCAGGTTAGTAGTGTATCTTGAGAATTACTTAGTACAAGTATCAGTATGTTTTAAGCGATGGATTAAATAATGATGAGGTAATAATTTACTTCTTCCTTCAAAACTTTATCTTGTTAATCTTAATTTGGTGCCTGTTACCTAATTTATTTTCCACATTTTTAAGCCCTGTCTTATATGGAGCGTGTAGTATAGGGCTGTCTTCAGGACACTCACTGCCTACGTCACTGATAATGTCTGTGCCTTACGTCTAGAGGCACCTTTGTATCAGTACCTAATATATTTAGATTAGATTTTTATGAATCCACATCTGTTACATCTGTAAAATAGTGTTCTAGTTTGGAAAGTGGGAGAGAACTTAAAGATGATCTTTTTCTAGTTTTTAGATAATCCCAGAAAAGGTTTCTATCAAAAGGTTGTATTGCTTAGTTTAATAGCAGAGCTCTAGAATTAGAACTTAGAGCTCCGAATCTCAGTCCAGCTTCTTCTAACAGTTACAGCTATTAAACATACATTCCAGGGAGCACTGGTGCCTGTCCAGTGAGCCTTTCTTAGTGTCTGATAATGATGCTAGCTCCGTGTACAAAACAGTGGCATTTGCATTCTCGTGGCTTTATCTTCTCACTGGGTGGCTGGCAGGGTTCCTTTCTAAACTTCACTTGACTGGCACGGCAGACTGACACCTTTAACTCACCGTTCTGTCTCACTTCTTTTACCCTTCAAGTGTGGCTGATCCCCTTCCTGTCATCCTGTCGGTTACCTCTTGCTGCCTGTCCATCTGTTCCACAGTCAAAGAAACTGGGTAGTCATTTAGAGGGCTGTGATTCAGTTCGAGTATATTTCACCCTGGTGATGCTAAAACATGTTTTGCTGTCATTTAATACTATTTTTATAACTAATACGTTCCTATAGTTTTCTGTTTGACAGAATCTCTGTGATAGAAGCAGGTCGGGTAGGGAAATTAAGGCCCAAGAGTAAGGTGATTTCCATGAGGCATTCCACTTGTCCTGTGGTCAGTAAGTGTTGATACCCAGTCCGGTGTTTATAGCATGTCCTAAAATAGGTGAACACTCTTACTGTTTTCATAACTTTTATGTAATAGCTTTTGACAACCAAGTAGATGGCAGGATATATTCTTGTTGATAATGAAAATATTAATAGTTTTTCTTGGGAGATTCCAAGTAACTGTTAGACTAGGTGGTGTTGGTGTTCTGTATTTTGTAGAGGATCTTTCGTTTTATGGGTATTCAAATTAGGTGGGCGGCAGTTGTTGAAATTGCTGATTTTTCTTTTGACTTTGGATTGCTCAGACCTTCACTTTTCTCTGAGGCTTTCTGATTGATATAGGTTAAAGTGTGTGTAGGGGGGAGATTTTTTTTTTAAGGGACAATTAAGGAGAAAGGTGAGAAGGGAGATGTTCCTTTTTTACATTTCTTCCTAGATTATTATATAGAGCCTTTGTTTTCTGTGTTCTAGGAGTGCTAGTAACTTTCTAGGCTTTTTCTCATTTTTTGGTTGTTCTTAATGTGACATTCCCAAAACTCCTTAACAAGATATAGAAGAAATCTTAGAAATCATGTTTATCACAAAAGATGTGTAGGGGGTTAGGGCATCTGGGTGATTCAGTTGTTAAATCTGGGTGATTCAGTTGTTAAGCTTGATGTCGGCTCAAGGACATGATCTCACAGTTGTGAGATCAAGCCCCCTGTGTCAGGCTCCATGCCAAGCATGGAGCCTGCTCTTTAAATTCTCTCCCTCTCCCCGTCCCCTTTTTGTGTGAGTGCACTCTCACTCTCCCTCTCTCTCCCTCTCCAATAAAAAAAAAAAAATGGGTAGGGGTTTAATATGTATTTTCTTTGTAAATTATTTGGAAAGACTAGAATGGAGCTCAAAATCACCAAGATGTTGTTAAGGGCGCCCAAGTGGCTCAGTCATTGGAGCGTCCAACTCCTGAATTCGGCCAGGTCATGAGGTTCATCAGTTTGAGCCCCACATGGGGCTCTGTGCTGACAGTATAGAACCTGCTTGGGATTGTCTCTCTCTCTCTGCCCCTCCCCCACTTGCTCTTTCTCTCTCTCAAAATAAATAAACTTAAAAAAAAAACAAGATTTGTTTTTAACAGATTCAGTATCATCCATACAAAGGGGTTGTTGATTTACTTTGATGTTTAAGTGAAGAGAGAACCCACTTTTCTAGGGTGATGTGGCAGCATTCGCTTTACATAGTATTTACTGAGCAGCAATCAGAACAGCAAATTTAGCAGTGTTGGTGAGAAATGGTCGAAGGAACCAAGTCTGTATAGCCAGGAGAAGAGACTGTGTAGAGTCTTGATATTTAGGGATTTATGTGGGAAGAATTGATTAGTTTCTTTTGTATATGGAAATAAATACACAAGATCTGGATGCCCATCTGTCAGGAATATTATAGAAAGAATACATGAGAAGTTCAAGAAAATCCAGTGTGGTTTATTCTAAATCAAAGTATCTATAAAATAAGGTTTCTTCTCTTAGCTACTGGGCTTAACTATCTTCATTTTTCATTCACTCTTTGATCTAAGTTTTGTGTTTTTCAAAGAATAAAATGTTAGAATCGCCTGGGAACATGCATTTCAAATGCAGATTACTGGACTGTGTCTCATACCCACTAAATCAGAATGTCTGGAGGCCCGAGATCCCACTTTTACTTTTTTTAAAAGTCCTTTGGGGACCTCATTTGATAGAAAATGTCGAATTGAAATTCTCTGCATTCCAGTACCAGGATAAGGATAAAAGCTCCATAATACAGCTTCAAGTTTATATCTAAAAATACATTTAAACAGATAGATCTTAAATGTATTTAAGATACATTAAATGTAAATACCTTTAAGATAGATCACATGATACATACAGAAAAATGCACAGAATCACAAGTGTACAGTTCTATAAATTTTCACAAAACAAACACACTTGTGTAATTCTTCCCTGGATCAAGAAATGGGATATTACTGGCACTTTAGAGGCCTTCTTTGTCCTTCCTGTTACCACTACCCTCCTCTACCAGAGATAACTGTGAAATTTGTTTTGCCCATATTGAGCTTTATTTGTATATGGTGCATTCACAGAAATTAAGTGCTAAAATTTATAAGCTTTTGCAGGGGTTCTCAACCTTTGGTGTCATGGATTTCGTCAGTAGCCTGGTCAGTTCTGTGGACTTCTCAGAATGTTTTAATTGTATATAATAACATAGGATTAGGAAGGAAACTATATTGAAAAATACGTTTCAAAGTGTTTTTAAAAACGCTTATTACTGAGTAATAAGTGTTTTTTGTGGGGTGCCTGGGTGGCTCAATCAATTGTCTGACTTCGGCTCAAGTCATGATCTCACGGTTTGTGAGTTCAAGCCCCGCGTTGGGCTCTGTGCTGACAGCTCAGAGCCTGGAGTCTGCTTCGGATTCTGTGTCTCCCTCTCTCTCTGCCCCTCCCCCACTCACGCTCTGTCTCTCAAAAATAAACAAACATAAAAATATTTTAAAAATTGAAAAAGTAAAATTAAAAACAAAAGTTTTTGTGGATAACAACTGGGGTGTGATTTAAAAACATGTCATGTCTATAGTGACAAAGTGATGGATGCTGCTAATATGGTGTTTTATCACCTATATCCATAAATGAAAGAAATGCTGAATTTCAGCTAGACATTAGTAGGAAAAAATATTTAAATTTCCACCACATCCAGGTTCACAAAATCCCTGGGTTTCATCCATGGATAGGTAGTATATGGGCCCCAAATTTACAGCCCCTGGTAAAGCAGTCTCTTTTTACCAATAAAAAGACTGGGGTCCCAGACAGTAGGTTTAATCATCCAAAGTCATACACTTTAATAAAGAGATGAACCCTTAATTCTAGAATCCACATGTCTTGTTTCTCTGCCACAGTCGCAAAATCTTATTTAATCTTCACAGCAAAATAATGAAGATGTGTGCACACCTCCTGTGTTTCAATTTATTACCAATTTATGGATGAGTTGAGATTAGAGAAGATAACTTTTCTAAGATCACATAGCTAGTGAAGTCGGTAATAGTTAATTTCTGCATAAATTGGAATGAATATCCACAACGCTGCATATTGTTTAACATATGAAAAAAAATCTGACTTCTCTAAGTAATGAGCCTAAGTGATACAAGTCACACAGGAAAGTCAGTTTCATTACTTTATCGTAATGGGGAAAATAACTTGATCTTGACTTTTTAATAGTAGCCATTAATGAATGATGTCTTCTCTGTGGTAGGCTTAAGGAGGGAAAAGTTAGAGTTTGGATTGAGAGTTTAAATACCTCATTTCTATTTGTTCATGAATTCATCCAGCCACCTCTCTTGTTCAGCCGTCTATTGTCCACATTTCTATCCAACCAGCTGTCAAACACATGTCACCTACCTACTAATCTTTTGAGGTTCCAGCTCAAAGAATTCAAAATTCAAAAGAATTATATTTTCCAGAAGTGAAGTATCAGTTTAAAGTACCATTTCTGATTGCTAAGCGTTATCAGTATGAATGTCACTAAACAACTGTTAGACAAAGTAGGATTCTTCTAGATGTTATTTTTCATAACACTGGATGAGATCTTGAAAGGATGTTTTTGACATATTAAAGTAATTTTTTCACTTTACCTGTTGCCCAGAAATTTGAATTGTCCATATTTCTTATATTGTCCCCCCAGAATCCAAACAACAAAAAACAGATCCAAATCTGTGAAACTAATAATACCCAGTAATTTTAGAATTTACTTTTTCTTCTCTCTGCCATCTTCTCAACCTCACACATACAACACTTCTTAATTGTATTTTTCTCACAAGTAATTTCTCCCTCTTAATTAAAAACATCATATTCACTGTAGATAATTTAGGAGACATGGACAGGGGGCAAGAAAGTACCTATAACTCCACCAAACAAAACCCAACACTTTTGGTGTGTATTAAAGATTTGTCTTTCTAAAATGAGATTATACTTAGGGTGGTATGTTATTTTTCCTCACATACTGTATGTAAAGACCTTTCATGTTGTTAAAGATTCTAAATCCTCATCTTTAATGATTACATGATACTCCATTACAGACATGTACTGAAGTTTATTTAATGTAATCTCTATTGTTAGATATTACCTAGATTGTTTATTTCTTGCTTTCTGATCTTTTTTTTTCTTTTTCTGTTATGAATAACACTATAAAAACATTCTTGTAGTTGAAACTTTGAAGCACCTATTACTTCTTTAGAACCTTCTAGAAGTTAAGTAGCTGGATCTAAGGTTGTGAGCATTTTTAAGTTATATTGGCCAATTCTCTTCCAGTAAACTTTACGAATTTATACTTGAACCAAAAATTTCTAAATACAGAGAAGAAATAAAATCGACAAATTGGTGATTAAAAAAGGTATTTTTACTGGATTTTAGTTTTACCTAAACTTTTGATACTTCCAGTAATTAAAATTGTTTCCAGGTACATAAAAATATGTCCTGTTTTTCTGATGGTGTATTTAATAAATTGATTTGTTATAGGCCATGTATTGCGAGGAGAGTAAGTTCTTTCAGGAGGCTGTGTTTCTCAGTTTTGTAGATTGGCTGCCTTTAAGTTTCGTTTACTTTTTCTGTTTGTGTTTGCTGGTTTCCTGCCTCTAAATTATTTAGACATTTACCCATATTTCATATTTTCCCATTTCAATTCAATATCTGATTGAAATTTATTACTCTGCTTTATGTAATTTAGAGATCTTCCCCTCCTCTACCTTCCCTACCCACCCCCAAACTGACAGGCAGGTTATTCCAACATACATACTGATAATCTTTTTACAATGACTATTTTAAATGCATCTGTATCAGACAGAACATTATTTTATAGAGTTATATCTAGTCTTTACTGTATTTTACTTTTTCAGTACCTTAAGTGTGTTGAACTAATCTTTTTTATTTTTTCCATATTGTAATTGAGCTGTATATACAGGTTTCAGAATTTATTGAAGTTGGTTTCTTTCTAAAATAACTCCTTTTGCTCTTTTCAAAATAAATAACTTGGTCAGAATACAGGGTGTTGCAGGTTTCCTAATTTGAGAAACTAACATTCGGCTTTTTGGATTGCAGGCCATTGTATGTTTAGCCATATCATGTTGTGTCTAAATAATGTGGATCGATTGGACATTAAAGATGTGGGGTCCATCTGCTGTTGGTTAAGCAGTCCAACTCTTGATTTCGGCTGAGGTCATGATCTCACGGTTTGTGAGATTGAGCTGAGCCTCGTGTCATCACAGAGCCTACTTGGGATTCATTTTCTCTCTCTCTCTCTCAAAATAAACAAACATTCAGAATCATTTCATCTCATGAATAAAGACCAATCTGTGTGTTAATCTTGTTTAGAGAGGAAACCAACTCCATAAGAGTCTAAGTTGTCTAAAGTGTGTGTTGCTTAGTATAGTATATAATAGGCATTCAGCGAAGGGGCACAACTATTTAATAAGAGCTGAAAAATCTTGAAATATTCCACCACCATCATTGTGATCAGAAAATGATAGAAATTTCTTTTTTTGTTGTTGTTTTCTGTTTACATCGATTGTGTTTTATCTTGCTTTATTCTAGAAAGTTCCATATATTTGCATTGATAGTGGTTTGTTAATCAGATATGAATTGATTTTGTTTTCTACCATTTCTGTCATTTCACAAGACTCAAACTTTTTTTTTCTTTTAGTTTTTTTAATGTTTACTTTTTTAAGAGAGAGGGAGAACACAAGAGTCAGCATGAACAGGGGAGGGGCAGAGAGAGAGAGAGGAAGAGACAGAATCAGAAACAGGCTCCAGGTTCTGAGCTGTCCGCACAGAGCCCCACGTAGGGCTTAAACCTGCAAACGGTGAGATCATGACCTGAACCGAAGTCGGACTCTTAACCAACGAGTCACCTAGCCACCCTACAAGAGTCAAACTCTTTTAAACCACTTTGAAATAAAAAGCAAATGTTTGCTTGTTACAAATATATTACAAGATTAAAGAATCATTAATAAACACTAAATTTTATTAGTGTTCTATTTAGCAGCTTAAAAAATATCCATTGTCACTTATATGAGTTACAGTAAAATACATTTTTAATTTTTTCTAAAGTGTGTTATGTTTTGTTCAAGGAACAAAGTAAGTCCTACCTTTTCATAAAGTTTCTTTTAAAAGAAGGAAGTTATTAGTAAAAGCACAGTGCAGTTATTTATATTTAGAATTAGCTGTTACAGAATGTCAAATGATGTTCTTTCAGAGATTGTTTTTAATTCTTGATTATTCTTAATAGGTTTATCATGAAAAGTATGAAAACTATCATTTTCACAAAGAAAAAGATAAAAATCCAAAATCATCCCATCTCAGGGGCACCTGGGTGGCTCAGTCTGATAAGCATCTGACTCTTGATTTCAGCTCAGGTCATGATCTCATGGTTTGTGAGATGGAACTGAGCCCCTTGTCAACACAAAGACTACTTGGGAGCCGCCCCGCCCCCCCCCCCCCCCCCCCAAACATTCAGAATCATCTCATCTCATCTCATGAATAAAGACCAATCTGTGTCTGTGTGCATTCTGGGTATTTTTGTTTTGCAGAATTAGAATCATGTTGCACATGCGACTCCATAAGTTTTTGTATCTGTTGATGTTGATCAGGTTAATTTCAGTCAAGGAGGTGAAGAAACTGGGCAATAATTGAGTGGAAAGGAGTGCATGTGTAGTGTGGAAGAACATGTCCAGTCTGCTTTTATAACTTAAGTGACAAAAGTTAAATGAACATGGAGCTTGTGGGAGCTATAGAAGACGAGTAGCAGGAAGCATTGTGCTTGATTAAGTTAATATGGTTGAGACACACTGATCTGCTGTTGAATGTAATTGGCTCTATAGTATTTCATAATTTACTTGATTTGATGGATATTGAGGTTGTTTATGCATTAAGTTGTTCATACATCTTTGCAGGCATGGTTTTCCATGACATTATACTTTTGAAGTGGAATTGTTGAATATCTACATTTTTTAAGGCTTTCAATAAGTATTGACAAATTATCCTCCAGAGAAGCTGTGTAAATGTTTATACTTCTTCTGGTAGTATATGACTTGAACCATATTCTCATCATTAAAACGATGGTCATTATCACATTTTTTATTCGTCTAAGGACCAAACATTATTCTTCAATTTTGATTACTAACAATAATGAGCAGTTCTACATATATTTACTGACCATGTGTTATATAAATTGCCAACTTTTGACCTTTGTCATCTTTCAAGGAAAGGTATTGATATTCTTTTCTAGTGATTTTTTTTTATTTAAAAATTTTTTTTGTTTTTTACATTTAGAGACAGAGCACAAGTGGGGGAGGGGCAGAGAGAGAAGGAGACACAGAATCCCAAACAGGCTCCAGTCTCTGAGCAAGTGGTCAGCACAGAGCCCGATGCGGAGCTTGAACCCACAAACCACGAGATCGTGACCTGAGCAGAAATCGGATGCTCAACCAACAGAGCCACCCAGGCTCCCCTTTCGTAGTGATTTTTAAGGACCTTTTATAATACATCTTATATAGTACATAATTTTCTGGCCTATACTAGCCATCTTGTTAGCTGTCAGTCTTTCTCTGCTATTTACTTTTGTCTTTATAGTAAAAAGTTCTTTTTCACTTTAAAATATATAGAAATTCACCATTGTACTTACCTTTTGTTGCTTTTGTTTATTTTTGAGCATTTAATTGCTCCGTCTGGAGTTTACTTGTGTATAAGAAACAAAGTTCCAGTCTTCTTTCCAAATGGTTGGTTGGTTCTAACACCATTGAATATTACGGTTTTATATTTTGTTTTGGTTTGTTTAAACCTCAGGGTCATACTTGAGTTCATGAGCTCCAAACCTGTGCACATAGGCATGCAGGTGCACATACACTGCTTCTCACACGCTTTCATGTACCTTTCCCTGTAGGTAACAATAGAGGTAGATTCATCCGTCCCTATAGGTAACGATTTAAATGTGTTCTTATAATATATATTTTGTTTTTGTGTGCTGTATTATTAATTAACTGTGGTAAAATATCATATAAGGTGGAACTTCTCAACCGTTTTCCAAGTCTGCAATACAGCATTACCAACCATATATACAATGTTGTATAACAGATTGCTAGACAACCCCCCCATACAGCCCCTCCCCCCACCAGTCCTGCATAACTGAAACAGTATACCCACTGAACAACAACTTCCTACCCTCTTCCTCCTCCTAGCCCCTGGCAACCACCATTCTAACTTGCTGTTTCTATGAAGTTGGCTACTTTAGATACCTCATGTAAGTGGAATCATGGAGTATTTCTCATTTTCTGACTGGCTTGTTTGACTTAGCTTAATCTCTTCATGGTTCATCCATATAGTGGCATAAGATAGGCTTTTTTTAAGACTAATATTCGTGTGTGTTTGTATGTCACATTTGTCTTTATTCATGTATCCGTCACTGGACATTTAGTTTGCTTCTACTATTAGTTTGCTATTCACATAGCTATTGTGAATAATCTCTTTGAGATCCTGTTTTAATTCTTTCGAATATATCCTGAAAAGTGCAATTGCTGAATCACAGGGTAGTTCTATTTTGAGGAACCCACATACTGTTTTCAAAGTGGCTGCACCTTTTGTGTGCCACATTTTTTTACACTGTATTGAAATAATACACAAAAGCATACAAAGCATTAGTACATTATCACATAGCAGACATCTAGGTCAAGAAATAGAACTTTCCACCCTTCCACATAACCCTTCTCATTCCCCTTCCAAGTCATTAATTTCTCCTTTCTCCCCTTAAAGAAAAGTCTATTTATAAGCCTGATTTCTAACACTGAGTTTGATCTGTACTTTTAGAACCTTCCATAAATGGAATCATAATAAGGGTGTATCTGGCCTTTTTGCTCAATACTACGTTTGTGTGTATATAATTTGCTCATGTTCATTGCTATGTAATGAATGTTCTTTTGTGTTGCTTTACTACAATTTATCTGTTGTAGGTGCAAACATTTTGGTTGTTTCAGTTTGTGACTATTAAGAATAATGCATCTATGAGCGTTATTTTTTGTTGTTGTTTGTTTTTTTGTTTTTTGTTTTTCATATTTTCTTTATTGAAAATACATAAACACACTAAAAAGAACCTCAAATCCATATATATATATTTGAACTTATCAGTCTGATATTTTTTCTTCATAATTATATGCAATCAAGGCAGACTTTGTTAAAAAATTTTTGGAGACACCTTTATATAAAGAACAAATTTGTTCTATAGAAAATAATGTAGAAGATGTTTACAACTCAGAGAGTCTGAAAATAGACATTTCAATAAAACTGGCTATTTTATTCAGTCACAGGAATGACATTGGAAATATAGCAAAGATCACATTGAAAATTACGAGGGAATTAGACACTAATAAAAATGCTCCAAAAGATAATTGTTTTAAGACGTTGGTGATATAAGGAAGGGGTGGGAAGGAAAAGGTGGACTTGAATAAGTTAGTTAAGCAGAGTGATTAGTAGTTACATAATAACTCAGGGATACATTAGAAACTAAAACGTTACTAGAAATACAAGTTTTTAAAAGCAGTGTGTTACTAAAAATATGAAAATGTGCACGGTGGATGCCTAAAACTCACCCAATTAACATTTTAAAGTATAATTTAAGGCCATTTTTATTTTTATTTTGAGAGTGAAAGCTGTTGAATAGTTAGGTGGGCAGAACAATTTCATCACTACTGGAGATTGATTTTCACTTCAGTAATCAAGAGAAAGGAATTTAAATTTTGCTGTCCTTAATTGATGTAGTAGTTAGAATTATAAGCAGTACAAAGAGAAGGCTTGTTTTTCACAAACAGCTTGATTGGTAGAAGATTTCTTTCTTTTTTTTTAAAGCAGTGCTATTTTACCGGTTGGATAAATTGTCTCTATCCAACTATTGACTACAACCTCCCACATTGACCAGGATTTCCTTTATAATTTTGATTGATTCCCGGAATAGGAAAGACCATATTCCTCATACTAATTTGCGACTTTCTCTTCTGTTCTCCATACTATACAATGTGACTAATGATAACAAATGAGCTTTTATATGATAAATAAGTTATATTCACTTATGTTGGTATCTAAAATTTTTTAAAAATATTAATTTGGATGGATTTTTACTATTTTGACAAGCACTATTTTTATTTTTTGGTATTTTCATTTAATTTATTTTTTTTAATTTACATCCAAGTTAGTTAGCATATAGTGCAACAGTGGTTTCAGGAGTGATTCCCTAATGCCCCTTACTCATTTAGCCCTTCCACCCTCCTACAACCTCTCCTGTAACCCTCTTTGTTCTCCGTATTTAAGAGTCTCTTATGTTTTGTCCCCCTCCCTGTTTTTATGTTATGTTTGCTTCCTGTCCCTTATATCCATCTGTTTTGTATCTTAAAAGTCCTCATATGAGTGAAGTCTTATATTTGTCTTCTCTAATTTCGCTTAGCATAATAATACCCTCCAGTTCCAACCATGTAGTTGCAAATGGCAAGATTTCATTCTTTTTGATTGCCGAGTAATACTCCGTGTGTGTGTGTGTGTGTGTGTGTGTGTGTGTGTGTGTGTACACACACACACACACACACACACCACATCTTTATCCATTCATCCATCAGTGGACATTTGGGCTCTTTCCATACTTTGGCTGTTGTTGATAGTGCTGCTATAAACATGGGGGTGCATGTGCCCCTTTGAAATAGCACACCTGTAGCCCTTGGATAAATACCTCGTAGTGCAATTGCTGGGTTGTAGGGTAGTTCTATTTTTAATTTTTTGAGGAACTTCCATACTGTTTTCCAGAGTGGCTCTGTCAGTTTGCATTCCCACCAATAGTGCAAAAGGGTTTCTCTTTCTCCACATCCTTGCCAACATCTGTTGTTGCCTGAGTTGTTAATGTTAGCCATTCTGACTGGTGTGAGGTGGTACCTCATTGTGGTTTTGATTTGTATTTCCCTGATGATGAGTAACGTTGAGCATTTTTTCATGTGTCGGTTGACCATCTGGATGTCTTCTTTGGAGAAGTGTCTGTTCATGACGTCTTTTGCCCATTTCTTCACTGGATTATTTGTGGTTTTTTGGGTGTTGAGTTTGATGAGTTCTTTATAGATTTTGGATACTAAGCCTTTATCTGATGTTTGCAAATATCTTCTCCCATTCTATCGCCTTTTAGTTTTGCTGAACATTCTTGATCATGTTTTTTGGTCCACATAGTCATGCATGAAATTACTATGTCATGAGGTGGACAGCACAATAAAAAGTGGTTTGCCGATTTTATTCTCCTGAACAGTATATGAAAATTTTGGTTGTTCACGTCTTTGCCAATACTTTATTATCGGTCTTTTTTTTTAATTTTCAAATATTTTGGAGATTTTGTGTATGTCATATTATACTTTCTTTTTTTTAACACTGATTGACCATCTTTTAATGCGTTTATTGGTCATTTGGATATTATCTTTTGTGAAGTGCATGTTTGCTACTTGGGTAGGAGCCGAAATCAAGAGTCCCCTTTACTCTTTAAATTTTTAAATTTAAAATTCTTTAATTTTTAAAACGACATTCTTTGATGCATTCTTGTTCAAGTGTCACAGTGTTGAGGACAGGGGGATTATGTTTCCTTTTCTTTATATTTGCTCAAAGTACTTAGTTCGTACTTGCTCACAGTCGTGATCATTATAATAATGTAAACATCCCTCCCCAAGTTTTAGGGGAAATCTCACTGCTCACTAAAGATTCAGCTCTCTGGAATCCACTAAGTCAGTTTCTGTGCATGCATCTGTTTTATGGCCTCTTCTGTTTGTCACTGCTGCTGTCATCTCTGCTGTTATTCTTTGTTCTTGTTGATTTGTCTTTAAAAATTCTTCTGTGTAGGGACCTGGGTGGCTCAGTACGTTAAGCATCAGACATTCAGTTTCAGCTCAGGTCATGATCTTGGCGGTTCGTGAGTTCAAGTCCTGTCTCCCTCTCTTTCTGCCCCTCCACTGCTTGCGTGTGCATGCCCACATAGTCTTTCGCTCCCTCTTTCTCTTTCTCTTTCTCTTTCTCTTTCTCTTTCTCTTTCTCTTTCTCTCTTTCTCTCTCTCTCTCTCTCTCTCTCTCACACACACACACACAAAATAAATAATTAAAAAAATTATTTTACTGTAATTTTAGTGGAGTTTCAGGAATATGGTTGTTAATACGTGAGCCCAGCCTGCCATGTTTAACTTTGTAGACATAACTTTCTTCTTGTGTGATGTAGTTTTTATTTGCCTGTTGTAAAGAAAAAATGCTTCTTGAAATCCATTAAGACTGCCAGTCATCTCCATGATTTTGTTTTTGTATCATGTAATCATGTTTAGATCCATGTAATAATTACTGAGTCTTTAGGATGATGGGGGTTTTTTTTTCCTGTTTTAGAAGATATGTTTATGTTTGTGCTTTTCTTATCATTTTATATATTGTGACCCATAGAGACCCAGTTTTTGCATATAGAAGTGTATGTGTTTGCCCTTGGTTCTCTATATTGCTTACCTGAATTAAATGGACCTTATTTCTGCTTTTTAAAAAAATTATTTTTTTTATAACCCTTTTTAATGTTTATTTTTGAGAGAGAGAGAGCGAGCACGCACACACACACACAAGTTGGGGAGGGGCAGAGAGAGGGGGAGACAGAATCCAAAGCAGATTCCTGCTTTGATTGGGGCTCAGGCTCAAGAACCGCGAGATCATGACCTGTGCCGAAGTCGGACATGACTGATTGACCCAGGTGCCCTAATTTCTATTTTTGACTAAAGTTTCACATACACAAGTTACTTGAAGGTAGAGAATCTGTGTTATTAAATCTCTCTATTGTAGGTAGTAGGAAACATGTGCACTTCACTTGCTCAAGTTCAAAACACATTCATATTAAAAATTGAATTGCTATGGGGCGCCTGGGTGGCTCGGTCAGTTAAGCATCTGATTTCAGCTCAGGTCATGATCTCCTGGTCCGTGAGTTTGAGCCCCATATCAGGCTCTGTGCTGACAGCTCAGAGCCTGGAGCCTGCTTCAGATTCTGCATCTCCCTCTCTCTGCCCCTCCTCTGCTCACACGCTCTGTCTCTCTTGTCTCTCTCTCTCTCTCTCTCTGTCTCAAAAATAAAAATAAAACATTTAAAAAAAAATTGAATTGCTAAGATAATTTTTTTGGAGAGTAACGTGACAAACCTTTTGAAACAGTAATTTTAGATAGAAGATGTTTTTTTCTGAAGTGATATTAGCATATATTTATTTAATGGATTGGGTTATCTGATTTGGTGTAAGGTTATGGTAATGAGATCAAGGTTCTAATCCCCATGTGGATTATATTTTGTCATATGCCCTGCATTCTTAATATTGGCAAACTCAGTAATAATTAATACTGCTACTGGAGGGCACAAAGACAACTGTAACCATGAATGATCGATCCAGGTAATCAAGCTACCAGAAAAAAACAACCCAAAACAGGCTTTTAAGATGTTGATTCAAGGGGTGCCTGGGTGGCTCAGTCACTTAAACCTCCGACTTCAGCTCAGGTCATGATCCTTGTGGTTTGTGAGTTTGAGCCCTGCGTTGCTGTGCTGACAGCTCAGAGCCTGGAGGCTGCTTAAGGTTCTGTGTCTCCCTCTCTCTCTGCCTCTCTCTCTGCCTCTCTCTCTCTCTCTCTCTCTTTCCCTCTCTCTCTCAAAAATAAACATTAAAAAAAATTTTTTTTTAAAGAAGACCTATGTCCTAATTTTAAAAAAAAGAT
Organism: Panthera onca; assembly: GCF_046562875.1. Lineage (NCBI taxonomy): Eukaryota > Metazoa > Chordata > Mammalia > Carnivora > Felidae > Panthera > Panthera onca. The sequence goes on from NC_138342.1 coordinate 173,131,220, forward strand.
TCAATAAGGTTTTCTTTCTGTATGGAGAATAATAACCAATGAGCCATTCTTAGATAATCTTAAACATTTCACTTGATAATTCAGTTTTACCTTAAAATAGTTGACTATCAGTAATATCGTTCCTGTAAACTATTTTCCTATAGGTTCTTCTTTGAACTAAACTTTCAGTGTTTTTGATGGAAAGATTTTTAATCATGTGATAATAGGTTAAAAGATAAAATTCTGAACATGGTTATAACTCTGACTTTTTCTAAGGTGTTAGTGTTAACTAAAGAAGTTCACCAGCAGTCTCTTTATCCAGTAGCTTAAACCATATTCACTCACTGATACTAAATGAAATAAATCATCGGTGTGTGCTAGGCTTATAATATAAGAAGGCTAATTTAAGGAGCGTAAACAATTGTTGATGGGTTTGTGGGGAGTGGTTTGCTGGTTAATGCTGAATGCGGACTTAGTGAGTAACAGAGCTATGTGACAGTGGTCTTGGGGTGGGTGTTGTGGTGGCCATGACATTGATGAGAGCTCTTAATGAGTTTTTTAGTGGTGAAATGACCTAAAGGCAGGCATGAGAAAGGAAGAGGAGGAGGAAAATAATGCATCATATTAAATAACTGAGGATTGACCCTAAAGTGGGCAGTGAAAGAAAGTGTGCCTCAGCCAGCTGATTCTGATAAGCTTTTACTTACTTTTCCCATTTTGGATGAGCTCCCTCATTAAGGATACTTAGATTTTTTTTTCTTTTTTTTTTTTTTAACCAGTAGTCCTTTATTATTTACTAAATAACGGTAAATTAGTAATCAGATTGATCCGTACCCTTTTCCAATTATATTGGGCTTAATTATTAGTCTTTAGCTTTTCCTTTTTGGTGAATCTGTTTTATTTATTCCTTGAAGACCTTAAACATAAAAAGCAATTGTATTTAAGATGCAGATAATTAACCAGAATTTTGCAAGGTCTGTTGGAATTGATTACATGTTTGATTATTTTTTGAAATATTTCTCAACAATCGTCCAAATATTTTTGTTTCCATTTTAGAACAAAATCCAGTCTCATAGCAGAGGAGAATATAATGTTTACAGCACCTTTCAGAGCCATGAACCAGAGTTTGACTACTTGAAAAGTTTAGAAATAGAAGAAAAGATCAACAAAATTAGGTGGTTACCCCAGAAAAATGCTGCTCAGTTTTTATTGTCTACCAATGGTAAGTGTTAAAATTTTTTCCTTTTATATGCCCACTGTGTACACCTATTCTGTAGGCTACTTTGACCTTTACAAAGTAGAATAATTCAGAGATTTCTGCAAATAGACACTTGGAAATATGTCTTTCCCACATGGAATGTGTAAATTCTTTTTTGTCTTCCCTTTTGTATTCTCTTTTAGTTTCTCTAAATTCCGTGAAAGAGATCCTTTAGGTGTCAGTTTTCTTTTAGTACCCACACAGTCTGTAGGGAAGAAAAAAAAAGACTTTACTATTAGATTTAGAGCAGGTACCGTTTGTGCCACTTCTTGGCTTAGTAGCCTTGAGCAGATCATAATAGTTGAGTCAGATTTTCCTCATGGCCAAACTGGAGATAGGAGTATCTATGTTACAGTATCATTATGAGTAGTAAATGTGATAACTCTTAGTGTGCATAGTGAGTGCTCGTTAAAGTGTGCCTAAGCTCTCCAAAGAGTATTTCAGTGTAAATACACACTATCTGTCAAAGGATGGTCTCCATTCCAGGATACTTTTTGGGAGAGCACTTTTTCTACTTGATACTTGTTCTTTAAGGACACAAACTGGAATCGACATACTGCCTTCTTCCCAGCAAGCCTCATGGATGGAAGAAGATTCTTCTTACACCATTTTGTTTGCTCGAGAAAAGTTATTAACTAAGAATTAGAATCATGTAATGACTACCAGAATTTAAGAATATCTCTTTTTGTTCTTCTAAATTTTTTTTATATAAGTTGTTGTGACTTGGTTTATCCATGGGGGTTTGGGTCTGAAGAGAATCGTTAAGAGTGATTGAGGGGGGTACATCCAGGTTCTAGTTAGCCATTGTCTGTAAAAATTTAAATTAAAACTTTCTTGAGGCTGTATAAGGCACTATTAATGAAATTAGATTTTAGTACCTAGACCTTACTGTCCTTTCCCATTTGCAGATGATAAAGTCAAGAGACTTCTGGGGTGACATGGTGGAGATTACTGAGTGACCCTTTCATCCAATTTAGGCTTTATCACCCACTGTATCAAGTTCTTAGAAATACATTCCATAAAATGATGCCATTAGCTGACACCATTGCTGCTTCTTAGGTGACCACTTTTCGGATCATCAAAGCTCTCCCCAACCAGCACGTTGAAACCCTCTACCCCATCTCTTCTCACATAAACTGCATTTGCCTCTCTTCTCCTTATTAAAGGAAAAATAAATAGAAATAAAAATGATTTAAAGCTTATAACTTAGGGCACTATAGATGAAGGAAATGTGTTTATTCATGTTGTATGTTGGCTTCTAATCTTGGTTCACTTTAAATTTAGATGTAAACTAAGTTATTTCAACAACACTTCAGATACTGCTGTTTCACATCAAAATAATACTTGATCATATCATTTATATGGTTTCTACTTTTGGAAGTAAATGCCCCAAGTAAGTGTGCTGGGGCATACATACCTCATATATTGGGATATTTGTTCTTAATAATTTTGGCAGTTCACTCTTTGCGGGATAAATTACTATTCTTTTATAAAGGGAGATTTTTAAAGTAAAAGTTGAAATAGAATAATGGAGCCTGCATACCCATCACCCAGCTTCAGCAGTTCTCAGTTCATAGCCAGTTGTTTTTTCAGGTGCTTCTGCTTCTCCTCCTCCTCAGTATTGTTCAGAAGCAAATCCCATTTCAGTTCATTTATGGAATAAATCTCAAATATCTTTCAGTTCTCACTTGATATCCACAGGTGTCTTCCATGCGCTCTCTGTGATTTGAAATAAGCAAAGCAGTGTATAATCAGATGAGCCTTCCTAGACAGAAAACTTCACAGAGGCTCAGTGGAGGGGGAGACCACTGGGGATTCCAGTGTTTGGGTCTTAGGTATATGACTCTATGTAGTATTTTTCTGTAGAATCAAGTGTCTCCCAAATAGGTTTACTGCATAAATTTTAAAGTCATTATTTTCAAGGGCACTGCACAGTGCATTGTAGGTATCTTTTGTCGTTATTATTAAAGAGTACTAATAGTTATTTGGGGATGCATTATTTTTTTGTACTAAAAAGTAGAGCTCACTGTGGAAGGATAAAACAGGTATGGGAATTTTACGCACTGCTCTGTCTGGGTGTGGTGGGATGGGAAAAGGATGGAAGGAGCAGAATTTAAACTATATCTGAAAAGCTTTATTCTTTTTAAAAGAAAGTACTCATGGGAGAACATCAACATCTCAACTCTGAGTAATAACTTTATATAATTTGGTATTGTTGTCTGTGAGATTAAGCATAATGATACCTCCTCCTCCTCCACTTGTAATGGGCCTTTACTCTCCTAAAAGATGAGAAACTACTGTGGGAGAATGGTAGGGAATAGAACTAAATATCGCAGCTTTGATTGACCCAAAGTAATCTTATTTTCATCTTTGCGTTGCTTTGCCATGGTCCCATCATACACTGTCCAGTGTTCCCCAGATTGTTCTTTCTTAAGTCACTTCGTAATGCCCTCCTTATAACTTGAGTTCATTTTAATGTTTCTTTAAGTGACTTTATTCTTTTTCTCTTTCATCTCCTTTCGCTTTTTCTGAATGCTCCTCGATTCTTCCATGTTGCAGAAATGTCCATCTCTAACCTGTTGGTCATGAGTCTTGAGTATATGAGTAGTACAGAGTTCACTAGTAAATAACAGTGTTTTAACAGCTTGTTAATAAGAAGCTTTTGAATAATAAAGCTGCATTCCCACAAAGGAAACTTGGTAGCATGGTCTTCCCTCTCCCAACCCTCTTTTTATGGTGAGAGGGGCACTGGGACTTGGGGATTTCTGGAACACCCTTTACTAATTAGTATTGACAATGTAGGGAACCACCAAAGAGCAGTGGTTCTTAACCTTTTAGAAAAGACAGATTTCTTTGAGGAATAATTTTGCATGCAGCTCTATGGAGTTTGATTATTGTTTCATACCTCCAGTAGGCCAAAAACTGCAGCTAAAAAAGTCACTACTGTAGAGCTTAGGAATTTCGTTTTTGTTTTTTTTTTTTTAATTGTTATACTTATTAAAGTATTTCATTTCTTGGGGCTTCTGGGTGGTTTAGTCAGTTAAGCGTGTGACTCGTGATTTCTGCTCAGGTGCGTGTATACTTTCTCTCTCAAAAATGAACAAGCTTTTAAAAATATTTAAAATATTTATTTCTTGGGGCGCCTGGGTGGCTCAGTCGGTTAAACGTCCAACTTTGGCTCAGGTCATGATCTCACAGTTCGTGAGTTCGAGCCCTGCATTGGGCTCTGTGCTGACAGCTTAGAGCCTGGAGCCTGCTTCGAATTCTGTGTCTCCCTCTCTCTCTGTTCCTCCCCCACTCATGCTCTGTCTCTCTCCTTCAAAAATAAATAAAAACATTTAAAAAAATGTTTTTAGTATTTATTTTTCTTTTTTAAAAAAGGTTTATATTTTGAGAAAGAGAGAGTGAGCAGCAGAGGGGCAGAGAGTGGGAAAGAGAGAATCCCAAGCAGGCTCCCCGTTGTTAACACAGAGTCCAGTGCAGGGCTTAAACTCATGACCCACGAGATCATGACCTGAACCAAAATCAAGAGTTGGACATTTCAACCAACTGAGCCACCCAGGTGCTCCTAAAATACTTTATTTCTGACCTGCCTTGTTCCCATGAACTGCACTCAAATTGTACAGGGAGAGAAAGAACCTTAAGCAGGCTCCTGAGCGGAAATCGAGAGTTGCTTAACTGGCCGAGCCACCCTGGTACCCATGTGGAGTCTTTGATAAATCTCCTGGGAAGTATGGGAGGAAGGGAGATAGTCCTTTATCATTTTTATTCTAAATTAATTAAAAACTTTTTTAACCTCTTAAGTGACAAATTTATATCACTTAAAAAATGTTGAAATTTAATATGTTTTAAAAATCTGTTTACCCAGTTTTTCATGATTTTTTAAAATATAATTTTCTTTCTAAAACACTACTAGGAACCACAGACTAATTACATTTTATTTCAAAAATTTGATACATATATTGTGATTTCTTTATATCTTTAGTAAGGATGGTGAATTTGAACAGGCCGTACGATAGTTATGAATTGGTGAGGGGAAGCTTTTCATTCTTATAAAATGAAGAGTTTAGGGGCGCCTGGGTGGCTCAGTCGGTTGGGCGTCCGACTTCGGCTCAGGTCATGATCTCACAGTCCGTGAGTTCGAGCCCCGCATCGGGCTCCGTGCTGTGCTGGCAGCTCAGAGCCTGGAGCCTGTTTCAGATTCTGTGTCTCCCTCTCTGTCTGACCCTTCCTCGTTCATGCTCTGTCTCTCTCTGTCTCAAAAATAAATAAACGTAAAAAAATAAATAAATAAAATTTTAAAAAATGAAGAGTTTAGGCTTGACTTATTTATATCATGCATTTGGGGACAAGTAAAATATCCTAAAATATATACATCTTTACATAAGATTTATATACAGTATATATTACATGTTATATACAGTATATATATATTTTACACATAGCACATAGAGAACTTTTAACTGCAAGATAACTCTAAACATTACTAGGGTTTAGATGAAATATTAGATTACAAGTTAGCAAAATTAGCAATTTTTTTCTGTTTACACTTCATCTTCGCAAAGGGCATCCACAGGGGTAACTGACACACTCTTCCCTACCAGGCAGAGAGAGGTGGTAAGGCTAGAAGAGTCCCTGCTATGCCTGTATGTGACAGAATTTTATAAAGTGCCCCATACACTATTTTTTTTAAGTTGTTTTACCCATTTGTTTATGAAAGGACCATTAAGAATGTGACACATTTATATGAATGCAGTTTTAGGATTATAACATGAAGTATTAAATAAACCTGCTTGAGTCCATAATGATTTAAATAAATGATTGGTCAAATAAATAAGCAGGGAGAGGGGATACTTCTTACAGGAGAATTTCAAATATATGGATGGATGCTCCTCCCTACAGGAACTGTAACTTGATTCTCTAAGTGTGGACCAGACTTAGAGACTCATTGCCAAAGAATAGAGTATGACAAGGGGGCAAAGAGTAACTGCAGTGGAGAAACCTGGCAGATCCTGCCTTAGCCAAGTGAGTGAAGCTAACATCACCAGTGGAAAAGTCATGTTGATATCATGTATACATGTGTATCTTACTTCACCTCTGGTACCTGCCTAAAAACCAGTGATCCCAGTCTGATGAGAAAAGAAAACAGACGTACCCAGCTGAGGGACATTCTACAGTACCTCACTACTACTTCTCAGAATGGTCGGGAAGATGAAAAATCAGGAAAGTCTGAGAAACTGTTAAAGTCAGAGAGACCAAGGAAAGTTGACAACTAAATACAGTGTTGTTTGGATCCTGGAGTAGAAAGGGCTGTTAGTAGAAAACCTGGTGAAATCTGAGTAAAGTCTGGAGTTTAAGCTAATAGTAATGTACAATGTTAATTTCTTAATTGTAACAAATGGTTAAATAGGATGTTGCATAAATACCATGGTTGCATAAGTTGTTGACATTAGAAGAAACTGGGTGAAGGGTATAATGGAAACACTCTGTGCTACCTTTGCAACTTTACTGTAACTCTGAACTTAAAATAAGCATTTATTTAAAAAATACTATTTCCTATATTCTTGATAACCTAGGAATTTTGTCTTGAAGAACTTGGGGACATAGTTTTAATTGGTCGTGTTTTTGTTTTTTTTTTTTTTCCAGTCCTGTTAACAACTTGACTTAAATCCCTAGTACAGCAGGGAGAAGATAGATTTAAACAAAGGCATCCGGGGCGCCTGGGTGGCTCAGTCAGTTAAGCATCCGACTTCGGCTCAGGTCATGATCTCGCGGTCTGTGAGTTCGAGCCCCGCGTCGGGCTCTGTGCTGAATGCTCAGAACCTGGAGCCTGTTTCAGATTCTGTGTCTCCCTCTCTCTCTGACCCTCCCCCATTCATGCTCTGTCTCTCTGTCTCAAAAATAAGTAAACGTTAAAAAAAATAAATAAACAAAGGCATCCAGTCTGTGAAGGAATTTGTGGAGTCTTTTTCTCTCTCTCTTTTTTTTTTTTTTTTTTTTTTTTGAGAGAGAGAGTGCACGCACACACACGTGAACAGGAGAGAGGCACAGGGAGAGAGAGAATCCTAAGCAGGCTCCTGAGCGGAAATCAAGAGTCAGGGGCTTAACTGGCTGAGCCACCCTGGCACCCATGGGAAGTCTTTGATAGATCTGCTAGGAAGTATGGGACAAAGGAAGATAGAGATTCCTTTATCATTTTTATTCTAAATAATCTTTCTTAACTCTGTTCTCTATTAAAAATTAAATATTAAGTAAATATATATGTTTGTGTTTGTATATATATGTACAGACATATATGTGTTTACATGCACAGATACATATATGTATAATTTTTCCCCTCTAGCTTTAATTACTTTTTTAAGTATTTTTTTAATGTTTATTTATTTTGAGAGAGAGAGAGAGTGTGTGTGTGTGGATAGGGGAGGGGCAGAGAGAGGGAGACACAGAATCCAAAGCAGGCTCCAGGCTCTAGGCTCTGAGCTGTGAGCACAGAGCCCGATGCCGGGCTTGAACCCATGAACTGTGAGATCATGACCTGAGCTGAAGTTGGGTGCTTAACTGACTGAGCCACCCGGGCGCCCCATAGCTTTAATAATTTTTAAAAGATAAAGGACCTGGCTGTGACTTGATTTTAATATCAAATGGTACTTTATGAGTACCATTAACATAAATTTGTGATTTCTGTATTGTATTTCTATGAATATGTGTTTTTATTCATCAGGTAATAGGAAATTTGTTTTTAATGTTTATTTATTTATTTTGAGAGAGAGAGAGAAAGGGCCTGAGTGGGCGGAGGGGCAGAGAAAGAGGAATAGAGAATCCCACGCAGGCTCCACGCTGTCAGTGCAGAGCCCGACCTGAGCCGAAACCAAGATTCAGACACTCAACCACCTGAGCCACTCAGGTGCCCCGAAATAGCATGTTTTAATGTACCTATATATATTTCTTCCATTAGTATTACTCTTTTTTTGAGGACTTTTTCATTTTTCTCTCCAGATAAAACAATAAAATTATGGAAAATCAGTGAAAGGGACAAAAGACCAGAAGGGTATAACTTGAAAGAGGAGGATGGAAGGTATAGAGATCCTACTACAGTCACTACACTACGAGTAAGTACTACTTACGAAAAAATGATGGTATGACAAATAGTGTTCTGTATTCATATTATATATGCTAGATCCTGAGCAGAACTTGAATAGGATTAACTGTAATCTGCCCCCTCCCAATAATTCTGTAACCAGGTAGGACATTAAAAACTCCCATTTTGAACAACCATGTCCCACATAGAGGTCTCTCTGTGTCAGGGGCTGACCCAAGACCTAACGCAAGACTGTTTTATAGTCTCTGTTAGCTAACACAACCTTAAGTTTCAAGATTAATTTTCTTTGGAGGTCAAAAAAGCAGAAATGGACCAGATATTCTGGTTTCTGCTGAAAAATACCAAGAATTAGGTGCTCTGGGCCAATTTCCTTTTTAGCCATTTCAAACTGGGAAAATGTTTAGCTTTGTAAATCTCAAGCAAAAGATTGGAACTAGAACGCACATCAAATTCTAATAGTGTAAAAGAAGATAAATTGACCAAATTATTTTTCTTCTCATTTCAACACTTTAAGGATCAATATCAGTTGCTGTATAAAACTAAATCTGTGTGCTATTTGTAGTGTTCCCTCAAAAACTGGAGTAAAGAACTGAACCTTAAGTGCCATTGTAAATAAATGAGCATTTTGTAATGACTGTTTTTCATGTATTGACAGGTGCCAGTCTTTAGGCCCATGGATCTAATGGTTGAGGCCAGCCCACGAAGAATATTTGCCAATGCTCATACATATCACATCAACTCAATTTCTATTAATAGTGATTATGAAACCTATTTATCTGCAGATGATTTACGGATTAATCTTTGGCATCTGGAGATTACAGACAGGAGTTTTAGTATCCATTTGGTTTCTTTTTTTGGTGTTCGGTAAAGAAGGCATGTTGTGCCCACTAGTTATTTATTCATCTCTCCTCTATGTATTTTTATTTTTTCTGCTTATAGGAGCTTCTTACTATACCACTTTTTTTTTTTTTTTTTAAGTTTATTTAGTTATTTTGAGAGAGATACAGGAGGAGAGAATCCTAAGCAGGCTCCGCACTGTCAGCACAGAGCCTGACATGGGGCTTAAACTCATGAACTGTGAAATCATGACCTGAGCCGAAGTCAAGAGTTGGTCACTCAACCAACTGAGCCACCCAGGCGTCCCTATAGCATTTCTTCTTTGTGCTTAAGTGATTAAACACTGGGGGAAGTTCTTTGATAAAGGGCATAATGTATTGATATAAAAATAGCATTGTTGGGGGCGCCTGGGTGGCTCAGTCAGTTAACAGCTCCGGTCATGATCTCGCAGTTCGAGAGTTCAAGCCCCGCGTCGGACTCTGTGCTGACAGCTCAGAGCCTGGAGCCTGCTTCGGATTCTGTGTCTCCCTCTCTCTCTGCCCCTCCCCCACTCACACTCTGTCTCTCTCTTTCTCTCAAAAATAAATATTAAAAAAATTTTAAATAGGATTCTTAGAATTTTAAGTACTATTACGTATAGTAAGTTCAGTAATTAGTGCTAAGTGCTTTGCTATATAATACTGTGTATATTAAATACTGCTGCAGTCCCTGTGAAAATTAATGTTTTTAATAGTTGAGTTTTTTGTAAAAAACAAATTTGTGGAGTAATATTCTTTAAAAATGTAATTATAAAAATATGCTCACTAGAGTTGGAAAAAAATTCATACAAGTCATGATGCAATAGTGGTATAAAGTCAATAGAAATACCTTTCCCAACGCCATTCTCATTGTTCATATTATCCTTCTGAGATTTTTCTGTACAAGTGTATGATACTATACATACCTGGCATACACCGCATACTATGTGCATACAAATCTAGGGTTGTATATAAATATATTTAAGTTTGTCTTCCTTTTATTTTTTAAGGTTTTGTAAATGTTAGCAGTTATTACCGCGAGTGTCATTGTATGTATTTTTAAATAGACCTCATTTGAAAAATTAACACCTTATTGGAATTTATACTCTACCCATATTGTATAAAAGAGCCTTTTTCCTCCAGTCTGGTCCCTTTAACAGTCTCGTTAGTGAAAAGTCCTGTTTATCAACCATTTATGTTTCTTTTTGTTCTTTTCTAGTTTTTACGTTAGGTACATCAGCTCCATTTTTGTGGTGCAGTAGGTTCCCCTTGAAGTTTTTTACTTTTGTTTGGAATGTACACTAACTCCTGTCAATATTTAGGAAGATAACTTATCAATCGGTTCCTTGTGGCTTCTGGGATTTGTGTCACACTCAGGAAAAAAAGGCCCTGCTACATTCTAACAGGATATAGAATTCACCCATGGTTTCTTCGAAGATTTTTCCCCAAGCGTTAGAATCCCTCTGGGATTTATACTCCTTTAAGGAGTAGAATGCAATTCAGGATTAATACTTGTGCTTAATTAAGTTTATGAATGAATTTTAGATTTGAGAACTGCAAGATTATATTTGCTCTTTTTTCTAAGTGGAAATTCCTTAATAAAATGCTATTCAGATATTGTGGATATCAAGCCTGCCAATATGGAAGAGCTAACAGAGGTGATCACAGCAGCAGAATTCCATCCAAACAGCTGCAACACGTTTGTATACAGCAGCAGTAAAGGAACTATTCGGTTATGTGACATGAGGGCCTCTGCCCTCTGTGATAGGCATTCTAAACGTAAGTTTACTGTGTCTTTTTTTCAAATGATAACATTTTCTGGTTTTTTGAAACTAGTGTCAGATGTGGTGACTGCATTTACGTAGGTTTATAAGTCTGGGAATCTGTGTGCCCAGGGTCTCCCGTGCCCTTTGCCAAGCTGCCTGACTCTACACGAGGCTCTGGAGCTTACTCCACTGGAACAACATGAAGGCCCTCCTGGGAGCATGTCTGTCGATGTCCCAGTGGATATATTTTTAAATGGAATATGATTTTTTGGGAACCTGGGGTTAGGCTCTCCAACTCTGTATTCAAGTGTAATCGGGTTTTTTTTCTCCTTCCCTTCCCCCCCTCCCTTCTCTCTTTTCCCCCTGCCCTCCCTTTGTCACTTTCTATTTTGAGTTTTCTCGGAAGACCTTTCTGAGAAGAGCTTTCCTTGGTTTCAAAAAAAATGAAAAAGCGCCAGGTCAAAAAATTAAGGGTTTACATTATTATTGTCTTCATGTTACTGTAGACGTGAAATTCATTTGGTACGTGCCTGTTATCAAAACGGTTTCACCTGGCCACTAAAACAGTAGACTCTGGAATGAATTTGGACGGTGTGTTTCCTTGCGGTGGCAGTACAGGCAGTCGTGGAGGATGCGGAACCCGCAGACCTGGTGCACTCTGAAGCCCGAAGCCCTGGGGGGAGCTTAGCTCCCTTAAACCAGCCGTAGGGCTCTGGGTGTGCGCTATGTACTTGGGCGTCTTCGACGTCGGCACTAAATCACTCCTAAGAAACCTCCAGGGAGGTTATGTTCGTGTAGCCAGAGAGGTTTTTCAGTTCTATATACTAGCCTGTCATCTCTGACTCACTTGTAGGAAGTTTGTGAATGGTTGTCTCAGCAAGTGCTTTGTCCGAGCCAGAATATTATACAATTTGCCCTTTTTTGCTTGTTTTTAGTGTTTGAAGAACCTGAAGATCCCAGTAACAGGTCTTTTTTTTCTGAAATCATCTCCTCTATTTCTGATGTAAAATTCAGCCATAGTGGTCGATATATGATGACTAGAGACTATTTGTCAGTCAAAATTTGGGACTTAAATATGGAAAACAGGCCTGTGGAAACATACCAGGTATTTGCAGTTTTTTCTTTCAATGAGCATATACCTTGTTTACTTCTAAGTCTTTATAGTGGATTTTGTACTACATGTTAATCCCAGTACAGCATGGTCAGCCCATAGGCTTTTTCCTTCAGACATCCATTGAGTATGTTGCTTCGCCTAATGTTAATTTTATGTATACTTTTGTAGGTTGTGTTGTCTATTCAGTTAAAGTGTGATTTTGCTACCAGTTTGGTTCAGTAGTAACAACTCTTCTTCCCCACCCCTGTCTACATTTACAGTGAGGAGGGGAGAGCAAGCTCTCTATTAATGTCTAGGTGGGGAAGAGGATTGGGGAGAATGGCCAGTCCTACTGGAGATGTCCTGGTTGCAGTGTGCACAGTAGTAGTTTAAAACTGAAGCTGAACTCGGGCGTGCCCAGTCAGGTGGACCGGCGCTCTGCCTTTTGGCTGATAACTGTTGTCTTAAGCTAAAGGAGAAGGGCTTGAAAGCCCAGCAGACGGCTCTAGGTGTTGCCTATCTGTTGTAGGATGTTAGGTCTGGATTCTCTTCTCGTCAGCCAGCCACTACCATTGATCCCCTATCTCTTCTAGAGAAGAGAATGAAGGTGTGCACAGCTGGGAACAGGGTGGAGGGCAAGCAGAAACCTGGGGTGAAGCCCTAGGCTACAGTGTAGAAAACACTTAACGCTGTCGTATGAATAGAGAACTTATAAACGGTACCTTCTTTATGTTATATGTCTTCCATAAAATTAGAACAACGTTTCTCTAACTTTTTAATCCTCTTTGACAAACGTAAACTACTTAAGACTCTTCTTAATGGTATTTGAAATTTTAAAATAAATGCTGTGTTGAAACAAAAGCAAATATATACTGCTTTGTTTTCACGTTACATTTGTGTGACCTGCAAGATTGTAATCTATTTCCTGGGGTTCCTCACCACCACCACCCCATTGCCATTGAGAGTAATTGATTTGAACCTTAACTTCATACACTTAAAATTGTTTGGTGAGAAACCCTTATATGTGCATTCTAAAACTTTGTTGGATTGTTAGGATTTACCTCTTTTTACCAGATTTGCAGGTTTTCTGCTTATGCTGAATTAGTGATTCAGAGTAGAGTCACATTATACTCAAATGTAATGTATGCAGATTCAACTCTTAACTGAATTTATATAATCCTCTTTCTGAGCTGTGTGACTAAAGGGTACTTTGAGCTTATTAATTTTTTGCCTTCTAACTCTACATGAGTTACAGTTCTTCTGTGTTAACAAATTTGTGCTTAATGTCACATAGACATGGCTGAATCATTCCACTATACTTAATTGAAATGGACACTTAAAATGACTTAAGGTTGTTTCGTAAAGAATAGAGAATTCTGAGCATTTAGAAGGTACCTGCTCTTTTCTGTCATTATTTATTTTATAAGGCTCTCTAAGTAGTCAGTAAGATAGAGACCCCTTTTTCCCTCCCTCTGGTCACAACAAAAGCTTTGGAATGTCCTTTGTAATTTAACAGTGTTGATATTGAGAAAAATGCATCATTTCTCAGAATACTTTTTAAATACCAGATTTAATGATTTTTCTGGTTTATCCCCTTGTGAGATAGTAGTGAGTAAAATACAGAATTATACTTCAGAAAACCAGTACCTCTTCATTAGTTTTTGATACTCCATAAGGAATATCAAGTAATAACCAATTTTTTTAGTGATGCATACCTCGAGTAACTATATGAAGTTGATCCTTGAACAACATGGTTTGAACTCCGTGGGTCCGCTTACACGTGGACTGTTTTTCTATAAAAACAGTATAGTGCCATAAATGTATTTTCTCTTCCTTATGATTTTCTTAATAACATTTTCTTTTCTCTAGCCTACTTTATTATAAGAATACACTGTATAATACATATTACATATAACATTAAAAAAAATACATGTTAACTTTATATTATCAGTAAGGCTTCCCCAGCCAAGAGTAGGCTATTAGTAGTTAAATTTGGGGGAGTCAAAAGTTCTATATGGATTTTGACTGCAGTGGGTTTAGCACCCCTAATCCTCATGGTGTTCAAGGGTCAGTTGTAATTTATCACCAAACCAGGGGCGCATGGTCATGCTGCGCATAGTATGGGTATGTAATGATAATATAGGGCTTCAGTTATTTATGCCCAGGAAGTAGTTATTTAAAAAGGAAGTAAAACATAATAATTATGTAATTTATGGATTGAAAACCAAGTGTTAACATATTCAACTACAGATATAATAATAATAGTCTTTAATTATCATTCTCTTATCTGTACCATTTTCAAATGTTCTCTAGCCTGAATAATTAGTCAGGCCTATAAAGTGTTCATTTGCCATGCCCCAAAGGGTATTTTTCTCTGTCCTACAATGGGAAAATGTGTGTTCTTGGAAAGGGGCTCATTTGTTTGTAAAAGAATAAAATTATTGCCTTTATTGTTACCAAGAGAATTGAATTTTAATAAGATTAAATAAAGTGTGTATGTATCTCTGTATATTTCTTTTTTAAAAAAACAAGTAAGGATTTAGTTAAATTGTTTTCCTAATATCAATCAGCAGATATTAAGATGTAAATAAATATATCTGTAATAATGCATTTGTACTTAAAACTCAGGTTCATGAATACCTCAGAAGTAAACTTTGTTCACTGTATGAAAATGACTGCATATTTGACAAATTTGAATGTTGTTGGAACGGATCTGACAGGTAATTTATTTTAATTTGAACTTCTCATTCAATTGTGCATTTCATTAGAGGAAAGAAATTTGCTATTTCGCTTCTATGGTTGCCACGTTCACTAAAAATACAACTTCTTTTAGATTGACACAAATTATAAATCCTGACTTCATTTTCTTTCAGTTTCCTTGAAATAAATTCAGTAACCTTATAGCAGTAACAGCAGAAAAAAATTAAACCTGTTTCACTAATAAATATGAAAATGCACAAAGAAGTCTCAGGATCTTAAATTATGACTTAAATGTCTTTAAATATTTCCCTTTGTGAACCAGATCAATGACATTTTTGACATGCCAGTAGTTAAAATGGTGAAATTTCAGTTTGTTTGTTCATCAATTATGAAACTGTTTTTAGAAATATTTAGTCAGTGAATATTTCGTTTGGAATGCTACACACCAGTTTTTCCAGACACTACATTAATATCTCATGGAAGTGGTAATTATCATCTGTAATTTTAACCATATTACCATGAGTAATTAGGATTTTTATAATCCACAACTTTGCCATGGTATGCTTCATTTTTACCATGTCATGAACATGTGTACCATTATTTCCAAGGATAAATAAGTCTTAATCTTTCAGGTTTTAGTTTCAGTAGAACAGAACATGGTACAACAAAACATAATTTGGGGATTACCTAAACTTGCCTTCAGGGTAATTAGAGGTACTTTTAGTTTAATCGGTGATGAGTCTCATGGTATTATGTGTTAAAGAGGATGATAGAACTTAGATCATTTATCTTTGGCATGACTTTTAAAAGTACTTTTATCTGATTCTAACATGACACCCAGTAATAGGCTGACCAGAGTGCACCTAGACTAGGAACAAGCAAGCTTTGCCTTTGAATGCACTAACCCCGAGGCATCGAGAAGTTTTGAAAAAAGAAAAGAGGAAAGGAGAAATTAGCAAGTAGGAAGAGAAAGAAGACACTGATAGAATAGAATATGGCACACTGCTGCAACTAGTTAGTTCTTCCTCACACGGTTGAAACTGTTGATTTCCCTTAACCTTAAAATAATTTTTTGGAAATGATTTCAAACTCACGGAAAACTTGTAAGGGTGACACGTCTTATTTAGCCCTTACTCAGGTTCTCCTGGTACTGTTTGCTGGGTCATTCTCTTTTGCTGGGTCTTTTTCTCTCTCTCTATAAAGACGTGCAGGTAGGGGCTCCTGGGTTGCTCAGTTGGTTGAGCGTCTGACGCTGAATTTCGGCTCCGTTCACAATCCCCCGGTTTGTGAGTTCGAGTGCCGCGTCGGGCTCTGTGCCGACAGTGCGGAGCCTGCTTGGGATCTCTCTCTCTCTCTCAAAAGAAATAAATAAACATAAACTAAAAAAAAAAAAAAAAAAAAGACATTTAAACAGACGCACATACTTTATTTGTGAACCAATTGAGAGTAAATTCCAAACATGCCCCATTGCCCTTTAATTTAATGAGTATTTAAATTTAATAAGTATTTCCTAAAACATAATAGTTTCTCCCATATGATGGCAAGGCAGTCCTCTAAAGCAGAGAAACTCGCGTTGGTGCAGTCCTCCTGTCTGATCCACAGAGCCCATTAAAATTTCCCCAGCCTCGGGGCGCCTGGGTGGCTCAGTCAGCTGAGCCTCTGACTGCAGCTCATGATCTCACAGTTTTTGGGTTCGAGCCCTGCGTCGGGCTCTGTGCTGACAGCTTAGAGCCTGGAGCCTGCTTTGAGTTTTGTGGCTCCCTCTCTCTCTGCCCCTCCCCTGCTCGCTCTTGCACTCTCTCTCTCAAAAATAAACTTCAAAAAAATTAAAAAAAAAAAAAAAATCCCCCCCCCCTCCCCCAGCCTTCCTCAGTCACGTCCTTCCTAGCAGAGGGAAAAAATCTGATCAAATAGCCAATCCAAAGGTATATGTAACATTTAGTTGTCCCATCTCCTTAGTCTTCTTTAATTTGGAGCAGTAGTTCTTCGTGTTTTCCTTGTCTTCTGCAACTGTGGCATTTTTGAAAAACAGGCCAGTGATTTTATAGGATGTTTCTCAGTTGGAGTGTTGTCTAATGTTTCCTCGGGACTTGATTCAGGTGACACATTTTTGGCAGGTATACCACAGAAATGCTGGCCTAACGAAACCTTTTAAATAGACCTACGTGTCCTAATCCATTCAAACCTCACAGATTCAAATAATACAAGGATGCCGGTCTAAATTACATAAATCCTTTTAAAAGAAATACAGTTTTAGTACCTTCAGGTATATGCACCTATTTAAGTTTGATTAAAATGTTGTCAAGTGTCCTTTGGGGGAATTGACAGTACTGTGTAACGTACGATATGTGCAAATACTCAGAGTTGTTTTCAAGTGGTGAACAGTTCCTTGATAACCTGTGATCTTATTTACAATAATAATTTAAACCATGGGGGAAGTAATAATAGCACCAGTCCCTTTCCAAATGAACGGTTTCAAACTTAGGTTTTTTTGCTTACCGGGATACTTAAAACTTAGTAAGTGTTGAGCGGTGATGGATGGAAGGTGAAACTGACAAAGAGCTACCCTGGGTAGGATTAAAATTTGGCATTCCTTTAAACGGTTACTATTAAAAATATTTGTCAAAAAAAGTGCTTCAGATGTATTTAATGTTATAGGTAAAACGACTTTCTGTTCGTAAAAACTTCATATGCTACTCAGTATTCTCAGAAGCGGATTTCTTAAACCATTCATAAGCTAGGATGATCCCAGCCAGACAGCATCCTGGGAACAAGTTCTCTAGTTTATCATTTAAATCACAAAACAAAGCAAAGCGATGGTTTCTTATGAGCAGTTTTATACCGTGCAATTTGGGGGTTTCAGAACCTGTGGTCCCACGGTTGGTACTTCAGAAAGCTACAGGTTTGGTCAGTCACGCAACAGCCTGTAGTGACAAAAATGTTCGACAAAGGTGACGTCACTACTAGTAATCAGAAGCTGCCCTTGAGAATGCTTCCCGCGTTGGTGATGGTTTGGGTAGTCATGAAAAGGAGTCGTTGACAGAAAACCAAGCTCCCTAGCCCTAGCCCCAGACTAGGACCAGTTTGTTTGTATGGTCTCGGGGCTGGTGTCAGCAGCCCTCTTCCTAAATCCAAATGTGCTCGAAGTCGCTATTTCCTGTGGAGCACACTGGACTGGGTTTCATCCCTGAACCGTTGTACTGAAAATGAACTCTTTTCACTTATTTGACTGCACACTTGTTTGCTTTTGCAGTGTTGTCATGACCGGATCTTACAATAACTTCTTCAGAATGTTTGACAGGAACACGAAGCGAGACATAACCCTAGAAGCGTCGCGGGAAAACAATAAACCTCGCACGGTTCTGAAGCCACGCAAAGTCTGTGCAAGTGGCAAGCGAAAGAAAGACGAAATAAGCGTTGACAGCCTAGACTTCAACAAGAAAATACTTCATACGGCCTGGCACCCCAAGGAAAATATCATTGCTGTAGCTACTACAAACAATCTGTATATATTTCAAGACAAAGTGAATTAGGGTTGGCATTCCCAGCCGAAGAGCCCACTTCCTGCTTAGTTGAGATAGTTGAATCTAGCATTCGTACCTAAAAACGAGAGAGGTCCATTGTGGCGCCCCTTTCCAGTGTTTGACAGTGTGCCATTCGACAACACATCTTTTATAGCTACATGGAGAAATCTCTGTGGATTCTCACCGCGGTGTTCTCCATGTCTGCTAGCCATGTAGGTAAGGGTAGGGCACTTTTAATTTAAATGACTTCTTGCACCATCTTGCCTAATGGACTAGATTGGACTGTGTCAACATTGATTTCCTCCACTTTTTATGCCTTCCATTGTGATGACGTCAAACACAGTGAAAGCCTTCAGTCATGCTTATGGGATTTAATTGTGTATCCTCATTACTGTATCATTTGTGGGGTACACCCCTCCCCCTTTTTTAAATTAAACACAGCTCATTCTTACTGTGGCTTGTAGCATTCCTCCTCTTCTGGCCTCCTGGACTCTTCCCCTCCGTCTCTCTCACCCCTGCCCCTCCACCCAGTCTTGGTGGTGGTATATTAAAAAAAGAAAGAACGAAAGCACACAAAATGAGTCAGTTTGGGGTCAGTGGTAAAGGGGGTATATGTTGCGAACAAATGTTTTAAATAACAGTTGGCTGTAATCACTCCTTGCCGTGTCTGGCACCGAAAATAAGGAAAAAAAAATACTACTACTGAATAAAAGTGACAAAGAATGGAGAATCTGGTTTTCTTTTTCTTTTTTAATCTACCTCTCTAAGCCAATATTTTGTGTCATACTTTTGGGCGCAGTGAAATGAAATGAGTTTCCATTGTTTAATCGGTATTTTTGTTAACTATTTTTAACAAGTGTTCTTTTACATGGAGAAGAAGGGGTCTTGGTTCTGTATGAACATGTTTTGAATATATATTGGTATTACTAAGGATTTCACAATCTATAAATTGCTATTAGAGATTTTTTTTTTACTGTGGTTATAAGTATTGGATACATTGTATCTACACTTAACTCATCTGTTAATGAAATTGTTGTAAATGGGAACCAAATTTGTAGAACTTCATTTTTAAAGACTTTTTACAGTGCTTAATTTCATTTTTGCCTTACTAAAGTTAAAGGTTTAAAAAACTTTCTTAACAGGTTAAAACTTTTTTTGTCATTCACTCATAAGACATGACATAAAACTATCCTCCAGTGATTTACATAGATAAAATTGACACTGCACTAAATATTTTTTTTGTATTTTACTGCTATCAGATCTGAATGAAATGTACTTTGCCATAGATATGTTTTCCTCTATTTTTGGTTTTCCAAAGTATTAATATTAAAGACAAACTTTAAAGGTTCAGTGTTCAGAAAGTGCTTGATGGACTCCCAACAGCTGCCTCAAATAAAAATTTAGTAATCTGTAAATGATTACATTTTCCTTAAGTGGTGATACCTTTTCCAAAGATGAAGAGTACTCCTATTTTTTAATGGGTAGAATGTACCTTTGTCAGTCTTGCAGAAGCTTTAATGGAGAAGAAAATGGACTTTATTTTTAAAACTATAAATTGAGTAGGCATGTATATTATTAGAGAATGGTTAGGATGTTTTGGATGAGCAGTAATAGACAACCTAGAATTTTAGAGGACTCTGAGTGCTTCATATATATATATATATATATATATATATATATATGTCCACTACCTATGGTTCTATTCTCATCAATGAAAGCTGATGAAGCAATTCGACCGTAATTCCCTCTATACTTATATGAATATTATGTCTTGTAAGTCAACATTTTTAGCACACAGGAGAAATTTTATGTAATAAAATTACTGTATCTTTTGGACTTAACAAATTGGAATTTGTATTTAAACACGTTCTATGTCTGGAAATTCTTCAAGTAATGGCACTTTTACTAACTTATTTGGGGATCTTGGGTGCATTCCTAATTTGTTATTTATTCTTCACACTTGACTCGGAGTGGGATGTTCTCCTGCCACAGTATCAAACACTGATGCTCGTCTCTGATCAGGCAGCTTTCCAGATCTACGTGGAAGATCGTTTCCCTAAAGTTTGGGTGTAGATCTTGAGATTAATACCACCAAACAGCTCTTGGAAATTCTCTTTGGATTCAGCAATAGCTATAATGATTCTCACTCATGACACTAAGGGTTAGTTTTTTATGTTTAAGAGAAACATGACTACAGTTAAAATGCCTCCATAAAGGAATGCTCTTACAAATTGTAATGATATTCTCAAGTATCCATTTCTACTTATTTGATGTAGCAAATTAGAAGCCCAGCCACTCATCTCATATGGTCATGGTTAATCTTTTTATTAATAAAAATTTTGCTTAGAATAAACTTAGTCTTGTCAAGTTGCTTGTATTCTATTGACACCTACAAACATTCATATTCTATCCCATCTGTCTTAACCTGTTTTTAAAATTACAGTAGGAAAAGGAACTTGCATTCTGTTAATCTCCTTTGATCTCTTTAGTGGCTGGGCAGTAGTCATCTTATAAATCTCTGTATTTAGGTGAACAGCTGTTCATGTAACAACTAACTACTGGACATTAAACTGTCTTCTGTGAAGCCCTTAGTCCTTTGGAATAAATGACTCCATGCCGGGCACCTGGGTGGCTCAGTCGATGAAGCATTCAACTCTTGATCTCGGCTCAAGTCTTGATCTCAGCGGGGTGCGTTCAAGCCCCGCGTTGGGTTCCACGCGGGGCATGGAGCCTATTTAAAAAACCAAAAAGACATCCATGCACTTTTTTCTCATTTCAAATTGAAGTTTTGTTTTTTTGTTTGTTCGGGTTTTTTTTTCTTTTTGTTTTTTTTTTTGGGGGGGGGGGGTTGGTTTTTTTTTTTTTTAGTGAGGATCTTTATAAACCTTAAATGTGAGGATTCTGGCTACAGATATTCCTAAAGAAAATGAGAAGTATGAGAACAGGTTCTTGCAGTGTGTAATTATTTCAAGTAATATCTTTTTGGTCTTGGAAAATTTATATGTGAAACCTAAACACTACTGATCAGTGTTTTTAGTGAAATACAAATCATTACCTTCTTGGAGAACACTGCTTCAGCATTTTTTTTTTTTTAATCACAGTTAAATTCAAGTGGCGATAATCTACACTTCTGGAAGAACAAAACCAAGCCTAGAAAAGAGAAAAGGTGAATGCTAGGTAATCAAGAATCAAGTCAACTTACTTTAGCATTTGAGAACATTACTATTTTTGGGTCTTATTTATTCAGTTGATTGATAAGGTGTGGTGTGTGTGTGTGTGTCCGTGACTAAAAGTTTTTCACACACCTTTTCCCCAAACCTTAGAACCTGACCCTGCTTCATTTTGTAGAACTGCATATGAGGTCAAAACATCCTCACTCACTGTTTAGTATTATCAAATGCTTGGTGAGCCTACAAAGCCTTGGGGGTGTTCTCAAATGCCGAAGGTAATTTTTTAAGCGGGTGATAACTTTAGTTTTGTCGCCTTGCCATTTTATTGCATAGTGGTAGCAGACTTTTTAATCTATCTCTATGTAAGAATTAAGACACGCCCACCAAAACTTCCTCTTTGGCACAGTAACTGTCAAACTGAAGGCACCACAAAGATGCCTCCAAAAGGAGAAATTTAGCAAAGAACTAAACTTGTTTCTTTTAAAGTTCTATGCTTCTGCTCAGTGGTATGTGAATAGCAACAAGTTATTTGAGGGCTTTCCCACTAGGGGGCAATGGTTAAGTCCTGAACAGCGTTTACCAGGTATTTTTAAGAATGCATTAACAGGAGAATTCTATTCCTATACTGTAAGAGCTTAATTATCAAACACTAAATTGGGAACCAAATAAAGGGGAAGCCCAAGGTATACTTCTGTCCAAATAAAACCAGTATTCAACATGACCTAGTAGTACTTATTAACAGGCCCAATGATAGAGGATGGATCCCACATGTCACTTATGAGGTCTTTTGTGATCCTTTCTAACTGAGGAAGCAGCAAAAGTGAAATTACCCAAGAGTCGAGCGCTCCTTTGTTTCAATCCTAGCCTACACAGTCTGGCTACCCCTTTGCAAAATCAGATCCTTAAGTGCCATGTTCGCTTTCTTATTTACAAGGAGACCAGGAATTTTATGTTGATTTAACTCTGGGCCACCATTTCTTTAAAAAAACAAACAAAAACCTTCTAGACCCTGAATGCATGTTTTTCAGAAAGTACACAAGGAAAAAATACCCCACCAGTAATCTTACCATGCAGGGAAAACATAGTTGCCTTTTTTTTTTCTTTCCATGGAGACTGGAATCCTGTGTGCAGTTTAATGTCCTATTTCTCTACTCAACATTGTGCCGAGCAGTGTCCCAGATCAGATACGAGATTTCCCTGTCTGCAAACCTCACGCTTGTGGATCATCCACTATTTATTTCACTGGTCCCTGTTGTGAGGACTGAATTTTGTTTTTATTTTTGCAAATAGAAGTATTGATGGGTACGATTTTTAGGATACATTCCTAGAAACACAGTTACTGTGTTAAAGGCTATGGATATGTTTAAGATACGATACATGTTGTCAGATTTACCTTCCAAAAATGGAAGTTCCATCACTAGTATGTGGGATTACCCATATCTTCACACTTACAAAATCTTGTGTTTCAGTTTTATTAATTTGAAAAAGTCAGAAATGGTACACCAATTTGTGTTTCCCTATTTCTAGCCAGGTAACTCATTTCTATAACACAAGACACGTATGTACTCTGTAAATATTTTCTCCCACTCTGAGCCAGTCTTTTCTTCATTCTCTTAACAGAGCTTTTTGAACATCAGCAGTTCTTAATTTTCACAAAGTCCACTTTAGCAACTTTAATGGATTATGCTTGTGGTGTCATCCAAGAAACCCGCCCAACTTAAGGTGATAAAGATTTTTTTTTTCTTTAGAACTCTAATGGCTTTAAGTTTTTACATTTAGGTCTGTGATGCCTTTGAGTTAACTCTTTACATATGGTACGTATAAAACCTATACACCACAGATAGATCAAGTTTTTTCTTTACACTTTTGCTGACAATCAGCCACAGTGTTAGCCTGTTTCTAAACTGTTCCATTAGTGTATCTGCTTTCATCCACACTGCCTTGCCTTGATTCGTGTCGCTTTCCGTAAGTCAGAAAATCAACTTTGTTCTGTTTCAAAAACGTGTTGCAATTTGAATTCCTTTGCCTTTCCGTTACACGTTTTAGAGCCAGCCTGTTGCGAACAAAAACACCCTCTCGGATTTGGATGATAACGGCACTGCACGCACAGACCAGTTCAGGGAGAGTGGACGTTTTAGGATTTGTCCTCCAATCTGAGTGAACACAGCATATTGTCCCATTTTCTGTAGGTTGCAGAGTTCTTTTATCGCTGTTTTTAGTTTTTAGCGTACAGATGTTGCACAATAGTATTGTTACCAGTTCATGGGTTTTTTTGTATGTATGCTGGGAAATTGGTACTTATAAAATTTTCAATTTCTAATTGTTCATTGTTCACCTCTAGAAATAGAATGGATTTTTATATATAGACCCTGTATCCCGACATCTTACCAAATTCACTTACGGAGATTTTTAGAAGTTTTCTATTGAGCCATGTTGTCTGCAGATTATTTATAACAAATGTTTTCTTTCTCCACAGTCTTTCTAATTTTCCTTTCAGATGCCTTTTCTTTCTCTTCCTTGTCCTGCTGCCCTGGTTAGACCTTCCAGTTGATGGTCAAAGGAGTGGTGAGGTCAGTTCAGACACATCCTTGCCTTGTCACCAATGTTAGGGGGCAAGCATTCATTTACCATTACCATTAAGTGTGTTATTTACCATTAAGTAGGTTAGTTGTAGGGGTTTTGCAAATGGCCTTTTTCAGGCTGAGGAAATTCCGTGTTATTCCTGGTTTTCTGAGACCTGTTAATCATGAATGGATTTTGGATTTTGTCAGATATTTTTTTGCATCTACTGAAATGATGTCTTTTGTTGAAGGACCGGCCTTGCATTTCCAGAATATTGTTAGATTCTTTTGCTAGTATTTTGTTATTTTTGCCTCAGTGTTCATAAGGGATATTGATCTGTAGTTTGCTTACCTTTTAATGTCATTTTGGTCAGTGTAATGTTGCTCTCATAAAATAAGTTTCCCTCCTCCCCCATATTATGGAAGAATGTGGGTAGAATTCATATATAGTTTCTTCCCTAAGTGTTGGGTAGTATTCACCGCTGATGCCATTTGGGCCTCTTATTGGAAGATTTTTATCTGAATTCAAGTTTTTAAATAGAATTATACAAATTATTTCTTCAGTTTTAGCATTTTGGCTTTCAAGGAGATTGTCCATTTCATCTAAGTTACCGGATTTATGAGCATAGTTTTTCATAACATTCTGTTTATCTTATTTCTGCTCAGGCTGCTATAACAAAATACCACGCACTGTGGTTTTTCTTATTTTTTCTTTTATTCCTCCTTCCCCCGTCCCTGTCCTCCCTTCTCCCACCCTCCCTTTCCCCTCCTCTTCTCCTCCTCCTCCCTTTTTTGGTCGTCAAACCAAAGAGTTTATTTCATTTATGGTTAGAAAGTCCTTCCCTTCATTTAGGGTTAGAAAATGAGAAAAAGTTCTTTTATGTTCACTTTTACACTTAAAAATGCTTTTTATTATGAATCATTTTACTTCTTCATTGCATTTTCATTTCTACTAATGATGACATATGAGAGCTACTGATTTCACTATATTTTGCATGTAGCCATTAACTAGAGCATTAAGTAATTCTACTTTGTATGTCACTTGACTCTGGTGTTTTGTGTAATTCTATTGTCTCCATATAATTTCACTTGTTTTCCAATATCGACACCTTTTATTTTCAAATCTCTTTCTCTTCTGCTTTAATTGCGGAAACTTCCAAAATAATGGTAAATAAAAGATACGAAGTTGTTTGTTTGCTTCGGGACTGCATGGCGATACCTTTGGTGTTTGTTATTAAGTATAATGTGGGCTGTTGACAGAGATACTCTTTACCATGCTAAGAAAATCTCCCTGGTCCTATTTTTACTAAGTTTTTTTTTTTTTTTAATGTAATAATATCAATACTGTGGCTGTCTATTGAGTTTATTTTTATTCCCTTTGACCCTACTAAAGCGATGAATAGTATTTTTGGAATTTCACTTCTGTATACCAGAGGACATGGATCTTTTGTTCTTGCGTGTGGCTGATTTTGTCAGGACTGGGCCAGCTTCGTAAAATTAAACGAGATGGTCTCATCTCTCTGTGTTTTACCTTGGTTTTGCTTCTTTTACTCAAGAGTACTGTTGCTAATTCCAGTGGAGTGGGGGTGGGGCGGCAAGAGGTAAGGTGATATTTCTATGGTGGTCACTCCTCCAAAAGGTCCTTCTTATCTTAATTCTGAACTCCATCGAGGTTATAGTAGTTAAAATTATTATAGGTAAAGAATTGGCTCCAAATTACCAAATAATATGCCCTATGAGCGTAATCTTGATTTACACATCAATTAAGAAGTACTTTATTGCTTAAAGGGACCTCAGACCTCATTAAGCCAACCTCCTCATTTGAAAAATGGCCAGATATAAAGTTGTTCTGTCAAGAGTCACACGGCTGTGAGTCACTCTACAAAGACAACTGTAATATATGTCCCTTGTGGGGGAGTTGAAATGTATTCCTACTTTGTTCTCTGAATCGCCCAGCAGTCGGCAGAATGGAGCACCGTAATTTGAACTTTGGCTGGTGACGTTTTGCTTCTTGGCCCTAATCTAGATCAAACTCTTTGCCCAGCAGTTCACTTAGTAATGCCTGAAAAGATCTACTGATGAGATCATAGAATTGTGATCGTAAGCAGCAAAGAACAGGTAGTTAGGACGTGATGGGATGCCACACTAGGGACCCTGCCAGACTACAAAAATATTCTTATAAAGTGTTTTCCTCCTCTTACCCTTTCTTCACTCCCTCAACTGGTGGCCAAGTGCTGACCTGTCTTGTGGATAAGTTTATGTGGTCATCAGACTAGAATGGCATCCAACACACACTCTCTCATTCATTCCACTAACGTCTAGTTACTTCCCTTCCTTCTGTAATTCTTTGAGTTTGCACCTCACCTGCGTTAGAATTAGGGCAAAATTACTTGCAATTGCGTGTGATACTAAGTCAACACTCAATATAATAATAAAATACTTTGCAGGGTATATCGTGGCTTCTTTAGTCCTCTTAAAAATTCTCACTTGATCCCAACTACGTTTCTGAAATGGCGAAAGAGTATTACTCTCCCCATTTGGCCCTTGAAATCAGGCTCAGAGGATGTGACTTGCACAAAATCTCACCACTGGTCAGCTTGGGCTCAGACCCAGTTTTTCTTACTCCCGGTCCCCTGTGTTTTTTGTTTTGTTTTGTTTTGTTTTGTTTGTGTAATATACACACTGCCTCTTTGATAGGCTCCACACTGTCCCCACAGAGCCTGAAGCGGGGCTTGAGCTCACCCAATGCAGGGCTTGAATTCACGAGCCATGAGATCATGACCTGAGCTGAAGTCAGATGCTTAACCGACTGAGCCACCCAGGCGCCCTGTGCTAAAGATGTTACATAAATTAACTCATCCAATTTTCGTAAAGTAACTTGCCTGGGGCCACACAATTAAACTGGGGCCACTACTTTAAACTGCCAGAAAAGTTGTAGACAAATCTTTGTCAAAAAGTAAACAAGCTTGGGGCGCCTGGGTGGCTCAGTTGGTTAAGCGTCCGACTTCGGCTCAGGTCATGATCTCACAGTTCGTGGGTTCGAGCCCCGCGTCGGGCTCTGTGCTGACAGCTCAGAGCTTGGAGCCTGCTTCACGTTCTGTGTCTCCCTCTCTCTCTGCCCCTTCCCTGCTCATGCTGTGTCTCTCTGTCTCAAAAATAAATAAACATTAAAAAAAAAAAATTTAAAAAAAAAAAAAAAGTAAACAAGCTTAAGGTCCTAATTTAGATATCAGTGTTCAGGTGCCAAAGCAGTTCCCAAAATTTTGGATCAAAATGTCCATTTCCTTTCCAATTTATATTAAGTTTGGCCCTTATTTTTTCCGTGGGCAGTAAAAGTACAAGGTTCTAGAACTGGATGAAATTTCAGAAATCAAGGTAAAATGTTTTCTGAGTGATATAATTGTGGCTCTTACCTTTCTTTTGACAGGAGAAATTTGAGAGAGCATTCCTTGGATGACCACACAAACAGCCAGCACTTTTTTTTTTTTTTTTGAGCACTTGAAAGGAAACCTTTTTTCCTACAAGAGAAACGTTAAATAATTGAACCTCATAGATTGCACTTGGCATAAGCCCCAAAATAAAGTGGTAAGTCTGATAATGAGAGATTCTGAAGGAAGTGAACATGGCGGCACAAATGGTATAGGAGAACTCAACTTGGGTCCAGGTGGGATCTCTGTGAATCTGGGTAAAGAAGAGTGTGGCCCAATCAGAGCCATTTTTCTAGACAGTGCCTTGGAAGCAGAGAAACTAGACTAGGAGTCGAACGCACGAGTCATTTATCCACGTTTGTGTTAAAATGCAAGGGGAGCCCAGGAGCTGTGGGTCTGTGTGTTGCAGTCAAGTGGTCTGGATTCACGTCCATATCTGTCACTGCCATCTTGTGTGCAGTACTCTGCACGTGTATCAGTTTTCTTCCCTATAAAATAATAGAGACACCTAACTCATGAGATAATTACATAGAACATCAACTGTATGAAGTACTTACGAAGTCTGGCGTATATTAAGGGCACAGGGACATCAGCCGCTATTATAAATGTCTGACCCCCCCCTCTTCTACCTGATTTATTATCTCATTCGTTTTGAATAAAGGCACTGGGGGAAATAACATGTAATGTAGTACGTACAAACTCTCTAACATCCACACCCAGTTTAACTCAATACGTAAATCGCAAATTTCCCCTCAGGAGAACATACTTTACAGACTCCGGCTCAGGCCTTCCTCCAAAGTGGGGCCAGCCAGACCACGTGTTTTGCCCCTCACTAGGATCTCACCTGCATGTGGCTTATGTCATTAGTATAAACCTGGGAGGGGCGCCTGGGTGGCTCAGTCAGTTAAGCGTCCAACTTCGGCTCGGGTCATGATCTCGTAGTTCGTGAGTTCGAGCCCCGCATCGGTCTCTGTGCTGACAGCTCGGAGCCTGGAGCCTGATTCGGATTCTGTGTCTCCCTCTCTCTCTGGCCCTTCCCTCTCGAGCTCTGCCTCTCTCTCTCTCTCTCTCTAAAAAATAAATAAACATTAAAAAAAAAAAAAAGGATAAACCTGGGAAAGGGACATTTACCAAGTCTGTTCGGAGAAAGCCAGGCTTTGCCCGGTAATTCAGTTGGCCTTCAATGAAATCTGCTTCTCTCCACCAAGGAAAGCCTGCTGTTGTTTACAGACCCCTAAATGGGAGGTCATTGTCTCCTGCTCCTTTTTCATCCTTCTCAACTCTTCCCTTGGGCCCTCTGTCCCTGTCCGTGGGCCTGCCAAGGTTCTCTTGCCACAAGAATAAAAGGCGTTACACAAGGACATGCTTCCTGCATGTCTTAGTTCAGTGTCTGCTTCTCGAGCTTTCTCCAGACTAACCCCTAGTTGGTTCCCCCTCGGTGAGCCTTGGTCACCAATCCCCAGGCCTCCGCTTTTCTCCATGGCACTGGTTACTCTCTGAAATTGCCATTCCCTTGATCTTTCTCTGTCTCGCTGGTGAGACAGGCAGCTACAAAACAGAGGCCTTGTCTGACTTCTTAACTGTAGTAACCTGGACCTCAAATGCCTGGTAGTTAACAAACACTCAAAGAGTATTTATTGAATGGCTGAGTGAATACATCGTCGCCTTTTTATTTGTCCTCTATAACCTTGCCCAAGCTACCCCGCGGATGTGAGTTTTAGATTCCTCACTGGTTAAGTGATGCTAATAATGAGGATCAGTTGAGGTAAATATACGTAAAGTAGCCAGCATAGGCCATGGCACTAAACAGTAGCTATTATGATGTTGGCATTTCCAGTGATTAAGTGGTGTTTGGTAACATATTTATCGAGGGAAATTTTCACCGGATATAGCTTCTAGGTTGACTTTTATACACTCTCAGCACTTTGAAGAGATTCCAGTGTTTTCTGTGTTCCATAGTTTCAGTGAGAAGTCTGTTATATCCTCCTCTTTGTCTCCCTGTAAGTTAGGTGTCTTTTTTTTTTTTTTTCTGCTCCTTTTAAGATTTTCTCTTTGTCAGTGTTTTGTTGTTGTTGTTGTTGTTGTTGTGTTTTTTGTTTTGTTTGCCATGGGATTGTGATGTGCTTTGGTAGGACTTTCTTCATGTTTTACCTGCTGGGGGTTGTTGAGGATTTTGTAAGCATGAGACCATAGTTTGTGTCACTTTGGGAAATTTTTCTTCAAAGAAATAACTTCTTTAATGGTTTTCTCTGTCCTTCCCTCTGCTCTCCTTCTAGGACTCCAATTATGTACATGTCAGACTTTCTGATAAAATCCCTTAGGTCACTGTTCATTTCCTTTCCCCATCCTTATTCTCTGGATTAAAAAAAAGAAGGGTTCTATTGCTTTCTTCAAGTTTATGTCGTTTCTTCTGCAATATATGATTGGCCTTAATACCTATCCAATGAATTTGTTATTTAAGATAATTTTATTTTTTCATCCCTAAGGGTCCTATTGGTTTTTCATGTTCCTCCTCAGTATGTTAATGGTTTTCCTTAAAATCTCTGGATATATTTATAGCAATTATTTTGACATCTGTGTCTACTCATCCCATCATCTTTGTCCCTTGTGGATCTGTTTCTATTGATTGATTTTCCTCCTAGTTATGGCTCACATTTTTTCTACTTCTTGGCATAGCTACTAATTGTTTTCATCAGTTTTTGGACGTTTTGAATACTTGTTGGACATTCACATTTTGTTTTCTTCTCTTAAAGAGTGTTGGGATTTATTCTGGCAAGGAGTTATTTGCAGTTCAATTTCGTCTCCTCAAGACTTATCTTTATGAAGGTTCATGAGGTTGGCCATGGAACTTCACTGTCCAATATGATAGTCCCTAGGCACATGTGACTATTTAAGTTTCAATGTGAATTATTTAAATGAATTAAAATTAAGTAAAACTAATTCCCTAGCCCCACCAGACACATTGCAAGTACTCAACAGCCACATATAGCTAATAGCAACTGTAATTGCTGGCCTGGAATATTTTTACTCTAGAGGTAATTTAGACCTACTCTAAGGCATGACCTTTCTAGGGTCTTTACTGAGTGTTCCATGAGAACTCTTCAGTCTGTCTTATCAGAACCTAAATACATCCTATTCCTGAGTAATTTACATTCCTGGAAATTGTTCAGCTTACAGTTTCCCATACATTCTTAGCTTATAGAGTATCACTCTATGCTTCCATGGCTTAGTATTAGGCAAAGAATAAAAGGGATCAATGCACAGATTTCTTTTTCATGCGTTGGTCCTTTCTCTCTCAGAACTCTGCCCAACTCTGCCAGTTATTTTACCTCCCCGGACTCAGCTCTCTCTCTTAATATCACCATCACCTCATCAAGTCTTCTTTGCTCTGCTTTCGATTCTCTTTCCTGTTGTAGTTCTCCCTTCAAGTGGGAAGCCAAGGTAATAACAGGACTTACTTGTTTCCTGTCTCTCATGTTTCAAAGTCCTATACAATTGTGCAATAGGACTTTAAGCAATGTCTGAAAATTATTGTTCTGTATATTTGATCCAGTTTATTAGTTATGTATTGTCAGAAGATAGGTCTAGTCCCTGCTACTCTGTGATAGCTGGGAGGGGAAGTCCTTGATTCATAAAATTTTTTTAAATTTTATATCCTGTCCTAGTGACTACTCCAAAATATAACAGATTTAATTAATTGAATAAGCCAAATGAATTTGTGTGTCTGCCACTGTTGCACAGAATGATGAAATTATACAGTTGTGTAATTTTGGCAACTTATTCTCAAATAGTTCTACCCATGTTCTTACTTTGTCTAGAAGTTTTTTATACACCCCTTCAGTCAGTGATGCAGTTTCTACTTGCGTCTTTCATAGTTACACAACTTTTGCTGTATAATTCTTTTATATTTAGATACTTAAATACAAAGTCTTATTCATAAAGAAAATCAAGGGGATGACCACATATTTTAGTGGAAATTCTGAATAACAATAAAATTTGTAATATGTTACCACTAGCATATAAAGGAAAAGATATATAGTAAGAGGGATTAGTTCAAAAGTTTCAAATTCATTCATTTCTTATTTTAATGTATCAGCTTTGATCTCTTCATTTTTAAATAAATCGTATTAAGGCATGATGTAGAATAAATTCTTTTTCTATTGCTTCCAAGCACATCACCACAATCTTAGGGGGTTAAAACAACACAAACTTATCATCTCACAGTGGTGCAGGTCAGAAATCCACGTGGCGTTGGCTAATTTCTCTGCTCCAAATCTCACAAGGATGAAATCATAGTGTTGGCTGGCTGGGGTCTTCTCAGGAGGTTCTCGGACGAATCTTTGAAATACACTGAGATTACTGGGAGAATCCAGGTCCTTGTTTGCTTGTGCAACTTAGGCCTTCCTAAGCTCCTCGAGGACTCTCCCCATATGGATGCCTAGATCTTAGCACAAAAATAGCAAGTTGAATCCTGAAATGTTTGGAATCTCTCTAACTTACTTTTTTGATTCATCCCTTTTTAGAGACATAATTCTCTACTCTTGAGTGCTCATGTGATCAGATTGAGCCCACCCAGCTCAGCTCATCCAGGATAATATCCCTGTTTGTGCATCTAGAGACTTAATTACATTCACAAAGTCCCTTTTGCCATGTAATATAACACAGGCACAGGTTCGAGCGATTAGGACATGGACATCTTTGGGGCGGGGGGAGGGTTCTGCCTGTAATATAAAATATTCAGAGGAAAAGAAGTATAATGTTTAGAAAGAAAAAGAGCAAAATGATCAGAAAAGGATAGATATTAAAGACAGGCATCACAGAGAAAGATCATGAAGATGTATAGGAATGCAAAAATATCTAGCACTAACTATGGCAAAAATCAGTGTCTGAAATCCAGTCAAAGAAGACCAGGAATGCAAAGTTGAAAAAACACAATCCATAATGAGGAGAAAAACCAACCAATGTCAACAAAGAACAGTCACAGGAGATAAAAGTGCATTAAAATAATTTTTAAACCTGTATTTTATCCATTTTTTAAGTAATTTTTATACCCAATGTGGAGCTCAAACTCATGATGCCGAGATCAAGAGTCACACGTTCTTTTCACTGAACCAGCCAGGCACCCGTGAATCTGTATTTTATATGTTAAAAAGAGGGGCACCTGGGTGGCTCAGCTGGTTAAGTGTCCAACTTTGGCTCAGGTCATGATCTTTGTGGGTTCGAGCCCCATATCGGGCTCTGTGCTGACAGCTCAGAGCCTGGAGCCTGCTTCTGATTCTGTGTCTCCCTCTCTCTCTGCCCCTCCCCTGCTTATGCTGTGACTCTCTCTCTCAAAAATAAACATTAAAAACAATTTTTTTTAATTAAGGGAATATATAACACAGATTCAAATCATATTTCTAGGGATTAGAAACTACAAGGTCTGAAATGAAAATACACCAGGTGAGATTAATGGTAGATTAAATATTGCAAAAGAAAAGTTTAGTGAACTTGAAATGATACCAATAGAAATTATTCTAAAGGAAAGATAAAAAAATAATGAAAAGACACCCGTGAGCTATAAGACAACATTAATATATGGATATTGGACATATATGGACAACCTAATATATAGATAAATAGCATCCACAAGGGGATCCTGAGAAACTTAACAGAAACCCATGGGGGAGGGGAAGGAAAAAAAAAAAGAGGTTAGAGTGGGAGAGAGCCAAAGCATAAGAGACTCTTAAAAACTGAGAACAAACTGAGGGTTGATGGGGGGTGGGAGGGAGGGGAGGATGGGTGATGGGTATTGAGGAGGGCACCTTTTGGGATGAGCACTGGGTGTTGTATGGAAACCAATTTGACAATAAATTTCATATATTGAAAAAAAAAAATAGCATCCACAAGGAAAGGAGAGAGAGCAGGAGACCAAAAAAAGATTTTTTAAGGAAATCATGGCTGAAATTTTTCCAAATTTGATGAAAATTATAAATACAGAGTTCCAAAATGTTTAATAAGCCCCACACATATGAAATATAAAGGAAATATAAAGGAAGCTAAATCAAAGTGCCTCGTAATCAAATGGCTGAAAATCAGTAATAAAGAGAAAATATTAAAGGCAGTGAAAAAAAAAAAGACAACATTATACAGAGAAACAAAGGAAAGGATGATATCAGATTTCTGATTGGAAATAATGCAAACAAGAAGACACCAGAGCAACATTTTAAAAATACTGAAACGAAAGGGGGGGAAAAAAACTTGTAAACCTTGAATTCTATACCCAGCAAAAATAGCTTTCAGAAACAATGGAAAACCAACTAAAAACTGTCAGAATCAAAATTTTCAGGACTCTGGATAATAATAAATATTCAGCATTCAAAGGAATACCAAATTGGAAAAAGGCAACCAAAACATGGCAGTAAAGCTTTGTGGCATTTCTACTCACCCTGGCCCCATGCATCCCTGGCACGGAAGTGATCTTGTTGATGGCAGAGCCTGCATTCCCACTGTGAGAGCCTGGTCCTTGGTTTCAGAGAGAGAGAAGCACACAGTATTTTCGAAGAAGTATGTTTGTCTGTTTTAACCTGTGTGGGGGTTACCTGAAAGTGCCTTTGTTTCCCCTGACTTGGAAATCATTCAGGGCAGAAAGATGGCTATATAGAGGGAATTAACTTATAATCGTTGCAAGGCAAATGAACTGCTGCTGCCTGGACAAAAGATTACAGCTGCAGCAAGCAACAGATGTGCCAAAAGTGGGAAGATGGCTTTTTTTTTTTTTTAATTGGGGCATTCAAAAGTGACTACATATACTGAGGAACTAAAAAAGTCATGCATATGCCCAAGGCAGGATGTGTGCCTAGAAAAGACATGAAGGGGTGCCTGGGTGGCTCAGTTGGTTGGGCGTCCGACTTCGGCTCAGGTCATGATCTCACAGCTCGTGAGTTCCAGCCCCACGTTGGGCTCTGTGCTGCCAGCTCAGAGCCTGGAGCCTGCTTCGGATTCTGTGTCTCCCTCTCCCTAACTCTCCCCACTCGCACTCTGTCTCTATCTCAGAAATAAACATTTAAAGAAATTTTTTTAAATAAAAGAATGAGAATGACTCTCCACTTTTAGAAAAGACTTAGAAAGACACTACACTGTCACCCCTGGCTAATCTCTAGGCCCAGCAGAAGCAAGAAGTAGGGGCTCAGAGTTGCAAATGGGCTGTCAAAGCACTGAAGGAGTGCCCCAACACATACTGAGAATGTTCTTCCCATTTCTTCTTTTTCTTTTTTTCTTTTTCGTTGGTTCTAGACATTCAAAGAAATCGCTGTCAAAACACCAACTGATCTCAAGCTAAAGGAACAGAGGCTTCAGAAATTTCACATGACAGAGAATATGGACTTGACAGAAATAGTTTTTAAAGGCCACTAAAAAACTAAACAGCTATAGTCCACAACTAACAACAAAACAAACCCTAAAATGGGAGGGAAATCTGACTTCCAGAGTTTCCATATTATATTCAAAATGTTCAGTTTTCAACAAAAGTTAGGAAGCATATAAAGAAATGAAAATGTATGGCCCATTCACAGGAGAAATTAACAAAAACTGAGGAAGCACAGACATCGAATTTATTAGATGAAGATTTTAAATAAACTGTTTTACATATGCTCAGAGAGCTAAAGAAAACCATAGATGAAGAGCTAAAGGGAACAAGGGGAATATCTCAACGAATAGTGAATATCAATAAAGACACAAATTAGGACCCCCTGGGTGGCTCAGTATCCGACTTCGGCTCAGGTCAAGATCTTGTAGTTCTTGAGTTCGAGCCCCTTGTCAGGCTATCGCTGCCAGGGCAAAGCCTGCTTGGGATCCTCTGCCTCCCTCTTTCTCTGCGCCTCTACCATTTACACACGCTCTCCCTCTCTCAGAAATTGATAAACATTAAAATAATAATAATCATAAAGAGGCACAAATTATAAAAAGGAACAAAACAAAAGTCCTGGAACTAGAGAGTACAATACGTGAAATGAAAGAATCATCAGATTTGAGCAGGTGGAAGAAATAATCAGCACACTTGAAAATAGGTCAACTGAAATCCAACCTGAGGAACAGAAAGAAAAAACAATTTAAAAAAACCCACAGCTTATGGTTTGTGGTCAGTACATAAGAAACTTGGAAGCTATCACTCCATACGTATCATAAAGCCAAAGCTGAACAAATTGAAAAATCAACAATTCTTATATCCACAAGAGAAGTGACGACACTGAGCAAACCGCTGCCCCCCAAATTGGAGAGACTGGCAGGCAAATACAGAGAATAATAGTCTTCTGGAGTAGAAACTGATGAGCTAAAACTTTCCCAGGAACCAATGCTGGGGGTAGGAAAACCTGACCATAATTGATGAAATGCTGAAGGCTCAGTGTGGACCAGTCTGAGAGTTTGAACCCCAGGGAAACCAATCACTAGGAGGTCCTCACACATGTGAGTTTTACTGCCTGGATTTCTACCGTGTTCTCACAATGAATATGGGAGAAAAATCCACTTGTGCTTACCTAGCAAAGGGGTTGGGGCAGGAGGAACCATTTTAGAATATGCCTGACCATTCTGTTCTTAACAAGGTCTGCCTTCTGGAGAAACTATTTAACCAAACATATATCTTTTTTTTTTTTTTTTTAAATCAGAGCCTAATTGACCTCAGGGAAGGAAATTACCCAATCCTGGATGACTCTAGTCTTCTACATGGAGGCTAGAGGGAAGGGACGGGGGGATGGGAACCACTCAAGCCCCTTCTGGACTTACACATGGGAGAAGGAAAATACCCAATTTCAGCCCACTCTAGCTATCCTCTCTCACCTACGGGGAGTGGGGATTGAAAATCACGTGTGAAGCTTACAGTCTAGAAGCACAGCCTCACTGAGACTGAGACCTAATCATAGGACTATAGAATATTTCCCCTTGCCTACACTTTACCAGCACATTACTAAAGGCTTATTTACAGCAAATCCTTTTGCTGAGTGCATCATGCTCAGTTAAAAAAAGAAAAATTACAAGACATACTAAAAGGCAAAAAACATGGTTTGAAGACTAATGCAAACATCAGAACCAGTCTCAGATATGGCAGGGATATTGGAAATTTCAGGCTGGGAATTTAAAACAATTATGATGAATATGCTAAAGGCTCTAATAGATAAAGTAGACAGCACGCAAGCAATATAAGCAGAGAGATGGAAATGCTCATAAAGAACCAAAAAGAAATGCTTGAGACCAAAAACACTGTAACAGGAATGGAGAATGCCTTCAATGGCTTTATTAATAGACTGGATGTAGCTGAGGGAAAAAACCTCTGAGCTTGAGAAGATCTTAATAGAAACCACCAAAACTGCAAAGCCAACAGACAAAAGACTGAAAAAAGCAGAACACAATATCCAAGAACTGTGGGGACAACTATAAAAAGTGTAAAACATACAGCTTATAACAAGATTATAACAGAATAAGAAGGAAGAGAAAAAGGAATAAAAGAAATATTTGAAACAATAATGACTGAGAGTTTCTCCAAATTAATGCTAAACACCAAACCACTGATACAAGAAGTTCAGAGAACACCAAGTATGATAAATACCAAAGAACTATACCTGAGTATGGGGAGCCTGTGTGGCTCAGTCAGTTAAGCATTGGACTTCAGCTCAGGTCGTGATTTCACGGTTTATGAGTTCAAGCCCCGCGACCGGCTCTGTGCTTGACAGCCCGGAGCCCAGAGCCCACTTTGGATTCTGTGTCTCCCTCGCTCTCTGCCCCTCCCCCACTCGTGCTCCTCTCTCTCTCTCTCTCTCTCTCTCTCTCTCTCTCTCTCAAATAATAAAAAAATAATTTTTAAAAAACTGTACCTGGGTACATCATTTTCAAAAAACAGTAAATAAAAGAAAATCCTGAAGAAAGCTGGAGGAGGGGGGGACCTTACATATAGAGGAACAAAGATACATCTAAACACAAAACTTCTCCTCAGAAACCATGCAAGCATGAGAGTGATGTGAAATATTTCAAAGATTCAGAGAAAAACCCCAGCAACCTAGAATTCTGCATCCTGTGAAACTATCCTTCAAAAGTGAAAAGGAGGGGCGCCTGGGTGGCTCAGTCGGTTAAGCGTCCGACTTCAGCTCAGGTCATGATCTCATGGTCCGTGAGTTCAAGCCCCACGTCAGGCTCTGTGCTGACAGCTCAGAGCCTGGAGCCCGTTTCAGATTCTGTGTCTCCCTCTCTCTCTGCCCCTCCCCTGTTCATGCTCTGTCTCTCTCTGTCTCAAAAATAAATAAACGTTAAAAAAAAAAAAAGTGAAAAGGAAATAAAAACTTTCTCAAGCAAAAATTGAGGGCATTTGTTCCTGGTAGACCTGCCTTGCAAGAAATATGTCTCTTGAGAGAAAAGGAAGATGATGTGAGTCAAAAATTCAGATCTACTAAAAGACAAAAAGAGCATTGGAAAAGGAATAATTGAAGGTAAAATAAAAAGTTACTGTTTTTACGTTTAATTGATCTAACAGATAAGAGTTTGTTCGAAATAATAATAAAAGCAACGATGCATATATATATGCTTCTATATAAAGAAAATGAATTATAACAATGATATTAGGGAAGAGATGAAGGAATTAGCCTTATTTTGGTATTGTAAGGTGCTTACACTACCTGGGAAATAGCATAGTGTTACCTGAAAGTAGGCTCAAGTTAGTTGTATGTGTACATTGCAAACTCTAGGGCAATCACTGAATAAAGGGGAGAAAAGTATAAGTGATATGCTAAAAAAAGGAGAGAAAATGGAATGACATTAAATGCATAATTAAAATGACATAAAGCAGAGGGGAGCCTAGGTGGCTCAGTCAGTTAAGTGTCTGACTCTTGATTTCGGCTCAGGTCGTGGTCTCACAGTTCATGAGTTCAAGCCGCGTGTCAGGCTCTGTGCTGACAGTGCAGAGCCTCTTGAGATTCTCTCTCTCCATCTCCTTCTGCCTCTCTCCTGCTCTCTCTCTCTCTCTCTCTCAAAATAAATAAATAAACAAAAAAATGTTAACGACATAAGGCAGAAAAAGATTGGAAGAAAAAATAAGAACAAAGACAACAAATAGAAAACCAATTCACCAGATATGGTAAATATTTATCCAACTATATTAATAAGCACTTTGATGTGTATTTATTTTTGAGAGAGAGAGACAGAATGCAAGTGGGGGAGACACAGAACCTGAAGCAGGCTCTGGGCTCTGAGCTGTCAGCACAGAGCCCAATGCGGGGCTTGAACTCATGAACCACAAGATCATGGCCTGAGTTGAAGTCAGAAACTTAACCAACTGAGCCACCCAGGCACCCTCAATAATCACTTTTTTTTTTTTTAACGTTTATTTATTTTTGAGACAGAGAGAGACAGAGCATGAACGGGGGAGGGTCAGAGAAAGGGAGACACAGAATCTGAAACAGGCTCCAGGCTCTGAGCTGTCAGCACAGAGCCCAACGTGGGGCTTGAACTCACAGACCACGAGATCATGACCTGGGCCGAAGTCGGATGCTTAACTGACCGAGCCACCCAGGCGCCCCTCAATAATCACTTTGAATATAAATGGTCTAAATGTGCCAACTGTCAGAGTGGATTAAAAAACAAGACCCAACTATATGTTGTCTAAAAAAATAAAAACCTTATTTTAGGAGCATGTAGGTGGCTCAGTCAGTTAAGAGACTGACTCTTGATCTCAGTCAGGTCATGATCTCACAGTTTGTGAGTTTGAATCACACATCGGACTCTGCACTGATGGCGTGGAGCCTGCTTGGGATTCTGTCTCTCCTTCTCTCTGCCTCTCACCTGCTTGTGCTCTCTCTCTCTCTCAAAATAAATAAATAAACTTTTTTAAAAAAAGGATTTTTAAAACCTTATTTTAAATATAAAAACAAAGATAGATTAGAAATAAAGGGATGGAGAAAAATATACCATGCTAACTCTAAATCAAAGAAAGTGGGAATAGCCACATTAATTTCGGACAGAGAAGACTTCATAAAAAGGGAGGTTTTAAGAGATAAAGAGGGACATTACACAGTAAGTATTAAAGGAATTGATTCTCTAAGAAGACATAACAATCTTTAACATATATGCACCAAACAACATCAGACAAAAACAGAGCTTCAGGGAGAAACAGATATATCCATTATTATAGTTGAAGACTTCAACACACCTGTGTCAGAAATGGACAGATCCAGGTGGGAGAAAACCATTGAATACATAGTAGAAATCAACAACACCATTGATCAACTGGCTATAATGGACATCTATAGATTACTTCATCCAACAATAGAATACACATTATTCTCAAATTCCTATGGAACATTTACCAAGATAGGTCACATTCTAGGCCATAAAACATACTTTAACAAATTTCAAAGAATAGAAATCATATAATGACTGCTCTTGGACCATAGTGGAATTAAACTAGAATTTAATAACAAAGATAGCTGAAATATCCTAAAACACTTGAAGGTTAAACAACACACTTCTAAATGACGCATGGGTCAAAGAGGAAATCTCGAGAGAAACTTAAAAATATTTGACCTAAATTAAAATGAAAATACAAGTTCTCAAAATCTGTGGTATATGGTGAAAGCAGAGCTTGGAGGGAAATTTATAGTATTGAGTGCACATATTAGAAAAGAAGAAAGATTAAAAATAATCTAAGTTTCTACCCTTGGAAACTAGAAAAAGAAGCACAAATTAAACCCAAATTATACCAAAAGAATAATAATAAAAATTAGAAATCAATGAAATTGAAAACAGGAAATTAAGAGAAAATCAATGAAACAAATAGCTGGTTCTTTGAAAAAAATCAATAAAATCAATAAGCCTCTAGCCAGATAATTAAGGAAAAAAAGAGAGGACACAAATTACTAATATCAAAAATGAAAGAGAGTACATTAACACGGCCCATGGACATCAAATGGACAATATGAACAATTCTCTGCCCACATTTGAGAATCTAGATGAAATGGATGAATTTCTTGAATGATGCAATCTGCCAAAACTCACACAAGAAAAGATAAAGCATCTGAATAGGCCTATGTCTATTAAAGAAATTGAATCTAGGGGCGCTTGGGTGGCTCAGTCGGTTAAGCGGCCGACTTCGGCTCAGGTCATGATCTCACGGTCCGTGAGTTCGAGCCCCGCGTCGGGCTCTGTGCTGACAGCTCAGAGCCTGGAGCCTGTTTCAGATTCTGTCTCTCCCTCTCTCTGACCCTCCCCCGTTCATGCTCTGTCTCTCTCTGTCTCTCTCTGTCTCAAAAATAAATAAACGTTAAAAAAAAAAAAATTTTTTTTTAAATAAAAAAATAAAAAAAAAAAAAGAAATTGAATCTAAAATTAATAGCCTTCCCTTCAACAAATGGTATTGGGAAAACTGGACAGCAAAATACAGAAGAATGAA
The DNA here is from genome assembly GCF_046562875.1 of Panthera onca. Lineage (NCBI taxonomy): Eukaryota > Metazoa > Chordata > Mammalia > Carnivora > Felidae > Panthera > Panthera onca. The sequence continues at coordinate 173,172,063 of NC_138342.1, forward strand.
CCTGGACCACTTTATTACACCATACACAAAAATAAATTCAAAATGGATGAAAGACCTAAATGTGAGGCAGGAAACCACCAAACTCCTAGAGAACGCAGGCAGCTACCTCTTTGACCTCAGCTGCAGCAACTTCTTACTAGATATGTAAGTGGAGGCAAGGGAAACAAAAGCAAAAATGAACTATTGGGACTTCATCAAGATAAAAAGCTTCTGCACAGCAAAGGAAACAACAAAACTAAAAGGCAGCCTACAAAATGGGAGATAATATTTGCAAATAACATACCTGATAAAGGGTTAGTATCCAAAATCTATAAAGAACTTCTCAAACTCAACACCCCCAAAAACAAATAACCCAGTTAAGAAATAGGCAAAAGACGTGAATAGACATTTTTCCAAAGAAGACATCCAGATGGCTACAAGACACATGAAAAGATGTCTAACATCACTCATCACCAGGGAAACACAAATCGAAATCATGATGAGATAACACCTCATACCTGTCAGAATGGCTGAAATTAACAACACAAGAAACAAGAAGTGTTAGCAAGGATGCAGAGAAAGCAGAACACTCTTGCACTGCTGATGGGAAGGCAAACTGGTGCACCATTTTGGAAAACAGTATGGAGGTTCCTCAAAAAGTTAAAAGTAGAACTACCCTATGATCCAGCAATTGCACTACTAGGTATTTGCCCACAGGATACAAAAAATACAGATTTGAAGGGGTACATGTACCCGATGTATATAGCAGCATTATCAACAGTAGCCAAGTTATGGAAAGAGCCCAAATGTCCATCAACTGATGAATGGATAAAGAAGAGGTGGTGTGTGTGTGTGTGTGTGTGTGTGTGCGTGCGCGTACACACGCGCGCAATGGAATACTACTCATCCATCAAAAGGAATGAAATCTTGCCATTTGCAACAATGTTGATGGAGCTAGAGTGGATTATGCTAAGCTGAAATAAGTCAGTCAGAGAAAGACAAAAACCGTATGCTTTCACTCATTTGTGGAATTTAAGAAACGAAATAGATGGACATATGGTAAAGGGAAAAAGAGAGAGAGAGGGAAACAAACCATATGAGACTCTTTATTATACAGAACAACCTGAGGGTTGATGGAGGAAGGGAGGTGTTGAGCACTGGCTGTTATAGGTAAGTGATGAATCACTAAATTCTACTCCTGAAAAAAAAATAAGTAAATAAATAAACTGTAAATAAAAAATAAAACAAAACAAAACAAAATTAAATTAAACTAAATTAAGCCTTCCAAAGGAGAAAGTCCAGGCCAAGATGGGTTCACTCGTAAACTATATGAAACATTTAAAACATATCAATTCTCTAGAATCTCTATAAGAACATAAAAGCAGAGAGAATTCTTCCTAACTCATTCTATGAGCCAGCATGACTTAAAACCAAACGCCAAATACCAAAACTGGACAAAAACATTAGAAAAAATTGCAAACCAATAATTCTTATGAACACAGACACAAGAGTCTTAAAAAAAAAATTAGCAAAGCAAAGCCAACAATGTATAAAAAGGGTTATATACCATAAACCAGTGGGATTTATTCCAGGAATGCAAGGCTGTTCACATTACAAAATCAATTAATGTAATCCATAAGATCAACAAGCTAAAGAAGAAAAATAACATGCTCATATCAATAAATGTAGGAAAAGCATTTGACCAAATCTAACACCGACGCGTGATAAAAACTCAGTAAACTAAGAAAAGAGGGAAACATCCTCAACTCCATAAAGAATATCTGCACAAACCCTACAACTAATATCATACTTAATGGTGAGAAACTTGCAGCTTTTCTTCTGAGATCAGGTATAAGGCAATATTGTACTGAAATTTCTAGCTAATGACATCAGGCAAGAAAAGGAAATAAGAGGTATATAAACTGGGAAGGAAAAAATAAAATTGTCTTTGTTCATAGATGGTATAACCATCTACGCAGATAATCCAAAATAACCACACAAAAAATTCCTGGAACTAAGAAGCAGTTATAGCAAGATTGCGAGATACAAGGTTAATATACAAAAGGCCATCACTTTCTATATACCAGCAGTGAGCAAGAAGAATTTGAAATTTAAAACCACAACACCCTTTCTTAGCACCTCAAAATAATGAAACATTTAGGTATCAATCTAGCAAAATATGTGCAAGATCTATATGAAGAAAACTGCAAAACTCTGATGAAAGAAACTAAAGAAGAACAAATTAAATGAAGAGATATTCGATGTTGACGGATGGGAAGGCAGTATTGTCAAGAATACAGTGCTTCCCAACTTGATCTATACATTCAATATGTAGAATAAATATAATCCTAATCAAAATCCCAGCAAGTTATTTTGTGAATATCGACAAACTCATTTTAATATTTATATGGAGCCATAAAAACCCCAGAATAGCCAACACAACATTGAGCATGAGACCAAAACTGGAAGACTGTCACCGGCCAACTTCAAGATTACTGAAAATCAAAAATAATCAAGACCAATGTGGAATTGGTGAGAGAATAGATAGATCAATGGAACAGAACAGTAAGCCTAGAAATAGACACATATAAATATGGTTAACTAACCTTTGACAAGGAACAAAGGCAATCCAATGGAGAAAAGATAGTCCTTCCAACAAATGGTTCCAGAACAACTGGATGTCCACGTAGAAAAAACTGATTCTAGACACAGACTTTATATCCTCCACAAGAGTTAACTCAAAATGGATCACGGTCCTAAGTCTAAAACACAACATTGTAAAACTAGAAAATGACATAGGAAAAAATATAAATGCCTTGGATTTGGCAATGACTTTTTAGCTACAACACCAAAGGCTCAACCCATGAAAGAATTAACTGCTAAGCTGGACTTCATTAAAAAAAAAAAAAAATCCTGTTCTTCGAAGTACATTGTCAAGGAAATGAAAAGACAATCCACAGACTGGGGAAAAGATATTTCAAAAGGCATATCTAATAAAGGGCAGTTTGGCCAAATATAAAAAAGAACTTTTTAAAACTCAAGTAAGAAAATAAGCAATTTGATTTAAAAAAAAAATCTTTTTTTAACCTTTATTTTTTTGAGACAGAGAAAGACAGAGCATGAACGGGGAGGGTCAGAGAAAGGGAGACACAGAATCTGAAACAGGCTCCAGGCTCTGAGCTCTCAGCACAGAGCCCGACGCGGGGCTCGAACTCACAGACCGTGAGATCATGACCCGAGCCAAAGTCGGATGTTCAATCGACTGAGCTACCCAGGCACCCCTTTCTTGTTTTTTTTAATTAAAAAAAAATTTTTTTTAACCTTGCAATCTGATTTTTTAAAAATTAGCTAACGACCTTAACAGATACCTCACCAAAAAAGATACACAGATGGCAAAGAAGCATAGGAAAAGATGTGCCATATCACATGTCATCAGGGAAATGCAAATTAAAACAACAATGAGATACCACCACATACGTATTAGAATGGCCAAAATCTCAAACGCTGACAAATGGTAGCAATGATGTGGAACTCATCAACAGGAAATGTCCATGCAAATGGTACAGCCCCTTTGCACAGGAAGTTTGGCAGTTTCTCAGAAAACTAAATACTTTTGGCATATGATCTAGCAATTGCACTTCTTGGCGTTTAATCAAAGGAGTTGAAAACTTATGCCCACACAAAATCCACACAGATGTTTATAGCAGCTTTATTCATAACTGCCAAAACTTGGAAGCAACTAAGAGGTCCTTTGGTAGGTGAACTGATAAATAAACTGTAGTGCATCCACACAATGAAATATTATTCAGTGATTTAAAAAAAAAAGAGTTTTGAAGCCATGAAATGACGTGGAGGAACCCTCCATATTACTAAGTCCATATTACTAAGTGAAAAAAAAAAAAACAATCTGAAGGGCTACATACTGTTTGATTCCAATTATATGACATTTCAGGAAAGGCAAAACTATAGAAACAGAAAAAAAAATCAGTGGTGATGTCAGGGGTTAGGGGTGAGCAGGCTGAATAAGAAGAACGCAGAGGATTTTTAGGACAGTAAAAATACTCCATATGATAACATAATGATGGATACATGTCATTTTACTTTTGCCAAAACCCATAGAATGTACACAAAGACTCATTCCTAATGTAAGCTATGGGCTTTGGTGCTAATGATGTGTCAGTATAGGTTCCTCAATTGTAGCAAAGGTACCACTCCAGTGGGGAATGCTGATAATGGGCAAGACTATGCATCTGTGAGCACAGGGTTACATGGAAAATCTCTGTCCCTGCTAGATATTGCTGTGAACCCAAATCTGGTATAAAGTCTATTAAAAAAAGAATAAGAAAAATGAACAGGGCGTAAAATACCATCTTGTGCATAATGGGAGTCCTAGAGAATATTTGAAGAAATAATGGCCAAAAACTTTCCAAATTTGATAAAAGGAACAAATGTACCTGCCAAAGAAGTCAATGAACTCCAAAAGGATAAAGCCAAAGAAATCCACGTTGCAACACCTTATATTCAAATTGTCAAAAGCCAAACACAAAGAGAATATAAATCTAGACAAAAGTTGATTTCTGATCAAAAACCATGGAGACAAGAGGACAGTAGGATAACATTTTTATGGGATGCAGCAAAAGCAGTGCTCAGGGGAAAATTTACTACTGTAAATCTCTACATTAAAAAAGAAGAAAGGGTCCCCTGGGTGGCTCAGTTGGTTAGACGTCTGACTTTGGGTCAGGTCATGATCTCACAGTCTAGGAGTTCAAGCCCCGTGTAGGGCTCTGTGCTGACAGCTAAGAGCCTGAAGCCTGCTTCAGATTCTGTGTCTCCCTCTCTCTCTGCCCCTCCCCTGCTCACTCTCTGTCTCAAAAATAAATAAACATTAAAAAAATTTTTTTAAGAAGAAAGACTGCAAGCCCATAGCTTAACTTTATGACTTAAGGAATTGGAAAAAGAAGACCAAACTAAACCAAAAGCTAGCAGAAGAGAAAAATAATAATGATTAGAGAGAAATGTGATAGACAACTAGTAAAATCACAGAGAGAATGAATGAAACCAAAAGTTGGTTCTTTGAAAAGATCAACAGAATTGAGAAACCTTTAGTTAAACTAAGGGGAAAAAAGCAAATAACTAAAATCAGAAATAAAAGTAGGGATATTACTACTGGCTTTACAGAAATAAAAGTAATAGGGGCGCCTGGGTGGCGCAGTCCGTTAAGCCTCCGACTTCAGCCAGGTCACGATCTCACGGTCCGTGAGTTCGAGCCCCGCGTCAGGCTCTGGGCTGATGGCTCGGACCCTGGAGCCTGTTTCCGATTCTGTGTCTCCCTCTCTCTGCCCCTCTTCCGTTCATGCTCTGTCTCTCTCTGTCCCAAAAATAAATAAAAAATGTAAAAAAAAAAAAAAAAAAAAAGAAATAAAAGTAATAGTAAAAGAATACTAAGAACAATTATATGCCAACAGATTATAAGACCTACATGAAAATGGACACATTCCCAGAAAGACACAAATTGCCAAAACTCACTCAAGAAGAAATAGAAAATCCAGGTAGGCCTATAGCAAGTACAGAGAATCGTAAACCTCTAGACATGAAAAACCCAGGACCAGAAGCCTCACTGGTGAATTCTTTCAAACATTTATTGATTTTTTTTTTAATTTTCATTTATTTTTCAGAGAAAGAGAGAGCGGTGGGGCGGGGGGGTGGGGGGGTGGAAGAGCGATGGGAACAGAGGATCTGAAGCGGGCTCTGTGCTGACAGCCAAGAGCCTGATGCATGGCTCAAACTCACAAACCGTGAGCTCATGACCTGAGCTGAAGTCGGACGCTTAATCGACTGAGCCACCCAGGTACCCAATTCTCCCAAACATTTAAAGAGAAATTAACAATAATCCTTCTCAAACTCTTCCAAAAAGTAGAAGAAGGAAGACTTCCTACCTCATTCTATGGAGCAAGTATTACCCCAACACCAAAGGCTGACAAAGACACCACAAAAAAACTATAGACCAGTATCCTTTATGAATGTAGATACAAAAATTCTTAACATTAAGATCAGTCACAAAACAAGGAGTCCTACTTCCACCAAAGCTATTCAACATTGTACTGGAGGTTCTGACTAGAGCAATTAGGCAAGAAAAAAAGGAAGGCATTCACTTAAGAAAGGAAGGCATAAAACTATCTCACTGTCACATGATATGATTTTATACACAGGAAATCTCAAAGAATTAAAGGAAAATTACTAGAGCTAATAAATGAATTCAGTCAAGTTTGCAGGGTACAAGACCAACATACAAAAATCCACTGTCTTATTATATATAAACAATAAATAACCTGAAAAGAAAATTTACAAAATAATTCATTTACAATTGCACACAAAAGAATAAAATAGGTACAAATTTAATCAAGGAGGTGAGAAATCTGTACACTGAAAAATATAAAACATTGCTGAAAGCGACAAAAGGATGTTTAACTAAATGAAAAGACAACCCATGTTCATGATTGGAAGACTACTGTTAAAATGCTAATACTACCCAAGGCATTCTACATGTTCACTGCAATTGTATCAAAATCCTAGAAGAAAACATACTAGAAAATCTTTGTTACCTTGAATTGGGAGATATGACATCAAAAGCACAATACATAAAAGAACAAATTGGTTAACTAGATGTTATCAAAACTGAAAACTTCTGTTCCTCAAAAGACAGTGTTGGGGTGCCTGGGTGGTTCAGTCAGTTAAGTGTATGACTTTGGCTCAGGTCATGATCTCATGGTTCTTGGGTTAAAGTCCCGCATCGGACTCTGTGCTGACATCTCACAGCCTGGGGCCTGCTTCGGATTCTGTGTCTCCCTCTCTCTCTGCCCCTCCCCTGCTCGCACTCTGTCTGTCTGTCTCTCTCAAAAATAAATAAACATTTAAAAATTAAAAAAAAAAAAGACACTGTTAAGAGAAACACCAGACAAGTGTATGTAATGGGGGCGGGGGGAGGGGGAGCGGGAATCTTTACAAATCATAGGCCTGAAAAAATATTTGTATTGTGAACATATAAAGAACTCTCATAACTCAAAAATAAGAAAACAACTCAATTTTAAAAGTGGGCAAATGATTTGAACAGACACTTCATCAAATAAGATATATGGATAACAAGCATATGAAAAGTTGTTCAATGGCTTTATCGTTAGAGAAATGCAAATTAAATCCACCATGAAACATTACGCCCTTATGAGAATAACTAAAGTTAAATTAAAATTAACACAATACCAGGGGTTAACAAGGTTATTGAGCAAACAGAACTGTCAAATACTGCTTGCAGAACTATAAAACTACTCTTGAAAATATTTTAGTTTCTCAAGATATTAAACATACTCCTGCCATATGATCCATTCATTTACCTCCTAGGTATTTCCCCAAGAGAAAAGGAACTATATGTCCGTACGAGGAATTGTACATAAATGTTCATAGTGGCCATATTTGTAATAGCCCCAAATTGGAAACAACCTAAATGTGACTACAATGCATGAATGGAGAAACAAATTACGTATATCCATTCAAAGGAATGCTATTTAGCAATAAAAAGCAACAAACCATTAATATACACAACTACATAAATGAATCTCAAGATAAGTATATTGAAAGAAGCCAGCCAAAAAAGTACATCATATATGATTTCATTTATATAAAAACTCTGGACAATGAAAATTATAGTGACAGAAAGCAGATCATTGATCACTTGGGAGTGAAAGGACGGGAAGGGCAGGAGGCACAGATTAAAAGGGGCACTAGAGGGGTGCCTGGGTGGCTCAGTCAGTTTAGTGTCCAACTTCAGCTCAGGTCATGATCTCGCAATCTGTGAGTTCGAGCCCCGCGTCAGGCTCTGTGCTGACAGCTTGGAGCCTGGAGCCTGCTTCGGATTCTGTGTCTCCCTCTCTCTCTGTGCCCTCCCCACTCACACTCTGTCTCTCAAAAATGAATAAATGTTAAAAAAAATTTTTTTAATAAAAATAAATTTTTAAAAAAGGGGGGCACTAGGAAAAGTGTTGAGGATGATGGATATAGCCACTCTCTTGACTGTGGTTATGGTTTCACAGTGTAAACATAAGTCCAAAGATATAAAATTGTGTACTTACAAACATGTGCTTCGTTGTGTTTCAACTGTTGTGCAAAAAAAAAGTTGTTTCAGGAAAAAAAATTCACGGACAACAGGCCAGCCTTTTAGAATATGCATTTTTAGGGGACACTATTCTCAGGGAGAAAACTTCAGCAAGCCAGAGATAACTGCATAAATTGTGGCAATAGGATCTATAATGAGCAATGAAACTGTAACTATAGAATTGAGACTAAAATAAATATGGGAATTATGCTAACATATTTTTGTAGTCTCCTAGAATCCATTCCCTTCCCAGTGTGACTTTGCAGCTGGTTCTCTGACTTGCTTTGGCCAATGGAATGTGCAAGGAATGATAGTTTGGAGTTGCTTCTCCTCATTATTCTTGAATTTCTTCTGTCATCATGAGGGGAATATGATCTGGCCAACCCATGGTCCAAGGAAGATTACAGAGCAGGACCAACTTTCACCTTGAAACCAAATCCACCTAAACTGAGTCTATATTAATTATCCTTCAAATACTTGACAGAGAATAAATGTTTCTTCTGTAAGCCAGTGAGTTTGGGGTGGTTCATTATGCAATATGATTACAGTAATAGCTATTGGATACATACAAATATATACTACGAAGTATTAACTCTATATTGAAATGAGTAATTAACATATGTTTGTTGTGGTGGAGGAAAGGGAGAAAAGTAAAAGATAGGGAAGGTATGCAACCTTATTTTTACTCATCAAAATTTATCAGATTAAGTTGACAAATCAAGTGATAGATGTTCAACTATATCTAAAACTACAAAGATAAATATGAAGAGAATATGACTGGGGCTCCTGGGTGGCTCAGTCGGTTAAGCGTCTGGCTTCAGCTCAGGTCAATTTTCACAGTTCGTGAGTTTGAGCCCCGCATCGGGCTCTGTGCTGACAGCTCAGAGCATGAAGCCTGCTCCGGATTCTGTGTCTCCCTCTTTAGAAGAAACTGAAGAAAGAAGAAATGGAGGACTAAAGAAATTATACAAACATATAGTTATAAGAGTAACTAACTGAACAAAAATAAAATTCCTAAATTATAAAATGAAATATATTATAAAACAAAGAGCACTATGGTGAAAGATATGTTGAGATATCAAACAGAAAGCATGATATATAATAACAATATTAAATCCAAATACATATATATTATTAATGGATATAAATGTGTTAAACAGGGTGCCGGGGTGGCTCAGTCATCTAAGCCACTGGTTTGGGCTCAGATCGTGATCTCACAATTCATGGGATTGAGTCCTGCGTTGGGCTCTATGCTGACAGCACGGCGCCCACTTAGGATTCTCTCTCTCTCCATCTCTCTCTGCCCCCTACCGCCTCTCTCTCAAAATAAATAAATAAACTTTACAAAATAAATGTGTTAAACTATTGTAGTAAAAGAAAAAAAAATCTGATTATATCCTAAAGCAAAGACTAGTTTTTGCTGTAACCCTATGACACACCTAATAGAATGTAATTCAGAGAGGTGGAAAATTAAAAGGGTAAGTAAAGGTACATTATGATGTTACAACTAAACAAAAACCACTATCACAACAAAAACCAGGATCGTGATGTCAGTATCAGGATAATTTGAACTGAGGACAAAGTGATGACCACTTCATTATGATAAAGAGACAACCATGAATATCTGTGAATCAAATAATGAAGTATCAACTATAAAAAAAGGAGATAGAAGAAATAAAATCATAGTTAGGGGTGGGAAATGTTAACTGACCTCTTGAAACCCATGACACATAAAGAGGGGGAAAATAGAAAAACTTAAGTGACATTACTATTTTTTAAAAATTTTTTAAAACATTTATTTATTATTGAGAGACAGAGAGAGACAAAGCATGAGCAGGGGAGGGGCCGAGAGACAGGGAGACACAGAATCTGAAGCAGGCTCCGGGCTCTGAGCTGTCAGCACAGAGCCCGATGCGGGGCTCGAACTCACAAACCACGAGATCATGACCTGAGCCGAAGTTGGACGCTCAACGGATGGAGCCACCCAGGCGCCCCATTAAATGACATTACTATTAAGGTGGTTCCAATAGATCCATTAACCCTGATATTATGAACACAGAGACTATACCTCCTTTTTAAATACTCGTGGAACATTCTCTAAAGGAAACCATATAGATTTCAAAGAAAACCTAAAAAATAATCTCCAAACGAGAAACAATGCAAAAACATACTCTGTTCTGGAAAAAGTCTTAAATACCCAAGTTCAGAAAAAAGAATAAAATAAGTATCAAACGTAACAAGTTAGGAAAAGATGAAGAGGGGCGGCTAATGAGTATAGGATGACAAAAGTCCAAAATTAGATTGTGGTGATGGTTACATGACCCCGTGAATATAATAAAAACACTGAATTGTGAACTTTAAAGGGATTAATTGTAGAGTATGTGAATTATATCTCAATTAAGCCGTTAAAAGAAGGATTTAAGAATAATACAATTGGGTAGGAAGAAATGAGATTTAAAAGTCAATAAAATAGATAAACTATTAGGTAATATAATCAAGAAAAAATTGAGGACATTTAACACAAAATAAGATATAAAGGGAACATCCTATGGCAACAAAGCTAACCTCCCTAAAAACACTGGATGTTTCTTCCCTTAGTGGAATTGTACCAACCCCTTAAAGAAAGGTAATTTCAGTTTTATCTACTTAAGACCATAGAAAAGGAAACTTTCTTTTTTTTTTTTTGAAAAAGAAACTTTCTAATTAATTTTGTATAAAGTGATTATGCCCAAACTCAGAAAAGACTAAGAAATGTTCAAGACTTTTTTGAAGAAGCACTTTTACAAGATAATAATAATAATAATAAATAGAATAAGGAGGGATATCATAGTGTGAAACTGAATAAAGAAAACCTAATTCAAAGTGGAGTCACGAAGCAATGAAGGAAGGGTTCTCATGTCTGTGCCACTGGTCATAGCTGACTTTACATACACCAGAAGATTTTCTCCTCACCCAGCAACAACCCAGCCAATGAGAAATCGGCACAACCCTGAACTCTTGCTCTCCTCTGATATATTTTTGTTCAAAGCAACCCCTCCAAACTTTCTCCTTTCCTCTATAAAAGGATGATCTCCTCCCTTGTTCTTTGGACTTGCCTAGGGATCCCCAAGATTTGCTCCTCCTCAATTCTTCAGCTATTCCCAAACAAGGTTGATTTTGTTGGTTCAACTGCTCACCATCTTCTTTTTTTTTTTTTTAATTTTTTTTTTCAACGTTTTTAATTTATTTTTGGGACAGAGAGAGACAGAACATGAACGGGGGAGGGGCAGAGAGAGAGGGAGACACAGAATCGGAAACAGGCTCCAGGCTCCGAGCCATCAGCCCAGAGCCTGACGCAGGGCTCGAACTCACGGACCGCGAGATCGTGACCTGGCTGAGGTCGGACGCTTAACCGACTGCGCCATCCAGGCGCCCCTCACCTTCTTCTTTTAATGGATGACATTTCTTGGTGTTACCAATGGGATCCAAAGGAGATAAACCCTTGAGAACTACCCACAGGACCCACCTGAGCCCCTTGTGTTCTTCACAAGGTGCAGTCTTCTTCCCTTTGGGTTTGGTTAAGTCTCCTCTTGGATTCAAGCTCTCTCCTTTTGGTCAAGCTTTTGGACTTTATTTGGGACCTCTTTTCATGAAAGTACCACCCTTCCTGCTGATTTTATTTTTGTTTTCTAAATTTCTGTCTTCCTCCTCCCCTTCTTCTTCTTCTTCTTCTTCTTCTTCTTCTTCTTCTTCTTCTTCTTCGGTTTATTTGTTTATCTTGAGAGGTGAGAGAAGGGGCAGGGAGCGAGGGAGAGAGAATCCCAAGCAGGCTCTGTGCTGTCAGCATGGAGCCTGATGAGGGGATTTGATCTCAAGAACTGTGAGATCATGACCTGAGCTGAAACCGAGAATTGGATGCATAACCAACTGAGCCACCCAGGTACCTCTGTTTTTGTTGTTGTTGTTCTGGTTGCGTTCTGAGCTCTCCAAGTTTACTGTGCATACTTGGTCTCTATTTCTGTTTATTCCCTTCTGTTTCTGTTTCTATTTGTTGGAGTTTCTTAGCAAGTCACCCATCCTATTCAAAAGGGGTGGGAAAACACATAATTCCTGGTATTGTAAAACAGCTGTTGGAAAACAGGGCCCCTTGTGGTATATTTTAGAGAATCCAAAGGCAAGATAGGCTCCACCTAATCCTTGGACCAGGTTCTTGTGCCTTTCTGAAAAATGGGTAAAGTTTTGGATACTTTGGAATTTTATTTTATTTTATTATTATCATTTTTAATGTTTTATTTATTTTTGAGACAGAAAGAGACAGAGCATGAGCAGGGGAGGGGACAGAGATAGAGGGGAGACACAGAATCAGAAGCACGCTCCAGGCTCTGAGCTGTCAGCACAGAGCCCAATGCAGGGCTTGAACTCACGAACCGCGAGATCAGGACCTGAGCCGAAGTTGGATGCTCAACCGGGTGAGCCACCCAGGCGCCCCGCTTTGGAATTTTAATGGCCGTTCTGGGGAAACTTTCTTTTAGATAAATCCACCATTTAAGGTGATCCATGAAAAGAGAAGATCCTACATATTTCGGCAACAATGAAATGCATTCCTAGATCGGTAGCAGAAGGTCTAAAAGACAAAATGACTCCAAAAACAGCTCTAACAGGAACCTTGTAGCATAAAAATGCAAAATCTTTAGTAAAAAACATTGGCCATCTAAGGAGGTAAACTTAACTTAGGCCATCTGCCAGAAACATAATTTGGATCCAACTATTCTTTTGAGTTTTGTACCTGAGATATAACTAAAAATTTTAAAACAAAAGTTATAAGATTTCCGTGTCTATATATTATGCATGTCTATGTATGTATATTATAGATATGTGATATTTTCCTACCTCTGGATGGTATTGCCAAAATTAATTTGTTAATGACTCCTTTTTATTGGCTTCAAAACAATAAGTACTTATATAAATGAAGTAGACTAACCCAAATGTTTTTTGAGTTCACATGGTCTGAGATAAACTAAAAGCTGGTTTAAGTTTGTCGGTTTCATAAAAACAAGCATGTCTTCTACCCTATGACCCAGCAATAGCACTGCTAGGAATTTACCCAACGGATACAGGAGTGCTGATGCATAGGGTCACATGTACCCCAATGTTTATAGCAGCACTTTCAACAGTAGCCAAATTATGGAAAGAGCCTAAATGTCCGTCAACTGATGGATGGATAAAGAAGTTGTGGTTTATATATACAATGGAATACCACTTGGCAATGAGAAAGAATGAAATCTGGCCATTTGCAGCAACGTGGATGGACCTGGAGGGTATTATGCTAAGTGAAGTAAGTCAGGCAGAGAAAGACAGATACCATATGTTTTCACTCTTATGTGGATCCAGAGAAACTTAACAGAAGACCATGGGGGAGGGGAAGGGGGGAAAAAAAGTTAGAGATGGAGAGAGCCAAACCATAAGAGACTCTTAAAAACTGAGACTAAACTGAGTGTTGATGGGGGTGGGAGGGAGGGGAGTGTGGGTGATAGGCATTGAGGAGGATACCTGTTGGGATGAGCACTGGGTGTTGTATGGAAACCAATTTGACAATAAATTTCATATTAAAAAAAAACAATTTGATATTTTTCTACCTCTGGATGGTATTGCCAAAATTAACTCTTCAGAGTCATCAACATTAAATATAATGCAAATAAATAACTGTAATTCTACTTGGGTTTATTAAGTCAAATAAGTTCATCTTACCTCAATTGCAAAGTTTGTCAGCAGGAAAATTCCCTGGAAATGATGGCTGATTTGTCTAATGTCTCATTAAGCTTCTGTGAGTAATCTAAACATAATTTGGGGGAACAAAGGATTTAGATAGATGAAATGGAATAAGAATTTTTTTTTAAGTTGCAATAATTGTTTTATGGTATGCGTGCTTAAAAAATACCTTCCCCAAATATTTTTGGTAACTTGAAACTTTTAGAACTTTGCTAAGTTAAATTAAATGATGGAACTTCATTGAGTATCTGGATCATTTTCCAAACAAGATAAAATTCTAAAGCATTAATTACTGAACATAGGTTTCTCTACTATTGATTTTCTATTTCAGAGAAACTAAAGGTAAATTTGGGTTTGTAAGTAATGATGTCTTGTGACACATTGAAAGAGTATACTAGTTAAAAGAGCATATGCTTCCAGAACTGTATTAATAAATGAAATACATGAAATGTATAAATACATGAAATGTATTTATAAATTTGTCAGTCCATTATTGCTTACTTCTTAGTTTTCAGAAAGAAATTTTTTGCATGGTTAAGACTGAAATGGATTTATTTAAGTTTAAAAAAAGAGAAAGAATTTTAGTATCAAAAGTATACTGGTACAGAATTAAAATTTGTCTTTTCTATTAAAAGGACAAAGTTTTCTTAGATTATTTTTTTGCTATTAATAAGAAATTATAAACAAAGTTCCTGTACCTTCAATGTAATCTCCCTAGGAAACAAAGAATCTGTGTTTTATCTTTATCAGGTCTTTGATTACCTAGGGAAAGAGTCTTTTCTATTAAAAGGAGCTAAGGCTTTTTGCAACTAGGTAACCTTCTGTGTTTGCCTTTAAAATGTTTTTGTCACTTTGGTTAAATGGATAATTATGTCTTGTTTCATAATTTTCTGTGGTCCTATTTGGTCAAGTGTTAAAGTCTTTTTATATTTTTGACAAACTTCCCAAAATTCTGGTTGAAATCTTTTTGACCTTGAACTATCTTGTGTGTTTCCAGAGGGTTCCTAGAACATCTCAAAGGATTTGTTCTCTCTCCCTACAAAAAAGGGAAATGTTAAACTGATTAGGCTTATTTAATATGTTAAATTACATGAGAAGCTTGTCAAATAAGAAGTAATACTAAACCTTATTTACCTTATATTTGTATATGTATATGTAATTATGTGCTCCAAAATTTATATGAAATCCTTAAAATTCTGATATGTCCTGACATCTTATCAGTCATAATTTAAAAATATATGTCACAGAAATAAGCAAGTTTTCTTGTCAATTCCATTGTAATGAACTATTCATCAGATCTTTAATAATGGGCATTTTTAAGTCTTTTGTCATTTATACCCAGTTATTGTTTTACTCTGATGCTTTTGCAAATGTATTTCATCTAAGGAGAAATTCATGAAAAGGACTCTGACAAGTACTGTAGAATACAGGTCTCTGAAAGCTTTAGGATCATATAACTAGGTTGAAGAAAATGTTTTCTCTTAAACGATCTATGACTTACAACAATTATGTAAAATCTTTGTGAACAAAGATGAAATGATTTTTTTTCTTCCTAACTGAGCCCTCCAGAATTCAGACACTTGAGTACTTTTTCTCATGGCAGTATAGTTATTTGCAGAAGTTCAGTAAGAATCTGTTCTTCTTGTAAACAGGCCACTGCTACCTCCGTGGCTAAGATCCTGTTAGAAAGGATCATTCCTACTAGGGGAACCCCTCTTCCCCCCACCTTTGAACTTCCTAGTGATCGGGGAACCCACTTTACCAGTCAGGTGCTTCAACAAATTTGCGCTGTTTGGCCAGTTTTACAACACGTTCACGGTGCCTACCACCCTCAATTTTCAAAACTAGTTGAATTACTAATTCATCATTAAGACTCAATTAGCAAAATTTGTAGAAACCCTTCAAATTCCCTGGACAAAAGCACTGTCATTGGTTTTTCTGAATCTCAGATCCGCCCCTTTTGAAACTGGTAAACTCCCTTTTTTGAGATAAGCACAGGATGCCCAATGCACTTAACTAGTTCCTGCTTTTTTTGATCCACAGCTGATAAAAGGGGATATACTTCAGTTTTGCAAAGGTCCAATAAAATCCTTAAAGAATGATCATACTTAGTAGAACAATCTTTCCACAGTGAGCTCCCAGGAGACAAAGCCATTAGACCTCATAATCTGCAGCCTGGAGATTTCATCTCCTAGGAAAGAAGCCTTCAGAAAGATTCCCTCCAATCAGGCTGCCTGGAAGGGACTTTACCAGGAATTTAAGCAAATGGCAGCTGAGCCAGACAGCTTTCCCAAAATGATAGGACTAGGCCTGTTTACTTTTTCTTGCTATTCTCACCTTACTTTCCTTCTCTCCTCCTTGGAAAGGCAATGCTCTTATCCACATTTCCCAATCTATTTCAAAAGGGGCAAATCTTTGACTGTTGGATCTGTCACCAGAAACTCCAATCTATTCACGATGTCAGAGACCCCTTGCTTTTACAAGTAACTGATTTCTCCTTAGTCTCAAATGTCATTCCTGAGTACACCCACAAGCCTTTGGATGTTACCTATGGGGTTAGGATACTACGGCCAGGTGTTCCCCTACTTTATTTCAACCTTTCCCCAGTAATAACCACATTAGCTCAAATAGACACCTCCATCTTTGCCAATCATACAACCTTTGCTTCCTCCCAACCTGTGTCTTTTCCTTGCTTAAATATGATCTATTCCCTGTATCCAAAGGAAATACAGATGGACTAACTCCTCTTTGCAAGGCTTCTAGAAAACACCACTTTAGAATGGGATGGTACCTCACAGAATGTCATCCTAATTCCCCTGACCCCTGGCTTGAAAAGTTCAATCAGGAAATTCCAGCTAATGAATCTATCAACAACCAGGTCTTAGCTGAAGTCCTCTGTGCTCCATCTGGTTTCATTTTTGTCTGCAGTGGATAGCATTTTCATGGGTATATGAATGTTTAGATAGCTGGTGAACTGGACGCCAATGCTTATTGGGACATTTAACCATCCTTGTTGACATGCATAACAAACCAAAAGCCTTCCATTGGTTCAGCCATTGAACCACCATGGCTGCCTTGAATGGGAACTTCAAGAGGCATTCATGACTCCATAGGGAAAGCTTTTCTTCTTTGGGTTGCGGTAAATACCAATGAGCACCTGATCAGAAATCTCTCCCTAACATTAGAAGAGCTAGCCAATTCCACACCAAAGCAGTAGCAGGCCAACAATGATCATTTGACTCATTGGCTAATTGCTTCGCCCTTGATTACCTGCTGAACAAGGAGGCATTTGCGCAATGGCAAACACCATCTGTTGCACCTTATAAATGCCTCTAGAGAGGTAGAAACTCAATTACACAAGATTAGGGAACAACTGCACTGGTTACAACAAATTTCACCTGACTTCCCTGGTCCTTTGGTTTGTTCAGTTGGCTACCTTCAAATTTGGGTCATGGTTTAGAACCATTATACAAATTGGATTTGTCATGCTACTTTTAATTCTGTTTTGCATAATTATTTTTAAACTTGTTGTTTGTCAAATCTCTCCAGAGGTGATGCATCAAATGGAATGATGTTAGCTCAACATTTTGAGATGATTTCAAAGCTTAAAATCTAGACAAGGTACGACCTTAAGAGGGGAAAATGCCTGACAGCCCCTCCTTCTACCTTCTTTCTTGTTCAAATGTGGTTTCTATGGTTTTTATCACCACCTGCTCTCCCTGCAACATGGGACACGACTCCAAGGAAAAGTCCTTCCTGGCACTGACACTGATAGACAAAAATGTTTAATTAAGTAAATAAGTAACCAAATGCTTGAGCAGCAATTGTCTCAAGGAAAGATCTTGGTCAAAAGAGGGAGATGTGAAAATGAATAAAGGAAACCTAATTCAAAATGGAGAAGGGAATCAATGAAGAGGGTGTTCGCAGGTACCACTCTTGGCAGCCTACCTTACATCCTTCAGCAGGACGAAGCTCACTTCACATACCCCAGCAGGAAGGAAGATTTTCCTCTTGCTTGGCAACTACTCAGCCAATGAGAAGTTGCCACAACCTCAAACTCTTGCTCTCCTTAATGAACTTTGGCTCAAGACAACCTCTTCCAACCTCTTCCTTTCCTCTTAAAGGACACTTTCTTCTTTCTTCTTCAGACCTGCCTGTGGTTCACCATCGTTTGCAACTCCTCTGCTATTCCTGAATAAACTCAATTTTTCTGGCGATTCGCTTGCCTTTTTCTTTTAACGATTGACAATAGTCCTGAATGGGAAGGCAGTTTTGTAAATATGTCAACTATCTTCCCAATTAATCTTTTAATTGAAGACATTTATGACCAAAATCTTAAAAGAATTTGCAATGCAATTTGACAAATCCTTAAAAAACATTTTTAGTGTGGAATTTGTCAAATATATTGAAAACTGGAATAATAGTTTAATGTATCCATCACCTAGCTTCAATAACTACTAATACATGGTCGATCCTGGATAGTCAACTTTTAAGTTCATCTAAAGAGTTATTAAACAGTCATGAAGTTTTGAAAAGACCACAGAGGGGACAAACTTCTCTTATTTTTAGCTAATGGAGCTATTGTAGAGAGGCCTTGAACAGATTCATGTTTTTGAGGAAATTTAGAACATGAGAAAGGTACGGTTTCACAGACTGGGTTGCTCAGTCCGTTGGACATTCAACTCTTGATTTCTGCTCAGGTTATGATCCCAGGGTCGTGGGATAGAGCCCTGCGTGAGGCTCAGTGCTGAGCATGGAGCCTTCTTAAGATTCTCTCTCTCTGTCTCTGTCTCTCTCTCTTTTCTATCTCCCTCTGCCTCTCTCCCCTGCTCAATCACCCTTCCTTCCTCCCCCCCCCCAGATGGTAATAATAAAAAAGGTACAGTTTCAAATCAGTGTGGAAAGGAGGACTTAAAAATTAATAAATATCATTGACTCAATTGACTACTCAGTTGGAAAGAACTGAAGTTAATTAATGTACAACAAATCAAAAATAAATTTCATATAGATTAAGGGTCTCAATATAAAAAAGTAAGGCTATAAGAAAATTAGAAACACTTATAAGGAATGGATTTAAAATCTTGGTGTCAAATATGGCACCCAAACCATATGAAAGTAATAGATTTGATTGCATGAAAATTTTGAACATTTGCAGAGTGACACAAAGTTAAAAGATGACAGACTGAGAGAAATATATGCCACACAGACCAAGGAAAGGCAAAGACATGGATATGAAATAGGTGGAGTGTTTAGGAATATAAAGAAGTTTAGCGCCACCCAAGCAGAAGGAACATGGTTTCCCATGTCCAGTCCCAGAAATAGGTTCAGTGATGGAATCTGGGTGGTTATTTTCTTCGGTATGTCTTCCTGGAATTTTCCACTTTTTACAATGATGGAATAGTACATTTGAAATTTAAATTTTTAAAAAATCTGTAACAACTAAAATTCTGGCGTGCCTTACATTGTTCCCTATTTAGAGTGTTAATATATCGCCAACTTTGTTTTAGGTTTTAAGACAGGGAGGCACCTGGGTTTTTGCTTCCTTTGTGTCACCATGATACCTATTACAGAAGTGAGCCTTTATACTGAAATGTTCGGGGGACTGGCTAAAACAATGTTGATCCTGTAGGTGTGGGAGATCTGGGTGCCAGCACATGAGCACCTCACACTTCCTCATTACACATTTCTCTCTAACCTCTATCTCGGTTCCAGCCGCATCAGTCACTCCAACAGGCCAGTACAAATGACACGCAAGAATTCATTCCAGGGGCGCGAGTCAGCGTGACTCCCGCGTCTCCAGATCCGGAGCTCGCCTAGGAACGCCCCCTCCCCGCCCCTTCGCTTGTTGTGTTGTCATCACGTGGCCCTAGCGGACCCTGACGTCAGGGGCGGGGGAGGGGCTGCGCAGGCGCAGAAAAGGGGGCGGGGGACTCGGCTTGTTGTGTTGCTGCCCGAACACCAGAGACGGTCCTGCTTCGGCCGCGGGTCTTCCAGCCGCCCGACAATGTCGTCTCATTTAGTAGAACAGCCGCCGCCCCCCCACAACAACAACAACAACTGCGAGGAGGGTGAACAGCCGTTGGCCCCGACAGCCGGCCTCAACAGTGAGTGCTGGGCCGGCGGGCTCGGTGAAGAGGATGGGGGAGGAGGAGCTGCTCTGGCCGCGGCCGCCAGCTCCGCGCGGAGGGCGGGAGGAGAAGGCAGCCCATTGGCCCCGGCTGAGGATGTGCGGGTGACTGACAGCTCCCGTCACCTGTCAGGGCGAGTTGCTCCTGTCTTCCTCTAGCCCTGTCTCCCCTCCCTCCTGGGGTCTTGGGTGGGGAGCTGCTTGGGTTCGCATTCGGGGAGGGCCGATGGGTGGGAGGAGAAGGGGGGCGAGCCGATCCCACCTGTGGTGGGCCCCCGAGCGGAGCCAATCGGGGCGCGGGGGGCGGGCCTTGGGGCGCGGTGAGGGTGGGGTGGGCGGAGCGGGCGGTGGAGGGGACGTGGGCAGGGATGGGGACGTGCAGCGGGGACGCCGGGGGATGGACGCGGGCGGCGGGCCGAGGGGAGGGGGCGGCCGGCAGACGCGTGGGAGGTCAGGTGTGCAGCGGGGCTCGGGCCTGGCCCGGCGGACCTCCCCTCTCTGGGTCGGCCTTCCCCCAAGGCTTGGAATGTGAGCCCCTTGGTTCCCTTCCTTTGTTACCACAGGCTGGCCAGGAAAATTATTTGGCAATTTAGTGGTTACTTGTATCGCGCGTGTTGGGGAGTGGGGGGTGTGAGGAGGCTATGCTACTTTTTTTTTTTTCTGAGATTTTTTTTTTTTTCTTTTAGAGTTGGCCCAAGTGAGTTTTTTGTTTTGTTTTTGAAACGATGGAGTTGTGTGCCCTGAGAACCTCTTGTGACCGGCCTCTTTAAACCCGAGATTGCATAAATCTTGGAGTCTGGGGCAATAAATGTTCAGAAACGGGCTTAAAACCACACTGATGCAGTCGGGCGCTTGGAAGTCCATGTGCAGTATTGAGTTATGAGCAACTACAGTTGCTTATCCAGATATTGCGGTGCTCAGACATCTTGTCCTAAGATTGTTCCTAGCTGTCTTTAAAGCTCAGAGTCTTGGAAAGGTTCTTGCCTAACCTTTCTTTCCACAATTGATCTCATAAAAGAGGTAGTTGGGACAGTTAGCATATGGCCTGATGAAATCATTTAAAAATCATTTGGATGCTTAAATGACACTTCAAGGCATTGCAATCTCTTTCATAAGAGGGAGGTGTTCCAACATGGCCTGAAAATTATTTTAGGGAAAAGAATTCCTGTCCCCGCAAGATGGGGATAGAATTTTCTTATTTTAAGATGTTTTCATTGCTTATTGCTCCTGTTCCATCTTTTGATGGATGAATCTCTGAAAGGTGGAGTTTTTAAAACTTGTAAGTGTCTTATGTTCTGGACTGTAAGATTATATATTATTTCCCACAGTAAGGATTAATTTATGTGTCTTTAAACGTTATTCGTTTCATGTGTTAATGTGCATTTTAAACACTACTTGTTTTTAGCACACTCTTAGAAGCATGGGATTTCAGAATAGGAAGACTTTAGAGGTAACTGCCTCTGTTTACTGGTAAAGGAGCAGGGTGAGAGTAAAAGTGTGTTGTCCAAGTTCACAGCAGGCTAGGACTTAGAGCTGAGATTTCTACTTTCAAATGATCTAGTGCTCCTTTCAGGACACGTCAGTGGCCCAGAATGCCCTGGTTATGTGTGTTTACTATTCTCTCAGTATGTTATCCTGCCTTATGAGCAGAAGTGACCTGCCTAGCCAGCTAGCTCTTTTTGGTGTACTCTTTCTTCATTGTACTCCCTCTTATCCTGCAGCGCTTACGACTTGGCCAGTTGGTTAGTATGCATGCATGATTTCACAGAAAAAAAGACATTTTAGTTTTCCTTTGACCAGCTAGCAAAAACAACAAAGGGGGTTGAGTTGTGTGTGATGGTTTACCTCTGTGTCTGGAAGACCCTATGCGGTATTTGATGTTTTGGGACAGTCCGTTGCTGCTGCGTTCGTATTAGCTCTTAACAGAAGTAGAACTTTCAGTCTGTGTGTGATATCCAAATGGTGCTTTGGGAAATCTGCTAGATAGCAAGTATTTTATTTGGGGTAGGGTGAGCTTTGAAAAGTTACTGAAAAGCTTTTAGGCAGTGCCATATTTAATGACTCCCCTCTTGCCTTTTATTGTTTGTTTTTTCAGTTCATTATACAACAGTGGTTCAAACCAAACAAGAAGTCTTCCTGATTCCTTCAAATGATTTTGGGGCACTGGGCAAAACAACTTATTCAGACATCTAATACCACCCAAATTGTTGATAAGTTGAAGTTCTTTGTTGGGTAAAGTTGCACCACTGTCAAACACAGAAGATGAACTCGTTGTACAGATTATCTGTGGCTTGTGATTTTTATCTTAAGTTCAGGAATCAAAACAGAGTTTTAACAGCAAATTATTGAAATATTTGAAGTAATGAAAGCTTTCTCTGACTTTTTTTTTTTTTTTTTTTTTTTTTTTTTAGTTTACCATTGTAGGGGAACAGTTCACCTTCCTTACAAATTAATGGACAAATATACAGAATACTGGCAAAGTTAAAATGATGTTTTTCCAGTTTCCAGTCTCAGTTCTAGTCTTAAGAATACTGTCAAGTTACTTAATATTTGTATAGGACATTTATGTTATATAATAATTCTTGTTGTTTAATGTAGGAAGTACAGCCTTTTTTTTTTTTTTTTTTCTTTTTAAACATCTTCAACCATGATGCACTTGTTTCCCCAGTATGGCCAGAGAGCTTTTGAGTCTATGGCATGTGAAACTTCACTGCTTCACGATACTATTCTTGAATATATTAGTAACTGGTGTGTAAGTACTCCTTCGTGCAAAATGATTTTTTTTTTTTTTTTTTTAGAAGAATATCAGTGACTGTTCTTGGTCTGCATTCCAGCATCAAGTGCTTGAAATAAAATAAAGGCTTGGAGGAAAGAACATAAGACATGATGAAATGTATCTCTGCTGGTTAGGATGAAAGTTACACATGGGACCTTGGAAAGTTGGGGGGAAAAATGAGAAATACTCTTCCTCCTTCTCTCCCTTCCTGTGCCCTGCAGCTCTCCCACTCCCCTTCTTGCAAGAGGATTGAACTAGTAATTATAAAACTAGAAAGAGTATATACAGCATACAGTCATGAATATAATCACAATTACTGAACCAGCCTTCATGATGTACTAGATTAGAAAATATAGAAGCATGAATCTCTTAGCAGTTCTGAACCTCTTAGCAATTCTCAAAGATTTGAGAAAATATCTCATGTATGGTGTATATGTACAGTCTGGCATAAGAACACTTTTCAGTTTGTAAGTAGACTTAATATAACAGAGAGAGCCTGCCAGTTTTTTGGTTTTTTTTGTTTTTTTTTTTTTAAAGCTTGATTTTTAGGAAGAGAATTCACTGAGATTTTTTTCTACTTTGTATTGCTTGGACAGCACAATCCTCATATCTTGTTTCCTTTCCAAGTAGAAAGGGACTTTATGAGGATTGGTAGAGTTAGAACATCAAGAAATTCTGAAGCTGTAAATCAGGAATGAACGAGGTAATGAAAAGCATGTGTAGTCCATCTATTGAGAAAGACGGGTTTACTTTTTTCCCATTTTACTCAAAAAATAAAGCTGATAGGTAGCCTTTTAATATCTGTATGCATAGGTGTTTCTGCAGTACAGTTTATTTCCATAGATGATATATCTGGAGAATTGTTGAGTTAGGGAAAGTCTACCTTTTTAGGTGTCTTAATGCATATTGTCAAATTACACTCTATTGAAGACCTGATTGTAATAACATCATATTAGAAACAATTTCGGTTATCATTAACCATCGACATTGGATAATGGCTAAAGTATGGTATATCTTTATGAGATGCAAAGCAGTTGTTTAAAAGAATGAGGTAAGGTAATATGCATTGATGGTGAAAGATATCTACAAACTGTTAGGTAAAAAACACTTTTTACAGAAAAATATGTATAGTATGATTCAGTTTTTTTGTAAAGACAAAAGCAAAAAGCACAACTATCGAAAAAGCTCTGGAAGTTTACATTATGAACTTTTTAAAAGTGGTTTTATTTGGGAGTAGAAATAGGAGATTGGGAAGAAAGGTATTTTTACTTTATGTATGTTTATTTTCAAGAAACACATTTTTGCATTAAGAAGTGTTTCTTAAAAGATACAGAGTATAATTACAATATTAGCTAACACATACCATGTACTAATGATTTTCCTTATTTTTCTCAGTACTTTATTCATGTTGTCTTCGTGCACCCCTCTGAGGTAGATATAATTTTTATCCCCATTTTACAGGTGAGAAAACTAGTGAGGGATTAAGTAACCTGTTTGGGGTATAACAGCTGTTAAGTGTTAGAACGGGAGTCTGGCTTCAGTCTGTGCTCTTAACCACGGATATTAATATATGCCCCAAATTTTTGTCTGCCTTAAGTGGAAATGCCTTCAGTTATGCTGGGTGTGAAGCCAGTTACAGAAATCACTTTTACCAAGCTTTTCCAAGTGTGTCTTCTCAAGTTCATAGATTATGATTCCTTACATATTTTTAATGCTGGAAGTAGAACCTAGACATTGGTTTGGAAGTCCTTCAAAAAGGTGAGGTGGGGAAAACCTGATATTGTTACAGCTGGTTTTCTCTTTGATCAGCTACTTGAAGTGAACATTAATTGTATTTTAGGGAAGACTGGCTTCCACAGAGATCCATCGGGAACTCCTGGTTCCTTACTTCTTCTACCAGAGCAGCTCAGGTCTTTTGTTTGTGTTGTTTATACATTAGGCTTCAGTACAAGAAGAACTGATTCTGTTGGTTTAAAGTAAGTTTGAAATTGTAGAAAACAATAGGAGTAGGAAAAAAACTTATCATATACCTCTTTGTTTTTCTGTCTCTCCAGTTAAAATACTTTGCAGAGCTCTAAATTTAGGGATGCTTTTGGCATGTTTCTTCTACACTCCAGAGGCACTCCAAGGATTTAGTTAAATTACCTTTAGTGTTCAGTCTGTCTTAGCTTTGTTAGTCGAATTTGTTAATCCATTTTGAACTCTACCTAGTCTGTCCATTTTTGTTTCTGTATAGAATGAGGTCGCGGGGACGTCCTGCAACCGTGTTGTTTGGCAGTAGAGTCCCAAAGATTTGGTTGTGGTTATTGGGCTGTGACCCCCACTGGGACTGCCGTGGAGGGAAAGGGAGGAAAGGGTAACTTCATTTTTATTCAGCAAACATGGTTCTAAGTACTGGACAAGGACAAACTCGTTTATCTAGCAGATAGCTGAATATCTCCCACTTACTAGGCACTTCACCCGTGTTCCTCTAGTTAATCCTCAGAGCAGCTCTGAGGTAGGGTCTGTGCTTTTATATCTGTTTTGCAAATGAGAATACTGAAGCTGAGAAATACGGGCAGAGAGCAGGCGGTGGAGTCTGATTTCCAGGCAGGTCGCCTTTGAGCTGTTCCTTCATAGAAGGATGATGTGTTCACTTTGGATCTAGAATAGTCCTCACTTCATTAATAGTCCATTTGAGGGTTTGAGCCTGTTTTGGTGATTACTTGTGATTTACTGATGGAAGACTGTTCAGCCACAGAACGCTTAACACTTATGCTGGGAGTTTAGAGAGATGGCCCTACCAGCCTGCTTCATTATATTTTCTAAAACAAAATATGCGGGGCACCTGGGTGACTCAGTCGGTTAAGCGTCCGACTTCGGCTCAGGTCACGATCTCGCGGTTCGTGAGTTCGAGCCCCATGCCGGGCTCTGTGCTGACAGCCTGGAGCCTGTTTCAGATTCTGTGTCTCCCTCTCTCTGCTCCTCCCCCGTTCATGCTCTGTCTCTCTCTGTCTCAAAAATAAGTAAAATAAATTTTAAAAATAAAAAATAAATAAAATAAATAAAAAAATATGCAAAGTATGAAGCAAATCCATCACTATCTCTTTTTGTTGTGAAGTTGGCCTGTTGGCTACTGCTGCCAATTCTTATTAAAATTAAAGCATCTTAATGTGTCGGCAAACTCATGGAGCCAGTAAATATTTTCAAGAGCTGTCCAGATTACCGAGGCCACATCCCCTTTCCCGTGGCTCCACCCCCTTTGACTGTTTGCCTGAGAAAACCTCAGTGTCTCCTGTGCAGATGCACAGTAGTTTCTCCCCTAAAACCAACAAGGCTTAATGAAACCCTAGAAAGTAGGAGCTCGTGGGAGAGAAGAAAAGTCAAGTCCACAAGGTACGGTTAGTACATAGAGAAAGGGAATAGAAAGGGGTGAGGTACAGAGGAAAGGAAGAAACTAATCGGTGGCATGGAGACGAGCTTTTTCAGAATTCTTAGTGTTACCACCTGATTTAATTAAGAGCTGGATGCATTCGTTCATTTTGCACATGTGTACACAAATTGAAACTTACGATTGGAGTTAAGTTCTCTGGGAGCTTCTCAATTGTTTATACTAATTAAGACAGTTGTTGACTTATTTAGATGACTTTCATGAAGTTTCTAAGCCATGTGTTTATTTTATCTGTGGGGAGGGCACAACTAAACAGCTGAAGTAGACTTTGGGGAAAAATATGTGTTACATTAAATACATCTATAACTAAAATATTGAAGATAAGTAGGCTGTCTTGTAATAAAGTAGCCATTTATTTTTTGGAAAGCAATCTCAGAGTTTTCAGAGGAGTGCTTATTGTATATAAACTAAGCTTTAACTAGAGAGAAAATTGGCCGAAAAACACATTTTCTAAGATACTAGTGGTTAGAGTTCCAGCTTCTTCTAAATTGGTTGATTGCATGAGCTACTTCAGGAACAAGAACTATACACATTTTTAGACTTCTGTTGCTCCTTATTTATTGTCTTCAGAGTACTTCTACGTTTGCTTTAAGGCAAGACCGAATTCTTATCGGAATTCACCACATTCGCATCTGTGTGCACATGACAGAGTTTGGTTCTGCTGTGGTTAACTTAAGCTATCTGACTCGTCCAACAGGTTCCTGGGTGGAGCTCCCTATGAACAGCAGCAATGGCAATGATAATGGCAATGGGAAAAATGGGGGGCTAGAACACGTACCTTCCTCATCCTCTATCCACAATGGAGACATGGAAAAGATTCTTTTGGACGCACAACACGAATCAGGACAGAGTAGTTCAAGAGCCAGTTCTCACTGTGACAGGTAAGTGAGATCCATGATTTGGTAGAATTCGGAAAACAGACGGGTTACAAGGTTAATTCCCATTAGAAGAAATAAATTTGCTTTCGTCTTCATTTGACAAAATATGACTCCTGATTTATTGCAGCATGTGAATTTAAATCAGAGAGCTAATTGACAAATAGTTGAGTCCCTAGTGTTTTCCCCTAGATTAAATCAGTTTCTTTACTCAGAGTGTATCATTTTTTGGTATTTATCGGTTTAAAAGTCAAGGGCATAAATGTTTACTTGTAGAATGAATCCAGCTTTTTCCCATTTTCCTTTGTGTCCCTGTTTCAGAGATCACATTCTGCCAGTTACCTCTTCTATGTCTGTCCCCCCTTCTAGCTTGTGAGTCTCCGAAGATCAGGGGTCATGTTTCATCTCCGTGGTACCCTTGATAGTCATGGTGCTGGTGTGTAGTAACACTCCGTAAATGTTTCTGAGTCCTAGGAACTGCAGTTGATGCAAGTTACGGCAGAATTTGCAGGGTGGAAACACTGACCACCGGCTATCAAGATAGTTAATTTGGGAGGCCATTCTGTTTCTTCAGAGGAACTTTTATTTTAGACCTCATATTTCTATATTTAACTCGGGAAAAGTAATTCCACTGATGAAGAACTGCTTATGGTGAAAGAGTAAGGGCACGGTGATTGAGTTGAATGAAACCAAGTTGTTTGTTTGCTTTTCAGTGTAAGCGTCATTTTTTTTTCCCCCGGGGGACGCGGTATTAAATGACATGGTGATCTACCTAACACCTCCTGGTCTGTGACGGCCATACGTTAGCATTACGGGATACTGGATGATGTGGTTAACTAAGAGTTAACTGATATTATCCACGGAGAAAATGCAAACGCACGAGGAAAAGGCTAAGGAAACACTTAAAAATGGGTACTAAAAATAAAAGTGATTATCTCTAAGGGATGGAATTATGGATATTTTTCTTCTTCTGAACATTTTTGTACTTTGTGTAAAATGTATATATAGCACATTTTATATATCAGAAAAAGTTTAAAAGGAGAAACAGGAGTTCAGTCACGTTTGAAGTTCCTGCCTGTCTTATGATCCACCGATGTCACCAAGGTAGCAGAGGACTGGGTTGCTGGCTCTGGCCCACCGCGCACCCCCGCCTCTGCCTCTGTCCCTGTACTTCCCAGGAGCCTCGTTAGAAGCAGAGCAGATGGCTCTTTGCTGAGCAGCTTGCCACTGATTCCAGTAGCAACAGCATTCATCTGTCTTTCAGAATGAAGTTTCTATTACGCTGCATTTATATTATGGGACTCGTTATGCGTTTCTGAAGTTTTCTGCTTGTTCTAGGCTTGTTTCTAAGGCTTTTCTGCATTCAAGTACATGACCCTTGATGATTGGCATCAATGTGTCCCTTAACCTGTTCACTTGCTGTGGTCATTGAGCAGAGAAGAAGTCCCTTGCTTGCTTTTCTGGTCAACTTCTTTCACTTGTGGTTGTAGTTATACTTGTGATTGGACATGAATTTACTTTCTCACGATCATGTTCAAGTTAGGTCTTTAAACATGTGAAGTGAGGCGTGGCGCATGCCTTCGAGCACTTTCCTGTCCCTCAGCTTGTGTGCCTTTACGCGCTGGGTTCCTGGTCATCTTTCAGAGAAGGCCTACAGCTCGAGCTCAGTAATACTCTCCCCTGCTATATAACACATTTTAACATTCAGAAATGTCTTCAAAATTCGGGTCATTTGAATTGCCATGCATCCCTATATTTGAAGTCATTGAGAAGTGTTTCTTATAGATGGAGAAATTCTAGGATTCTTGGATATTAGTCTCAAAGCTAATTTATGTATACAGTGACCCTTGAACAACGTGAGTCTGAACTGCACAGTCATGTGACTGCTTTTCGATACAGTCCAATACTGTAAATGTGTTTTTTTCTTCCTTGTGATTATCTTTAACATGTTTTTCCTCTAGCTTACTTTATTGTAAAAATACACTAGACAATACATATACAGGATATGTGTCAGTTGACTATGTTATCCGTAAGGCTTCTGGTCAAAAGTAGGTTATTAGCGATTAAGTTTTGGGGGAGTCAAAAGTTATACACAGGTTTTTAACTTTGTGGGGTGGCCTCAGCACCCTGTATTGTTCAAGGACCAACCGAACTTGGAATTTAAAAATTATCCCACAGATACATTTTTGTCACTGTGGCGGTTGTAAGAAGATAACCCCCCTGTGTTTTATATCGCGTTTCACCCTATTGCGGGAGTTCTCAGCCTACACACCAGACATGCCTAGGGAGCTTTTAAAAATACCAGTGCACAGACCCCATCCCTAGAGATTCTCATTCCGTTGTGAGGGGTGGGGTAGAGACAGGATATTTTAAAAGCTCCCCAGCTAATTCTATCATGAGCCAGAATTGAAGCTCTAATGCATTTCACATTGTTAGGAGGAGTAAACCGTTGACCAGTGAAACATTGAGTATTTTCCTAAGTGGGATTGGTTCCAACGATAAAGAAGAGCGTAGAAGGAGAGAAGTGCTCCTGTAGGGTTCTTGACTGTGTCATTCTACTGCGTTGACCTGCTTATGGCTATGGAAGGCTCGCCCTTAACTGGATCTCTGGCTGTGAACTCAATGGTGTTGGAGCATAAGGACAGTAAACTGAGGACAAGAGTGCCTCCTGCCTGGTTCCTGTGCTGTAGCCTGAGATTCCTAGTTTAAGACCAAAATTTTCTAAATACACTAAAATGTTTGTGCGGTACAGAATCCGCTTTTCTCTCTTGCCGTCCCTATTTAGGACTCTCTTGTGTCAATGATAATAGTCTGAGGCTCCTAGGCCGAATCAGTCTGACAGATTTCAGGTGAACTTATTTTTGAGTGTGTCTCACCATCATTTCTATATGTTAACATTCTACACGTGCTCTTGGTATCTTGAACAGTTAATATCTAGGCCTTTGAACAAGTCAGGCCTGAGCGTTTTCATCCATACTTCAGTTTAGATTTGGGAGGTGGGGGCGGGGTGTATAGTGGAAAATCTAGTGACCTGTTGTGTTATACTTGATCTTAGCCGAAAGGCCGAGAAGCAACAACCTGCCGTGGTTACACAAGGAATCGCTGACAAAACTAAGAATAGAACTTAGCATGTTGTGTTCATCTATTGTATCAAGATAGTTTGCAGTCACGTGTTTTGTCGAAAAGTTTATCTGTAAATTTTTGTTTTGGGGAATATTGTACTTTTCATTAAAGTTCCATATTCATATATGAGCTTCAGTAATTCACTCTGAGATATCTCAAAGCAAATATTTCTGAAACAAGTAGAATAGTGGTTCTGAAACTCTTTGGTCCCAGTACTCCTTTACAGCCCTAAAAATTATTAGGATCCCCAAAAGTCCTTGGATTATGTGGGTTATATATTTCAACATTTAACTGTATTAGAAATTAAAACAGAAAGTTTCAAAATACGCACTCATTCAACAATAATAAACCCTTTGCATTTCAATGTAAGTAGCTTTTTAAAATGAAAAGCAACTTTTTCATAACCAAAAAAATTAGTGAGAATTAGTAGCATTGTTTTACATTTTTGCAAATCTCTTTAATATCTGGCTTTAATAGAAAACAGCTGGATTCTCCTCTGCTTTTGCACTGGGTCTGTTGTCATAAAACACATCATGTAGCCTTTGGAAAGTTTCACGATACACGGAGTAAGAATGACAGACATGACAGAATAAGAATGACAAAGGCAAATAAATCGTAATAGTATCGCGAGCACAATTTTAAACTTGAAGACCCTTTGAAAGAGTGCCAGAGGAGGTGTTCGAGAAGACATGACCGCAGATTGACCCTGAAGCTGGACTTGGGCAACTGGAGGCTCCCCAGCCCCTCTCCTGACCTTGGAATGTGCCTACCTTCCCAGCTCTCAGAAGCTGCCTGAGGAATACAGCTTTGAGACAGAAATGTGGTATTGAGACTGTTTGAACGGCATATGTGACTAGACCCAGTTAAGGCCTCTGTATGAACTTTTAAGATGTGGCAGGCTGATGGCAATCTGATGTGCTCGACTTACTGTCACCCCAAGACAAACCTCATCTGTAAGTTCCCTCTCTCTTCAAAGCCGTCACCTACCGATGTGGGGTGGCCTGCCTCTTTTGCTCTCCTCGCCCTCCCATTTGGGGGCCGGTTTCAGATTATACCCAGGAAGCTCCTCAGGAGGCTGGGAACCAACTAGGCTCTGAAAACTGCTTTCACATGTTGAGACTTGCTGGTGATGAATTATTTAATGAGGAAAGAGTTTTGAGCAAAAGAATCCCAAACCAGCTTTCTGAATTTGTAGATCATTGTACCTTTATTGGAAAAAGAGTAAAAATAAGGAAATTTATCATTGCAAAGAAATTCATCACCACCACACAAAATTCCAGAACATTTTGGAAACAAGAGTGCTTGATTTCAGAAAAGATAATACTTTTTGATTTGCGGCTTTTTCAAAACCAATTCTACTGTAACTTTCAGTTTTCTAATTTCCAGTGGAGGTTAATTTACTTGGCAAAATGAGAACTAAAATTAATGGCTAAATTCTTTCTCTTCTAGCCCTTCCCCACAAGAAGATGGGCAGATTATGTTTGATGTGGAGATGCACACCAGCAGGGACCATAGCTCTCAGGTGTGTGTGCGTGTGTTCGTTGTTCTGATGTACAGTAAACAATTAGGAAAAATGTGAACCTCTAGATAAGTGTGTTTTGCTAAAATATATTGAAGAATAAGAAGACTTTAAAAAGTACTTGGAAGCTGTTTTAAGTTATTCAGTTTCTGGTTGTATAATTTGGTTAGGATGATACAGCCCTTGTACTTCTCTACAGCTGAGAATTTGGGGTCCTATCACCCTAAAAGAATTGGAAAATTCTTTTTTTTTAATTTTTTTTAAGTGTCTATTTTTGAAGGAGAGAGAGAGAGACAGAGTGTGAGTGGGGGAGGGGCAGAGAGAGAGGGAGACACAGAATCCAAAGCAGGCTCCAGGCCCTGAGCTGTCAGCACAGAGCTCGACACGGGGCTCAAACTCACGGACCGTGAGATCATGACCCGAGCCGAAGTCGGACGCTCAACTGACTGAGCCAGCCAGGTACCCCCAGAATTGGAAAATTCTTATCTATGATGTATCATTCTGTATTCTGGGCTAGTTTCTTGAGTTTATAAATGGAAAACTGAGGAGTTTTATGTAAGGTCACAAAATGAATGAAAAGGAAAGCTGTAGAGCCAGGTATGAAAACTTTTTCTGCATCTGAAATCAAAGCAGTGACTTTTGAAGTGAATACAACAGCTAGAGAGAGAATTCATCTAAATTTTGCAGAGTTCATTAAATTAAAGAAGATAAGAATAGTTCACTAGGAATTGATGTTTTAGTAAAATCAACGGATATAGTATTGAAAGCTTACAAGGGTTTATATTATAAAACTTACGATGAGTAAATACTTGTTGTTCGTGATGTAGAATGTTCATAGCCAGCCCTTAACTTTCACCGAAAAGGGTCAGTGCAAATTCGTGAGGACAGGAACCGTTGTCTTGCTCTCCTGTGTTAGGTGCTTGCAGAGTGTTTGATGGAGGTTTGTTTAAATGGATTCTGACAGAAACTTTGTTTTGTGGGGTTATCACTTTACAATGTCCTAAACCCCTTTGCACTAGAAACATTTTACATGGTATGTTGGATGCACCCAGTATTTTCTGTTTCCGAAGGCTGCACAATTTCTCCCTGCTTTGCCTATATTCTATTTGTGCTGTCCTGAAACCTCGCAGATCTGTGGATTGAATACAAATTTATATTATGATGAGCTTTATCTTATAGAGAAGGTTATAGTAGCAAGGCTCTCACGTAGGAAGCTGTTCTGACTGTAGTTGTTGAATTGCTGGCTTACGTATGTCCGGTTTGCCATGTGGATATGCTATAACTAATGAAGAAGAAAATATATAGTTTCCATGGCAAAGTGGACTAAGGAATCCCAAGACAGAGAAGTGAAATTAATTCTTTGTTGTAGTCTTTCCTGAGGAAGATATCCTCAATCCATTTTGTCTTTCGTACAGACAGATTGAAAATCTAGATTAGCCTTTTCCAGAATGTGTTTCGAGAAACAGTTGCTCAATGGGAAGCTCCATAAAATAATCCTGAAGGCAAGTTAAGTGGAGATAATACAGCCCCTGTGCTCCCTCCCCCTCCCATCCCAGTATTTACAGCACATAGTAGTACCTTAAAGGCTCTGACAACTCCTGCAGTAAAAGAATCTGTTTATTTAAACCAAGTGTTTTCCAAGTTAATTTGATCTTAGACCTCCCTCCCCCTTCACACATACTTCCCCCCACCCCCCCCACCCCCGAATAAGCTCCCTAACCACCTAATGAAACACTTTGATAGGTGCTCTCCTGGTTCATGGAGTGGCAGTGTACAATTAGCCTTCACTGATAATTGAATTCAAATGGAATTCTAGAGCTGACTGCATCCATCCTAGAATTCCAAAGGAATTTGTGAAATTTAGGAAAGATAATGAAAATCTTTTGGCTTCTGTGTCGGATTATGGTCGTATTGCTAGTGTGGTTCCTATTCAGAAACAGGTACCTAAAGGAACATTGAAGTAAGACTTTTAATAAGACATCAGTAGGTATGATTTACTTAAGCTTTCAAAAAGCCTTTTTCATTGCTTTTTTAAAATTGAAGAAACGATCGTTTAAAAATGAGTAACTTTAGGGCTTGGGAGGACACATTTTATATTTGTGAATGAGAAGCAAGTTTAGGATTAGCAAACAGAAGCAGTTACCACAGGACTGTTATGGTACTTGATTTTATTGAACATTTTTATATATGTCTATACGAGGAATGTATGACATTTTCAGCCTTTTCTAGGAGAAAGGAAAGACACTGATAGATATATTCTTGGTGCTAAATTTATTCCTAAAAAAAGTTTTTCCCACTTTCGATGTTCTCAGTCCAGTGAAAGAGGTGATGTTAGCCCTGAGAACAAATGGGGAAAGTGAGACTTTGTCTTCGAGAAGTTACTTATCTAAGATCACAAAGCCAATACACAATAGAGCCAGGATTGAAACCAGGGCTGTCTGGGCCTGCTCCTTCTACTGTAATAAGTCCTTGCAGGGGATTGATTTCAGGAGAGCTCATAAGGTCATGAGAATGAACGAAAACATGCCTGCTAAGTTATGCTGTGAAGAAGCCTAAGGGGTAATGCATTTAAGAAAAGGATCATTCAGACTATACTTTTATGACCATAGTCCTCAAGAGTCTTGTTTTATAGTAGAAAATTGACTGTAAATGGTCTCTTGAAGTCATGATGCAGACTGAAGATGTCCTCCCTTCTCCCTCTTGTAAAACTGTGGTTTATCTGCCCAGGGACCCCACTGTATGCAGTTTAATAGTCACATGTAGAGAACTTGAGTGGCCCAAGGAAGGAAAATGTAAGTGATTTGAAGGTGAGGGACTTCCGCACGAGAACAGGCTAAAATGATGAGAATTTTTTTAGATGTGGGTGTAGAGAGAGGATAATTCAGTTTAAAAGCACAAATCGTATTAATTAGATTAAGTACATTTTTACCATATTCCGGAATTCCAAGGATTAGAAGGTAATTTAAAACCTGAAACTGGCAAATTTAACATGAATAAAAGGGAAGCACACGGTGGTAGTAAAGGAGGATAGCATGAGATTCTTGGTTCTTAAGGTAAGCAGTCTAAACTGATTTGGGCAATTTGTATTTTGTTGTTGTTTATTTGTTTTTTACTAGTAGTCTAAAAACTTTGCTTCACTCAACTGAGAGAAAATGACATCAGCTTCGAAAAAATTAGAGCGTAAAATCTTACCACATTTTCATTCTCTTGGAAAGTAGGAAATACTGATCTGTTCACAAATTTAAATGTAAATCTTCGAGCAGTTTTAAGGAGAGACATGTGAGACCAGAGTTGGAAACTGGAAGCAGAATGTTGTGCAGTGTTGCATATAGCCAGATATTGTGGGTACACAAACTGGTCTCTAAGTAAATTGTAACAGTTTATTGTTTTTGATTTAGGATGTTTTCAGATTTATTTCACAAAGAGCCAACTCATGATTCTGAGTAATCTCAACACCCAGTGGAAAAAGCTTAATCCTAAAGGCTACATTGTGTCATTCAGCGGAATTTGCTAAATCCAGCAGAACTAAATAAGAATGGTACTACCAGAGTAGCAGAAATCCACAGGGATTTTACTTCCGGTTCGATCGTCTCTAGATGCAGGTAGCCCATTTTATTCTGAAACCACCTTACTGGGGCACCTGTTTCAAAAAGAACTAGCCTGTCAGAGAGAATCATGTTGATCTATTAAGTTCTGCATTTCATTGCTGTCTGCGAAAAGAATGAAAGCTTTGGCCAAAGAATGAATCCTATTCAAGCAAAGTAACAAATCAAAATAGTTTGCTCTGAGACCCTTTGGTTTGAGGTCCTAGCATCCATTCTGTAAAGCTGAGTGAACATTGCTGTTCATTTTTAGGAATATCTCCTAAAAATTCCTGTGGCTTCTTTTGCATGTTCTTGGCCTGAAACTATAGCCTATAGTTAGCAAGAGCAAAGACTTCTTTCTCATTTATCTGATGGAAAAATGTCGAATTCTAAGTCAGTAGCAAATAAATGAGTCCAAGAAACTTTTGGTGTAAGTACTTTTGAATAAACCTTGGGAAATGTTTAGTGATTTGTCTAAAAAATAAAACCTAATGCTTATGAGTGGGGGCTGTAGAAGACCGTTTGCCCAGGTTGAAATACTGGCCCCGCCTCTTACTGATTACGGAACCTTAGGCAGTTACTGACTTTATGTCTTCATTTCCTCATCTGTAAAATGGAATGTCAGTAATTCCTGTTTTTGTAGGGTTGTTGCAAGGTAAAGATTAATGCATGTGAAGTGCTTAGAATGATGCTGGTATTTTGATGAATGATTAATAAATATTATTATTTACTTCTTCATCACTTCTCCCACTGATTTCTTCCCTCATCACTTTAATTGGTTTGTATATACATTTGGATATGTTGTCTTTTAGTTTTAATAATGAAAAATTTTAAGTGCGTACAAAAGTGAAAAGAATGTTGCAGTGGGCCTGTGAAGAAACATTGCCCAGATTCAACAGTTATTAATGGTTTCTGCACTGTACCTAGCATGATAGCCCCAAGTGCGCTTTTTTGAGGTTCACATCCTCTGCTTAGATAGAACCGCAGTGAGGCCCGCTCAGGTTCTTTTTAAGATCTCGAATGCTGTGATCTCAGATCATTTTGTCAGCCTGTTTAGAAAGCTGTCACGTTTCTTCCATGAAAATTGCCCAGGCACAACCTTAGGATCTTCATATATTTGCTGTCTAGATTTGTCTTTTGTGGTAGGAAGAATCGGTCTTCCTTTGTTTTTCTTTTTAAAGTTGTAATTCTTCTTTACAGTCAGAAGAAGAGGTTGCAGAAGGAGAGAAGGAAGTTGATGCTTTGAAGAAAAGTGTAGACTGGGTGTCTGACTGGTCCAGTAGACCCGAAAACATTCCACCTAAGTGAGTTCTTGCCCGTGTCTCCTCTGGACACGGGGGAGGTGTGAACTACCAGCGTGCGGCGGACCTACTCATTTCCAAGGTGTTCTCAGCAAGTGCATTTCTGACCCCTTCCTCTGCCTTTCTTTCCCCAGGGAGTTCCACTTCAGACACCCCAAACGCTCCGTTTCCTTAAGCATGAGGAAAAGCGGGGCCATGAAGAAAGGGGGTATCTTCTCCGCAGAATTTCTTAAAGTGTTCATTCCATCTCTCTTCCTCTCTCATGTTTTGGCTTTGGGGCTAGGGTAAGTACTGGTGAACTCCCAGCGTGTTTTCCATTTATTTTACCCTCCTATTTTATTTCCAGATGTAAGAAACATGGTTGAGACCGTTTGTATTGTTCCCCTTTTAATGTTTGAGTGCAGATAGGGTGAGCTTAAAAGAACTGTTGAAGCCGATACGTTATTGGTACATTGGTAAGCATTTTTAATAGCGGAGTTTTGTTTTTCTTATTTGAAAGTAAGTAGTTCGTGTTAGTCCTGTAGTGATCATTTTTAAGTGGGCTCTTCTGTGTCTGATTTTTCCTTTTGGGTTTTGTCGTTTATAAATTATTCAAGATTAGCTAAGCTTTAAAGTAAACTAACCTTTAGTGTATAAATTTGGGGCTGATGTGAACATTTTTTTTCCCCCAGATGGGAAAATACACTCCTTTTATCGTCTCCTTTTAGTTTTATTGAATAGTCTTTGAGTGAAACTGGTAGGTTGGTGGGGGTCCTGTATTTTTCTTCCTGTAGGATTTTCATTGACTCTTCTAAAATTGACCCCACGTTTACCTGTAGCTGATTGATTTTTCAGTCTTTTAAATTCTTTTTTTCTTTTTTTTTTGATCGAACAGTTGAGGAAATCTATTTTTTTGGAGAATTTTAGGAGTTAAACACTAGCTGTTAGTTTCTTTCTTTTTTTAAGGTCTGTTATTCTCTTTAAGCATGTACAAGGAGTCATTTTCTCTATATAATATGCAAAAGAGATATCCCTTATTTTCCCTTTAAGGAGCTCAGCATATGAGAGAGTATTTACAGTCACAAACATGGAAACATATACGTGACTTTCCCATAGACTCCTTTTGTCTTTCTGGGTGCTTGATCTGTTTTTGTGATGGCAAAGACCGTGATGGCAGACAGCGGAATGGAAGGTGTTTGTGCGGAAGGAAGTGTGTGAGTGTCGTTTGGGGTTGCTGTGAGGGCAGACTGGGTAGGACTTTAAATTTCCTTTCAGTATAGGGGCGCGTGGGTGGCCCAGTCTGTTAAGCTTCCGACATCAGCTTGGGTCATGATTTCGCGGTTTGTGAGTTCGAGCCCTGCATCGGGCTCTGTGCTGACAGCTCAGAGCCTGGAACCCACTTTGGATTCTGTGTCTCCATTTCTCTCTGCTCCCCTGCTCACACTCTGCCTCTCTCTCTCTCTTTCAAAAATATAAACATTCAAAAAAAATTTTTTTTTAATTCCCTTTTAGTATTGACTGCAGAGTAGTTCATTTGCCCTCAGGGAGTTGGTTTTTGTACCTTGTGCGGGCTCTTTCTTTCATGAGTCTTCAGATTCTCTCTCTTGCTGGAATAAGTGTGTTATTATCGATGAATGTAGAAAAAAGGATTTGAGAAAGTTGGTTGGTTTTGTTACACTGGGAGGGGTGGGACTAAATTCCTATTTTCCTTAACTTCCTTTCCGCTTACGTTACTTAATGGTAAAATGCTTGCTTGGCATGGGAAAGCAATGTTAGGCCTGATCCTGAAGAGTTAAATGGTTCGTAAGAGCCCACTGTAAGGCACTGGCAGCTTTGTGATTTGGCTCATTACCGTATGTCGTATCTCAAATATCAATAGACCTCTGTCCGCTGTAAGGGAACATCTCAAAGGAAGTTTGTGCTTTGTTCTTTGGGGAATCTGTTCTCTCTGGTTTTACTTTTGTCGGATCGCTGCCCCTGTGCTGTCCAGTCCTGCCTAATGAGTAAACATAATTATATAAAACCAGTTTGGCTGGCTGCTGACTAGTTTTAAGTAAGTCAGCAGTGATTTCAGGATGATAGGGAACTGTGCACTGACACCTTTTAGCCTTCTACGAGAATTGAAACATTTAGTTTTTAAGTACAGTTCAGCCTGTGGAAAGCTGGTATACACCTGTTGAAGCCGATGAAACGTGACACACTCTGTTTCCTTTCAGCATCTATATTGGAAAGCGACTGAGCACACCTTCTGCCAGCACCTACTGAAGGAAAGAAAAGCCCCTGGACAAGCGTGTGACCTGTGAAGTGGTGTATTGTCACAATAGTTTATTTGAACTTGAGACCATTGTAAGCATGACCCAACCTACCACCCTATTTTTACATATCCAAGTTCCAGTAACTCTCAAATCCAGTATTTTATTCAAACTCTGTTGAGGCATTTTACTAACCTCATTCCCTTTTTGGCCTGTAAGACACTTTAGAATTTCCTAACAGAGTTTACTGTTATTTAGAAATTTGCAAGGGCTTCTTTTCCGCAAATGCCACCAGCAGATTATAATTTTGTCAACAATGCTATCGTCTCCTTTTAGTGCTACCAGACTTAGACCTGCATCATTCGTGGTATAAATTTTGCTCTTGCAAGATAACTACCATCTCTCTCTTCAAATGAGATCAGGTTAGCAAATGATATGACAGCTTTGTTGTTTTGTTTTTTTCAAGACAAAGGCAAGCTTCCCTAAGCTTGAATTTATAGTTATTAAAAAAGAAAACAAACAAACAAAAAAAACCAAGACACACAAAAAAAAATATCCTGGGCAATAAAAAATTATTTTAAACAAGCTTTGGAGCCACTTTTTGTCTAAACAGCCTCCTTAATGGCGCCTTTTAATTTGTAGGAGGCCAGCTACATAAACGATGGGTATGACGTAGAATCAGAACTAAAGCACATGAGCGTATTTTAATACTAGGATGTTGTAATGCTGTCTTTTCTATGGTGTAGAATCTCTATTACTCATAAGGAACGTCTCAGGCCTACCTAGAAATAGATGAAATTGCTTTGGGGATTTGTGTGTGTTTGGTATTTTTATGTTTATTAGCTTTAGCTGCATGTGAATTTTTCATGACTTTTAAGTTCTTCTGTTGTTGTTGTTTTTTTCCTAAGAGGAGGCTTTGGAACGAGTTCCAATTTGTGGTACAAATACGGGCTTCTTGTTTTAGGAAGCACCACTTACACTCTGAAGCCTTTAAACTGTGAAGGTAATTGTTTCGGAGTGATTCCAAGCACTCGCACAGCTTTGAACACCAGACGTGGGTTGTGAGGACAGTTGACAAAGTTCTAAAAAGATGGTGTTTGTTTTCTTCGGATCTTTCCCTCTCACCTGTCCAGCCTTCCCACGGTGGTCCCTGCGATTGGGCAGGCGCTGGCGGTTTTCTCCTCCCGTAGCCATCTTCAGTTGTGAACTCCTGAAGTTCCAGGGCACTCGGCAACAGTGATCGGCTTGTGTGTGTTTGTGCATTTGGGTTTGTTTGTTTCTAAAATGTGAAGCTTTAGGACCAAATTGTTAGAAAGCATCAGGACCCCCAGTTATTGCAAGTAGATTTCTTGGATTTTTGGAACACCTGGCATGACTCTGAAGGATACTATTATATGTTTTATATATAAATTGCTGTTTATGATGTAGACATGACTATTGACTATTTAGGGGACCATTGGTAATCTTAAAACTGGCGATCTCTTCATTAAATCAAGTGCATCAGATCGCCTGGGATAAGAGCAGTGACAATAATAGATTTGCCAGTCTGCAGAAACTATCTAACTCTGTTCTCTTTCACATCAGATTTTGTAAACTGGATGTGTTGTAGTGGAAAATAACCTACAGATTAAACAAAACAATAATAATTTCTGGCTATCTTCAAGAATATAGCAGGTTATCTTTGAGAAAGATGATATATCCAAAATAGTTTTCTGAATTATTTTATGTTTTCTTTCGAGCGGTTGAGGTCTGAATAATTTTGGGTATCTTTTTATTATACTTTGTTTCTAGCTTATTCTTAAACCTGGTAACACTTGATTTGCCTTCTATAACCTATTTATTTCAAGTGTTCATATTTGAATTTGTTTTGGAAAGTGAATCTGACGGCCCACTGATTTTGAAAAGCCTGCCTAAAACTGGAAAGGCCGATCAAGTTGCAAGAACTAAAGAGTTGGACCGCTGTAATATACAGCTTGTATTACAATCCGTATCATGGGAGGGAAAAGTAAAATTATACAAAAAGTAAGAGCAACTTTTTTATAGGCAACACATTGCCCTCTTTTGAAACTCAGTAGCAATCCTATCAGTAGTGTGGTTGAACTTGGGTATGTTTATGATTTTCTTCAACATCGGACATAAATTTAGTTCTTTTTTCTTAAAATATCTGTGAAATTTTGGACTATTACTTAAAACATGAATACATGATCACAGTAGAACTTATCATAAGATACAGTCATGTAGTATTTATTGACAGCCCTAACATATGGAATACATGTTGATGCTCCCACCCAGATTTATGTCAAACAGAAACAGATTGCGTGATTAGAAAGGAGACTTCAACATGTAACAGTTGACGTTTTAAGAATAATGTTTTAAAAGCTTTACGCCTGTTTACAGTTTGGGGGACGAAAAGGCAGGCTTCATCTTTCTTGATTGATGAAAGCTGGCTAAAAATATTCGTAGATGGAATCACGAGCAAAACTGCACAAACTTGCACATTAAAAAGTGCAACAAGTTACTTTGCAGCAAAAGTATTTACTGTTGTAAAAAGTGAAAACTGAACACTTAGCCAGTGGGATGAATTTTTAAGTGAACCAGTTGTTGAAATTATTGGAATTAACTGAGCCAAAGTGATTATGCATTCTTCATCTATTTAGTTAGCACTTTGTATCATTATATACAGTTTACAATACATGTATAACTTGTAGCTATAAACATTTCGTGCCATTAAAGCTCTCACAAAACTTCTGTCAGCATATCGTTTTATGTCATGTGTGTTGCCTGGGAGTTCAGAGAGGAGGCCTTCTGTGTGCACAGAAGTTTTCCGCCATTGAGCTCCTTGAATACTAGGGTGCCGAGTTCACAGGGACGAATG
Organism: Panthera onca; assembly: GCF_046562875.1. Classification (NCBI taxonomy): domain Eukaryota; kingdom Metazoa; phylum Chordata; class Mammalia; order Carnivora; family Felidae; genus Panthera; species Panthera onca. The sequence goes on from NC_138342.1 coordinate 173,213,777, forward strand.
CTCTTCCTGCCCTCCTGAGTTCCCTCCTCTTGGGGGGACCGTCACCACACAGATGAAATTATTTATCAGAGGTGTGTATAAGAAGTAGAAGGGGACCAAAGCAATTTAGAACTTTTGCTCTGCCAGAGAGCATCAGGATAATATTCACAGAAGAGGTGATATATTGAAAGATGAGTGAATGTTCAGTGCAAAAGAGAATCAAAAGCATGCCTATAAAGGAATGGCAGAAACTGACGTGTGAAAATCTATCCTAGGGACACCTGGGTGGTTCAGTCGGTTAAGTGTCCAGCTCTTGGCTTTGGTTCAGGTCATGATCTCACAGTTTCAGGAGTTCAAGCCCCACATCAGACCCTGCATTGACCATGTGGGGCCTGCTTGGGATTCTTTCTCTCCATCTCTTTCTGCCCCTCCCTTGCTTGCTATCTCTTGCTCAAAATAAATAAAAACAAACTTAAAAAAAATCGGTTCTGGAAATAACAGGAAGCTCGTTGTGGCTGGAAAACGGGGTGGGTAGAGAGGAAATTCAAAGTATAGTTTAGTGCTGAACCAAACAGATTTATATGCTCTTCTGGGAGTTGAACTCATGTGTATAGTCGATGGGGTACCTTTGAAGGGTTAAATGCAGGGAAATGATTGAAGACTGAAGTTTCGGATGGTCATGAAAACGTGAGGAGAGGAGTACCAGAGGCCAGAAGATCAGTTGATTGTCTAGGTAAGGAATAGGGCCTGCCCTGGGTAACCCCCAGGATGGGAAGGGTGGGCCAGGGTGCGTACGAAGATCTGAGAGAAACCTGAAGTCCATGGTGAGAAGATTTAGAGAGGAAGAAGGCATATGTGTCTCCCCTTCCCTACCATTTTTTTGTTTTTTCTTTTGTTGTTGTTTGTTTTTTGCTCTGAATACCTGTTGGTGCCATTAACTGAGAAAGTGAGGACAGGCAGAGGAATTGGGGGCGGGGGGTAGGGGAGAAAGAGGACTCAGTTTTGAATACATTGAACCTGGTTGGAACCTAACCTAGCACTAGAACTCAGGGGAAAGGTCTGGAATGGAAACGAAATGCACTGAGACACACACCTATGTGTGTTATGTACTTACCACTTGCAGATTTGACCATGAGGGAAGGAGAAAGCAGTGAAGTCCAACATTTGAAGATTGAGCAGAAGAGAAGCTCAAAAAGGTGACTGATGTAAATAGTAGGGTAGGAGAAGGCCTGCAGAAGGGGAGGAGAGAGCCAATCCTGTCAAGAGTTCATGGTTAAGGAAGCGATGAGAATCTTTTGATTTTGGCAGTTGAACCACTGCTGGGCCTTCCAGGAGCATTTTCTGTAGGAGCAAAAGAGAGGTCTCAGATGAGATCGCATGGGGTCAGTGAAAGCCTAGCAAGCAAGGAAGTGGTGCTGGCTTTTCTCGGTAAGTCTGGAGATGAAGAAAGGGGAAGATTTCTAAGAGGAGACGAGCTGATAGGATTGTCTCTGTAGGTCAGGTATAGAGGTGGGAGTAGGTTTGTAGGCTAAGGAAAGAACACAAAGTGCAATATTAAAGACACAGGGGAGAGAGAAATACTGGAGCAAGACCCCGAAGGCAGTAAGTGGGATTACATTAAGGACTCAGAGGGGAGATTAACCTTGGAAAGGGGGAGAAGGACTTTTGGAGCCATTGACAGTTTGCAAACCCGAACATCCATGATAGGAAGTGGAGAGGCAGGTGAGAAAGGGTCAGGAGAGGTCTGTTAGGAGCAAAAGAGTGACAAGTTGGGGAAATCCACGTCTGATGGACTCTGTTCTCTCCATAAAGACAAACATGGTGTAGATGCTGAGCAGGGGTGGGGCTGTTCTCCATCAGTATCTCCTGATCTGAAAGGAGAGCAGAACTGAATCTGGGATTCTTGAACCCCTATAGTTGACCCTGCCATTATTCTCCGGCATAACCAAACGCATCAGTCCCATCGACCCAGACTAGGCTTCCCCCTTTTCAGCCTAGTCGATGCTTTTGAGCTTCAGCGGTCTTAGATTGGACTAAATGATCTCTTGGGACCTTTTAATTCTCTCATTGCTATTAGTAAGTGACAGTTCATTCTAAAAAGCAGGGTTGAGAATGGCCGAATTAGGTATAGACACGGAATCTTAGAACTGATACTTTATATTTGGTAGTGGAACAAGAATGTGTTTGCTTATTCTAAATATCTCTTTTATGCCTCTTGGTAAATGGACCAAGATAACCACAATTCAGGGAGGAAAAAAGCTATGAATTCTAAGTTTAGGTGATGAAGATTCCAAATCACAAGTGTTTAATCTTCAATAAAGTAGTAAGCCCCGTTTGTGACATTTTAACTTCCATGTGTTTTAGCCCTGGAATGATTTATTGTACCTCTGCCTCACAAGGGGTCGAAGTTCAAAGTATTAACCACTTTTTTAGACCAATTATAAAATTTAGTGAAATCTTTATTCAGAGTGTAGAGAACAGTTTGTAAAGATTGCCATGTCCTCTGCTTCATTTATTATTTCTTCAGAATGGTAGAAATACAAATATAAAGGTCATGAAATTAGCCCGTGTATGAATTTAAATCAAGGGAAAGCAGTTTTCAAAAAGGTTTTATTTCTGCAGCCGAGAAGACAGAGCTCATCAGAAGTTAATAGAGGATAGCCAGTTTTATGAGTAACTGAAAAGAGCATTTGGGTGTGTTTCAGGGGGTTTTGAATAAGTGCTAATGGGTGGTTAAGCTGCTGATCAATTCTTAGACTTTGAAATGCAAATCTGAAGTTTGCCCAAGTGGAATGGGGTTGGAAACTTAGGGTGAAGGAAGGACTACAAATCATATTGAAATTATTTGGTTAGCACTTAGTAAAAGATATGCCTCCTCTGCAGTTTGTATCATTTTTTGAAATGCTCAGGAAAGGAGAACTGAAAGCTTTATTTCCTCAACCTCCGTGAATCCCCCCCCGCCCCCCGCCATTGAAGCAATGTCCTGCCTTCTACATCCCGCTCCCAGGGCGAGGACTGAAAAATTGTGGATATATGTAATCAAAAGAAACAAATGATTTTTTTTTTTAAAGTGTTCCAAAAGTGAGTCTGCTGCACAGCCAAGGGTGTCCATCACTGACCCACAAGTATGTGGCAGTGGTGCCCGCAGTTACAATGCAGCCAGGTATGTGCTGGGCTCCAGACCCTTCTGTCCGACTTACCCGTTCCACACGGCCATTTCGAGTTTCCCGTGTCCCGAACTGGTCTTCCCCTCCTTCCTTCCATGCACCCCTCTTCTCGTGTCGTCTGTCTGTGAATAGCACAAGTATCCCTTCAGGTGCCCAAAGCAGACACTTGCCCCCGCCCACCCCCAACTCATGCATCCCGTCAGCAGGCCTGTTCATTCCACCTTCGAAACATCTCCCCTCCACCTGCTTCCTCCCACCTTCCGCTGCCTTAATCCCAGCCACCGCCTACCTTTGTTGGGTCACTCCGGGAGCTTCCCAGCTGGTCTCTAGGTCTCTACCGCTCTGTACTTTCAGCAGCCACAGTAACTGTTCTAAACTTCGAATCTGATCGTATCACTGTCACTTGAAACCATTAAATGCTTCCCCGTCGTCCTGAGGACAAAGTTCCTAAAGCTGCTGCCAGGCCCTCCCTCATCGGGCCCTGCTCTTCTCCGCCCCCCGCCCCCCTCCCCACGGTTGTCCTCCTCACGCCCTCCCCCACTCATGAACCTGTCTTCACCCTCATCTAGCACATGGCCTCTGTAAGTGCTGTTCGGGCTCTGCCAGGGCTGTCCCTTCCCCCACCCCTCATCCTCCACTTCTCAGGGCTTGGCTCCCAGCTCCCAGTTCACTTCCTCTGGGAAACCTTTTTGACAACCATCGCACATGCCCCCACACTCAGCTGGCTTAGGTGCCTCTCCTGTAATCGCCCAGAGCATCTGGCATTTGCCCTGAATCCTGAGTCGTTTCCACTTGCCTGTCTTCCTCATAGACTTACGGAATTTTATTTGCAACACACACACACACACACGCAACCAAACAAACTAGTTTGGGGCTAGTTTTTTTCTTTTTTCTTTTTTCTTTTTTTTCTTTTAATTTACCTGAAGTGGAATAGCAAGATAGAGCATTTTGAAATAACCCAGGATGTCAGGAAGGATTGCACTCTTAGGTTGTGTAGAATGGCACCAGATTTTTGAAGGTTCATTTTTGAGACAGAAGAGGAAAATGTTTAAGAAGCACTGAAGGAAAGGGGGCCCCCTGGGTGGCTCAGCTGGTTAAGCGTCTGACTCCGCATTTTGGCTCCCGTCATGATCTCACGGTTGTTGGTTGTGGGATCGAGCCCTGCTTGGGATTCTTTCTCTCTCTCCCTCTGCCCCTCTCTACCCCACCCCCTCAAAAACAAATAGACATTAAAAAAAAGAAAGAAAGAAACACTTCAGGAAAAGAATGGAGTGCTTGGAAACCTGACATCTCTTCAAGTGACACAGATCATACTGATTGGCTCCTTAAGATTCTGGTTAAACCAAGAATCTTCCTTCACCCTAGCTCGGTGTCCCGTGTGTTTTGTACTAGAATTGTCACATACGAAAGCAGCTCTGGGTGGCCATTTGTTTTAATAATGGGATTAGGGGCACTGCAGGCTTTGCATGACATTAAACATGGAACTGACTAATTCATTCTTGCCATGTAACCTTGTTTATGGGGTGGGATTGGATTAGATGGCTTGAAATGAGATGGCTGGACATTAGAGGTGTTTGGACTAAAATTCAGCCTACAGAGAAATGTGGGGCGAGTTTCGTACAAGTTATCTCCGCTGCCTGTGAGAAAAACTCCATCTGTTAAGGATTTTCTGTTTGTTTGTTTTTGCTGAGCATCGCGGTGGCTGTTGGTTAATAGAGTCCCGTAGGTAATTTTATTGCGGAAGGAACCAGGGTTCAGAGGTGTTAAATAATTAGCCCGTATCCCACCATGAATGAATGACCGAGCCAGGATGCCATTTCAAAGAAAAATCACTTTCCAGGGCCCCAGGCTCTCTTTAGATCAAGCATCTGGGATGACTTAGTTTTCTCAAAATAATTCTGAAATACCAATTTATATCCTGAAAAATCACAGCTTCTAACCAAAACATTAGACTTCTGCAAAAATTAATACACTTGAAAGAAACTTGTCAACGGTCGTACCAGCAGATGTGGGAACAGGATGGGATCAGGCACCGGGCAGTGCTGTCCCCACGACACATTTTGTTGACGTTTGGCAGCACCAGCGGCCCTTGTGCAGAGGAGGATTCTGAGCTTCAGGCTCCCCATCTGGGCGTCACTAGGTTCAGCATCAGGAGTAAACCCGAAAAAGGAAATTCCTACACAATTTAACCGTTTCTGAAAGCTCATCTCCTTATCACCTGCGCTCTTATAAATGCTATCATGTTCCTGCCAAAGAATCCATGTTTGGGGGTATGTAACTCAGGGTGAGAATAGCACGACAGACCGTCAGTATCACTGGTTTCTCAAATGCTGCTGTGCTTGCTGTATGATTTAATAAACCAGATCGATGTTTGGGGGGAAGGAAGGGGAGGGAGGGAGGGAGGAGAAGAAGAAGAGGAAGGAAATACGGAAACGCCAAGGGAGTGCTAAGCGCCAGACGGGGGCTTCAGAGCCCTTAACATTCTCTCATTTGAACCTCACAACAATCCATTCGTGGTAGTTGCTCTTTCGGTGTTACAGAAGAGAAAACCTAGGTTCAGTGAATGAACCAGGTCTCTGCCCTGCATTCTTTGTCAAAGAACGGCTCCTGAATCCCTTTGGGTTTTATAGCTAGGTGACACTTGCCTCCGAGTGAACTGTCCCTCACATAATGCACGCTCCCTGGTTACTGGGCCAAGTCTATTCTTTGGTGGATGTGACCTTTTTCCCCCGGGAAAAGAAATCATACGGTATGCCGTGGTGGGTGCCGTCTTTAAGGAACTTTCAATATCAACCGATGCAGTGTTTTCCAAACTGGTTTAATATTTGTTATCTTTGCCATTTAAATGTAAGGAGGATGGGAGTTTTAAAAATTAATCTGTTTCGGGGTCCCTCCGTGGCTCAGTCGGTTAAGCGTCCAACTCTTGGTTTCAGCTCAGGTCATGATCTCATGGTTCGTGAGGTCGAGCCCTGTGTCGTACTCTGTGCCTGTTTGGGAGTATCTCTGTCCCTCTCTCTCTGCTTCTCCTCTCTCTCCCTCTCTCTGTCTTTCTCAAAATAAATTAATTTTGAAAAATATGAAAGCCTCGGAGGACAGGACTTAAAAAAAATTATTCTGTGTAAGAATAAGGGATCCTTAGTCCACAGAGGCACATATGACCCTTCTGTTTCAGGCCTTCTTTAAAACCAGTAAACATTCATTGTCTACTTGCGACATGCCAGAGACTCTTCTGGAACACCAGATTTATAGCTGTTGTATTAGCTCCGACTAGTAGATTCTGGTGTAGTCTCAGTCTGGTGCACATGGTGTTGATTGCAAGTGACAGAAGCGTTGAGAAGACTGGAGAGCCACCCCCACAGAACTGGTAGTAACCGCTGAGCACAAGGGGCAGTGTTTTTAAGTTCTAGTCCCATGATCTCATTCGGTAGCCACTGCTGCTGCCATCACAAAAGCCGCTTCTGCCCCAGAAGCCACCACACCACTGCTTCCGTCTGAAGGAGAGAAGTGAGTTCCCCTTTCCGTCTACATTGTCAGTTCCTGGGCCAAAATCCTCTAAGGATGTGCCCACTGGGGGAGTGTTTGTGTCCAACCCCCAGGAGGGGCTGGGAAACTGAGCGAGTGGTGCGGTGGATGGTCTTTTGCGCGCCTGTCCCCTTCCACCGAGATTCATAAAGTGGTTGATTGTTCCAACATAGAAAGATCAGGTGCAGCGTCCCCACAAGGAAAGACAAATGTCATCTATCTACAACTGAACAGAACAGACCTCACAGATGTGGAACTTTCTGTCTAGCAGGAAGAGTGAACGGGTAAAAAATTGCACAATTTAAAAAAAAAATTTTTTTTAACATTTATTTTTGAGAGACAGAGCATGAGCAGGGGAGGGGCAGAGAGAGAGAAGGAGACACAGAATCTGAAACAGGCTGCAGGCTCTGAGCAAGCTGTCAGCACAGAGCCTGATGTGGGGCTCGAACCCACAAACTGTGAGATCATGACCTGAGCCGAAGTCGGATGCTCAACCGACTGAGCCACCCAGGCGCCCCTGGAATTGCACAAATTATCATGATAAGTGTTGAGAAGTAAAGAACACTTTGAAAACCTGTCACCTGGGGACTTGGACAAATGGGACTTGGAGCAGAGGGGGAAGCCTTAGAACACGCTCTGGATGCCGAGCTGCAGCCACTGGGGGAAATGGCAGAGAAGGACAGTTCTGGGCAGAGGAAGCAACATACGCTATTAAGGTAAAAGAACACGTGTGAGTAACTGGCAGAAGGTCAGTGATGAGACAGGTCAGGCAGAGAGGCGGACACCAAACAGTAGGCGGGACCTCGGAGGCCAAGCTTCTGACAGTGGCTGTCATTCCAAGAGCCTGGGGAAGAGACGGATTTCAAGAAGAGGACGAACAAGGCATAGATTTGCATTATTAAAAGACCACCCTTTCAAGCTTAGAGAATGAATCTGAGAAGAACAGGAATGGATGTGGGATGACTGGTTAGGATGAAGAGGTTATCATGGTTTAAAACTAAATTTGTTGTCGTGGAGTATGGGGAAGAAGTTTAGGAATTTCCTGAGCTTGCACCAATGGGTTAACAAGACTTAGAGCAGAAAGTGGCCAAAGGGCGAAAAGCGTCCCCAGTGTGCAACGAAGCGTAGATTGGGAAGCCACAGGACCAAAGCCTCCTAGAATAGGTAAACAGGTAAACAGGACCAAAGACCACTGGAGCAGGGTGAAATTGCCCGGAGCTAATTAGCAAAAAAAGTGCCTTGTTGATCCTGAGGTAGCATGCTCTGTCTTATCCCCTAGGCAAGTTAAGATAAGCAGACACAGCCCCTGGTGCCTGCTGCAAACAGCCATCTGCTCAGTGCCGGATTTTGTATTGCATTGACCCAAACCCCTAACCCCGAAAATCTTTGAAACCGCTTTTCTCTCACACACGAGTTAATGATCACGGTTTCATTGTCTCTTTTGGCACATCCATCACGTTTGTAAGTCTTCTGATCCTAATAAATACGGAGCAAGGACACTTACTTAGGGCCCTGGTCCCCTGGACATTAGCCTCTCCTGTATTCAATTCTGCGGCTTCTTTTTGCTGGACAAGAGAGAATTCCAGACTCAAAGTCTGTGACAGTGGAGATGGGGCAAAAAAATAGATTTGAGAAATATCCAGGAAGTAAGATCAGTAGGATGCTTGGTGAAAAGGTTATTTCAACGCTGCTACTGGATGATGGCTCCGTGTCCCCAAGGACAACCAGCCCAGTGGTCCCGAGGGATCAAGGGTTCATCAGAGAGCCTAGTACGGGAGTGTCGTCTATCACTGGAACCCCAAGGAAGGAGCTGGACTGCAGATGCAGATTTTGGTCTTAATCAGCACAATGGTAGTCAAAGAAGGCATAGCATGGATGATAGAGTCCAGGGGAGAGAGTGAGGAGAAGAAAGAAGTCTAGGAGGAGTTCCAAGGGCCTGCAGCACCGACAGATTTGGATAGAGGGGAAGCTAAGAGGAGGTTAAAGAGGCAGATTAAGAAACTGGAGGGGCGCCTGGGTGGCGCAGTCGGTTGAGCGTCCCGACTTCAGCCAGGTCACGATCTCGCGGTCCATGAGTTCGAGCCCCGCGTCGGGCTCTGGGCTGATGGCTCGGAGCCTGGAGCCTGCTTCCGGTTCTGTGTCTCCCTCTCTCTCTGCCCCTCCCGCGTTCATGCTCTGTCTCTCTCTGTCCCAAAAATAAATAAAAAAAAAAAAAAAAGAAACTGGAAGGAAAACCGGGCCATGGGACTGGGGAGAAGAGCGGTTTTATACAGCCACCACGCCAACTGCTTCAGGATCCGTTTAAAGGAGGGGCTGGACAGCAGTTGCTGGCTTCGTCATTGATGCGAACCACAGACTGGAAGATTGCCGGGGACAGGGCTAGACCAGAGTGCTTTGCCCAGTGAGAAGAGGAAAAAAGAGCCCTTTCTGGAAAATGTGCCACGAAGGACAAGAAAGTGATAGGATGGTAACAGGGGCTAAGGCTTGGGGGAGGATTTCTCTTTTTTTAAGATGGAACAAATTTGAACATATTTAAATACTTACGGAAAGGATCTGGTAGAAAGAGAAGTTGGAGATGAGGACGAGGGATGAAAGGGGGCAGGATTTTGTTCTGTTTTCTTTTTGAAAGAAAGAAAGTTTTATGACAAAGCCCCCTCAAGATTTCTCGCTCATACGTCAGTCTCCAAGACCCTGATTGCTCCAAAAATAAGGCCAATGAATAGTGCCTGCTGGGGCGCAGGTGTTCTGAGCATACATAGTACATGGAGTGTGTGCGGCCCTGGGTGACTTTGGAGAAAAATGACGAAGGGGAGGTGTGGAGGTGAGGGACCTGATACAGGCAAAGGTGAGGGAGAGGGGAGTGCAGGCGCCCCAGACAGCTTCATGGACAGGATGCCATTTATGTCAACTTACGTACATATGCATGTCTATTTTTTAAAAAGGGAAAAAGTTTGCCACCAATGGGCTTTGACTTATTATATATATACTTAAAAAATTTTTTTAACCTTTTATTTATTTTTGAGACAGGGAGAGACAGAGCATGAACAGGGGAGGGTCAGAGAGAGGGAGACACATAATCTGAAACAGGCTCCAGGCTCTGAGCTGTCAGCACAGAGCCCGACACGGGGCTCGAGCTCACGGACCGCGAGATCGTGACCTGAGCCGAAGTCGGCCGCTTAACCAACTGAGCCACCCAGGCACCCCTTGACTTATTATATTGAATGCCTTTACTGCATCTGCTGAGAAAAGATTTTTTTCTTTCAATTTTTGTAAATGTTTATTTATTTTGAAGAGTGAGAGAGAGAGAGGGAAGGAGAAAATCCTAGGCAGGCTCCACACTGTCAGCGCAGAGCCCAATTTGGGGCTCAAACCCACAAACCATGAGATCCTGGCCTGCGCTGAACCGACTGAGCCACCCAGGGCCCCCATATTTTTTTCTTTCATAGGTTAATGTGGTGACTTACATTAAGTGGTTTAAAGCAAATTCATTCTTGCTTTGCTGAAATAAACACAATTTGGCCATGATTTGGCCATATACGAAGCTGGATTCAGTTGAACTTGAGTGGGGTTCAGGTGTCTGCCTCTCCACAAACTCACTAGCCTCTCCCCCTCCGGGCCCAGGGAATCCACTCTCCCTGGAGTTGGGCCACTTCCTGCTTCCCACCAAAGGCTGGCCTCTGCACTTCACGGACAGTCCGCTGGAATCGCTGAGGGGGGGGCCTCTGCCTTTGAAGCACAAAAGTCCTACAGTGGCTTCCAGAGCAACTTGCTTACCTGCCAGATTCTCTCATCCTGAAACATGCACCCATACACGTGTGTACGTGTGCACACGCGCATGCACACACACAGTAGCAAAGAGAGCTTTAGGAGTTGCAATTACAAATATTCATCTCATGTCCCTCATGAGAGCCTTCCAAAATTATGGGAAAGGAACTTAGATATAAATCGATCCTTATAAAGAGAATGGGGGTGTCAGCAGGCAGATTTCAGCACAGTTGTGGAAACAGAATGCCAAGGGAACTAGGAATTTGCGGTCTCCTTACACTAACAGCGGTGACTCTATACTCCCACGGACCCAAGCCCCAGCAGTGTCCAGCTGACCCACTCCTGATTCTGCCTCTGCTTCAAGCTGTTTCAGTGCACTTGCTGAGATCCGTAAGTCCCAAGATGAAGTCTCCTTGTGGTCTGGTCTCCCTATGTCTGCAAGGAGTTTCACGGAATTCAGCTCGGTGTGAGGAGTGTGCATCAGCGATGCGGCGGGTCAAGGAGGACAGGTGAGGGCAGAGAAAGACGCTTCTCCTACACGGTGGGGACTGGCGGGAGATGCACAGGACAAATTAACGGAGCTTCACGTCCTAGACAAACTGATAATGCTACTGAATAAAGTCCTTTTCAGCTTTTTGAATTAGCATATAATTCATCAGGATGTTTTTACTGCACTATGTGGTTTTATTGATATTAATTACATTTGAAAACACAAATTTATATTTCTTAATTTTCTTAATGTTTATTTTGAAGGAGAGCGAGCACGGGTGCATGCAAGCAGGGGAGGGGCAGAGAGAGAGAGAGAGAGAGAGAGAGAGAGACAGAGTGAGGATCCCAAGCAAGCTTCGTGCTGTCAGTTTGGAGCCCAGCTCAGGGCTCAAACCCACGAACGAACCGTAAGATCCTGACCTGAGCTGAAATCAGGAGTCAGATGCTTAACCGGCTGAACCACCCACGCACCCCTTTAATTAATGTTTTAAAAGTAAACTCAGCCCCCAACGTGGGGCTCAAACGCACAACCCCGAGATTAAGAGTAGCACGCTGGACTTAGTGAGCCAGCCAGGCACCTCAGCAAACATAAATGTATCTTTTCTCATGAGGGTCAAATTTTCAGTGTCTCAAAGTGATGTGGTTTGATTAGTCCCTTAGAGACCAAAGGAGTGTTCTGCTTTAATTGTAGCAAAACATATAAAATTTACCATCTTAACCACTTTTTCAATTATTTTTTTTTAGTATATTTTTTAGCAGTTTCAGGCTGACGGCAAAACTGAGTAGAAGGTACAGCACTCCCATATACCCCCTGCCTACCTATGCATTACTTCCCCCACTATCAGCATCCCCCTTCAGAGGGGTTCATTTGTTACAACTGATAAACCTGTCCTGACACTTCGTTATCATCCAGTGTTGTACCTTCTGTGGGTTTGGACAAATGTATACAGACGTGTAACCATCATTACAGTATCATAGAGAGCAGCTTCCTTGCCTTAAAATCCTCTGTGCTCCTCCCACTCACTGCTGCCTCTCCCAACCCCTGGCACCCACCCACCTTTTTACCATCCCCCTAGTTTTGCCTTTTCCGGAATGTGATCTGGTTGGACTCATATAGTATGTAGCCTTTTCGGATGGGTTTCTTTCACTGAGTAATGCGCATTCAAGTTTCCTTCACTTCTTTTCGTGGCTTCCTAATTCATTTTTAAAGTCGCTGAATAATATTCCATTGCCCGAATGTACCACAGTTTCTCTCTTCATCTACTGAAGGACATCTTGGTTGCTTCCACGTTTTGGCATTTACGAACAAAATCGCAGAGACATCTGTGTGCAGGTTTTTGGGTGGGTGTAAGTTTCCAGCTCCTCTGGATAAACACTGAGCATTGTGACTGCTGGATCATATGGAAAGAATATGTTTCATTTGGTGCGAAACTGACAAACTGCCCCCCAGGTGGCTGCGCCATTGTGCATTCCCACCAGCAGTGAGTGAGGGTTTCTGCGGCTCCACATCATTGTCAGCATTTGGGATTGGCAGGGTTGTGGATTTCAGCCATTTTAATAATTGTGTAGAAGTACTTCCTGTTCTTTAAATGTGTATTTCTCTGACGACATATGATGCAGATCACCTTTGTATATACTTACTTTCCGTCTGTGCATCTTCTTTGCTGAGTGAGGTGTTTGTTAAGGCCTCTGGCCCATTTTTTAAATGGAGTTGTTTTCTTGTGGTTGAGTTTCAAGAGTTCTTTGTGTGTTTTAGATAACCGTCCTTTATCAGATGTGTCTTTTGCAAATTTTTTTTTTTCAGGTCTGTGGCTCGTCTTTTCATTCTGTTGCTGTTATCTTTCAGGGAGCAGAAAATTTTAATTTTAATGAGGTCCAGCTTATTAATCCTTTCTTGCAAGGATCATGCCCTTGGTGTCATATCTAAAAAGTCATCACCAAACCCAAAGTCATCTAGATATTCTCTTATGTTCTCTTCTGTGAGTTTTATAGTTTTGCATTTTAGGTCTGTGATCCATTTTGAGTCCTCTTACCTTTTCTAAGTGTGCGGCTCAGTGGCCTTAACTACACGCACATAGTTGTGCAACGGATCTCGGGAGCTCTGCCATCTTGCAAAACTGAAACTCTACACCCATTGAACAAGGTCTCTCCATCTCCCCCCACCCCCAGTTCCTACAACTGCTATTGTATTTTCTCTATGTGTTGTATCGTCTCTATGAATTTGACTATTCTAGAGACTTCATAATAGTGGAATCATATAGGAATTATCTTTTTGTGACTGGCTTATTTCCTTGAATGTAATGTCCTCAAGGTTCATCCATGTTGTGGCATATGACAGTTTCCCTTTTTTTTTTTTTTTAAGACTGAATAATAGTCCATTTTGTGTGTGTATATACGCCATGTCTTCTTTATCCACACAGCACGTTTTCTTTTTCCATTCAAATGGTTATGGACACTTAGCTTGTTACCACCTCTTGGCTATATTGTGATTAGTGCTGAAATGAACATAGGTGTACAAATTTCTTTGAGAACTTGCCATCAGTTCTTTTGGGTATATATCCAGAAGTGGGATTGCTGGATCATACATTAATTCTATTTTGAATTTTTTGAGGAACTTCCATATCATTTTCCATTGCAGCTGTACCAATCTACATTCCCACCAATGGTGCAGACCTATTCCAATTTCTACACACCCTTGCCAATACCTGTTATTTTCTGTTTTCCCCCTCCTTTTTTTGGGTTTGTTTTTTGGGGTTTTGTTTTTGTTTTTGCAGTAGCCATCATAATGGGCGTGAGGAGACCAGGATTTATATTTTTAATTTTGACCTGGAAATGATGTATCCCAAGTAAGCTATACATTGCATCATAGTTAAAAGTTGTGTCTGTGTGCATGTGTGAGAGACATAGACCACTACATAGGTATACACTGTATATTTCTGCTAAATAGCAGTGAGACTAGAATCAGAATGATTTGGGAGAGAAGGATACGCTGTGATGTGGTGGCAAAAGCCTAGGGAGCGGAGACGGGAATTCTCTGCTTTGGTCCTGACACTTCGGGTTGGTGAGTGATCATGTAAACTCAGCATCTGTCTGAGATGGATGGAAAGGAACGTGTGTAAGAGAGCAGGCTGACACGGTCGGACACTTCACAACACAGCCAGCTAGGGTAAACAAACAGAAAATACCAAGGAGGCTCGAGTTCTGCACGGAATTGAGTTCTTCCGGAATTGATGTTGCCCTATGAAATACAGATAAAAGTCACTTTACACAGCAGGCGTGTTGAAGAGATACTGAGCCTGTGGGGAAACTTTTTAAATAAGGCAAATGAAAATGTAACTGTTTTCAGGGAATTGTCCATGAAGGAACCCCATGGTGAAGTTAAATGTAATTTGCTAACGTAAATGATGAATGTGATGGCTGAGTGCATATATTGGGAGAATTAGCTCCTTACCTCTGTGTGTGTATGTGCATGTGTGCCTTTCTCTTTTGCCCCCATTCTTATCTTTCCCACCCCTTTCAATAGGGATTTGATATGCCATATTAAAGACAAGTGTAAAATTAAAAGATAAATTGGAGGAAGGCAAATAAAAAAAATAAAAGAAAACTTTAAAGCAGAGCAAATGTGAATTCTCCAAACTCATGCTTTGGAAAGCTATACTTTTTGTTAAAGGAAGCATCAAAAAAAATTGGATCTGAGCATCCTAGTATCCAGTTCAGTGGGAGAAACGTAATCCAATACAACATTCACATGGTCCAAAAACTTAAACCAACTGCACAGTTCTGATGAGTGATGCCTGAAAGATTTTTTTCCTGGGAGGTATTTAAAAAAGGACACAGTGTCCTAGAAATACCTGTATCCTCGACAGTTAACTCTAGAATAAATACAATACTGTATTTTTAAATTCAATGGGGCAGTGAACCATAGCCTGGCTTGTGTAGAAACTGAGTTCTTTGCCTAAGATACTGCCGGTTGTATCTTACCCTTGTGAGTTCTCATTTTGTTTTTCTGTTGTTTTGTTTTGTTTTTTAGTAATCTTAAGAATTGACTCATAAAGAACTAACAAAAAGGGGATTTTATTGAATACCTGGAGCCCCAGGCTTAACCTCAAAAATCCTATTGAAAATACTTGATGACTTGGGGCGCCTGGGTGGCTCAGTAGGTTAAGCGGCCGGCTTCAGCTCAGGTCACGATCTCGCGGTCCGCGAGTTCGAGCCCCGCGTTGGGCTCTGGGCTGATGGCTCAGAGCCTGGAGCCTGCTTCCGATTCTGTGTCTCCCTCTCTCTCTGCCCCTCCCCCGTTCATGCTGTGTCTCTCTCTGTCTCAAAAATAAATAAACGTTAAAAAAAAAAAAAGAAAAAGAAAATACTTGATGACTTATTTTTGGTTACTGAAAGAATTTATACTTATGTATGAAACATACCATAAACGGTACAGAAAAGGGAACCCTCGTGCCCTGTTGGTGGGAACTAAATTGATGCAGCCACTGTGGAAGATGGTATGGAGATCCCTCAAATAGTTAAAAATAGAACCACCATATGATCCAGTAATTCCATTCCTGAGTATTTATCCAAAGAAAGTGAAAACACTACTTCGAAAAGATGGATGCACCCCCATGTTCATTGCTGCATTGTTTACAATGGCCAAGATAGGGAAGCAACCTAAGTGTCCATAGATGGATGAATGGACAAAGGAAAGGTGGTATATATGTAATGGAGTATTATTCAACCATTAAGAAGAATGAAATTTTGCCATTTGTGACAGCATGGATGGATCATGAAGGCATCGTGCTGAGGGAAATAAGTGAGACAGACAAAGACAAATACCATATAATCTCATTTATATGTGGAATTAAACAACAACAAAAAACACAAGCTCATAGGTAAAGAGAACAGATTGGTGGTGGTCAGAGTTGTATGGTGGGGCGGGGGTTAAATGGGTGAAAAGAATTGTAAGGCACAAAGTTCCAATTAAAAAATAAGTAAGTCATGGGGACATAACGTACCTTATGGCGACCACAGTTATAACACTGCATCGTATATTCAAAAGTTGCTGAGAGTCGATCTTAAGCATTCTCCTCATAAGAGAAAAGAGTTCTGTAACTATGTGTGGTGACGGCTGTTAACTAGATTTCTTGCGTGATCATTTTGCAATATATACAAATATCAAATCATTATGTTGTACACCTGAACCTAGTAAAATGTGATCTGTCCATTATACTGCCACAACAAACAACAACAGCAAACCATTCACAAAGTGAAAAGAGAAACAACGAGCTGAGAAAAGGTTTCTCAACACATACGACAAAGAAAAAAATTGCCTCTTCTTTCAGGCACCACCCCCACCCCCTCCAATTTGGATGTAAGTGGTTACCGTTTGGGGAAGGGAAGATGCGGGGGGTCTTAACCCTTTATAAAAGATACTGTATTATAATTCTGGGACTTCATAAAATCTTTGTGAAATCTTTCAGAATCAGCCTTATGTAGGGACAGTGCTCCCTTCCATGGTGTTGGCATCTGTAACATCTCCTGTGTCCTGGCAGGCCACATGAGACCGGCCTTGATTTGTGCTGTTTAGGACCCTAGTGGTTGAGGCTGGGTAAACAGGTCCCAGGTAGCCTTAACACCCTGTTTGGGGAGTTTCATCCCAGCTATATTTTGGTTTCCAGTTTTGGCCTATGTAGATAATATCTATATATGTGTTGCCTCCTGGGACTTCTCCATGAGGATGTCTCATAGTACTTTTAACTCAATGTGTTTAAGATGGAAATTGACCTCTTCCCCTCAGATGCTTCCTCCTTGATCTCCCTTGGAATGTATTACAACCATTCAACTCCTCCAGCCAAAAACTAGGTGGCACCCATACTTTGTTCTCTGCCCCTGCTCCCAAGGTCAAATGTATTGTAAGTCTATTGACGCTGACTCTGATATTTTTCCAGTGTCCATCTACTTCTTTCTCTCTCCCTACTCTTCCTCCGCTGGTTTGGTCACTATAATCTTTGGTCGGGTTATGAAGCAGCCTCCTGATGGCCTCCCTGCCTCCACTCATCAGAAGATTTTGCACACAGCGGGCAGGGGGATCTTTCTAAAATGCAAATCTGGGGCGCCTAGGTGGCTCAGTCATTAAGCATCTGACTTTGGCTCAGGTCATGATCTCATGGTTCGTGAATTCGAGTCCCACATTGGGTGAGCTTGAGCCCCGCTTCAGGTAAACCACGAGCCCTGCTTTGGATGAGCCCCATTTCTCTCTCTCTCCCCACCCCCCACCTCTGTCTCTCACAAAAAATAGTAATAAAATGCAAATCTGATCATATCACCTGCTCAAATCCATTCAGTGGCTTACAACTGCCATTGGTAAAAAGACCTACTCTTTTTCTTGTTGAGTGGAGGAAGAAACAAATATATGGACGGATAATTTAAATAAATTGCATAAATAAAGGCCATTCAGATAATGATAAGTTGCAATCAAAATCAAACACGGTGATGCACTAGAGGTGAATGTAGATGTTGAGGCAGGTGGGATTTGGGGAGGAAAATGACATTCATGTTGACCTTGGTCTCAGAGGGGCATCATGATGGGGCCCCACCCCTCCTTACTCTCCCACCGCTTTGAAGGCACTATGCTTCCTGGCTTCCAAGCCTTCACACAAACTGTTATCTCTGCCTTATTTTCTCCTCTCTCCTCCTTCACTTGACTTAAGACCTACCCTTCAGGTCACTTCTTTAAGGTTGTGTGCTCACCTGCTGGAATGCTGTACTTTGAAAAGTGATGCTGAGCTGCCTTGCCTGTGGCATGTTCCAATACACTCTCCCCAGAAAGGTAGCAAAGGGCTGGTTTCCCCATGTCTGTCCTCCTATGAGTGGCTCTTGTCCATTCTTTTTCATTTTGGCCATTTTGATGAGCACAATGGTAGTATCTCAGTGTCGTCTTAATTTGTACTTCTTTGATTCCAGTGAGACTGACATTTTTATGGGTTTACTGTCCATTTGGAGTTTTCCTTTTGTGATTTTCCAGTTTATTTCCTTCATTTATTTTCCTCTTGATATGCTCGTAGCTTTCTCATTTGTCCAACAGCATGCTCGTTGTGTGCCTACTGTATATTATGCAGTTGCTATGGGCTGAAGTATGTTTTCCCAAAATTCATATTGAATTGAACATGGTTAGGGTTGAAGCCCTAACCCCAGCACCTCAGAAAGTGACTGAATGTGGAGATAGACGCTTTATTTTTTTTTAATTTTTTTTAATGTTTATTTATTTTTGAGATAGGGAGAGACAGCATGAATGGGGGAGGGTCAGAGAGAGAGGGAGACACAGAATCTGAAACAGGCTCCAGGCTCCGAGCTGTCAGCACAGAGCCCGACGCGGGCCTCGAACTCACGGACCGCGAGATCATGACCTGAGCCGAAGTCGGACGCTTAACCGACTGAGCCACCCAGGCGCCCCTAGATAGACCCTTTAAAGAGGTGATGAAGATAAAATGAGGCCAGTGGGGTGCTATCCAATATGACTGATGTCCTTATAAGAGGAGGAGGTCAGGACGCAGACACACACAGAGGGGAGACGATGTGAAGACACAGGAGAGGAAAGCCATCTACAAGCAAGGGGAAAGGAAGAAGAAACCAACCTTGCTGACACCTTGATCATGGACTTCCAGCCCCCAGACTGTGAGAAAAATAAATTTCTCTTCTTTACGTCACCCAGTCTGTGCTTTTTCTTTTTTTTTTTTTTCCCCCGTGGCAACCCTATCAAACTAATACAGCAGTGTCCTGGGCACTGGGGTGATACATAAATACATTTATTTTATGTTGTATCTTCTTATATTTTGGTCTTACTGTAAATAAGATGGTGAAGTTCCAACCGGAGTACAGAAGACCAATGTACCGGCTTGAAAATAGGCAGAGACAGTAAATTCTCCCTTCTTCCTGTACTCAGGCCTCCAACAGATTGGACGAAGCGCACCCACACTGGGGAGGGCAATCTGCTTTACTCAGTCTACCGAGTCACGTGTTAATCTCATCCGGGAGCACCCATGCAGACATACCCAGAATCACATTTAACCAAATATCGGGGCACCCTGTGGCCCAGTCAAGTTGACAAATAACATTGTCAGCATGGCAAGTCTCATGGATAAACGAGGAAAACATCCTGGTTAAAATGACAGTTCAGGACGTGGAACTGAGTTCAAAGTTGACATCAGGAGTTCCTGGACTCATAGAATTTTAGGTCCAGAAAGGACTTCAGAGGGCATCCTACCAAACCTTGTGTTTAAGAGTTCAAGCGCTTAAATGTTTTTGCTCAGATACATAGAGTGACTTAGCGGAGGAGACCCAAGTGCCCTCAAATGAGTGAGCAATGACTTATTACGACAACAGTGAGTTAACACGTATCAAACGTCACCATGCGCCAGACAACTGTTCTCAGCTGCATTCAGTAACACATGAGCCCCTGAGCTGACAGATGCGGACCCTGAGGCATGGCCACATTGCCACCAAGGGGCAGAGCCAGGAATCAAACTCAGGCGTGTTGGTTCCAGAGGCTGTGCTGTTAACAAGCACCATGCTAGAAAATCTGAAGGATGTGCCTGAGAGCAGGGCAGGGGCCCAGGAGAGATTTTCACCAGGTCACCTCAGTTGGAACATGAGTGGCCACTGTGGGCACCCCACAGTGAGGCAGTTTGGCTAGTTTGGGCCTCTGTGGCCTTTTTGAATTGGACTCTTGACAGATCAGTCTGGGTTCTAAAAGGAAAAGCACCAGATTCACTATTGCAGTTTCATTAAAGGGGGCTCCTGCCTCTTGTACTATGGCCTTGAAGAGAGGTACGTTCGAAAGAGGATATAGTTACTGGCGTGAGTCAGGTAAGTCACTGATGGGTGCTGTTCAAGCAAGGGGAACGATCCTGACCTTGCAAACTCTCAGCTGCCCCGTGATGCCTTGGAAAAGAATCAGGCAAAATGGGGTTTCCATCCCAGGAAACTCCTCCATTTACTGCCTTCCAAGGGCAAACAGGAAACTGGTCTTTGCTCCCTTCCCCCGCAGACTCATTGCAGATTTTTCTTTTTTTCTTTTCTTTTTGAAAAGTGTTTATTTTGAGAGAGAGAACACATGCAAATGGAAGAGGGACAGAGAAGAAGGGGAGAGAGAATCCCAAGCAGACCCCGTGCTGTCGACACAGAGCCTGACTTGGGGCTCGATCCCACGAACCATGATGAGATCATGACCTGAGCCAAAATCAAGAGTCAGAAGCTTGACCAAATGAGCCACCCAGGTACCCCTCTTGTTTCCTTTTTAGTTATTTATTTTTATTTTTTTTAATGTTTATTTTATTATTATTTTTTTTTTTTTTTGAAAGAGAGAGACAGCAAGCAGGGGAGGGGCAGAGAGAGAGGGAGACACAGAATCAGAAGCAGGCTCCAGGCTCCGAGCTGTCAGCACAGAGCCCAACGTGGGGCTCAAACTCGTGAACCGCAAGATCATGACCTGAGCCGAAGTCGGCCGCTTAACAACTGAGCCACCCAGGCGCACCTCTTGTTTCTTTTTAAAAAGTGAATCTGGGAGTTGATTTCCCATACTGTCATACGTGTTTTGCCATGTTTTACTCATCAATGGCATTTTACTTTTATTTATTAAAAACACATGGTCTTGGATCAAGTCCCTAGAAGCAGGACCTGAGACAGCTACTCTTGGGAAAGTGATCTATTAAAAGCGTCGCTCGGGAGGAAGGCCCTGTAAGGGACAGAGGGGCAAGGGTGGGGCCCAGCAAGGATCTAGTCTCAAGTAGAGTTGAGGTTTGAAATACACACACAAAAGGAGAAACAGACCCGGAAACTTAGAGAACCAACTGGTGGTTGCCAGAGGGAAAGGGAGGAAGGGGGATGGGCAAAATGGGGGAAGGGGAGGGGGAGATACAGGCTTCCAGTTATGGAACGAATAAGTCACGGGCATGCAAGGTCCCGCAGGGAAGAGTCAATGGTCCTGTGACAGCGTTGCGTGGTGACAGGCGGTGGTGGCTCCACTGTGGCCAGCACAGCACAGCCTTGTGGAATCTCTCAGGGGCACACCTGAAGCATGGAACATTGTCTGTCAACGCTCCTTCAATTAAAAAAATAAAGTTTAGGTTCGGCTTGATCCACGAGGGGACGATTCCAGAACATCAACTGCACTGTAGAGCTGACCCACCTTGAGGCAAGGGGGGCGGCCTTGTAAACCACATCAATCAGTCTGTGGCTGCCCGGCGGCTGTCGTCAGTGCGGGGCGGGGGGGGGGGGGGGGGGGGGGGGGGGGGGGGGGGGGGCGGGTCGCGGAGGCGAGGGGAACCGCAGGCCGGTGCCCCGCCCCCTGCCCCTCTGCACAGTGGCCTGGCAGGGGTTCTGGGCAGGCACCCGGCCTCTACTTCACAAAAGCAGCTGGATCGCTCAGTGTCGACACCGTTTCCCAACAACTGCCCTCCCCTTCCTCCTCCTGTGCGTTGCACAGCACAGCGACCACAGCAGCTCGGAGAAGGACTGGGCGAGATGGCAGGAGTGGCAGCCCGTAGCGAACAAACCCCAAGTGGCCATCCGTGTTGCTTTTGTCCTGACTCCCCACTCGCCTGGCCTGGCATTCACACACCGATGGGAAGACTCAGAGCGCAAGAACGGGAAGGGAGCCTGGAAAACAGCTCGCCTGCGTGTGGGCGAAATGCCAGCCCTTGTGTGTCCCGTGCTCCAGGGCACGCGGTCAATCAGTGACGACATCGGGACTGGAACTCAGATCTTGCGAGTCGAGGCCAGGGCTCTTTCCCTAGCAGTAGGCGTGTTTCCTCCGCGTGGCGTCTGCCCCCACCCCCCCCACCCCCCCCACCCCCCCCCCCCCCCGGAGCTGCAGGAGGACCCGGGAGAGAGCACATTAGTGCAGGGGCAGCAAGGTGGGGATCCACAAGGGGCAGGCAGACACCTGCCGGTCCTGTAGCCGTGAAGTGCAGCGAAAGGGTATTGGTCACATCATGTCGCTTTCAGAGAGGAGAAAGGAGGCCAGAAATTTGTGTTTTCGTGTCACTGGCTTGGAACCCACACTGAGTCTTGAAAGCAAACCAACAACTGCTGCTTTGTTTTGTTTTGTTTTGTTTTGTTTTCTCACGGGCGCCCTGGCACTGGACATCTTTAGCGCCTAAAGATGCCGGATACAGCACGGGTTTCATTGCAGCCTCTGCTCAGGGGGGTTGTATTGCATCCCCGCTGCCACGAGCCCAAGGCCCGGGTGCAGCTCGGACGCCCATATGCCCTCAGAACTACAACTTAGCCCTGATGCCAGCTCTGGTGGCCCCGTCATTCCACTGGGGACGTGGCCCCATGTTCTGTTCTGGACCTGATACCCTGTTGAGCTCTTGAACCGTTCCCCGTGGCCAGGACCCTCCTGCCCAACGAAGCAGCTGGGAATTGTGGTTCCATTTTCCACCTGGTTCTTCAACGTGGCTGCCACCTGGGGACTCCCATGGTGGGGCCCTCCCAACCTTCCCACGTTTGGACTTCCCTGGCGACTGGCCTAAATCAATGCCTGGTGTTTCATCACAGCCCTTGGAATGTTCTGTGTCGTACAGTTTTCCACGCACACCTGAGGCCAGCTCGATGGCCAGTTGTTTCTTGCAGCTCTAACTGGGTCTGGCCTTCTCTTCCATTTTCCCACCATCCCCTGTTTCTGAGATCCCAGCATGCCTTGCAGCTGAGCCTACTGGAGTCATGGGGACTTGACCTTACCTTGTGGCTGGTTTCTTCTTCCCTTCCTTCCTTCCTTCCTTCTTTCCTTCCTTCCTCTTCCTTCCTTCCTTCCTTCCTTCCTTCCTTCCTTCCTTCCTCTTCCTTTCTTCCTTTCTTCCTTCCTTCCTTCCTTCCTTCCTTCCTTCCTTCCTTCCTTCTTTCCTTCCTTCTTTCCTTCCTTCCTTCCTTCCTTCCTTCCTTCCTTCCTTCCTTCCTTCCTTCCTTCCTTCCTTCCTTCCTTCCTTCCTTCCTTCCTTCCTTCCTTTCTTCCTTCCTTTCTTCCTTCCTTCCTTCCTTCCTTTCTTCCTTCTTTCCTTCCTCTTCCTTTCTTCCTTCCTTCCTTCCTTCCTTCCTTCCTTCCTTCCTTCTTCCTTCCTTCCTTCCTTCCTTCCTTCCTTCCTTCCTTCCTTCCTTCCTTCCTGTTAGCCTTTCTTAAAAACCTGAAAGCTGCCAGACCCTAGACTCTGCCATGATAGGCAGTAGGGAGGTAAGGATGAAAGAAACACGAGGGCTGATAACAAGGAACTCCAAAGAAACCTGGGTTTCTATTCAAAACATCGCTGAGGTCTGAACATGTCTGGACTGGGCAAGATCTGCCAGTGGAAGCTGTGGGAGGGAGGCTTAACCTGGGAGCACCTCAGGTCCACAGGCAACCTCACTGGTGAGTGTGTCAGCTTGAGCGCAATTATCCGAACAGACCGTATCATTGTTTAATAATCAGTATAACCTGTATTCCTCCTTCATACAGAGTTTCTTCTTAAATTTCTCTCTCTCTCTTTTTTTTTAAGTTTAAACTTTTGAGAGACAGACAGTGAGAGAGCACGAGCAGGGGAGGGGCAAAGAGAGGGAGAGAGCGGATCCCAAGCAGGCGCAATATTGTCAGTGTGGAGCCCTACACGGGTCTAGAACTCACGAACCGTGAGATCGTGACCCGAGTACAGATCAAGAGTCAGACACTTAACCAACTGAACCATCCAGACGCCCCTTAAATTTCTCTTTGATTGTGGTACTTTCTTAGCACAAAAATCACCATCATTTGGGGCACCTGGATGGCTCAGTCAGTTAAGTGTTCAACTCTTGGTCTTGGCTCAGGTCATGATCTCACGGTTCGTGGGTTCAAGGCCTGCATCAGGCTCAGCAGTGAACATGGAGTCTGCTTGGGTTTCTCTCTCTCTCTCTTTCAAAAATAAAATAAATTAAAAAAAAAAAAAAGTAAAAATCACCATCAAAATGGTGATCCTTGCCTTCAGAATAGTCTAAACTTTTTGGTCTGGCATTCAAGGCCCTTCCCAGACAGACCCACTTGTATTTCTAGTTTCATTTCCCAGTACTGACCAGTTAGAACTCTCTTTCACAACTACTCTGATTGGCTGATAGCAAGAGTGACATTTCATTTCTTCCTCACTCCTCAGATACCCCTGCTCCATGCTGTCCAACTTGCCCCTATATTTCAAGGATTAGCCCGGAGATGACGGCCTCCCAGATGCCTTCCCAGTCGACATCTCTCCTTTTATAATTTTTTAAATGTTTATTTATTTATTTTGAGAGAGAAAGAGACGATGTGCATAAGCAAGGTAGAGGCAGAGAGAGAGAGAGGGAGAGAGAGAATCCCAAGCAGGCTCCACACCACCAGTGCAGAGCCCGGTTCGGGGCTCGATCCCACGAACCGTGAGACCATGACCTGAACAGAAACCCAGAGTCCGGTGCTTAACTGACTGAGCCCCCCAGGTTCCCCAGACCTCTCCCTCTTTTAAATCAGTGGCTCTCAACCCTGACTGGTTATTAGAACAACCTAGGGAGCTTTAGAAAATTAGATAAGGTGGGGCGCCTGGGTGGCTTAGTCGGTTGGGCGTCCGACTTCCACTTGGGCCATGAGCTCACAGTTCGTGGGTTCGAGCCCCATGTCGGGCCCTGTGGTGGCAGCTTGGAGCCTGGAGCCTGCTTTGGATTCTGTGTCTCCCCTTCTCTCTA
Organism: Panthera onca; assembly: GCF_046562875.1. Classification (NCBI taxonomy): domain Eukaryota; kingdom Metazoa; phylum Chordata; class Mammalia; order Carnivora; family Felidae; genus Panthera; species Panthera onca. The sequence goes on from NC_138342.1 coordinate 173,238,400, forward strand.
CCCCTCCCCCCCTCATGCTCGCTGTCTCTAATCAGGCTCTCCAGGGAGAGTGCCTGTTTTCAAAGCTCCCAGCTCATTCTTTTTTTTTTTTTTTTTAGCATTTATTTACTTTTGAGACAGAGAGAGACAGAGCATGAATGGGGGAGGGTCAGAGAGAGAGAGGGAGACACAGAATCTGAAACAGGCTCCAGACGCTGTCAGCACAGAGCCCGACGCGGGGCTCGAACTCACGAACCGTGAGATCATGACCTGAGCCGAAGTCGGACGCTCAACCGACTGAGCCACCCAGGCGCCCCAACTCCCAGCTCATTCTAACACGCAGCCAGGGATGAGACCGGCTGTTGTGAACAAATATGTATTCCTTCCACCCCCTGCCCCCCTGCCCGGCTACATTGTTATTTAGGACACATTCGAGAGAAACATTAACTCCCTTATTAAGGTGTCCCTTAAAGCACAAGACTCGGCCTTCCTTTCTTTTTCTCCAGTGCAGAGCATAGAGCAGCATCTTGTACGTGAAAACACACAAGTATTTGCTGGAGGGACTGACTTACAGAGCGCATCTGCCCAGACACGTGGACATGAGCCAGGGAGGTGGGTCAGCTCTCAAAGGATGAGAAACCTGGCCAGTGGCTACGATACAGGGAGGAGCTCCTGTGAACAAAAGCCTCCACTTGTCCTGCCTGTTTGGAGCCCCTACTCCGTACAGGCCACGCTGCTGGGTGCCGGCCTGCCTTGGGCAGATACATGTAAGCCTAGGATGAGAACTCATAGTCCGCCGCAGGAAGGTGGCGACTCGTCCCAACCTGGGGTGTACTGCAACTCAGACAAGGGCCCGATGTCATGGGTGCTTGAAGGAGGAAGTCATAGTCTGATCAGGAAGTCTGGGACTACTTCTCCTAAAATAAGCAACAGTTTAACTAGAAAGACCTAGAAAGTTGAACGGCTTACCAATGTATCGGTGAGAAGTGTCCTCAGCTGCAAGCAACAGAATGCTTAACTCACGGTGGTTTAATAATAATAATAATAATATTATATATATACACATATGTGTATATATATGTATATGTATATGTGTGTATCTATATGTGGGTGTATATATGTATATATATGTGTGTGTGTGTATATATATATACACATATATATATACACATATATATATACATATATATGTGTGTGTATATATATATATACACACATATATATACACATATATATATGTATGTATGTATATGTATATATATATGTGTGTATATATATATATATATATATATATATATATGAGACCTACATTATATATTTATAACAACTAAGTCTAGAGTTCGGCACTCAAGATGACACATTAGCTCAACAATGTCAGGGCCGAAGTTTCTGGAATTCTCTTGTCCCTTTAGTCATAGTCACAGGTTGGCTACAGCAGCCCAGGCATTGTGTCCACATGCATGGGAGAAAGATGAAAATAAGAGTGACAGCTGTGTTTGCCCCTTTTCTTGGGAAAGCAAAAACTCCCGGAAACCTCCCTGTGGATTTCCCCTTACTTCTCGTTGGCCAGAACCGGTTCACATGACTCTCTGTAGCGGCAAGTCTGGGAAAGAGAGGATTTGCCTTTTCCAGCTTCTAGATAGCAAGCCAGGTCGCAGAAGGGGGTAGGAACTGGCTCCTGAGTGAGCCCACGAACAGACAGATCATTTTAGACAGAGCTGCGTTTCCCAAAACAGGGAGCAGGTTGAAAGTAGGTGGGACAGTCTAAAAACATGGCAGACAATGCAGAGAGACGTTGAAGTGAGATTCCTTGAATTGTTGAATGACACGCTGGAGGGCTTGGAATTTCTTCTATAGAGCCTAGGTCACCAGTGATGAAATCAGTAGGTTTGGGGGGAACGTGGCAGGATGGTGGAGGAACCAAGAAAGAAAAAGATGCCAGACTATTAACAATCCAGGTAAGCAATGATGAGGGTCTACACTAAAATTTCTTTTTTTTTTTTTTTTAAACATTTTTATTTATTTTTGAGACAGAGTGAGACAGAGCATGAACGGGGGAGGGGCACAGAGAGAGGGAGACACAGAATCAGAAGCAGGCTCCAGGCTCCGAGCCGTCAGCCCAGAGCCCGACTCGGGGCTTGAACTCACGGACCGCGAGATCGTGACCTGGCTGAAGTCGGACGCTTAACCGACTGAGCCACCCAGGCGCCCGTAAAATTTTTTTTTTAACATTTATTTACTTATTTTGAGAAGAAAGAGACAAAACATGAGCCGAGGAGGAGAGAGAAAGAGGGAGACACAGAATCTGAAACAGGCTCCAGGCTCCGAGCCATCAGCACAGAGCCCGACGCGGGGCTCGAACGCACGGACCGTGAGATCATGACCTGAGCCGAAGTCGGGCCGCTTAACCGACTGAGCCACTCAGGCGCCCCTACACTAAAATTTCTTTTAGCTTAGCTGCTGGGGGAAGAGTTGGCAGGTTGGCCGACCGGCCAGGGATCTGATGAAAACATCTGCCCAAACTTTATCGTCAGGTGAAACGTGGCATACGACGGATTCCACCTCGTGAAAGTCTCTTGCGTGTGTTTCTTGGAAGGAAGAGGTAGGAGCGCTGCTCTGGTGGAAAGTGTCAGACAAGTCTGGCTTGAGGGGAAGACAGGGAATTTGTCTACTGGCAAAATCTGAAGCACAAGGGAACAGATATGCTGTCCTTAATGTTGCTTCATTCTCAGGAAGGATCCCTCCACAGGATGGCTAAGATTACCCTCCATCCACCCTCATTGCATCCAGGTTGACAAAGGCAATCTCAGAACAAGGTCTCCCGCGAGTTCTGTGGTAACCCCACCATGGGAACCACAGGCTACATGCCTATCCTTTGAGGCGTGGAGGCAACTTGCCCAAATCATAACAATTGAACAGGATCATCACGGAACGTGGCGGACGATGCCCCAAAGTGCAGCCACGCACTATTCTTTCTCTGCTGCATCCAAATGAGGGCATGAGGGCAAGGAGAGAAAGCCCCAGCCGGAAACACCAGCTTCTTCCTGGCAATCTTGATCTTGCAGGCAACTTACACAATGGTTGGGCACTGCATCTGTTGACTTATGGTTCATGTGGTTTTGGTGGACACATACCTGGCGAGCCCTTTATTCTGCTCGGGAACCTGGCACTTCCCCCTCGTGTCCCCATCTGCCCACGGGAGATAAGAGCCAGCGAAAAAGGTTGCCCAAATGAGCAAGCCGGACCCGCCACCCAGAATTTCTTTACCGTTCTGTGACTCCGGAGCCGTGACGCTGAGGACGGCTGGCCATTACGCCCTGCTCCTCGCACTGTGACCTTTGGGACTCCCTGTACATGTCAGGCTCCCCCCGCTTCACAGGCTCCTCGAGGTGCAGAGAATCCCTGTCTGCCTGGTGCTCCAAACAGGCCAACCTCTGCCAGCACAGGCAAGCAAGAAGCTAGAAACATCCTGAGGTCCACACCTGGATCGGGACTCCCTAAATATCCCACCACTGCCACCATCCGCAGTCTCGACACCCAAGCGGGAAAACTGCCACTTTCCTCCAGCTGGCTTCCCTTCGCTGTTGTTCAGCCTCAGATCTGACCAGAGGCTGGCACAGCTAGGAAAACCCCTGGGGACAACGAGCTCAGGTCCTTCCCGGTATAGATGGTGCGAGCTTCATGTTCACCCTCCTCCACCTGCAGGGAGACAGTGGAGGAGGAGGGAGCACATATTTGACCTTGACTAAGCCCTGGGCCTCCTGGACTGGTTGGACCTGCTGCTCGGCTGGATGCCCTTCTTCCCTTTGTCACAGGTGGACGGGTACTCCCCCCACCGCCCCATCCCTCCCCCAGGCCCCGGGCTTGGTACTTGGATTTCTACCCACATATTCCTCTTGAGGACCTCTCGCAGGGTGAAATGAGATGTTAATATTCTCGTTAACAATTTCATTATCAACAGTGCATCATAACAGCCACTCCCATGTACACGTCCCATATTGCCGAGAGGAACATCCGTCCAAGTTCACAGACCTAGTGAGTTGTCAGAAGTGAACTCCGAGGGGTGGCCTCAGGCTGTGACAGGCAGCAGGGGAAGCCAGGGTTTTTTGATTCCCCTTCTCTCTTCTGACACCACACGCACAGCTCCTCCGATTCCTGGCCGTCGGCTGTATCCAGTTTTCTTAATTGGAAAACACTCTATTTTTTGTTTGTTCACAAGTATTTTTTTTTTATTTTCTAAATAATCGACTTTTGCTTTTTCCTTAGTTTCTTCCTTTTGATTTCCTTAAGTTTATGTTTTGTAGCTAAGTGTTCTCAGTGTTCTTTCCTTAACGATCTATCATTTCAGTGTTGACTTTCTCTCTGACCCAAGAGTTAAAGAGAGGGTTCTAACCTTTCCAGGTGGTTAGCCTTTTGTCATTAAGTACTAGCGTTCTGTTTGTTTGTTTTCGTTTGGGATGGTGGGTTGAGGTGTGGGTGGGCAGGCTATTTGCCTTTGGGAATGTTTAGGAGAAACTTGTTTATTTGACCCGAATTGACGGACACCAGCTGTGTGCGGGTATTATGTTCAACTGCATGGGAAACAGAGGTAGGTCAGAATCAAGTGCACGCTACTTGCTTTACCTTCTAGTGCTTTTGGTTTTCTTTTCATTGTTGTTTTTTAAACTGCGATATAATTGACATGAAACACTGTATTACTTTTAGGTATAAACACGATGAGTGGATATATGTATATATTACAAAATGATCACCACAATAGTTTAGTTAATACCCATCATGTACACATTTTCTTCCTTGTGATGAGGACTTTTAAGATCTACTCTCTTCACAATGCTCACATATATAATTACTAGAACATTAATGACTAGTTTTTACTGCATTGCAGCTAGATATTATGGCCTGTATCATTTCTACTTTTGAACTGTATGGAGATTAAAACATTTTTTTAAATGTTTTTATTTTTGAGACAGAGCGAGACAGAGCATGAGCAGGGGAGGGGCAGAGAGAGAGGGAGACACGGAATCCAAAGTGGGCTCTGGGCGCTGAGCTGTCAGCACAGAGCCTGACGCGGGGCTCGAACTCATGGACTGTGAGATCATGACCTGAGCCGAAGTCGGATGCTCAACCAACTGAGCCGCCCAGGCACCCCGAACTGTATGGAGATTTTAAAACGAATATATACTTTCTGTAAAAGTCAATCGAGAGCTCTTAAAACTATAAAACTCTTGAGAAGAAAACGGGAGAAAAGCTTCCTGACATGGGATTTGCCAACGATTTCTTGGAGATGACACCAAAAGCATGGGCAATGAAAGAAAAAAGAAACTGGACTTGTTCAACATTAAAAACTTCTGTGTTTCAAAGGGTACATACCAACAGAATGAAAGGCAACCTACAGAATGGGAGAAAATATTTGTAAAGCATACATCTGATACGGGATTAATATCTGGAATATGTAACAACTCTTGTAACTCAACAACAAAACCCAAACAATCCAACTCAAAAATGGGCGAAGGACTTGAATCGACATTTCTCCACAGAAGCTACACAAATGGCCAATAAGCCCACGAAAAGATGCTCAGCACCACTAACCAGGGAAATGCAAATCAAAACCACGAAGAGACACCACTTCACATCCAATAGGATGGCGATTATAAAAAAAATATAGAAAATAACAAGTGTAGATGCGGATATACACAAACTGGAGTCCTTGCGCATTGCTGGTGGGGATACGAAATGGTACAACGGCTGTGGACGACAGTATGGTATGGTGGTTCCTGAAAAAATTAAATATGGAATGGTCCATATAATCCAGCCATCCCACCTCTGGGTGTCTACCCAGAACTGAACGCAGGGATTTGAAAATATATTCGTACACCATGTTCATAGCAGCGTTATTCACAGTAGCCCAAAGGAAGAAACAACCCAAGTGTCCATCAAAGAATGAGCAGATAAACAAAATGTGGTATGTACCTAAAATGGAATATTATTTAGCCTTTAAAAGGAAGGAAGCTCTGACATAAGCCACAATATGGATGAGCTTTGGGAACGCTGCGGAAGTGAGATAAGTCAGTTATAAAAGGAAAGATACTGTATGATCCACTTATACGAGGTACCATGAGTAGTCAAATTCAGAGACAGAAATTAGGATGGGGGTTGCCTGGGGCCAGGAGGAGGGGGAATGGGGAAGTAGTGTTTAATGGACGCAGAGTTTTAGTTTTGGAGGATGAAAAGTTCTGGAGATGGATGGTGCTGATGGTTCCAAAACAGTGTGAACATGCTTAATGTCACTGAACCCTACATTTAAAAATGGCTAAAACGCTAAAGTTTACGTTATGTGTATTTTACCACAATCAAAAAGTAAATATAGAGCTCTTGGGGCGCCCAGGGGGGGTGGTGCTCAGTCGGTTGAGCATCCGACTTCAGCTCAGGTCATGATCTCACAGTTCTTGAGTTCGAGCCCCGCCTCGGGCTCTGTGCTGACGGCTCAGAGCCTGGAGCCTGCTTCGGATTCTGTGTCTCCCTTTCTCTCTGCCCCTCCCCGGTCACACTATAGAGCTCTTAAAGCAACTTAATTTCTTTTTTAAAGTTTATTTATTTATTTTGAGAGAGACGGACAGAGAGAATCCCAAGCAGGCTCTGCATAGTTAGCGCAGAGCCGGACATGGGGTACCTCTCAAGTTAATTTCTTTATAATTTTCCACGTCACCTTTTTTTTTTTTTTTTTAACATTTATTTATTTTTGAGAGAGAGAGAGCACGAGCGGGGGAGAGGGAGTCACAGAATACGAAGCAGGCTCCAGGCTCTGAGCTGTCGGCACAGAGCCCAAGGCGGGGCTCCAACTCATGAGCCATGAGATCATGACCTGAGACGAAGTTGGACACTTAACCAACTGAGCCACCCAGGCGCCCCCATCTAGGTCACCTTTTGCCTATGAGATATGACCAAGAGAGAGGGAGTTAAAGTTCCTAAAATTAATGTGATATTTACAATTTTTCCTGTTCTTTTGACAGTTTTTACTTCAAGTAAGTTGACATCATGCTATTCAAGACCTCAGGTTTTGTGGCTGTTATTTCTTCCTGTTTTTAAAAAATGTTATTTATTTGTGACAGAGAGAGAGAGAGTGCGCGTGTGCGAGAGGGGACAGAGGATCTCTGCACTGACAGCAGAGAGCCCCGTGAGGGGCTCACACCCACTAACAGTGAGGTCATGTCCTGAGCCAAAGTGGAGGCTTAACCAACTGAGCCACCCAGACGCCCCTCTTCCTTTTTTAAATAAATGTAAAATAAACCTTGTGTCCATTTAGGCTTTTCACCTTGAATGCTACTTTGTATGCCAGATTTATCCCCCTGTTTTCTTTTTTAGTTGTATTTCATTCATTCCTTCTTTGGGAACCACTGCCCCTACTGTGTACCAGATACCCCTTCTAGGTGCCGAGGGCATAGTGGGGAACAAACTAGACCAAATCGTTTGCCCTTCTGAATTTACGTTCTAGTGCAGGGGAAAACGGAGTAAAAAAAAAAAAAAAAAGATCAGTATGAAAATACAGTCTAAGTGTGTTTGATCTTTTCTTTTTAAAATGTCCTCCACATGCCCAGGCGGACGGGCAGCAGCAACATAAGGTGGGAACCTCTTAGAAACTTGGGGACCCGTCCTGAGCCCGCTGAATGTGCATTTGGGTTGCAGCAAGATGCCCAGGTGATTCAACATTCAGGTTTGAGAAGCACTGCGTAGACCCTACCGAGGGCTAGGGTTTTAGGGACATTAGGCAGCGAGGGGGTCCGGGAGGCCTCGCTGGGAACGAGTCCTTTGCGGTAGAGGACGTGAGCTCTGCAGACATTGGCAGGAAGAAGCTGCAAGGAATGCGAGGGCCCGCGGGCACCCGAGCTGCTGAAGGAGCATCCGGTCACAGCCGAGGCACCCTCGAGGTCTTTATTCCGGGACCCTTGTTTTGGGTGTGTCCTCGGGCGCGAGTTCTGGCGCTGCAATTGGAGCGGGCTGCCCCCCGCCCCCCTCCCCATCAGACTGGCCCGGGCGCCCCCCTCCCCCCATCAGCCTGGCCCCGGGATTCACGAAGCACCCAGCTCTGTGCTTCCTCGGGGGCACTCGCGAGTGAAGAGTGATCTGCCACTCCACCCAAAGCTCCCAGGGCTTTCCTTTGCGAATGCAGATTCTCCCCTGCCAGCAACCAGGCTTGTAGCAGAAGAAATCGCACCGCAACCCTTTGAACTTACTCCTTTCCCTTGGTTTCCTCACCCTCAACGTCCCTGCTTAAACTCCGCCTCTCACCCCAGCATCTCCCCCGTTTTCCCATGCCCTACCATCGAAACGCTTAGAAGAATAGACCAGGCAAGTGGATCTGAGACCGAGATCGGGGCTGATGGAGACAATCACCCGTGCTTCAACGTGTGCTCGGCTTTCCGAACAAGAGGACGGTGGAGCGCGGCCCGGATCTGGTCTGACCCGACCAGGCTCCACCGCCCAGTCTGGGACCTTGGGCGAATTCCTTTACCTCTCCAAGCTTTAATTTCCTCCCCTGTGAAAGGAGATAATAACACCATCTTCCCCGGGTTGTTCCGCGGCCCAAGTGAGCATTCCTAGGAAAGCATTTTGTAAGTCATAAAGTGCTCAAACGCACGTGACCAACTGCAGCCCCCCGGTTACAGCTCCAGGACTCCTGTCGCGCCCCCACTCCGCCCCGCCCCGCCCTCCGGTTTCTGCAGCGCCGGACTTGCCCTGGAGCACGGTTACTGCACACACTGTCCTGCATTCCGCGTCTGGGGCCACAGGTTTCCCGGGGGAGGAACGGCCGGATGCGGAGGAGAGGACTGATTGGCTGCGGGGGAGGTGGGCCGAGCGGTGACGCGCGGCGCCGGGAGACTGCGCCGCGGGGTGCGCGGGGGGCCGGGGCCGGGGCCGGGGCGGGGCGGGAAGGGCGCGGCGGCACCGAGGGCGGGGTGGGAGAAGGGGGGCCGGGCGGCAGGGGGAGGAGCAGGGGAGGAAAGGGGAGGGGGCGGGGGGAAGAGGGGGAGGGGGAAGAGGGAGGAGGGGGGGACAGGGGACAGGGGTGGGGTGGGGAGGGGAGAGGGGCGGAGGCCTGGTCTCAGCCGGCGTGGCTGCGTCCCTCTTCCCGTGGAAGACGGTGGCTCTGGAGAACCATTACTGCCCCATCAGGGGACGGGACGGGGCGGCGCGGGAGGGGGCCGTCCTGGGCCGTCTAGGGCCCTCGGGGCCAGGCGTACCGGCGCCCGCTCAGCCTTGGCTCTGGCACCGTCGCCGCGCCCGGGAGGTTTCCGGTCACAGCACGTTTCTGGGCTTTTCGCTGCTTCCCAGGCCGTTCTCCAGCCGCCGCCCTTCCCTCCCTTAGCTGCTGGAACCTGCGCCCGAGGGGAGGGACGTCGGGGTCGTGTCCCTGGTGCTTGCTGGAGGGGTGGGGGGCACCCAGCGACCCACACACCTACTGTGCGCTCTGTGTGCGGGTGAGTGGGATGGAGAGTGGAATACAGGCAACCAGGAGGACCCGGAGAGAGGGGCGGCTATGGGGAGTCGTTGAGGGGGCCTGAGCATGGAGGTGTGAGCTCCAGGGCGGAGGAGGCGTGGGCCCTGGGGGCGATCTAGCCTCTGGCGGTGGAGACGTGGGCGCCCCAGGCAGAAGGAGTGATGAGATGGAGGCAGGGACACGGGCTTGCTGGGGTCAAGGACTGGAGGAGTGGGAGGACGCCCGGAGGTTCCAGGCTAGTCCACCCTGCGGAGTCCGCCCGGTGCAAGGCGATGCTCCCATGCCGGGCAACGTCACCGGGCCAAGATAGCCTTTCTGAGCCGTGGGGTCTTCGTGAGTAGGCGGATCAATAGCTCACTGTTGTAAGGGTTTGTGATCTATGTGAATGGCACTGTTGTGGTTTTCCCAGCATCCCACTACTTAACACACTTAGTCTTTTTCCCTTCTGGAAGGAGATGGAAGTTGATTTGTGGGGCTTCTCTGGATACTGGGAACACAGATAAGAGCCGAATAGAGTCCGACAGAATGGCTAAGCGGCCTCGGAATAGGTGCCCGACCTAGGTGGCCATCTGTTTCTGGGATGCACAGCCCCCTGCAGCCTCCCTCTACGTTAAGGCCAGGGTCTCAACTTGTTTATTCTTTTTAGAAGATTCTGAAACATCACAACAGAGGAAACTTACTGATACCGACTGCGTCAGCACGGACACACGCACAAAGACACGCATTGGAGGGCATTATCTCTCTCATAGGTACACAGACCCGCCCAGGTTGTCCCCAGCCAGAATTCCTTGATTTGCAACTCGATGTTGGGTCTGGGGTTCTCACTTGAATGGTGGAAACCTAACAGGGTCTGGGAGGTGGGACCCCAGAAATGCCCCAGTAGAGCCCTGGGCAAAACTTCTGGTTCCAGCTACGTCCCTTGTCTGTGATCAGCACAGAGCAGAGATACGTGCTCCGAGCCACACAGCCTGTAGTTTGGACTGTGTGCGATCTTGGCCCTGATGAGTCACTGAAACGTTGAGAGTACCCTGGTAAATCATTTCCATGACTCAGTTTTTCCACCTATAAATTAGGAGTAAGGATACTGGCCGTATTGCTTCCCTTAAGGGAGGTGCAGTCTTAAATGGCGCCTCCCACGCTAAGGCAGTTGTTGGATGGGGCTCCCATCTTTATGGGATGCAGTGGGTGCCGCCTTCCAGTGAGATCAGTGCCCTGGCATGGCTGAGGCAACACGGAGGGGAGCCTGGAAAAGCCTGGCAGGGAGGGTGGTACCTCCCCAAAGAGAAGGGAGGAGGAAGGCTGGAGAGGTGTGGCCGATTTGGGGGGGAGAGGCATTGTGACACTGGGGTTCCCCCAGTGCCCTCTTCCCTGGGGCAGAGCAAGGCTGTGTGAGTGCCCGGATGCTGGCCAGGACAGGTGACGCTTCTCTTTGCAATACCCGTGGACCCTGATTTAGGAAGTAGTTTGACTGATGGCACGGTGTGGGGCCGAGCCATGTTCTGGGCACGTAGGTATATGCCTTCCTTCCTGAGTGCAGCGGTCAGCCAAACCCTCCTGAGCCTGGCCCCTGCCTCCTTTCCTTCTCCAGGTGGGCCCTGCTTTGACGAAAGGCTCAATCTTTCTGTGGTTGTGGTTGTTTATTTATGTATTTTTGCGAGGGGGGGATGGGCAGACAGAGAAAGATAATCCCAAGCAGACTCCGCACGGTCAGCGCGGAGCCCGATGCAGGGCTTGAACTCACAAACCGTGAGACCACGACTTCAGCCCAAATCAAGAGTCAGACGCTCAGTGACTGAGCCACCCAGGCGCCCCGAAAGGCTCGTTCTGGGAGGTCTTCCATAGCGTTTTACAAAATGCCAGGCCGGTTGGGTTTTGCTGATGTCAGCTTTTCACTGCCGCTGAAGCATCCCAGTGAACCCTTTGTCCTCTCAGCGCGATGCTGCCCCGCTCCTCAGCAAAGCTCATTTATTTGTTTTCACCCCCTGCTATCTGCGCCTAGAATGTTCTCCCCGCTCTCCATCGGTCCTCTTGCAGGCCTCGCGCACGCCTCACCATTTTCAGTGCCTCCCCGACAGCTGCAGCCTTGTTCAGAGCGTTCAGAGCCCCTCCACACACGTCTGTGTGCTCGGGAGTGGACTGCCCTTGTTTTATGTCAATGAATTTTAATTTTTCCTCTCCGGTGGAGATGCCACCAGATACGTCTTTGCCTTCCTACGGTACCCGGAGCGAGCCGAACGTGTCTTGGGCTCTCACTAGTCACTTGCGGGTGCCACCGGTAGATTGCACATCTGTCCTCCCCTTCTGCGTCTTTCCAGGGTAACAACTTCCTACCCCCCAAAACCTAGTGACTTCAAGCCGGCCGTTTGTGCGTGAAGGGGCCATCTGCGTGGGGCTCAGAGGGGGGCAGTTTTGCCGCCTGGGGTTGCTTGTGAGGTGGCGGTCAGATGGGAGCCTATCGGGGAGGGTCCGCGGTGGCCTCACTCGCGTGGCTCGGTGGGTGCCGGCTCTCAGCTGGAGCCCCTCGGTTCTCCACGGAGCCCTCCACGTTTCCGTGGGCCAGGCCGGCTCTTAGCCGCACGGCTCCTTGGTTCTGAGTAGCCTTTCTCGCCAAGGCCCAGGAGGCACTTCTGCATTCCGCGGACTAAAAAAGTCACGGGGCCTCTGGAGGGTCATGGGCACCATCTTTTGATAAGAGTGGCGAAAGTCACACTGCAAAAAAGGCACGCGGGATGCGAGGGATTGTTGTGGCTGTTTCACTAGCTCATCCAGAGAGGTAGGTCTTTTATTTATTTATTTTTAAATGTTTTTATTTTTAGAGACAGAGAGAGGGAGAGCAGGGGAGGGGCAGAGAGAGAGAGGGAGAGAGAGAAAATCCCAACAGGCTCTGGGCTGTCAGCACAGAGCCTGATGCAGGGCTCGAACCCACGCCTGTGAGATCATGACCTGAGCCGAAATCAAGAGCTGGTGACTGAGCCATCCAGGCGTCCCCAAGGGAGACATGTCTTTTGGGAATGTCATTGCGCCATAGCCCGAGAGGGCCCACTTCCCTTTACGTGACACGCCCCCCCCCATACTCCCACCCTCTTAGCTCCCCAGACCCACCTTCCCTCCAGCACCACGGCCTGGGGACCAGGTGGACCGGATGCGAAGCCTGAGCCAGAGGTTTGTGATTCTGCCAGGATTCTGTGGGGAGCGCACAGGGGTGGAGAGAGGGAGGCCCCCCAGGAGATGAGGGGAAGAAGAGAGAGCCCAGAGGGGCCACTGACACCCACCTGGAGAGGGTCGGTGCTGACCGACGTGGTCCAGAAAAAAAGTTAGCGACCGTGGGGTGCCATCCTGTGGTCTCTGTGTCAGACTAGGACTGCTTTCTTTCTGGCCGTGGAGTTTACCTTCCGGCTTTCCATCCACTAGGGGCACAGGTGCAACAGATATCGCCGTAGATGTTAAAAAATTTCACTCTAATGGAAAATCCAGAAGGGCTGTGTGTTTACATGGTGACTTGAGACTTTTCAGGTAGAAAAAAACCCACGGTCTCTCATCCCGATACTTCCCTGAGAATCAGAGAGTGAAACTGGTAGGTGCCGCTGGGTGATTCCAAGCCCCCTCTGCTAGTGGAAAGGGTGCTTCCGGGTGAGGGCAGCCCCTCAGCGTCACTGCAGGGTCCCCAGCACGTTTAGTCCTTCGCTGCTTCTGCGGCGTTCTGGGCCTGAGCCCCTCCGGCCTCAGCCCTCATGTGGGAAGGGGCCAGACCCCTCTAGGGGGCCAGACTCAGCTCAGCTATCCCTGGAGGCAGATCTGGAGCAGCCCAGGAAGCTGCGATAGCACAGAGGGCTGGGAACTTTGCTTTCCTTGGCACAGTGCCCTCAGTTTCGGTGACTGAGCGGCACGTGAACTCCAGAGGATGAACCGGTTGAAAACATTTGTGCAAAACATGTGTCCACCTCGGCTGGAAGGAACCCGCGCTCCTAGGGCAAACGGCTGGAGCGAGGAGAGGACAAGAGGAGCCTACAATATTCTGTTGTTATGAAGACGTGCTCAAAGATCGATGGGGACATTTCTAAAGACATAGAGGCTAGCTTAAGGGGGCTCCCACCCCCAGCCCGCCTCCCCAGGCCAGAATGAACTGTCGTCCTACAGAAGAGTGAACTAACAACTCCGAGTAGACGTGGAGAGCTTGGTTTCTAGACCTGGGTTTGAATCTTGCCTCTAACTAGTTAGGTGACCTTGGATATGGTCATTCATCTTAAAAAAAAAAAAAAAGTCAATGGGGCGCCTGGGTGGCTCAGTCGGTTGAGTGTCCGACTTCAGCTCAGGTCATGATCTCACGGTTCGTGGGTTCAGGCCCCGTGTCCGGCTCTTTGCTGACAGCTCGGAGCCTGGAGTCTGCTTTGGATTCTACTCCTCCCCCCTCTCTCTCTCTCTCTGCCCCTCCCCTGCTCATGCTCTGTCTCTGTCTGTCTCTCTCTCTCAAAAATAAAATAAAAACATAAAAAAAAATTTTTAAATGTCAAAGACCTACAGAAAAGTTGCAAGTAAAACAAAAAAAATTCCTTTGTTCCCCCTGCTGAGCCCTCAAGAGTAAGTTGCTGGCCTGGCTACATCGTGCCCCAGTGCCTTAGCATGTATTTCCCACCAATAAGAACCTTCTACTTGTGTAGGACGCAGCCATCAAAATCAGGACGTGGACATTAATACCGCCATACCTGGAGAGCTATCATTCGTTCCAATAACGTTCTTTATAGCAAAGGATCTCACCGAGGGTCACACGTTGCATTTGGCTCGACGTGAACTTGTTCTTCAGCCTTGACCTGCGTAACCCTGCTTCACGCTGCTGTGCATTACACGTCAGTTGTTTTGTGGACTGTCCTCAGTTTGGGCTTGTCTAAGGTTTCCTCTTGATTGGATTCGGTCTATGAGTCTTTGGCAGGAACATCACAGAAGTGACTGCGTTGTGTTCACGCACACAACGTGCGCCTGTCGGGCCTGTCGGGCCCGTTCCCCGATTCCACTTGGAACCATTACTGGAATGATTGCTCTTGCCATTTGATGAAGCCCATGTCTGCCAAGCTCTCTCCACTGTAAAGTCACTTCTTTCCATTGCAATTATTGCACGTTTTGTGGGGAAGTCCTTTGAAACCTGTTTTTCGGGGCGCCTGGGTGGCTCAGTCGGTTAAGCGTCCGACTTCAGCTCAGGTCATGATCTCGCGGTCCGTGAGTTCGAGCCCCTCGTCGGGCTCTGGGCTGATGGCTCAGAGCCTGGAGCCTGTTTCAGATTCTGTGTCTCCCTCTCTTTCTGCCCCTCCCCCGTTCATGCTCTGTCTCTCTCTGTCCCAAAAATAAATAAACGTTAAAAAAAAAAAAGAAAAAAAAAAAAGAAACCTGTTTTTCATGCACCTTTAGTTCACTTGTCTATTTATTTACAGGGGTGCAGCATCACGGATCCCTGTGCTGTTCCGTGGGTTGTCATCCATGTTTGTCGTGTTTTATTTTGACACTCAAATTGTCCTCCGTCAGGCCTCTTGGAGCTGGCTGCTGTGTCCTTTTGGAACGTCCCCGTCAATCTTTGAGCACTTTCCTGCACGAAGAGTATGCGAATATTCTAGGTGGTTTGTATCTTCTCTCGGCCATTTGTCCCCGTAGCTGCTGGTTCTTTTTAGCAGAGAATGAATTCAGAAACCGAGATTTGGGGGGTAGGTATGCTTGTTACGGGTGGGGCGTTGTGGCCCCCAGGCCCTCTCAGTGGACAGAGCTAAGGATATACATCAAGATATGTTCATACGTCTACATCTATACATATACATCATCTATTTCTGTGTCTGCCTGTAGTGTTGCAAACAGTGACCTCATACCAAGACCCCAGTGGCGATCTAGACCCACAGGATCCGTCCTAGTGCCCTCCCTTTACTTTTTTGACTCTTTTGCCCAACAGAGGGACATCTGGCTTGCATGGTCTGTAATACGAGTACTTAACCTCCGCTTCTGGTAACGAGTCTCCCACCACCGCTGGATCCCTCCTCTGTAGGGAAGCCGTCCTCACCTGGCTTGGGCTCCAGCACCCCACAGCCCCTTCCGCACCCTGCTCAGGATCTCATACCCCATGCTGTCCCCCCACAACTTCTGCATGGGCTCCCTCCTCGATCTGCTCTGGTTCTGACATCTCGCGCTGGGGCACTCTGTTCAGGGCCTAATACCCCACACCGAGTCACCCCCTGACCCAAGAAGCCCTTCTACCCTCCTGCAGACAGGCTTTGCATCTGCTCGGGGTGAAGAAGGGGCTCCGGCACCCCAGTCTAGACCCCTTGCCACCCTCTGTGTGGACACCTACCTTTCTAGGCCTCGGCCGGTGGTGTTCGGACTGAGTTATTCAGGAAGGAAAGGGAAGAGACAGAGCCACGTGTTAAATCTTAGGCCTCGGATTGCTCATCAGTAAAATGAGCATAATAATGGTTCCCATGGAATATGGGCGGGGGAGAGAGAACCACATGAGATCACATATGTGAGGTGCTTCCTCGGCCCGATGCCTGGCACAGGGTGGATGTTCACTGTCAATGCCATCATTCTTACCGCACGTTAACATTCCCGATTTTACTATATCACTTGGTGGGCACGTGGTAGAGACCTACTGGAGAGAAGGCAGGAGGAGTGGGTGCAAATGGCACGTGTGCCAAGAGAGGATCCATGCCTCTTTTTTTTTTTTGTTTTTAATTAGGCTTCATGCCCAGTGCAGAGCCCGACACGGGGCTTGAACTCACAACCCCGAGATCAAAACCTGAGTTGACCATTGTTGCACTATCTGCTAACTTCGGTGTAAATTTTTTAAACATGCTTATTTATTTCTGAGACAGAGAGAGACAGTGCATGAGTGGAGGAGGGGCAGACAGAGAAGGAGACACAGAATCCAAAGCAGGCTCCAGGCTCTGAGCTAATAGCACAGAGCCCGACGCGGGGCTCCACCTCAAAGACCGTGAGATCGTGACCTGAGCCGAGGTCGGACACTCAACCGACTGAGCCACCCAGGCACCCCAACTTGGATGTAAATAAAAAAAAAACAAACAAAAAAACAACACCTGAGTTGAGATCAAGAGTTGGACCCTCAACTGACTAAATTAACCAGGCACCCTGCCCTCCCCACCTCCCTTTGCCTCTTTCTTAACAGAATAAAGAGACTCATTATATCAACTAACTTAAAATACAGGAGTAGGGGGGAAAACTGGGAGGAAACATTTTAATATGTTAAGTGATTATCTTTTTTGGTGGGATTACGTGACTTAACATTGGCGTGTGCGTTGGTCAAAACGCATTCAATAAATATTATTCAAACTTAGAAAAACTATTCAGAAGGATCCTGGTTAACTTCAGCATAATTTATTGAAAAGTGCTCTCAGCCCGAGTGGTTGGTTGTGGGTTTTTTTGTTTTGTTTTGTTTTTGTTTTTCTTCTGCCTGGTAGGTTCTAGAGATTCAGATCCTGGTGCTTCCATTTCCCAGCTAGATGACCATGGGTAAGTTAGTTAACTTCTCTTTGCCTTTGCTTTTTTTGTTTTGCAGAGCAAGGAATCTTACAGTGCCTAATTCAGGGGTATTTATCAGTTAAATGAGATATTGCTTACAGAGCACCTGCCACGGAGTAAGCCCACAAATATGTTAGCTATTGATGTTGTTATTATTTCATGGGAAGGAATGCGGTGAGTGGTTCCCCAGAGGAGAGAATTCCTTCTGTGACTCGTCTCAGCTATGCCTCCCCTTGAGTTCGTGGCTTGTGACTAACCCAGAGACTTCAGGCAGCTGGGCCTCCCGTGGGGCAACAAGTGGTGGCAAGGGTGACAAAGCCAGTCTGGGGAAGTGTCTGCTTCACTTCCTGGAAGGGATCCAAAGAGATCAGTTCCTTAACAGACTCAGCAGCCTGGTGGTAAGACACCGTGAGTGCCACCTACAGGACAACGCTGTAGCTCCGTCTGAGTTGGTGTCTAGTGTGGTGGGAATCACTCATTCATTCATTCATTCATTTGGCTGTTAGTTCCATATATATATATATATTTTTTTTTTTTGAAGTAGGCTGTTTGTTTGTTTTTTGAAGCAGGCTTCACACCCAGCACTGAGCCCAAGATGAGGCTTGAATTCACAACCCTGAGATCAAGACCGGAGCTGAGACCAAGAGTCAGATGCTTAACCGACGGAGCCACCCGGGTGCCCCATCGCATATGTTAATTAAATGCTTGCTATGTGTCAGGCTCTGTTATAGGCAATGGGATACAGCCATTAAAACACAGCTGCTTAAAAAAAATTATTGCAAAATTAAAAATGCAATTAATAAGGGACAGAAATATCTGTACACTCATGTTTGTGACCGCGTTGTTCACAATAACCCAAAAGGTGGGAGCAACCCAGGTGTCTGCTGATGGACGAATGGATGACCAGAATGTATGTACATGCAAAAGAATATGATTCCGCCTTAAAAAGGAAGGGAATTCTGGCATATGCTACAATATGGACAAGCCTGGAAGACATTGTACTAAGTGACATAAGCCAGTCACAAAAGGACAAATACCGCGTGATTCATTTGAGACACCCTAGAGTAGCCACTTTCAGAGACAGCAGAATGGTGGTTGCCAGAGGCTGAGGGATGCGGGGAGTGGTGGAGGGTTAGTGTTTACTGCGGACCGAGTTTCAATTCGGAATGATGAAAAAAGCTCTGAAGATGGACGGTGGGGATGGCCGCACAACAAAGAGACGGCGTGCTTAGTGCCACTGAACTGGACAGGTAAAAATGGTGACAATGCAAGCCTTATGTTGTATATATTTTACCACGGTTTTTTCAAATGTGACAAAATAACGACAACACCTGTAGATAGTGGAATAAAGCACAGAAATCAAGTTCATGACAGCATTTACCTAACAGGTTTAGCTTTCACAAATTGTTTTCTTTTAAAACGTTTTGAACACGGGGCTCCTGGGGTGGCTCAGTTGGTTGAGCGTCTGACTCTCGGTTTTGGCTTAGGTTGGGGCCTCACAGTTTGTGGGATTGAGCCCTGCATCAGGCTCTGTGCTGACAGTGAAGGGTCTGCTTAGGATATTCTCTCTCTCTCTCTCAAGATAAGTAAATAAATTAAAATAAATAAAACTAAAAAATAAAACTTTTTGAGCAAGCACTTCACTGCACAAGATGTATGGATAATAAATAAGATGTGAAAAGATGCTCAACATCATCAGTCATTAGAAAAATGTAACATAAAACCATAATAAGACACGATTACATAACTAAATGGCTAAAATTAGGGGCGCCTGCATGGCTCAGTCAATTGAGCAGCCAACCTTGACTCAGGTCATGATCTCGAGGTCCATGGGTTCGAGCCCTGCATTGGGATCTGTGCTGATGGCTCAGAGCCTGGAGCCTGCTTCAGATTCTGTGTCTCCCTCTCTCTGCCCTTCCCCTGCTCATGCTCTGTCTTTCTGTCTCAAAAATAAACATAAAAAAATAAAATTAAAATAAAATTAAAAAAAAAAATAAAATTAAAGAGGTTGACCATACCCAGTGTTGATGAGGATGGAACTCTCATACACTCCCGGTGAGAATGTTAAAATGGCACAACCACTTTGGAAACCAGTTTGGCACTTTGTTTAAAAAGTTAGACATATACTGCTATCTGATGCAGCCAGATTTACCTGGGAGAAATGAAAGCATATGTTCATACAAACAGGAAAAAATACAAATGTCCATCAACAATAAAAGGATAAAGGCTCCTGGGTGGCTCACTTGGTTTAATGTCCAACTTGCTCAGGTCATGATCTTATGATCCGTGAGTTTGAGCCCCGCATCGATCTCTGTGCTGATGGCTCAGAGCCTGGAGCCTGCTTCCGATTCTGTGTCTCCCTCTCTGCCCCTCCCCTGCTCACGCTCTGTCTCTCTCTCTCTCAAAAATGAATAACATTAAAAATATATTAAAACAAGGGGTGCCTGGGTGGCTCAGTCAGTTAAGCATCCGACTTTGGCTCAGGTCATGATTTCGTGGTTTGTGAGTTTGAGCCCCACGTTGGGCTCTGTGCTGACAGCTCAGAGCCTGGAGCCTGCTTCGGATTCTGTGTCTCCCTCTCTCTCTGCCCCTCCCCTGCTCATGCTCTGTCTCTCTCTGTCTCAAAAATAAATAAAACATTAAAAAAGTTTTAAAAATATATATTAAAACAATAAATGGATACACAAACTGATACGCTGACAGAATACTACTCAACAATAAAAGAAAAAGGATGAACGATTGCTACTACATGGATGAATCTCAAAATAATTAGGCTGGGGGGAAAAAAGGCAGGCAAAAAAGAGTATATACTGTATGATTACATTTATATAAAATTCTAGAAAATGTTAACTAATATATGATGACAGAGAACCAATCAGTGGTTGCCTGCAAATGAGAGACAAGTCAGGGAAGGCCGGAAGAAGACACACAAGGGGACACAGGGAAATTTGGGGGGGGAGAGACAAATCCTTTTTCTTAATTGTGGTGATTCTTTTATGGGTGTGTACACTTACATATGCACAGCCTATGACATGTCGATTGTACATTAGTAAAGCTGTTAAAGCCAAAATTGAAACAAAGGCAATGCACAGAAACAATCCAGTAAGCAAAGGGCAGGAAAACCATAAGGGTCCCCAGGGACACAAGGTGGGGCTGTGCGTGCTGGTGGTGGCGGTCAGGTGGGGCTTCAGAGAAGCTAGCTGAGAATGAATATGTGTTGTCAGGCAAAATGCGGGAGAGGGGAGGGTCTTTCCTATGGTGGACGAAATGTGTGGGAAGACTCACAGGCCCCAAAGAGCCGGGGGCTGGAACTCTGTGTGGCTGGAACTCAGGGCACGGGGCGGTAGAGAGAGGGCCAGAGAGAGCAGCCGAGACCAGCTATGGATGTGGATTTTCTCCCGAGGTCAGTGGAGACGGACTACAGGCAACCAGGGGGTTATCGTGTGCGCGGTCTAGAAAGACGTTCTGGCTGCAACCTGAGAGGTGAGCTGGAGGGGAGTGGAGGGCAGGCAGGAGTCTGGGAGTTGGGTGAGGACATTTAACTGGTGGGGGGAGTGGCCCAAGACAAGAGCAGTTGGGATATACTACTTCGTGGCACATTTTCAGGACCCTGGAGAGTTAGGACCTTTGATGTCAGCTTTACAGAAGAGCAAACGGCGACTTGAAGGACCGAGCCTCCGAGTGGCTGGTGATGCTGTGAGATGCAGAGAGGCCCAAGATTTGGCCCTGATGTTTAGCTGTCTGTGAAGCAGCTGAGAGAATGCGGCAGCTGGGAGAGAGGCCAGTGGGGAGAACCCCGTTGATCTGGTGGTGAAATCCTGCCCACCAGGCATCTGCCTTACAGTGGTTGCCGTGGAAACATTAGATGTAGACCCAGAAGCATCTAGTCGGCCCCTCTTGTTAAAGATGATGACAAGGACAAGACGGGGAAGTGATTTGCTGACTTTCCTACTGGCAGCAGGGTAAAATACAGAACATGAAATGGACTACTTTAACCATTTTCAGTGTAAGGTTCCGGGACCATATCTACATTCATAATATTGTGCAGAAGCCATCACCCCGCATCTCCAGGAAGTCCTCATCATTCTGAACTGAAACTCTGTACCCACCACAGTAACCCCCTTCCCTCCCCAGACCCTGGTAATTACTATTCTACTTTGTCTCTATGAATTTAATTAGATACGTGGGATCATGCATACATACATAGTGGAATCATGCAATATTTGCCTTTTTGTGACTGGCTTATGTCACTCAGCACGATGTCTTCAAGGCTCATCCGTGTTGCGGCATGTGACAACATTGCCTTCCTTTTTCAAGCCGAACAATACTCCATGGTCTGTACCTTCCACATTTTGTGTCTCCATCCATCTGTTGGTGGACATTGGGTTGCTTCTACCTTGTCGTTACTGTAAATAATGCCGCTGTAAACGCAGGTATACTGGAAACCTTTGTAGATATGGATTATTGGTATTTAGTGAAGAAGACAGACTTTGGCTGGTGAGTTTCAGGTAAAAGGGAAGGAAAATGGGGGGAGAGAAATATTTTCCCTGGAAGTCAACTATAAGTACTCTTTGTGCCTAAATACTTTTGGACTTATTCTAGGCAATGTTCCCCTTGGCTGTCATCCTGAATATGGTCCGTTAAGCCTGCAAGTGTGTCCAGCTCCAGTTAGAAGAACAGGTGTAGGAGAACGCGTTTCATCAGGGCACAGGTTTGCCTTGGGACACTTCTCCCGGGGGGGTTCTCTGGTCTTCTAGGAAAACCACCAAAAGGCCAGCTGGCCTGTTCCACCAGGCTCCGTGATGGCAGGATCATGTCTGTTCTGTCTGTTTTATTAACTAGTGAATCTCCAGCACCTCGAACACTGCCTGGCACTCAAAACTTTGTCAAATGAATGTGTCTTCCGCTGATCAGACCTGCTGTGCGCTCCTGGGGAAGTCGTATCTCAGGAAAAGAAGAGGTCACTGGACTAGAGGCAGACTCAGGAGCTTACCCAGGCTCTGATGCTGCCTGACATGTGATGTGGCCTTGGCTTGTCCTTTGTACTTCCCGGCTTCTCATCGCTCGGCTGGTGGAAACGACAACCTGCTTGGGCTGACCTCACCAGGTGTCATGAGCAGTGAGGGGCTCATGTGAATGAAAGCGTTGTGCAAATGAATGCCATGATTGTGTCAAATCCTGGCCCCTCTTCTGTCCTGCATTGACAACTAACCTTCACCTGTGGGCACCTCTCACATCTCGGCACCTCCCCACAAGCAGCACCCACTCCCAGCCTCCTTTTCTCATTGTATCTCTATTTTCTCGGTCTTTTGTGCCTGCAAATCGAGTCATGTCTAGCTCCTCCCTCTCTCTGGCACCCCCTTCTGTCCCGAGTCTCGGAGTCTCGAGTCGAGTCTCGACTCTCGAGTCGCTACTTCTTTTCCCTCCTGGCCCTGGTTTCCACTGCTGCCCTCCTCCTCAGGAGTCCCTCCCTCCAGTCTGACCACTGCCAAAACTTTGACCGTCTTCTGCCTCTTGACTTTTCTGCTGCCAGCAAGAACCTCCAACGTGGAGCTCTGATTTCATTGTGCCTCTGCTCAAAAACACCTAATGATGCTGAGACGCACAAGGATGCCCCCTATCAAAAGCACAGAGGGGCGCCTGGGTGATTTTGGCTCAGGTCGTGATCTCACAGTTCATGAGTTCGAGCCCCGTACCAGGCTCTGTGCTGAGAGCGCAGAGCCTGCTTGGGATTCTCACTCTGCTCATTCTCTCTGCCCCTCCCCTGCTTGCTCTCTCTCTCTCTCTCTCTCTCTCTCTCTCCAAATAAATAACCAAAAAGTTTTTTTTAAACGGACACAGAAAATAACAAATGCTGGCGAGGCTGTGGAGAAATCGGAACCCTCATGCACTTACAAATGTAAAATGGTGCTGCCACTATAGAAAGCAGTATGGTGGTTCCTCAAAAATTAAAAATGGAGTTACCATACGAAGCAGCAATCCTGCTTCTGGGTGTGTCCCCAAAAGGACTGAAAGCAGGGACTCAAAGAGATATTTGCAGGGGCGCCTGGGTGGCGCAGTCGGTTAAGCGTCCGACTTCAGCCAGGTCACGATCTCGCGGTCTGTGAGTTCGAGCCCCGCGTCAGGCTCTGGGCTGATGGCTCGGAGCCTGGAGCCTGTTTCCGATTCTGTGTCTCCCTCTCTCTCTGCCCCTCCCCCGTTCATGCTCTGTCTCTCTCTGTCCCAAAAATAAATAAAAAAAAAAATAAAAAAAAAAAATAAATAAATAAAAAAAAAAAAAAAAAAGAGATATTTGCACACCCATGTTCATAGCAGCACTATTCCCAATACTCAAGAGGCAGAAGGAACACAAGTGTTTATCAACAGGTGAATAGATCAACAAGAGGTGATGAATACTTATCATGGAATGTGATTCAGCCTTGAGAAGGAAGGATATCCTGTCACATGTTACAACACGGATGAATCTTAAAGACCTTATGTTGGGGCGCCTGGGTGGCTCAGTGGGTTAGGCGTCGGACGTTGGCTCAGATCGTGATCTCACGTTCATGGGTTCGAGCCCCACATCGGGCTCTGTGCTGACGGCTCAGAGCCTGGAGTCTGCTTCGGATTCGGTGTCTCCCTCTCTCTCTGCCCTCCCCCCCACTCATGTTTTCTCTCTCTCTCTCTGTCTCTCAAAAATAAATAAATAAATTACAGAAGCAATATCATGTTAAGTGAAGTAAGCCAGTCCCCCACCCCCCAAAATAAAAACAAATACTGTAGGATTCCACTTAAATGAGGTGCCTGGAAAAGTCAGAGATTTACAGAGTCAGGAGGTAGAATGGGAGTTACCTGGCACATGGGGGAGGGAGGAGAGAGGGTTTGTTGTTTACCGGGTTCAGAGTTTCCCATTTGCAAGGTGAAACACTTCTGGAGATCTGCTTCACAGCAACGTGAACATACTTAACACTCCTGAACGGTCCACTTAAAAACGGTTCAGAGGCTCAATTTGACATCCTGTGCTTTTCACCACAACGTTTAAAAATGCAGGGTGAATGGGCTAAATCTGTCTTCTGCATCCTGGCCCTTCCGCGCGGTCCCCACGTCTGTTTTCTCGCTTCCCTAACCTGGGCAAGCCCTAAACGTCCTGGCCTCTCTGTCTCCGTGAGCCCCGCTCCCTCTGGCTGGAACATTGAATTTCACTCCTCCCCACTCTGGTGAAATCCTGTGCTTCAACCACCCACTTCAAGTGCTCCACTGTGCTATTTCTGCGGTTCGTCCACACTGCGGCCACTGGCCACGCGGCTCTGGGCGTGGAGGGGTTTCCATTCCTTCCTTTGCGCCCCGCACGAGACTGAATTCCCCAGGGCGGCGAGGATGCACCTGCTGCGGCTCCCAGCGCCATCCCGTCCAGCCAGCCGTAGGGGGCAGCTGGTTTGGGGAGGGGTGCGCTCCTGGCTTCCCCATGCGACCCTTTCTGGACGCTCCTTCCCTGTCTGTCTGGGTCTTGTGTGCTGCCCTCATCCCCTTTCTGGGGCCCGAGCTGGCGGAGGGCGAAGCCTGGATTCTCTTCTTTGCCCGGCCCAAGGCGCCTCGCGCAGGGCCCGGCTGGGAGGGGCTGCACGAACGTTCGATGGTTACAAAACCGGGCGAGAATCCACCGCCCCTGGATCTGTTGCCTCGCTCCCTGACGGGAGGCTGAACAGAAATGGACGGGGCTCCTCTTTCTCCCGCCCTCTGTGGATTGCAGGCTCCCGGGTCACAGCCGCTTCAGCATTTCTTTGTGTCGCCACCGCAAGTGCGGCTGCCAAGGCTGCCGAGAAAACAGGACGGAGGAGGTGCCTCGAGCATCTCAGAGGATTGTACTTGTTGCCTCCAGCGCGACCAGCCAGAGGCCTTTTCATTAGACCAGACGTGTTGGCTCCGGGCTGGCCGGGCTTCCTGTCACTGATGGAGTCTGTTTAACATCTCAGCTGGATCTGGCTGAGCTGGAGATCCCGGGGAACGGGGCCGGTCCGCCGTGGCGGATCTGCACATGAGCATCTTGGATGTGGCCTGGCAGCTTCTCTCGGAGTCTGCCTTCTCCTCGGAAGCTCATCGGCGGGGCGTGGGGGTGGGGTTGTTGGTTCTTCCCATCACCGAAGAGAAACCAGACCTCCCGTCCACAGAGGAACGGGCTGAGTTAGGTCTGGGTTTTTCTGGAATCGTGCGGACGATCATTGTTTTCTTCACTTGGAGTGGAGATTAAGTGCTCCATGCAGCAGTGAAACACGATGTAAGTTTTATATCTTTGTCAAGCCTTTTAAAGGGAAATTCACTAATCTTGAAACTCCTCTGGGCAGCCCCTTGCTCTTATCTTTGTGCTACATGAGCTGCGGGGAAACGGAGAGGCAAGATGTTCCAGCTGGGAACACAGTCTTCTATTTCTGAGCAACATCAGTCACTGACTTTAGGCAGAAGCCACCTGTGTGGGCAGCGTCTGGAAACCTCCCCGAGGTCCTCTGTGGCGGGGAGCGGATCTCCACATAACCATTTCTTATCTTCCAGTCTGCTGGCACTTTGGCCTTATTGCTGGTTCCTGATCGTCAGTTCCCACTTTGAACTGAGACTTTCGTATTAATCACGCCTTTTTATTTTCTGACGCTTTGCTATCTGAGGCCTTGCTGATGCTGGAGGGACTGCTCCTCCCAGGGCTGGTCAGTTTCCAGAGCCAGCGCTTTTCATGTGCAGCCCCACCAATCCAGTGAGTCCACACCCCAACCATTTCCTGAATCAGGCTCTCATCACTAGCTACCTGCCCTAATCACCCCGGGGCCAGGTACCGGACAACTGGGGACAGTTCCTATGACCCAGAGCCCACCCCAAATTTTCAGCCTAGCCACTCCTGAACTTGCCCCTGTGCTTTGCTTTTCCGGCAAAAACCACAGGAATGGCTGTTGCTCATGTTTTCTCCTTGCTTCCTCTGTCTCCTGAGCCACCCTGGTGCTTCTCCATGTGTTCCTGCATAGCCATGCCCTGTCCCCTAGTTTTAGGTGTGTGTGAGTGTGAAAAACCTCTTCCTTCATGGCAGTCCCTACACCTGAGTAAAACAATCCCAGGTACAACTTACTACAACTTTCAGCCTCTCTTTGGCTCAGATATTAGTAATTCCTGGTGACACTCCAAATAGGACTTGGTTCCTTGTCCCTGGCCTTGACTCTTTAGCCAAAGATTAGGCTTGTCATCTGACTTTTCACGCTGCCTGCTGTCCTTTCTCTCTAGCCAATGTCAAACTAGACGCAACAAGCAGAGCTGAACTTACACTTGGAAGAGAAGTTTACCTTCACGGTGTAATTGGAGTTGCCCTAGAAAGGCCCCCAAATAAACCCACTCTGATGCCTAAAGTTTTCCCATCACCAAATCGTCCCTTTTCCTTGACTATCATCCTCTGCTTTCTCTCTCTCTCTCTCTCAGTCTCTCTCTCTCCATCTCTCTGTTTTGAAATATGCGTTCTCAATTGCTTTCCCCTTATAATAAAAGAATAGAGATTGGGTAAAAGTGATATGTGAATCTATGCCTTCTCTTATCCCAAATCCAATGAAATCACAAAAAAACCATGTTTTTAAGAGGGAGGGCCTCCAGGTCCAAATACACGAGTTCCCCTCTACGTGTACCGAGAGCACCTAGAAGAATGATGCATTTCTCATTAGCACTAGATTTTGATAGGAAAAAAAAAAATGAGTTTTAGGTTAAAGGATATCGTCAAAACATAGAACTGTCATGTAGAATTTCCAAACCATAGAAGAAAAATACAATCTAATAAGAGCCAGAAAAGAAATAAAATAGAGAATGAGAAAGTATGGCAAGTGTAAAACTCAAACGATAATCAGGAACGAATCTAAGTCCATCAGTAATCCCAACAAATTAAAGTGGGTTACAAAAGTCTAAGAAAGTGTCGGGATGCTTGGGTAGCCCAGTCGGTTGGGCATCCGACTTCGGCTCAGGTCATGATCTCATGGTCCATGAGTTTGAGCCCTGCACGGGGCTCTGTGCTGACAGCTCAGAACCTGGAGCCTGTTGGGGTTCTGTGTCTTCCCCTCTCTCTGCACCCCCCCCACACTCTGTCTCTGTCTCTCTCAAAAATAAATAAACATTAAAAATGTTTTAATTAAAAAAAATTCTAATAGAGTGTCTCAGATTGGGTTAAGGAAAAAAAAAAAAGCCTCAAATCCAGGAATATACACTTTAAAGGAAAACTTCTTAAAATAAAATATCTTTAGGACAGTTGAAAACAAAACATGAAGAAAGGTGTTTTAGGCAAATGTTAATGAAAAGAATGTATCAGACAAATAGAATTCAAAGTGAAAATTATTATGAGAGAAGTTTTATTTTGTATTTATAAAAGTTATAATTCATCAAGGAGTTATACTAGTTATAAATCCTTATGCACCCAAACATCTAACTTTAAAACATAGTCAGCATAAACTGACAGAAATATAAAAAGAAATAAATGAATTAAAAATCAAAGTGGTCATAATAAATGAATTAATAATCATAGTGGTCATAGTCATTGATAGTTTTCAATCATAGATTGAAAACACTCCTCTTTCATATATTGGCAAATAAAGTAAGCAAAAATTAAGTGAGGATACAGAGGGTTTGAATAAATGAACACATTTTACAAATAACTATATGTAGAATTTTATATGCAATGAAGAGAGCCTACGTCATTTTCACACACTTAAGGTAACTGAATAAAAATTAGCTACCAGGTCACAAAGAAAATCTCAATTCCAAAAAGGCCGGATGGCCACAACAATAAAAATGATTGTTAAAGAAAACAAAACATGAATACATTCATATGCTAATTTAAGAAAGAATAGAAACCTGTGGGTAGTGACTATCTCCTGGGAAGAGTTGGAGGTTGGTCTGGAACGTTTTACATATAGCCTCATGAAGGAAGTATTTGCTTGAGTTTTTTTTTTTTTTATTATTAAGTATGTAAAGTATTTTGAAGAGTCTAAAGTGATAATTATATAAAATAACAAATGAGGGCCACTGGTTGGCTCAGTCGGAGAAGAGTGCGACTCTTGATCTCAGGGATGTGAGTTCAAGCCCCACTTTGGGTATAGAGAGTACTTAAATAAATAAAACTTAAAAAATAAGTAACAAGTGAATAAGATATATAAGGAAGAAAATATCGCTATTTTTCAAAACCTGTGGATGAAGACAAAGCAGTAACCAGAGGGAATGTGTAGCCTCAAGTACACCTATTGGAGAATAATAAACATAGAGCATAAGGGCATTAAACTAAAGGGTTCAACCAAAAAAGGCTTTTTTAAGCCTCTTCAAAACTAAAAGAAAGGCTAATCCGAATAAAAGTTTCAAATGTTGAAGTCATAAGACTGTTATTTGCAGTTACTATAATTATCTACTGTAAACATCCTAGAGAATCAGCCACAACACCCAGTAATCCAATACAGAAGAATCAAATAATGTGATGTTTTTGCTCCTTATTTGGATAAAATCTAGAATTTCCACTGGTGGGTGCCTGGGTGGCTCAGTCAGTTAAATGTCAGACTCTTGATTTCAGCTCAGGTCATGATCTCACAGTACGTGAGTTTGAGTCCTGCATCCGGCTCTGTGCTGACGATGTGGAGCCTGCTTGGAATTCTCTCTCCCTCCCTCTCTGCCCCTCCCTGCTGATACACTATCTCTCTTTCAAAATAAATAAATGAGCTTAAAAAAAAAAAAAAAAAGGATTTCCTCTGTTTGTAGGGAGGTGGGGAATAGGCACTCACACACAGTACTGGGGGGCATGTAAATTGGCCCATCTTTGAGGGCAATTCAGCAGAATCCATCAACTTTTTTTTTTTTTAATTTTTTTTCAACGTTTTTTATTTGTTTTTGGGACAGAGAGAGACAGAGCATGAACGGGGGAGGGACAGAGAGAGAGAGGCAGACACAGAATCGGAAACAGGCTCCAGGCTCCGAGCCATCAGCCCAGAGCCTGACGCGGGGCTCGAACTCACGGACCGCGAGATCGTGACCTGGCTGAAGTCGGACGCTTAACCGACTGCGCCACCCAGGCGCCCCTCCATCAACGTTTTAAAAGCACTTATCCTTGGACAATTGCCCTTGTAGCAATCCTAGAATGATACCATCACGTGTTCCACCAGGAAACTTGTACAAGGAGTTCACTGCAGCGTTGTTTGAAATGGGGAGATTTAAGAGCAGTCTTGATGTTTCTCAACAGAAACAAAAATCATCATGTACGTATCCTGTGGAATATCATGCAGAATTAGAGCGATATAAACGCACTTACAGAAAATCTCCAAGACGTATTGTGAATTAAAAACATACACAAATAGAGGAAGAGGAGGAGAAAAAAACCATACACAAGTTAAAAAAAAAAAAAATAGCTGTTTTGTCAGATACAGCCGTTAGCAGTTAGCAGACCCCAAAGCAATTGCCACACTGCCTCCTTGATACTCACTCCCCTCGTGGTTGGAATGCTTGCCTTTCAGTCTTCTGCTGCATCCAGAGGTGGCCACGTGCCATATTTGGCAAATGAAACATATATGGAATTCTAATTCTGTTGGTAGGTTTCTGGAAAATCTTTGCTTTTCTGATCAAAAGGTCTGATACAGCAGTCCTTCCATCTTCTTCTAGCCTGACAGGTGGACGGCCGGAGGAGGGAGAGTCCTCTTGTAGCCACGAGGTCACAAACGTGGGCGAAAGTTCCAGAGAATCATCAAGACAGTGGCGCCGTCTAAGGTCACTGAGCCACTGAGCTACCTCGAGGACCTACTTGTGTCCAGAATTCCTGGATTGTGAGTCAAATAAAATCCCCATTTGTTTAAATTGCTTTTTGTAAACCTCTCTAGATGAATACGTTTCTAACTGATAGACCCACGTGTTGGCGTTTGTACCTCCAGAGAAGACACACAGAGAATATCCAGAAGGCTTCTCACCAATTTGTTGACGGTTACCCCTCTGGAATGGAGTGGGATTGACTTTTTCCCCTAAATCGTTTTGCCGTGTTTCAAATATTTTCAATAAAGAAGTATTTATGTATGAATCATGTATTTATGTACGAATCATGTAACAGTTTTTAGATACATAGGAATGAAACCTGCCCACGTTGAGGTTTTAAGATTACAGCCACCTACAAAAGAAAAAAGATGTCACAGTTTCATCACACAGAGATAAACGCGGTCTATTTGCTCTCTCTTCTCTAACAGATTGTATGTTTTAGAAGTTTTAGGTTTGCAGAAAAATGGAGCAGACGGTGCAGAAAGTTCCTATATACTACCCCTGTCCCCCAGTTTGCTCTGTTATTAACATCTTGCAGTAGTGTGGTATATCCCTGGCCGTGAATGGATAAGTATTGATACATTATTATTAACTAAAGCCCATAATTTACATCAGGTTTCACTCTGTGTTGTACAAAGGATGCTGTAGGTTTGGGCAAGTGTATAACGACATGTATCCACTACGTGCATCGTACAGATGAGTTTCACTGACCTAACATTGCCTGTGCTTCACATATTCATCCCCCCTCCCCCTTCCCCCTCCACCCAAACCCTGGCCGCCCCTGATCTTTTTACCATCTCCATAGTTTTGCCTTTTCTGGAATGCCATATAGTTGGAATCCTGCGGTATGTAGCCTTTTCAGATTGTCTTCTTTGACTTCAGTAATATGCATTTAAGGTTCCTTCAGGTCTTTTCATTCGTTTGAGCACCGAATAATACTCCAGTGTCTGGGTGCACGGTTTATTTCTCTCTCCCCTTACCAGGGGACATCTTGGCAGTCTCCAATTCTGAGTAGAGCTGCTCTAAATACCCGTGTGCAGGTGTTTGTGTGGAACATGTGTTTTCAACGCATCTGGGTATAAATACCGAGAAGCATGATTGCTGGATGGTATGGTTAGAGTGGGTGTGGTTTTGTAAGGAATTGCCAAACTGTCTTCCAAAGTGGCTATACCATCGTGCATTCCCACCAGCGATGGATGACAGTTCCTGTGGCCCTGTCAACATTTGGTATTGTCGCATTCCTGGATGTCGGCCATTCTAAAAGGTTTGCAGCGATAGCTCCTTGTAGCTCTAACTTGCAGTGGCCTGATGACATACGATGCTGGGCACCTGCTCATATGCTTACTTGCCATCTGTTATTCCCCTTTCATAAAATATGTAACCGGGTGACAGCTGGGGCTTCTGGTCCCTTGCAGTCAGATGAGATTTATTAACCCCCTTATTCTAAGTTCTTTGACAGTGCTAATCCCTCTTTGGAAGAAACGTAGACTAGATTAGACAAGGACAGAATGATAGAAGTGAAGGAATTTCCAACGCTCAGCACCCAATCCTGGCCCTCGTCTGGCAGGGGCTGTCCCTGTGCATGTCGCCATCCACTTGGGTAAAAGCCAGAGCCCTTGGCTTTTTGATGAGAACCCTCATCGCCCTCTCCTTCATACTCCTATTCGGGTTCTGTCGATTGTATGTCCAGAACATCTCTCAAATCCACTCATCTCCACTGCAGTCATGACCAAAACCAATAACCACATGTTCAGGCTATATATTTTTCTCACCTGAATTACAGTGACCTCTTCACCATGCAAATGTCTTCACGTCACCCTCCTGTATCCAGAACAGGTAAAACCCCTACCATATTTCCTGCTCCGCAACCACCACTCCCCACTCCACTCTCATTGGCCTGATTTAGTCCCTCCTCTCCGTGACCCTCAGACCTCAGGCCCTTTGCACATGCAGTTTCCTCTAGTTAGAATCCTTCTTCCTCGCCTCGGTTCCTGAGAACACCTACACAGGACTCATAACTCAAGCAAGCATCACTTGGCTAGTGAGCTGACTCCCCGAGGGGACAAAACTCCCTCTTCAGGCTCAGGCTTCCTCTCTTGTGAACTTCCATCATGGCTGCAATTTTGTAAAGCTTGTGTGCTTGGGGTAGTACGCGTTTCACCATTAGACTGTGAACTCCACGGGATTAAGGATTTTGCCTGCTTTTCTCACTGTTTCATCCCCAGGACTTAACACACTGCCATATTCATAGTAGGCACTCAGTAAACACTTGTTGAATGAATGAGTGACTAAATGAATCACTTCCCTCTAGAATTCTAGATACAGGACTAAGTCTCTTGCCTGCCCTCTTCTAAGGCTGGCATAATAATGCAGATAGAACACCACCCCCAAAGCTTGATGGACTCTAAAACAGATAAATCCTTGGGGCGCCTGGGTGGCTCAGTTGGTTGGGCATCCGACCTCGGCTCAGGTCATGATCTCGCGGTCCGTGGGTTCGAGCCCCGCGTCGGGCTCTGTACTGACAGCTCAGAGCCTGGAGCCTGTTTCGGATTCTGTGTCTCCCTCTTCCTCTGACCCTCCCCCATTCATGCTCTGTCTCTCTGTCTCAAAAATAAAATTAAAAAAAAATTTATAAAACAGATAAATCCTAATAAACTCCACAATGGAGAATGGCTTTTGACTTCCTGTGAAAGGATCCAGTATAACCAAACACTGTTTCTGTCTCCCAGCATATAGCTGTGCCTGGAATCCATGCTCGTATTTTATATCTTCACGACTTCCTTAGAGCTTGAGTGAATCTCTCAGTACTCCAGATGCCAACATTTGGACACATTTGTAAGATTGGAATTTCTGCCCCTGCCTTATGACCAGCAGGAGGGAAGTTCCTGGGTTTGGCTCTGTCTGCCTCCTCATGCATATGGATGATGTGTGGACATATGATGGGCACAGATGGGGACCTCACTCCTTCCAGGAACTTTGCAGCTTGTCTCGTCCAGGACAGGGCGTGTGTTAGGAGGAAGTCTGGACCGGAATTTCCCGCTGAGTCATCTGCGCAAAGATTTAGGAACAGATCCACTAAGGCAGGGGTGGGGGTGGGGCTTTGAAGAAGAAAGCATACTTTGGGTGTGTGTTCATTTTGTGCTCCTTCTCTGTGAATTCCCCCCAGGGAAGGGGAAGGTCTGACCCTAGGCACTGTCTGTGGCCACAGGTGAATGGACCGTAGCGGGGCATCTGACTGAATGTGGGTAAATGAGATGATCTTCGTGGAATTGAGAGCCGGCACAGAGAGACTTCTAGTTCCCATGGAACAGACAAGTCGGAAGGCCGTGTGGAGTCAGGGCTGGCATGACTGTTTCTTCCACATGCACAGAGAGGCGGGGCAAGTGGACAAGCAGAGAGAAACAGGTGTGCTGCAGCACAATAAGACGAGGGACCATTTGGTCCAAGTTCCTCGTTCCGAGCCTTTAGGAAGTCTGGCTGTGTTTCCTATCTCAATATTCCTTCCACAAGCTACTCCTGCATCCTTCAGTAGATTCTAATTTGCACTTGAGCACTTCCCTGGCAGATGCCTGTTCCGTAGAAACAGATACAGAGAAGGATGGGAAGGAGGGGCATGCTGAGACACATTGCAAAGGAAGAAATGCCAGAGTGGAAGTCAGTTTGCAGGTGGAAAGGGGAGAGGACACGAACACTGGCTGAATGCTGATCATGCCCCCATTCCCGTGCTGGGAACCTCCTGTATATGAACTCGTTTTTGAATTTCAAGAAGCTTAGGCAGCAGATCTTATTATCCTCATGTGACGGACAAGAAAACAGAGGCTCAGAGAAGTCACGCGATGTCCCGAGGTCACACAACCAGCAGGCGGCATGGAACCAGATATGGAGCTGGCATTAGAAACAAAGATGTCAAGACCGATGGCTGCGTGGCCATTGTCTCCCTGTCCGGGAAAGCAGCAGCATGTCTTTTCTTGCCCTGGTTACGCCTGACCGTCATCTGTCCACACTGCAGAATGCATCAGACACTGCCCTGTGCAGGATTCCTGCTCCGCCCCTCAGCCCCGTCTGTTTCCTCCTCTGACATGACAGGGTGCAATTAACATTCTAGCCTTCCTAAGCAGATGTCTGTCTGACCCGTCACTCAGTCCAGGGAAGGTCTGTGCTCAGTGTCATGCAGGGGCTGGCATTTCCCACTGGGGCGTTGGGGAAACGGGGGCGAGACGAGGGAGGAGGAAAGGGTACATTCTGGTTGTGGAGCA
The DNA here is from genome assembly GCF_046562875.1 of Panthera onca. Lineage (NCBI taxonomy): Eukaryota > Metazoa > Chordata > Mammalia > Carnivora > Felidae > Panthera > Panthera onca. Next base: position 173,272,414 of record NC_138342.1, read on the forward strand.
GCAATCTTTTTGCTTTTCCCTCCTCATGGCTTGTCCGCAGTTCTCCCCACCTCAGGCACTACATTCTCTCAGGAGCCAGAGCCGATCATGCTAGAAGTTGCCCTTCTGTGTATGCACAGCACCAGCATGGTTTCCATGGGAACAACTCAGAAGGAGGATGCTCGCATTCTGGGCTTTTTGTGGCCTTGGATAAACAATGGATTGGATGCTTCTGAGAAGCCCAGAGCCTTCTCTCTCTGTCTTCTCTAACACTGTTTACAGCCCCTCCCATCACACATATGAAAAGCAAGTGAAATGAAAACTTAAGTCAATTCAGCCTGAGGTGTGTAGGAAAAAAACCCAAACCTGTGTTTATTTTTGTAAACCCAGTATGTGTGGGTTTTTAAAACCCCTACCATCAAACCCACATAAGAGTACAAAGATTCCTAGGAGAGAATTGTAACGAGGGCCACCAACGTTTCTCCAAGGGTTTTGGGGGAAACGGGCTTCTCTTTGACACCTCGTCTGCCTAGTCCCTGCCTGATCTAGCAATCTCTGTGGTGCCGTTCATCAACTAAGGACTCGTTTATTCATTCATTCCATCATCATTTATGGAGGACCCACCCAGGACGGGGTACCGCACCACAACGAACGCTTAAGGAACTCATGGCTTAATCAGAAAGACCTATAGTGGGAAAATATAAATTACAGGTGAATCGAGACATGAGGCAAGACGAATTCAAGCAGCTTCAGTCCCACATGTGATAACTCAACCATCAAGGTGTTTGGTCAGTGGTCTGTCCTTTGATTCCTGCCCTGGTGACTCTTGAGTACTTTGGTCTCATAGAGGAGAATGGCCTTTTTCTAGACCTCCTCGTGAGGATTGGAACCTGCCAGGTTGCCAGTCCCTGCTTTTAACTAACTTCTCAGAATATTTAGCATAGTGGGGAAAGAGTTTGGGCTCTGAGTCAAGGATCGGGTTCGAATCTCATCCCTGTCGGAGTCTTGGTTTCCTCATCTGTAAAATGGGACTCTCTCATAAAGATTTCCATGAGGGTAAATGAAATAATATCTGTAAAGTTGCTGGCCCAGGGTTTGGCATATGGAAAGAGTTAAGTATTAGTCCCTTCCTTTCTTTATTATTTTGTTAAATATTTATTTATTTGTTTGTTTTTGAGAGAGAGAGACAGAGCATGAGCGGGGGAGGGGCAGAGAAAGAGGGAGACACAGAATCCGAGGCAGGCTCCAGGCCCCGAGCTGTCAGCACAGAGCCCGACGCGGGCCTTGAACTCACGAACTGCGAGATCGTGACCTGACCCCTGAAGTCGGACACTTAACCGATCGAGCCACCCAGGCGCCCCTAGTCCCTTCCTTTCTACCTAGACCGCCCCACCTCCCCAACCTCTACTTATCGCCAACTTTTTGCCTGGCCTGCCTCCCGGATCGGTTGTCACCTGAGATCCAGTGTTACCACCAGACTGCACTTTCCTTCCACTGGCCCCCAGCGCAGAGTGGTATCCCCGAGCCCCTGGCCGTTCCCACGGATAGACTGCTTTCTGCCTCTTAGAACTCACCCGCCATCTTGTCTCTGTTCCTCTCTGCTCTGTTTTGTGGTGAGAAGGTGGGCACGCATGAGGTTCCTGTGGGGAAACCTGATGAAACAACACCGCGCGATAAAGTGTGCTGAGAAGACTGATCCGCCCAGCCCAAGTAAGTTGAGGTGCTCCTCCCTTGTGAGTTTAATTGTGTTGATAATTTAGGTTTCTGCAATTCCCTAGATAAGCTCAGTGTCCCTCTTTCCTCTGTATCGGGTCTCAGTCTGTTGGAAGGCCTTCAACTCAACATGTACCAAGTCACTAATTTTGAGAGAAAGTAAAAGCCGCGTTGAAGTCACTTCTGGTCACCGAGAGGGCTTGGTGTCGGGATCGGGGCTGCTGTCTGACGAGGCAACCCAGGCGGCCTCGGGCCAGCTGTGATTTAGGCCACACCCCCAAGTGTCTCCCACCAGCTGTCGTAGTGTCTGACGTCTCAAAATGAGGCGACAGCTCTTCTGCTGCCCTTGTTAAAATGTCTCAACTCCTGGCAAATGCATCGATGAGGCTGGCCTGGGGCGGCCAGTAGGGCCAACCTGGGGCCTCTGGGAACACGTGGCAGCTGAGACTGGTTTGCCGACTTGTCCTTCTCTGTGGTGCTGTTCTTTTTTTTTTTTTTTTGAAAATTTTTAAATGTTTATTTATTTTGAGGGAGAGAGAGAGAGAGAGAGACAGAATGCAATCAGGGGAGGGGCAGAGAGAGAGGGGGAATCTGAAGCAGGCTCCAGGCTCTGAGCTGTCGAGCCTGACCCGGGGCTCGAACTCCTGAACCGCGAGGTGGTGACCTGAGCCAAAGTCGGACGCTTAACTGACTGAGCCACCCAGGCGCCCCTCTGTGGTGCTGTTCTATGCTGTTGGCCAGCTGGGAGCCGGGGCCTAAGGAAGCGCTGGACTCCGCAAGAGAGGAGGAAGATGCTGATACGCGACAGACTTATTTCCGAGGTGAGGAAAACGTTTAGAGACTGTGTTCCTGTTTGACCATTCGGGACAGAGGCCAGGGGAGGGGACCTGAACTCTGTCAGATGGTTTATGACTGTCTTGCAGCCAGGAAGCCAAGTGTGAGAAAAAAGAAAGTTCACGTGGGAGCCCTGAGCCAGGATGGAGGGGACCAAGTCACGTGCTACGCCAAGGGCCCAACATCTAGGTGAGCCTGAGGTGGGAAGGCTTAGCAAAGCCGAAAGCCAAGGACAATCTCCTGCTGTATCACTGGCCTTCCGGAACTTGAGCACAGGATGGCCAATAGGGCCGATGAGGTTTTGGGGTGGTGGTGGGGTTTGTGGGGTTGGGAGCTGACGGGCAAGAAAGAATTCTTGAAGACGTTTTGGGGGCAAAAAGGTGGTTTTATTAAAGCACAGGGACAGGACCCGTGGGCAGGAAGAGCTGTCCCGGGACCATAAGGAGAGACTGGGTATTTACTATAGAGTGGGGGGGAGCTAAAGTCAAGAGGAAATTCCCGAAGAGATTTCCATATGCTGAAGACTCCAGGATACTGGAGGCCTAGCTATTGTCAGCTAAGGTTGTTTTTCCTTCTAGCAAAACATTAGCATTAACACAGTAAGGAGTTCCTGCAGAAAATCTGCCTGCCTCAAGTGTTTGTCAGTGGGCTGCAGGTTAGAAGGAAATTTAATTTTGTCTGCCATTTCCTTCTGCCTTTGCTCCCCACATCACTATGGAGGGGGGATGTTGGGGCTCCAGGAAACTGAGTCTGTAGGTTTCTGGAGATTGGGCTATTGATGAGATTGCCTTTGTCTTGTAATTTACTAAGATACTTGTAAACTGATGGAGACTCTATCAATTAACCATTTGTTTTCTGTCCTTTCCTTTGTCTTTGGGCAGCCGGGAGTGCCTGGGGAATGTCACACATATCCCACCCAGGGGTGGGGGGTGCTCTTAGCCTGTACTTTGCCCTCAGCTTGCCCCATGCTCCCTCATCAAGGCCATAATAAGGAGTAGCTTAAACAACAGACATGTATTGTCTCCCAGTTCTGGAGGCTGGAAGGCAGAGAGCAAGGGGTCTGCAGGGTTGGCGCCTTCTGAGGGCCATGAGGAAGAATCTGCTCCCTGCCTCTCCCCCGGCTTCTGGTGGTTCCCCACAATCCTTCATGGCGTGTGGCTTCTAGAAGCGTCTTTCCAATCTCTGCCTCTGTTTCTGCCCGTACGTCTGTCTGTGCTTCTCTTCTTATGAGGACCCCAGTCAAACTGGATGAAGGGCCCACCATGCTCCAAAGATGACCTCTTATTAACTATTTAATTAACTATTTTTTTCTGCAATGGTCCTATTTCCAAATTAGGTCACTCCCTGAGGTACTGGGGGCTAGGACTTCAACACAGGAGTTTTGGGGAGGACTCAACTCAACCATAACAACTGTTATGCCCAGAATTCGTGATCCCCAAAGACCACCAGGGAGCCGAGTCCGATGCAAAAGCAAAAGAGCCTTTATTCGAGCTAGCTCGAGCTCAATCCCCTACCTGCACCAACACAGCGGTGAGATACCGGGGAGAGAGTGAGTTTCAAAAGGACAAAGGTTTTATTGGGGCCTAGGGGCAGTTGGTGAGGTAATGGCTGTGGCCTCAGCCGATTGGCTGGGGAAGGGTCAGAGTCCTGTTACGCAGGTCGCCAGGGCGTGTTTTGATCGGGAAATTTGAAAGGGTGAGCGGGAGGTTACTCAAGGGGAGGAGGCGTGGTCAAGGTGAAGGACACAGAACAAGATGGAGTCGGCCTGGGCGCGTAGGCCCGCCCTTTCACAACAACCTTTACTCATCCTTGTTCATTGGGGGTTCTAAATGAAGCAAGCATATACCCAGCAGTCAGAAGGAAGTGCAGGTGAGGATTCAGGTTCAGTGAGTTGGGGATGCCAGCAGCTGAGGAGAACCATGTGAACATCTCTGATCATTCAAATATGCCCTTTTTCAAAGGCTCAAAGGGACTGGCCTTGAACATTTGAATTATTAGACTTCTTTTTTTTTAAATTTTTTTAAATGTTTATTTATTTTTGACAGAGAGAGAGAGAGAGAGAGAGAGACAGAGCATGAGCGGGGGAGGGGCAGAGCGAGAGGGAGACACAGAATCCGAAGCAGGCTTCAGGCTCCGAGCTGTCAGCACAGAGCCTGACGCCGGGCTCGAACTCACAAACTGTGAGATCATGACCCGAGCCGAAGTTGGACGCTTAACCAACTTAGCCACCCAGGCGCCCTTGAATTATTAGACTTCTTTGTAATGAATATCAGCCCTGTATGAGATTAATAATGTTGCACTTTAGGGGCACCTGGCTGGCTCAGGCGGTAGAGCACGTGACTCTTGATCTCCAGGTCATGAGTTCGAGCCCCACATCGGGTTTAGAATTTACTTAATAAAAAATAAAAATAAATAATGCTGCGCTTCAGCCCTTCTCTTTGGGACTTGCCTCACCTCCAGTGGCTTTTCAGATGCAAAGTTTCCTGCCACCTCATGAGAGAAAGTCACTTCCTGTAATCCCTTAGTTCAGACTTATTAAGGTTCTTAGTGAGCAGAACAGAAGACATCTCTGGATAGTTTAAGAAGAAAGAGACAGACGGAAGCATTTCCTCCACTGGCCCTGAAACTGTCTGTGTCCTTGTGTGCCGGATTCTGAGGTGTCCCTGAGCCCCAAAAGGTGAGCCGTCTCAGGCTGCAGATTGATACAACCAGAATTTCCAGGCTCAGTGGAGGACATGCCTACTGTCCAGTGCAGAGAGGCCTCGTGGGGTGCCCGAGTCCAGGGGCAAGGCGAAGGTGGGTCCTTTGGTGCTCCCGGGTGGGGTTCCCCTTCCCCAGGGGGACCCACCCTGAGCTCCCCAAAGCGACAGACTGTCTCGGCATCTCTGATAGAGCCTGGCCCCAGGGCTGAGTGCAGAATAACAGCCCTGGGAACACTTTCTGATCCCTCTAAGGTGGCTTCTGGCTGCTTCCTCTCCCCACCTCCAGCTCCTCCCCAGCCTCGCCCCTTAAGCACCGCAGGCTGAAGGCTCCATGAAAGCAGGCCTACCTTAAGCCCCTGAGCTCTCTTTCAGGGTGAATTTCTGACAGCCGAGGGCTTTCTTCCCCACCCCCCTCTCCAATCTTTCATTGTTCTTGTTGCAAATGCGGGAGAAAAGCAGGCAGGGCCCTACTCTCCAACACCTCCCTCGCAGAAAAGCATTTGACAACCGGTTCCCATGGCAACAGCTTTCTTTGAAATAATTTCTTGTGCGGCGTGCCAGACCCCCGCCTCTCTCTTCTGGAGAGTAATGGCCAGCATCGAAAATGAGATCGGAGGAGACAAGGAGAGAGCCTAGGGACCAGCGGAGCCCGTGGGCCGACAAGAGGGCTCTCCAGGGCCCCGGAGGGCGCGTCTCGGCGTGTGTCCTCGGGGCCACGCTGGTGCCCAGCAAGGGGTTAACAGATGAGGTCTCAGGAAAGCTGACAGTGGCATCAACAGGCGCTATTTAGAGCAGCATGGGAGCGGCAGAGCTCTCTAATTTTGGAAAAGGGCCATGTTCGCACTTTTCCGAGCAGCAGCGTCTGCCCTGGAAGCTGCTGGCTCTCCCCCCTCCCCCCCCCCTTTTTTTTTTTTTTTTTTTTTGGTTTCTTTGTCAGTCTTGGCACATGGGTAGTGCTTTCCGCTCAGGGGAGAGCCGCCCCTGGCCTTTGCCCCTCGCCCTTGTCCCCACTGAGCTAAGCAGTGGGAGACGCCAGACTTGGCTTCTGTCACGGGTGGATGTGCCCCTCACCCCCAATCTTACGTGGAAGCCCTAACTCCCAGGACCTCGGAATGGGACTTTGGGAGGTAGGGCCTTTAAGGAAGTGGTAAAGTTAAAACCAGGCTATTAGGGTGGGTCCTGATCCAATCTGATGATGTGCTTTTAAGAATAGAAAGTTTGGTGGCGCCTGGGTGGCTCAGGCAGCTGATTGTCTGATTTTTAGTTTCAGCTCAGGTCATGATCTCACAGTTTGTGAGTTCGAGCCAGGGACTGGGCTCTGCGCTGACAGTGCAGAATCGGCTTGGGATTCTCTCTCTCTGTCCCCTCCCCCCCCCCCCACCTCAAAATTAATAAATAAACTTAAAAAAATAAAAGAGTAGGAAATTTGAACACACAGAAGAGACACCAGAGATGTGCAAACACAGAGCAAGGGTTGAACGAGGACACGGTAAGACAGCCATCAGCAAGCCAAGGAGAGAGGCTGCAGGAGAAACCAGCTTGCCGGCACCTTGATCTTGGACTTCCAGCCTCCAGAACCGTGAGAAGCTAATAATGTCTGTTGTTAAAGACGCCTGGTGGGTGGTACTTTGTTATGGTGGCCGAAGCAAACTAATGGGCTGCTGGGGCTCCGAAGCGATCCCCTCTGGGCTGCTGGGGCTCCATTGGTCAGGCTCGGGAAAGTCAGCCTAAAATCATTCTGCTCTACCGTCCCCTTGAGAGAGGGATGGGGCGCGCCAGGTGCCCCAGCAAGCTCACTGCCCTCCCTGTGTGACCTGATACACTTGTGTCCTGACGAGTCTGAAGGTCTTTTCTCTCCCTGACTGCAGCATCCTGCGAAGTTGCTGTTGGAGGCCCAGCCATCCACCGTTCAGAGCGACAGGAGGCAAAGGCAGGTCTGAGCGATTCAGCCTCCGGAGGCCGGGGCCACATAAGTGGTTGCGTCCTTGCTTCTTCCCCTCACCCACCTTCAGCATATATTTAATGTATGAGATCCCATAATGGGATTCCTTGACGTTCTTTCCCTGTGTATCCCGGCCGCTGGGACTGTGCTTAGCATGGAGACACTGCGTTAAGTGTTTCTGAATACATTACTGGATCTTATTCTGGCCAAGAGAAAGGACGTTCTTGCTCTTTTGTTCCTAATGTGTTTTTCTTGGTTTTTGTTCTGTTTTAGAGAAGACGAGCAAGTGGCTTGCCTGAGGGCCAGAGAGAGGCAAAACCAGCACTAAACCCAAGGTCTCCCGGATCTCCGCTCAGGAGTTTTTCTGCTCTGCCATTCAGTAAACTTAACACACAGCTAACTGTGTGGTACGCCCGCGAGAGAAAGGACAACACCTATATTTTCAGTCAAGCATTTTGTCTCAGGGGCAGCAGCCAAGTGTGAATGTATTTGTTATGTTTCAAAGGGCAGGATATTATTTTGTGTACTTACCAGTAGTTACCTCTTCCAGCTCTCCATTCCCTTCATTCTAACTTTCAATAGCTCCCTAGGTCCATAGTTCCGAGCAAAGAGATTGCACACAGGAAGCACTCAATACAATTTAAAAAATGAGTTAATGGATAGGGGCTCAGTTGTTAAGCATCTGACTTGGGCTCAAGTCGTGATTTCACGGTTCGTGAGTTGGAGCCCCACTTCTCTCTCTCCCTCTCTTTCTCTCTCTGCGTCTCTCTCACTTGCGCTCCCCCTTTAAAATAAAATAAAATAAAATAAAATAAAATAAAATAAAATATAAAATAAAATAAGATAAATAAAATAAAATGAATTAATGGATAAATGAAAACAGAAACAATTTTCTTTTTAAAACATTTTTTAATATTTGTTCATTTTTGAGAGACAGAGAGACAGAGTGCAAGGGGGGAGGGCAGAGAAAGAGGAGACACAGAATCCGCAGCAGGCTCCAGGCTCTGAGCTGTCAGCACAGAGCCCGATGCAGGCCTTGAACCCATGAGATCATGAGCTGAGCTGAATTCGGATGCTTAACCAACTAAGCCACCCAGGTGCCCCAAAAGCAGAAATAATTCTTAATTCTTCCCCTTGGCATCACATGTTCTCCATAACCTGGTCCCTAATTTCCAGTCTTCACAGACATGACCCTTTGCTCAAGCTGGCTCCGTTTCCTCTCTGGTTCCAGAAAAATGCATCCATTGCAACTCTGCTCTGGTTGCCCCCCCAGACTCGGGTCATCCTTCTCTCCCTTATTTGTCCATCCTGATGTTGCTTGCATCTTCCAGCTTAACTGCAGCTTCCCCCCCCCCCCCCCCCCGCTGCCTCCCCTTCTGGCCTGCTGCACGAATAAGAATAATGGGATTTGGGGTCTGGGAGGCATGGATGGAGGAAAAAGAACCTGCAGAGCATCCTGAAATAGGAGTACAGGTCCTTTAATTACGTCTTCTTTAGGAAGAAAATCTGGAGAGACAGAAGCAGAGGTATGGCCAAAAAGGTAGACTTACATTTTTGTCCATGATGCAATGCCTACTATGACAGCAAACTTACCTTCTTGCTGTAAACACCAATCAGCTGGATAAAATGTATGAAAAAGTGTTTTCAGACATTAGATACTAGGCGGTGCAGGATCATGGTTCCTGATAGGAGACAAATGAGATGAGCCCTAGGATTGCCCTGGGTTTCTACATGGAGACACTTTCTTGGTCATGGGTGCAAGGAAGGGGTACTCAAGCAGAGATAGTCATCTCTTGAGTTGAAGGGAGGCCAGAATATTGGAATTTTCCAGGCAGAGTATCCGAAAGAAGGGAGTTCGTGTCCCAGATAGTGTCCCTCGAGTCTTTAATTAAATACTTAGCCATATGCTTCTTTAGGAAAACACTCCCCATCATCAGGCCAAGAAAACTACAAATCCTAAAACCGAACAATTTCCAGAGCTCACACAGGGCTTGGAATTGCTTGAGTTATGACTGACTGAAAGAGAGAAACCTCTTTGAGCACCTGGATGGTTCACCGGACTCCAGGAGGATCATGCATTACCTAGTAGGTCTAAATTACTTCTAGTTGACTTCTTCTAATAAAGTTTAAAAAGAAGCCTCGAAAGATTAATAGCTGTTTACCTCTCTGCCAAAAGTAACTTCAACACCCTTTAAAAGAAGAGAACAAAATTCGGACATTTGACAACCTAATATTCACAATGACTAGGGTATTGTCAGGGTTGAGTAGTCAGAGTTCAACCAGAGAAGAATGAATAGGGGACTATCATCTCTCTATTATCTATCTATCTATCCACATATCAATCTATCTATCCATCCTTCTTCCATCTATCTATCTATCTATCTATCTATCATCTATCTAGTTGACCCTTGAACAATATGGGTTTGAACTGCATGGGTCCACTTCTACCCAGATTTTTTTTTATAACTACAGTACATGATTATAAATGTAGTTTCTCTTCCTTATGATTTCCTTAATAACGCTTTCTTTTCTTTAGCTTACTTTATTGTAAGAAAATTGTATATAACATATACAAAATATGTGTTCATCGGCTGTTTAGATTATCGGTAAGGCTTCCGGTCAACAGTGGGCTATTAGTAGTTAATTTTGGGGGAGTCAAAAGTTTTATACAGACTTTTGACCCACAGGGAGTTGACGCCTCTAACACCTGTGTTGTTCAAGGCTCATTGTATAAGAAATATATATGTGTGCCTTTCAGCTGGAACTGCCATCTTCCAATAATTTGCCAAAATGAGCAACATAAAGGGAAAGAGGAAAGGTACTTGCTCTCTGGACCTTTTAGAAAACATGGAATTGTTCCTTCTGCCACATACATGCAAATCTACAAAAAGATGATATTGTAGACATTGACCGAATGGGCGCTGTTCAAAAAGGAATGTTCCACAAATGTTACCACAGCAAAACTGGAAGGATCTACAGAGTTACCCAGCATGCTGTTGACATTGTTGAAAGCAAACAAATTAAGGGCAAGATTCTTGCCAAGAGAATTAATGTACGTACTGAGCATATTAAGCACTCATAAAGCCGAGATTGCTTCCTCAAGTGTGTGAAGGAAAATTCTCAGAAAAAGAAGGCTGCCAAAGAGAAAGATACTTGGGTTCAACTGAGGGGCCAGCCTGCTCCACCCAGAGAAGCACACTTTGTGAGAACCAAAGGAAAGGAGCCTGGGTTGCTGGAACCCATTCCCTATGAATTCATGGCATGATCAATGTAAAAAAACAAACAAACCAAACCAAACCAAACCAAACAAAAAACCCCTCAACACTGTAAAAAAAAAGAAAAAGAAAAAGAAAAAGAAGAAATGTATGTGTGTGTGGATTTATTAGAAGAGGGCTTACACAATTATGGGAGTTGGTTCAACAAACTTGAAGTCTGGAGTGCAGTCAAGAAGGAGAGATCATGGCAGGCTGAAAGCAAGAGGAGGAAGAAAACAGCAGAGCACTTTCAGACCCAGTTGTTGTTTGGAGTCTCTGAGTTCAGGGAGGTCTGAGCCCTCTTTTTTTTTTTTTTTTTTTTTAATTCTTTACAGAGCTCGAGCAGGGGAGGAACAGAAACAGAAGGAGACACAGAATCCAAAGTAGGCTCCAGGCTCTGAGATGTCAGCACAGAGCTCGACATGGGGCTCGAACCCACGAACCGAGAGATCATGACCCGAGCGGAAGTCGGACACTTAACCTACTGAGCCACTCAGGCGCCACCCCCCCTTTTTTTTAATGTTTATTTTTGAAGGAGAGAGAGACAGAGCTTGAGCTGGGAAGGGGCAGAGAGAGAGGGAGACATAGAATCCGAAATGGGATCCAGGCTCTGAGCTATCAGCACAAAGCCTTATGCTGGGCTCGAACTCACGAACTTTGAGGTCATGACCTGAGCCGAAGTCGGACGCTTAACCGACTGACCCACCCAAGCGCCCCCTTCTGGGTCCTCTTTTAAATTTTTTTTTTTTTTTTCAACGTTTATTTATTTTTGGGACAGAGAGAGACAGAGCATGAACGGGGGAGGGGCAGAGAGAGAGGGAGACACAGAATCTGAAACAGGCTCCAGGCTCTGAGCCATCAGCCCAGAGCCTGATGCGGGGCTCGAACTCACGGACCGTGAGATCGTGACCTGGCTGAAGTCGGACGCTTAACCGACTGCGCCACCCAGGCGCCCCTGGGTCCTCTTTTAAAGGCTTCCAAATGATAAAGTCAGGCCCATTTATCTCCATTTTATTAACTTAAAGACAACTGAATATGGACTTGAATCGCATCTGCAAAATTCCTTCAAAACAACACCTAGATGTGTATTTGAATAATTTGGAGAAGGTGTGTGTATGTCTTACATAATCGTTGCTGCTTCCCTTTTATTCTCCATCTTCCAGGAGAGAATATGCCTTGTACCTTAACCTAATTGGAAACACACGAGAAAAATAATTCTGGAGACTATAGCTCAGCTTAGCCAACTTGACATATCATAAAGCCATCTTCAGCATCCATTAAAAAAAAAAATACTAGACATTCAATGAAGCAGGAAAATGGGACCCATAACCAGGAGAGAAATATAAATAGATCTAGATATTACAGAAATTATGGAATTAATAGAAAAGGACTTTTAAAACTCCATAATAATCATACTTAAGATTTTTAAGGAATACTTGGCTGGCTCAGTTGGTAGAGCATGTGATTCTTGATCTCAGGGGTCAGGAGTTCAAGTCCCACATTGGGAGCAGAGATCACTTAAAAAGTAAATAAATAAATAAATAAAACCACATTATTAGAAAAAATAATTTAAAGGAAAAACTGAAGTTAATGAGATAAAAAAAAAGCCATTAAAGGAACCAAATGGGACATCTAGAGCAGAATAAATATCCAACATGAAAAATTTACCACATGGGCCTAAATATAGATTGGAGACTGCAGAAGAAAAAAATAAAAAACTTGCAGACGTAGTAGTAGAAACTTCAAAGTTGAACTTCAACTTCAAAGTTGAAGCACGGAGAGGAAAAAAAGGCTGAAAAAAGGAACAGAGTCTCAATCACTGTTAGGACAATATCCAGCAGCCTAATACGGGCAGCTGGAGTTCTGAAAAGACAGTAGAATCAGAAAAATGGTTTGAAAAAACAGTCAAAAAATTTCCAAACTTCAAAGAAGCTCAACAAACACCAAGCAGAATAAATGCCACATTAAAGCACATCATAATCTAAATGATGAAAACCAGGAAGAAAAAGAAAATCTTAAAGAAACCAGAGGGAACAAAATGCATTAGATACAGGAGAACAAAAATGAGATCTATCACAGTATTTTTGTCAATAAAACTGCAAACCAGAAGATAAAGGAATGACTTTAGTGGGCTACAATAAAACAGACAAAAAAACAAACAAACAAAAAAAAACCCTTGAATTCTATATTGAGTCAAAATATTCTAAAAAAGTATGGATAAAATCAAGACATTTTCATATAAACAAGCTAAGATAATTCATTGCCAATAGACTAGCACTAAAGAAATCGTTTCCTCAGGCTGAAAGAAAATGATATTAGATGGAAACTCAGCTATATGCACAAAAAAAATGAAGAGTGCTAAAAATATTAAATGAGTGAGTAAATCTAAGATGTTTGTCCTAGTTTTTAAATTTGCTTAAAAGAAAATTGAACCCAGAAGACTTTTGTTTTCAACCAAGATGGAATAATAGGGATTGGAGTTACATTTTTTTTTTTTTTTTGGTCAGAAACAACCAGAAGCAAAATGAAATAAAATAAAATAAAATAAAATAATAAAATAACATTCATAGGATATTGACACTCAGGCATCAAAGGCTAGTGTTCCCTGAGAATCAGGAAACAAATGAAGTGATGCCCATAGATGTTGTCACTTAATTGCCTGAGGAAAATTTGATTGTAGGGCAGGGAGAGGGAATCCAAGTAAAGCTTGGTGAGCTCCTGAGTTACATATATGGAGGTGGGAACAAAAGGAGAATTCATAGAATTCATAAGCCAGAGTATTGGAGATAAGAGAGCTTTCACACAGTGAGAATTCCAGAGATCTGCAGAAGGTTCCCCTAAAAGATCCAGCTAAGTATTGATTAGCTCATCTGTGTGAAGAAACTATCTAATGCTGAGAAAAGAATCACTTAAAAGAATTAGTTAGAACAGTCCTTGGTATTCATACCAGGCCCAGGAAACGTGCCTGTTCCCACAAGCTGGAATAGAAAGTCTCTTAATTCATGGGGTCTTAAGTAGAGTACTTTGAGGTTTTGCCTCAGTACTGGAATAAAATTAGACTCAGATTAAATTCTATTCCAGTATTGCCTAACAACTCTTAAAAGCAAAAGTCAAAAGGATAAAGCTGTTACCAAGTAACTTGCCCATATCCCAGAACAAAGCTCAAGAATATTTATAAGATTAAAAAAAAATTATCCAGCAGGCAAAATTCATAATGTCTGGCAAAACTTACCAGACATGCACAGAAACAGAAGTATGTGACTCATAATGAAAAGAAAATAAATTGGAAGTGACCCAGAAATGACTCAGAAGATAGAATTAGTAGAAGAGATCATTAAAACAATTATTAGGACTGTATTCCATATGTTTAAGAAGCTAGAAGAAAGATTAAGCATGATAAGTAGACCTATACAAAAAAGGCCCACATTAAAATTGTACAGTTGGAAAACTAGAAATAAACTGAAATAAACAATATACTGAAAGAGATCAGTAAAAGATTAGCAATTGCAGAAGAAAAGATTAAGAACTAGAAGACATAGCAAGAAGAAACCAAAAACAAAAAGTCCAAAAAAATAAAAAAGAGCCACAGTGAGTTGGGGCACAATTTTATGTGGCCTAAAATACATGAGATTGGAGTTACCAAAGGGAGGAGGAAACCCACAAAATAGCTGAAGAAATAATGGTCAAAGTCTTTCCAAATGTGATGAAAGCTGTATACTCATAGCTAGCTCAAGGACATCTAATGAACTCCAAGTAGAAGAAATATGAAGAAACTACACCAAGGCACATAATAATAAAATTGCTTAATACCAGAGATAAAGATAAAAATCTTAAAAGTAGCCATAGATAAAGGACACATTATATATAAAAGAACAAAGATAAGGATGCCAACAGCTTTCCCATTGGAAACCAAAAGCTAGAATTTAGAAGAGCAACATCTTTAAAGTGCTGGAAAAAAAAAAAACAACAACAACTCAGCCTAGAATTCGTCACTCAGCATAAATATCTTTCAAAAAAGAATGTGAAATAAAGACACTTTTAGATATTCAGACATACAAAAGCTGAAAGAACTCATCCAGTCAACTGGCACAGTGAGAAATGTTAAAGGAAGTCCTTCGAGCAGAAGTAAAATGATACAAGATGAAAACTCGGATCTATACCAAGGAATGAAGAACACTGGTTGTGGCAACTACATAAATACATATGTTACATGTTTTAATTGTTTAAATTGCTTTACCAATAATTTAATGTTTAAACCAAAAATAATAATGTATTTTGGGCTTATAACACGTGTAGTAGTAAAATGAATGACAATAGCACAAAGCCAAGGGAGGGGGGAATGGCAGTGCACTAATGTAAGATATTTATACTGTATGTGAAATGTTACAACATCACTTGAAGTTAGGCTGTGGTAAACATAACCACTAAAAGAATGCAACAAATAGTTATATTTAATAAGCCAACAAAAGAAATAAAATGAATCGTTAAAAAATACTCAATCCAAAAGAGGACAGAAAAAGAGGGAAAAAAGAACAGAAAACATATGGTCAAATAAACATCATACAGCAATACTAAGAATCACACTAAATGTCAATGGTTTAAACAGCTAATTAAAAGGCTGAGATTGTTAGCTTAAGATCCAACTACCTGCTATCTACAAGTAACATACATTAAATTAAAAAGATGTAATAGACCATAAGTGAAAGGATAGGAAAAATAATACTATGCTAACACGAATCAAAGAAGGCTGGAGACAAAGCAGATTTCACAGCAAAGAATACTTCCTGAAATAAAGACAGTAATTTCAAAATGATAAAGGGGTTAAGTAATCAAGAAGACAACATTCCTATGTTTTTATGAACCTACTAACAGAGCCACAAAATACATGGAGCAAAATTGATAGAACCACAAAGAGAAATAAACAGATTCACAACTCCAGTCAAAGATTGAAAACTTTTTCAAAAAATTCATTTAAAAAGTAGATTTAAATTCAGTAAGGCTAGAGAAGACTTGAACAATATAGACTTACCTGACTTAATTGACATTTAGAGAACACTCCACTCAGTGAGTGCTGAATTCACATTATTTTTAGGTACACATGAAACATTTATACATTATGGGACGTATAACTAATCTCAATAAACCTGAAAAGATTCTACCATTATTTTTATTTATTTTATTTTTTAAGTAATCTCTATGGCCAACACAGGGCACAAATTCATGACCCTGAGATCAAGAGTCAAGTGCTCTACTGATGGAGCCAGCCAAGTACCCCTGAAAAGATTCTAAATAACCATAAAGGAATTAAATTGTAAACCCAAACCAGAAAATATCTCAAAAGATGCATAAATATTTGTAAATGAAATAACACACTTCTAAGTAGGCCATGGGTCCAAGCAAAAGTCAAAAAGGAAACTAGAAAATTATTTTGAACTGAATGACATTCAAAATACGACATATCAAAATGTGTGAGTGAGCAGAAAAGAAAGAAAAGAAGTTAGTAAAATCAGAGCGGAAATAAGTGGAAAAGGAAGTGGAAAAACATTAGAGAAAATAAATATGACTAAAAGCTGGTTTTTTGAGAACAGCAATAAAATTGATAAATCTCTTGCTAGATTGGTCAGGAAGAGGGAAGACACAATCAATGAGAGAGAAGAAAAAGAGGTGATTTCACAGATACTAAAAGGACAATAAAGAGTATTATGAAAAATTTGTGACAGTAAATTGACAACTTCTATAAAACCCCAAAATTCCACAAGACAGAGATAACTTATGTAGCCTTACATATATTAAAGGAATTGAATTTGTAGTTAAAACCTTTCTTACATGTTTTCATAAAGAAAACTCCAGTCCCAGAAGGATTAACTGGTGAATTCTAACTTAAGGAAGAAATAATGTCAATTCCAACCAACTTCTTCCAGAAAACTCAAAAGGAGGGAATAGTTGTCAATTCCTGCTATAAGGTCAGCATTGCTGTTGTTTCAAAACCAGACAAAGAAAGTACAAAAGGCAAAACTAATGACCAGTATTCCTCATACACATAGGTGAAGAAATTCTTAAAATTTAGCTTGAAAATCCAATTCAAAAATGTGCAAGATTTATAAAAAGTCCAGTGTGCCACAACCAAATGAGATTTATTCCGGGAATGCAAGATTGGTTTAAAACTTGCAAATCATTTAAAGCAACTCCCCCCATAAATAGACTAAAAAAGAATACCATACGCTTATCTCAATAGATACAAATGACAAAATCCAACATTCCTTAGTGTTACAAACTTCCTCAAAGTGATAGTGTATGGAACTAGTTTTCTGTTGATGTGTAGCAAATTAGCACAAACTCAGAGACTTAAAATGCCACCATTTATTACCCAACACTCTGTAGATCAGAAGTCAGAGGGGCGCCTGGGTGGGTCGGTCAGTTAAGCATCCACCTTTGCCTCAGGTCGTGATCTCGCATTCGTGAGTTCAAGCCCCACATTGGGCGCACTGCTGTCCGCACAGAGCCCACTTCAGACCTTCTGTCCTCTCTCTCTGCCCCTCTCTTGCCCTCTCACTCACTCTCTTTCTCTCTCTCTCAAAAATAAACATTAAAAAAAAAAAAAAAAAGAAGTCAGAGCGGGCTGGCATAGATTCTCTGCTCAGAATCTCACATTCACAGTATTGGCTGGGCAGGGGTCTCATCTGGAGGCCCTGAGGAAGAATCTACTCACTTTCAAGCTCATTCAGGTTGTTGGCAGAACCCAGTTTTAAGTTTTAGGTTATAGGTATGAGATTTATGTTTCTGGTAGCCTGGGTCTGCCATCAACTTCCCAGGGCCCACATTTCTTCTCAATGGCCCCTTCCATCTTCAAAGCAGCAATCACGTGTCAAGTTCTCACTCATACTTTGGATCTGTCTGACTTCCCTTTCTATCAACCACAGAAAGGTATCTGACTTTTTAAAAAGATTTTTTTTTTTTAGAGCAGCTTTAGGTTCACAGGAAAATTGAAGGGAGGATACAGAGATTTCCCATCTATCCCCTGCCCCACACATGCACAGCGTCTCCCGTTTTCAACATCTCCTACCAGAGCATCTCCTATCAACAGCCCCTACCATTATCTACATTCCCTACATTTGTTACAATTGATGAATCTGTATTGGCACATCATTAGTCCATTGTTTACCTTATACTCACTCTTGGTGTTGTATATTCCATGGGTGTGAACAAATGTGTAATGATATGTATCCATCATTATAATATCATACAGAATATTTTCACTGCCCCCCAAAAGTTCTCTGTTCTCTGCTGATTTATCCCTCCCCTTCACCCTAACCCCAGGCAAATACCGTTGTCTTTTTTTAAATGGTTTCCGTAGTTATGTATCTAAGAATGTCACATTGTTGGAATCATACAATAAGTAGCCTTTCCAAATTGGCTTCTTTCACTTAGTAATATGCATTCAAAACTTACTCCGTGTCTTTTTCAAGGTTTGGAGAGCTTGTTTCTTTTTAGCACTGAATAATATTCCATTGTCTGGATGTACTACGGTTTATTTACACCTTCACCTACGGAAGGATATCTTGGTAGTCTCTAAGTTTGAGCAATTATGGATAAAGCTGTTATAAACATCTGTGGGCAGGTTTTTGTGTGGACGTAAGTTGTCAACTCCTTTGGGTAAATACCAAAGAGTGCAATTGCTGGATCGTATGTTAAGAGGATGTTTAGTTTTGGAAGAAACTGCTAAACTGTCTTCCAAGGAGACTGCACCATTTTGCATTGCCCTCAACAATAAATGTGAGTTTCTGTTGTTCCATATCCTTCTGAGCATTTGTTATTATTAGTGTTCCTAATAATAGGATTTAGGCCATTCTAATGGATGTGTAATGGAATCTCGTCATTTTAATTTTCATTTCCCTGATGACATGATGTGCAACATTTTTTTTACATGCTTGTCATCTGTATATCTTCTATGATGAAGTGTCTGTTAAGGTCTTTGACCCATAGACGTGTCTAATTTTAAGGGCTCCTGTGATTATTAGATAAGCCCACAGATAATCTCCCTCTTAAGGTCAACTGTGCCATAGAACATAACAACACACAACAACACATAACAACACATAACAAACATAGCAACATGTAACAACACATAACAACACATAACAACACATAACATAACATAACATAACAAACATAACATAACATAACTGTGGGAGGGATATCTTACCCTATTCACAGGTTCCAGGGCATGGGAGTAAATGAAGACTATCCAAATGAGAACAAACAAAAGCTACTTCTTTGGCACTTTCAAGGGAGGCAGACACTATCATTTGCATTTAGCAAACACTCGAAGTCAGGCTGGGGAGGTGGAAGGCTTTGTAGTGGAAAAAGAGAAGGCTTAGGGTATGTCCTGGTTGGACAAACTGTAGGAAAACTGGAGGTGGGCTAAATAGAAGCAGGACATGTTAGGGGAGCACATTTGGCTTTCTGTTATTGTTTTTTTTTTTTTTTTTAAGTTTATTTATTTATTTTGAGAGAAAGAGAGTGGGCGAGGGGCAGAGAGTGAGAATCCCAGCACCGTGCCCTGTGTGGAGTTTGAACTCACAAACTGTGAAGTCATGACCTGAGCGGAGACCAAGAGTCAGATGTTTAACCAACTGAGCCACCCAGGTGCCCCTCTTTTATTGTTCTTAAGCTGGAAGTGAGAAATAATTAGGGAAGCTGGCAGTTACTGGTCAAGGGCTGACTGTTTGGGGTTAGTTGCTGCGGAAGTTGTGGGTCAGAGTTCTACTTTTAATACATGGTCTGACCATTGTCAGTTTGTATATTCAATTTTTGAAAGGATTAGGAGGACTATCTATCTTTGGGGAGCCATTTTTAGACATTCTACCTACTGTCGGTATCTATGAAAAACCAACAACTAATATCAAGCTTAATGGTAAAAGATTGAACGCTTTCCCCTTAATATCAGGAACAAGACAAGAATGTTTGTTCTCTCCACCACTATTCAGTAGGATACTGTAGGTTCTAGCCTGTGCCATAAGGCAAGAAAAAGAAATAAATGATATCCAGATTGGAAAGAAAGAAGTGAAACAATCTTTAATCTAAGATGACATGATCTTTTCTGTAAAAAAATCCCATGAAATTTTAAGAAACCTACTACAGCTGATAAGTGAGTTCAGCAAGGTTGCAGGACACAGATCAATATATAAAAATTAATTGTGTTTCTATATACTAGCAACAAACAAATTAAAAGACAATATGAATTACAATAGCATTAAAAACTGAAATACTTAGGAATATATTTGACAAACTCTACATAAGACATCTCAAAACTACAAAACATTGCTATAAAAATTAAATATGACCTAGTAAATGAAGAGCTTTACCATATTAATTGATCAGAAGGTTAACTATTGAATTTAGAGATGGCGGCTTAGGAGGACGCTGGGCTCACCGCGCGTCCTGCCGATTACTTAGATTCCACCTACACCTGCCTAAAGAACCCAGAAAACCGCCAGAGGATTAGCAGAACGGAGTCTCCGGAGCCAAGCGCAGTCGAGAGGCCCACGGAAGAGGGTAGGAAGGGCGGCGAGGTGGTGTGCGCTCCACGGACTGGCGGGAGGGAGCCGCGGTGGAGGGGCAGCTCGCCGGCCAAGCAGAGCCCCCGAGTCTGGCTGGCAAAAGCGGAGGGGCCGGACGGACTGTGTTCCCACAGCAAGCGCGACTTAGCATCTGGGAGGTCATAAGTTAACAGCTCTGCTCGGAAAGCGGGAAGGCTGGAGGACAAAGGGAGGGAGAGCTGCTGAGCCCCCGGACGGCAGAGCTCAGCTTGGCGGGGAACAAAGGCGCTCGCCAGCGCCATCTCCCCCGCCCATCCCCCAGCCAAAATCCCAAAGGGAACCAGTTCCTGCCAGGGAACTTGCTCGCTCCGCGCAAACACCCAACTCTGTGCTTCTGCGGAGCCAAACCTCCGGCAGCGGATCTGACTCCCTCCCGCTGCCACAGGGCTCCTCCTGAAGTGGATCACCTAAGGAGAAGCGAGCTAAGCCTGCCCCCTCCTGCCCCCGTGCACCTTGCCTACCCACCCCAGCTAATACGCCAGATCCCCAGCACCACAAGCCTGGCAGTGTGCAAGTAGCTCAGATGGGCCACGCCAACCCACAGGGAATCCCGCCCCTAGGAGAGGGGAAGAGAAGGCACACACCAGTCTGACTGTGGCCCCAGCAGTGGGCTGGGGGCAGACATCAGGGCGGACTGCGGCCCCGCCCACCAACTCCAGTTATACACCACAGCACAGGGGAAGTGCCCTGCGGGTCCTCACCACTCCAGGGACTATCCAAAATGACCAAACGGAAGAATTCCCCTCAGAAGAATCTCCAGGAAATAACAACAGCCAATGAGCTGATCAAAAAGGATTTAAATAATATAACAGAAAGTGAATTTAGAATAATAGTCATAAAATTAATCGCTGGGCTTGAAAACAGTATAGAGGACAGCAGAGAATCTCTTGCTACAGAGATCAAGGGACTAAGGAACAGTCACGAGGAGCTGAAAAGCGCTTTAAACGAAATGCAAAACAAAATGGAAACGACGACAGCTTGGATTGAAGAGGCAGAGGAGAGAATAGGTAAACTAGAAGATAAAGTTATGGAAAAAGAGGAAGCTGAGAGAAAGAGAGATAAAAAAATCCAGGAGTATGAGGGGAAAATTAGAGAACTAAGTGATACACTAAAAAGAAATAATATACGCATAATTGGTATCCCAGAGGAGGAAGAGAGAGGGAAAGGTGCTGAAGGGGTACTTGAACAAATTATAGCTGAGAACTTCCCTGAACTGGGGAAAGAAAAAGGCATTGAAATCCAAGAGGCACAGAGAACTCCCTTCAGACGTAACTTGAATCGATATTCTGCACGACATATCATAGTGAAACTGGCAAAATACAAGGATAAAGAGAAAATTCTGAAAGCAGCAAGGGATAAACGTGCCCTCACATATAAAGGGAGACCTATAAGACTCGTGACTGATCTCTCTTTTGAAACTTGGCAGGCCAGAAAGGCTTGGCACGATATCTTCAGTGTGCTAAACAGAAAAAATATACAGCCGAGAATCCTTTATCCAGCAACTCTGTCATTTAGAATAGAAGGAGAGATAAAGGTCTTCCCAAACAAACAAAAACTGAAGGAATTTGTCACCACGAAACCAGCCCTGCAAGAGATCCTAAGGGGGATCCTGTGAGACAAAGTACCAGAGACACCACTACAAGCATAAAACATACAGACATCACAATGACTCTAAACCCATATCTTTCTATAATAACACTGAATGTAAATGGATTAAATGCGCCAACCAAAAGACATAGGCTATCAGAATGGATAAAAAAAACAAGACCCATCTATTTGCTGTCTACAAGAGACTCATTTTAGATCTGAGGACACCTTTAGATTGAGAGTGAGGGGATGGAGAACTATTTATCATGCTACTGGAAGCCAAAAGAAAGCTGGAGTAGCCATACTTATATCAGACAAACTAGACTTTAAATTAAAGGCTGTAACAAGAGATGAAGAAGGGCATTATATAATAATCACAGGGTCTATCCATCAGGAAGAGCTAACAATTATAAATGTCTATGCGCCGAATACCGGAGCCCCCAGATATATAAAACAATTACTCATAAACATAAGCAACCTTATTGATAAGAATGTGGTCATTGCAGGGGACTTTAACACCCCACTTACAGAAATGGATAGATCATCTAGACACACGGTCAATAAAGAAACAAGGGCCCTGAATGATACATTGGATCAGATGGACTTGACAGATATATTTAGAACTCTGCATCCCAAAGCAACAGAATATACTTTCTTCTCGAGTGCACATGGAACATTCTCCAAGATAGATCATATACTGGGTCACAAAACAGCCCTTCATAAGTTTACAAGAATTGGAATTACACCATGCATACTTTCAGACCACAATGCTATGAAGCTTGAAATCAACCACAGGAAAAAGTCTGGAAAACCTCCAAAAGCATGGAGGTTAAAGAACACACTACTAACGAATGAATGGGTCAACCAGGCAATTAGAGAAGAAATTAAAAAATATATGGAAACAAACAAAAATGAAAATACAACAATCCAAACGCTTTGGGACGCAGCGAAGGCAGTCCTGAGAGGAAAATACATTGCAATCCAGGCCTATCTCCAGAAACAAGAAAAATCCCAAATACAAAATCTAACAGCACACCTAAAGGAAATAGAAGCAGAACAGCAAAGGCAGCCTAAACCCAGCAGAAGAAGAGAAATAATAAAGATCAGAGCAGAAATAAACAATATAGAATCTAAAAAAACTGTAGAGCAGATCAACGAAACCAAGAGTTGGTTTTTTGAAAAAATAAACAAAATTGACAAACCTCTAGCCAGGCTTCTCAAAAAGAAAAGGGAGATGACCCAAATAGATAAAATCATGAATGAAAATGGAATGATTACAACCAATCCCTCAGAGATACAAACAATTATCAGGGAATACTATGAAAAATTATATGCCAACAAATTGGACAACCTGGAAGAAATGGACAAATTCCTAAACACCCACACTCTTCCAAAACTCAATCAGGAGGAAATAGAAAGTTTGAACAGACCCATCACCAGCGAAGAAATTGAATCGGTTATCAAAAATCTCCCAACAAATAAGAGTCCAGGACCAGATGGCTTCCCAGGGGAGTTCTACCAGACGTTTAAAGCAGAGATAATACCTATCCTTCTCAAGCTATTCCAAGAAATAGAAAGGGAAGGAAAACTTCCAGACTCATTCTATGAAGCCAGTATTACTTTGATTCCTAAACCAGACAGAGACCCAGTAAAAAAAGAGAACTACAGGCCAATATCCCTGATGAATACGGATGCAAAAATTCTCAATAAGATACTAGCAAATCGAATTCAACGGTATATAAAAAGAATTATTCACCATGATCAAGTGAGATTCATTCCTGGGATGCAGGGCTGGTTCAACATTCGCAAATCGATCAACGTGATACATCACATTAACAAAAAAAAAGAGAAGAACCATATGATCCTGTCAATCGATGCAGAAAAGGCCTTTGACAAAATCCAGCACCCTTTCTTAATAAAAACCCTTGAGAAAGTCGGGATAGAAGGAACATACCTAAAGATCATAAAAGCCATTTATGAAAAGCCCACAGCTAACATCATCCTGAATGGGGAAAAACTGAGAGCTTTTTCCCCGAGATCAGGAACACGACAGGGATGCCCACTCTCACCACTGTTGTTTAACATAGTGCTGGAAGTTCTAGCATCAGCAATCAGACAACAAAAGGAAATCAAAGGCATCAAAATTGGCAAAGATGAAGTCAAGCTTTCGCTTTTTGCAGATGACATGATATTATACATGGAAAATCCGACAGACTCCACCAAAAGTCTGCTAGAACTGATACATGAATTCAGCAAAGTTGCAGGATACAAAATCAATGTACAGAAATCAGTTGTATTCTTATACACTAACAATGAAGCAACAGAAAGACAAATAAAGAAACTGATCCCATTCACAATTGCACCAAGAAGCATAAAATACCTAGGAATAAATCTAACAAAAGATGTAAAAGATCTGTATGCTGAAAACTATAGAAAGCTTATGAAGGTAATTAAAGAAGATATAAAGAAATGGAAAGACATTCCCTGCTCATGGATTGGAAGAATAAATATTGTCAAAATGTCAATACTACCCAAAGCTATGTACGCATTCAATGCAATCCCAATCAAAATTGCACCAGCATTCTTCTCGAAACTAGAACAAGCAATCCTAAAATTCATATGGAACCACAAAAGGCCCCGAATAGCCAAAGTAATTTTGAAGAAGAAGACCAAAGCAGGAGGCATCACAATCCCAGACTTTAGCCTCTACTACAAAGCTGTAATCATCAAGACAGCATGGTATTGGCACAAAAACAGACACATAGACCAATGGAATAGAATAGAAACCCCAGAACTAGACCCACAAACGTATGGCCAAATCATCTTTGACAAAGCAGGAAAGAACATCCAATGGAAAAAAGACAGTCTCTTTAACAAATGGTGCTGGGAGAACTGGACAGCAACATGCAGAAGGTTGAAACTAGACCACTTTCTCACACCATTCACAAAAATAAACTCAAAATGGATAAAGGACCTGAATGTGAGACAGGAAACCATCAAAACCCTAGAGGAGAAAGCAGGAAAAGACCTCTCTGACCTCAGCCGTAGCAATCTCTTACTCGACACATCCCCAAAGGCAAGGGAATTAAAAGCAAAAGTGAATTACTGGGACCTTATGAAGATAAAAAGCTTCTGCACAGCAAAGGAAACAACCAACAAAACTAAAAGGCAACCAACGGAATGGGAAAAGATATTTGCAAATGACATATCAGACAAAGGGCTAGTATCCAAAATCTATAAAGAGCTCACCAAACTCCACACCCAAAAAACAAATAACCCAGTGAAGAAATGGGCAGAAAACATGAATAGACACTTCTCTAAAGAAGACATCCGGATGGCCAACAGGCACATGAAAAGATGTTCAATGTCGCTCCTTATCAGGGAAATACAAATCAAAACCACACTCAGATATCACCTCACGCCAGTCAGAGTGGCCAAAATGAACAAATCAGGAGACTATAGATGCTGGAGAGGATGTGGAGAAACGGGAACCCTCTTGCACTGTTGGTGGGAATGCAAACTGGTGCAGCCGCTCTGGAAAGCAGTGTGGAGGTTCCTCAGAAAATTAAAAATAGACCTACCCTATGACCCAGCAATAGCACTGCTAGGAATTTATCCAAGGGATACAGGAGTACTGATGCATAGGGGCACTTGTACCCCAATGTTTATAGCGGCACTCTCAACAATAGCCAAATTGTGGAAAGAGCCTAAATGTCCATCAACTGATGAATGGATAAAGAAATTGTGGTTTATATACACAATGGAATACTACGTGGCAATGAGAAAAAATGAAATATGGCCTTTTGTAGCA
Source organism: Panthera onca (assembly GCF_046562875.1). Taxonomy (NCBI): domain Eukaryota; kingdom Metazoa; phylum Chordata; class Mammalia; order Carnivora; family Felidae; genus Panthera; species Panthera onca. Next base: position 173,297,835 of record NC_138342.1, read on the forward strand.
ACGTGGATGGAACGGGAGAGTGTGATGCTCAGTGAAATAAGCCATACAGAGAAAGACAGATACCATATGGTTTCACTCTTATGTGGATCCTGAGAAATGTAACAGAAGCCCATGGGGGAGGGGAAGGAAAAAAAAAAAAGAGGTTAGAGTGGGAGAGAGCCAAAGCATAAGAGACTCTTAAAAACTGAGAACAAACTGAGGGTTGATGGGGGTGGGAGGGAGGGGAGGGTGGGTGATGGGTATTGAGGAGGGCACCTTTTGGGATGAGCACTGGGTGTTGTATGGAAACCAATTTGACAATAAATTTCATATATTAAAAAAAAATAAAAAATAAAAATAAAAATAAAAAAAAGAAGGTTAACTATTATGATTTCAATTATCGCCAAATTGATGTATAGATTAAAGGCAATCCAAACAGAATTTCAGACGGCTTTTTTGCTAGAGATTGAAAAGCTTGTTTTAAAATTCACATGGAAATGCAAAGGACCATGAATAATAGCTAAAACAACTTTGAAAAAGAAGAACAAAGTTGGAAGCTTTACACTACTCGATTTCAAGACATTGTATTGCTGTTGTTTTTTAAATTTTTTAGTGTTTATTTATTTTTGAGTGAGACAGAGACAGAGTGTGAGTGAGGGAGAGGCAGAGAGAGAAGGAGACACAGAATCTGAAGCAAACTCCAGACTCTGAGCTGTCAGCACAGAGCCTGACATGGGGCTCGAACCCATGAACCGTGAGATCAGGACCTGAGCTGAAGTTGGACGCTTAACCCACTGAGCCACCCAGGTGCCCCGCATATATTGTTACAGGAAAAAGGACAGTGGGTTTTGGTGCCAAGATAGACAAAAAGATCAATAGGATACAATAGAATCCAGAATCAGGCACCTATATATATGGTCAACTGATTTTTGACAATGGTTTAAAGGCAATTTAGTAGAGAAATTATAGTCTTTTTAACAAAATGGTGCTGGAACAATTGGATATCCATATGCAAAAGAGATAAAAAAAGAAGCAAAAATTGGAAGAACTAAATGAGAGAAACAGACAAATCTACAATTATAATTGGAAATTGTAATACTCCTCTCTCAGTAATTCATAAAACATGTAGACAGAAAATGAGTAAGGAAATAGAAAAATTGTCAACCTTTTCAGCCAACTTGACTTAATTAAAACTGTGAAAATTAATAAAAAGAAAACACATTTAGAATGGCACCAGGAGGCTAACAGGGGGAGCTCTCATGCCCAGCACTTATTTACTTAAGCCCAGTAAATCCAAGAGGAGGACACAGATGTTGTAAGTCAATAGTACTATTTTAGCAGCAGAAGAAAGATTTCTTCCTACCCTGGCAACAGCCCAGCCAATTAGAGAGAGTCACAGCTCAGCCAATGAAAAATGGCTATACTTTGAACTCCCAGTTTACCCCAAAGGACTTTTAGTTTATAACAGTCCCTCCCAACTCCCCTTTACCTCTATAAAAGAGCATTTCTTTCCTTTGTTCTCTGGGACTTGCTTTAGGTTTAGCCGTAGCTTGCTTGTTCTGGATTGTAATTCTCAGCTATTCTTGAATAAACCCATGTTTGTTGGTAAAAATAACTGGAAGTTTTATTTTGAAGGTTAAAAAAATTTATAACGTTCAATAGTGGAGCCCACATTGTTTTCATGGGCACGTTGTACATTCACAATAGACCGTATGTTAGATCATGAAAATTAAATTAGAGATTAACTTAGAAATCAGTAATGGAAAGATGATTGAAAAACCCCAAATATTGGAAATCGGACAACACATTGTTAAATAATTCACAAGTCAAAGAAGAAATCACAAGAGAAATTAGGAAATATTTTGAAATGACTACTACTGAAAACATATAAAAATGTGTGGAATGCACAGTTTATAAAGGGAAACTTATTGCTTTCAATGCTTATATTCCACCTTAAGAAGCTAGAAAAAGAAATTAAGCGCAAAGTAAGGAGACAGAAAATAATTAAGGTAAAAGGAGAAATCAATGAGATAGAAAATTAGCAAATAGAGAAATCAATAAAACCAAAAGTTGTGTTGTTAAAATGATCAGTAACACTGACAAGTCTCTAGTTAGAGTGATCAAGGGGAAAAGAGTAGATGCAAAATATCAGGAATGAAAGTGGGGAATACTAGGGCTCCTACAATCTTGAAAACGATACGAAGGGAATATTATGAACATTTATTATGACAATATGACAATAAATTTGATCACTTAAGTGAAATGCACAAATCTTAAAATTACCAGAATCAGCTCAATAAAAAATAGAAAATTAGAATGACTTGAATTCATCATTAAAACCTTTCCTTAGAGAGTCACCTGTGTGGCTCAGTCAGTTGGGCATCTAACTCTTGATTTCAGCTCAAGTCATGATCCCAGGGTAGTGGTATGGAGCCCCACATCGGGCTCTGTGCTGAGCATGGAGTCTGCTTAAGATTCTCTCTCTCTCTCTGCCCCTCTGCCCCACTCTCTCTCTCTCTCAAATAAAACAAACAAACAAAAAACTTTCCTTAGGGGTGCCTGACTGACTCAGTTGGTAGAGCGCATGACTTAATCTCAGGGTCATGAGTTCAAGCCCCACGTTGGGTATGGAGCCTACTTTAAAAAAAAAAAAAATCTTTTTAAATCTTCATTTATTTTTGAGAGAGAGACAGAGTGTGAGCAGGGGAGGAGCAGAGAGAGAGGGAGACACAGAATCTGAAACAGGCTCCAGGCTCCGAGCTGTCAGCACAGAGCCCGATGCGGGGCTCGAATCCACGAACTGTTGAGATCATGACCTGAGCCAAAGTCGGACGCTCAACCGACTGAGCCACCTAGGCGCCCCTGGGTTTGGATGATTTTAGAGGCAAATTTTTACTAAACCTGACGCAACAAAAAAATCTTTATCCAGTGGTTTAAAGCTGTTATTGCCATGTCTTCTTGTCTGTATATTTTCTCACGAGAAATCAGCAGAATTCCTATGGTTATCCTTTTGTATGTAATATCTTAGTTTCCCTGGCTGCTCTCAAGATTTTCTTGGTTTATAGCAATTTATTTTTGGTTACAGCAGTTTGACTATGATGTATCTATGCATGATTTTCTTACACTTATTCTGTCCGGGTTGTCTGTTCTCTTATGTTTTGTTCTACTCCCTAAATTTTAATTTCTGTTGCCTTCTCCTTTGTTTCTGACATAGACTGGAAGTGTCAGGAGTAGGGGTGGGTGGGTAGGAGGCATACATGACCTCTTCTCCACTTCTTATTCCTCAATGTACATCATCAGTTCCAATCCTTGGGCTGATGACGGTGTTTGTCTACTTCATAAGCAGAAACCCAGTTCAGGCCAACCTGTCCACTCCTGGCACACCATAGACTTCCTGGTAACAGAGCAGGTTTATGTGCCCAGCCCAATGTGCCCAAAGCTTCACTACAACTTGGATGGATTCCTAAGCTGCGCCAAAAATATTCTGGTTACCGATGGAAAGCATTTCATAGCCATGCCGTTGTGCATTCTGAAGCATCAAAGACCTTTTGGGTGAGCCCTGGTGAAGGAGGACTATCTCTCAGGCAGTTTAGCTACTGACAAAATCTAGCAGTCCCTATGGGGAAGTGGGGGTTCCATGGCTCTGCCCATTTGGTGATCTATAAAAGCCCACTCAAGGGCCTGAATATGGCCTGTGGGACCTTTAATGCCTGGTCCTCACCCCACATTGCCACTGGTAGGTCATAAACCCAGGCCGGTAACAGGACTTGGGAGTCCAAAGGATTACTACCTTAGGTTCAGGCCCTGTAATTTGAATCAGTAATTGGCAATTCTGGATTGGTAGATGTTTTCCTCAAGATGGCAGCATGCCTAGTCGTGGACATTTACTGTTGTCTTGGGCTCCTGTCTATTTAGGACCTTTAAAATGTCTACTAGCTACTGATGACGTTTGTGGGTGACAGTGGGGTTTGTGGGGGCCAGAGCCGATGACCAGGACAGAATTCTTGAAGACATCTTTGGTGCAAAAGGTGAATTCTTGAAGACGTCTTTGGTGCAAAAGGTGATTTTATTAAAGCACAGGGACAGGACCCATGGGCAAGGAGAGCTGCCTGGGGACCCTGAGGAGAGACTGGTTTTATACTATGGAGTCGGGGGAGATAAAGTCCAGGGGAAGTTTCCAATGAGATTTTCATATGCTAAAGAAGACTCCAGGATAGTGGAGACCTAGTTATGGTCAGGCTATGGTTGTTTCTCCCCCTAGCAAAGCATTAGCATTAAGATAGTAGGGAGTTGCTGGAGAAACATCTTGCTCTGCCTGCCTCAAGTATTTGTCAATGGGCTGCAGGTTAGAAGGAAATTTAATTTTATCTGCCGTTTCCTTCTGCCTTTGTTTCCCCCATTAGCTACTATTTGGGATAGCAGGGTTCCCAAGCTCAACAAGTGTCAACAGAGGCTTGCCATCCCTTGTATGGGATTTCACCAGGGAATGCAATGTGATGGCTAGTTAGCAGAACTCAATGGTCTTTATTCCCCCACCTGGTTTCCACTACTTTGCTTTTGTTAACTTATAGTATAGAGTTTACTTTTGTAGAAGCAAACCCTGCCATTTGTGAGCCTGGAGGACATTATGCTAAATGAAATCAGCCAGATATAGAAAGACAAATACTTCATTATCTCACTTACATACGGAGTCTACAAAAGTAGAACTCTTGAAAGCAGAGAGTAGAATGGCTGTTACCAGGGGCTGGGCGGCGAGAGAAATGGGAACATGTTGGTCAAAGGGTACAAACTTGCACTTATATAGGATGTGTAAGTTCTGGAGATCTCATGTGCAGCGTGATGACTATACATCTCATGTGCAACATTATGACACTATACTGTGTGCCTAACATTTGCTAAGAGAATAGATCTTAAGTGTTCTCACGTGCCTGCTCAAGCACACACATGGTAATCACGTGAGGTGATGACTGTGTTAATTAGTTTGATTGTGGAGATCATTTTACAATTTATAGATACATCAAAACATCACATTTCACTCCTTAAATATACACAATTTGTACTTGAAAATTATACCACAATAAAGCTGGAAAAAAAGGAAGTTTATTTTCAAAAATTTGTTAATGTTTATTCATTTTTGAGAGACAGAGTGTGAGTGGAGGAGGGGCAGAGAGAAAGGGAGGCCCAGAATCTGAAGCAGGCTGAGCTGTCAGCACAGAGCCCGACGCGGGCTCGAACTTGTGAACGGCGACATCATGACCTGAGCTGAAGTTGGACGCTCAACTGACTGAGCCACCCAGGCATCCTAGAAATTTGCTTTTGTGATGAGTGCTTATTATTTCAAGAAAGCTCTGTTAGTAACTGAGTTAGTTGGGAAAACTGTTGTACCAAGAATCCAGGGAAGGCTTTCAATGAGACTCCCTTTAGGCTGTGCAGAGCAGGGGCAGGTCTGGGACAAGATGGGATGGAAGTGAGCCTTCCCCGCATTCTCTGGGGTCTTTCTCCTAGGCTCTTAGCCTCAGCACCACCACATCGTCTGGGTTGTGCCTCCCTTTGGTAACCTTTCCCTTCAAGAGTGGGTGGGGGTGGGGCAGATGGGGACAAAGTCTCAGCTGCTGCTTAAAGCACCCCAGACAATTAATGGGCAGCTCCAGCTGGTGTCTTGAAAAATGGATTGAAATCCTACACCATTTTTTCTTACGATTGAATTGATTTTGGCATCCACTTCTGGAGTTACTCTAGTTTTTAAGAAAATGTTCATCCGCAATGTCAAGGACCACTCGGGCACAGTAGGTTGTGTAATGCAGGTCAGGACCAGGGACAGCTCCAGAGCCTGCTACAGTGGGGAGGCTAGCTTCTGAGAAGCCCATCTATGGACACCATCTTGCACCCCGAGAGGAGTTCTCAATGAGTATAAGTCTTCTCTGAGTAAGCTCAAGGAGCCCTTGGCCCACCCTGAAAGAAAAGGGATGAGGGAGACGTCTTCTGCTCTGATCATGAATCTTTAGACCATGCAAAGATTATGCTGGTGGTCAATAAAGCACGAATTCTGAGTGCATTTGACAATACTGTCTCAGACACTCTTCCTTCACCTCTATGCTTCATTTCAGGCTCCACTCTTTCAAACTCTGGCTTCCAACCATCTTTGCTTTTCCAGGCTCGACTTGTAGGACTCCCCTAGATAATGGCTTATAGTCATTATCTTTTCCTTCCTACTTTTTGTTACTATAGATAACATCTGGCCAGGTGCCATCCTCAACAGGCTCCTCGCAGTGTTGCTTTGCCAACACTCTGTCCAGGCTTCTCAGGATTGCCCCACGGGGAGGTGTGGGGCAGAGGGAGTCAGCTTAGGCCAGGAAAGCGTTTGCAGGTGAGGAGGTGATGATGGTGAACTAAATGCCACCAGCAATCTCCAATCTTTCCCGTGATGGGAGACTGAGCAGCTTCCACTCAAGAGACTTGAGGACAGCAGGCTACCAGGAAGACCAGAATCCAATTAACGAATATGGTGCCGAGGTATTTTGCAAGGACTCCGATGATACAGGCTAGTTCGTCTAGGACATCATGGAGGATCAAGAAGGCATGGTGGAGGACCTTAATGATCAGCACTGGGAGCATGGACAGGAAGGGCACCGATAATCATCTGGGGCAGCATCTGGGTAGACAGTGGATGACAACAGCATGAAAGGCTTGGCAGGACTGGCTGGTATAGATGGGGATGTCAGATAATACTAAGGCCTTGAGGAAGCCAATGGCCCTGGTGAAAAGTTACCTTCAGCAGAGGACTATGTAATCTTGGAGGCTTCAGTCTCCAAAGGGTCAGATCTGGAGACAGACATAGTAAGTATAAGGCAAGACCAATTTTTTAAGAGGTTTTTGCTCCGGTGATGGGGAGAGGGTGTTGGACATGACTCAGGACACTCATCGTGTAATAGGCCGATCTGCACTGCATACAGCCCAATGAGGAATCCTCCCCCATTGCACTGTAGAAAAGAGGAAAAGAAACAATTCCAAGAAAGTCAACGGCAAGAGGAATTTTCCTCCTACACATCTACAAGCTGGAAACTGGCTTCATCCCAGAGACACAACATTTCCCCACTAGGTCGTTTTGTTCTTCTGTGGAGTTACTTGCCTGAGCAAATGAGTTGGAGGTCTCCGAGGGGACTGGCCTCCATCTGTTGTTTCTATGTATTTTAAAAGGGAAATTGATGATGGGTAGACTGGGCTCTCTCTCATCCCTGGAGACAAAGCTGAAATATTCTTATCCCAGCACTCTGCTCTCAGGTTTTCCTATCTAGAAGGGTTCAAGAATTTTTGGCTTTGGTTTGATTTTCTAACCTTACCTATCATATATTTTTTTTAACTAATGAAACTCCTTCTTCAAGTCATAGCTAACACAGAATCATAATACATGAAACAAAAAAACCTCAGAATTTTATTAGCATGTATTTATTTTATAACTTCACATCTATAACACTTTACTTTGTATATTGTCAATAATCGAGAACAATGAGGCGATTTTTATGACTACAAGAAACCATGAAATCAGGGTGTACTGGATGACAAATGTTATCACTTTGGTGAGCAGTATTAAAAAATTATAACTTAGGATGAAATGATCACCAATGGTAACTTAAAAAAAAATGCTTTTCTTACAATCTCAGGATATTCTTCAGTTAAAGTTAGCCACAGATCAGAAAGAATAATTTATTGTTTCAAAGTCAAATCACTAACATTAGTCTTTAACAATGGCTGGAATACTTATCACAAAGATAACAGACAGCAAGCACTCAAACATAGCTAAAATGGTTCCTAATGCAATGTCGTCACAACTGACTGACAGATTCCGTACTTACTTGTTACAGTACAACTCTTAGAATAAAGACAGCATGCATTGAACAGACAGGAAGTATCATGAAAATCATGGGTCTTAACGCATTAAAGGCTTTATGTGTTCCAGACATCATGCTAAGTGATTCAAAGGCATTATGTCATCTGAGCCTAACGACAACCCTATTCTATTATTTTCCCATTTTCCTGATGAGGAAACTGATGTTCAGAGAAGGTGAGCAATTGTTCTTTGTATACAAAAAGCTATCGTGATGCTAGAGATCAACTAGCATTTTTTTTTAACGTTTATTTATTTTTGAGACAGACAGAGACAGAGCATGAATGGGGGAGGGGCAGAGAGAGAGGGAGACACAGAATCCGAAACAGGCTCCAGGCTCTGAGCTGTCAGCACAGAGCCCAATGCAGGGCTCAAACTCAAGGATGGCGAGATCGTGACCTGAGCCGAAGTCGGACGCTTAACCGACTGAGCCACCCAGGCGCCCCGAGATCAACTAGCATTTAACGGAATGGTGCTCATTTATGCTCTACTGAGGCACACTACGTCACGGGACATGCATGGACGTGACTTAAACACCTGTGAGGTGCCATCACTTCCTTAATCTATGAACGCTTAAGAGGAGTCCAGCTATGTGCTCAGATGTCACAAGGGGACCTTACTTCCATGGTCTGCACAAAATGAGTCCATCTGGAAACAGAAGTGAGCCTGTGGCTGGGTGCCAGTGTGTGAACATTTGGGTATCAACACACTTGAATCTACCTGTTTTCTAGTAGAGATCGGGAGAGTTTAAAGTACATGTTAAAGGTGGACAGGCTGAAAAATCTCTGCAGAACCGTAGAGCACAATTTGAAAGCCACCATCACAGCGGACAGAGGGTTAGCAAGAGGCAGAGAGTTCCGGACTTGTGGCTCGGCTCTGCCACTGCTTAGCGTTTCGATCCCGAGGACCCCACTCGACTCATCTGAGCTTCATTTTCTTTCTCTTTCCGAAAGAGCAAAATTATACCATATTGGGGTTCCCGGGCACATTAAATGAGATGTGTGTAAACCAGCTGGCACATAATAGACCCTCAATAAATACAGGCTCCTTTCCTCTCCTCTTTCCCTTTGGTCACCCCTAAAAATCTTTTCTAACCAGAATGGTCTGCTCGCTGAATCCAAACGCGGCCCGCACACCCTCCCTCGCAGGCAGCCTTCCTGTAGCGTCTGCCCTTTCTCGAGGGTGCTTCTCTCACACCGTGGCTCTCTCTCTTGAAGGCAGGGATTGGGCTGAGTCATCTGTGTCTCGAGGGCCTAACACAGTGCCTGGAACCGGCCATCCGACACGTGGCAGAGAAGCGGAGGAGTGCTTCCCGAGCGAAGAAAGAAAGACACATAGCAGTGGGTGTGGCCGTATTCATTTGGTAGTGGCACTTCCACAGGTGTCGTGACTGACACCCGGGATTATCTAGCGTCTCACATGCCGAGGCCACGTCCTCGGTGAGCCGGTGAGCTCGCTCCGAGAGCACGGCCCAGGCTTGCGGGGTTACGATTCTCACCTCCGTGAAGAGTGCCTCACACCGCTGGCTACTCAGAGGGGATGTGCTGATTTGAGGAAGGAACACAGCTGAGGAGTCAAAGGGGTTAGAGGTTAAACAGATTACAAAAGGTGTTCTTTTCCTGCATCACTTCTTTCTTCTGCGGTATGGGTGCACGACTTTGGTCTATTTGGGAAACGGGAAATGTCGCGGGTTCCTTCAGGCTTCCTATTCCTTACTTGGAACTTCGTCCTTTATTAATAATCTACGTAGGGCCCAAGGAACTCTCTGGTATTTTTTCCTAGAAAGAAGAATCAAGACCTGGCACGCGAGGCCTCGGACAAAAATAGCCACATGGTCTCAGCAGGGTACAGCAAACCTCCCCGGGGCGCACTGGCTGTGGGTCCCGCCCTGAGATGGTTTTTAGTCCTCTGCCTCGTTATCCCAGGGGCCATAGCCATCCCCTTCATCTGGCTCTTCAGTATTCTCGTTTTCAAAAGAGGCCTCTTCCTCCTCTTCCTCCCGGATTACCTTCATTAACTCGAGGAAGCTGGGAGGCGGGCCTTGATCTTTCAGTTCTCTCAGCCTGCACCAAAGGACTTCGCTGAGGCTGGCCCCGGCCATGACCTGCTCCAGGCGGACCTGATCTGCGATATTCCTGGGGATGGCGCGTTTCTCCACGGCTCGCCGGAGCAGGGTTTCTAACCGCAACACGTAGGCCGAGACCTTCTCCCCCTCCTCCTGATACGTCTTCAGGTATTTCACCTGGGAGGTCCTGCGGCTCTCCAGGCTTCCAAACACTTGCTTAAACGCCTCCAAACACTCTTCCACGCTTATGGCTGCATTGTCTGCCTGTACTATATGCATGAGGTCCAGGGCAGGGCCACGCAGGCTTTCCATCAACCACCTTTTCTTTTCTGCCTCTGCTACCGGCCACTCTTTGACGATCTCAGTGGCCTGTTCCAACCAGATTTCAAAGGGCTCTTCCTCTGGGGCGGGCACGGCGCTCCCCGAGAACACTCTCAGTTTCCGGTATCTCATGGGTAGCAGGGGCTGAGGGGCATGAGCTATCGCCTGTCCCAACACGTGAGCCAGTAACTCTGGGGACACGCAGGGCACCGTGGCTGGAGACAACCCCTCGTGCCCGAGGGCTCGGAACATACCGGAGACTGTCTGCCCCTCTTTTTCCAGAAAGAGGTTCAGTCGTTCCAGAAATTCAGTGTCCTGGTTAGGGGTCTTAAAGATCACTTTCCAGACACCCCCCTTTCCCTGAACCTCACTGGGGATCACCGAGACATCGGTATCCTCCATAAGCTCTAGTAAGACAGCATTGGCATTGTCCTGCTTCCTGAATATTTTGCCGAGCAGCCTATACCTGCCCAGAGACTTTAAAGTCTCCTGGAGAACCTCTTGAATCTCAGCCTCATCACAGTCCACCGGTATCCCCAGAACCATCAGCGATTTCTGATCATCCACGCTCATTATCCTGCACCAGTCCTCTAACAGTGCCAGCGCCATCGTCCGAGTATTTGCTCCAACTCTATGGGTACCAATTAGTTTGTGGTGTGGACAGGCACAGCCTATCAGGACTCAGAATATCCTGGCTCAGCTCCTGAACTTGCACCCCACCAGGGAATGGGTCCCAGGCCACTCCAACAGCGGTCCCAAAGTCTTCTGGACCAATCACCCTTACTTGCCCAGGGGCAAGAACTCAGCTAGGACAGCATCACTTCCTGTGGCTCTGCAGTCCGGTGGCCGCTGATGCTCTCCCCGACGCTGGCAGCCACATGGTGGCACTGACTCTTCTCTGCCCGAGGCACCTGCAAGAGCTGCTTTTGTGACTCCCCCAGTTTCTGCTGCCTCTCCTCACCTCTCCTTTTGCTAGTTAGCGGGGTAAGGCCTCCACTCTGGCACCCAGAACTCCCGGAGAGAAGTGTCACAGCAGGCTTGGACTCCTAGTGAAACAATGGTCAGTTTTACCACACAGCCCTCTCTTTCCCAGGAAGCACTACGCTTTGGTTCAGGACAGAAGTGGGGGGAGACCAGGGGTTCCGTCTCACGTTGGATTTGCACGTGTCCCACTCTGTCAGACCTTTCCTTTGTTTAGAGTTCTCTTGGGGACCCTCCCACGTCTGACTCCCCCACCTTCCGCTCATCAGTCATGCCAATTAACGTCTGAGCCCGGTTATGGATGGACAGGACTCAAGATTTTCCCCATGTGAAAAATGAAATCAGATGTGAACAGATACCTGTTCAGGCACTCCAACTGTCCTGTGAGAGTCACCAGCTTATTTATTCAGCTTCCAGAAAAGGAAGATGTCACCCAGCTCCACGCAATGGATGTGTTTGGGTCTTTCTTAGCTCCAGCCAAGCCAAGCTCCCCTGTTACACATAAATAATAATAGTATTTATTTATGGCTTGATAATATCCAGTGATGAGGGCCATTAAAATTATTTAAAAATATGACACTCCTTTACAATTTAATTAAATCTACCAAACCATATTGAGTTGGTGCATTCCTTTGATTTAACATCCAATTATTTAAAATCAAGCTAGAAATCACTCAAACATTAAAAGCCAATTTAATATAGGTGTAACAATATAACATATACTACACTTTAACATAACATAATAATATAGGTATAACAATTTAGGTCCAGCAATCTAAAACAAAACAAAACAAAACAAAACAAAACAAAACAAAATCTCAGGACCAAATAAGTTAAGCTTGGAATTATGAATCCATTCTCTTTTGTTGGGTCCGGGCAGGACTCACAAATGCACAACGAGGTGTTTCTTTTGCTGTGAATGTTAAAAACGCTTCCTAGCATTTACGCCTGAATGAGTCATTTGAGTACAAGGTAAGAGAGGAAGCACATCTGTGGAGAGTGGTGGACACCGGGTGACGTAAAAACGAAAGAGTTCCTACTCTCTCCCAGTTACTGCCGTGGAGTGTGTGTTAATGGGCTACGAATATGCTTCTGTCGGCCTGAAGAATCCCCCTCAGTCCAAACGGGGTCCGTATGCCACAGATGCCAGCCTACAGCTTTAATGTCAACTGCTCCTGCTGCAGGCACGTTTTCTAAGACCTTCTGGAAGGTGCCAAAGGGGCAGGAGCACAAACCCTGGATTCTGCTCTCAGCCAGCAGCCCCAGGGATCAGAGCCCAGGGGTTTCTCAGTGCCACCCCTTCCCTTCTAAGACATGGGGGTAACCTTCCTCCTGTTTTAATGTTGAGAGGAAACATGAGATGTAAAAAGGCAGGAAGACACATCCCAAGGTCTACATAATAGAGGTCATGCTGAGGTTAGGCTACCTTTGGGTGGCTTCCTCTTCCAAAGGCAATCTTTAGCTGCAATGGAAATAATCGGACATGAGAAAAATGTTAAACTCTTGCATTTTCTCAAGTAAAGATGGGATAGGTTGGAAAAGGAATCAGCTTTTCTGCTGTAATTCTTGGCTCATTTAGATAGTGACCTTGGTCAAAGCGCCCCAATCTCTCTAAGTCTGGTTCCTGCTCCGGAAATCGGAAATTGGTCACAAGTCATGGGTCTGCCCTGGGTAGGCAATGATGTCATTCTTGTGGAAGCAGTTCATTCAAATGCGAAGCACATCTGATGCAAAGTCCAAAGGCCCGCCTCTGGTTCCCTCAGCACCACCCCCCCCCCCCCCCCCCCCGACATTCCTCTCCTCCCTCAGTCTCCAGTTCTCAGCTGGGGCCGCCTTCCCACCTGCCATGATGGGCTCATCTTCAGACTGTGATTGATTGCCCTCCAAATTTAACTCCATTCACCGAAGTATCCCTCACGATTTGGGGGGAGGGTATCCGTACTGAATCCTGCCAGGGACAAGGGCTGATGATGAGGATAGAGCCTTGGTCACCCTGCTCTGAACGATAGTCTTGTGGTAGAAACAGCTTCTCCTAGCCCAAACCCACCCTAGTTACTGAGCATGCCCAGATTTCCGTTTCCAGCCGCCAAGGGTTGGGCATCATTTCTGCAGGATTTTGCCACTGTGGAAAGAGGGGGCGGGGCTGTAATCGACCAGGGGCAGGGATTGGTACGTGGAAGGGACGTGGGGGCAGAAATAAGCAATAAAAGACTCTCAGCGACCGTGTTACCGTCATAAATCAAGATGCCCCTTATCTGCCCACCAACCCAGTAGCTGTGGATGGTTTAGCCTCACATACATACCAAGTCCCACACACCTTTTCCCGGCGGGGCGTCTCACAACTCAAGCCATGACCACAGACAGGACCCCATCTCCTACTCCACCACTGAATTCGCGCGCGCGCGCAATTTACGTCCCAGGCACTTGGCGTCTGGCAACCCGGGAAACCCCGCGGCTGTGGCGCAGTGCGCAACGAGGGCGGGGGATCTAGGTGGGGCGCGCAGGGCGCCCAGAAGGGCTAGGGATTTGGGGGAGTGGGATTCAATCCTGGCCTCCCCCGCCTCCTTTTTTTTTTTTTTTTTTTTTTTTTTTTTGGCGGGGAAGGCGGGATAGACAATACCAAATCAAGACTCTTCTGGCCCTTCTTGGTCTTGGCGCAGTGGCGCAGTTAAGAGACGTGACACCTCCGGGCAATATAGCAGGTCTCTACCCTTTCTTACTTCAAGTTGCCGTTCGGTGCCCGAATTTGCAGAATGCACTTTTTGCTACAGTCCCAGACCACACACCTAAGTCTTTATTCCCCGCTCCCCTTTGCTACGCCCCTCTGCATTTCTCCCCGCCCGCTAGCGCCCCCCCCCCACCACTGTGGGCGCAGCGAGAACCTTCTCGTTTCAATCTCTGCCCACAGCAGCCCACCACAAGGCCCGTGGGTGAACAAGGTTGGTGCCCCCTGCCTCGTAAGGCCTCCACCTCTCCAAACGGTCTGCGCCATCCCTTCCCCATCGTCAGTGCTGCCCCTTTCCCTCTTCCTGGGTGTCCAGGCGTCAGCCGGTTGGTCCCTCTTGCCCCATCCATCAGCTCACACCCTCGCTGAGGGGTGGGGGTCCTCCCTCGGGTGGGCCCTCGCACCTGGCCCACCTCTGCAATGCGGCAGGTGGGGGCGACGGGCGTGGAGTCCAGAGGCCGCGCCCCCGGCCTTCGCCCCTGCGTGCCCTGCCCCATACTTACCCTGGCGCAGAGATCGGTCAGCCGACCCTCCGCTCCGCATCCATTAGCGGGTGGTCTGGCCGCTTCACTTCCGGAGCGCGGGGCTCTAGGCGGCGGGGCCTTCCCCTCACTACCCCGAGCTCGGCTCCCCTCCCCTCCCCTCCCCTGCGCCGCGCCCCGCCCCCGCCCCGCCCGCGCCTCCCTCCTCCCGCCGCTGCCGGGAACTGGCAGCCTCTCCGCTCCCGCTGCCGCAGCGGCCGCCCTCCCAGACCCAACTTTGCTGGTCGCTGGAGCCGGAGGGGCGGCGGGGGGCGTGGGCAGGGAGGGGAGAAAGCGGGGTCAGAGGGAGGGACCGGGAGGGGTGGGTCGCTCGCTCGCTCGCTCGCCAGCCATCCTTCCTTTCTGTACACCTTGCGGCAGGCAGAGAGCGGCAGCCGCGGCAGCAGCCAGGGGGTTTGTGCACAGAGAGAGGCCGACTTAGGGACCGGCAGACGGACGGACGGACAGAGCGGACCTTCCCCGAGCTCCCGCGCCATGGCCGAGAGGAAGCAATCCGGGAAGGCGGCAGAGGACGAAGAAGTCCCTGCCTTTTTTAAAAACCTGGGTTCAGGCAGCCCTAAGCCCCGGCAGAAATTCTGTGGCATGTTCTGCCCGGTGGAAGGGTCCTCCGAGAACAAGACCATCGATTTCGACTCGTTGTCCGTGGGCCGGGGCTCGGGGCAGGTGGTGGCTCAGCAGCGGGACGTCGCCCACTTGGGCCCGGACCCGCAGCCGCCGTACTCCCGGCAGGGCCGGCGCGCCGGCGGGGAGCCATCTGTTGAATCGAGCCGGAAGGTGGAGATCCGGCGGGCCTCGGGCAAGGAAGCCCTGCAGAACATCTACGACCAGGTTGGTATGGGGGGTGGGGGGTGTTTGAGACTCAGGACCAGACGCGGGGATCGCCCCTCCTTCGCCCCCTTTCCAGCTCGGTGGAGAACCGGGGATCCCAGCGTGCCCACCGTCCTGCCTCGCAGGAATATTGCATCCTTGAATCTGTACATGCACCCCGCCCTACTTGCCCCTTCTCGGTGCAGGGTGCCCAGAGGCTCGGGCTCGGCCGTGGGCGGCTGTGCGCCCACAAAGGCTGCCCGCGCCTCCCTGGGCCTGGGGGGGGGGCGGGGGTAAAATATGAACCGATCCCGGGTTGGGGGTCGCATGGTAGTGGGGGGAGGGAGGCATGAACCGATTCCATTCTTCTTAAATCCTTCCGGGCGGCTTCCGATTGCAGTTGTGGCTGGGTGCCCCACCCTTTTTTGATGCATCTCGGAGCGTGCAGTGGAGGGTTCGCGTGCAGGCCCGAAAGCTCCCCGGGGTTCGGGAGGGGCGGGGGCTTCGACAGCCTCTCCCCGCCTCGCCCTGCTCGCTCTCGCACCGTCTCTTCTCCGGCGCCCTCGGTGCTCCAGTCCTGAGCTCGGAGGCCAGGACCATGGTCAGCGCCTCCGCGCTCCGCCTGGGAGGATCTCACCGCCCTGACTCCTGCTCGCCGCGTGAAAAGGGGGAGGTTGTGGAGTCACCCAAGGAAACCGAGACGCTCGTAAATAGCCCATGTGGAGAACAAAGTTCCGCTAAGTATCTCAGCAAGGGCTTCCCAGAGCGCGTCCCCCACCCCCGCCGCTATTTGGGAGGTGCTTTGGGGATGGAGACTTAGTGGATTATGTTCAAAGGGTGAAAAGAAAAGAAAAGGGAAAAATCCCTCAACAGTTTGAATAGATTGCCAAAGATGGATTAGACCCCCTATACGTGTTAATGGAGAAACAAAGAAGACCAATTTGGCAAAATATAGAAAATATTCGTTATCTCCGGCAATTATGAACAGTGTGCATTTTAAGTACTGTAGTCTCCTCGCACCACATTTTTTCTTTATCAGGGTGACCTTCACACTTGTGCATTTTCCCCCCACATCCTTAATTTCTCAAGCGATAAATTCCAGTGTGAAATGTTTCAACACTTGTTTGCTGTTTCTCTCCCATGCCCACTGGTGAAGATGAGATATCAGTCAGTGATTGATTATTGAGTACCTATTGTGTGCCTTGCCTTTTGGGGCAGGGAGAATGTTAGCTATAAAAAGTTCAAGGTGATTTCTTCTTAAGGGGCTTTCAGAGTCATTGGGAGTGGTCTATGCATATTCACTGAGCAATTCCACAAGCATTTACTTGATATTCAGGTTGTGTGCTGACTGTGAACGCATGGAGAACAATTAAGAGTTGGAGATAATGGCCAGAACACGTTTCCTGACCTAGCACAGAATGTTGCAGCTTTTGACATTTATTGTACCAGTTCTAGGAAAGATAAGCCATTTACTGTCATTTTCAAAAGGTGGGGCAATTAATTACTTGAGTCCTCCTCCCTCGGCTCTGTCCTCCGATATCCATATTTCACTATGAGTCAACCTGAAGCACTTAATCCAAATAACTCACTTGAATCCCAGTGATCAGACAACTGAAGCAAAAGTTTCAAATAATGTAAGTTATGCTGAAAGGTGAGTGAGTGTGAAATTCTTTTCCATGTGAATGCACTGGATGAGAGCCAAACCATGATCATAATGCATAAAACATGGTTGTGTGAGTATTCTTATCTTCAACAAGTTGTGCTGGTAATTCTAATGTTCTAAAGGGAGCAGAAAAATGCCTTTCTGATAAGGGAGGGATTATTTTTAAAAAATGGCTGATTAGGGGGCAGAGGTTGAGAATGGCCATCCTTATAATGATGGCAGTGAATTAAAACTCACGTTTGAAAGGCAAAGTCTCACTGGGTTGAATAACACATCTCTTTTCTTGTCCATTTAGAACCCTAGATGTTTGATTATGAGCTTCTTGTTTGAACACTCCCTGATTTTATGTTGATTTTATTTGTTTTTAAGAGAGAGAGAGAGAGAGAGCACAAGCATGTGTGTGTGTGTGTGTGTAGCACAGAGAGAGGGAGACACAGAATCTGAAGCAGGCTCTAGGCTCTGAGCTGTCAGCACAGAGCCCGAAGCGGGACTCGAACTTGTGAATGGCAAGATCATGACCTGAGCCGAAGTTGGACACTTAACCGACTGAGCCACCCAAGTGCCCCAAACACTTCCTGACTTTAGTAAAAATTCAAAAATGTAAACCTAGTGTGCATGGAAGAGGAGATTCAAAGAGGACATACCCAATCAAAACCCCAGCCACTTTTGGCCTCTGCAAACCCACATTTGCTTTAGTTGCCCAGTTATTAGCAGCAGAGGGTGATTCTGGCTTGGTTGTTTTTTTTGTGTGTGTGTGTGTGCAGCTTCCCCTGAATTTTCACTCAGTCTTTCCTTATCACATAAGGGATTATTTTCACTCATGATTAAGAGCACTTACCAGGATCAGTACTAACAGTGGTTGAACATTTCATGTCTATATAAGAGAGAAAAGGTATGTGTGTGTGTGTGTGTGTGTGTGTGTGTGTGTGTGTGTGTGTAATAATGGTGATTTTAAAAGCACTGTTGGGCCCACGATTTTGATTGACTCGAGTAGTCATCACTTAATGTTCAGCTAATGAGCAACGTGACTGCCAGCATCTCAGTGCATTCCTGTCTGAAGCCCTGGCACACAGAGAGGAGGAGAGTGAGTGGACCCTGGGGCCCCTGACTTGCATCCACCCTCCTCCCCTGAATCTGCATTTATAAGGTATTGTTAATGTATGGTTGGTTAGAAGTGGCTTTGCCCACCTGTCACACTAGGGGGACTGTTGTTCCCCTAGCAAGATTTTGGGAAATGAGGGAACAGACGGCCCTCGCCCAGATGCCATGTGGCTTGTGGGAGACGAGTGTCTGCGTTTGCATTTAGAGGTGTTAGCAGGTAAGCCCCAGAAAAAAATGGGTGTGGCTTTGGTTGGGATGTTAGGTCTTGGTGAAGGGTAGGAGCCCGTGTAGTGAATACGAGTGAGGAAAGCTACCTCTTTACTCTCTTTTCCTTTGTGTCCTTGGGGAGATCCACGTTGGGCTCCAATGAGGTTAAATTGATTAGCACCTATGAAGGACTCTGAGCCTCTTGGAAGAGAGAGAAGGGCAGTATTGGTCTAATTCTTCCTTGCCAGTGCCCAGGGGTCCCTCAGTCTCCTCCCTTCCTCTTAAGAATCCCCTCTATTCCACCTCAGACACAGTTTAACCAAGGCTGCTGGATGGTGAGCCTCCCTTCCAAAGGAGCTCCCAGGCCCTTCTTTCTGCGGCAAACCCATGTGGACTAGAGTGGCTGGGGAATGATTCTCCATTTCTCCAGGGCAGATGCCAGTGAGTGAACTATGTAAGAGTGCTGCTGAACTTGACAAAATTCCCATCTATGAAATGTTTCTGATATTCCCTTTCATTGGGTGTCCCTCTGTCTCCTCTCCCCAGGTTGATTAGCTTCAAGCCCTGGGTGCCCTCTGATGCCCTCTTATTGTTTTTTGTTTTTATTTATTTATTTTTTTTGCTGCCCTCTTACTGTTCAATGCCGTTGTTCCCCCATTCTGATGGTGACGCCCATTCTAGATCTTTTTTTTTTTTAATTTTTTTTTAATGTTTATTTATTTTTGAGACAGAGAGAGACAGAGCATGAGCAGGGAAGGGGCAGAGAGAGAGGGAGACACAGAATGTGAAGCAGGCTCCAAGCTCTGAGCTGTCAGCACAGAGCCCGACGCGGGGCTTGAACTCGCGAACCGTGAGATCATGACCTGAGCCGAAGTCGGACGCTTAACCGACTGAGCCACCCAGGTGCCCTTAGATCTTTCTTCCTCCAACAAACGGGTTCTGAAATCACTCTTCTCCTTTGCCCTCTCTCATTCAAAAATCCCTTCCTTGTGTTTATCTTAGAGAGAAATCCCAATGATGAACGCTTCCATCTGCTATGTGAATGACTGATACAGAAGTTGTCCTCAGAGATACTTGTTTGGTAATAGACTAGCCTGTTCAATGAAATGAACATATAGGTAGCCAAATATATGGTAGAGATTTGGCTGGAAGCCAAGAACAAGGGCATTCATTGATACTTTAGAGGTCACATTGTGTCAAAAGAGCAACACAAATATGAACATTTGTTCAGGATTCCAAAAGCCCAAGACCCATCTGGCATTAAAGGGAGAGGAGTGCTTGGGGAGGAGAAGGATATGGTGATAATTCACACTTATTGGTTGCCCTTGAGTTGCCAAGTGATTATTGAACTAATCATGTAACTAGTTAAACTAAAAAAAATAATTGTGGGTGTGCTTGGGTGGCTTAGTTGATGAAGTGTCTGATTCTTGATCTCAGCTCAGGTCTTGATTCCAGGGTCATGAGTTCAAGCCCTGCATTGGGCTACATGTGGGGGTGGAGCCTACTTAAAATAAAATAAAATAAAATAAAATAAAATAAAATAAAGGCAAATAGTGGTGAAATACACATAACATAAAATTTATCTTAATCATTTTTAAATAGACAATTCAATAGTATAAATACACTCATGTTTTGTGCAACCAGTCTACAGAACTTTTCATCTTGCAAAACCGAAACTCTGCACCCATTAAACAATAACTCCCCATTCCCCCTGCCCCCAGCCCCTGACAACCTCCATTTTACTTTCTGTCTCTGTAAATTAGACGACTCTAGATACCTCGTGTAAGTGGAATCATACAGTTTTGTCTTCTTGTGACTGGCTTCTTTCACTTAGCTTAATGTCCTCAAGGTTAAATCAAGTTATAGCATGTGCCAGGATGTCTTTCTCAGCACTGGCTGAGTAATATTCCTATAGTTAAATTTTAATGAGTCATTGATGACTGAAAAGTTGTTGCTCAATTAATAGATCTGCAGTGAATTAATTGTGGAAGGAAGCAAGAAAGGTTATATCGAAGATGATGTATTTGATATTCCCTTTCATTGTGTGTCCAGTGTGGGGTCCACGACCTGAATAAAAGAAAACTCCTACCAGCTAAACAGCCTCTACCATACGTCTCCCTTGTAGTTCAAGGGTGGAGAGGGAAATTGCTGCCATTGAACCTCCAGTGACAACATCTGGTTGAATGTCGCATGGTTCACAAACTCGCGGGCCATGGAAATCAGGAATGGGCTGGGCATTTCCCTACCCTTGGTAGAGATGGGCCAGTTATTCTTGTGGGTCCTTTGGTGCTAGTGTTCCTCTCTTCTTCCTTGAGAAGAAGGGAGCATCAGAACTGATCATGGAGAGGGGGGTGCCTGGGTGGCTCAGTCGGTTGAGCCTCTGACTTCAGCTCAGGTTATGATCTCACGGTTGGTGAGTTCGAGCCCCGCATCCGGCTCTGTGCTGACAGCTCAGAGCCTGGAGCCTGCTTCGGATTCTGTGTCTCCCTCTCTCTCTCTGCCCCTCCCCCGCTCGCGCTCTGTCTCTGTCTCTCAAAATAAATAAACATTTAAAAATTTAAAAGAATTGACCATGGATTTGAATGTATACTGCCAGTGAATGTCAGAGCTTGGGAGAGACTTAGTGCAATCGCCTCATTTTAGCAGTGGAGAAAGCGATGCCCAGAGAAATTGTGCTTCACCCCACGGAATTCAGGTGGTGTTTTCAGGGTTAGGATGGACACCTGTCACTGCCCAGTCCCACCGCAGTCCTGTACCAGTAAAACCTTGTTATTTCGGTAGCATTGCATAATTCCAGAAGGTACATTTACTTTCTAGATCTTATATTTTAGAATGTGTAGAATGCGTATTATTTTAACACTTGCCTCAACACGTTCTGATATGAGCATTTTCCTTTTCTGTAAATAAGGACACTGAGATTTAGTGATGTTTACTGACCAATCCCAAGGGCTTGACCTAGGACCTGAACCAAGGTTTCCTGACTCAGTCCCATGCTTCTCGCAACTCACCATTCTGTGGTTTCACTCCACTGCCAGAGAGAGTGAGCTTAAAGGTGCGTTTAAAGTTTGCAGGCAAAATATTTCATATCCCTTTACACTTAATATGTTCTATGGGGTAGGCCCTGTGCCAAATGTTTGATGTGCGCAATCTTATTCATCCTAAGGTAACTAAGGAGGCACTACAGTTACCCTTAATTTGCAAAAGAAATGCCTGAAGGTGAAAGAAACTTGCAAAGCAACTAGCTAACTAACCAAGCCAGAGGCAGCGTTTGAACCAGGTCTATGTGACTAAATAGCCTTTGTTTTTGTTGTTGTTGTTTTAGTGTTTGTTTGTTTACCTATTTATTTATTTATTGAGAGAGGGAGGGAGGGGCAGAGAGAGAGAGAGAGAGGGAGAGAGAGAATCCCAAGCAGGCCCCACACTGTCAGCAAGAAGCCTGACGCGGGGCTTGAACTCCCGAACCGTGAGATCATGACCTGAGCAGAAACCAAGAGTCAGATGCTTAACCGACTGAGCCATCCAGGCACCCCATGAATTGCTTTGTCTATAATTATTCTTTACTTATTTTATCTACAAAGAATTATTACAAAATAGTTCTCAGCGCTTACCTTTTTGCTTGTTTCCTGTGTTACAGTGTGCTCTTTCAGGCCCTTTATAAAAAGGACTGTTGATCTGGCTTCATGAATGTGTCCCAAACTGCTGCTGTCCCGTCCATCATTTTTTTTTTTTTTTTAAACACAAGAAATGTCTTCAAATATCATGGGGACACAGGCCAACTCTGCCAGTGAAAATGACATGCTTTGCTAAGATTAGAGCAATGTGATGATTTTTCCACTTGATGTAAATCATGAACCACAAGCAAATAATGAGGGGACCATCAACAGAAGCATTGGCAGGTGGGCTGATGGGTACTTGAGTTCGGTGGGCTGCAGCCTGTGGCAAAGGCTGGTGGCATAGGCCACGAGCTGCACACAAATGCAGTGCCTTGAAAGGGAACCAACCGCCTGGCCTTGAAGGTGGCTTGGGGTTTTTTTTTTGAGACATACATAGACAGCTTGCCTGGTCTCTGAGTCCAGGCGGCTCTCTGGTGGAAAGACCTTGGAACTAGGAGCCAGGAAGCCCAGCATGCGGTCCTGTCCCTGTTGCCGCTTGCCCAGTCACCTAACCTGAGCTGTCATCAGGTGGGGCCTTCATCTCCAAGGTCCTCTCTCATTTCCACTGTAGGCTCTGAAAGCTACGTTGTCCCTGGCTGTTTGTTCTTCCTTCTGCTCTTTCTTTCTTCCTTTCTTTCTTCCTCCCTCCCTCCCTCCCTCCTTCCCTCCCTCCCTCCTCCTTCTCTCTCTCTCCGTCCCTCCCAACCTTCCTTCCTTCCTTCTTTCCTGTTTTTTTCAAGATTGAGGTAAAATTCATATAACGTAAAATTCTCATTTAAACCGTTTTAGTCTACAATTCAATGACTTCTAGTACATTCACGATACTGTGCAACCGTCTGATTCCAGAACATTTTCTCGGTCCAAAAGGAAACCCCATATCCATTAAGCAGTCACTTGTCATTACCCTCTCACCCCAGCCTAGAGCGACCACAAATCTACTTTTGGTCTCCATGGAACTGCCAGTTCTGGACATTTTGCATAAACGGAATCATACAACATGTGGCCTTTTGGTGTCTGGCTTTTTTCACTTAGTGTCACATTCTCGAGGTTCATCTAGCCTGTGGTGTGTCAGTCCCTCGTTCCTTTTCGTCACTGAACAATCAGTATTCCGTTGTTTGGGTGGGTATCACATTTGTCCATTCACCAGTTTAGAGACATTTGGGTTGTTTCCACTTTCTGGCTTTTGAATAATTTTTTTTTTTTTAAAGGAAGCTCTGTGCCCGACATGGGACTTGAACTCACGACCCCGAGATCAAGAGTCGCATGCTCCACTGACTGAGCCACCGGGCGCCCTTCCACTTTTTGGCTTTTACGTATAATACTGATCTTGCCATTCTTCTACAAGTTTTTGTTTACACATATGTTTTTAGTTCTTTTAGGTCTATACCTCCGAGTGGAATTACTAGATCATGTGGTAATTTTACGTTCCGCTTTCTGAGGGGCTGCCAAACTGCTTTCCACAATTTTACTACCACTTTACATTCCCAGCAACAATGTACCAGGGTTCCAATTTTGTTCCGCACATCCTCCACAACACTGGTTATTTCCCTCCACCCTTTTTTTAAATTCTAGCCATCCTGGTGGGTGTGAGGGGGTATCTCATTGTGGTTTTGATTTGCATTTCCCTCTAATGACTAACAACTTGAGCAGCTTTTCATGTGCTTGTTCATTTGCATACCTTCTTTGGAAAAATGTCT
This sequence comes from Panthera onca, assembly GCF_046562875.1. Classification (NCBI taxonomy): domain Eukaryota; kingdom Metazoa; phylum Chordata; class Mammalia; order Carnivora; family Felidae; genus Panthera; species Panthera onca. Next base: position 173,321,461 of record NC_138342.1, read on the forward strand.
GTTTAAATTCTTTGGCACTTTTAAAAGATTGAGTTGTTTGTCTTTTTGTTGTAGGAGTTCCTTTTTTTTTTTTTTTTTAAATATATTCTCTTTAAGTAATTTCTACACCCAACGTAGGGCTTGAACTCGCAACCCCAAGATCAAGGGTCACACGCTGTACCAACGGAGCCAGCCAGGCGCTGCTAGGAGTTCTTTATATATTCTGGATATTTGCCCCTTATCATAAGATACATAATTTGCAAATATTTTCTCCCATTCTGTGGGTGGTTTTGTTACTTTCTTCATATGTGTCCTTTGAGGCACAGAAATTTTTGATTTTAATGAAGTCCGATTTATCTGTCTTTTCTTTTGTTGCTTATGCTTTTGGTGTTTTATTATTCCCCACTGTTCTCAAAACTGCTGGATCAACTAAAGTCCAGCAAAGAAGTTCCAGGGCCTCATTTCTTAAAATGATAATCGCATAACTGAATCCTGTTGCTTTATGAGAGCTTTGAAAAATTCATTTAGAATAGATTTGCGATAGGTCAATATTGTTAAGTGTTTTGTGTGCTGCCTATGTCTGATCTATTTCATGATCCTGTTCATATAAGGAAATTTCTTTTCTGTGTGTGTATTCACAATGTATTTGGTATTTTGTGTGTGTGTATGTATATGTGTATATATATATAATGAATACATATGTATATTTACACATATACACACATATATATGTATGCATACACACATATGTATATACACACAACATACATACACACACATACATACATGCATATATAAACACACATGGATATATACACATACATGCATATACACACAAACACAAATATACACACATACATGTATATATACATGCATGTATCCATATACATACATACATATACATACAACACACATACATATATATACACACATGTACATACACATATACACACATGCACACACACAAATATATGCACATACGAATACATGCATATACACGCAACATACATAAACATACATGCAGAACACAGATACATATGTATACACGCACATGTATACACATACATACACACATGTATATACACATATACACATACACACAACACACATACATATACACACATATATACAGGTATATGCACACATATACATATATACACAGAACACATACATATATACACACATACATACACACATACACGATGTATATACATACACACATGTATACACACATGCATACACATATACACAACATATATGCATAATACACACAACACACATATGCACAAACACCCATGCACATATATGTGAACACATGCATATATGCACACACATGTATACGCATACATATGTGTACACACTCATACACAGACACGTACATATATACACATGTATATACACACATACATGTATACATGTATGCACATACATGTATATGCATGCCTACACATGCGTGCACATAGGTACACATGCATATATACACACGCACACACATGTATACACAACACATACATACATGCACATATATGTATATACAGCACACACACACACACACACACACACACATGCATGTACATATATGAAGTTATAAGCTTGTTTTCCAAACCACTGATTTGGAAGCAGTAGGGATGTGTTGAGGAGGGCAGTGACTAATAAGCTGAATTTAGGAAAAAATAAATTTGAGAAATGAATTGGATTCACTGTTTATTTTGTTTAATTTGTTTTTTTTTTTTTTTTTAGAAATGACATGACAAAGTGCTATGTTTATTGTGGATGACAGGGATAAGCAAATTTTTTTTTAAAATAAAGAAATCCTTGATAATCTAATTATTTAGAAAGAACTATTGATAATATTTTGCTATAATTTTTTTCCAGCCTTTAAACTCCCACCAAAAATGAATGGAAAATACTGTTTTTCAGCATTTCTGACATCACTGGGTATTATTTTTATACACATTTCCCAAATTTATAGGTGACAAGTGGTATCCTGCTTTTTTGCCAATTTTCCTATTAAAAGTATTCATATTTTAAACATTGAAATTAAATAAATTCTATAAAAATTCTACATTACAATGTATCCACTTTAAGGCCAACTTGTTACAAATTTTTTCCCCCGGTTTGCTTGTGATTTTTCATGGCCTTTATATTTTGACATCCAAATTTAAATTTTGAAGGTAAATCAGTTCATCTTTTCTGATGTGTTCCTGCCTTTCAAGGTTATTAGTAATTCTCTTCTAAGACCTTTCTGGATTCTGTGCTTATTTATATTTAAATCTTGCCATTAATTTTTGTCTACAACTTGAAATAAGGTATTACTTAATTTTCCAAATAGCCTGTTATCCTAATGGCGTTAGTGAATAATTGATGTTTCTCTATTTGTTATATACTCAACCTTTTATGTGTGTGTGGATATGGGTTTTGGCTTCCTGGGATTTCATTGATCTGCCTTACTAATGTAGTGGTTCAATACTGCTTTAGTTACTGTTGCTTTTAATTGAATATTTTTACTTTTTAAAAAAAAATTTTGCCACCATTCAACTGCATTTTCCATTCAAGATATTTTCAATTACAGAAACCTAATACGATTTTTTACCGGAATTATATGAAAGTTATATAGCTAACGATAAGAAATATTCAATTTTAGGATAGTAAGCCTTTCTACCAAAGTTTGTAGTGTGGTCTTGCCATTTTTTTCAGGTATTTTGTTCTGTTTTCTTTGAAACTTTTCGTTACATTTATTCCCAGACGCTTTGTTGCTATTGTGAATATAACTGCAATTATATTGTATAGTTTACATTCTGAGTGACTCTTGAGTTTTATATTGATTGATAACAGAGTGCCTTATTCAACTTGCTCTTGGTTCTAATACTTTTCAATTGATTCTTTTGGAACAGTTTTATTATCTAATATTACTTTCAAGTCTTTTTTCCACTGCCTTTACTTACTGTTTCTCTTTTGTGTCTGACTACATTGGTTAGAGCTTCTAGAACAATGTTGGATGATGGTGGCAATATTAGAGTTCCTGTTTGATTTCTGATTTTATTTATTTTTAAAATATTTATTTATTTTGAGAGAGAGGGTGAACAGGTTGGGTTGGGGGGGGGCGGGGAGGGCAAAGAGAGAGGGAGACAGGAGACAAGGAATCCCAAGCAGGCCGCTCGTGGTCAGCACAGAGCCAGATGCGGGCCTCAAACTCAGAAACCACGAGATCATGACCTGAACCAGAATCAAGATTCAGACATTCAACCAGCTGAGCCACCCAGCAGCCCCTGATTTCTGATTTTAATGAGAAGGCTTCTAGACTTTCACTATTGTTTGAGAGAGATACTTTCTGTCCTGTTAAATAATCATTGAATTCCTACTTGAGCGTACTGGTAATGACCTTCAGTCAGCGACTGCCAGGAACATACCTGTTGGGCTTATTACTTGCTGTAGCTGGGGAGGGCCGGCAGGCATCTCTGTAAGACAGGTATTTGGAAGAGATGTGGGTTTCAGGGGGTGATTTGGGGGAGGGTCCAAGGAAGTGAGGATTCCCTCTGGGCTGGGGCTGCCAAAAAGGAGGGCGATTCTATGATTTGTTATCTCAGTAAATCTTGCCTATACAAGCACAGATTGATTAGACAGAGGCCGAGCCGTGATTGGTAAAGAAGGAGCAGGCACTCACAGTAGTTAGAATAGGGGGATTTGGGCACTTTCTGACTTAGACAACGTTTATATTTTATCAGGCGTGATTACGGAGGGGTCTTTTTTTTTGTCGTGATCCGTCATGGTCACTGAGTGGCCTTGTCTGATGTTAATGCTCTGTGAAGTTCACGTTCAACAGGAGAACACTCAGGCCTCACTGTGAGTGCCAGGCCCAGCTCTCGGCTGCTATTTTCTGTTTCTCGATATACTGTCAAAACCAGGGTTTAATGGGATAGATCATATCCCGCAGTGTTTCCTGTCTGTTTCTGTTTCAGCAATATTTTCCTACCCTGTGTGGAAGATGCCAAATAGTTTCTTGAATGTTCCCCCCATGATCAACCTTGTATCTCTTGTTCTGTAATAATTTTTGGTAAGCTTGCTGTGTTCTTTTTTTTTTTTTTTCTTTTGTATTTACCTTCAATTACAGTGAGATGCCGTCAGAAGCCATGCTTTTGGCAGAGGGGGTGCGTGAACTGTCTCTGGCCCCTGACTACGTGTACCAGTTGAATCTTCTGTATTAGGCTTATAGTTTGAGAATTGATTCAAGCACCAGCTGCTTTTCCAATTCCCATTTTCTGGTGCTGCGGTGGCAGACTGTGGCTTTCACACCCCAGTTAAATTTCAAAAAATAAATTTGGGGAACAGCCTAAGGGTTGCCACATTTTTATGTTGCCAAAATAGGGACACTAAAACAAACCAAACAAAAATACTACTGTCCAGTATCATCTCACAACGTGAAGAACAATTTGGCACCAAAACTATTGAAGGGCAAAGAACTCTAGAATTGCAAAATATGCATAAATTGAACTTTACAAAAAGCTAAGTGTATCCTCCCTATTTTTTTTTTTTTTTCACTTTGACCTAGGCTTGTGAACACTTTGCCCCAGGCAGCCTGGCATCAGCAACCAGCCCAGCACTCGTTGAGATGGCGTCTCTCTTACTCCTCCTTGCCTGCCCTTTCTTGAGCAGTCTCTTTCCAAAAGTTGATATCTCTGTTGGATAAAGAGATATGGCCTCACGCAGGCTAGTGTAGGCAATTGTTTCAAAATGCACCTGGGGTTTGCTTTAATCAGGTGAAGTAAGACACACAGATATGGAAATAACTGTCATGAAGAAAGGATTTTGTAAATTTTTGTTTCCTTTTGAGAGGGGTGGGGAGAGGGAGAAAACATGAGTAGGGGAGGGGCAGAGAGAGAGAGAGAAAGAGGGAGAAGATCAGAGGTGGACTCCGTGCTGACAGCAGAGAGCCCCATGCGGGGCTCGAACTCATGAATCATGAGATCATGACTTGAGCTGAAGTCCGACACTTAACCAGCTGAGCCACCCAGGTGCCCCGTGAAGGAAGAAATTTTTATCCTCACAGATCCCTAGAACAGGCGACAGAGCATGTACACGGGGCTACAAGGGGAATCACCAGGGTTAGTCAAGAGGCGGTGGGACGAGGGGAAGACATGGGTAAGAGCCATTATTGTGGTTTCTGCGAAGGAACAAGTAAGGCAAGGAAAACAGGCTTAGTTCGGATCATTTTAGTGGGCTGCGGGGCACAGAGCCTGTCCCTTGTTGTCTGATACTCAGCTCTGGGGTGATTAGGGCCGGTGAATAGTGACTTCGAGTTTAAGAGCTTCAAAAAAGAGGTAGGTGGGGGTATGGGCTCTGGATTGATGGGTTTGCATATGAAAGTTGCCCTCCCAGGGGAATCTAAGAAGGTAGGAATTGTCTAGTCCTGCAAGGGAAAGTGTTTCCAGGGTCAATAAAGCCCCAGGTGTCCAACCACCAGAAATACAGAACATGATAAGACATGATTTAATATAACAATACTAGCTGGCTATAGTAGACCTAAGATTATTATGAGATTCTGGCTTCAGGCACTTGGCTCCATAGTTTTAGGTGTCTGTTGCTCATAGGTTTACAGAATTATTGGGCACTTTTGTATTTTTACAATCTTCATTAGTAGTTTAGTTGGAATGTTCTTTTTTTTTTTTTTTTTTTTGAGAGAGAAAGTAGTGCGTCAACAGGGGAAGGGCAGAGGGAGAACGAGAAACACACACACACACACACACACACACAGAGAGAGAGAGAGAGAGAGAGAGAGAGAGAGAATCTTAAGCAGGCACCACACTCCGCGTGAAGCCCGACACAGGACTTGATCGCACGAACTTGGGGTCATGACCTGAGCCAAGATCAAGTCGGACACTCAACAAACTGAGCCATGCAGGCACCCCTAGTTGGGATGTTCTATCTGTGATTTCTGGCCTAATGCCTTTTTAAGTCTGGAGACCCATAATCTGACTTTCAGAAAGTTGATGCGTGTTCAGTTATAGTCACCATGACTAAGAGCCATGGAACCAAAACTTGCTCATTGCACTGCTGGGGCTTTTTATTTATTTACATGAATGAACTACATTTCTTACAGGATATATGATTATACCAAAACTGGTAGTGAAGATAGCTAGAAAAAAATCCACTGTAAGAAACTCTTGCCTACAGTTCTGCTCCCCAAATCTCCTCCAACCGCAGTGAGAGAATTAGCAGAGACAGGATTTCCAGGCAGGGTCAGCTTTCCCTCCTGACGGTGAGTTCTTCCAGTGACAGTGAGCATTATCACATCCGTCTTAGAGTAACCACGGCACCCCAGCAAAAGGATATCCTTGTAATGTTGTTCTTGAAATAACCTTGAACTGGTCTATGGCATTTGGGGTCACATCCTAATTTAGGTGTGGACTCCGAAATTATCTTGCAGGATTCAGAAATTAAGCCCTGAATGGAATTACCCAGATTTGAAATCAGATAAAGCAATGCAGAGATAGTCTACACATGTCTCAGAGCCAACAGGACCTTGGGGGTGCTTTTAGAACCCTTGAATACCTTGGCCAACAGGCACATGAAAAGATGCTCAATGTCGCTCCTCATCAGGGAAATACAAATCAAAACCACACTCAGATATCACCTCACACCAGTCAGAGTGGCCAAAATGAACAAATCAGGAGACTATAGATGCTGGAGAGGATGTGGAGAAGCGGGAACCCTCTTGCACTGTTGGTGGGAATGCAAATTGGTGCAGCCGCTCTGGAAAGCAGTGTGGAGGTTCCTCAGAAAATTAAAAATAGACCTACCCTATGACCCAGCAGTAGCACTGCTAGGAATTTACCCAAGGGATACAGGAGTGCTGATGCATAGGGGCACTTGTACCCCAATGTTTATAGCAGCACTCTCAACAATAGCCAAATTGTGGAAAGAGCCTAAATGTCCATCCACTGATGAATGGATAAAGAAATTGTGGTTTATATACACAATGGAGTGCTACGTGGCAATGAGAAAGAATGAAATATGGCCCTTTGCAGCAACGTGGATGGAACTGGAGAGTGTGATGCGAAGTGAAATAAGCCATACAGAGAAAGACAGATACCATATGTTTTCACTCTTATGTGGATCCTGAGAAACATAACAGAAACCCATGGGGGAGGGGAAGGGGAAAAAAAAAAAAAAAAGAGGTTAGAGAGGGAGAGACCCAAAGCATAAGAGACTCTTAAAAACTGAGAACAAACTGAGGGTTGATGGGGGGTGGGAGGGAGGGGAGAATGGGTGATGGGTATCGAGGAGGGCAGTTTTGAGGATGAGCACTGGGTGTTGTATAGAAACCAATTTGACAATAAATTTCATAAAAAAAAAAAAAAGAACCCTTGAATACTTAACGTTATCACCACCTGGTTCTCTTCCCTTCCTTCTGGCCATTTAGTCAGGCAAGAAGATGGAATTCTGTGAGGAAACCACTCCAGTGCTGCCTTTCACACTCCATTTTAAGATTTTCTTGAATGTTGCTGGAGAACATAGTGTGCAAAAGATTAAGATGAATTTACCATGTTATAGAGAACCTTTTGACAATATCAGGCGATGGCTTGAGCAAGTTAGCTGTTTCTCTTAGCCTGCTTTCTCATTTGAAAAGTGGGCATCGACACAGTGACCTCCTTGGGGCGCCTGGGTGGCTCAGTCAGTTAAGCGTCCAGCTTCAGCTTAGGTCATGACCTCACGGTTTCGTGGGTTCTAGCCCCGCGTCGGGCTCTGCGTGGACAGAGGAGAGTCTGCTTGGGATTTTCTCTCTGCCTGTTTCTGTCGCTCAAAATCTATAACTAAACTTAAACAGAAAATAGATTCTCTTTCTCTCTCTCCCTCTGCCTCTCTCCCCTGCTCATGCTTTCTCTCTCTTTCAAATAAAAAAAAAAAAAAAATTAAAGACTGCAACAACGAAACTCCTACAATCCTCTCTTGCCCTCACAATCCTCCCCAGCTCCTGTTAATTTTTTACTCCTTTTCTTAGCAAACTTTTCTAGAGTCTTATCTATATTTGCTGTCTCCATTTCTTCATCTCCCAATCGCTGTTTAGGAAAATGAACTTTCTGTACATCATACAGAAATATAACATTAAGAACAGGTATCACTAAAGCTTGCCTTGACCACTGTCCCCATCCTGTCTCTCTCCTGACCAGAGATCGCCAAGATCTGTGCGTTCCTTTTTATCCTTCCTGCCCGGTTTTTCTGCATGCTTACATGTGTGTACGTCCTTGCAAAAATGTGTAGTATTATTTGCGTGTCTGTGTGTTTTACCTAAATGATACCGTTCTGTATCAGCAATTTGTTCCTTTTCTCTCTTTGTGTTTCAGAAGTCTGTTAATATATGAAAATTATATCAGTCCACGCAAATTTACATTCCTTCAGCTTCTGACTCTATTAGTAATTGCTAATGTTTATGATGTGCTGACCATGTCCCATGTTTTACATGTGGTTACTTATTTAGATCTTTCAAATGACCCCGGGAAGTAGGTTTTATTGTCTCCATTTTTGTGAAGAAACTGAGGCAGAAAGAGACTAAGCATCTTGCTTAATTAAGGGTATGTGCTTAGTAAATGATGAAGTCAGGGTATAAAGTCGGGCACCTGGCTCCAGAGTCTGTGTTGTTAATCGTGACCTTGTTCTACGGTATGAATAGACCATGTCTGCTTTAGCCGTTTTTTGTTGTTGTTGCTGTTTACAGGTTTTTTTTAATTTTCAATTTTTTTAATTTATTTTTGAGAGAGAGACAGAGCAAGTGGGAGAGGGGCAGATAGAGAAAGGGAGACACAGGATCCAAAGCAGGCTCCAGGCTCTGAGCTGTCAGCACAGAGCCTGACGCAGGGCTCGGATTCATGAGTCGTGAGATCATGACCTGAGCCCAACTCAGACACTCAATGGACTGAGCCACCTAGGCACCCTACAGTTTTTATTGATAATAAGCAACGTTTCAATAAGCACCTTGCAGTTGCTTGCTTCTGCAGGAGTGTATGTTTATGGCAAACTTCTGGGTCATGGGTGAGCCCATGTAGCATTATTATGGATATTGTCAAATCATCTTTGAAAGGGAACACCCATTTTATTTACTTTTTGTTTGTTTTAGAGACAGAGACAGAAAGAGAGTGCATGCGAGTAGGGGAGGGGGCAGAAGAAATGAGAGAGAATCTCAAGCAGGCTCCACACTCAGCATAGAGCCCAATGAAGGGCTTGATCTCACAACCCTGGGATCACGATCCCCAGAACCAAAATCAAGAGTCAGATGCTCAACCAACTGAGACACCCAGGTGCCCAAGGGACCATCCATTTTATATTCCTATCAGCCATATAGGAGCATTCTAGCTTCCTCACCATTTTACTAAGTTGATAGCAAATTTTAAACATTTTGCAATCACGCAGGTTAAAAATGGTACCTTACAATCTTCACTTTGAGTGAAGATTGCCTTTGAGTGTTAGTGGGTGGGGCGTCTTTTCATGTGGTTATGAGTTATGTATAGTGTTTCTTTTATGAGCTTCCTGTTTATAATCTTTACCTGGTTTTCTGTGGGAATATAGTAAAACTTTGGACTGCGAGCAACTTGTTTTGTGAGTGTTCCGCAAGACCAGCAAGCATTTCTAATACATTGTAACTTGATAAAGGAGCAATGTCTTGCAATACAAGTAGTAGGCGATGCCGAATGTCACGTGATCACAACTGGGCCAATGGTTCTTCTCTCTCCCTCTCACTGCGGGATTGTGGGTGATTGTTCCCAGGCTTGGATGCTCGGTTTCAGACCGGGGTGTTTGGCAGAACTGCTGTGGGCCAGAAGGTGCCCACAACTGGCACTAGGGTATTTTTTGTCACTTCAAAGCGCCTCTGGACAATCCTTTGCTTTTCCACACAAGAGTAAGCTTAGGAATGTTTTGCTTCATTCTAGGTCAGGCTGCCTGCAGATAGAGACCCTTTCCTCCCCTGCCTTATTGCCAGTTATGTTAAATACAGTATGACAAGAGTTTATTAATACTGTACTGTAGTCAACATCCTTGTGAGCGTATACGATGACCCTCATGTAGAAAAATTCCTTTGAGCCAATGGATAGCAGTGGTTCCATTAGTCATAGTGAAAGTTGTCCTACAATATAACCCTCCTCTCTCTTGTCTCCCTCACACCAGCCACGAAGGGTTTCAAAGGTAAGCACAGGTTAATTTGTTTATTTTTCTTTATACTTTGTATTTTCTTTTTTATTTTATATTATAGTATTGTAATCATTTTTATGCGAATATTTTTGGGTTGTTGAATGAATCTTCTGAGTTTCCATTATTCCTTATGGGGAAATTCGCTTTGATATACACGTGCTTTGGATTACAAGCATGTTTCTGGAACGAATTACGCTCGAAAACCAAGGTTTTACCGTATTTGTCTTTTTCTTTTCAGTTTGTAAGAGTTTACATATTTTGGATATCACAGATTACTTTACAGATCACTTCCTTATGGCTTCTATCTCTACTGAAACTTGTCAAGGTCATAGTATCTTTATAGGGTGGATTCAAGAGATCCTTCTCTGGCATTATCTTACTTTGTAGCTCAGTAGTTCATGACCATGCCAGTTGTAGTGGGTTTGAGCATATCAGGGCCGGTAAAGAAAAAACTGGCCACTAGATGGCGGTAGCGTGCAACAGTGTTTATTTGGGTGCATCCTTTGACAAGTTGCTTGAGAAGCAAGTCCCTCATAGCACCTAGAAAGGGAAGAGGGCAAGGGAAGTCTTGGGGGAGAGGGACATAATATATGGCGGGGTAGGGGTGTCCATGTCTAGGTGATGTTCCTCAGCAGCACGGTGGGGCGGCTCTGGGTCAGAAGGCTTCAAAGGGCAGCAGCAGCTTGGGGATTTTTTTCATAGCGGGAAGGTTTGGTTTAGCTGTGGGTAGCAGATATTGGGTGCAGTTTTGTGGGATTTGCAAAGCAGGCAGGCTCCAAATGGCTAAAAATATGCTGATTTGGGCTATAGTGAGAGCAATTAGATCTGTAAAAATTTGAGTTTGGTGCTGGTGGGCTTTGAGCTGGCAGTCTCAGTGTCCTCTAAAGAACAAACAACGTAGGGACCAATATATAGGGGACATCTGTAACCCATTCACTTCACACTCTTCTTTCAAACATTCTTCTTCTAATTTATATTATCCTAGTCACCTCTCTCAAGTCCTCTTTGCTGATTCACACCTTCTATCTGTCCTCTAACTCAGTGATTCTCAAATCTTTTGGATTCAGGATGCCTTTAAATCCTGAAAAATTGGGGACCCCCAAAGAGGCTTTGTTTTTGTAGGTCATTTTTCTATTTACTGTCTTAGAAATTAGGACTGGGGAATTAAAATAGATTTATTCATTTACTTAAAGGTGATAATAGGGTCGCCTGGGTGGCTCAGTCAGTTGGTTGAGCACCGGACTCTTGATCTCAGCTCAGGTCTTGATCTCAGGGTTGTGAGTTCAAGCACCACATGGGGCTCCACACTAGGCATGAAGCCTAGTTAAAAAAAATAACCATAATAAACCTATTGCAAGCGAACATAAATAACATCTTTTACATGAAAAGTGACTAAAGAACATTCTGATATATTGATTTCATCTTTATATGTAGACGATATACTGTAGGTCATATAAATCATCTTTATATGATTACATCTTTAAATGTAGACGATATACTATAGGTCTAGATTTGAGTCTTCTAATAATTTTTTAAAGTCAACAAACCTTTTTAAATACAATAAAATATTATAAACAAATTTTATTTTGCATTTTTTAAATCTTTATTTATTTTTGAGAGGGAGACAGCATGTGAGCAGGGGAAGAGCAGACAGAGGGAGACACAGAATCCGAAGCAAGCTCCAGGCTCTGAGCTGTCAGCACAGAGCCTGACGTGGGGCTCGAACTCACAAACTGTGAGATCGGGACCTGAGCCGAAGTCAGACACTCAACCGACTGAGCCATCCAGGTGCCCCTAAACAAATTTCATCTTAAAATGAAATATCATTCTAAAGTAATAACAGCCTGAGGTTAAATTTAAAAATTTAGAAAATACTTCAAAACTTTAAGAAACAGTATTGTGAAACAAGGAAACAAAGTAGACTTAGTTCTAGTTATGTTTCCACATGGGCCCAAGGAAACTCTGGGATTTCAAAATAACTGTTGAATGACAATGAGACTACGGAGATCATAGCAGGTGTAACTGATGACCGTTGGTAAGAAGAGACTATAAATCCCAAGGAAAGAATTAATCTCTGAAAACACAAAATTCGTCACTTAAACCTACTGCTTTAGAAAATTCTAGAAAACATACAGATGCATAGGAACATATTCTAGTAACTATTGGAGCCATGATGTTATCACAGATCATATAGCCTTTGGAAAAGCCTACTGTGTACTCATGGAAGAATGGAATTGAAAAAGAAAAATTACATCTCGGTGTTATAAGCATAATCATTTTGACCTTTCCAGACCTCCTTGCAGGAACCCAGTGCTGGAGTGAGTGCCTTAGGACTCAGACTAGAGCTTAAATCCTAGATGTTCTCCAACCCCGCAGCTTTAAATACATGTGCTGATGACTTTAAATTTGTGTCTCCAACTTTGACTTATCCACTCGCCTACTCAACATTTTCACCTATATATATGCTAGACATTTCAGAATTAACATGTCCCAGGTAGAACTTTTGACTTCGCCTAAATGTGCTCACCTCCACGTCATCCTCAATGCATTGCACCACCTGCAAGATTGTGCAAGTCAGAAATCACAGTACATAGCCAATATGTTTCCTTGTCCCTCATCCCTTATATCATTCCGTGGGGAAGTCCACAGGGTTTAGCTTCACAGCACAGTTCAAGCCCGTGGGTGGCTCCTCCCCACCCATCTCTACACTTACCCACAAGCTATCGTCTTGTTTCACCTGGGCCACAGTAGCAGCCTCCTAATTATCATTGTTGACTAAGTTTTGTGCTACTATAATCCAGCTTCAGCCGTTGCAGCTACAGTGATTCCTTAAAAATTCAAATTAGATTACGTCATTCTTCTACCTAAACTCTCTCTGGTTTTAGTGTTAGGTTCCCAAAGACTCTTCATGATTTGACACTTGCCTCTTCTACTCCAACCGCATGCCGACCACTCAGCTCCTTCTTTATTATGCTCTAGTTTCTTGAGACTCTTTTCTCTTCCTTGAACATGGCAATCTCTTTCTCATCTCCCAGTGTTTGTGTTATTTCTTCCCTCTATTCGTTCTTTCCTCAGTTCTTTGCATGAATTACTCTTTCTTAGGCTTCAGGGATCAATTTGAATGTCACCTTTACAGCAAGATCTTCCTACAGAGAACGGTACAGGAAGGCCCCCCTTTATGTAAGCAGTGAGGTCCAGTAGAAATATGATGGGATCGGCAGTATTATACTTTCTAGTAGCCCCACTGAAAAAGTAAAAAGAAATATGTGAAGTTAATTTTAATAAGATATTTCACTTAACCCAAATATATCCAAAATATTGTCATTTCAATAGGCAATTGGTATAAAATCATTAACGGCATCTTTTACATACTTTGGCTCATACTAAGTTGTTTTTTTTTTTTAGCTTTATTGAGATATAATTGACATGAAATCTATTGAGATAAATGTCAGGCACACAGCATGATGGCTTGATATACGTGTACACTGTGAATTATTATCACAGTAGGGCTGGTTAACATCTCCATTACCTCATATAAATATCATTTCTTTGGGGGGGTCAAGAACATTTAAGATTTCCTTTCTTAGCAACTTTCAAGTGGCTGCTACAGTATTGCTAACTATGTCACCATTTAGTACAGTAGATCACCAGAACCTGTTTATCTTATAATAAGAAATCTGTACCCCTCGAACAATCTGTCTCCTACTTTCTGCCCCCTCCCCAGTGTCTCCCCTCCCCTTGACAACCACCACCCTACTCTCTGTTTCTATGAGTTTGGCTTTTTAAGTCAAGATCTAAGTGATATCGTACAGTATCTCTCTTTCCCTGATTTATTTCATTGGCATCATTATGCCATCAGTGTCCATTTGTGTGGTCACAAACAGCAAGACTTCCTTCTTTCTCATGGCTGAATAATACTCGTGTGTGTGTGTGTGTGTGTGTGTGTGTGTGTGTGTGTGTATCACATCTTCTTTACCCATTCGTCCATGGAAAGGCACTTAGGTTGTTCCCATATCTTGACCAAATGCTGCACCATGGGGGTGCAGATACCTCTTCCAGTTAGTGATTTCATCTTCTTTGGGTATATACACAGAAGTGGAATTGTTGGATCATATTTTTAATTTTTTCAGGAACCTCCATAGTATTTTGCATGGGAGCCGTACTAATTTACGTTTCCAACGGTGTGCAAGGGTTCCCTTTTCTCCACGTCTTTGCCAGGCATGTTATCTCCGGTCTTTTGGATAACAGCCATTCTAATAGGTGTGAGGTGATATTTTGTGGTTTTGATTTGCATTTTCCTGATGGTTAGTGACGTTGAGCACCTTTTCATGTACCCGTTGGCCATTTGTACAAAATGTCTAGTCAGTTCCTTTGCCCAGTTTTAAATCAGATTTTTGTGTTTTTGCTATTGAAGTGTATGAGTTCCTTATATATTTAGGATATTAACCTCTTATCAGGTAGATGGCTTGCAAATATTTTCTCCCATTCTGTAAGTGGCCTTCTTATTTTATTGTTTCTTTTACTGTATAGAGGACGTTTTAGTTTGATGCAGTCCCAATTGAGTTTCTCTCTGTTGCTTGTGCTGTTGGTGTCATACTCAAAATATCATTGCCAAGACCAATACCGGGGAACTTTTCCCTTCTTTTCTTTTAGAAATTTTACAGTTTCCAGTCTTATATTTAAATTTGTCATCTATTTTGAGTTATTTTTTGAGTAGTGTAAGATAGGGGTCCAATTCCACTTTTCTGCATGTGATTATCTACGTTTTCTAGCATCATTTATTGTAGAAATTATCCTTAACCCATTAAGTATTCTTGGCTTCCTTGTCAAATATTAGTGGATCATATATGCAAGGGTTTCTAGGCTCTGGATTCTATCCCGCTGGTCTATGTGTCTTTTTTAGCCAATACCATACTGTTTCGATTATTATAGCTTTCTAATATAATTTGAAGTCAGGAAATGTGATGCCTCCAGCTTTATTCTTTCTCAGGTTTGCTTTGGCTATGTGGACTCTTCTGCTGTTCAATACAAATTTTAGGATTGTTTATTTCTATTGCTGTGAAGATGAATCTGTAGATGACTTTGGGTAGTTGGACATTTTAACAGTATTAAGTCTCCTGATCCATGAACATAGGATATTTTTCTATTTATTTGTATCTTCTTCAATTTCTTTCATCAAGGTCTTACAGTTTTTAGTGTACCTCCTTAGCTTAAGGAGGCTCCTTGGCTATTATGAATCAGATTGTTTTCTTTATTTCTTTTTCAAATAATTCATTTTTGGTATATAGAAATACAACTTATTTCTGTAGGTTCATTTTGTGTCTTGAAACTTTACTGAATTCCTTGATTAGTTCTAACAGTTTTTGGGTGGAGTCTTTAGGATTTTCCATACAAAAGATCATATATCTGCAGACAGAGACAATTTTGCTTTTTCTTTTCCAATTTAGATGATTTTTATCAGCTTTTCTTGCTTTATTGCTCTGGGTAAGACTTCTAGTACTAAGAGATATTGAGTACGATGTTAGCCATGGACTTATAAGATATGGCCTTTATTATGTTGAAGTATGTTCTTGTTATTGAGAGTTTTGTCATGAAAGTATGTTAATTTTTTGTCAATTTTTTTCCCGCATTTGAGATGATCATATAATTTTTAATGCTTCATTTTGTTAACGTGATGTATCACATTGATTGATAGGTGGATGTTGCCTCATACTTGTATCCTTGGAATAAATCCCACTTGAACATGGTGTAAGATCCTTTCAATGTGCTTTTGAATTTGGTTTGCTAGTATTTTGTTGAGAGCTTTTGCATCTATTTTCATCACAATGATTGGCCTCTAGCTTTCTTTTTCTTATTATGTCCTCAACTGGCTTTGGTATCAGGGTAATGGCGGCTTTGTAAAACACGTTTGGAAGTGTTCTCTCCTCTTCAATTTTTTGAATATATTTAAGAAGGATTGGTGTTAATTCTTCTTTAAATATTTGACAAACTTTACCAGGAAAACCATCTGGTCCTGGGCTTTTCTTTTTTGGGAGGATTTTGATGACTGATTCAATCTCCTTACTCATTATTAGTCTGTTCAGATTTTCTATTTCTTCATGATTCAGTCTTGGTAAATTCTTTGTTTCTAGGAACTTATCCATTTCTTCTAGGTTGTCTAGTTTATTGGAGTATAACTGTTCATAATAGTCTCTTTTTACTTTTTGTGTTTATGTGATATTAGTTATAATGTCTCCTTTTTCATTTATGATTGTATTTGTTTGAATCCTCTCTCATTTTTTTCTAAGTTCATGTAGCTAAAGTTTTGTCCATTTCTTTATCTATTTTTAAAAAAACCAGCTCTTAATTTTTTTAACGCTTATTCATTTTTGAGAGACAGAGACAGAGTGCGAGTGGGAGAGGGGCAGATAGAGAAAGGGAGACACAGAACCCGAAGCAGGCTCCAGGCTTGAGCTGTCAGCACAGAACTTGATGCAGGGCTCAGACCCATGAACCACAAGATCATAACCTGAGCCTAAGTCAGACGCTTAACCAACTGAGCCAGGCACCCAGCTCTTAATTTTGTTTTTCTATTGTTTTTCTGGCCTCTATTTCATTTATTTCCACTCTGATCTTTGCTATTTACTTACTTCTGTTAACTTGGGTCTTAATTTATTCTCCTTTTTTCTAGCTTCTTAAGGTATAAAGTTAGGTTGTTTATTAAATAATTAATTTATTTATTAATTATTAACTTATTATTTATTTATTTTTTAATGTAGGTTTATTGTTATAAACTCTCCTCTTAGAACTGCTTTTGCTATATCCCCTAAGTTTTGGTATGTTGTATTTTCATTTCCATTTGCTTACAGATATTTTTAAATTTCCATTTTAATTTCTTCTGTAGGCCATTGTTGTTCAGGAGTATGTTGTTTAATTTCACATATTTTTGAATTTTACAGTTTTCCCTGGTTATTGATTTCTAGTTTCATAACATTGTGGTTGGAAAAGGTACCTGGTATGATTTCAGTCTTAAATTTGCTAAGACTTGTTTTGTGATCTATCACATGAACTATTTAGGATGATGTTTCACGTATTCTGCTGTTGGATGGCATGTTCTGTATGTTTGTTAGATCCATTTGGTCTTTAGACCAAATAGTTTAGTTTAAATTCAACATTTCCTGATTGATTTTGTGTGGGTGATTTACCCACTGTTGAAAGTGAGGTATTGAAATCCCTAGTATTATTGTATCGTCTGGTTCTCACTTCAGATTTGTTCGTATTTGCTTAATACATTTAGGTGCTCTGATGCTGGGTGTGTATATATCATCTTGATGAATTGAACCTTTTATCATCTTATAATGACCTTCTTTGTTTTTTATTACTGTTTTTGGCTTAAAGTCTCTTATGTCTGATATAAATATAGCTACCCCTGCTGTCTTTTGGTTTCCACTTGCATGAGATATCTTTTGTTATCCCTTCACTTTGAGCCTATGTGTGTCCTTAAAGCAGAAGTGAGTCTCTTGTGGGCAGCATATAGTTGGGTCTTTTTTTTTTTTTTTTTTTAATTCCTTTAGCTATTCTGTACCTTTTGATTGGAGACTCTGATCCATTTACATTTAGAGTAATGCCATCTTACTGTTTTGTGACTGTTTTGTAGTTCCTTTGTTTCTGTCTTCCTCTCTTTCTGACTTGCTTTGTGAAATGATATTCTGAAGTTGTACACTTTGATTCCCTTCTCTTTATGTTTTGTGTATTTACTTTTTTTTCTGTGTGGTTACAATGAGGTTTATCAAGCATCTTATAGCTATAACAGTTTATTTTATGCTGATAACAAGTTAACTTTGATAGCGTATAAAAACCTTTATCTTTTTACTTCCCTCCTTTTTCATGTTTGGTATCAGAGTTTGTCTCTTTTTATATTGTGTATTCATTAACAAATTATTACATCTATAGTTATTTTTAATATTTTTGACCTCTACCCTTTATACTTGAATTAAATAGTTAACATGCCACTATATTACAGGATCAGACTTTCCTGAATTTGACAATATGCTTATCTTTACCAGTGAGTTTTCCATTTTCATGTAACTAATTAGTGTCCTTTCATTTCAGCTTGAGGAGCTTCTTTCAGCATTTCCTATTAGGCAGGTGTCGTGGTGATGAACTTGTGTAGTTTTTGTTTGTTTGAAAAAGTCTGTATCCCCCCTTCATTTCTGAAGGACAGCTCTTCCAGATAGATTATTCTTGATTTACCTACCACCACCAATTCTTTGAATATGTCTTCTGATTCTCTCTTGGCCTTTAAGACTTCTACTGAGAAATCTGCTGAATGCCTTATGATGTAATCTTGTAAATACCAAGTTTATTTTCTCTTGCTTCTTTTCAGCTTCTCTCTTTGGTTTTGATTTTTGATAGTTTTATTATAATGTGTCTTAGAGAAGATCTCTTTAAGTTGAATTTGTTTGGTGGCCAATGAACTTTATGAACTTGGATATCCACATCTGTCCCCAGATTTGGGACATTTTCAGCCACTTTTTTCTTCTTTTTTTTCTAATCGAGATATAATTGCCATATAACATTAGTTTCAGGTGTATGACATAATGATTCGATATATGTATATATTGCAAAGTGATTATCACAGTCTAATTAACATACACCACCATACATACTTACAAATATTTTTTTCCTTGTGATAAGAACTTGTAAGATTTACTCTTTTAGCAACTTTAAAATATACAATTCAGTGTAAACTATAGTCACCAAGCTGTACATTACAACCTCAGGATATGTCACTGGAAGTTTGTACCTTTGACTTTGACTCATTTTGCCCACTCCCCATCCCCTGCCTCTGTATGTATGAGGGTTGTCTGTTTGTTTTAGATTCCACATATAAATAAAGGCATACGGTATTTGTCTTTCTCTGTCTGACTTATTTCATTTAGCATAGTGTCCTCAAGATACTTTCGTGGTATTGTAAATGACAGGATTTCCTTCTTTTCATGGCTGAATAATATGTCATATATATATATGACGTATATATATATATATATGACATATATATATGTGATATATATATATATATGACATATATATATGTGATATATATACTTGATATATATACGTGATATATATATACATGATAT
The DNA here is from genome assembly GCF_046562875.1 of Panthera onca. NCBI lineage: Eukaryota > Metazoa > Chordata > Mammalia > Carnivora > Felidae > Panthera > Panthera onca. Next base: position 173,340,744 of record NC_138342.1, read on the forward strand.
ATATATACACATACACACACACACACACACACATACATATATATCACATTTTCTTTGTTCATTCATCCATTGATGGACACTTAGTTTGTTTCCATATCTTGGCTATTGTAAATAATGCTGTGGTGAACATGGGGGTCATATATCTTTTTGAGTTAGTGCTTCCATTTCTTTTAGGTAAATACCCAAATTGGAATTGCTGGATCATCTGGTAGTTTTATTTTTAGTATTTTGAGGAACATCCATACTATTTTAACAATGGCCACTCCAGTTTACATCACCGAATGGTATCATCTATTATTTCTTTTTTTTTTTTTAATTTTTTTAACGTTTATTTTATTTATTTTTGAGACAGAGAGAGACAGAGCATGAACGGGGGAGGGTCAGAGAGAGAGGGAGACACAGAATCCGAAACAGGCTCCAGGCTCTGAGCGGGTCAGCACAGAGCCCGACGCGGGGCTCGAACTCACGGACCGCGAGATCATGACCTGAGCCGAAGTCGGCCGCCCAACTGACTGAGCCACCCAGGCGCCCCTCATCTATTATTTCTTTAAATAAACTTCCTGGCCTCTTCTCATTCTCTTCTCTTTCTGGGATTCCAATCGTTTGCAGATTTCTTTTTATAGTTTCCCATAGATCACATAGGCTTTCTTCCCTTTTTCTTCATTCTCTTCTAACTGAATATTTTCAACGGTCCTGTCTTCTAATTCACAGATTTTTGTCTTCTCTTTTATCTTCTCTGTTGTTGATGTTCTGTACTGAATTTTTCATTTCAGTCATTGTAATCTTCAACGCCAGAATTTTGTTGGTTCTTTTATATGATTTCTATCTCTTTATTAAACTTCTTGTTTCGTTCATGTATTATTTTCCTGCTTTTGTTGAATTGTTTTTCTGTGTTTTCTTGTATGTAGCTCATTGGGCTTCCTTAAAACAGCTATTGTTTTTTAACAGCTATTTTGAATTCTTTATCGGGTACAGTGCAGATCTCCATGTCTTTGGGGTCAGGGTACTAGGAATTATTGTGAGCTCCTCATGGGTCACGTTTCCTTGAAATTTTGTTTTTCTGAAGTCTAGGGCTGCTGTCTTCATGTTTGAAGTAGCAGTCATCTCCCCCACTCATTATTAGCTGACTTTGGGAGAGAAGTGCTCTTTGTCAGCCCTGCTAGGGATCCTGAGACTTCTCAGATCTTCTATGGATATACCTGCTCCATTTTTCTTGCTTCCTCTTATGGCAGAATCCTTAAGCTTGCATGCCTTCTTTCAATCATGCAGTGCAGGAGTCAGGTTCCGATAGCCTCCCTTTTGCTTTCCCGAGGGTGGAGTTAAAGCTCAAATTTGGGGTCCTCTCCCGGCCCCATAAATTTGGGCCAGCCATCTGCATGTGCTCACTATTTGTTTGCCAAAGCTTTCTCTTGCCACTCCTGTCACTGTCAGCAGCATGCACAGGGAGCCAGCCACAGGGTCGGATGGGTGTGGGTAAGCTGCTCACAGCACTGAGGGCACCTGTGAACCAGCTGGGAGGGTACACAAGTGAGGCATCCCCAGTGGCTTCTGGGTGGCTTCTTGAGAGATGCAGTTAATACTACTGTGTTGCCCTCTGAGTGTCTTCTCTGCTGCTCTCCCAGCCTCTGCATGCCCCCTGGGCATGCAGCTCAGGGCTTAGGACTCTGGATGAGAGAGAAAGGGCTTCTCTGGCAGCATTCCACACAGCTGGGGAAGCTGGGTGCTTACTCACGTGTTCTAGGTTTTCTCCGTGGGAGAAATCACGGTCCAAGAGGGACTCATGGCAATGAGCTCTGCTGTCCTGGGGGAGGTGTGATGTGGGTAAAGTCCAACTGTTTCTCTTACCACGCTAATGCATCCAGTGCATGGGGTTGTTTTTTTCTCCAGTGGCGTGCTGGGCCTTCTCTGCTGGAAACCTGAGCTTCCACAAAGGCTCTCTTATCCGTGAGTGATTGTCTAAGACTGTGTTCTCCAGGGGGCTCCTGGCCCAGGGCTGCGAGAGACTGGAGTTGGTTGATAGGCCAGTGGAGAGTCCACAGCTGGGACTGAGGTCTGTGTGCCCGTTACCCAACACACAGGAGGGCAAGGCTACTTCTGGATCCCTCCACACATGGTGCTGGAACGCATAGCTCCCACAAAGGCACTTCTGTCTGTAGAAAGATGCCAAATTGTTGTGGAGGGTACACAAGTGAAGGATGTGTTATTTGGTTGTCTTGTTGCTCTCTCTTCATACCAAGTCTTTAAAATCTGGTGTGTATCTCATTTATACTTACAGCTACTTACACATCTCAGTCCAGACTAGCCACATTTCTTTTTTTTTTTTAATTTTTTTTTAACGTTTATTTATTTTTAAGACAGAGAGAGACAGAGCATGAATGGGGGAGGGTCAGAGAGAGGGAGACACAGAATCCGAAACAGGCTCCAGGCTCTGAGCTGTCAGCACAGAGCCCGACGCGGGGCTCGAACTCACGGACCGCGAGATCGTGACCTGAGCCGAAGTCGGAAGCTCAACCGACTGAGCCACCCAGGCACCCCTAGACTAGCCACATTTCTAGTGGTCAAGAGCTGCACTGGCCAGTGGAAGGTATATTGGATAGCATAACCTTTATTTAAAAAAGTGTTTTAATTTATCTTTTATTTTCTGTTTTTTTAATTTTATTTATTTGTTTTTAAATTTACATCCAAGTTAGTTAGCATGTAGCGCAATAATGATTTCAGGAGTAGATTCCAGTGATTCACCTGCTATGCATAACACCCGGTGCTCATCCCAACAAGTGTTGGGGATTAGCCCCTTACCCACTTAGCCTATCCCCCTCCCACAACCCTTCCAGCAACCTGCAGTTTGTTCTCTGTATTTAAGTGTCTCTTATGTTTTGTCCCCCTCCTCGTTTTTATATCATTTTTGCTTCCTTTCCCTTATGTTTATCTGCTTTGTGTCTTCAATTCCTCATATGAGTGAAGTCATACGAGATTTGTCTTTCTCTGACCGACTAATTTCACTCAGCATAATACCCTCTAGTTCCATCCACATAGTTGCAAATGGCAAGATTTCATTCTTTTAGGTTGCTGAGTAATACTCCATTGTATATATATATATATATATACCACATCTCCTTTATCCATGCAACTGTTGATGAGCATTTGGGTTCTTTCCATACTTTGGCTATTGTTGATGGCACTGCTTATAAACATCGGGGTGCATGTGCCCCTTTGAAACAGCACTCCTGGATGCCTTGGGTAAATACCTAGTAGTGCAATTGTTGGGTCATCGGGTAGTTCTATTTCTAATTTTTTGAAGAACCTCAATGTTGTTTTCCAGAGTGGCTGCACCACCTTGCATTCCCACCAACAACGCAAAAGAGATTCTCTTTCTCTGCATCCTCACCAACATCTGTTGTTGCCCGAGTTGTTAATTTTAGCCATTCTGACTGGTGTCAGAACCACTGACACCACTCGTTGTAGCTTTAATTTGTATTTCCCTGATGATGAGTGATGTTGAGCCTTTTTTCATGTGTCTGTTAGCCATCTGGATGTCTTCTTTGGAAGAGTGTTTATTCATGTCTTTTGTCCATTTCTTCACTGGATTATTTGTTCTTTGGGTGTTGAGATTGATAAGTTCTTTATAGATTTTGGATATTAGCCCTTTATCAGATATGTTATTTATAAATATCTTCTCCCATTCCATTGGTTGCCTTTTAGTTTTGCTGATTGTTTCTTTTGCTGTGCAGAGCCTTTTATCTTGATGAGGTCCCAATAGTTCATTTTTTGGACAGCATAACATTTAAGTGATATTTCCTCTCTCTGCCCCAGAGATATTCTGTCATATCTCTGTTTAGTTCCTTAATAGCCACTGGAATAAAGGTATTCGGAGGAGTTAGAATATGGACTTCAGAACCAGACCATCTGAGTTCAAATCCTGTTTCTGCCATTTTCCTACTGCATGATCTAGAGAGAGAGAGAAGATGCCCAACAGTCCTGTGTTTTGGTTCTTTTATCTATTAACCTAATAATAGTCCCTTTCTTAGAATGTTGTGCATATATTAAGTTCTTAAAAACAGTGCCTGGTATAAAGAAAGTCTACATAAATGTTAGCTGATACTATTTACTTGCCTAATGTTGGTCTTCCTCCCCTAGATTATAAACTTCTTGACAGCCAAAGCCATGTGTCCTTGAACTTTTGAATCCCCCGTGCCTGGGATAGAGATGTACTCAATACATTTTTATTGGGTGAATTGAACGGGTAGATGGACAGAGATATAGTAGGGACAAGGCTTTCTGCATAGAGGATATGGTTTTGGAGGTTGGTGTTGTACGAGTAGGACTTCTCATCATGAAGAGAAAGGGGCCAGATCAGGCAGAACAAAGAGAATAAGTAATATCATGGAATCGAGGGAATGTGTTGTGAGGAATACTCTGCTGGCTGAAAAGTGAAAGTTGAAAGGGGACAGAGAAGGAAAGGGAACCGGTAGGAAATGAAGCTGCCAAAGGATGTTGAGGCCACCTTGTGGAAGCTGAGGATGTCATGCTAAAATCTTTGTCTTCTATAGTTTGGGGAAGGGATGCTAATGGTGGTATTTCAGTTTTTTTCCCCCTATATTTTAAGTGGTGTGGTTGTAGTTTCTTTTTTCTTATATTGGCTTTCTACCAAGTTTTGCTGTTACAATGTTATGCTTTATCAAAAAGAAAAAAGAGGGGCGCCTGGGTGGCTCAGTCGGTTAAGCGTCCGATTTCGCTCAGGTCACGATCTCGCGGTCTGCGAGTTCGAGCCCCGCGTCGGGCTCTGGGCTGATGGCTCGGAGCCTGGAGCCTGCTTCCGGTTCTGTGTCTCCCTCTCTCTCTGCCCCTTCCCCGTTCATGCTCTGTCTCTCTCTGTCTCAAAAATAAATAAACGTTAAAAAAAAAATTAAAAAAAATCAAAAAGAAAAAAGAAAGGACCCAAATAAACATAATCACAAATGAGAGAGGAGAAATAACCCACACCACAGAAATACAAACAATTATAAGAGAATCATATGAAAAACTATATGCCAAAATATTGGGCAATCTGGAAAACAATGGATAAATTCGTAGAAACATATAAATGACCAAAACTGAAACAAGAAGAAATAGGAAACATGAACAGACTGATAATCAGAAAAAAAAAAAAAAAAATTAAATCAATAATCAAAAAACTCCCAACAAACAGAAGTCAAGGACCAGATGGCTTCACAGGTGAATTCTACCAAACACTTAAAGAAGAGTTAATACCTATTCTTCTCAAACTATTCCAAAAAAAATAGAAAGGGAAGGAAAATTTCCAAATTTATTCTGTCTGGCCCGCATTACCCTATACCCAAACCAGATAAAGTCATCATAAAAAGGAGAACTACAGGCCAATCTTTCTGATAAATACAGATGCAAAACTCCTCAACAAAATACTAGCAAACTGAATCCAACCACAGATTTAAAAAATCATTCATTGCGATCAAGTGGGATTTATTACTGGGCTGCAAGTGTGGTTCGATACTTACAAATCAATCAACGTGATACATCACATTAATAAAAGACAGGATAAGAACCATGGGATCATTTCAATAGATGCAGAAAAAACACTTGACAATGTAAACAACCATTCATGATAAAAACCCTCAACAAAGTAGTTTTAGTGGGACTATACCTCAATATAATAAAGGCCATCTATGAAAAACCTAATATCAGCTAAAATCATCCTAAATGGGGAAATACTGAGAGCTTTTCCTCTACGTTCAGGAACAAGACCGGGATGTCCACTCTCACCACTTTTGTTCAACAGAGGACTGGAAGTCCTAGCCTCAGCAGTCAGACAACAAAAAGAAATAAAAGCATCCAAATTGGCAAGGAAGAAATCAAACTTTCACTATTTGCAGGTGACGTGATACTATGTATAGAAAGCCTGAAAGACTCCACCCAAGAACTGCCAGAACTGAAATGAATTCAGTAGAGTCTGAGGATACAAATCAACGTACAGAAATCTGTTGCATTTCTACACACCAATAATGAAGCAGCAGAAAGAGAAATTAAGAAATCAATCCCATTTGCAATTGCACCAAGTATGGTAAGATACCCAGGGATAAACCTAACCAAAGAAATGAAAGTCTTATACTGTGAAAACTGTAAAACACTGAGGAAGGATATTGAAGAGGACACAAAGAAATGGAAAAACATTCCATGCTCATGGATTAGAAGAATGAATGTTGTTAAAATGTCTATACTACCCAAAGCAATCTCCACATGTAATGCAAGCCTTATCAAAATACCAACAGCATTTTTCACAGGGCTAGAACAAACCCATAAAATGTGTATAGAACCACAAAAGACCCCAAATAGCCAAAGCAATCTTGAAAAAGAAAAGCAAAGCTGAAGGCATCACAATGTTGGACTTCAAGTTATATTACAAAGCCGTAGTGATCAAAACAATATGGTACCAGCATGAAATAGACACAAAGATCAATGGAACCAGAATAGAAGACCCAGAAATGAACCCACAATTATATGGTCAATTAAACTTTGACAAAGCAGGAAAGACTATCCAATGGGAAAAAGACAGTCTCTTCAACAAATAGTGTTGGGAAAACTAGACGCTGCATGGAAATGAATGAAACTGGACCACTTTCTTACACCATACACAAAAGTAAATTGAAAATGGATGAAAGACCTAAATATGAGACCTGAAACCATAAAAACCCTAGAAGAGCACACAGGCAAATAACTTCTTTGGCATCGGCTATAGCAACTTCATTCTAGATTTGTCTCCTTAGGTAAGGGAAAGGAAAGCAAAAATAAACTATTGGGACTACATCCAAATAAAAAGTTTCTGCACAGTGAAGGAAACGAGGAAGATTAGTGACACTAATTGCCAAAAGGCAACCAACGGAAGGGGAGAAGATACTTGCAAATGACATATCCGATAAAGGCTTAGTATCCAAAATATAAACTTATAAAACTTAACATCCAAAAACCAAATTAAAAATTTTATTTTTAATGAAATAAAATTTATTCTTAACTTATTTAAAAATTTAATTTTAATTCATTTAAAAAATGGACAGCAGATATGAATAGACATTTTTACAAAAAGGACATACAGATGGCCAAAAAACACATAAAAAGATGCTCAACATCACTTATCAAGGCGATGCAAATTAAAACTACAATGAGGGGCACCTGGCTGATGAAGTCAGTGGGGCACGTGGCTCTTAATCTCAGGGTCGTAAGTTCAAGCCCCACATTTGGTGTAAAGGTTACTTAAAATATTTAAGGGATGCCTGGGTGGCTCAGTCAGTTGAGCATCGGACTTCAGCTCGGGTCATGATCTCGCGGCTTGTGAGTTTGAGCCCCGCGTCGGGTTCTGCGCTGACAGCTCAGAGCCTGGAGCCTGCTTCAAATTCTGTCTCCATCTCTTTCTCTGTCCCTCCCCTGCTCATGCTCTCTCTCTCTCTCTCTCTCTCTCTCTCTCTCTCTCTCAAAAATAAAGAAACATTAAAAAAAATAAAATCCTTTTAAAAATCTACAATGAGATATCACCTCATCAGAATAGCTAAATCTGGTGCATCTACTCTGGAAAACAGTACGCAGGGGCCTCAAAAAGTTAAAAATAGAACTACCTAGGATCCAGCTATCGCACTACTAGGTATTTACAAAAAGTCTAATTCAGAGGGATACATGCACCCTGATGTTTAATAGCAGAATCATCCGCAATAGCCAAATTAGGGAAACAGCCCAAGTGTCCATTGAGTGATGAATGGACAGAGAAGATTACTCAGCCGTTAAGAATGGAATATTTATCAGCCATAAGAAAGAATGAATTCTTGCCACTTGTGATGACATGGGTTGAGCTAGAAAGTATAATGCTAAGTGAAATAAGTTGGTTGGAGAAAGACAAGCACCCTATGATTTCGCTCATATGTGGAATTGAAGAAACAACAACAACAAAGAGCAAAGGGGAAACGAGAGAGAGAGAGAGAGAGGCAAACCAAGAAACAGACTCTTAACTATTGAGAACAAACTGATGGTTACCAGGGGGGAAGTAGGTGGGCAGATGGGTGAAATGGGTGATGGGAATTGGGGACTGCACTTGTCTTGATAAGCACCAGGTATTGTATGGAAGTGTTGAATCACTACAGTGTGCACGTGAAACTCTTATTACACTGTATGTTAATTAATTGGAATTTAAATAAAAACTTAAAATACTTTCCTGGGCTTGTAGAAATAAGAAACTTTTCCTCCTACTGCTCTGGAATGGTTTACATTTTTAAAAATGTTTTTACTTGCTTTTGAGAGAGAGAGAGACCGAGCATGAGCAGGGGAGGGGCGGAGAGAGAGACACACAGAGTCCAAAGTAGGCTCCAGGCTCTGAGCTGTCAGCACAGCCCGACGCACGGCTCAAACTCGTGAATCGCGAGATCATGACCTGAGCGGAAGTGGGATGCTTAACCGACTGAGCCACCCAGGCACCCTCGGGATGGTTTCAATAACATTAGGTTTACCTGTTCTTTGAAGGTCTGACGGAACTCTCCTGGAGGGTTCTCAGCAGGAATGGCATCCTTCGACGTCTGTTGTGAAAAGATTGTTCTAGCACGAGGGTGAAGAATTTGTTAGATGTGGGAGAGCCTGGGGGCAAAATGACCAAACGAGATTTTTTAATCTCTGGCAGCAGCCGGAGGAGTAGGACAAATAGCAGAGAAGTGTGGTCTCATGGGACGTGGAGCACTGATCCTGGAGCCATCCAGAGCTGGAGATGAGTCAGTTGTGTCATTTTGGGCCTCAGAGTCACTAATCTGCATATATGCAAAATAGAAACAGTTCTCTTTTAACTGTCTCAACCCTTATTCCATAGCATCGTTCAGATTAACCCAGAAGACTGGTGGAAGTATAGTGCCTGGTATCACCAGGTACTTAATAAATGGCTCTTGTATTTTATTTAATATCTGAAAGTCAAGATAGGGAGGGGAGAGAAAGAAATTTCAGACGGTGCAAAATTCAGAAGGTCAGCAGTGTCAATGGCAGACTACAATGAAATAGGATGAAACCTGAAAGGACACCACAGGTTGGCTGTTAGCCTCTGGATCTTAGAACAAACAGGGGAGGGTGGTGCAGGGTGGGTCGCAGCCGCTGTGTGCTGTGAGGTGGGGGAGATTGGGAGGTGAGATGGTGGGACCGGGTAGGGGGCTCTCATCTTGATGTCCTTAGGGGAGACAAGTAGTTCGCTGGGGAGGCAGGCATGGGGAGGGCCCTTGTGTGTTTGTAAGTTCATTTGTTTTTGGTACAGTGGGGAACCCTGATCACATTTGGGTAGTGAGAGGAAAGCCTCAGTGGTTAAGAAGGACGGATTGGCTTCAAGTTCAAGGATGGATGTGGTTGCTTGTGGATGATCAGGGCTCTCTCTACAGTCGGAAAGAGGCTGTGTGGCCAGGGATGGGGGTGAAGATGTCTGGTGTGCTTGGTTTTTAAGTCAAAGAGGAAGGGAGAATATCTTCAAGGGCAAGCGAGGCCAGGGTGCATGTCAGGAGAAGAGTGAGTTTTGGTAAAGACACTTTTTATTGAGATAGAATTCACACACCATAGTTTCACCTCTTTAAAGTGTATGATTCAGTGATTTCAGTTTCTTCGCAAGTTATACAGCCATCACGTGAGCTACTTTCAAGGCATTTTCATCACCTCAAAAGGAAAGCACTTACACACTTACTCTCTATTTCCTCCACCCCCAGCTCCTGGAAACCACCAATTTGTTTTCTGTCTCTACTGATTTGCCTATTCTGGACGCTTCATAGAAATGAAGTCTTATAATAAGAAGCCTTCTGTGACTTGCTTCTCTCTTTTGGTTTTGTAGATTGCATGTTTGTGTCCCCCTACAAATTTATATGTTGAATCCTTAGCCACCATTAGGATTGTAGTAGGGGGTAATGCCTTTAAGAGGTAATTAGGTCATGAGGGTGGAGCCCCCATGATGGAATTAGTGCCCTTATGATAAGATAAAGAGAGCTATCCTCTCTCTCTCTCTTTTTCTCTCTACCACGTGAGGATATGTTGAGTAGATGGCTGTCTACTTTCATCAGAGGACTTTCATCAGAACTTGACCATGCTGCTACCCTGATTTTGGAATTCTAGTCTCTAGAACTGTAAGAAATAAATGTACTTAAGTCCATGGCATTCTGTTATAGCAGCCCCGACTAAGACACTCTGTATAATGTTTTCAAGATTCATCCATGTTGTAATATGTGTTGGTACTTTATCCTTTTCTTGGCTGAATGATATTTCATTGTATGGATATACCGCTTTTTCTTTACCCATTCATCAGCTGACAGATACTTGCATTGTTTCTACTTTTTGGCTATTCTGAATAACGCTACTGTGAATACCTATGTGTAAGTTTTTGTGTGGACATATGTTTTCAATTTTCTAAGGTATATATTCAGGAGTGGAATTTAACTATGTGTTTAACTTTGTAAGGAACTGCCAAACTGTTTTCCACAGTATGGAAACTGTATGAGGGTTCCAATTTCTCTACATCCTCACTAACACTTGTTACTGTCTTTTTGATTATAGGTATCCTAGCGGGTATGAAGGGGCATCTTATTGTGGTTTGACTACATTTCCTTAATGACTCGTAACGTTGAACATTTCTTCATGTGCTTGTTGGCCATTTGGATAGCTTCTTTTGAGAAATGTCTTTTCAGGTCCTTTGCCATTTTAAAACTTGAGTTGTTTGTTTTTTTGTTGTTGTAGATGTAGGAGTTCTTTATATATTCTGGGTACTAGTCCCTTATAAGATACAGGATTTGCAAATATTTTCTCCCATTGTATGGTTGTCTTTTCACTTTCTTGACAGTATGCTTTGGAGTTGAAAATCTTAAGACTAATAACAATGACAGCAGCGACAATACTGCTTATTAGTATTATTATTAACAACTGTATTCTAATCCTTACTGGGTGTCAGACTCCATGCTAAGCCATTTATGTTGACTATCTTATTTAATCTTTACAAAGATTTCTGAGGGAAAAGTGTGAGCTCTGGAGTCAGCTATCTGGTTTCATGTTAGCAGTTGCTACTGCTTACCAACTGTATGACCTTGACCAATCTGCTGCTTCTTTCCATGCAGAGTTGCTAGTTTCCATAAGTAAAAATATAGGATACCCAGTTAAATTTGAATTTCAGATAAACGTCAAATAATTTATTACCTTGTTTAGTGTAAGTATGTCCCAAATATTTCATGGGACATAGTTACACTAAAAATATCATTCATTGTTTTATCTGAAATCCAAATTTAACTGGGCATCCTGTGTTTTATCTGGCAATGGTATTTTTGTGACTGTCTCCTTGTTGCTTAAATGAAGGTAAGAGCACCGTCTAAGTCTTTTGGTGTCTTAATTTGTTTGGGCTGCTATCAGAAATATAGACTGGGAGGCTTAAGCAGCAAACATTTATTTCTCAGTTTGAGAAGCTGGAAGTCTGAGATCAGGGTGTCGGCTTGGACAGGTTTTCGTGAGAGCTCTCTTCCAAATTGTAGGCAGTTAGCTTCTCCATGTATCGTCACATGGTGGAAAGAGAGAGAGAGAGAGAGAGAGCCAGCTCTCTGGCCTCCTCTGATAAGGGCATTAACTAACCCGATTCAATTAGAATTCCACCTTCATGACCTAATCCCCTCCCAAAAGGCCCAACCTCCAGATATCATCACACTCGGGCTTAAGATTTCAAAATATGAATTTTGAGGGGACATAAATATTCTATCCATGACATTAGATTTGTTTCGGGGGATTAAATGTGTAAGGCATATACAGATTTTAGAGCGTGAGTTGGCACATACTAAAAACCAAACTATTACCTCTGATATTGCATGGACTTTTCCTGCTCTAGTCTGAAGACTGAATTCATTTCATAGGAGCTAAGTGTGGCAGTTGTCGTAGAAAACAACAGCAACAAAGAGAAACATGACGTGTTTCAGGCCTGTTCATGCACAATTGAATACTGAGAATTTGGATTTTTTTCAGCGTAGGGGTCATGTAGAACAATATCCCGAATTGGAATGTACTAGTTGTTTACTTAGATAGGCTGGTCAAGATGAGATTGTTAATTTGTTGACATTGACTTGAAACAAACGTGCCAGGACACAGCCACCGTCCACAATGCCGCTTCAACCAGAACAGAGACTTGACGTTAACACGCAATGCTATTCTTACGAGTTCAGATAGGTTTCTTTCATCTGAACGGTAAGTTCTCTGTTGGAACCATGCTTCGAAAAGGTGAATTATTAGGTGGGCAGGACGTGAGTCGTGGATTCACGAAGGGCAGTGAATTGTGTTTGGACAAAGAAGAATCTGGAAAGAAAAGTCTAAAAGAGGCAAAACAGAAACAAGAGAAGCATTTGCACGTCATAGAGAAATGGTAAAGATTCTGGATGCACATTTATTGACAGGAAAGGCAACGGAGGAATGACTTAGACTACCCAGAGGACTCCGGTAACGCATGAGAAAATGCGTATTGAACCGGATGTCCCTTCAGAGCTGACGGGCATGCAAAGGAAGATTACGTAGGTAATAAGAACATACGTATTTTATAGAAAATTTTAAAAATTTATTTTTGGTCAGTGGCATAAATAGATTTGTTTACAGCTACATTTATGTTCATGGGCTGTGGGAGCTAAAACTAATTCTTACAGAGGTGATTGGGCAATAGTTTCCTCACGACTGCCTAAATATTTGGATAATTAGGGCAAAATCGAGAGTTCCGGGAGAAGCCGGGGGTGGGAGGGGCGGGGGTTGGATTTTCCCCCTTCTGATTTAGCGGAGCCTGATTGGGGCCGGTTGCCCCAGCTCTGTCGAGTCAAGGCAAGTGCAGCTGTAGGAGGTTTCAGCATGGGGTCCCTAACTCCAAGTGTTTTGTTAGTTTTTATTATAGCTGTACCCAGTCTTTACTGTCATTTGTACAGTATCTCATTAAAACCAACTTCTCCTTTTTTTCCAACATCTGCTTTTAAGCCTATTTTTAAACTATATTTTGAAGTAATTTAAAATTTTAAGAAACGGTGCAAAAATAGTACAGAATATCTGTATAATTTTATCCAGTTTCTCTAAATTGTTCACATTTTACATCTGCCTTATTCTTTCTTTCTCTTCTTTAAATGCACATACACACACACACACACACACACACACTACTATGTATATTTTTTTTCTGAATTACTTGAAAGTTAAAAATATAATGCCCATTACTCCTTAATACTTTATAAACATACTTTAAAAAAAGGCAAGGACACTCTCCTCCATAACCAAATATAACTATCAAAATTGGAAAATTAACATTGATATAGCACTACCATCTAATCTTCAGATGCTATTAAAATTTTGCCAATTATCTAATCATGTCCTTTTTTGGGTGTAACATCTAAGTTAAGATTTATACTTAGTTTTTATCCCTTTAATATCCTTCAGTCTGGAACAGTTATGAGATTATATAAAGGTGTGGATATCAGAAGGAGGGGGCTACTGGGGGGGGGGCATCCTAGAAGTCTGCCTACCATAAAGAATATGGCTTCTTATGTCAATATGTAGCATTTTGTAATTTTCAGGGCTTTTTTCCCTATTATAGTGCCTTGTGAAATTGGCACTTGACAAATACAAGCCTGGGGTTCAGAAAGGTGTTGCTGCCCAAGGTCAACATGTTAATCTCTGACACAGGCAGGACTAGAACCAGTCCGGATCTCCTTCCACTAGGCAGCACGGGTCCAGCTGCCCTCTGCCTTCCCTGGGCATCCCATGATAGCCTAGGATCTCCTCTCTCTTTGTCTGGCCTGAGTCTCTTGTACCCCATTCTCCACACTGCAGATATTTTCAAAACACACATTTGCTCATTCTTTCAATGCCCTTTTTTAGTTTGTAATCCTACCTTCTCACTTCATTAGTGTGATCATCTAATTGTCTATTTCCTTTTGTAGTCTGTAAGTTCCTGGATAATATGGACCTTGTCTGTCTTTACATGCCCAGGGCCAAGCGGAATGCTTGGTACATTATTTGTTGAGTAGGCTGGGGGAGGAAGATAATTGCAGTGTCCCTCATGAAAAGCAGAGGTCAGGGTAGACAGATAGCTCTCATCTGATGCAAAGTCTTTGTTCTTGGGAGTATGAGTTATTCATTGCTTAGATGTGGGGTTGCAGGTATCTAAGTGATCTGTCTTGAGCTCCAAGGTCAGATTTGATCTCTTACAGTTACTGGGTAGGACCGGTACCTGCTGACCATGCTCCGTGCAGTCCTAAGGCTCCATCCTGATGGTTGAGCTTGCCTGGAGAGGGGGTGGTTTGAGGATTCCGTGAAGTCCAGGTCCTGGGACATGGTGAGCTTTGCAATAGTTGCCTGCTACATGGCCTCAAAGGACCAGAGTCTCAAAAGACCATGGGTTTTCTCCAGTTTTGAACATTGGCCACCTGAGAAGTGGACACACAAGCTCTGTGGCACATGAGTTGTGAAGACAAAATGTAAATATAGACTTACCCTCTAAACACCTGACACCAAGTTTTGCTAAAAGTCAGGGAAAGGGACTTACAGTGATGTTGTCCCGATTATTCTTCATTATAGCCATCTAAACATCTATTAGTTGGGGCTAATGGGTGGTTGAGATCACCATGGTCAGTTTTTAAGAAAGAAAATATTTTGTTTTATTTTAGTTGTACAGACATGCGTAAGCCAGGTCATGATGTCAAAATGTATTGTTTTACTAATAATCTTGGTCAAATGTTTGCAAAACACTGGTCTACAGTTTTCTGCTAGATGAATATATGGGCCACAGCCCGTTTGGGAGACAGGCAGTAATGTGGCCTCAGCAGAGGTTAATACAAGAGAAATTTAGATTTGACTTTGAAATGCTCTCTCCCACTTGCATGCACACCCTTGCTCTCTCTCTCTCTCAAAAAAAAAAAAAAAAAAATATATATATATATATATATATATGTAAGTAAATGGGATTATATTATAGAAAGTGTTTTGTAACTTACTCTTTCCACTTAATAATATGTTGCACATGTTAAAAAAAATTAACAGTTGCCTGGTTGGATGTATCATGAATTGAAACAAGTCTCCATTGTTGCTACCTTTTTACTGTTTCTAATAGTAGTGTGAGGAAATCTGTCAACATGCCTGTTTGCCAATCATTTCCTTTGGATATGTTTCTAGGAAAGGAACCGATTTGTATCAAGGGGTACACACATGAAATATTTTACTTGTATTTCCCTCCATAAAGATGGTCCCAGTGTACTCTCCTGTGAAGGAAATGAAAGGACTCATTTCTTCAGATTTTGGTCAAAACTGAATGTTACCAATTTGTTTAGGTTCATTTACTTGATGGCTAAATTATGAGATCTTATTTTTTTTTTAATGTTTATTTATTTCTGAGAGGGAGAGAGAGACAGAGAGACAGAGAGACAGAGAGAGAGAGAGGGTCCCAAGCAGTTTCCGCACTGAGAGCCTACAACGTGGGGCTCGAACCACGGACCAGGAAATCATGACCTGAGCCGAAACCAAGAGTCGAATGCTTAACCCATTCAGCCACCCAGGCACCCCTGACATCTTATTTTTTAAGAAAAATCGTCCTTTTCTGAATAATAGTAAAGTTAAACATTTTCCTTTGTGTTCCTTTTTGTTTCTTCTTTTATGAATGCTTCTTCTTTTATGAATATGAATTTAGTTTCGTGTTTAAATATACTGGAATGTTCATCTTTCTCTTACTGATTTGTAAAGAATTAAAGAAGCATCTTAATTCTTTACGGTCACGGGTTCCAAATGCTGATTTCATAGTTTGTCACCTGCCTTTTACTTTTATGTAGGATATTGAGACATTTCTGTGAATCTTCTCCTTTATGGTTTCTAGCTTTGGTGTCAGGCTTCACAAATTTCCCTCTACCCGCCACTAGTTCTTTTATGCTCTGGCTCCTGTAAGTGGAGAAAGTTCCAAAAGGAGGTCAGAGACGCGGGGAGGAGAGCCCTGGGAGTGCAGCGGTCCAGGACGGTGCAGTAATCACTCGGTGATGGGTTGAAACATCCCACGGGGTGATTCTCCTCCTCCTGCCTCACATTCCGCGCCCTACTGGGAGTCCATAAGAGGCACTCTGTCAATAGCATAATAGAGTTGGCTCAGCTAAAGACCAGGTGTCCTTATGCATCACAGAGCAGACCCCGCCATGCTTGATGGTCTTGGCAGGTAATCCTGACTGACCTCTGGCATGGGTTTTAGAACTTCCACAAAACCGGGTGTGTTTCCGTTCGCCAGGCCAGGCCTCATTTGGATTCCTTACAAACGAGCAAGAAACAAACCTCAGACCACTTAAAAACAGAGCCCCTTCAAAGGCTTTGCCCACTTTATTCACTATGTAAAACAACACTTAGAGGGGCGCCTGGGTGGCTCAGTCGGTTAAGCGGCCAACTTCGGCTCAGGTCACGATCTCGCGGTCCGTGAGTTCGAGCCCCGCGTCGGGCTCTGGGCTGACGGCTCAGAGCCTGGAGCCTGTTTCGGATTCTGTGTCTCCCTCTCTCTGACCCTGCCCCATTCATGCTCTGTCTCTCTCTGTCTCAAAAATAAATAAACGTTAAAAAAAAAATTAAAAAAAAAATAAAACAACGCTTAGATTTTATTCACAGTGATTGCAGCCCTCTGCTGGTGAAATGAACTTCAGGCCGAAAATCTGAGAAGTTCTGCGTGTCCGTTGACTTGATTTTGAAGGTGGACGTTAGTGAGTGTGTCCACAGCTCACAACCAGTCTCTGTAGGGTGGACTCAGTAAGAACTGGTCAGGGAAGGCATAGGGGGACTTCCCCTCCCTGGAGCAGACACCCGAGAATGTCTCGGTGACACCCGATAATGTCACTCAGGGCAGGTTCCTCTCTGCTCTTTAATAGAAGCATGAACAAAGTAAGCAGCCATACTTTCTGGGTGCGGAGAGATCCTGTATAATTTACCTTTTTGGTAAAGGTGCCTGTGGGCCTCTGTGTGATCCACGTAAATATAATTGGCAGGAGTTACATTTGCTGATCCTCCTTGTTTCCCACCAGAAAGGAAAGGACATCACTAATTATATGGGTGGGGCCTCCAGGTCGAAAGAGGAATTTGAACTTGAACTGGAGTCTCCCAGAGAAGGGGAGAGAGCAGTCGTCTTTGTATACTAATGGCACCTTATGCTATCCCATTGCTGTGACGTCTGTGATCTCACGGCTGCCTGCCCACAACAAGCAGAAAGGTTCATCCGGGCCTTCATCACTCAGTGTTTCTGATGTGATGCGCCAGTGGGCCCAGGGGGATAGTCTGTTGGCCTCTTGGCAGCCGTAGTCATTCCTACTTTCCTGAAAGACTCTCCTCCCTCGGTGCCCATCACACCACACGCCCTCCTGCCTGTCTATCCGGCCGCTCCTTTGGAGTCTTCCCAGGCAGATCTTTTCCTAATCGCATTGGAAATATCGGAGCTGGGCGCTCTTTCTGTGCATGGTCACTTTCTCCCTGCCTGGTCTCAGAGTGTCCTCTGCCTTTAATTACCGTCCTAGTTCGTTCAGGCCGCTCTAATAGGAGATACCACGGACTGGGTGGCTTATCAATAACAGACATTTATTTCTCATTGTTCTGGCGGCCGGGAAATCCAAGATCAAGGCACCCGCAGATCAGTGTACGGCGAGAGGCTACTTCCTGGTTCATGGACAGCTCTTTTCACTGTGTCCTCACACGGTAGAAGAGAAAGGTGCCCTCTGGGGCCTCTTTTATAAGGGCGCTAATCCTGTTCGTGAGGGCTCTGCCCCTTGATGTAATCAACGCCCAAAGGCCCCCACCTTCTAACACCACCACACTGGGGATTAGGATTCAATATACAAACATCGGGAGGACACAGTTTATGGCAATTACCACCCATGGGCCAAGGACTCGTAAATAAATGACCTAAGCCCTGGCATCTCACCTGGGCACTTTATTGTTTCCACTTTGGAATCTAAAAGACATCTCAAATCACCATGCTTCAAATGGAAATCCCTCCCACCGCACTCCCATGCAAACGTTGACCAGCCCCACATTCTTAGGCCCCCACATCACCCTGCTCCTGGCCTGGCCTTATATCGACCGGCCTTATATTCACCTAGAGGCAGGCCTCAGATCTAGGATTCACACTTGAGATTTTTCCTACACCTACCTACGTGCAATCCAGCCATGATTCCTGTTGCCAGTGGCAGTGAGAAGGGACGTAGACTCTGATCAGACTGCAGAGGCTTGATTCTTGGCTCGGCCACTTTCTCCACTTGTGTCCTGGAGAAAGTCCCGTAATCTCTCTCTGTTTTCCCCCGCTTCACAGGGTTTTTTGTGGTGGGGATTACACGTACGTATTAAGGAAGATTAACCCGCCTTGACACATGTAAAGTACTTTACACATGTAAAGAGCGGTGCCAGCCACAGTAATTACTGAAGACGTGGTCACGGTTAATATTAACCTTACCTGACTTACCCGCCGGCTTTTCTCAGCGTTACCTGCCTCCACTTACTCTCCGCCACGAGCAGCTTCGTGCGTCCTATAGACGGCGTCCCAACAATCTTCTTAGCTTACTGCAGCCGGAACGATCTATAGAAAGTAGGAATTAGATCTTGTTGCTCCCTGATTAAAACCCTCGAATGCTTTCAAGTGTAGCATAAAATCTCAATTAATTTATGTGGCCTAGGAAGTCCTCCACGTGTAGCCCCCCCCCCCCACTGCTTTCATTTCAGTTGTACGAGGTAGATACTGCCGCTGCATGGCAAACTACCCCAAAATGTGGTGGAAAAAGCCAACAGTGGTTTTATTACGTGCATGGATTCCATGGGCTGGGAATTTGGACACAGGAGAGGAGGGATGGATTGTCTCTATGCCACCATGTCTGGGGACTCATCCGGGAAAACTTGAATGGCTTGGAGTGACTTGAACAACCGGGGATGGAATCATCTGGCACGTTGGCAATGATGGCAGGGAAGTGGAGCTCAGAACACGGTATATTATGACCTGTTACTTGGAAAGCAAAGAGCATCTCTTCTCACGTACTCCTTTTGGTCAAAGCAATCACAATCCCACCCAGGTTAAAGGAGAGGACCCACGGACCCCACCCACAATAGGAGGATATTGAAGACTTGTGGCAATGTCTTCATACTGCCACACTTCTTTTGGTCTCTCTCTTGTGCTCACTGGTTTCCAGTCACTCCTGATTCCGTCCTGTTCTGAAAACAGACCACCTAATCCTAACCTCAGAGTTTGTCCACTCTTTTGTGCTCTCTGGTGTGAACTCTCTTCTCCCAGGTGACTGCATAGTTGGCTCCTTTTCAGAGTTGGCCTGAGTCATCACTTTCAATTCGCAGAATGATTTTGAAACTTTGCTGCCAGTGATGAAGCCCTGATACCTCCTTCTAGATATGGTCTTAAACTCAGTTCCCAGTCAACATGTTTTGACTTTGCCCTGTGGGGTCCAAGTCTTGACCTCTGCTGCCTGAGGCCAAGTCCAGGATTTTCCTTCCAGAGGCAAAGACCTGATTTTTTGCTCTTGGGTCTAAATCCCCGCTGAAATGTCAACTGGCCAGAAAGACCTTCCCAGACCACCATATCTAAATAGTCTCCATCTTTCTATCCTCTGTTTATGTCATTGATAGCGCTTAGCACAATCTGTAGTTATCTTGTGTGTATTTCTTTACCTGTGTATAGTGTGTAACTTCCATGAGGCAGGTTGTAAGTTTCTTTGTTTCCATTACCCTATCCCCTGGCATATAGGAAGCACTTAAAATATCCTCGTTGGATGAATGAATGAATGAAGTTTGGGAGGGCTCAGAAATGAAGATTTAAAAGTCAGAACTATTTAAGTGGTTAAATATTAACCCATGGCAGAGAAAGAAGCTCAGGTAGAAGCTAATGTCAAAGATAATCAATATTTATGATAGGGTAAGAATGAACATTGAGATAGAAGGGGCATAAAGGTATGAGGGGGGCCAGAAGAAAGGCATCAAAGAAGCAAGGGAGGGGACCCCGAAGGAAAACAGAGGTGACAATGTTAAATATCACAGGGAGGCCAATTAAGATGAAGATTACCAAATGTTCCTTAGGTTTGCCAAGGAGGGGGCTGTTTCCCAGAATTCTTTCTGGTAAAGAAAATTGCAGCTAGGGGAAGAGCCAGATTGCCGTGGCTAAGAGGCAAGTGGGAGCTGAAGTTGAGGAGGTGGAGACCTTGATACTTGACGCTGAGGGAAGAGCAGTGCCAGGGCAATAGCTGAGAACACAGGGCCAAGGTGGGTGGGAAAGGCTGCGGGGTGTTTCGAAGTTGAAGGGAGTGAGTGGCAGAAAGGATGAGGTTCAGGAGGAAGAGGGTGGGACACAGCGTGGATTAAGAAAGAACCCTTGAACAGGCTGTCCTCTTCCGATGAGATTGTTAGCAAGGAGAGAAGATGGGCATACACGATTCTCTGCTGGGAGTACTCATTCCATTTGTAGCTCCTTGTTTAGCATCTGCTGGCCGTGAGGTCCATGACAGCAGGAGATGGTTAAGGTCATGACAGCTGCTGAGGCACACAGCTGAGGGTGTGACTAAATCGAGGGCTTTTCTGAGATGATGTGTCCCAATCTGTAAGGCAGTATGAGCTTTCCCTGGCATCTCTCTACAGCGTTGGTGCAGGAATAGAGTTTTAGGGTTGCTCCAGGATTGGGGGATTGCGTGGTAAGAGGGATAATGGAAGGATTGCTGCTGTGGAGAGTTGGTCATATGATGGACTGTGGAATCCAGCGGGCGTGGAGAAGGTGACTCAGCCAGCCTTGACGATGCTCTGTGGGGATGAGTCTTCATGAAGTCCTGAGAAGCAATGGCTAAAGATAAGGGTAGGCCAAGGTTTCTGGGGTCAAGAAGATGAGGGAACTGAGGGGTGTGTGTGTGTGTGTGTGTGTGTGTGTGTGTGTGTTTCATAAATTTTAAATCCAAACAGGATTATGATAGGAGTTAAGATAGAAAGAATATTGCTGCCGTAACAAATAAACCCCAATACATATAATGGCTCAAGCACAAGAGAAATTTATTTCTGTATCATATGATAGTTCAAGGTGTGTGTCTCTGATCAGGTGGCGGGGATGGGCACAGGACCCCTGCTCCACGCAGTTCATTGGAGACTTGGGCTGCTGATGGCTCGACCGCCAACACGTAGCTCTCAAGGTTGTCCAGGGAGCGTCATCTCAGTCAGCCAGAAGGAGAAAGGAGCTCGGGGGAGCACAGAGAGAGTTGTGTCTCTAGAAGAGACCATCATAGTGCCCCCCTCCGTTCAGTTGGCTAGAACCCTGCCACATCTAATTGCTAAGGAGGTTGGGAAATGTAGTGCACTTGTGTGTCTTAGAGGAAGAGGAGAACGTGGGTTTTGTGAATAGCTGTAGCCTTTGGCACGCTGCAGTGCCACAGAGAGAAACACTGATCCAGTCGCTTCCACCCTAAATAAATTGGAGAAGGGGTCCAGAAACTGGGATGTGACAGGCACTGGAGTGGGGGTGGGGGGGTGCTTTTGGAAGGTAACGGAAGCGTGATGGTCTGGAAGTGACTTTGTCCGGTGGACAGATGGAGTGCGTAGGAGTCAGATTTATCCGGTTTCAGTGCTGGCTATGTTACTTCTGGCTATCTAATTATGGCCCAGTTACTCAATTTCATTATTTAACTCCCAGCCTTAGTCTCTTCATCTGTAAAATGGGACGGATCCCACTGATTTCGCAGGAGAAGTGGATAATGGATGTAACAATTTGTAGTGAATATTTTTCTGCTGCTGCTTATTTAAGGCTCTTCAAAGTCACAGACGGAGTGAAACCTCATCCAAAAAGTTGGGTGACGTTGGCCAGAGCAGACCTTACATCAAGGCTACCTGGGGACCAGTGGAGCATGGAGATCAGACAAGCAGAGCCCAGACCCCTTCTCCAGGGGCAGCGGTTACCCTGGTCCAGCCACCTGGCCATCTGCAGACAGACACTAGAGTTGCCTAGAACTTTCTGGTTTCCAAAAGAAGGTGAATGTGTGGCTTTTTTCATGAGAAGTCTCCTCATTTGAAAATGTTGGTCAAATTAAAAGTCCACCGAAACCACTGTATGGTGAAATAAAATAGGTCTCTGGGCGGATCTGGCCCATGGGCGACCATTTTGCCCCTTGCATACTCTCCATCACCGAAGGCCAGCTGGAAGCCCTGACCTCTGGATCTGTGCTGCCCCATGCAATAGCCATAACCATAAGGAGCTGGTTGAATTAAAATTAATTTAAATGAAATAAATTAAAAATTGAGGCTCCCCCCCGCCATCACACTAACTATGTTTCTAATGCTCCACGACCATGGGTGGGGGGTGGGTGGGTAGTGGCTGTTGTGTTGAACAGAGCAGATATAGGACATTCCCCTCATGGAAGAAAGTTCTTTTACAAGGCACAGCTCCCTGGATAGAAGGGGCCTGAAAGGTAGTATCTTGTTACAAGGGGCTCCCTTTCTTAGACGTGATGAATTAGGTGTTGTCCCATAGCCAGGATGGGGGGTGAGAGGAAAGATTCGCAGAGTTTCATATTGTCTCGCACACAAGAGTAAGACCCGTCTCTGGGCTGTAACTTTGGCGAGTCATGGAGATTCCTCCACTTCCGCCTGGCTCAATCCATGGCACTCCGGATGTAAAAGTTGAGACACATACCTCGTCTGAAGAGAAGGTGTTACATCCTAACCCCTCTCAGGCAGAATGCTGGGGTTCCTCTGGTGGGAAGGGGCCGTGATCTGTCCTAGGTCCTGCTACAGCAGAATGGATATGGAAGGAAGGTAACTGTCATGCAGAGATTGGGACCGGTGCTTTAGTCGGGCAGGCAAAGTCCGTCAAACAGTTCAGCACTCTTTTGTCCTATTTCAGGCAAATGGGGAGCAGTGGCCGTGGTTGGTGAAGGGTGAGGAGGACTCCAAGGTACAATGGCCAGAGATCCATCAGTTAAGTAGAGCCCCGGGATGGGGTCCAAGAGGAGGTCACTCTGAAAATCACTAGCTGGTAGGCAGGCAAGAGCCGTACTGTGGGAGGTCTGCCATATAAATTACCGAATCCCTTCTCCGAGAAAGATACCTATTACCCACCCCTGACTCTGGCGCCTAGCAACACTTGCATCCCGTTTGGACTTGTCTAGAAACGGAAGACTGTGGTTGACAACGTGATGGGCCATTCGTAGGGTCAAGGGGGCAGGTACGGACGTTAACAACGGCTTTGAAGCAAACCTCTCGGAAACTTGACAGGGAGGGGAAAGGAGGAAAAAAATGGGGAGACCAGGAGGAGAAAGGAAGCCCCTTATGTTTGACCAAAGATCTTTTTTGTCCTCTCGTTACCTCCAGGATATTTGAGGTAAGAGAATAACAACAGCACAAAGCAAACTAAGGCCTGGAGGGTGCTTTTAAGCTGATGCAAGGGCCAGCAAAGAATTTTGTTCATTTCTTCTCCTGCACCCTCTGTCTTGGCGGCTTCAGCAGTAAGAACATGAAGTGATGAGAGCCACGGCATGTAACGTTCTAAATGACACCATCTCTTTGGGGGACGTGTTGGCTGGTTGGTGTGGGCAGACACGATGGCCACAGGAGAGCTACCCAAGGTTTGCACGTGCAGCAGGCCTGGCGGAAGCTGTCAGGAGGCCCCTGCCGCCTTCGGGAAAGGAGGAGTCAGGCATTTGGACAGGTGGCTGTCCTAGGAAGGTGATGCAGAGATTGGGTGGGAGCGGGGTCCGCTGGCCTGCGCATGGCTGTCACCCTGAGCAGCAAATTAACTTTCACAAGCAAGCGGGGGAAACTTCCAGGTTGTGTCAGTAAGAACTGCCACTGAGCAGTTAACCTAGGTGGGCTGCCTAGGTGGCTGAAGGACAAGCAAGCTGCGTTTTGGCCAACTGGCTGCGGCCATCCATGGGCGGAGAGGCTGGCTTAAGCCAGGAGGGGCCGTGGGTCCCGATCCCGCATGCTGCGTTTTTTTATTAGGATGTTGTGGCCTTACATTCTGCTGCATCCTTGCTAGTTGAAATTACAATGGCCTTGACGTAGTCTTCCCCGCTTCTTCTCCACCATCTGACTTAGAGGTTGTCATGTGAATGCCCAGACCTGGCCTCCGCAGACTCAAGAAGGATCTGTGTGGGGCTCTGTTCATCTCTTCACCCTTTACCCATCCATCCATCCATCCATCCATCATCCACCTATTCATTCATCCACCCATCTACTTATCCATCCATTCTTTCAGAATCTGTTGTGTGCCCACTGTATGCAAGGCTCTAGGGTGCGCGCTGAAGAAAGGAAGTATAGTCTTCTGCCATCGAGATGCTTATCATCTAGGAGAAGGGGACAGTGTATAAAGAAATTGCACAGGAAACTGTTTCAGGCACCCTGCTAGTCTTTATAGGGCCCCGTGGTGCACAACAGAAGGAGTGATCTGCTCTCCCTGGGGTCTCAGGAGTGCTGCATAGAGGAGGCGATGGCGTGAGGGGTCAGAGAGGGGGTGGGGGTGCTGGGAGGGGTGGAGATATGAGTCTAGACACAGGCTACCGTCAGCCTGACCCATCTGGGGAGCATGGGGTGTGGAACAGGGACGCAGAGAGCGCTCAGGAAGGCAAGAGAAGTAGGCAGGAGCCACGCTATGCAAAAAGCCTGGACGTTGTGCTAAGGATTTTGGACTTGGTGACACAGGTGTTGTGGAGCCATGAAGGCATTTTAAACAGAAGAGTAACAGGGCCAGATTTGCGCTCTAGGACAAGTACGGATTCAGGACAGCATGGGACCCAGAGGCGGTGGAACACTTAATTCAGCCAAAGAAAGAGGGTGACACCCCAAAGAAGGCAGTGGCCCTTCCCCTCCCAAGACCCCCAGGATTACTATCTTCCCGTGTTAGCCAGTCACCTTCAAGTGGCCACTTTACTAATTTAATTTTATTCCTCAGTTCCCGGGGCACAGAAGGGAACTCTCGGGGCACTCGGATTCCACCCCTGGATTGATTGCAGGCCTCCACGAAGTCAGCACTGCCTGGAGGTGCGCAGTCTGGTTTGAAAGCCTGCATATGTACCGCCCCAGTTGGCTCTTTCCCCTCTCAGTGACTTCCTTATCTGCTTGTGGCCCAGGGGGTCCCCTTCCGTGTCTTGAGGGAGGTTGGACCCGCTCAGAAGTTGGATGGTGCTTGGCCTCTGGTGGGCGCCATCGTGGGGGGCACAGAGCCCCCAGCCCAGACCTATGGCAGGGGGGCACAGCTTCTCTGGAGCCCGGGAGGGCAGGGGCTGTGTGTGAGGGGCATGCGAGCTCGCCTCCTGATTACCCTTTGGTCTTCTGGGGCTGGCACACTGCGGATATTAAACTCAAACTTGAAAACAAACCGTGGGTGGGCAGGGGACAGGGGAGTGAGGAAGGGGGGCAGGAAGACACCTCTAATTAGGGAAAATTTAGCCATTCTTTAGATCTTTACAATATCCAAATGGACTGCTTCCAAGAATTCACAGACCAAGCCAATAAATCGCCCCTAAAGAGGTCTCTAGGGGACCCGTTTGAACGAATGGGCGAGAGGCATGGAGTGCTTTTGAATAAGTGAGTGGTTCTCAGTATTTGAACGCGGCTGGATTCTTTTAAGAGACTTAAACTCCTGAACTATTATTTGTAGTCCCTGGACACACAGTTCACACGTTTTCTCAGACCCTTGCGGAACAGACGCACCTTCTGGATCAAGGAGGGCCCAAACGGACAAGGAGCTGCTTTTATTTCCTGAGTGTGTTGGAGCCCGAGCCCAAAGCGTGGGTTCAGAAAAGAAAACCCACCTGCAGGGACCTGCGGTGAGTTGTGTTGGTGAAGGCCAAGCCTGGTGCATCTGAAGGACAGGTCCCAGAGGGAGTGAAACCTGCCCACACTGTCATGAGTGGCTGCCACTCGGGCCAAATGACCCAGTCCAGCGAGGCAGATTCTTGCCGTCTGGCATTTTGAACACTTGGGTAAACGAGGTCTTGAGGGGTGGCAGGTGCATGTCGGGGAGGCAGAGGTGGAAAGAGAGGCCTGGGTCACCTGGGCTGGCAAAGTGGGGCAGAGCTCTAGGAGGAAATCTGCCCGGGGGCCCGTTGGAGGGGCCCTGCTCATTCGGCTCGTTTTCATGGAGTGTCGTGAGCTCTCAGCTAGGTGGCGCGGAGGACAAGGTGGCCGAGGGAGTTTGCAGTTGCGAGATAGAGGCTAAAAATGCAGAAGGGAACAAATACACAAAATACTTGCAATTGTGATCTTTGCTGTTGAGGAGCGGCTGAGATAGGGAATTCAGTGGAGGTGGGGGGCAGGCTTCAGACAGGGTGGTCAGGGAGAGTCTTCCTGAAGAGGACGGTGAAGGGGGAGAAGGAGCCGTTTCTGCAGTGAATGGGAGAAGGGGACAGTAGCAGCAGCAGGCCACTGAGAGGAGACTAGGAAATGGAAGGAAACCAGGGTGCCCCCGGGGAGGAGGGGGAGGAGGCGGGGAGGGCAGGTTGAGGCTGGGAAGGAAGGCGGTCTTGACAGACAGTTTGCATTTTATTTATGCAAGCAGCCAATCAGGGTCTTCCTCTTTTAGCTCAGAGGTAGCATTTTGCATTTTATTTATGCAAGCAGCCAATCAGGGTCTTCCTCTTTTAGCTCAGAGGTAGCATTTTAAGGGTTCCCGGTCACTTACAGGTTAGCGGCAATCTATTCTGGTCATGATGAAAGGAGAGCTGGTCACTGACAGAAACCGAGTCCTGCTGGGAGATGAGGAAAGAGAGACAGAGAATTAATTTTGGGACAAGGGGGGGTGTCTAAGGAATGCAGGAGGTCCTTGGAGCCTCGAGGGGCAGCCGGGGCAGCCGGGGACTGTGAAAGGGGTAAAGAAAGAGACAGCAGACCAGCTACAGCTGCCTCTTTCACAACGTGGGTCCTGGTTTCTGCTACAAAAGTACTTTATCATTTAAAGAACTAGCCCCTTGGGCTGTGGGGTCACACAGACCTGGATTAGAAGAACCCTGTTCTTACTCTTGCATGTACCGGGGCCTGGGACAAGAGGTTTCTTTGAGTTTTTTTTTCTCCTGTCTATACGATAAGGATATGAAGACTTCCCTAGTAAGATTTTGGGGGAGGATTAAATAAGCACTCAGTGCTGTACAGAG
The DNA here is from genome assembly GCF_046562875.1 of Panthera onca. NCBI lineage: Eukaryota > Metazoa > Chordata > Mammalia > Carnivora > Felidae > Panthera > Panthera onca. The sequence goes on from NC_138342.1 coordinate 173,367,875, forward strand.
ATGGTGGTAGGTGCCCACCAAATGTTAATTGCCTCCTACTGACTACATAACCAGCGTTTTACTAGAAGGCAATCAAGTGGAAAGATAGTGGGACTATTTACCACTCTTTCATAAGGCGTCCCCACAGGGTAAAGAGCAGGGCCATCCATGTACTTTGGGGAGTCGGAAAAGTCCCCGGTCCGCCTGAGACCTGAGGGTTAGTTCATCTTCTCTCAGCTTCCTTTTCTGTAAAAAAGCAGGATGTGGTGGGAAACTGGCCGAAGGTGAACAAGTTAAAAAACATCCCTCGACCTTATCTCTGGAGATTCTAATCAGGAGGTCTGAGCTGGGGCCCCAGGTGGTTGTGAAGCAGAGGCAAAGTCATTCCAGGAACCCTGAGACAAGGCCTTTTTCTAGTCCTGAGTCACCCGCCAGATGAGGACAGAGGGGACCAAGAATGCATTCTACTCATTTACCACCAGAGGGCGGGCCTGAGGCGTGATGGCCAATGCAGACCATGCTGTCTGTCTCCAGCTCCCCGCACAAAGAGCCCAGGGGAAATCTGCAGTGGCACAGAGGATGATGTGCAAGGCAGGTAATGAAGGAGTCATAAGAGGAGCAAGCCAAAAGCTACTAGATTCTGAGGTTCATGCATTCCTCTGGGTCGTGCTGACAGCATTGGCACCGATGGGCCTCTTGTCTTCACCCAGTAAGGGCTTCATCAAGACGCTTTCCCAGCCCCAACTGAGTTGACCAATACTCTTTCCGGTGCTAGAAAAAGCAGCATCTGGCTCAGAGGGCCAGTCACATCCACCCTCATGGGTCACCACTCCGTAACCCTGGGTAAAGGATGCACCCGCTGGAAAGGCTTGGATCCGTTGGCCCTTGGCTATTCCTCTGCAGAGGGCCCCTTCAGGGTCATGCACACAAAGGAACCAGTTGTTATGGCCCGATTCCATCTGCAGAGAAGAAGGCATCACTTCCAGCTCAAGTGTCCTAGTCAATGCCCTTAGTTTTTGGCAAGGAAGAATTCCAGGACCTTCTCCTTACCACTGCGTTAATTTTAACCTCCGCTGCAGACAGCACTTGAGGCTGTAGCCCTTGGCGTCAGTACTGCAGCAATGTGGGGACCTTGGGGTTTTCTCTTCTTTGCCGCGTCTAGGCTCCACTCTTCCTGTCAAAATTTATGCTTTGGAGTTTCCCTACTCTGTGACATCCTGAACGTTCCACTTCCGCAGAGGCCCGGGGGCGGGGGGGGGGGTGGGGGGAGCATAGAAGCAGAAATGGCTACTTGCAGCTTCCCAAAGGGGGAAGATGAAACCAAGAGACGTGGTGGGCCTGGTCCGAGACAGGACACGTACTGTGCAGGGCGCTGAGGAACTGAAAGCAGCCGAGTCACCCTGCAGCGCCCTAGGGACGGGACTTCATCTCCCCACCCCCAGTTCCCGGCAGGTTGTAGGACTCAAACATCTTAAAAATCCTGACTGAATGTCATCACTTGGACATCTAAAGTCCCCACCCTGTCGGACCCCGTATGGGGGAAGACGTGGGTAAGATTTTTGAAAGAGTTCTGAGTCTCTGTGAACTCAAACCTTCAACGGAAGGAAAATCCTGCTCCCCTCAGCATGGTATATTGGAGGATGTATTGTGTAGGTGGTGGGATATGATAAAGGGTGTTATGCAGGCACGTACAAAGAATAACGGAAGAATGGAGAAAAGAATGATCTAAACTGCAAGAATGATCTTGCAGTTTCCGGGACTTGGAGGAGAGAAGGAAGACCCAGCAAGGCGACAGTGCTAAGAGAAAGGCTGAGTTGGGGATTTTGTTGACATTAAAACTCACCGTGGCAGTGACATGGAAGTCCCTTTTTTTCTTAAAACGATAGCATTTAGTTATATGTCAAACACTGAGGGCCCCTGCCACGGATCAGGCAGGGTACCGGTCACTGGAGAAAAATAAATGCAAGGCTCTCAGCTTTTAGGAATCATGCTCTGATAAAAGAAACAGACAAGTAATTACAATGCAGAAGGGTGTATGTTTCAGGAGAGGCGAAAACAGGAGGTTGTGCTTAATGTTTTAGGGGGCGGGAGGGAAGCAGATTTCACTGAGGAGGGGATCTTCAAGCTCCCTTTTAGAGGAAGGGTTGAGGGAAAAGGGAGAGAGGTGAAGGGAGGAACACAGGGCAGGGCATGGATTTGAGAAGGCACAGGGCCTTGAGGGGCAGTGTGTGTGTGCGTTGGTGCACGTCTGCGTGTACCCCCTGAGCATGGGGAGGAGACGTGGGTGTCAGGGATGGGAGGTAAAGCTGCAGAGGAGGCGGTGGTCAGAGACTGGTATGGAACCTGGTAGAACGCTTGTGTTTCATGTTTGAAATGCATTTAATTTTTTAAAAGTTTAGAAAAACCACATCTGAGAACAGGCTAACATATTTGGTTTGGGGATAATGGTTTGTAACTTTATAGGAATTTTGAGTGCTTATTTAAAGACAATGTGAGAAAATAGTCTATGTTAACAAGTCTATCGGTGCAGAGTGGGTGGAAAATTCTTCCCCACCCCCTTTTATTTTTCTGCATTGCATCGAGCGGTAAGAATGATACGAAATGCAGATTGCAGACCGTTCTTTTCCTTGGCCAATGAAAACTATTTGGTATCTTCTTTGTGCCAAATACTCTTAGGCTCTAGTCAGAACGGACAAATCAACTTAAACCTTAAATCTTTGAATATGTGTAAGTGGAAATGTCAATTACTGTGGACTCATATTGATGTCTACTGAAATAAGGCTAATACAAATAAGACTGACATAAAAGCTATTAGGAGCTTTTATTACAAAGCAAAATATTCGATGGCAAATCAGAAAATAACAAGATATAGTTCAATCTGTCAAGATCAAAAGGTTCGGGAGTGGGAAAATATAACAAGAATGTTAACAATTTAATTAGAAGTCATTTTGTTTTAAGTTAATTTGAATCTCATTATTTGCTTGCTTGTCAGGTGGTATTTTTTCATGATTTAATAGGACACTTGCCCCCACCCCTGTTGGAACCTACAGTTGGCTCTCACTGGTAGGAGGGCACATTTTAGCTTTCTCAGACTTGTAACTTTAACCCTTACAGGATGACACCAAAAGCTGCTGACATCAAGTCACTTTGCTCTTTGCACATCACGTAGTTGCGGTGGGGGCGGGAGGGGGGGCGAGGAGGAGTGCTTCCACTTTATTTTCAAAATGCACAGCTAATTGGAACTTGAGTGAATTAATCAACCATGAAGCTTGCTGCATGCCCTAAAGCTCCCTTCTGGGATCTTAGAATTTATCAGAATAGAAGCGAAAGAGTACAATGTTACATCTTTTGGACAGATAACCATCCAAAGTGGCCAGATGCAGAAAGACATTGGAACGTGGGCCCACAGTAGCCCCAGGATTATTTTGTCTTTATCTGGCTAATCTTTGCTGAGCAGGTATGAGCCAATTAAACGGATTTTTTTTTTTTTTTTTTTCACGGCTGCCCGATGGCCTAGATTATGGAAGGATTCCTCTATTGTTTGATCTCAAGTCGAGAAAACCAAAGCCATGGGCCTGCCCAGATGTTTTAGTCACTGTACCTGCTTGGGCAACATCTCCGAAGAGATGACCCCTGGTAGACCCCTTGGGATCAACTGGACCAGTTGACTGGACCAGGGATTCCGCAGTAAGAGTGCCACTGCATGATTTGGACCAGCAAAGCTAAGGGATTCCAGGCCTGTTCAATGGCTAGCGCCAAGAGAGCCGTTCAAATTGTAACTAGCATCTGCCTGGGAAATCAAGAGTCGCCTATTAACTCTGATTCCGGACGTTTTCGTATGACTCAGTTTCCCTTTCTTTGGGGGTATAAGATCTTTTCATTCCTCTTCCTGCTTCTCCACAGTTCATCACCTCTTTCGGTCCCATTGTGTGATGTGGAGGCCCCTCTGCAGCACTGTAAATCCTCGGGCACGGTAATCTCAAGTTTTTCTTCAACAGATCTGCAGGCACCGGTGAAATGCGCCCGTCTAAACCCCCAAACGGGCGTGAGCGGGCCTGACTCCTAAAGAGAGCAAGGCCGCAGACCGGGCTTCCCCCCCCCCGACGCCCCGCGGGCCGTAAAAGGCTTTCAGGGCGTGGTCTCCCGTCTCTCTCTCCCAGCTCCAGCCGCCGACCACAGCCTTCCCGCGCGGCCTCCCTTCCCTGCTCAGGGTCCTCAGGGCTTTGGCCTCTACTGCCCGCTGCCAGGCCACGGAAGCCTGCGACCCGGCGTCCGCCCTCAGGCTAGCTCTCCTCCCGCAGAGGGCCGCGCCTCGCCTCGACCGGCGCCCCCCGCGCCCCCAGGGAGCCCGGCCGCGCGCCCGACGCCCCCGCGCCGCCCGGCTCGCAGGCCGGCGTCCAGCAGCCCCTCTCTCGGGGGCCGGGCGGAGGACGGGCGTGGTCGGCGCGGCGCCGCGACGAGCCCTCCCCGCCCCGTTCCCCTTCCATCCGCTCGCTGCCATTTGAATCCCCCGTCGACTCCTGGGTGGGGGCCGAGCGAGACTTCGCGAAGGGCGAGGGCGGCGGGAGGAGGGCTCGGGAGCCCCTCCCGGGCGGCGCGGCGCCGGCCGGCGGTGCAGTCGCGCGCTCGCCGCCAGCAAAGCCATTGGCTCGGCGCAGTCACCCCACGCGGGGCTGCAGCGGCGGCCTCCGCGGATTGGCGCGCGGGCGGGCATCCAGCGGGGCGCGCGCGAGCGGGTGCGTGCCGCTCGGGCTGCAGCGAAGCCCACCGTCTCGGGGCCGGGCTCCCCCGGCCCGTAAAGACCACCCCTCCATTGTCCTTCAGTTGCTGATGCTGCATTTGGGGCGGCAGCCAGCTACAGTCCCCGACGCCCTGGCCCAAAGAAAGGGCGCGAAAGGCGCGCTCCCCGCTCGGGCGCACGCACCGACCGCCGCCCTCGGCGGCACACTGCAGCATTTCGCGCTCTCGCGCCGCTCCCCTCCCCGCCCGCGCTCATTTGCATATCCCACGATTGTGGCCAATCAGGGCTCGTCTCTCTCGAAGCGGATGGCTTTTGCCTGAGAGGAAAGGGAGTGGCTGGCAGCGCATGCGCCGCGGTGGCCGACTTGAACCGAGGCTTTTATTGCTGTAGTTTATTTCCACCCCTTCCCTCCTGTTCTCTCTCTCTCTTTCTTTTTTTTCCGCCCTAGCTGGGGCTGTGTTGGAGCAGAGGAAGAAAGAGATAGGATTGCATTTATCCCTTACGTTCTTGAAATCTGCTATCAGCAAGACCAGCTAAGCGGTTGCATCTTTTTCAATCCTGCAAAAAATACCATTTCTTTCCTGGCAATTTTTGCTTTAAAGGTGTCCTCTTGAAATTATTTTTTTCCCAGGAGAGAGATGTCTTATCAGGGGAAGAAAAATATTCCACGCATCACGGTGAGTTTGGTACTTGGGAAATCTGCGGTCGGCCAGCAACCTTTTGTGGCAAGGAACATCCAAGGAATTTTTTTTTTTTTTTTAAAGGAGCGGGAGAAAGAGAGACCCAACTTTTCTTTTTTCCTTTTTTTCCCCTGTTGCTGAAGAAGGCGATTGTAGTGGGAGACGCAGCCGTCTAGAATTGTAAGCTACATAATTTGTAAGGCATAAAAATAGGAGCGTAAGTGCATTAAGGACGTCTTAGGTAGCGCGCCAGATCCGCTGTATCCTTTTATTGTCAGTTCGAGATGCTGCAGTGCTGGCCTGCGGGGTGTAAGCAAATGGATGCCAGATTGAATATGCATGGTTGAAGCTCGGATATTGTTCTCCGGGCTGCGTGCTGCGAGGCTGGACTCCAGGAGCTGGCTGGGGGAGATGGAGAAATGGATTCTCCCTGTGTCTCCCGCCCCCACCATAAAGGCTTTCTGGAGCCTTCCTCCGGCTCCTTAGAAAAAGGAGCGGGTTTCAGCCCGGAGGCGTAATGACAGCAGAGGGATGCTGGAAAGGGCCGGGAGTGCCGGGATGATGTGGAAACTGGAAGGAAAAATAGGGACGCGGTGATGAACAGAAGAGGGTGGGGGGCCAGGCGTGGGCTTTTTGTCGATCACGGACTGGTTTTTGGTGGCTCTCTCGGCTTCCTCGCCCTCCGGTGTGGGGCTGGAACCCTGGAAGGGCTCAGGGTTCGCTTTCTTGTGACTTTCTGCCCCTCCTGCAGCCAAGGAGGCGCCCGTGTTGGCGCATACAAAGCGGGCTGGGAGGGTGGGCGTTGGGGACAGCGCGGAGCGGGGCTCGCGGAGGTAATGGCGCTGCGCGACGCGCGGAGCAGATGGCCCGGCCTGGCCTCGGCCAAGACAATGATCGCTGCGGCCGGAGGTGTTGGCGCACTTTGGGGCCTGGAGTTGTTAGTTTGTAAATCCCGAGAAAAAAACATCTAAGCGATGAATTTGCGATGCTTCAGCAATGAACACAGGTTCTTGCTTTCACCGCTCTCCTGCCCTCCCCACCCTCTCCCCATCTTTTCCTGGAAAAATCTCACCAGTCCTAGTTCTCTACATCCCCGAATGAAATCCCGGGGAGAGAGGGAAGGCGAGGGAAATTCATTGTTACATAATGATGTGCAATTGCAATTGGCCAGCTGATTGCTGGGTAGAACCCAGGGCTGAGGCAGAGACCGAAAGAATCCTTGTAAACTCAAGATGTGTTTAGGGCTGGATTTGAGGGCGCGCTTTCGCTCTGGTTTCCTTCTTAGCTAGGGACACCCCGGCTTCCTCTGGATGCACGAGGGCACACCCATCCGCAGGAGAGAGACGTGGAAACAAATGCACAGGGGAGGGGGCGTGTGCTCAGGAGGATTTTACAGGATGAACCAGGCTGTGCTAAAGAGAGGGTGGGTACTAGCTTTTTCTTGAAGGCCAAAGACCCAAGATCCCAAAGGGCCGGGCTCGGGGAGGAGGGAGTGGGTGGAGAGGACCCAACGTTACGTGTTCCCAGCTCTGGAGAAAGGAGTCTGGGGAGAGGGGGTGGGGAGCAGGTTTGCCACAAGCCTCAAATAATTTGTTGTCTTCGTGAATGAAAAAGACAGTTTGGTTTTGACAGTGTGGGGAGAAAAATTTAGAAAGCAAACGATCAAGACCTTTTTTTTTTTCTTTTTCCCAAAGAGCGCCCCCTCTACCCTTAAAAAAATCTGGTTACATTATCTTAGGACCTATAGTATGGTTTCCCTCCTTCCATCATCACGGCCAGCATCTTATGTAAGAAGCCTTCTGGAAGGGACTCGAGTGGACGGGGCGGTGATGTCTCATTTTTTTTCTTAGCATGATGTTGGCTCGGGGATTCGCACTGATGGCTGGGACAGGTACCGCAGTGACTAAGGGCTTCTCCCCTGCCTTCCAGGCGACGTTTATCCTGTCACAGCTGGGTTATGGGGGAAAAGGGGGAGATCATCGTGGGCAGAGAAAAGTCCACTGGATCAGGCGACCTGGGGCAAGTGGCTTAACCTCTCAGCCTCAGTTTATGTGTCATGGGAATAAGAATCTGGCCCCACCCACCTCTTAAATTTGTTTTGAGGCTTTGGTGACTTAAGGTACCTGACAGGAATTTTGTAAAGGTCTTACACAAGTGCAGGAATTGTTGACTGTTTATTCCCATTTGACTTCCCAAAGTCTGTAGTAGGATGATGCACCCTACAGTGTATAAAATTAAAATGATCTCACTGTTTTTCATTATGTTAGAGAAAAAATAAATACTTTCTATACCCGGCTGTGTGTGCATTTATGTGTAACAGTATCTTTTTTTCCTAGGTATCTAGCAGCTTATATGTTTATTCTCATTTTTATTTATTCCCCCCCCCATATATTTTTTAAAGATTTGCTATAATTTTCTGGTTTTGGTGGGTGCTAAATATAAATAGCACTTACTAAGAATATTGGTTTGTAACTGAATTTTAAGGTAACCGTTATCAAAATGAATGTCATCCTCTGACGTATTTTGCATATTAAAACGGTGGCCTGTGGTTCAACTTGTTCCCCACCTGGGGATACAGCAGGTGCGTGTCCACTGAACACAGGACATTAATATCCCATTCCATCCACAGCATTTGGGATAGAGAGGAGTCACAGTGTACCAGTTCTGTTGCATTCCTGGCCCTCACATGCTGCTTGTCATATATAATTTTTTGCAACCTTTAAAATACAAGCGCATCAACAATGTACATTTTGGAACGTGCCATCTCATCTTATCACAAAATTTTACATTTTTCTTAACAGACTAGTAGTTAAAGTGGTGTATATTTGAAGTGTTCACTCCCCCTTTGTTACAGTTGATGTGATTCACCCCAAAGATAAAAAGCAAATATAAAGAACGTATTGTAATGAAACTTTGCAGTGGTTGAGCGAAGTGTGTTTGTGTAGAGTATCCCATGACAACAGACTTGGTTAATTTTTCCCTACACAAACCATGCCAAGAATTGACTTCCTTACATGTGGGTGTATTTATTTTTAATGAAATTTAGCCTGAAGCCATTTAAAAAATATTGTCTTCTTTATCTGAAATGTTTACACTGTTCTTTAAAGAGAGTTTGGTGGGCATTCTTTCATTTTCTCTCTATTTCAGTGGAGAGAGATAGTTTTTGTTTTGTTTTGTTTTGTCTTTAAACCTAGAATAAGCTTTGAACTTTTGCCAGTATGTTCTGACTCATCAAGTGATGAATAGGTTGTCACATCAGGTTCACCTTTGTCACTGAACCTTTTCAGAGTTGGCTCATTTTGAGCATCTCTTTTGAATACCGAAAAATGTGTCCTTAGCTCGTTGTCTTGGTACTGATGTTCCTCATAGGTCATGCCTGACCTTATTACTTCTTCGTTTCAGAGTGATCGTCTTCTGATCAAAGGAGGTAAAATTGTTAATGATGACCAGTCATTCTATGCAGACATATACATGGAAGATGGGTTGATCAAGTAAGTGTTACTCATTATAGAGACGAATTTGTATACCTTCCAGTATTCCCAGACATGACCTACAGTTCACACACATGACATCAAACTTGAGTGACTTCACAGACTGCCTCACTTAGGATATGTTTAAGCTTATTTTGATTGGTGGCAACTAGTGAATTTGAAAACTCAGATTTGGGGAATTCAAAGGCACAATTAAATGCACACCCATTTCCTTATGTGTTATGTAATTGACTATTTTAACTGAGGTGACACAATATCTTCTTGTTGCCAGTTTAAATTCTTGGTTTATGATCTATTGAGTATATTAAAGGTTTTCCTAGAATATAGTTGTTTGGGTAGATTGCCCAATCTAAGGCATAAACTTGGCATCCAGCCTCTTCTATCTAGATAACACATCTGCTGTCTTAATTAAGCATCCAAGTTGCTGAGGCCAAAGGACACCAAATGAATTACCAAGTAACAGACAAAGTACTGCCTCATCCCCAGGGAATTTTAGGTTTCATTCTTTAAGTGGCAACAAACGCAAATAAGACTGCCCTTGTGTTTATTGTGTATTGTGTTACAAAAGAGAAACAACAGAGGGTTAAAGTGAGCTGAGTACACACCAGTATCTTCCTGCCCTCCTGACTGGGAGCACTCACAGGGCCCTGGGAGAAATAGCACATCTGTTTAAAGACAAACACTGTAGCAAATGACATCTTTTAAATAAGCAGCATTCATCAAGGCTAGCAGCAAACCAGTCTGGAGGAGTGGAAAACTGGAGTGGATGGGTCTGTTGCCTGGAAACTCACACCCTGATTTATGAACCTAAACTAGGTTTTAACATTTCCACATTTAATGTTTTCTCCATGTGTGTTTGTGACATTCTCTGCTCGAGGCTCTCAAATACCATGACTTTCATGTTCCATTTCCGCCCCCCCCCCCCCCCCCCATTAGAAGCCAGCCTGATACTGGCCTAGAAGTGAGCATGCCTGTGTGCTATTTTTAGTCCACACTAATTTGTTTTAGAACTTTTATCAACTCCTTGATTACTTTTTCCTTCTGAAAAAAGCTGCTAGAAAGATGTAGCAAAAGTGTTTTTTGAAAATTGGAAATGAATCCATGACCCTCAACGGAATATTAATTTTTCCGTCCTTAGTATCTGAGTTGCTGAGCACATGCTTCCAGATTTTTAAATAGTTGTAATCATAATGTTCACTTCTCTTTTTTCTTTTTCTTTTGCTTTTCTTTCTCTTTCTTTTTCTTTTTCCTTTTCTTCTTTCTTTCTTTTTCTTTTTCCCTTTCTTTTTCTTTTTCCTTTTCCTTTTTCCTTTTCCTTTTTCCTTTTCTTTCTCTTTCTCTTTCTTTTTCTTGGCTTTGTTCTACCACTGTCTTTCCAGTACTGTTTTCTCAGTGTGGAAAATAAATGTAAAGTGCAACCAGGTCTGGAGAAAATTGCTATACAATTGAATTAGTTCAACTGTATGTTATGGAGAAAGTGTTGTGGCATTTTAGGTAAATGTCTTGGGGGCCTTGTAATCATTTGATCTTAAGGGTTTTCTGGCAACTAAACCTCTTCCATCAGCATGTCCTGGTGCTTTATTTAAATTTTGTTTTGTAGTATGCTCTGTTTGCCTCTTAGCTGGGGTAGGGACTGGGGAGTGCACATATTAGGAATATTAATAATAATCCAAAAAGTCTACAGAACCTAGGGAAGGATAGTTTATGGCTTTGTGAAATGTCTGTCAGAGCCCATTTGACTCAGGAGTGGTTCATTTATAACTGTTATCACCCGTCCTGTTTACTTAGGCAAATAGGGGAAAACCTGATTGTGCCAGGAGGGGTGAAGACCATCGAAGCCCATTCTAGGATGGTGATCCCCGGAGGGATTGATGTCCATACCCGCTTCCAGATGCCTGACCAAGGAATGACCTCTGCTGATGACTTCTTTCAAGGCACCAAGGCCGCCCTGGCTGGGGGAACCACCATGATCAGTAAGATAGCTTAAAAATAATCATCTCAGAGCTTGGGAACCATTATCATTTGAAAATGCGTCTGTGTTGTTTCGACTCTTTCCTTCTAATAGTTGCTGGACTGAGCAGTGGATTGCTTTACCACATAAGGGGGAGGGGGCAGGCCAGCCATTTGTCTTGTTTCCTTGTCCTCGTTTTCCGTCCAACTCTGACGTGTCCATTTGAACTTGAGAATACGGTGCTAGGGAACTGGGGTAGGATAAAAGGAACGGCCTCTTGCTTTCTCGGCTTGAACTTTTGTCTTCCTTGCTCTGAAAATGTGATTTGATGGTGGTTGCTTTAAACACATTGCATTTGGGGTCATCGTCAGAGCTGTCCGTTTTGAGCCTTTGCTCATAAGTATTTGATTTTGGCTTTTAAACAGTTCCTGAGGCTGCATCTTCTTGGAGTGACGGCGGGGTGCTGCAAATGAAGTGTGGAAGCAGGAACCTGTATTCGTTCCACTGCTAAGAAAATCAAGTGGGGGGAATATTTCCTGGCCTGGGCTTGACGTAAATGGAATTGGGCAGCCCTCCTTCGAGAGCGACCCACAGATATTGTTAATTGTCATTTATGTAGGAAAATTGCTGCCACCCAACAGCAGATGTCCTTCATGCGTTGCTCCAAGGAATTTGTGCTTTTTGTTCGGCAAAATCTGAAGTATATTTCCTGGAGTCATAGCATGCGTGTTCAAAGTTAGCTTGTATAAGGTCGGCTTCCAATGTGCCTAATGATGCCCCTGTGACAGATACTATTTTGGTTTTGAAGAGGGGGATAAGCTACACCATGGCCCATCAGAGACATATGTAAAAAAAAGAAAAAACCAAAAACCGTTTATCCAAGAGCGAAAGGAAATATATAATCCATCTTCAAAACTTACAGTTCAGTTCAGAAGAGGGTCAAAGTAGAAAGAACTTAGCTATTTTATGCTTTAGAAAAACCTATGTTGCTGCTTATTTTTCAGAATGACGGTCTTTTTTCCTTGTAACTTCACAGTCCATCTCTCAGCGTCCTTTTTTCTATTCTGCCACTTGGGCGAACATTGCCCTGCTGTCCCCTCCTAGTCTGAGCGCCCCTACGTTTTAAATTGCACTTTCTTGGTCTTCTCTCTCGGTCCTGGTCTTCAGAGTGTCTGAAGGATCAGCGACCACTGTCTTCTGGTTCAGCTTTCTAATCAGAGAGCCTGCAGGTTGAAGCCTTATTACTTCACTCTTGCTGCACACCTCACCTTCTGACCTAGTGGGAGCCATTCTCAAGGGCGTGGGGGGCGGGGATCCTCCACCCACAGCTCAGTGCCCTGACCTACTGGAAGAGGCTGCCATTTTGTCAGTCGTGTCTGCTAGGACTCAGCTGGCACCAGTGGGCCTGGCTGCCCCTTCTCCAGGGCCAGCTGCAGAGCCACATGGGAGCTTCGAGAAGCACCGACTGCTTGGGTGACAGCCTGCAAGGCCAAGCCAAGGCTATAATCTGCCTCTGTTTGAGTTCATATGAGGTCCTCGTGGGCCCCCGCGTTGTTCACCGGGTATTAATAAGCCACAAATAATCTTTCCCGAGTGAGTGGTCAGTGCTGTCTCTCAGTGGAGGGATTGCTGGGCGGGAGCCCCCTGTGGTGGAAATGCTGCCAACCAGGAGTCTGCCGTTGTGGTCTCCCTCCGGCACTGACTCGCTGTGCGACTGTGGGCAGGTCCCCTCACTTCGCGGGCCTGCGCATCTGCACGATGAAGGATCTGCACGAGCTGACCCTGCATGTCCCTTTCAGCTCCCACATTTGGTGACTCACCGAGCTCAGAGACCGTTTGCCTGTGATCAAGTGCACTTCGCTCAGCAGACGCATAAAGCCCTGTCTCCTCTCAGACTTACTTGAAAGACCCCACCATTCTGTTTTCTCGTCTCCTACCTCCCTGAATGGGCCTTTCACTCCTTGCACTTGACCCATTCTTTGGCCCCCCATTCTGTGTCTTGTCCCTTCTCTGCTTTCACGCCGCACCCCCCCCCCCCCCCGCCCCGACTGCCTTCACCACGAGGGCATATGCCTTCCTGCTGATGCCCTGACATTCTCTTTGATCTTCTTCCTCAGCAGCAGTGGGCTTCCTTCCCTTCCTTCCAAGTGGGCTCCTGAGCAGGGACAAGGGACAGATCCACAAGGCCTGTACCTGGTCTGGGGGCTGGGAACAGTCAGCAGATGGCCTTATGGCAGATAAGGGGGAAGGAGAAGTCAGACTGCCTGCCCTACACATCCGGGCAGAATGTGATCGTATTTCAGTGTAGGGTTTGTGATGCAGTAGTAAGGCTAAGAGGCTAAAAGGCAGAGGGATTTAATGAGCAAACCCCAAGGAAGAAAAGTAATCAGAGGTGGCAGGGATATGATTAGAATTGTCACACCCCAAACTCCACTGCTTTTAAAGCCCTGAGAAGAATATTACCTGCCCTTGCAAATAACCACCCATGGTTACTGACCTCTATAGAATTCCCACTGGCCTGCCCTTCCCTCGGGAAGCAAGTGGGAATGATACAGATGAGGAAATCGGGATTTCTTCTGCTTGCTGGTCAACACATTTCGGCATTGCTTCAGAAAAGCACGCTTTACAGACACAGAGTTTTGCGAAGAGGGAGAGCTAGCTTAATGTGACTTGGTTGGTACCTACAGCCTGCTCCTTCAAGGAAATTGTAGCTTCCTCAAGGAGTTTCGAGGCCAAAAAAAAAAAAAAAAAAAAAAAAAAAAAAAATGCTTAGGGCCCTGGAGGAGATTCAAGTGAAACTTGCAGAAGCAAGCCCTTGAAGTAACCGGTGCACCACTGCCCACACCCCCTTCCTGCCATCTCTCTGAGTTTCTACAAGCCTGTCACCTGCACGTGCCCTTTGCAGTGCCCTTCCCAGGTCTGTCTGAAATGGCACGGCCCAAGGTGGAAAATGTAGCCGAGTAGTCCAAGTTTAAAAAGGGAGGTGACACGTCAGCAGCAGAAAATAATATTATTGCCATCCAACAGAGCCTCCCATTGAGAATGGCACAACGAGAGCTTTGTAAGGGGCCCCCAGTGCAGGGCAGACGGAACGCCCTTTGCCCTTTCCATCCAGTGGTGGGTGGGCGGAGCCTCCAGACAGGCCCTGCACGCGGCATCGAGACCAGCCGAGGGGTCACGGAGGTGGCAGAGTTGCTTCCTGGGGAAAATGCTACTGGGTTCCCGAGAGCGTTACGCTCATCAGAGTTAAGACTCCAACATCTTAACCAGAGAGAAGCAGATGGGAATGGTTACCTCCGTTTTATAGAGGGAAAGTCCGGGGCCAGAGAGAAGGGCGTTATTTGCTGATGCTTATCCTGTGCGTTGGTGTTCGCGGCCGGTGTGGAAAACACATCTACGGGGCTGGCTTCCCCACCTGCCAGCTGTGTGACTTAAAGCCTCAGTGGCCTCATCTGCAAAGTGGGGAAAGTTGTTACACAGAGTGACTTGGAGACATGAGAACAGTGCCTGGCCCATAGTAAGCACTCAGATGGGGTTGAGTTACTTTTTTTCCATCTGTATTAGGTACCAGCAGCCTCTCATCTCTGTAGAGACCCCTTCCCGATCGCTGCTTTTGTAAGAGAGCCGGAGAAAAGAGACTGCAGCTGCAGGAGGGCACAGGGGTTCCCTAAACATGGCCGACAGGTTGTGGACCCTGGTGTCACCTGCATGCATTTCAAACATTCAGCTTCCTGGTCCCCACCCAGCATATCTAAGCAGAGAGCGTGCTGGTGGGACCTGTGAACCTGTATTTGAATCTGGATTGTCACATGCACTTGAGCTGTTCGAAAGCACGGATCTCGGGTCCAGGCCAGATCTCTGGACTCCCGATGTCTAAGGACCAGAACCCACAGTGCAGGGAAAAGAGCCTGACTGTCATTTTTGCTAACCTGAACTTCAGGCTTTCCCTGGAGGGGTGGAGCCCCAGTGCAACACCCTGCACCGCAGAGATCAGGATGGGACTTGAGCACAGAGAAGGTGCAGGCCTGGAAGAGACCTCTCTCTGAGCTCTGCACTGGTCACCTTCTAGATGGGGCTCCTTGGATGTGCCTCAGGCACCTCCATCCAGCTGTCTCCAGGCATCCTTACCCTCGCCTCTCATTGTCCTGCCTCTCTTCTGGCGCCTGACCCCAGCGAGGGCCGCAGTCACAGTTATTCTGGCCTGAACTCACAAAGTCACCCTGTGCTGCGTTGAGTGAATTTTGTCTGTCCCTTATCTCTTGCATCCGTTCCATTACTGCCACTAAGTCATACCTTTGTTGTCTGTACTGGATTTGTGCCCCCGCCTTCGGAGGAGTCTCACTGCCTCCGGGATTCTGTCTCTGCAGGGATCCTGTCTCTGCAGCGTGCACATCTCCTTGCACCATGGCACTTTCTCTGACACGGCGATGATCATGCCCTCTCCCTCCCTTGCAGCCCTCAGGGGCTCCCTTTTGCCCAGAGGATGCAGCTCAAGCAGCAGAACGCTCCATGCCGTGACCCAATCCTGCTGCCCCAGTCTCGACCCAGATGTTGTCACCTTAGCCAGGGGATGCCCTTACCTTCTTCTCTTTGCCTCCGGGAATGTTTATTACTCTTCGAGGCCCAGCTAGGTGTCACCTCTGTCCCAGAGCCCCTGCTCAGCCCCCTTCCCTGTAATCTATTGCTGCTTCTTTATGCCTTGGCAAACATGGGGTTTTTATCCCAGGGCCCTTATGACATCCATCATGTGTTATAATGTGATCAAGGCTCCTGCCTCTTTCATTTTGGTATTCCCCACCCACCCAGCAGAAGCACCTGAGGGGTGCTTCATTAATGCTTCCAGTTGAATCAATGAATGAATGAGTGAATGAGTGAATGAACGGGGACGCTAACAGCACTTGGTTTCCTGCTTCATCTGAGCCTGGTGCCAGAGGACTGGGAATCCTGGGGCCGGGTTAACATGTCTGATATCCTCTGTGGTCGTTTTGACTGAAGCAGCCGTCTCTTCAGCGGCGCCCCTGTGCCTGCTGCCCTAGCCCCACGGTCAGCCATTATGGCAGTTGGGGGAGGGATGCAGGAGAGGAGAGATCGGGGTCCATGCGATCAGGGATGGCCCCCCTTCCCCCTCCGCCTGGATTGTTCTTTCAGGAGGGGGGGGGTCGCATCTCATGTGGTCCTCCTGTGAGAGGGCTTGGCCACAGCGTACAGGGTCAGGTCTGTTTGAGGAGTAGCTCTGAGCACTGTGGCAGACTCAGCGATCACTCCCCGACACCCCCTGGGCACGTCCCAGCGTTTTCTGGAGAGTCTTGCCTGTGGAGGCAGGAGGCCTGACATGAAGGCGAAGTGGCTTCCCATGATCCTGCTGGCCGGGCTTTCCTCAGGAGACGTGGCTCTGAGTGTCACTGTGGTACATCCACTGCTTGTCATTTTTTCATCCATGTGGCATTTGGGTTTGCTCCCTGCTTCTGATGAGTACACATGTGTGAACACACACACACTATAATATGAATTGTCTGTAATTGATACTTTGATTATTCCCTTTGCATCATTCATTTGACTCGGGTTAGAAAGTGTTTACAAAAAAGGCCGACCACATCAGACTGAAGTTTCAAAGTCCAGGACCGAAGTCGTGGCCACAGAATCGGCCCGTGGCCTGGCGATTAGAAAGCCACGTTAGCCGATGGGCTGTCAGCGCAGGCTCTTCCTGTCCACTGCTTGCGTCTCCCCGGGCCCACGTGGGCGAGGTCACACATTTCGCCTAAGGACACGAGTGCCTCAGCAAGCGACCCCATGGGACTGGGCCTGCGCAGGTGGGGGGCACGTGGATCGCAGCCACGAATGGCCGGATTGGAAGAATCCCTCTACTCCCTGCAGTATTTTGGGCCGATCACCTAATACCTGCTGCCGAGCAGAATGGGGAGAGGGAATGGAACAGACGAAGCATCCTGAGAAGTAGCACAGCTCTTCCTGAAGGCCCGCACACACACTTTACTAAATGCCTTTCTTGTGGAGGAGGCCCTTGGGTCGGGCTCCACCAGCCAGCCTCATAGCCCTGTGGCGATTCGGGTGAGGCCCCTCCAGAAGCAGGGACGTTCCTGTTTGGGGGCCTAGGCCCTATGCCATGGACATTGTAGCAGGTATCTTAATCTACTCGGGGGTTCTTGCTGGCCTCTGGCTCTCAGAGCTGGCAGTTAAAATTTGGAAATCACCCCCGGCCACCTAGGGGGTGGGCCTTCGTCTTTTAGGAAGGCGTCCTATCCTCCCTGATGCAGTTCTGGCCCTGCCCGTGGGTGCTGTACACAGAGTTCAGGGCGTCTCAGTACCCGGATGCTCCCAGAGCCTACTCTCTGCCTTCCCCTAGAGCTGGATGTTTCGATTGTTGGGAACTTCCGTTCGGTTCTGTTGCCCACGATGACAGCTAGAGCCAGGCGTGGTAGGGGGGGCAGTGGGAATGTTGGGCCCCAGCAAGGTCTTCCCAGTCTTCGGATGTGAGGGACGGGCTTCAGTGGTCAGCATCCCGCAGTCTCGGGGTTCCATGTGGCTAAATAAGAGCCTGCAGGACACATACAAGCCCAAGGACGCGCTTGCTCTGTGTCCTGGCTCAGGAAGCTGGGCAGAAACTTCCGGAGGGCACAGCTCGTGCCTTATCCCTTTGTTTACGGCCCCTGACATATGTGGAAGCTGCCCGATAAAGAGCTGAACGAGTCTGGACCAAAATCTGCACCACATCCCTCCTTCTACCTTGATGGCTTAACATTGTTGTCCTGGGACCAGTCTTCTCATGTGAAATCCTACATGGACGGCCCTCCCTCCTCCCTCCCCCGACCACCTGGCGGATAAGGCTGATGAGGGCAGAGCTGCTCTGGCTGGAACAGTGGGCTGGGGGAGAGCCCAGGTCCGTGCTCCCCTTTCTCACTGTGCTCCCCACCTTGAGAGCCCCTCTGCCTCTGGGGAGTTCTAGTAGGGCTTGGGGGAGCCCAGCTGAGAAAGCACCCCATTCCATCCCTGCCTTCCCCACTGCTTGCACGCTAAGTCGTCGGGGGGAAAAGACGTTTAGTAAGAAGGGACGTACCTACTTAGTCATTTAAGAAAACTAACCGCACTGTGAGTTTTGGGTGGTTTTGGGTAACGTGCCTCCTTCTGTTCAAGACGGGGACTGGGACAAAGTACCCGTGTCCCTTCCCCTGCCTGGGTTTGCACTGGTTTGCTTTGCTTTTCACTAGAGCCCGTAATGGGTAAACACTCTTCTGTCCCCTGTTTGAAAAATTAGTGATACACAGTGTTTTACAGGGAAAAATGACCGTCTTAGGGTGGCCAAGGTGTCCATTTTTTGCGGGGGTGGCTCGGTCAGTTAAGCATCTGACTTCGGCGCGGGACCCCGATCTCCCTCTCCTCTCTCTCTCCGAGGTGTCCACATTTTCCTACCTACCATTCATAGTTCTGGCCCCAGATCACTGCTGGGCTTCTTTCTCCCTTTTTCCTCTTTGAGAAGCCATCCCTGTTTCTCCTTGGAAAAAGGATTATGTCTTTCCTTGGGTTTTGAGAGCTCTGCCTCTGACTTTCTGCTCTTGTTGGGTGAAGCCATTTACCCAAATGCCTTGCTTTTAGTCCCTCTTAACTGCCATGGTAATGATAAAGGGGAATCACAGTGAGTAGAAATTAGAGTTCTTTCTGGTTAACCCACTTGGGAGGCAGCTTTCTTTGAATGTGACTAAATGTTCCCCTAATGATAGAGAGGATGCGGTGGGGGTTGGGTCTCTGTGGCTGAGGCTGCCTACACAGGGAAGGGAATTTTGTTTCTCTGAGCCAGGGCGGTAGTTCCACACCTCGATTGCACCCTAGAATCCCCTGGGGGAGTTTTCACAGACTACAGAGACCAGAGCTTCTGACTTAATTGCTCTCGGTGGCCTGGGCATTAGTAGTTTTTAAAGCTTCCGGGTGATGGCCAAGGTTAAGAGCTATGGATCTGGGTGCCCGCTCCAACAGTTGGTTTCGGCTGAAACCGAATGAATGTCTGCCAGAGTTTTCTACAAGCTAGAGGTGCCCTCTGCACTCTGTTCTCTTCTGTATCCTGTCCTCTTTTTTTTTTCTTTTAAGTGTATTTATTTATTTTGAGAGCGAGGGAGAGAGCGTGCATGAAAGTGGAGGAGGGCAGAAAGAGAGGGAGAGAGAATCCCAGGCAGGCTCCACACTGCAGATGTGGGCCTCGATCTCAAACCTCGAGATCATGACCTGAGCTGAAATCAAGAGTCAGATGCTCAATCGACTGAGCCACCCAGGCACCCCTGTATCCTGTCTTCTTTGTGAAGGGAGGGGGAGGAGGATTGCAGCGTCATGCCCTGGGGTGGGTGGATTCTGGTGGGTGCCCTCCAGAAGCTTATGAAACTGGGTGGTGCTCAGCTGGTGTCACCAAGAAGGGCCTCCTCCTTCAGTTGTTGTCCTTGGTGTCCTGGAAGGATTGTACTTGGCTAATGCCCTAACAGGGCACTGGTTAGGACTTGGAGGATGTGGGGTAGGAAGTGATGGGCAGGAATGAGGCCAAGGGGTGAATGGGGGGGAGTACCAAAGGCAGAGTGGAGCTGGGATGTTGACTGCTGTCCCCAGCCCTGTGGGCCACCTGCTGTGCTGGTTTCCCTGAGAAAACCCTACTGTCTTTAGGTCGAATCAATAGTGTTTATGACCTAATCTCCCTCTAATGATAGGTCAGAACTGGAATCCTTCCTTGTGGGGAGACTGTGAGGGAAAAATCAAAAGAGCCTGATAATAACATAGAATCATAGACTCTTAAGGCAACCATTCGGATTTTCTGTCCCGGCCTCTGTCTCCCAGCTGGGGGAAATTTACAGGGCTTTGCTTCAGAGGGCAACACAACAGGGCAGGGGTGGGACAGCTCCAAGGAGCCCAAGATCTCGGTTTAGTTTCCCTTTCTAGCCCTTGTTGTTGCATGTGATCATGGGATACCTTAGTTCTAGATGGCAGTTTCCACGTCTATAATGTGGGGACAATGCAGCCCTGTTTTGTGGGGTTATGTGCAAAGTAAGTGAGATCGTTTGTGCCACAGTATTTGGAAATGGTTATCGGGACACTTTCGGCACATGTGTGAATCAATGGGTCTATCTATCTACGTGTTATCTGTCAGTCTGATCTCTATACCTGTCTGTCTTTCTGTCTCTTGTTTATCTCCTCTCTCATCTCTATATGCGATTTGTCATCATCTGTCTAGTGTGTATATCCAGCTATCTAGTCTCCTATCGAGCATCTAGGTAAATCTATTATCTGTAATCCATCCTGCAATCTGATGTTTACCTACCTGTCCATCGGTTGGTCTGTCTGTTGATGAGCTGTTCATCTCTCCTCCAAGAGTGCAGTCACATCCCCGCTGATTCCAGGTGGGCTATCTCCCTTCGCTGCCACTTGGTGAGTTCAAGGCTTGTTTTCATCTTCGAGCCTCTGAGGTGGAGTGTGTTCTGAACAGAGGAGGAAAAACAACTGTATATATATGTTTATATATAAGGAGCCCTCTAAAATGGCTTCTTGCACAAAAATGTGAAATTTTACTTTTCATTTCCCACCTCTCCAAATAGTTGCTGGAGAATTTGGGGCTTACATTTCTTGACAACACGCTCCGCCCCACAGATGTAAAATGATGTCACAAGGAAACAGCCCGTCAAGCCAATAGCTCTTGCTAGATTTGAATTTTCAGCCAAAACAGGACTTCAGACGAGGCCAGCTTTGTAATCGGTTGTTCCCGTGCTGGTGAACACCCGGGCCCCTCTGTTTCTCGAGGGGGATTCATTACAGTCTCTGCAAGGAGGTTCGCATTCCTTGCTGAACCTGCCCAAATCTCTCCCTTCGCACAGCTCACCGAGCTCCCCTTGCACAGCCTGGGGTCATTCTTCTGGCAGCCTTGGTGACAAATTCCTCCCCAGTGGGTGTTCCACCTAAGGAGGGATTTACTCATATGGGACGCAACACTCACAGAGCGTGGTGAGAGAGGCCGAGCAGAATGCTGAGCTCTCTCCTCTCTGCAGGCACGGTGAGCGACCCATTTGTGACATCAAATGAAGGGACCGTGTCAGACCCCTCAGAGATGAAACTGCTGGTCCCTGATCCCTTTATTGGCCCGTCGTGGCAGAGAGAGGTAGCTGCTGTTTCTTGGACGTGTACAACTCCTGCTTCTTCCTTTCAGCTGGGAGTCTTTCTTCTTACTTATTTATTTCTTGCCCTGGTTCATTAGCTGCAAAATCACGGGGGACAAAAGGCCAAACAAATCCGTAGTGGAGGCAACAAGAGAGTTCAGTTGGAAAGCTATGCCCTAGGGGGTGGACAGATATTTGGGGGACATGCTGTGCCCAGTGTCAGGGGTGGGGCCCAGGGCTTGGGATCAGGCATTGGGCTGATAGCTATCCCCAAGAAACAGAAAGATTTTGGTGTTCAAGCTTTATTTTGTTCTCTATCGTTGGATAGATTTAAAAGCATTTGATTTAAAAGCATTTTTTGTGGGGGCGCCTGGGTGGCTCGGTCAGTTAAGTGTCCGACCTTGGCTCAGGTCATGATCTGGCAGTCCGTGAGTTCGAGCCCCATGTCAGGCTCTGTGCTGACACCTCGGAGCCTGGAACCTGCTTCAGATTCTGTGTCTCCCTCTCTCTCTGCCCCTAACCCACGCGCATTCTGTCTGTCTCTCTCAAGAATAAACACTGAAAAAAAATTTAAAAGCATTTTTTCCTGTAATATAAAGGGGGGAAGTGATCAGATAGTGTGACCATCTCTCACTAAGCAGGAGGCCGTGTCAGGCGGGGGCGGGGGGGGAGACGCTCACCAAGAGGGTGGCAGGGGAGTATCTGACCATCCAACAGAAGCACTGGATTGATGACCTAGATTTCCCCCTGTGTCCCAAGGTGACTGGAAAGCAATCGAGAGGAGTAACCGATGCCATGCGTTCACTCGCGGAACTTTCCTGCTTCTGGGAGGCCCAGGAGCTCTTTTCCATGCTGGACCACATTGTGCTGAGTCCTGTCACGCAAGCTGCTTCAAAGATCTTCTTGCCCTTGCCCGGGCCTCGTCTTTCCTCATTTCTCTGACTTGCTTTGGCATGGCCCTCCACGAGGCTCAGCGGGCTATGTTCTTCGCAAGTCCGATCGGGAAACACCTCAGGCAGATGGCAGTGTTTGAGGAGCAGCAGAGACAGGGAGGAAAGTCAGACGGTTGTGCAGGGCTGGGATTGCTGCTCTGCACATTGTTGTTTCCTGCACGGAGATAATCTGAGGAGACACATGAGGTGTAACGGAAAGAATTTGAGGCCCCGGCTTCTTGACGACACATCTTCACGGAGCTAGGAATCAGGAGACCTTCGTTCTGGTGTTTGCTGCTTGTTTATTCGCTCGGGCAGGGTGTCCCTTATTTCTGTCTTGGTGTCGTCAGTTGCTGGAGGGGCCTGGGTTGGACTTTCCTGCCTAATAGGGTTGCAGTGAGGAATCGGTGACGCCGCACAAGTGGCACCCAATGTGGGCAGGTTGTGTGTGAGGGCAAGTGGGCCCCACGGCCCAGTTTTGCTCCTGGCAGTGAAAACTTTTTTTTTCCTTTGACAATGTATTCATGTTTGAGAGGCAGAGAGAGATAGAGCGTGAGTGGGGGAGGGACAGAGAAAGAGGGAGACACAGAATCCGAAGCAGGCTCTGGGATCTGGGCTGTCGGCACAGAGCCCGACGCGGGGCTCGAACCCACGGACCGTGGGATCGCGGCCTGAGCTGAAGTCGGACGCTCAACCGATTGAGCCACCCAGGCGCCCTGACGGTTAAAACGTTTCATTTTGACCCCTGGAGACTGAGGTATTTGAAGGGGGTACGTTTGCTTTGTAGTGATTGACTTCAGCAACCACCTTACTTTTCATCATATACCCGTCTGTCTTCGTTCATGGAGATTCAGTCAAAATGGTCAGTGTAGCTCCAAAATGGTGTTTCTTTGGACGTGATGATAGCACATCCTCCCCACCCCCTGAATGTCTTTTCTAGCTGAAAGCGTTTAGCTCTGTTATTGGAGACTTCTCCCCTGGCCCCAGGAGAACATAGTTTCCATCTTAGTTTGGAAAAGGAGAATTTGCTTTGCTGAATTTTGCTGCGTTTTAAGACACCTGATTGTTTCCTCTCCTATATTCTAGAAACAGACCCACGTGTTTATTGGAAAACGGTACTTTTCAATCACGGTTGGCTCAAAGGGCAGGTTAACATTTTAACATTAAAATCGTAGTTGCTGGGGGATGAATGGTAGTCCAACACCTGATTGCAAGCTCCAGGTGAGGGCTGTGTCTGAGACTTAGCAATTGGTTTTTTTTTTTTAATGGTTTATTATTATTATTATTTATTTTTGAGAGAGAGAGAGACAGTGTGAGCAGGGAAGGGACAGAGAGAGAGTGAGACACAGAATCCAAAGCAGTCCAGAGACTCTCAGCTGTCAGCACAGAGCCCAGTACGGGGCTCGAACTCATGAACTGCAAGATCATGACCTGAGCTGAAGTTGGACGCCTCATTGACTGAGCCACCCAGGCACCCCTTAGAGATTGTTTATTGCTGTCTCTTCGTGTTGCCGCAGGGAGACCAAAGCCCGGGAGGGGGTGTGTCCTTGTGGGCGGGACTGAGATGATTCCTGTGACCTCTGTCCCATGGTGCATGTTTATATCTGTATTCGTGTGTCTTGTGTGCATTTTAGTTCACTACCAACAGTGAGTGCAGGTGGAAGTTCACCCAGTCTTCTGACGAAGAGAATCTTTTCTACCGTGCAAAGCTCATCTCTAGGAAAAAGCTTACTTTCCAGAGACTAACTGAAGAAGGTGTTATTCCTGTTTGCAGTGAAGTGTAGGTTTTCATTAAATGGCAAGGCCTCCTAGTGAAAGACAGACTGGAAAAGCTGATAAATAAAAAAGAAATAGATTCTCTGTCTGTAGGGAGATGGAAAGTTTTTATTCAACTGTATTTCTGCTGCTTTTGGCTTGAGCGAATAGGCATATGACTTTTCTGTCTTCGTTCTGAGAGTCAGATGATCCAGAAACCACGTTCTGCACAACATTTCTGTTTCTATGACATAAATCCCTTATTTCCATTGTCTCCTTGCCAATTAAAGGTGGCCTCTAGCAACCGATGGGTTTTCCATCCAGGATTGTGCCAGAAAACATTATTTTCTTGACTGGGTTCCCTCCTCATGGATTGGTTTGACCCTGGCTTTTTCCGCATTCTCTTTGTCTCGAAGGCAATTTGCAAAAAAAACCAAAAACTGCCTATCCGTTCTGCTTCCCCCTGGGAGAAAAGATGCTAGGTAATAGTCTCATTAGTTCAAGCTTGCTTTATTCATTAATTAACTAATCCATTCGTTATTTATGTGTGTATGCGCATGTTGGCTTACACAAACTATACTGACTCGTTAAAAATAAAAAAATAAAAAAACAACAAATAATTTACATGCCATAAAACTTAGTCTTTTAAGGTGTACAATTCAGTGGTTTTCAGTGTATTCATAGAATTGTGGAGCCATCACTCCCGCCTGAAGTCAGAACATTCTCACCTCCCCGAAAGGAACCACATAGCAGTTAGCAGCTATGCCCCACCCCCAGCTCATTCCATATACTCAGCTACTCTCTGTCTCTGTGGATTCGGACATTTCGTATAAATGGGATCGTGTAGTATGTGGCCTCTTGTGTCTGGCTTCTTTCGTTTAGCCTGATGTCTTCAGGGCTCATGCGTGTTGTGGCATGGATCAGCACTTCATTCTCTTTTATGGCCGAATAATAATAGTGTATGTATGGATATACTACATTTTGCTTATCCATTGACCAGTTGACGGCATTTGGGTTGTTTCTACTCTGCGGCTATTGCGAAATGAATAATGTTCTTTGGTGGACACGTTTTTGTGTGCACATATGTTTTCATTTGCCTTGGGTGTATGTCCAGCAGATGGGTTGCTGGGGTTTATGCTAATTCTATCTTTCACTTTCAGGGGACCTGCCAAACTTCTACAGCGGCACCATTTTCCTTTCCCACCAGCAGTGTAGGAAGGCTCCGGTTTCTCCATATCCTTGCCAGTGCTCGTTATTGTCCGTTGTTTTGGTCACAGCCACCGGGGTGGGGAGTGAGGTCGTAGGTCATCGTGGTTTGACTTTAGGCTTTATTTTAAGGCCGGTCCGCTTGCTCACTGACCCTTAGTCACGCTTATCTTGATCTGTGATGTGAGAACTTGGTTTTGAGTGTGTTTTCCTAGCCTTGCAGAGGGGCATCTGATGTGACAAGTGTAGGAATGCTCATCGAGATGAGACAGGTAACGGAAATCACGTATACAACAGAAAAGCAGCCCTCCCACCCAACGGCCTCTGAAATTCTCTCTTTGGGGGTTCATTGGCCTGGCTGGCTGCAGTGACTGCCTCTGCCCCCTCCACATTGGCTCTTATCTCACCCTTTGGCCCAGAGTGAGTCCTGTTTTGCTGCCTTTTTGACCATCCTTCATTCTGCTTTATGGTGGGGTGGGCAGGTAAACTACCCCGTGCCAGGGAGGGAACCTGGCAGAGGCTCCTAAGCCCGCCAGGCCCGGGGAAACCTGGGAATCTCCCAGGCCAGTCCATTCCTGCCTCGGATGGGCATCCCCCCTCTCCATAGGCTAGATTAAGAAGATAGTTTACCTTCTGCATTTACAGTTACAGAGCCCTTTACACACAGCTGCTCTCCCCTGGGACCCTCCTTTTCACAATCTGTAAGACAGGGTGGGAAATGCCCGCGCCCCCAGCCCCTCCCCGGCATTTCCCACGAGAAAGCTGCAGAGTAGAGAGGTTAAGTGACTTGCCCAAGGCCACCCAACTAATACAAGGCGGAACGCAGGCTCGTCCTGGTGGGATGTTGCCCGCCTCTGTCATCGGGCGAGGGGACATCAGGCGTGTGAACGTGGCTTCAGTGTGCGCCCTGGATTTGGGGCGGCTCCCTCATCGCTCTCTGGATGTTTCTGACGTAGTATCAACGAGCACCTGCTCCATCTGAGAACTGATGGTATTGTGCTCGACTGCGGAGGCCGCGATTGATGTGGGCTGGCGGAGAGTGATAACGAGAAGGATGTGGTCACTTTCTCAGTGCCGTTGCAGCTATTGCTTTGTTTAAACAAAGTTAATGAGCACCGTGGTTTCCACTGCTAAGAAAACCCTGTTCATTCATCCGTTCAGCTGATGTTCATTCTGCTGCGCGGTAGGTACTGGTCTCAGCATTCAGACTGCAGACAGAGTTCCCATTCTCAAAGAACTCGCAGGCCATTGGGGAGACCAGCAAATAAAAGCTTAACAATATAATGTGGTAGCCCCTACACTAAGGTTCAGGGGGCAGCTGAGAAAAAGACATCTTTAAAATCTGCCTGAGAGGGTCAGGGGGAGACTTCCGCCGAGGCTTGAAGGCAGGCCAGGATTTTGCCCTGGAGTCCGATTGTGGGGTGGGCAGCAGGAGGAGGTGTCCAGCCAAAAGCGAGGCATGTATGACTGGATCGAGGCACATGGGAGCCGGTGAGTAAGAGTCTGGCACCCTTTAGAATTTAGAAGTAAATCAGTATTGCTGGGTATTAAAAAAAAAAGTTCCAGCAGGAAGGACATGGCGGGGAGTCTAGAAGGAAGGGGAGTGGGGAGGGGAGGCTGGTGGGGAGGGGTGTCGTGTGAGAGCAGCCTGTTGGGGCAGGAGTGCTGCCACTGATCTCTGAGGCCGCAGGGGAGCCCCTGCCCCCTGTTTTTTCCAGACTCTGTTCCCTTCCAGTTTGCCTCAAAACCCAACCAAGTCCTGTCCCAGGCAATGCTGAGGGACTGCGGGTGGTGGAGAGTCAGTTCCTCGAGGGCAGGACCGGGGCACTGATGGGAAACCCTTGTTGTGCGAGGGTAGGTCTTCAGGAGTTGCTGCCTTAGGGGCAGGGCACGGCCTAAGGGAGGTGTGATGCAGGGATGGACTCTGGGTTTGGCCACCTGGTGTTTGAGTTCTGCCTTCACTGCATACCAGCTGAGCAAGTACTTTTTGCGTCCCTGAGCCACACTTTTCTTTCTCTTCCTTTCTTCCTTCTTTTTTAATTTATTCTTTTAAATTTCCCTAAGACATACGTAGCTTAAGGTTTACCATTTTGACCATTTAAAAAAAAACTTTTTTTTTTAACGTTTATTTATTTTTGAGAGAGCGAGACAGCGTGAGCAGGGGAGAGGCAGAGAAAGAGGGAGACACAGAATCTGAAGCAGGTTCCAGGCTCTGAGCTGTCAGCACAGAGCCCGACGCGGGGCTCGAACTCATGGACCGTGAGATCATGACCTGAGCTGAAGCCGGACGTTCAGCCGACTGAGCCACTCAGGCGCCCCCATTTTGACCATTTTTAACAAATTTTATTTCACATAGAGAGAGAGAGAGAGGGAGAGAGAGGGGGGTGAGTGAGGGGCAGAGGGGGAGAGAGAGAATCCCAAGCAGGATCCACGCTCAGCAGGGCTCGATCCCACGATCCTGGGATCGTGACCTGAGCTGAAACCGAGAGTTGGACACTCAACCAATGGAGCCACTCAGGCGCCCCCATTTTGACCATTTTTAAGTGTGCAGCCTAGAGACTCTATACCTGGTAAACACTAACTCCCTGGTCCTCTTCCCCACAGCCCCTGACAGCCACTGTGCTACTTTCTGACTCTATGAATTTGACTATGAATTGTTGATCGTACATGTTTGCCTTTTTGTGACTGGCTTATTGAAGTCAGCGTAATGTCTTCAAGGTCCATCCATGTTGCTGGACGCGTCAGAGTTTCCTTCCCCTTAATGGTTGAATGGTACTCCATCGTATGGATATTCCATCTTTTGAAATCCACTCATCTGTTGATGGACACTTGGATTGTCACCGCCTCTTGGCTATTGTGAGCAGTCTTCTCTGAATAAGTATCTGTTCCAGTCTTTGCTTTTAATCCTTTGGGATATACACCCAGAAGTGGAATTGCTGAATCATATGGTAATTTTTAGCCACAGTTTTCTGATGTTTCAAGGTTTCGGTACGGCTTATATTTGATAGATTATATAAACTACCGAGCATGTGTTTGGCACATGATAAATGTTAATTCCATCCTTTCTGAAAGGCCCCTTCCACCCTCCTGAAAAATTCACCCTTTAAAACAAAAGCACTTTTAACTATTTTGATGAAAAATACCTCTTCAAAGTCACCTGGCTAGCTCAGTCGGTAGAGCATGTGAATCTTGATCTTGGGGTGATGAGTTTGAGCCCCGCGTTGGGCATAGAGTTTACTTAAGAAGTAATAGTAAAGTAGGAGAAAATAAAAGAAAATATTCTTTGTTGTTCTCATGTATTTAAAAAAAACAACAACAAAAAACCTCTTCAGGGATAGTGCCTGTTTCCTTCTAAGTGAAGGGAGTGGAACATACTTTAAACTCTTAATGCCTCAAGGTTAGTTCCCACCCCCCCCCCCACCCCCCCCCCCCCCCCACAAGGTTATTGTTTTGAATCTGTGTTAGAGCATTGTGCTGCTTGCAAAAGTGTTGGGCTTTTAAAAACTCCCACAAATGGTCTCTAGCTGTTGGGAGTATTTGTCTCCATTTCATCGTTTCCCTGCCTCCTCCCTTCCTGGCCTCCCTTACTTCTTATTGCTACTAGAGTACCTGACTGTGGTTGCTAGCCTCCCTCCTTTAAGTTCACGTTTCAAGAATGCCTTCTGCTTGAGGACCAGGGGACGGAGATCCTCGCTAATGTATGGGGGTAGGAATAGGCAGGCGCTGAGTGAGATTCTGTAACTACTCTTCCCCGAGAGCAGTTTGTTTTAACTGAATGGAGGTCTTTGGGGGCAATTGTATGGAGTTTGAGTGAAGAGTCAGATGGCCAGATGTGGATAGTGCGGTGTCATTGTGTCTTGGAAATTATGCTAGGGAGGAGGTGAAAGCCAGAGGAGTACTCTGCCAGGTCTGAAGGGCAAGTGGACAGCTTCCATCTGGATGGTCTTGGAAGGCTTCTTGGGGGTGGGGGGTGAGAAACGGGCCTAGTTGGGGATAGAGGTGAATGAATGTGTGAGAGAACACATCTCTCTTCTCTAGAGAGAGTCAGAGGAAGCCCAGACCTAGGAAATCAGCTGCTGGATGCTCCTTGGGCTCCGTGGCCACTGTGCTTTGACACTGCTTCACTGTAGGACCCAGGAAAAGTCTGACATCTGACCATCTCCATTCTAATCCCCTCCCTGTCCAGTCTTGCATTTACCGTAGGAGATATTAGCATTGTCTTCATTCGGTCTGTTTTAGAATCCAGTATCTTCTGTGTTTCTCAAAGGCATTTTTGTCCGGTTGGGGAAAGTGTGTAGAAACTGCTCTCTTCTCTTTGCTTTGAAGTTTCATTTTGCCTCAGGTCTCTGGGCCATGGAACTTGGGCAGGAGCACTAGTGCCTGCCCAGCACATACTTCAGTGTTTCCCTCCCTGCTGAGTAAGAGGCCAGAATTCCAGTTACTATCTCTATTATATAACGTTGTTCTGGAAGTCCTAGCCAATGTAATAAGACAAGAAAAATAAGCGGTAAAAATATTGGAAAGGAAAAATAAAATGATTGTTATTTGTTAGGTGGTCTTAAATATTCAAAGGAATTAACTGAAGAAAATATTGGGTCTAAGAAGAAAGCTTATTAACATGACCAGTTTAAAATTATGTATTCAAGGGGTACCTAGGTGGCTTAGTTGGTTAAGCATCCGACTCTTGGTTTTGGCTCAGGTCATGATCTCACAGTTTGTTGGGTTTGTGGGATTGAGCCCCACACCGAGCTCTGTGCTGACTGTGTGGAGCCTGCTTAGGATTCTCTGTTTGTCTCTTCCTCCCGCTTGTGCCTGTGCGCACACGTGCGCGTCCTGTCTCTCTCAAAATAAATTAATAAAGTGAAAAAATAAAAATATGTATTCAAAAGTAACAGCTTTCTCATATGCCAGACGTAACCAACTGGAAAATATAATTTAAGAATCCCATTCACAATAGCTGTACAAAATATAAAATAACGGGATTACAAGAATACATTCTTATATATGGGACTTGAGAAAAGACTTAAAAAAAAATGCTATGTTGATGCATAGAAAGACCTAATTCTGTAAAGGAACATATTCTTTAGAGATTAATCTATAAATTCAGTGTGATTCCAACCAAAACCTCAAAGAGTATTTTGGCTTTTTGACACTTGACTGAATGATTCTGAAGTTTGGGTTAAAGAATCAACAAACCCTAAAAGCCAAGAACATATTTTAAAAGCACATAATGAAGAAGGGCAGGAAGCCATACTTAATGGGATATTTAAAAAGCTATACACATGTCATAATTAAAGTGATATGGCACTACTTCTAGAAGAGACATCAATGTCAGTAAGGTAAAGTAGACAAACTATAGGTATTTGTGTGAAAAAAGGAACATTTCAAGCTCATGGTGAAATGATGGTACAGTCATAGTATTATGCTGGCATAGTTAACCACTTGAAAAATAGAGAAAAGTAAACTCCTCATTCACATCCTCTATCCAAATACCTTTCGGAGAGTTTAAGTTAAATTTAAGCAACAAAGTCAAGAGAGAACCAGAAGAAAATATAGATGAAGAGTCCCATGCTTTAGATAGAGGTAGAATCAGAAAAGACAGAGACATGTGACAACATAGAAATGAAAGACGTCATCAGAGTAAAATAGTCAAAAGAAACACCAGAAGTAGGAAATTAGATTTGAAAAATACGAGAAAGGTTGATGCATTTAAAGTGTGGAATCTTAAGGATGCCTGAGTGGCTCAGTTGGTTAAGCGTCTGACTCTTGATCTCAGCTCAGGTCTTGATCTCAGGCATTGGGCTCCAAAGGGGTCATGGAGCCTACTTAAAAAAAAAAAAAAAAAAAAAAAAGAGAGAGAGAGAGAGAGAGAAGTAAAATAGAATATGAAAAGTTAACATTTCAATAAAAAGATGAACACTAATAGAAAAAATAAAGGGTATGAACATGGTATGCACAAACGAAGAAATAATTCTACCATAAAACTTAAGGGAAAATATTCAACTTGAATGAGTAATACAGAATACCAATTAAAATAACATTGAGCTAATTTTTGTCTACTGAATTTTCAAATAGTGAAAGGAAGTAATACCTTGTTAACTAGGTTGTGGTGAAATGGCACTCCTAAGTGCCTGCTAGGTGCTTCCACTGATCTGGCCTTTCTGGAGGGGAGTGAGACTGTATCTAACGAGGTCCTTGCAAATTTATAAGCAAGAGATATTCATACCCCTTGAGTCTGAATTATCAGTATGCATTGTTTTGCTCTACGGGTGTTCACTGTAACATTATGTTTGATGAGAAAAGATGAAAAACAACCTAAATGAACAAAATACATAATTGGCTAAGTAAATGATAGCCATCTCAAGGAAAAGGTAGTTATGTAGTCATTAAAAACTATTGTGGAAAATATCTACGAATACAAACATGTTCACAACATATCGATGGAAGAAAAGTAGACCGTGATCCCTATATCCTGATTTGATACTTTCTAAAAAGAGCTTCTTTTTTAAAAGAGCTTTATTAAAATATAGCTTACATACTGTAGAGTTAGGATACTACTTTCATAAAGAATATGTAAGTGGGTGTGTACGTGGGTAGGAAAAAAGATTGGGTACACATACATCAGACATGTATTTTCTTTGGATGATGGAACAACAGAAAATTTTGGGTTTTTCCTAAATTCTTTCTTGTTTTCCAGGTTTTTGGCATTTAAGTACTTTTGCACTTAAAGGAATTTTATAGAAAGAAAAGTTTCCTTGGAACGCTCCTTTGCATCTGGGTTATTATCTCTCACCCCTGTCGTTCTTGGGGAGGAAGAGAACATAATGTGAGGAAGTGTTTGGATTTTATGTACCGTGGCGCAGGCTGGCGTTTGTGAACTTTCAACTACCCACACGGTGATAGGGTTTAACGACAGGCTCCCTGAACAGCTGGGTCCCTTATCGGGCTTAAACCTCATTGTCCAGATACATTGGCTGTTATTCAGAGTCTTATTAATCAACTAGGGGAAAAAGACCCATTGAACCGTTAGCTCTCTGCCCGTTATGGGGAGCACATGATGATACAATGACCATGGTTCAGACTCCAGAGATGTTATGCTGTGTTTTTGAATTCAGTCCAGGTTCCTAGGAGGAAAACACCCGTCAATTATGTTGGCTCTAGATAGGTCCCAGTCAACATATGACATCACCAACTCTTCCTTCCCTGCCCAACTTTCTTTGGAGGGGATGCAAGGAAGACAGTTGTGCAAAACTGGAATAAACAGAATAGACACCAGGCTCCCCATGCTTTTGCTTCTAGGTTGAGCTGCCATCCAATAGCCGGTATGTTCTTTTTCAGGCACAGTGAGACTCTTGTCGCAGCAGCTTTGTACAAGGTGGATTAGTTGCTCGTCAGCTAATTAGAGTCCCGAGTACACGTCACTTCTTATCTGAACTAGGTCCTCTTGTTGTCTTTATTATATTATTTGGCGTGTGCCCATAAATGATGTCCTGAAATACAGTAGTTGTGAGCATGACATCTTTTATTTTGGGCCACATTTCCTTAGAAAGGTGATTGTAATCAGATCATGGGGTTTGTTTGATTATCTACTTGAATAGGAATGTAAACATGACCCTGTTTCTTTAATTTGCTTCTTGTTTTTTCCGTTGTTGTCCTTGACCTTGGGTCTTTGGCTGTAGCATTTGACATAGTTCTACCCATTATGTATGCGAGTACACGGGTTTCTGTTGGGCCATAATAAGGAAGCTGCGGGTCCTTGAGTTTATAGTTGGATTCCCTTCCCAACAGGGGACCAGCAGGAAGGAAAACGAGACAAACCCACTCTGCACGTGAAAGCCTTGCAGTGGGGCTTTTATGTTTTTGCGATGTTCCACACAGCCCTGTAATCTCTTATTTTTGGCAAGCCAGCACTGAATCTGTGGTCCGGTAGCCCCGGGCAACCAAAAGCTGAGACAAACAGAGGAAGTGTCATTACTCACATGTTTCCCCAGCCACCTCATCTGGGTCCGTCGCAGCCAGCTGCCGCCCCTCTTTCGAGGTGGAGCTCCTTGGAGCAGAGTCCGACCAGGACCCACACGGACACCCTTGAGGTTGTCGTTCCCTGGCCCCTAGGGTCCCTGTTGCTCCTTACTTTCCTGCATTCTTTCTGTAATTTGTTCGTAGTCTGGATTTGACTTTATGGCAGACTTTGTGGTGAAAAGTGGGACGTCTCCATTTCCTTAAAGCAGCCTGAAGGCCCCGGGAGGTGGAGGGAACAACCCTCCAGCCCCTGTGTCCCTGTCACACGCGCACCGGCGTGCAGATGCACATGCACGCACATGCCTGTGCACACTCACACATGCATGCGCACGCACACCCTCTTGGGTCATCCGGCTGGTGCCCAGGCTATAGTGTCTGGAAAACGGGGCTGATGGAAGGGGTCTGCTCAGGAAATCTGCAGACCTTCGGGCTGCCTTGGCTACCAGCCCTTAACAAAGCTCACCTGCTAGGTCCTCTCCTCCCCAGAAGTTGACATGGGAGAACCAGATCCTAGATCCCAGCCTGTGGTGCCCGTATCCCTGGGGGATTTTGAATATATAAATTGTTTCAATGTTTTGAAGAGCCTGCGGGGAGATTTAACTGAAGTGATGTTTCCAGGATAGGCTCAGGTTTCTTTGCTTGTGATGGGAATTAGGGGAACGCTCATAATGGTGATTAGTTTGTGATTTCTGTTCTGATTGGGTAGAGGTTCCCTGGGAGGTGAAAAGTCTATATTTATGTTGGTTGAAAGAGGGTCTCTGATTCCTCCTGTGCTGGCATTTACTGTCTTGCATTTTACAACCAGTGCCTACTTGCTGTGTAAACAGGACAGATTTGTTTTGCTTATCTTGGTCTTATTTAGTTTTATGCAAAAGACTTAAAGTTCTGGGCAGTTCTTTTCTTGTGACCCCGGGAGCCTCGGGCCTCCTCTCAATGACGCCTTTATCCTGTCTGTTCTCATAACCTGTTACTCCTCAGTGGGTTTTCTCCCTGAGCCGACCCCACCGAGCCCTTCCCCTGGCCCCTGGCCCCTGGCCCACACGGGGCACTGAAGAATGCCCTTGGATTCTGTGCCCCTAGGGTGCCCCAAGCCCTGACCCCCTTTTGTGATACCTCTAAGTAAAATTGAACATTGAAGGAAGACTGACTTCGCGCCAGGAATTGGGTCAAGCAGCCTTTTATCCTCAAGACAATCCTATTTTGCTTTTAATTTAACAAATGCTTATGTAAGACCTACTGTGCCAAGCTCTGTTATAAGCCCCTTTACAAATACCATTTCGTAAGAGCCTTGTGAGCGGGTGCTGTTATTATCTCCTTCCGAGTAAGAAAACTGAGGCCCAGAGAAGAGAAAGGTTGCTAAGGTTATATAGTCAGTGGATGGTAGAGTTGGGGTGCCAGCTCAGAGTTCATGCTTCTACCCCTATTCTAGGAAGTAGTCACTGTTGCTGTTCTTATTTTGCAGATGGGGAAACGGAGGCACTGGGGAGGGGTGGTTAAATAAGTTGCCTGAGGTCCTAGGACTAGTCAGTGGCGGGGCCGGAGATTCAACCCCAGACAAGTGAGCTCTGTACCTCAGCAGTGCACTGCCTGGGGGTTTCCATCACACCGTGTTTCCAGCACATTCGGCCTGGACGCTTAACAGCATCAGAGACCACTCGCACCCAACGCTGCATTTCCTGGTTCCCTAACATTTCCTTCATGAGCGAGAGCCCCGCTTTTCAGATGCTGGTGCCGAGGGCCAGTTGTCTGAGCGGGGCATTTGAGAGCCTGCGAGCCGCAGGGCCTGTGGAACCGTGTAGGGAGGAGTCACTCCCCTGGACTTCACCATGCTCTGAGGAATTCCAGGATCAAAACGCTAGCCTGAAGCCAACCCTGTGGTTCTCCCCCTGGTGCAGGGATAGGGAGTGCCATACCCTTGGCCTTTTCTTCAGACTCAGAATGCCTGTCTAATTACAAGAAACAGAACCGTCTCCCACTCTTAGCCAATGATTTCAACATCTCTTGGAGACATCCTCCATGGATCTGAAGTTTGAAGCTTTGCATTCTAATGAATTTGGCTGGGATTTTCACCTTTGGCTCTCCCTGCCTTCTCCCTGGGCCACGATTTCATCATCGTGCTTTGGGGATGGAGCTTCCTGTTCAGGGTCTGTCTTTCGGCAAACATACGTGGAGACAAAGCATGACTTCTCTCTGTGCCCCTGGGGTCTGGGGGCCTGGGCTGTCTCCAGCTCTGCCTCCCATCTCCTGTCTCCATCTCAGATGCTTAGCAAGACAGCCTTAGTGGGAGTCACCTTAGGCTCTCGTGACAAAGCTGGAAGGAGGGTTGGGGGGCACCAGAGCTGATGGTGGACGTGGCCATTTAATCATGTTCTTGTTAAATTGTCAGTAACTTCTTTGTCCAGCTGGTTGTTCTGGTCTCTCGTGTATTACTCAGTTCCCTATTTGGGTCTTGGAAGGTGGCCATTTATCTGAAACAGAGAGACGGCTTAGTATAGTGAAAAGAGCTTTGTTTCTCATCCCCCTTACATAGTAAGCAAATAAAATGAAAATACCAGCATTGGCTGGGGGGACATCTCCATGGGTTGCTAATGGCAGCGTGAACTGGTGACACTTTTGGAATGCAACCTGGTCATCTGTATGAAGAACCGTCGTTCATCCCAGCTCTAGGGCCCTCTCCAGTGACAAGCACTTAGAAGAGGCAGAAAGGTATTTGCGAGAATGTGTTCACGAGAACATTATGTAATAGAGGAAGACTGAAAGCAGTCTGTAGGTTCAACACGGGGGAATGGTTAAGAAAGTTATAGCAGATCTCCCTCCTCCCCTACCAAGTAGTGCTTATAAAAATTGAACCATGAAGACTGTAAGACAACGTGGTATTAATGGTATTAAGAAAACAGTGAGTGTGCCCTGTGATTATCCCCATATAAAATATATGCACAAAACAGGTCTAGAAGATGATACAGAAAAAGATTCATGGTCACTGTTAGGATGGTGGGATTATAGGTAGTATTTTCTTCTTTTATATATACAAAAAAGGAAACAGTAAGCTTTTGGATTCAGACCTAGGATTAATTCTGGTACTGCTACATCTCCTGTATCTTTTTGCAACTCTTGACGCTTCCCTGGGACTCAGATTCCTCATTGGTAAGAAGACAGAACAATTTCTAAGCGTCCTGGATCTGAACCTAATTTGAGCCAATAAGATGTCCTCATGTCGAATCTCCCGGACTTGCCTATATCAACAAGACAGGCTCATGGGCATTTGGAAGCTTCCTTGTGCACCAACAATCCACGTTCTTTGTGCATTCCTGGTGGCTAAGCAGTGTTTCTACAGATTTGTTCTCACCATTCAGGGTTTGATGGAACCTTCTCTGTAGGCACTACGCAGCTTAGGGCCATCCTTTCTTTCCTTTTTTTTAAAGTTTATTTATTTATTTTGAGACGGAGAGAGAGAGAAAGAACAAGTAGGGTAGGGGCAGAGAGAGAGAGAGAGAGAGGGAGAGAAAATTCCAAACAGGCTCCATACCACCAGAGCAGAGCCCAATGTGGGGCTCGAACTCATGAACCGTGAGATCATAACCTGAGCCGAAACCAAGAGTCGGACACTTAACCGACTAAGATACCCAGGTGCCCCAGGGGCATCCTTTCTGAGTGAATTGAGAGCATACTACCAAGTATGACCGCAGAGGCTGATTTTGAAGTAAAGCCTGTTTGGTGGGTCTGTTCTCTCCCTCCCCAAGGCCACTGGTCTACTCTGATGGGCCTTTCCGGGGAAGGTTGACCCCATACTGCCTACTGATGGGCTCTCAGGCTCTCCCAGTCACTCCCTGTTTGCTCTTTCTAAGTCAGGGAGACCACTTCTGCTCATTGTGTAATTTGCCATCTTTTTTTTTTTTTTTTAAATGTTTTATTTATTTTTAAGACAAAGAGAGGCAGCATGAGTGGGGGAGGGGCAGAGAGAGAGGGAGAGACAGAATCCGAAGCAGGCTCCAGGCTCCGAGCTGGCAGCACAGAGCCCAACGCTGGGCTCGAACTCACGAACTGCGAGATCACGACCCGAGCTGAAGTTGGACGCTTAACCGACTGAGCCACCCAGGCGCCCCATGTGGCTTGCCACTCTTAAAGGTTTTACAGATTCTAAATGACCCTTCGTCCCCACACACAGATTTCATTAGCCTGGCCTTTGATCTCGCATACCGTGTGCATGCTAGGCCATTTGCAGGCTACCCCAAGCCTCACAGAAAGGGGTTTTATGAGGTGCTGACATTTTGACAAGCTTTTCATCTGACATCCCAAATTGACCGTCACCAGCTCACGTTGGCCATTTCCGTCTGTGTCCACTAGGTTTAGGTCATTAGCTGTGCACTTAAGTGAACCTGCCTGTGTTTCCGATACTAGAAAAAAGCCTAGGTTTGAAGAGTTGAGGTGAGTGGTGTTCGTAGAAACACCAAGAAGGTAGTGGTTAGTCAAGGCTGTAAAGCCTGTAAAACAAAGTGGGCTTGGACCCCAGCTCTGTGAGTTTGTGTCTGCATGACTGCAGACAAGGCTCCTGGCCACAGCCCCCCATCTGTGACGCGAGCATCGTGAACGCGTCTGCCTCTCTACTGTAAGCATCAAGTGAGATAAGGCTTGTGGTAGCACCTTGTAAATCGCTGGGAAGCTGTGCCCATGTGAGGTTGTATCACTGCTATCAAATGATGCAAACGGTGATACGAAGTTATACCATGGTTCCATTGTCCCATTCCCTTGGAAGAATACTTCCAGAGGGGTGGATATATTTCTCTAACATGGGGAGCTCTGGTTATGCCTGCATTAAAGGGGGAAAGTGGAAGAAAGCTAAGGATGTCTTCCCAGGACCGTCTTCAGGCACAACGCTGGGTGTGGAAGCTGGGCCTTCTGTGCCTCGCTCCCCGTCTCTCCTTTCCCACCCTCAGACTCCAGCTCAGACTCCTGGACTCCCAGGGTGATCTGCCGGCAGCCTGGAAGGAATGGCTGTCTCATTCTGGTGGGCATAGGCCACAGGAAGGGAAATCTGTGGGCAGGAGGCGTGGACTGCAGGTGTGGGAAGCTCCTGGTACCCACCCGCTGCTTCCTTCGTGTGGCAGAAGGAATCCTGACAGGTGCTGTAGCTTGTAGACCACAGGCTGCTGCTCCCAGTTGCTTATCCCGGGATTTGCCTGAGAGTGAACAGAGTCCCGGTCCCCACATCCATCGCCTGCCGAATATTGAGCCCCAGGACGACTGCAGGAAGCGGAGGAAGGAGGAGGAAGGAGATGGGGGTGGGGTGGGGGTGGGGGAGGAAAGAGAGGACACGGCTGGGGGGAATGAGAGAGGAAAAGAGACAAGAGCAAGAAATCAGAGGCCCCGTGCAGGCCAGCTGGAGAAGGGTCTGCTGTTCAGATGCCCGGCTCAGGACCTTTTGAATAAATGTCAGAAATGTGAGTGGAATTTAATGAAGTAGGACAGAGCTCCCGGGGACACCAGCATTGAAAATGCTGGGGCAAAAGAGGAACCAGGGGACGACTATTCAGAGAAGCAGCAGCAGACACGCGGAGCGCTGTCCGGAAGCTGGGGCGGGCACGGGGCAGCAGGCCGCTGCGGACAGTCACGCCCCAAGGTCGTGGAAGGCAGTGGTGGTCCCCAGGGGATGAGAGGAATTGAGAGCTCGCTCGGGGGGTATCGGCTCAGTGGAGCTGAGGGTGCTGTGGTCCACAAGCGAATGGGAGGTGACAGCGTGGGGCATCAACAGCATTCCGCTCTTTCCAGAGCTTGGTGGGAAGGCAAGGGTGGGAATGTGTAGTAGGCAGGAGGATCGAGCAAGGTCATTTCCTCCGTGCACCCTGCAATGTATTTTTTCTTCCAAACTAGACTTTAACCATTTTAAGGGTATGGTCTGTATCCTCTATCTCTGTTCCCTCTGAAGCTGGCCGATCATCAGATCACGTAAGAGGTTGTTTGCTTGTCTTATAAATACTTTTTACTGGATCTTGCTTCGGCCCTTATTCCCTCCGGCCTCTGGCTTAATGATTCTAGCAGTGATCGCTGGATGCCGAACAATTAATCATGGCTGAGCTTGGTTTATGTGAATATATTTGCTTTGTTTTAAAAGCAAGATTTCACGAAAGAGAGTTTGGCCAAGAGAGAAATAAGGGAATTCTTCAGGTGCCTCCAGGTTCAGGCAGTGAGGGGCATGAGTTTATATTCCTGCACATGTCAGGCTGATGATGCAGTTTTCTGTTAATTGAATTACTGAACTACATGCTGTAGTTACAAAATATTAAAGGGCTAAGACTGCATTTTACTTCTCAGAGATCCACCCCTCCCTGTCCACTCTTGAGCAGAAGCAGTTAAGAAGAGTAGGGGCTCTGGAGTCAAACGTCCTGGGGTCACCTCTGCCAGCCAACAGTTGTACCGGCTAAGACTACATTATTGACCACCTTCCAGAGTTCTTCCCAGGGCCTTGCTTGGCCGAAGCACAGATTGTCTGAATGTTGCAGACCTTGTGTATACATCTCTGCGATTTAAGTAACATGAACAAGTCACGTAACCCCACTATTCTCTGCTTCTCCAACTGAAAACTGGGGCCACCACTGGCTCTGACCTTAAGGGGGCTGATGTAAGGATTCAACGAGGTAAACCACAAAAGATGGATGAAATCATACCAGACATAGGAAGTATCTGATAAGTGTTAATTATTTTTACTATTACTCCCATGTTTTTAAGTTTATTTACTTATTTTGAGAGAGAGAGAGAGAGAGTGCACGAGAGAGCACGAGTGGGGAAGGGGGCAGAGAGAGAGGGAGAGAGAATCCCAAGCAGGCTCCTTGCTGTCAGTGTAGAGCCCGATGTAGGGCTTGAACTGACGAACCATGGTCATGACCTGAGCTGAAATTAAGAGTCAGACGCTTAACCAAGTGAGCCACCCAGGCACTCCTACTAATACTCCCATTCTGAAGTATGTGGATTATACTTGCGTTAAAGGTAGTCACTTTGGTGGGTCCCCTTGCCTGGCATTCAGGAAGGCTGGGATTTAAAAACCAGCCATAGTGAGTCTTTCTGGCAGACGACAGGAGAGCTGTGTGTGCCTAGGACTTTTCCAGGGAATGATGGGGATTCTCAGACTGCATGGCTGGGCCCCTCAGAGGAAGAGGTTTCCCAGTGCTCCAGTACTGAGTTGGCCAAGGCCTTTCTTGCCAGAGGAGTGTATGATGTTTGGTCTCTCCTGTGCCGACTGAGAGTCTTTTGTATGCTGGACCTCCTGCTGGATACTTTGGGGGACGCAGGGAAGAGGAAGTGAATGACGGTGCTCATATTGGAAGAGCACTTGGTTGTTTTACGAACCCCATCTTACTGAGCACTCCAGCTGTGTTATCGTCACCAGCTTGTAGATAAGAAAATCGGGCACAGACCTTCTAGGTAGTTCAACCCGTAGGAGAATGCTTCTTTGCACTGTTGGAGAAGCAGTGTATTTGTGCAAGCAAGTAGGGAGCCCTGTCCGCGTGTGCATTAGAGGCACTGAAATACTTAACAAATACTTCACAAGGGGTTTACGTGTGGTAGTTTTCCTTATAGAGGAGCATGTAACTGTCTTCCTGCTGGTGTTTATTGGGCACGGGTCTGTAGCAGGCATTCGTCCCGGGAGTTCCCATGGCAGCTCGCTTACACCTCCCTGGAACCCCGGGCGTTAGGTACTGGTATGGGCTCCATAGAGGAGGGATCTGAAGCCCAGAGAAGAGGAGTGTCGTGAAGAAAGCCACACTGATGAGTAAGGGGCGGAGCGGGCCAGGCACTCGGGCGTCTGACCCTGGTCTTTCCTCCACTACCTCTCCTCTGGGCACCCCTTACGCTCCCAGGGACAGGTGCTTTCTCTTCCCTTTCTGCTTCCCCCCCCCCCCCCCCCCAAGAATAAAACCGTGTTCTCCTGGCTGGCACGCCCAGGGGCTCCCAAAGGCTCTCATCTCTCCACTAACAAAAGGCATTCTCTGCTGAATAGGTCGCCCGGCATTTTGCTGAGTAGATGCCAGCTCGATGCCACAGAGATGAGCCAGCAGTGGTTTGTGTCGTCGTCTCCCTGACGGCTTGCTTTTAATTCAAGTCCACTGATTCATCTGGGATGAGAAAGGGAGAGGCAGACGCACATACAGCTAAGTGCAGGGACTAGAGAATGAGTCAGGATGATTCTGGAATGCGAGGCAGGAGATGGGCAATTCTGATAGAGTAAATACCGCTGGCGTGCGGGGTGCCGTGTGTACTGACCAAGCGGTGTGTCTAGAGGTGGGCCTCCGTGCGACTGTGGGTGAGGCTTCAGAGAAGCTGGAGCCAGAGGGGGCCCCAGCAGGGGTCCCCCTCTTCTCTCCGCTCCACCTGCTTGCCCCCTGCAGACTTTTGGGGGATGGTTCCTGCGCAGCCACTTTAATTCCCTGAACAGGGCCAGCGGTGGTGTCTCTGTGTGTTTTCGATAATGCTGCCCCCCTGGAGCTGATCAGAAGCCCCAACTGCTGTCCTTTGGAAAACTTGGGGTCTTGGATTGTGTCAATGTGGACTTCCTGGTTGTCATGTTGTGTTGAAGTTAAGCAAGATGTTACCCCTGGGGGACACTGGGCGGAGGCTCTGAGGATCTCTTACAACTCTAGGTGAATCTACAATTACCTCAAAGTAAGAAGCTAAAAATAAAATAGGGTCTTTTAAACACTGCAAACTCCAGAGGAGTTCTGTATTTGAATTTCAAGGTCCAGCTCCTTTGCCGTGTTGTATAACACCTTGCCAGTATCCAGTAAACATAAAAATGGGATACCAGGGTGCCTGGGTGGCTTAGTTAGTTGACTGACTGCCTCTTACTTTCAGCTCAGGTCGTAATCCCTGGTCCCAGGATTGTGGGATCGAGCCCCATGTCAGGTTCCACACTTAGCGTGGAGCCTGCTTAAGGTTCTCTCCTGCCCCCCTCCCCTTTCTCCCTCTGCTCCTCTCCCTTGCTCATGCTCTCTCTTTCTTAAAAAAAAAAAAAAAAAAAAAAAAATTAAAAACAGTAAAATAAGATACCAAAACCACTCAAGGCAAAAAGGAATGAAGTATTGATACATGCTCCCCCAGGAATGAACCTTGGAGACATGCTAAGTGAAAGAAGCCAGACCCAAAAGACCACATGCTGTATGATTCCCTTGACACGAAATGTCCGAAAAGGGCCAATCTACAGAGACACAAAGCAGATTAGTGGTTGCCTGGGGCTGGGAATGGGGAAGGGCGGCAGATGGGAACGGGGTTTTCCAATTCGAGGCTGGTCACAGCTCTGTGACTAGCCCAAACACCGTTGAGTTGCACGGCTTACATGGGTGAATTGCACAGTATGTGAATCACGTTGCAGTAAAGCTGCTAAAAAAATGTCGGGTCTTAGGTTTTAAGCGAAGTAAAAATCGTCCTTTGGAAACAGCTGGTGTCTTGCAGATGCGAGCACTTCCGGATGCTGGTTCTAAGTTCTGAGTTCAGGCCACTGCCCCGGGGCATTTCTTGGCTCTCTCATAAACCAGATTCATGGGCCTCCCACGGAAACCACAGGGTGTTTCTGAGTGTTCGTCCCAGGGGGGTGAAAACTCAGTGCGTGCCAGACATTTTTCCAGGTGCTTTCATCCATGCTTCCTTCACCCTCCTGCAGCCCTGCACGGCGTGTACTTTCGTGCCCGTGTTTTGTATATGCAGAAATCGAGCTCCCGTGGAGTATACACAGCAGGGCAGAGGTGCCACCAGAACCGGGACGGAGCCCAGAGCTCTTGGATCCCAGGGTCATTCTCTTTTCACCTTCTGGTGGAGGGCTGGGTTGATGAGCTCTCCCTCACGTCTTACACAAGGGGAA
This sequence comes from Panthera onca, assembly GCF_046562875.1. Taxonomy (NCBI): domain Eukaryota; kingdom Metazoa; phylum Chordata; class Mammalia; order Carnivora; family Felidae; genus Panthera; species Panthera onca. Next base: position 173,410,615 of record NC_138342.1, read on the forward strand.
AAAGTCAGCTGCGAGGCAAAAGCCAGCAGGCTCTTGCAGGGACAGCTTAGGGAAATCACCGGGGACAAGGCCTGAGAGTTCCAGGCAAATCCTTTGCAGGCTTGTGTCTTCCAGTGAGTGGGTCATCTCTGCTCCCTCCGGAAGTGAGGATGACATTCTGCCCTGTGCCCTGGGGCAGCTCTTCCTAGGAGAGAGCTCCTAGGGAAAGGACCGTGGGAAAACATGAGGAGGCTTTCCATGGACACGTTTCTGAGTGTCATTCGTTTTTAGAGGAAACATGTTTATTTCCCTGGAGCCCTCAGCTTTGTCTGTATCCTGAGTTTTCAAGAATTCGTAACCCTAGGAGCTGTTTTTTGGACATGGAGGGAGGCTACGGTATTATTCCAGCCAGGGAACCTGATGTTTTTTTGTAACTGGCAATGCTGTTGTGTAGTAAAACGGGGTAAAGATGGGCATGAGTGAGTTCAGGTGCTTGGAGAAGAAAATGGGAAAAGGTTTGCACTCAGTGATCCAAGGCAGACCCAGCAGCTCCAAGAGAGATGATTAAAAACCAGATTCTCAGGGCACCTGGGTGGCTCAGTCGGTTAAGCGTCTGACTTAGGCTCAGGGCATGCAGGATCTCATGGTTCGTGAGTTCGAGCCCCACATCAGGCTCCTCGCTTCCAGTGCAGAGCCTGCTTGGGATTCTCTCTCTCTTTCTCTCTGCCCCTTCCCAACTCTCTCTCTCTCAAAATAAATAAACTTTAAGACAATGCAAATTCTCAGGTTCCAGCCCAGACCTACAGAATCTGAAACTCTGGGGATGTCCAGGAACCTGTGTTTTAATAAGCTCTCAAGAGAGTTCTTTTTTTTTTAATTTTTTTTTTTAACGTTTATTTTTGAGACACAGAGAGACAGAGCATGAATGGGGGAGGGTCACAGAGAGAGGGAGACACAGAATCTGAAACAGGCTCCAGGCTCTGAGCTGTCGGCACAGAGCCCGACGCGGGGCTCGAACCCACGGACCGTGAGATCATGACCTGAGCCGAAGTCGGACGCTTAACCGACCGAGCCACCCAGGCGCCCCTCAAGAGAGTTCTTAAACACACTCCAGTTTGAGTAGCTTAGCACCAGACCTCCTTACATATGCTTGAGGCTGAGCCGGAAAATCTGGTCACGTTCCCAGGAGAGCACCTCCTTTGGAGCTTGACCTGATCTTGCAGGGAGGCATGCGAGCTGGAAGGGAACATGTATTCATTTATTGAAAATGTTTGTTGAGCACTTCCTCGATCCAGGCACTCAGTCCCTCCTCCGAGGGAGTTTACATCCTCGTGGGGGAGTCAGATAGCAAACTAGGGGGGATGGATGCAGAAATACTGCAGGTGAGGATGCCAGCCTGGGATGGTGACATTCAGCCAGTGAGGGGGAGGCAGGGATGCCCAAGCAAAGAGCCAAGAGAATGGGTGTCCAGAGAGAGAAGACAGCTGGTGGAAAGTTCTGGAGGTCGGACGGAGTTTGGCAGCTCAAGTAATGGAAGGGGGCTGACGGGGATGAGCCAGGGGGAGGGGCAGGAGAGTGTTGGAGAGATTAGACTGGATCCACAGGACCAAGGGGGGAGTTTGAATTTGGCTCTAAGGTGCTGGACAGCCACCGAAGGATTAACCGGCAGAGTGGCAGGATCTGGGGAAAGATTTGACAAGATCCATCTGTCCGGCTGCCTATGCAGGCTGGTGAGGTGGGGCAAGCGACAAAGCCAGGGGCATGACTAGGGAGATTCTATCCAAACTGTATTTGCAACAAAGTTCTATTTTCTTCCTCCTTGTCTTCTGCCTCCTCCTGCCCCCCCCCTCCTCCTTTTTTGCGGGGCGCGGGGTGGGGCACAGTTTAAGAAAATTGGAATTGTTTTGCCAGGGTTTCTGTTAGCATTTTACAGACGGAACTGACTTGCATCCCAAGTGTGACATCCTCATTGCTTTCGTTAGATAACACTATACGTATTACAGTACCAGCTAGGCGCTTAATTACATATACGGCTACTGATGAAAAAAAAGGACATTTCATCAAAAGACAATTCAGCTCAGATGTGCACATTTTTGAGATGTACAAAACCAAGCTCGGTTGATGACGGTTGAGCAGTGTCTGCAAGATTTGGTCCATTTCAGAAATTTGAGCTCACTGGCATTGCCTGGGCTGGCATTTTCTTAGCCGAGAACTACTTACCTGGGTGTAGGAAACCTAATATTTCATTTAGAAGAACGATTCATTGCTTTAGGGGTCAAGAGTCCTGGGTTTTGTCTTTTTTTGTTGCGTAAGTTTGATTTGATCTTGGACAAGTCATTGCAGTGCATGTTTTAGTGTCTCTGTGCAGGAGATGGGTAATAATTGTTCTGGTAACCCTCTTTTCATCAGGGTAACTGGGCGAGAGCTCTCTGAGACTTAGAGATATTACTACCTGTGCAAAGGCCCTGTGGCAGAAGGGAGCAGGAACTGAAAGGTGGCCCACGCGGTTGGAGGAGAGCAGAGTGCAAAGGGAAGTTGATCCAGAGTGATGTTGTTAGAGGGGGCAAGGGCCAGGCTGGGCAGAATCTTGCAGACCTTGTTGGGGACTTTAATCTTTATCTTAAGGGGAGACCGCCGGAAGATTTAAATAGGGGAATGACAAAAGATCGATAGATAGGCTGTTTCCTTTAATCCTCACAACAAACGTGTGCAGCATTTAATATCCCCATTTTAAACCAGCACAGAAATTTAGGGTAGTGGCGATTGAGTAGCTTCCCCAAGAGCGCGTTGCTGGCAGGTAGTGGAGCCAGGAGACAAACTCAGTTCACCTGGAGTCCAGAGCCCCCCTTCTTCCATCTCAGCCTAACTCAATAACTATATAACAATAACCACTGTTTTAAAAGACGCTTTGAACTCTTAAGACGAAAAGATCTCCCTTACATTACAAAGTGGTATTATGCTGCAGAAATATGAGCACCGACGAGAGATGGGATACGCTGGGGAAGCTTTGAAAGCCTCAGCCTGCGTGGCGAGGGTCCAGCATCTTCGAGTTCCTTGCCGTCTGGTGGGGGGCGCCTCACATTCAGCTATCGCCACACAGAGAGGTTTGGCAGCTCTGGCCGGCCATCTGACACTGCCATTGTCCGTAAGGACTCATTGTCCGTGAGATGTCCCGAGGTACCTGCTTTCAGGGACACTGAGCCGGGCAATCAGATCCGGGCAGTTCATGCGTGGTTTCGTGGGAGTAATCGTGCCATGCCAAGGTTTCTGCTTTCTGCTTTCTCCCTCTCGGGGAGTCCGTTGGTTTAAGTGGATTCTTAGAAGCTGGTTGTAGAGATCACCATCTCGGTTTTGGACCCAGGAAGCCTTATTCAAGGTTGAGACGGGAAAACTGCTGCTGACCCGTGGCCCTCGAGCCTTCTGTTGATGACGACAAATGTTTGTTCTTTTCTAGTTGACCATGTCGTGCCCGAGCCCGGGACAAGCCTGCTGGCAGCCTTCGACCAGTGGAGGGAGTGGGCTGACAGCAAGTCCTGCTGTGACTACTCTCTGCACGTGGACATCACGGAGTGGCATAAGGGCATCCAGGAGGAGATAGAGGCCCTGGTGAAGGACCACGGTAGGTTATGCTGACCGGCACCTCCGGGGATATTTCCATTTCGGTACACGAGCCGGCACAGCTCTCTGAAGGAGAGCTCTGTGAATAGCGCTTGCAGACCCCTTCTGTGCCTCTCCTCCATGCCTGCAAGGAGAGACAGTGGGGCCGCAGCTGGTGCCCACTGGAGGCAGCCAAACCCAGTGCGGCAACGGAAGCTTTCATTGACGGGAGAACCGGACGGAGCCTCCCCAGGGGGACCGGTTCCTGTGTGACAACTGCACACAGCTTACTGGTTTGAGGGAACGGCGCCCAGCCAGGTTGGAGAGTTGAGGCCATGGGACTGATTTGCCCTCAGAGGATAAGAACGCCTGTCCCAGTGAGGATTCTGGACCGTCATGGGAGGGGGGAGGAGGTGCCCAGGATGCCGAGTGGGGGACTCTTCCTGCAAACCCACGAGGACCAGGACAGACTTGAGGGTGAGGAGGCTCTGGGACAACGTGAAAGGTCTTTTTCATCCCAGGGGACTATTTCAGGGAGTAGGATTCCAGGGGTTGGGTCCTGGAGGATTCCCAGGCAGGCTGGAAGAATCCGGACTACCTCAGGGTGCCTTTGGGACCCTTCTGTCCACAGGGACCTTGGGAGTTCAGGTGCTAATGCCAAGTCACTTCATCTTCTGGGGTCTTCTTGAGCTTGGCTATAGACTAGACTCCTAGGGTGACCTCTTGGCTTCATGGGATCTTAACTGTCAGGGGAGCGCCTGTTGCTTTCGGGTTCTGAGGCTTCTAAGCCCAGGAGTACCACTGTGGGTAAAATAGCGGGAGGGAAGTCTCTAGGTGTGGATACGGTAGGTATCCGTGAATACGGCCGAAAACGCCCAGAATGAAACTCTGGAGTCTTGGGTTTAGTGTGTCTTCCTTGCATTAGCCATATGACCTTGGGGAATTACTTAAATTTCATGAGTCTCCGTTAAAAAAAAAAAAAAAAAAATCACATGAGGGTATTGGACTAGATATCCTAAGATTCTTTCTGGCACAAAGGTTCCACCTAAAAGAAAAGAAGTAACCCTTGACCTTTCTCGCTTTTGAGAATACAGAGTCTTAAAGGGTTTAGCTCTCCATACTTAAACTGAATCGAATCCAAATCAGGCGAGAGTGTCACCATAGCAACTGTTGCCTGGCCAGAGAGAAGGGTTGGGATGTCCCGAGCCACTGAGCCCGGGCAGCGTCCAGCACCCCCAGGTGGCTTGAATTAAACTCCAAGACTAGAAGGTTGTCAGTACGGTTGTTTACCATTGTGATGGATGTCAGGCAGGGATGTTTGGTCTGGTGCCTTGGGAGGCAAGGACTCTGAAATGCCAGGGTGAGAATTGCAACATCAGCTTATTGGACCCTTTCTTACTTAAGAACGTTTCTTTTTCTTTTTTTTTTTTTTAATGTTTATTTATTTTTGAGACAGAGAATCAGAGCATGAATAGGGGAGGGTCAGAGCGAGAGGGAGACACAGAATCCGAAGCAGGCTCCAGGCTCTGAGCTGTCAGCACAGAGCCTGATGCGGGGCTTGAACTCACAGACTGTGAGATCATGACCTGAGCCGAAGTCGGATGTCCAACCAACTGAGCAACCCAGGCGCCCCAAGAATGTTTCTTAAAAATCAGCTTGGATGGAAGTCTGTTTACCAGAGGAAAGATCTAGATCTTGTAGATCTTCACAGAATATTCGATTTCGTTTTCTTCTCAAAGTCACAACAGCTGGGGGCAACTTTTGTTTTTATTTTTTCACTTTGTATTTATTTTTATTTTATTAAAAAAAATTTTTTTAACATTTATTTATTATTGAGAGAGAGAGAGACACAGAACATGGGCAGGGGAGGGACAGAGAGAGGGGGAGACACAGAATCTGAAGCGGGCTCCAGGCTCTGAGCTGTCAGCACAGAGCCTGACATGGGGCTCGAACTCACGAACTGTGAGATCATGACCTGAACCAAGATCAAGAGTCGGACACTTAACTGAATGAGCCACCCGGGTGCCCCCATCTTAATCATTTTTAAATATACATTCAATGACATTAAGTACATTCACATTGTTGTGCAACCATTTCACCACCCATCCCCAGAACTTGTCATCTTTCCACACTGAAGTTCTGTACCCATTAAACACCAACCCCCCAGTCCCTCCTACCCCAACCCCTGGAAATCCCCATTCTCCTTTTTTTTTAATTAAAAAAAATTTTTTTTAATGTTTATTTTTGAGAGAGAGAGAGAAACAGAGCTCAAGCAGGGGAGGGGCAGAGAGAGGAAGACCCAGAATCCGAAGCAGGCTCCAGGCTCCGAGCTGTCAGCACAGAGCCTGACGTGGGGCTCGAACCCATGGACTGCAAGATCTTGACCTAAGCGGAAGTCAGACACTCATCCGACTGAGCCACCCAGGCACCCCCCCCCCCCATTCTACTTCCTGTCTCCGTAAATTTGACTTGTAAATGGAATCTTACGTATCTGTCCTATAGTGACTGGCTAGTTCCCTTAGTGTAATGTCCTCAGGGTTCATCCATGTGACAGGATATTCTTCCAGCTTCGGACTGAGTGACGTTCTGCTGTATGACTGTACGACATTTCGTGTATCCGTTCGTCGGTCAGCGGACACTTCTGCCCTTTGGCTAATGTGAATAACGTTGCTGTGCATTTGAATACACGTAGAGGAACAGGCAACTTCTAAGTTCGGTATAGTTTTAAACTTAGAGAAAACTGTCAGGATGCTAAAAGCTTTTGCACCCTCTTTTACCAATTCTTTGTATTTCTGTCTCCACCTCTGTCTCTGTCTCTCCCGTCCTTCTCTCTCTCTATCTATATACATATATGCATAGTATTATACCTTTCTTAGTCGCTTCCAGATTATTTGGTTTATTTATTAAAGTCCTGTGTCCACCTATCTATTTTGTCTGTCTGCTAGGGGTCAATTCCTTCCTGGTGTACATGGCTTTCAAAGATCGCTTCCAGCTAACTGATTCCCAGGTAAGGAAAGTTGCCTTTTCTGAACAGGCATTTGGTACATTTGGGCCAATGTCGTTGTCTTGGAAGCTGCCTCCGGTGTATGTATGTCCCTTGGCTTCATGGGACATGGCTGGTGGATGAACTCCCTGATGTAACTTTACCTTTAGGGAGGGTCTGAAGCCAGTGCACTGGCCCCCAGGGCTCTGGAGTCAGCCTTAGACCTGCCCCTGTGGGACAGCATAGCCCAGAGATGTACTCAGAGCCACCTCAGCAAACCTGGCGGAGAGCCGGGTGTCATCCATGACCCTCCCCTACTCCGAGTCCCTTAGGTTATGCTGCCCCTGTTGATTACCAAGCGGGCCTGCTCGGCCACGTGTGGCCGGAAGCCTTGCCCTGGGGGCCTGTCCACAGAGCCAGCCTTAACAGTAGCGGCCGCCGGTGCCGTTTCTGACTCCTGTGGCCGGCAGGGGAGTGGCTGTACCTGTGAGCAGGTAGATGGACGTCCCTGTCTCTGATCCCCTCCCCTCCTCCAGATCTATGAAGTATTGAGCGTGATCCGGGATATCGGTGCGATCGCCCAAGTCCACGCAGAAAACGGCGACATCATTGCAGAGGTATGAGGCCCTCTTCCTCATCGTTTCTTCATGACGTGCAGGGTGAGAGGTGGGCTCGGGAGCGGGAAACCACTTCTGTGGCTCAGCTGCAAGGAGGAGAAACAGGGTGACCTGGTGTGACCGCCCTGGGCACAGTGCTAAGAGCCTCACCAGCAGCGTGGATGTCGGGGACGTGTGCCTCTCTGCATTCTGCAGGACGCACGGCCTGTCCCCTTTGCACAGAGAAGTCAGTTCTCTCGTGCCGTAGGGCAGCCGCCTGTGGGTGGGCGACATGGGCTTCCATGTACAGACAATTTACACTTTGGCCCAGGGCCGGGCACGCGTGGGCTCTCAGCATCCCGGGGGAGAGCTGAACACCTGCTCAGGCAGGACTGGGGACAGGGTACTGAACCCTTCTCTTCACGAGGCCCTGGCGTAAGAGCCAAGTGATCATCTCGCCCGAGTAGCTTTTTGGGTAAAAGGTCTCTAGCGATCAGAGCATCTCAAGTCCAGCTCTCCCTGATGGCCTGGCTTTCTTTAAACCTTGCAGGAGCAGCAGAGGATCCTGGATCTGGGCATCACGGGCCCCGAGGGACACGTGCTGAGCCGACCTGAGGAGGTGAACATCTATGGAAAGCAGAAGAAACAGGCAGAAGAAAGAGAGGGGGGAGGCACTGGGAATGTCCCGCACACTGAGGATTGACACTTCCTTGTTCTGCATTTTTACTGCGTGTGCACACACACAACGCGCACAGACTGACAGAGACAGAGACACAGACTCTGAGACAGACACACAGACCGAGGCGTCGCCATAGACGCACAGAGACTCATAGGGACAGACTCACAGGGACAGAGCCACAGACACACATGCACCGGGGCACCTTCAACACCATCTGTGGCCCTGAGGACACTTTCCTCTCCTCAGTGGAGGGACGGAACCTATTACATCTTGAGTATCGTCTGGTCCCTCTCCAGGCCATGGGGTATAGCTCCTTCCACGACCATCCAGCCTTCCCACGCACGCTAAAGAGCCGGAAGGATGAGCTGGGGCCAGCACACGGGGGAGGGAGGTTGAAGGTGACATCTTTTGGCCCCTGTGTTAGCTGCATGCTGCCTCTGGGGCTGGTGGACAGTGACTCTGGGAGGAGCTCACAGGAGAGAGAGGGCGACAGTCTCAGTGGCTGATGTCCAGAGGACTTGAGGTTAGTTTTGTACACCAGTGTGTACCTATAACACACACGCAGACACACACACACACACACACACACACACACACACACACGCACACATGGGAGCCCAAGCTCACCATAAAGCCCGTGGGCCCCTGTAACCGGGTGGTGACACCTGGGGCTGGGCTTACAGGAAAGTGTGCTCTCCCCTCCATCCCCTGGGGCGGTTGGGGGCCGCTCCTGCCCTGCTGTGGCTGTGCAGGTAGGCGAGAGTGTGCGGCACACTGAGATGAGAAAAGCAGGCGCCGCTTCCCTTGTTACACGAGGCTACTTCTGAGAGCCCTGCTTCCTGCCGAACTTGGAAGAGCCTTCCTGGGGGCTTGCTTTCCTTCCTCCTCCTCTCTGCTCGGCATCCCTGTGTCCCCGCAGACTTGAAAACAGGAAGCAAGCCTGGGGTTTACTGAGCAGGCAAAAGGTATCACGGGAGAGCTGTTCTGGTTGTGATTTTGACCACAAGAATCAAACCCTGTTTTTCCATGGTTAGACGCCGGAGACTTCTCTCCAGCAGCTGTTGCATGGAGAATCTCCGAGTCCCCTGCAGCGGAGCGTGGGGCCTTCCCTGGGGGCTGGCAGGTCTGGAGTGCCCCCATTCGAGGAGCTCTTGGCTTCGGGGGAGGGTCCTCTTGCCTCACAAACCGCTGTTTGGGGGGCTTTCTCTTCCCTCTGTTTTCCAAGGTCATCTGCTTCTCAGCTGATTCAGAGGCACCTGCTTTCGGTCAGCCTCATTGTTGGGGGCTTCCCCTGAGCAAGTGCACCATTATAACAGCCCTGTGAGCCACCGGCACGAGCTGGCCCCTTCTCCCTCAGCTCCTGGTGATGCTTTTTCAGTTTGGCACCAGGGATCCGTCGCGTTAAACCCTCTGTGGGCGACAAAGAGAAGAAAACAGGGAACCGTTCTGAAGGAACTTGAGCTTGACCGTGTAGGTAGGGAGATACCGCCCTGTATGTATGAAGCAGTGGTTAATAACGTGCAAACGTGTAATTCCTTCTCGGTTTCGTGATCTGTTGCTGCATCATGGTGGTCAACGTGGTTTGAACTGCACAAATCATGTTCCTGCTGCTCTCTGTTCTTCTCTCCAGCCCACCACGTGAGATTGCCAGCAGGGTCTCCTTCCCCCCCCCCCCCCCCCCCAGCCTTTCCAGCTGAGAAGACTGAGAGGGAAACTGTAGGGAATGCGGCAATCTAGAAACCACCTGTCCATCAATGGTGCCCGACATGTATGATGATTGGGCCCTGTTGGGACCGCGAGTTGAATGAGAAGGGGACTATGGATGAGCTGGAGAGGAAGAGAGAGATGGAAAGTAACTAGGCAGGGTAGAATGTGACAGGAACTATGGGCCGAAAGGCTGGCATCTGGGAAGGAAGTTGGGAACACGCGGGTGAGGGTGATGGTGACCAAGAGGCTTCCCCAGAGAAGACAGCTTTCTAGCTGGGCTTTCTGGAACTGCCGCTGGGGCAGGCCGACAGTTGGGGGACTGAGCCACAGAGGGGGTGTTGTGTGCAGACACTGTTGCGTATTCTGATTCTGTTGTGTGGACCGACACTGTGGTCAGTGAGTACCAACGCTGTTGTATGTCCCTAGATAAGTGGCTTTCCTCTCTGGATCTTGGGGTGTCCAGTCTTAAAAATCATCAAGTCTCGGTGACCCCCCCCCCCCCAAATCCTTCAGAGCTCTATAATGAGACAATTTTCTTAAAATTTTAAGCTGTAATACTATTTTCCTAGTATTTTAGGTCAATATTATTTAAATCAGTTCCCTGCATGTAAGGGGCCTGCACAGGTACACACAGAAGGGTAAACGTGGATCCTTCCATGGTTCTGAGCGGAACACAGAGAGATGGGGTCTAAGTGGCCTTCTCTTTCAATGAGGTGGCCCTGTAGTTAGGTGTCGGCCATCCCCCGGCGTCTGCGGGAGCAGGGGTGGGACCAGAGCTCACCACACGGTGGATGAGCCAATCCAGAGTGGGCCCTGGGAAGCCTATCCCACAGGGGTAGGCCCCCAGTAGAACTGGCACTTTTGCTCCATTTATTCCCTGATTAGTCCAATTTCACATTCCAGTTCACCCAGGACAGTCACAGGCCATGCCCGCTGCCCCCATGCACTCATTAATAGTGCCTCTGTTCACTTTCAGAAGGATTTGTGTTGGGCCAATAAACTGAGTAGTCCTTGGCACTCCTGGGAAGCCATGAAGATTCTAGAAGAGTCCTTTCTGCACTTTACATTGTAGACTTCTGAGGTGACCGCAGAGATTCAGGCCATCCCTCCTCTGTGCCTCCCCGGGCCAGAGGCACTTCTGTTGAAACTGGAGTCAAGGAGAGGGAGGGCCAATGGCTCAGCTATTCCAGGAATTAAAAACATTTGGACGATTAATGAGCTTTTTCAAGAGCCATTTGGTTTGCCTTTGAATTTTGAGACCTCTCTCTTCACATGGTTGATGCCCAAAAGGGCAAACGTGAATGAAGTTGCCGTCATTTATTAAATTAGATTACCAGTTAATGCAATTATAGAACCTTAGCTCTTGGCCACGCTCCTGTAGAAACTTGGTTAGCTAAGATAATTCAGTTAGGAGCTCAGCTATTTCTTGCAAAAAATAGCAGCTCGTTACAGAACGGCCTCACTTTCACCATTAACATAAAGGAATCCATTTGTTCAGTAAACATGTTGGGGCAGCGGCTGTGTACCAGGCCCTGTGTTGGGAACTAATGTAGTCCCGCTGGAGCTACACTGGGGGTGGGGCACAGAGGATACAAAACTCGGAGTCAATCCCAGCCCCCTGTCTCAAGAAGTTGAAGCCACAGCTTTCTTCCAGGATCTGAGAGGGAGCAAGAGGCTTTTTGAGATCGATCGTTCTATAGTTTCACGTGGTCCTTCAGTTGCCCATTCTAAACTACACACTATGTCTGTGAGGCATACCTTGATCTCAGTAGTCTGACCTGGTCAGGTATTTAGCAATAATCACTCGGGGTCTTTGAAATATTATTCATTGAAGCATCAGGTTTAAAGACTCCTCTATTAGAGCAGCTCTCCCATCTCGTGCGGAAGGCCGTACCAGTCTGTGTGCGGCCTTGGATGTGTTACCACGGGCTGAGGACCGTTGCTTGACGTTCCCAGTCAAGCCTGCTCCGTTCCCAGAGCCCTGTGAGGTCGCGCTGTTCCTTGGGTTCATCTGTGGGTGTCGGACAGAAGCCCAGCACAAAAATCTCACCACTGACTGTCTCGACTCAAGACCACACAGCTGGAGCGAATGTACTGACTTGGGAGCAGTTTCCCTGCCTGGTGGTTTTCTCATGTGCGCAAAGCATAAAAATCACCCGGTGCTGTTAGGACTAACCACATTTCTGGGTCCCATCCCCAGAGGGTCTGGGAACGGCCTAAAGATCCGCGTTTCTTACCAGCTCCGGGCTGACGCTGATGTCGTAGGTCGGCTGGGCACTCTTCAAGCCACTCAAAGGGTCTAGGAAGGAAATGCCCCCATCGTTTCCACCCAACAGTGTTGAGTGACACTGGGAGAGTCACCTCCCCCTCCTGGGGTGCCACTCAGGGTAGAACCCAGAGGACACCGTGGCCTCTTGTTCCTCTCGGCCTCTCTCGGTGGGTTGAGGGTAAAGACGGCCCGTGGAGTGGGCACAGAGTGGGCACAGTTCTTACGTTCACGTGCTCTTCTGCAGGTTGAGGCCGAAGCCGTGAATCGCTCGATTACCATCGCCAACCAGACCAACTGCCCTCTGTACGTCACCAAGGTGATGAGCAAGAGCGCGGCCGAAGTCATCGCCCAGGCCCGGAAAAAGGGTGAGCGTTACCTCCACGGCTGTGTGACCGCGGGCAGGTCAGGAAGGGAGGAGGGCTCCGTTTCCAGACCTTCATGCCAAGTGGGCTGCTTTTATCGCGTTCCAGCATTAACCTAATTACAGCTGAGCAAGGCAGGGAGCTCCGGTTTCTCTCTCTGTTCCACCGCTGCCGCCTTGTCAGTATCTATTTAAAGCCGAGCGCTGCAAAGAGTGGGTGGGGCAGGCGCGTTTCCCTCCCGCCCCTGCTTCTATAGCAAAGTTGGACTTAATTTGATGCAGTCTAAATAAACTAGGCACATACACAGATGGCGTCAGGCTCCATCTGCCACAGAACCCTTCTGGGGAACGTTCTATTGCAAAATGAGTCCCCGCTCCGTGGCCGGTAGTGATTTCTGTGGGGGTAAGTAAGAGAGTCTTGTCGGGGCGTGGGGCAGGGGATCTTGCCCCGGGCCTCCTCGTGTCTGGTTCTCCGAGTGCTTGAGGCACTCCTTACAAATTATATTGATAGGTCCTGGGCTGAGGCTGGTGCTCTGTTAGTACTAGGGAGTCCATTGAGAAGGTTCTTGGAAACTAATTTACTAAGTACAGCTTCTGCTGCTTCCAAAGGCTGTCCGTGGAGCACCTTATACATTATGAATGCAGCGGAATCTTGTAATCTGCTGTCGACTGAGTTTGCGCAGTCACATCACGTGTCCTGTGCTTGGGAGTGTGGCTCCAGGGACCGGCTGATCGTGGGTAGCTGACTTGGTGAGGGTGTATCCTGGCCTGATCTTTTCTCCCTTAATTTCTGTCTAGCTTTCTCCTGGTCTCTCTCTCTCAGTCTCTTTCTATCCCTTTATCTCTCTCTGTATCTTAAGGGAACCGTTGGACCTCTGTGCTTCTGTTTGTAGTTCTCTGTGGGATGTGATCCACAGGCATAGGGAGCACTGTCGGAGTTTTTCACTGGTGGGTGACTTGGTACAAGACCTAGAACAAATTGCTCAATGACCGGTGAGTCAGCCTGTCCCCAGAGATGATGACTTCCAGATGGACCCAGCAGTTTCTGCCCCGGTTCCTTGGAGCTCTCCCCGGGCCTCTGTCCTTAGGCTGCTCAGCACTGGGTCGCTGGGTTCCTAGCTTTTTGGAAACCTGCCCTCTGCTGGTGGCTGCCGAAATTGCTTTTTTGAAATAAACATTCCCCTAAATAACGTCATGCACTCCGAATCCGCTTTGAGTTGTTTTTCCAGGAGACACTGGATGATTCCTATCAGTAACCCTCCCTCACCTGGACCCTTTGTCACCCAGGCACATGTTTGCATCCATCTCAACACCCAACATTAATCACAGAACCGTTCCTTGCGTGGAGCCTCGGGACGGTTGGCACAGTGTCTGGAAAGTGGAAGGAAATTAGGCAGCAGCTTCTTTTATTTATTTTAGTAACCATCCTGGACCCACATGATGATAACAAACAAGGAGTTAAGCAAACATTTTAACATGATTTTAATGTAATTAAACATTCCATTTAACAGCATGTAAAAACTGAGGACTTGCTTCCTGATTCAGACTGTCGCTTGTCCCTGCTGGAGGGGGAGGAGTCTGTCTCTCCCCAGACCCTGGCCTGGACAGGTGGTGCTAGCCTTGCTCTGGGGCGCACAGTAGCTGGCCTGTGAGCCAGCCCTGCTGGCACTTCTGAAGCGTCTCAAGAACTTCCTGTGCCTCAGTTTCTTCATTTCAAGATGTGGCGCTGATGTGTGTTACTGTAGAGTCCAGTCCTGCTCCAGTAACCTGTGACTCGGTGCCTGATGATGTCCCTTTGTCATCTTTAGGACTTTGACCCTGTGTGTGTATTGGGCAGTGAGCACCAAGAAGGGACTACCTCAGTCTCTTTGTTCTAGAACTTTCCGTGTGTCAGTCCAACTGTGCCTGCATCATGGTTCCCGGGGTGGGCTTTTGCATTCAGACTGTCACCCTTTGGTCTCTGAAACCCTTTGCTTGAGATGGGCCTGAGCTGCCAGAAAGGAATTTCTGGTGCATTTGGGTGCTAATGAGCAAGAATGTGAGCTTCTCGCTTGCTTGTGGGCTCTTAAGGCTCTTTCCATCTTGTTGGAACTTCATAACAACTCTGGGAGGCCGCCCGGGCAGGAATTTTTTTGCACTTGGTTTTACTTTGCAGCTGAGTAAACTGGAGCTCACAGCTAACGGGCGGTGGAATCGGGCCTTGACTGTCAGGTGCCTAACTTCGGGCCTGAACATCCATGTGAATATCTGAATTACCCTTCATGCTTTGAAGATTATTTTAGTATGAGAAATGCTGGTATCTGTTGGGGTTCTTACTGAACCTGCTGGAAAATAGAGCTTGACACCGAGGAGCGTCGTGCATAATACAGAAGCAAGGATTCCCAAACAACCGAGAAGGAAAACAGGATACGGTTGTGTTACGTCTTTGCGCTCTGGGATCAGTGTCCCGTCCTGGATCGAATCCCAGCTCGCTGTGCGCCAGCCTGTGATGCCGGGCAGCTCCCCTTACCGTCGCTGGGTCTCAGTTTCCATCTGCAGTAGTGACCCGTCTTGTAAGTGGAGACGGTGCCTGACTGAGATAATGTGCGTACAGACACGTAATGATCGTACCCGCTGTTCTCATGACTGAGGACTGAAGGGCCGGTTCGAAGATGCCTGCCGACCTTAGATAGGGGTTCTCTGCTAAGGAGTCTTTTCTATCTCAGGTGGGTCCTCGTGGTCCCTGGTGGCAAGTGTGAGGCCCTGTCAACTTTTTGCCGCCCCATTTCTTCATCTGTAAGATGGAGAGGTTCTTCGTTCACTCAGCGAAATTTTGTTGTTGTTGTTGTTGTTGTTTATTTATTTTTGAGAGAGAGAGACAGAGTGCAAGTGAGGGAGGGGCAGAGAGAGGGGGAGACACAGAATCTGAAGCAGGCTCCCGGCTCTGAGCCTGGTGCGGGGCTCAAACTCGTGAACCACGAGATCGTGACCTGAGCGGAAGTCGGACACTTAACCGACTGAGCCACCCAGGTGCCCCTAAACTTTTTTTTTTTTTCTTAATATTTATTTATTTTTGAGAGAGAGAGGGAGAGCGTGAGTGGGGTAGGGGCAACGGGCGGGGAGGGGGGCCAGAGGATCCGAAGCGGGCTCTGTGCTGATAGCAGTGAGCTGAATGTGGGGCTAGAACTCAGAATCCATGAGATCATGAACTGAGCCAAAGTTGGACGCTTAACTGACTGAGCCACCCAGGCGCCCCTTCAGCAAACTTTTATTATGTGATATTTTAGGCCGTGGTGCTGGATGGTCCCAGCCCCCAGCTTCTTCACTCGTAGGGGTGGGACACATGGACAAAAAGTCACAATGGAAAATGGTCAATGTTATAAAAGAGGGGCAAGCCAAGTATGGTTCGAGCTCAGAGGAAGGAAAGGGGCAAGTATTTATGGATGTGCACCCCTCCTTGTCTCATTGGTCAGGCTGCATGAGGGGACCCACCATTGCTCCACAGATGAGAGTCGTTGAAAGATCATGATTTTATGTCTTTTTATTAATGTCCACATACTTCCCCACCTAGAAACTTGCTGGTCCTAAATCTAAGACAAGGCATACAGGGCAAGTGATAAAGTGAGATGAATATAAATGAGACTGTTTTCCACGCGCACTTGACCTAGCACGACCGCACGCAGTCTTCCCAGAGAGCCAAATTTTCGCACGCTGCCCCCTCCGTTCTGTGCCACTCAGCAGGGCCGTGTATCATCAGTCCCATTCCGCACATAAGGAAATGAAGACACGGCCAAGAAAAGACTGTTTTGGACAATTTTTACTCTTCAAAAGCACTTAGACATTGATTGATTTAATAGGGCTCATTTCGTGGAAGAGAAATTAAAATGCAGAAAGTAAATATCTCGCCCCAGATCATCCAGCCCGTAGTTCCAGACTCCTGGCCACCTGTCTCCCCGCTGAGGGTCTAGTGTGGGGATTTCTCTAGAAGGGGCTCCCTCAGACTGCACTTTGTCCACGAGGGAACTCTACTGTGGTTGCTGGTGCCTTCTGTGTGTGAATGGTAGCATGCAGGTCATGCCTGGTAACCTCCTCTGATAGACCTCCTTCTCCATCGTCCTCGCCCCACCCCCGTAACCCAGGTGTGGAAATGTTTAGAACATTTGGTGACTGCCGAGGGATGTTAAACCCTGGGGACCCACACTTGAGCCGATACTTCCTATGCCCTGCGGGCCAATAGGAGTGACTCCAGCATCATGAAAAACTTGGGTTCATCGAGCCTGCGAGGACCACCCCAACTTGGGGATGGACGCCTTAGTATTAAGCTAATGTGCCACCTCAGCATCTTGAACCCAAAGAGTGGCATATGGGTTGGCTTGTGACTGTCATAAAACCTCACTAAAATCTGTGTTAGGGCCCTTCAGAGAAACAGAAGATTGTTGTATATATTTACAAGAGAGAGGGAGGGAGAGGGGTGGGGAGGAAGAGGGAGGGAGAGAGAGAGAGAAAGAAAAAAAAAAAAAGAGATTGATCTTAAGGAATTGGCTCTTGCGAATGTGGCTGCTGTTAAGGCTGAAGTCTGCAGGGTGGGGAGGGGCAGGGAAGACTGCCGGGAAGAGTGGATATTGCAGCCTGGGTCTGAACGCTGTTTCGAGGCAGAATTCCTTCCCAATAAATGCCCTTGGCAGGTTGGGAATTCAGTGTGTGTTATAATACAGCAGGATGACTCCGTGGGTTTGGTTTCCAGCCGGCTAAACTCTTAAGACTCCTGCCGGCCGCCTGGGTGGCTCAGTCGGTTGAGCGTCTGACGTCGGCTCAGGTCATGATCTCACAGTTCGTGGGTTCGAGCCCCGCATCAGGCTCTGTGCTGACAGCTCGGAGCCTGGATCCTGCTTCGGATTCTGTGTCTCCCTCTCTCTCTCTCTCTGCCCCTTCCCCCCCACCTCAAAAATAAATAAACATTCAAAAAAAATTAAAAAAAAAAAGACTCCTAGAGAGAGGGTCTCTTTCAGGGCAGACCTAGAAATTCTCGGGTCATTTATATAGCACTCGGGCTGAGAGTTTGAATCCCTGGCCTCAACTTTTTCTTTCTCCACTTTATTTGGACCCACCAGGCAATCGTGTTCTACTCAGTTTGCCAACAATATTCTAAGGAATCAAATCTGTGGTCAACCCAGACTTAGCCTCTTATGATAAGTATAAGGCGTATGCAGTGGTGATATTTTGTGCGTCTGTTTAACAGAGGCATTAGTGCCTTTAAATCAAATCAGATTAGAGAGGCAATTCTAGAAACCCCAGAATCAATTCAGAAAACTTTTGATTCTGTTCCTCAGGAACCACCCTTGGTACCAAAATCTGACAGGGTTATCCATGGACGAGCCCTAGGCTGTTGAGTTCTGGCTTAGGTTCTCTGAGAGGAGAGAGAGAGAGAGAGAGAGAGAGAGTGAGTCACTGTCCCAGTTGGTTTTATAATGTGCTTTTGTGGCTGTGTTTTGAAATACATCTACATGGTTTTCCATGGTTTCTGCTCTGGATTTGTCCTCTTGCTTCTAGTTAATGGGAAATGACTTAACTGTCAGAGCCAGGAGCTGTCAAACATTTCTAAACCCCAGCCTTGCATTTATTCTTCATGAATGCACTCAGGCCCCAGGCTCGTTGTGAATAAACACCACCCCCAAGGCCTTGCAGTTCCCTGCCATCCTAGAGAGCCTGCCAAAGGCTGGCTCGGGGTCACATCCTGCAGTTCAGACTCTCCCTGGAGAAGAAAGTCATGAAGGTCTAACTGCCGCCAAGAAAGGGTCAGCAGTATATTTAGACGAGTGTGGAAAGGCCCTTTAAGCCTATTTCGTGGCTTATTATTACCATTGGTTATTATTTCTGGCACACAGTTTAGTGGTGTCTGTGGCCTGATGGAGGACCAGAAGCTCATCCATGGCTCCCTCGGGAACAGTGTTTATAAAATGGGAGCGATACCCTGGGGAGGTACTGGGGGGCCATCAGTCCTGAATGGCAGAGCCCCCCACCTGTGGACCTACCTCTCCCTGGAGGAGGAGGCCTTCTACAGGCTGGTTTAACCCCTGCCCTGCCTTTGGGGGCTAAAGAAAAATCAATGGAAAGCCAGCAAGGACCTCTGATTCCCTTGAAATTTGAACAGGACAAAGCTGAGATGAGCTACAAGATGCCTCCCTCCTTCTCCCTTATCCCCATCTTAGCCTGGCGCTGGCTGAGGAGTCCTGGCTCAGCCTTGGCCTAAGGAGGCAGGTTCGGGTCCGCAGTGGCCTTGAAGTGCCCCTCCAGTTCCGGGTTTTTCAGAGGCTGCAGGCTGGGTTCATTCCTTTGCAGGGAGGTGCAAGTTCCCAGGCGCAGAGAGAACGGGACCCACCCCAGTCTGAGTTTCATAGAGTGGGATGAAGGTCACAGTCAAGGGCACTCACACTTGGTGGGATCCAGGAGGTGTTCCAGGAACCAGCTCCTCCTCGTGCTAAAGCTTCCAAAGGGAGGACTGAAGAGCAGGTCCAGGGAGAGGGTGAGCCATAGCAACTCACGAGAGAATCAGGAAAACGTCTGCGCTTAACCAGTGATTTTCAAAGACGGTCTAAGCAGGCTTTTTCTCTGAGCACTTCTGCTCTCTGGAACCTACTCATGACCCAAGCTGGTAACCTTTAGGGTTACAGATCCTTTGTTTTCCTAATGACTTGCTGAGCTCTCCCCTCCTGGGTGGGTCAGAAGAGCCATAATCCCACTCAGGCAGTTGGGGCGGGGGGCGGGGGGGGGGGGCGCTGATGTGCAAACCAAAAGCCAGGAGCCTCAGGTCCTGTGAGAGCCCAGGGCCCAGCGCTGGTCTGCTCAGCCGCTTGTATTTCATAAGTGGCCCTGGCAGCAGTGAAGGCCTGCTCGTTGTGCAGTGTTTTTCCACTTCGGGATGAGCGGGGGCAGTTTGTGCAGCCACCCAGCTGGCTTTGCGTGAGTCGGGAACTCCGGAGCCCTTCCAGGTGATTCTGAGCATTGGCCCTTTTCTGCCTGGGGGCTTCCTGCTGTGTGAGGCTTCCCCTGGGTTCTGGAGCCCTGGATTGGTTTCTCCCGCTTGGGCATGGTTAACTTGATTTCCTCAAATGAGCTGCCTGCCGGTGGCCTCGAACACTGCCTGGCTGGAGAGTGGCTCCTTTGTGAAATTCCTGAGGCTAGAGAGGGCAGCCGGGAGGAGCCAGCTCTAGGGCAGCAGAGAAGGTGTTATGGTATGTCATGAAGAGATAAGTCCTTGGAAGAGGCTGGGGAGAGGCAAGGAGGCACATTCCTGACTGGGAAGTGTTTGGCCTTAGAGAAGAGAAAATCCTTGGCTGACTGCTGTGGGGGGTGGGGTTAGCCCTCCTATGATGGGAGGAGGCAAGGAGAGGCACCTTCCTGGTGGCCCTAAGGCTGGCTGAGGTGAAATCCCAGCCCTGATGCCTTCAACTAAGAAAGCATTATGCCCTTTCATCAGTTTGACACACATTTATTGAGTGCCTACTGTGTGTAGACTGACTCCTTTTCTTCAGGAATTCTGCAAGTGGAGAATCAAAAAATTCAAAACTGGATGATTATTGGAAGGGAGGACCAGGTGTGTCGTGGGAGGACCAGGTGTGTCGTAGATGACGTCAAGGAAGCGACGAGCTTTAACATGAAGCTGGATAATGAGGGGCCTTAGATGCTTCTGGGAGGAGTTTGTCTCGTTCTCGAAAGCAGAAGGGCTCCTTCGGGGTTTATGGAAGAGGATGGCTTGGGAAGGTTATGCGTAGGGAAGATCACTCTGGAAGGGTCCTGGAGAATGAGCGGAGAGGCAGGGAAGAACGATGGGAAAGCAAAAGTAAACCTGGGAACATTGGGAAAGCAAAAGTAAAACTCTGATCGGGAGGCTCTGTTGGAGTGAGCCAGGGAGAAAGGAAGAAGGCCTGATGGAAGGGAAGGAACGTGAGGTGGAAAGGGAAGGGTGTATTTACAGTGTTGAAGCACGGGCATTCAGTGGGTTGATGACTCCTGACTTTGTGGCTTGCACCTGAATGGACAGAGAAGAGGACGTGATTTGGGTGAGCATCAGGGAATCGACATTCTTGGACAATGTATGAAGTTGGACCAAGCTTCCGGATACACTGACGTCTGAGTAGCATCACTGTGCAGAGTCCTTTGTTTCTCAGTCTCACCGCGTTGGTGCTGCATCTGGTGGCTCTCAAGGACAGCTGCTTTCAGGCAGTGACCTAGGGATCCAGGCTGTCTCTTGGACCCATCTGGAGGGCTGAATACATGTTCTCAAACGCCTCAGGCCCACTGATACCATGTCTAAATTCCTCTCTCAGTCCAGGAGCCAGAGCTGAACCGTGCAAAGAGAGTTGGGCAATGTTGGGAAGCGGAGAAAGTATTTGATGAGCCGTGAGGTCAAGTTTGAGGTGCCGTGGGTCACCCCAAATTAAGAGTGTAGACAGCCCTCGGGACTGGATGCTTGGACGCAGTCTGAGCTGGGGACTGTTAGGAGACGTGGGAATCGGCAGTGTAGGAGGTAAGAGAGTGTGTTGAGGTAGAAGAGCGGGGCCCGGGGGTAGAATCATAGGGAGCGCACGTTAGATTGGTGACTTTGGCAGGTGGACGTATTCGGCCATCCAGGTCTTTGCCTTCGAGAGGGTGAGTAAGGGATGGCGAGCCATTGGCCTGCTGCCAGGCGTTGGTGGTTCCCAGTAGGGTGGTTTCCTTCCCTTGTTGTATCCTACTGAGCTTTGTTTTCCTGTTGGACAGGAACCGTGGTGTATGGCGAGCCCATCACCGCCAGCTTGGGGACTGATGGCTCCCACTACTGGAGCAAGAACTGGGCCAAGGCCGCCGCTTTTGTCACCTCCCCACCCCTGAGCCCTGACCCGACCACTCCGGACTTCCTGAACTCCTTGCTGTCCTGGTGAGTCTTGGTGACATGTTCACACTCCCCCTTCTCAGCCTCTCCTTGGACCAGGCTGACCTGTCAGGGTCCAGCATGGCGGGCAAAAGCAGGCTTGCAAACAGAGAGACCTCTGTTCTCCAGATTCAGATGGCTAAGCAGGAACAGGGGATTATCGCTCTGACGTCGTCCTGCCAGGAAATTCTAGATAAAATCCTGGGCCGTCTTGAAAGCCGACCGGAGGGAATGAACGAGGGATCAAAAGGGTCCCACTGTGGTGCGGCGTGGCCAGAAGCTGAGACACCTCCCAAAAGAGATGTAGTGTGAAGCTTTGGTACCATGTCACTTCTGCCCGAATCTCCTATCTCGTGAGGGGAGGACAGGCTCTTTCGAAATCCGTCAGTGGCCCCGCAAATGAGAAAAACATGTCCAAGGATGTTTTGGGGTATGAGATTCGTTACAAGCCAGCCATGTGTTTTCCTTCCAGCGGAGATCTTCAGGTCACTGGCAGTGCCCACTGCACATTCAACACTGCCCAGAAGGCTGTGGGAAAGGACAACTTCACTCTGATCCCCGAAGGCACCAATGGCACCGAGGAGCGGATGTCCGTCATCTGGGATAAGGCTGTGGTAAGGAGCGGGAGCCTCCCTCGTGGATTAGTGTCCGCTTCCCCCGGCCACCTCCTCTGAGGGTCCTGGGTCTCCTGGAAGCCTTGACATGGCAGTTGAGAAAATTCTAGAAGCTGGTGCTGGTGTGACAGGAGTTTTTAGGTTTGGGAATCCAAGACCACTCCTTGTGGCCCTTTCCTCCTAAATAATACATATATATTTCTTACCGTTATCGTCTGTGAATCAGTGGAAACTGAAAAAGAAAACCCAGAGACTCTTTAAAATTTGACTTTGGGGCGCCTGGGTGGCTCAGTCAGTGGAGCAACCAATTTCAGCTCAGGTCATGATCTCGCAGTTCACAAGTTTGAGCCCCACATCGGGCTCTGTGCTGACAGCTCAGAACCTGGAGCCTGCTTCGGATTCTGTCTCCCTCTCTCTCTCTCAAAAATAAACAAACATTAAAAAAATTAAAAAAAGAAATAATAATAAAATAGGACTTTTTTGATCAGTCAGGAAAAAACTTCGTTAGCAACCCGGTGACCGTCTCAGTCAGTCTTCTACTCTGGGAAATGGACATAATTTCCTTAAAACTGTCTATTAGGGCTCTCTAGGGTTAGCATTTCTGCCCACTCCAGGCTGCGGCAGGCCTGCTTTGAACATACACCGACCTCTCAGGGGTCTTTGGGCTTTTTCATTTTCAGTGTTTGAAAGCACAACAACAGAACAGGTTTTTCTGTTTCTTAATAATTTGTTTCGAGTATGGACACCATATATCCTTAGTCCAAAAAGAATAAGGAAATAAGTAAAAATCCCTTTCAGATAACTGCAATTAAGATTTTGGCAAATGTCTTTCCGGTTTCTGCCAGTACAAGAGTACCCGTGTGTATCCGATATGTATGTGTGTGAGAGTGTAGGTAACACGGGCATCATATATACTGTTTTGTGGCTTGTTTTAAAACAGTATGTTATGAAAATGTCCTCGCATCCTTGAATATACTTAAAAAAACTTGGTCATTAGTAGCAAAAGATTCCATGTTAATGCTGGACGGTAATTCATTTGTAATTCTTTGAACATTTATATAAGTTTATCCATTTTTGAGAGAGAGAGAGAGAGAGCAGGGGAGGGGCACAGAGGGAGAGAGAGAATCCCAAACAGGCTCCATGCTGTCAACACAGAGACTGATGCATGGCTCAGTCGCCTGAACCGTGAGATCATGACCTGAGCCGAAATCAAGAGTCGGACGCTTAACTGACTGAGTCACCAGGTGCCCCTATGCTGTTTTTGATTTTTTTTTTTTTTTACTGGGATGAACATCTTGTAAACACCTTCTTAGATAGACCTTTAATGGTGCTTGTGGGAGAAATTTCTAGAAGTGCTATTTCCTGGGCCAAAGGGTGTGTATATCTTTAAGGCTTTTGCTATGTGTCGTCAAAGTTCTTTCCACAAAGATTACACCAATTTGTATGCTGCCAGCCGTGTGTGCCATTTTCTTCTACCAGGTCCCAACTGGTCATCAAAAAATAGAACTTTGCCCATCTGAGGGGTGAATTTGTTTTACATTTAATCTCTTCAATGACTGATTAAAGTGAAGTTTTTTTTCATGTGCTTCTTGGCCATTTGTATTTTCCTCTCTCTTAATACCTGCTCATTTCCTTGGCTCGTTTTTCTCCTAGCTTTAGAGTGGCTTCCCTAACTCAGAGATAGGCAGTCATTTCCTCTGATCTGCATTGAAAGGGAAGAGGAACTTAAGGGGTAGGGATGAGAAACTGCAGGGCAGGGCATGAGGAAACTGATCAGCACCTATAGCATGACACGGGTGCGGTGCCCCGACCGGGCGCTGGGACCTCTGGGTTGGCTAGACTGCAAGCCTGAGCCTGGACTTGTAGTTTTGAAAAGGACAGTCATTGAGGCCAAATGTTGTTTCCTTTTTTTTTTTTTTTTTAAATGTTTGTTTATTTTGAGAGAGAGAGATTAAGAATCCCAAGTAGACTCCACGCTGTCAGCACAGAGCCTGATGTGGGCCTCGAACTCATGAGCTGTGGGATTATGACCTGAGCTAAGATCGATCAAGAGTTGGACGCTTAACTGACTGAGCCACCCAGGCTCCCCGAAGTGATCCTTCCTGAAGAGGCATTGTAGCCCCTTCAGAATTTTTTTTTTTTAACTTTTCACTATCAAATAATTATAGATTCAGAGGCAGTTAACAAAGACAGAACAGAGAGATGGGTCCTGTGTGCTCTTCCTCCATTTTTACCAACAAGTGATTATGGCACCTTATCAAAGCCCACACATTGACAGCGACACAGTGTGTGTGTGTGTGTGTGTGTGTGGTTCTGTCATGTTGTCATATGTAGGTTCATGTAACCACCACCCAAAACCAAGACCCAGACTTCCCCCATCACCACAAACACCCCCTATGTGTTGCCCTGTGATAGCCACCCTGGCCCCTGGAGGAATCTTCACCTCGTCCCTCATCTGTCTTCCATCTCTGTAACTTTTTTATTTTCAGAATGGGATACAAATAAAATCATATGGCTTGTGGCCTTTTGAGGTTGGTTCTTTCAGCACAATGCCCTTTATGTTTGTCTAAGTTGTGGTGTATATCCAAAGCGTGTTCCTTTTTTTTTTTTTTTTTTTTTTTTTGTTGTGAAGTCACATTGCTCCCTTCAACTCTGTAACCTGCATTTGGTGTGTGTGCGTGTATGTGCTGTGCTTCTCAGGTCACGGGGAAGATGGACGAGAACCAGTTTGTGGCCGTGACCAGCACCAATGCAGCCAAAGTCTTCAACCTGTACCCCCGGAAAGGCCGCATTGCTGTGGGATCCGATGCTGACCTGGTCATCTGGGACCCCGACAGCGTTAAAACCATCTCTGCCAAGACCCACAACAGTGTAAGTCCTGTTATACTGCATGGACCCAATCTGAATGAATTGTAGTCACTGAAAGAGACTGAGGGAGGGAGAGTCCCCAGAAAGAACTTGATGTGATAGGAATGAACCGCAAGATATATTACACATTTCCTGGGGTATAGTATAACTTGCAATTTGTTGAGAATAGCCATCCCCTTATCTTTGGTGAGATCAGTAAGACTGTTACTCTTATCACCATTTTGCAGTCCCATGGACTCTTTATAGATGGAGGTCTTTGTCTGTAGACCTCCAAAGCCTCTAAAGTCATGCCAGGACATCAGAAGCTTCTGGAAGTCAGGCACCATCCCATGGGTGCAGTGGTTGGATGCAACACTTCTCGTGGCAGTGCTTACCACGAGGGACCTACGTCAAACATTCAGATGTCCACCCTGAGATGCACAGTTTGATTGTTTTAAGCCACTGCTTTTCAGTGTTGTTGGACAGAAACCTAAGTGACAGGTGCTCTTGTCCTAAAGGAATTCATTGACTTTGACTTCTTCCCAAATAGAAGAACTATCTCCAGCAGTATTCTGATCATGATTTTAGGATCTGTAGTTTAGGGTATCTCTTGCTTCTTGGTCTACACCGCAGAGCTTGAGGATGCCCTGTGTTATTAATTAGACATTAGGTAAGGGACTTCATGTCATGTCTCAGGCTCCTCAGTGGACCTGAAGGGGTTTAGACAAAGTCTCTGACTGTCCTGTGATTTTGCGAGATCAGTGGCATTAGAGCTGTGAGATACCTTCGGTTCTTCATAGAAAAAATTGTGTGTGTGTGTGTGTGTGTGTGTGTATGTGTGTATTAAATATCGAAAGAAAATACACAAAGGGAAAAGAAATGGGCATAGGACATGAGTGTTTTACGTCAGAAACTCTTAGGAATTCATTAAGAAATCTTAATGAGTGAAAAGGATATTCTACGTGAAAAATCAAAATGAAAGCTGGGCACATAGGGAATCTGATTCTAGACGGTCCACCCCACATAGCCTGGGCCAGTAAATACTGACACCTCCCCCAGGTGCCGTGGCAGATCCGGAGTGGGCTTCAGGGGTCTCTCTAGGACAGCTCTGGGCCTTTTGCTGTATCCCAAGCCTCTCCTGTTTGGACAGAGGTGCTTGGGCTGCGGGGCTCACCTACCTCTAGCTTCTGTGGACACCTGTAGGTGCCTGGATGGTGGATGTCTTTTGGGAAGGTTGCTCGGCTCTCAATGTGTAGAGTTGACTTTTTTCCTCCTTCCCCATTGGCTGGCTTAGCTTCCTAGCATAGTCTTATAACCACACCTACTTGTAACTTAGATCACAACATCTTGGGGGTCCAGAATGGCCTCTGCAGGCAGAGCTCCTGCGGTCCTGCCCAGTGAACCTAGCTATTCTTATTCATGAACGTCACAGTCCCATTTACTTTTCATCCGGCCTTCTCAATGTAGGGGTGGCACCATTACCCCAATTGGGAAGATAAGTAAATGGAGGGTTTGAGGGCGTAAGTGACCAGTCTGACGTTACATAGCTATTTTGTGGTAGGGCCAGAATTAGAAGCCAAAATTGTCCAGGGTTCTTCCCTACCAGACTGCATGTACAGCCCCTTGGTCACGCTTCAATGGAGGAAATGCTTCTCCTCCTTGGCAGTCCCTTCTGCAGAGGTGATAGAGGGTGAACTGGACTCGTTATTTAAGCTGCAGATGACCTAGTTAGGGAGTTTGCACTTGGAGCCCTTTACCTGTCAGAAGAGGGGATGTGAAAAATCGAGAAGACAGATTTCTGCCATTCACACATTCGCTTTTCCAGAGCAACAGCACTGGCCTGCCTTTACCTCCAGGCAACCCCACATAAGAAAAGCGCCTCTTTTCTGCCCTCACCTGATTCAGGGTCCATACTAAGCACATCTGTGCAGCCTTAATCATCCAGGAAAATACAAATGAGAGGCTTTCCCTGTGTAATACAGTGTTTCATACCACTGGGCTAATTAGCTTTAATTTGGAGCATTTAGCTAACTATCATTGAGGGCCCTGTTGCTAAGCCTCTGCTTGGATTTTTCAGGCATCCAGCCAGATGAGTTATTTTAGGGAGCCAGGGTGGATGTGGGTTAAAAATGTCTCTACCTGGTGAACAGCGAAGCCTCCCTGCCTCGTGGTTTGACAGAGGGTAGTTTCTGTATCCCCTAAGCTGTGATCTGAACCATTGGGCTTGTTCATTTTAAGTCACTTAGAGTCAGGGGGCTGGTTCTTCCCATCTTGCGAAAATGAGAGATGGCCGAAAGCCCTTCTAGGCATTTGTGATCAGTCATTTACAGGCAGTTAAACTCAGTGTATGCGTCTCATGATGGCTTTGAAACTGAAGAACTCGCCGTCTTATTGGGAAAGGACAAAAAAAAAAACCAAAAAAAAAAAACCAAAACAAAAACAGGCCGTGGAGGAGTGAACATTTCCTAAATGCCTGGTCTGTGCCAAGTAACGTGCTAGATGCTTTTGTTCATTTTATTTCACCGAATCTTGGTGCCAGTGCTGTGAGGCAGGTTTTGTCCCTGGTCGACGAGGAGCTGAATCTCAGGAGTGTAAGGGGCTTGTCCAGAGTCACACAGCTGGTGTGTGGCAGGACTGGGATCCGAACCCAGGGCGGATGGATGGCCCCGTGTCCAGAGCTGTCCCCAGTCTTTCGGTAAGGCAGAAGAGGAGCTTGTTAGAGTGTAGACACTTAGCTGCGGAGTGACCCGGAAGAGGTAGGGCTTAATGCCCTCAGATGGTGACGCACACCCCGTCAGAGGTCAGTTCAGAGACGATAGGATTCTGACAACATGATCTACGCACATAGGTTCCTTGTGTGTGGTCACCGTCACGAAAGCCCTGGGAGAGAGGCAGATGAAGAAACGAGTTCTGAGGCAGGATTCAAGCGACCCTGCTCAGAGTTCCCACACACAGGGCCTGGACTGCACCCAGTCTAAGATGCCTCCGATTTGGAGGGATTCCCTGAGTTTACGTACCGCTGTGAGAGAAAACACGCCAAGACGAGGCGTGTAACACGAGGCTCCTCTGCAGATACACTGTGCTACCGAGGGCTGGCCTGTGCGTCGCCTAGGTTGGGCGAGAGCTGGATCTGCCGTGGAGAAAGGGGGGAGCAGAGAATCTGGCGTGCCTCAACTTTCGCAGGCAAAAGTGTCTGCTGAGAAGATGAGCTGAAGGCTGGTGCTCCGGCAAGCTGGTGGTCCGAGTTCCTGTCGCCGGCGTGGTCTAGGAAAATGTCAGGCTGAGCGCTGAATGTAAAATGGCCCCAGTGGGGTGATCCCCCAGGCCAGGGGGGAAAGCAAGGATCCTGCTGGAAGAGCCCAGTTCCATCGAGGCCGACAGGTTGCACAGCTCTCTTGCTGATACTGATTTCAGGGATGGAAGACAGTCTTAGGCTTGGGGCGCACACTTTGGTCCCGGAATGCATGTGTGGAGCCCCGTCCCCATCCCCCAGGTGCCTCTGCCTTATTTCTTGGGTAGCTTCCACGGGATTCCTTCCACGGGAGTCTCAGAGCAGTGCTGACAGCCCTTCGTTGCAGGGTTTTGTTTTTTTTTTTAATATATATATTTTTAAATAAGTATTGATTTTGAGAGAGAGAGAGAGAGAGAGAGAGAGAGAGAGAGAGAGGCAGAGAGAGAATCCCAAGCAGGCTTCACGCTGTCAGCACAGAGTCGGACATGGGGCTCGAATCCATGAAATGTGAGATCATGACCTGAGCCAAAACCAAGAGAGGGACACTTAAGCCACCGAGCCACCCAGGTGCCCCCTTCCTTGCAGTTTTCAGTCAACACCCCTGCATTTTGACACTGAACGTGAGCTGTTAGGCCAGCCGGGCGCTTCCCCGCACTGCCTAGCCACTGTGCCAAACAGAAATGTTCTCCTGAACTGCAGTATCCTGTGACCGCTCTCTGTTCACAGACTGACTCCTTTAGTGCTGATAACCTGGTCCGACTTCTCTAGAAGGCCGGGCTGCTTTTTGAGGTGAGAGCTGCCTGTTGATTCTCCGGCCATGGCCATTTGTACTGATGCACGGGGCAGGCAGGAAGAAGTGCGGGGCATTGTGGATAAGTAGCAGTGGGTGAGCCGAAGGCACGGGATGGGACTGTGACACGTAAGAGTAGTGCCTCCCCTTTTCCGTTGCCTTGTTCTGCAAGAACAAGCTCACATGCACGTCAAGTTCCTGCGTATTTTCCAGGACACACGGAGAGGTTACTGCAAAACTTGAAGCTAGAAGGATCGCTGCAAGTTAGCTAGAAGTTAGCTAGACTTCAAACATGTTATTGAAGGCATGGCCCGAGTTGCCACGGTCTTTTCGTTCAGGGACCGCAGTGTAACCACATCCCTTACAGATTGGAAAACCGGGAAAGCCGGCTCATGGATGCTCATCTCGAAATGAAATTTGCAACTTGGTCAGAGAAAGCCTTTGGGTTTTAACCTGATTGGGGCTTGAGTCCATGAGGACAGAGCCGCTGCTAATGCAAGGAATCATTTTCTTTACATTTGTGTAGCATTTGCAAACCTTCACGCTTTTCCATACAGTTTTTCTGTTCCAGCTGTTTTTTCCCCCAAAGTTTTGAGAAGTAGGGAAAGATTATTCCATATTCTAGACAGGGAAATCAAGACAGGTTGAGTGCCTGCTGGGGTGGCCAGTCGGGACAGGACTTCATCTCTGGGCCTTTCTTTCATCTGCGTGATACGGAGCAGGGGGCGCCCCCAGACTGGTTGAACCTCACCAGGACGACAGGCAGTCTGCTAAAGTTTATGCGCTCTCTCTCCCTAGTCTCTTGAGTACAACATCTTTGAAGGCATGGAGTGCCGTGGCTCCCCACTGGTGGTCATCAGCCAGGGGAAGATCGTCCTGGAGGATGGCACCCTTCATGTCACTGAGGGCTCTGGGCGCTACATCCCCCGGAAGCCCTTCCCTGATTTTGTTTACAAGCGTATCAAGGCGAGGAGCAGAGTGAGTAGCTTTGATCTTATGAATTATTTTTATTATGGGTTAAGTTCGATTCCAAAAGTGCTTACACTTCGAGTTAGAATATCAAGATGGGTGCGGGGGAGGGGATGGTTCAGGGATAAAGGGAAGCATGATGTTTTTATTTCTGGAGTTCGGAATACCAGCGGATGAGTCAGGAATGTCTAAGCCAGCCAGAATCAAGTATGATGTGGTATGTGCTGTGATGAGTAGTGAGGTTCAGAGGAGGCAGCCACTGCTGTGGAGTCATGGGGAAAGTGTCATGGGGAGAGGGCATTTTGAGTTGGGTTTGGAAGGTTAAGTAGGAGTTTGACAAGTCAAAGAAGGGAGACAAGGGAATTGGAATGTCGTGAGCATGGAAAATGTACAGTGTATTCAGGGCATCGTACAGCACCGGTGCTTGGGGACGGTGAGGCGGGGAATGGATGGAGCTGCGAGGGAATTCAAGGGAGGGTGAGATTGAAAAGGAAGTTGGGGGCCAGATCTTAACTAAGAGAGCACATCCTCTTTACAACATGCTTAGGGGTTCTGCCTTGGGTGTGAGTTAAAGTTCCTGGGGAAAAAATGGTAAGAAACGTTAGTCGGTTTTTGTGGAGTAACCAGCTACGCACGGTCCCCCTTGGGGGAGCTTTGGCCTGGAGCCGTGGGTGCTGGCTCCTCGCTGACCTCTGTCCCTGCCATATGTGCCCGTCAGGGGAGCCCTCCGTCCGCACATCTCACAGGCCCGTCCCGACTGCTGTTCCTTCCCCCTTAGGAGAGGTGCGGGGGAGGTGTCCTCTGTGAATGTGGCCCGAGTTAACGGGCCCTTGTGTTTTGCAGCTGGCAGAACTGAGAGGGGTTCCCCGCGGCCTCTACGACGGACCCGTGTGCGAGGTGTCCGTGACGCCCAAGACAGTCACCCCAGCCTCCTCGGCCAAGACGTCTCCTGCCAAGCAGCAGGCCCCTCCTGTCCGGAACCTGCACCAGTCTGGATTCAGCTTGTCTGGTACGGTTATGGCGTGTCGGGGCCCTGTTCTGCAGGGCCACGTGAGTGGAGCAAGCAAGTCTAGAACCCAGAATGATGTGGGTGAGAGATACTAATATCCCCGGAGGTGTAACTTACATGAAATGGCCAGATGCGTTTCAGGATCTTCACATGAGTTTCTGTCACCTGTGTCCTGACGCATACTCTCCGTGTACATATAACCCAGTGTATTAAGAGGACATTTCTCCAGAGTCTCGTGTCCATCCCGACAGAGGGTGTTGTGGTATTTTGGAACTCCCTTCGCCCCCACGAGTACAGTGTATTCTCGTAGTTCAGCTGGTACCATTCTGGAGTTTGAATCGCTTCACTTTGTAGCCAGATGCAGCCGTGCCTCGGGCCCCTCATCTGGAGAATGGGTGTAAGAGTAGTAGCTGCCTCATGGGGCTGGGGATTAAATGAGTTAATATACATAGTCATTAATTTAACAGTCGTTAGTTTGGGGAAAGCGAATGATGTCAGGGAAGGTGAGAGGAAGAGGTCCAGATGTTCAGGAAGTTTCCTACTTGAAACTTCCAGCCCCTCCCTTTGGCCCATGGCTAGAAACCTTCCACCTTTCAAGCTCCCTGAGCCCCAGATAAGTATTCAGATCTCTATGCTATGGCATGCTAAAGAAACAGTTAATTCGGTAGATTGTTTTTTTTCTTGTCGGGTAGTGCTGGTTTTCAGAGAGTCACCGTGTATGCCATTAAATGGTTTACCAGTTTTCAAAAGTTTAAAAAATAACCAACCTTACTAGTTTTCTCAGAAAGCGAAATGGGCATAATAACATTTCTTTTTTTTTTTTTTTTACTTTTATTTATTTTTGAGAGAGAGAGACAGAGCACAAGCAGGGGAAGGGCAGAGAGAGAGGGAGACACAGAACCTGAAGCAGGCTCCAGGCTCTGAGCTGTCAGCACAGAGCCCGGCGCGGGGCTCGAACCCACAGACCGCGAGATCATGACCTGAGCTGAAGTTGGACGCTTAACCGACTGAGCCACCCAGGCGCCCCAATGATGTTTCTATTTTATCTCACCAGGCCATTCCCATCTCAGGAAGCACATTACAGCAGAGGTACATACAGAGTTAGGGGAATAAAAAGCCAGGGAGAATGCTCTCGAAACCTTCAGAAAAGCCACGCTTAATTTGCCTAATGAGATTAGGGGCAGGATGTAGTCTCAGTCAATCAACAGCTGAAACGGTGTTCTTTTATATGTGGTTTACTGCAAGTACGGGCCAGGCCCATTTTCTCCTGGGCTGTGCTGTTCGGCGTGAAGCAGGAACGGTTGGTGGGACTGTTTCTGACCCTGACCTCGGCCCCTTGTCCCTGTCTCCTCTCCAGGTGCTCAGATTGATGACAACATTCCCCGCCGCACCACCCAGCGCATTGTGGCTCCCCCTGGTGGCCGTG
Organism: Panthera onca; assembly: GCF_046562875.1. Taxonomy (NCBI): domain Eukaryota; kingdom Metazoa; phylum Chordata; class Mammalia; order Carnivora; family Felidae; genus Panthera; species Panthera onca. The sequence continues at coordinate 173,442,563 of NC_138342.1, forward strand.
CCAACATCACCAGCCTGGGCTAGAGGTCTGGCCGCAACTTCCTTGGGGATGGGGATGGGACACCTGAGGACATTCTGAGACTTCTTCCTTCCTTTTTTTTTTTTTTTTTTTTTTTTTTTTAAGAGCCTGTGATAGTTACTGTGGGGCAGCCAGTTCATGGGGCTCCCTCTCGGGCCCTGCACTCCGTCCCTCACCCGGAGTCACTGATTTTGCTCACCCACTTCCCCGTACATCTACAAATATCACACCCAAGTCTGCCCGCCAACCCCATACACGGAACCGCATCCAACACTCAGACATGTGACACAAAGCGAATCACAACGAGGGCGTTTTTCATCTCCAAGCTCTGTTGTACTTGTTCTCATCTTCCTTTTCGTTGGGGGGGGGGGGGGGGGGAGGGAGGGAAGATAAAGTGAATTGCCCAGAGCTGCCTTTTTTTCTTTTTAAATTTTTAAAGTTTTCTTTGTGGGGCTGGGGGAGAGGGTGGGTGGGGGAGGGGGGAGAGCGTTGTTGTCTTTTTTTTTTTTAAATACTAAATTGGGAAGCCTAATTCAATATTAATACAAGGGGTTTGAACTGGACATCCTAATGATGCAATTATGTAACCATCGAGCTCTTCAGGGTGGTTGGCAAACTCCGCATATCCCCCCTGAGAGGCTCCAAAATGTCGACACTGCATTCCATAGTCTTCTGGGTCAACTGTTGATAAAGGCAGGTTTTCTTTTTGGCCTAGCTTTTGCTGCAGATTACATTTTTTTGAGGATTCTCTTCTTCCT